>NC_136063.1:1918252291-1919452291 GCF_964261635.1 Lissotriton helveticus
AGGCAGTGGAGGAGGTGCTTGAAGAACCCTTTCCTTAGGATACTGAAGGAATTACTGTAGAAGCTGATATTAGAAATAATAAATGATTCCACGCATACGACTCTGTCAGCACATAAGATAGCAAAGTATATTGGAGACCAACAAACAGCAAATTAACGTGCAGCACGGAGACATCAGCAAAGTCACTGAATGTCCAAAGAGGCTATGTGTCTGACAGTTTTTATAGGCCCAAACGGCAAAGGATGCAGCATCATAACATACGTAGCACAAATTAAGCCTAGTTCATTTGACCAATTAGCAAGGGTCTAAACCGTTGTATACCATTTATGGTCTGAACCATACTGTTTCTGGCCACGTGACCAAAGTGGGCAGCTTCTGGGACTTTCCACTGTAATGTAAGCTACAAGTCTGGTGCTTTTCCAGGTAATAATTGCAACATAATAGTAATGACCAGAAACATATTGCGAAATGGGATATGCTGAAATGTACGTGTCTAAGCGAGCATCTTCCCTTGCCATGTATCTCGTTTTCGAGCAAGCCTTGCATTACTAAAGCGGTTTCTCTGAAGCTAGGGAAAAGTGCAAGCATCTTGTGCAATGTTTATTATGTCAACTTAACAGGGCCTAGAAGCGTACTGCATTTGGTATCCTAAAGAAAATGGCTTCTACATACCTATGGGTGGGTCCTTAGATTCGTCGTGGGACAAGATTCAAGCTAGAAACGTCACTCTTTTACGGTCTGGACACTTGGACTTTGTTGGACTTCGCCTGGAACTGAGACTGCACCAAGTAAGATACCTGCTGTTCCTGGTCTCACTGTTCTGCAAGTCGTCTTCGTCTGTGTCTGTGCTTCTGCCAGGTTCTTCAGCAGACCTGTGGGCATCAAGGACATCCAAAGAAATCTCCCTTAGAGTTAAGAAGTCACTCCCCTGCATCTACAGGCACCGCAACAAAGCTCACCGGTCTGCTGCTCCTGTCATCCTACGGAGTTCCAGAGGCTCCGAAACACCGGTGGTTGTTCTGCAACTCCCTCGAGGCCTGACCTATCCTCTCTGCAATTTTGAGGCCAGTATCCCTTGTCGGAACCGCTGGGACCAAACCCCTGTGCACAGTCGAGTTGCCGTAGCCAAGGCTTGTCGTCTCTGCACTCCAGACATCTTCAGGCTACAAGAAGCTCCATCTTTCAGCATTTCTTCCGTGTATCTGTCTGTGTATCTGTCCGTGTATCTGTCTGTGTATCTGTCTGTGTATCTGTCTGTGTATCTGTCTGTGTATCGGTCTGTGTATCGGTCTGTGTATCGGTCTGTGTATCGGTCTGTGTATCGGTCTGTGTATCGGTCTGTGTATCGGTCTGTGTATCGGTCTGTGTATCGGTCTGTGTATCGGTCTGTGTATCGGTCTGTGTATCGGTCTGTGTATCGGTCTGTGTATCGGTCTGTGTATCGGTCTGTGTATCGGTCTGTGTATCGGTCTGTGTATCGGTCTGTATGTCGGTCTGTATGTCGGTCTGTATGTCGGTCTGTGTATCTGTCTGTGAGTGTATCTGTCTGCGAGTGTGTCTGTCTGCGAGTGTGTGTGTCTGCGAGTGTGTGTGTCTGCGAGTGTGTGTGTCTGCGAGTGTGTGTGTCTGTGAGTGTCTGTCTGTGAGTGTGTCTGTGAGTGTGTGTGTCTGTGAGTGTGTGTGTGTCTGTGAGTGTCTGTGTGTGTGTCTGCGTGTGTCTGCGTGTGTCTGTGTGTGTCTGTGAGTGTGTGTGTGCCTGTGTGTGTGTGTGTGTGTCTGTGAGTGTGTGTGTGTCTGTGTGTGTGTCTGTGTGTGTGTGTCTGTGAGTCTGTCTGTGAGTGTGTGTGTCTGTGAGTCTGTGAGTGTGTGTCTGTCTGTGAGTCTGTCTGCGAGTCTGTCTGTGAGTGTGTGTGTGTGTGTCTGTGTGTGTCTGTGTGTGTCTGTGTGTGTGTGTGTGTGTGTGTCTGTGTGTGTGTGTGTGTCTGCATGTGTCTGCGTGTGTGTGTGTCTGCATGTGTCTGCGTGTGTGTCTGTGAGTGTGTCTGTGAGTGTGTGTGTGTCTGTGAGTGTGTGTGTGTGTGTCTGTGAGTGTGTGTGTGTCTGTGAGTGTGTGTCTGCGAGTGTGTGTCTGCGAGTGTGTGTCTGCGAGTGTGTGTCTGCGAGTGTGTCTGCGAGTGTGTCTGTGAGTGTGTGTCTGTGAGTGTGTGTCTGTGAGTGTGTGTCTGTGAGTGTGTGTGTGTGTGTGTCTGTGAGTGTGTGTCTGTGAGTGTGTGTCTGTGAGTGTGTGTCTGTGTTTGTCTGTGAGTGTGTGTTTGTCTGTGAGTGTGTGTTTGTCTGTGAGTGTTTGTCTGTGTGTTTGTCTGTGAGTGTGTGTTTCTGTGAGTGTGTGTTTGTCTGTGAGTGTGTGTTTGTCTGTGAGTTTGTGTTTGTCTGTGAGTGTGTCTGTGAGTGTGTCTGTGAGTGTGTCTGTGAGTATGTCTGTGAGTGTGTCTGTGAGTGTGTCTGTGTGTGTGTCTGTGTGTGTGTCTGTGTCTGCGTGTGTGTCTGCGAGTGTGTCTGTGAGTGTCTGTGTGTGTGTCTGCGTGTGTGCGTGTGTCTGTGAGTGTGTGTCTGTGAGTGTGTGTCTGTGAGTGTCTGTCTGTCTGTGAGTGTCTGTCTGTCTGTGAGTGTCTGTCTGTCTGTGAGTGTCTGTCTGTGAGTGTCTGTCTGTGAGTGTCTGTCTGTCTGTGAGTGTCTGTCTGTCTGTCTGTGAGTGTGTCTGTCTGTCTGTGAGTGTGTCTGTCTGTGAGTGTGTGTCTGTCTGTGAGTGTGTGTCTGTCTGTGAGTGTGTGTCTGTGAGTGTCTGTGTGTGTGTCTGCGTGTGTCTGCATCTGTCTGCGTGTGTCTGCGTGTGTCTGTGTGTGTCTGCGTGTGTCTGTGTGTGTCTGTGTGTGTCTGTGAGTGTGTGTCTGTCTGTGAGTGTGTTTGAGTGTGTGTGTCTGTGTGTATGAGTGGGTATGTGTGTGTAGGTATGCGTGTATCTGTGTCTGTGAGTGTGTGTGTCTGTGAGTGTGTGTCTGTGAGTGAGTGTGTCTGTCTGTGTGTGTCTGTCTGTGTGTGTCTGTGAGTGTGTGTCTGTGAGTGTGTGTCTGTGAGTGTGTGTCTGTGAGTGAGTGAGTGTGTGTGTCTGTGTGTGTCTGTGTGTGTCTGTGTGTGTCTGTCTGTGTCTGTCTGTGTCTGTCTGTGTCTGTCTGTGTGTGTCTGTGTGTGTCTGTGAGTGTCTGTGTGTCTGTGAGTGTGTGTCTGTCTGTGTCTGTGTGTGTCTGTGTGTGTCTGTCTGTGAGTGTCTGTGAGTGTGTGTGTCTGTGTGTGCCTGTGAGTGTGTGTGTCTGTGTGAGTGTGTGTCTGTGTGTTTGTGAGTGTGTCTGTGTGTCTGTGAGTGTGTGTCTGTGTGTCTGTGAGTGTGTGTCTGTGAGTGTGTGTCTGTGAGTGTGTGTCTGTGTGTGTGTGTGTGAGTGTGTGTGTGTGTGTGTGTCTGTGTGTGTGAGAAAGGCGAACCCGGGGGAGGCAGAAGGTGTCTGACTGACCACCCCTAGGTCTACCCCTCCTTCAGAGAAGGGACCGAGCGATGTCGAGAGGCCTCCGACGGGAGGGCCCTCTCCTAGAGCAGGGTACAGCAGAGTAACCACACCACTACAAATATACACCACACGTAGATAGAGTTTTCAATTTTTATCGGGCAATAAGTATCGGTTCAATATATACAGCAGATCCAGAGATCGGGAAAGTCTTGTGGCAAGGGGCAAGGTAGCGGGATAGTCTTATAGATGGTCGGTTGCAATGGGACCCTACGCACAGCTCTCAATCCTCGAGCTGGGGGGTTCCGGAAGGTAGGGCCGCGGCAGCGCCAGCAGGCTCCAGGATGGTTCAGCGAGCGTGGACCGCGGCAGTGCCAGCAGGTTCCAAGATGGTTCAGCAAGTGGGGACCGCGGCAGCGCCAGCAGGTTCCGAGATGGTTCAGCGAGTGTGGACCGCGAAAGCGCCAGCAGGCCCCAAGATGGTTCAGCGAGTGTGGACCGCGGCAGCGGCAGCAGGTTCCAAGATGGTTCAGCGAGTGTGGACCGCGGCAGCGCCAGCAGGTTCCAAGATGGTTCAGCGAGTGTGGACCGCGGCAGCGCCAGCAGGTTCCAAGAAGGTTCAGCGAGTGTGGACCGCGGCAGCGCCAGCAGGCTCCAAGATGGTTACAGCAAAGATGGACCGCGGCAGCGCCAGCAGGTTCCAAGATGGTTACAGCAAAGATTCCAGGTAGAGCAGCAAGGGGAGTTCGTCTCAGGGTCAGCCGCGACAGCGTCAGCAGGGCTTCTCGACTCCGGGATACAACTGCCGTCCTACTCCGGGGCTGGCCCAGATATAGGTCTGGAGTCCTTTGATGCCCGGACCCTCTCGCCTGGGGGTCAGAGGGGCCGGGATGATGGTGTCCAGAAACCCAGCAGGGGGGTGGAGCCGGAGCCCAGGGAGGCCGGAGAGTGATCTAAACCAGGCATCCGGGGATGGTTGGAGAGCCATCGAAACTCCCCTCTCCTTGTCTCTGGTTGAGTGGCCACTCTACCACCCGGAGGGTTCTTGGTGCCTCGATGGCGGGCTCGCTGGGGCCTTGGCCGCGGCTGGTCCAGGACCACGTGTCTGTGACGTGATGGGCCCAAGATGGCGTCGGGCCTGGAATGAGGGTCCGGGGTGGGCACCGGACCGGTAATGCTGGGGCGGCCCGAGGGGCCCGTGTCAGTGGTTGTGGGCCGCCGGGTGGCGGATCTGGTGGTTTGGAGGGCGTGCAGAGGTGTGCCCGAGGGCGACCCGGGCTGGATGGAGGGCCGATGTCGTCCGGGACCCGCCATGCGGGAGGGGTAGGACCACGCCACGAGGCCGGGTCCAACAGTGTGTTTATGTCTGTGTGTGTGTGTCTGCATGTGTGTCTGCATGTGTGTCTGTGAGCATGTGTCTGTGAGTGTGTGTCTGTGAGTGTGTGTCTGTGAGTGTGTGTCTGTGAGTGTGTGTCTGTGAGTGTGTGTCTGTGAGTGTGTGTCTGTGAGTGTGTCTGTGAGTGTGTGTCTGTGAGTGTGTCTGTGAGTGTGTGTCTGTGAGTGTGTGTCTGTGAGTGTGTGTCTGTGAGTGTGTGTCTGTGAGTGTGTGTCTGTGAGTGTGTGTCTGTGAGTGTGTGTCTGTGAGTGTGTCTGTGAGTGTGTGAGTGTGTGTCTGTGAGTGTGTGTCTGTGAGTGTGTGTCTGTGAGTGTGTGTCTGTGAGTGTGTGTCTGTGAGTGTGTGTCTGTGAGTGTGTCTGTGAGTGTGTCTGTGAGTGTGTCTGTGAGTGTGTGTCTGTGAGTGTGTGTCTGTGAGTGTGTGTGTGTGTGTGTCTGCGTGTGTGTGTGTCTGCGTGTGTGTGTCTGTGTGTGTCTGTGTGTGTGTGTCTGTGTGTGTGGGTGTGTCTGTCTGTGAGTGTGTGTCTGTCTGTGAGTGTGTGTCTGTCTGTGAGTGTGTGTCTGTCTGTGAGTGTGTGTCTGTCTGTGAGTGTGTCTGTCTGTGAGTGTGTCTGTCTGTGAGTGTGTCTGTCTGTGAGTGTGTGTCTGTCTGTGAGTGTGTCTGTGTGTGTGTGTGTGTGTGTGTGTGTCTGTCTGTGAGTGTGTGTCTGTCTGTGAGTGTGTCTGTGTGTGTCTGTGTGTGTGTGTGTGTGTGTCTGTGTGTGTGGGTGTGTCTGTGAGTGTGTCTGTCTGCGAGTGTGTGTCTGCGAGTGGAGGTCAAGGTTAAGTATCCCTGCGGCGTTCTGGATGGTCTGGAGGCAGTGGAGGAGGTGCTTGAAGAACCCTTTCCTTAGGATACTGAAGGAATTACTGTAGAAGCTGATATTAGAAATAATAAATGATTCCACGCATACGACTCTGTCAGCACATAAGATAGCAAAGTATATTGGAGACCAACAAACAGCAAATTAACGTGCAGCACGGAGACATCAGCAAAGTCACTGAATGTCCAAAGAGGCTATGTGTCTGACAGTTTTTATAGGCCCAAACGGCAAAGGATGCAGCATCATAACATACGTAGCACAAATTAAGCCTAGTTCATTTGACCAATTAGCAAGGGTCTAAACCGTTGTATACCATTTATGGTCTGAACCATACTGTTTCTGGCCACGTGACCAAAGTGGGCAGCTTCTGGGACTTTCCACTGTAATGTAAGCTACAAGTCTGGTGCTTTTCCAGGTAATAATTGCAACATAATAGTAATGACCAGAAACATATTGCGAAATGGGATATGCTGAAATGTACGTGTCTAAGCGAGCATCTTCCCTTGCCATGTATCTCGTTTTCGAGCAAGCCTTGCATTACTAAAGCGGTTTCTCTGAAGCTAGGGAAAAGTGCAAGCATCTTGTGCAATGTTTATTATGTCAACTTAACAGGGCCTAGAAGCGTACTGCATTTGGTATCCTAAAGAAAATGGCTTCTACATACCTATGGGTGGGTCCTTAGATTCGTCGTGGGACAAGATTCAAGCTAGAAACGTCACTCTTTTACGGTCTGGACACTTGGACTTTGTTGGACTTCGCCTGGAACTGAGACTGCACCAAGTAAGATACCTGCTGTTCCTGGTCTCACTGTTCTGCAAGTCGTCTTCGTCTGTGTCTGTGCTTCTGCCAGGTTCTTCAGCAGACCTGTGGGCATCAAGGACATCCAAAGAAATCTCCCTTAGAGTTAAGAAGTCACTCCCCTGCATCTACAGGCACCGCAACAAAGCTCACCGGTCTGCTGCTCCTGTCATCCTACGGAGTTCCAGAGGCTCCGAAACACCGGTGGTTGTTCTGCAACTCCCTCGAGGCCTGACCTATCCTCTCTGCAATTTTGAGGCCAGTATCCCTTGTCGGAACCGCTGGGACCAAACCCCTGTGCACAGTCGAGTTGCCGTAGCCAAGGCTTGTCGTCTCTGCACTCCAGACATCTTCAGGCTACAAGAAGCTCCATCTTTCAGCATTTCTTCCGTGTATCTGTCTGTGTATCTGTCCGTGTATCTGTCTGTGTATCTGTCTGTGTATCTGTCTGTGTATCTGTCTGTGTATCTGTCTGTGTATCTGTCTGTGTATCTGTCTGTGTATCTGTCTGTGTATCGGTCTGTGTATCGGTCTGTGTATCGGTCTGTGTATCGGTCTGTGTATCGGTCTGTGTATCGGTCTGTGTATCGGTCTGTGTATCGGTCTGTGTATCGGTCTGTGTATCGGTCTGTGTATCGGTCTGTGTATCGGTCTGTGTATCGGTCTGTGTGTCGGTCTGTATGTCGGTCTGTATGTCGGTCTGTATGTCGGTCTGTATGTCGGTCTGTGTATCTGTCTGTGAGTGTATCTGTCTGTGAGTGTGTCTGTCTGTGAGTGTGTCTGTCTGCGAGTGTGTGTGTCTGCGAGTGTGTGTGTCTGCGAGTGTGTGTGTCTGCGAGTGTGTGTGTCTGCGAGTGTGTGTGTCTGTGAGTGTGTCTGTGAGTGTGTGTGTCTGTGAGTGTGTGTGTGTCTGTGAGTGTCTGTGTGTGTGTCTGCGTGTGTCTGCGTGTGTCTGTGTGTGTCTGTGAGTGTGTGTGTGCCTGTGTGTGTGTGTGTGTGTCTGTGAGTGTGTGTGTGTCTGTGTGTGTGTCTGTGAGTGTGTGTGTGTCTGTGAGTCTGTCTGTGAGTGTGTGTGTGTCTGTGAGTCTGTGAGTGTGTGTGTGTGTCTGTGAGTCTGTCTGCGAGTCTGTCTGTGAGTGTGTGTGTGTGTGTCTGTGTGTGTGTCTGTGTGTGTGTCTGTGTGTGTGTCTGTGTGTGTGTGTGTGTGTGTGTCTGTGTGTGTGTGTGTCTGCATGTGTCTGCGTGTGTGTGTGTCTGCGTGTGTGTCTGTGAGTGTGTCTGTGAGTGTGTGTGTGTCTGTGAGTGTGTGTGTGTCTGTGAGTGTGTGTGTGTCTGTGAGTGTGTGTGTGTCTGTGAGTGTGTGTCTGTGAGTGTGTGTCTGTGAGTGTGTGTCTGTGAGTGTGTGTCTGTGAGTGTGTGTCTGTGAGTGTCTGTGTGTGTGTCTGTGAGTGTCTGTGAGTGTGTGTTTGTCTGTGAGTGTGTGTTTGTCTGTGAGTGTGTTTGTCTGTGAGTGTGTGTTTGTCTGTGAGTGTGTGTTTGTCTGTGAGTGTGTGTTTGTCTGTGAGTGTGTGTTTGTCTGTGAGTGTGTCTGTGAGTGTGTCTGTGAGTGTGTCTGTGAGTGTGTCTGTGAGTGTGTCTGTGAGTGTGTCTGTGTGTCTGTGTCTGTGTCTGTGTCTGTGAGTGTGTCTGTGTGTGTGTCTGTGTGTGTGTGTGTGTCTGCGTGTGTGTCTGTGAGTGTGTCTGTGAGTGTCTGTGTGTGTGTCTGCGTGTGTCTGCGTGTGTCTGCGTGTGTCTGAGTGTGTGTCTGTGAGTGTGTGTCTGTGAGTGTCTGTCTGTCTGTGAGTGTGTCTGTCTGTCTGTGAGTGTGTCTGTCTGTGAGTGTGTGTCTGTGAGTGTGTGTCTGTGAGTGTCTGTGTGTGTGTCTGCGTGTGTCTGCATCTGTCTGCGTGTGTCTGCGTGTGTCTGTGTGTGTCCGTGTCTGTGAGTGTGTGTCTGTCTGTGAGTGTGTTTGAGTGTGTGTGTCTGTGTGTATGAGTGGGTATGTGTGTGTAGGTATGCGTGTATCTGTGTCTGTGAGTGTGTGTGTCTGTGAGTGTGTGTGTCTGAGTGTCTGTCTGTGAGTGTCTGTCTGTCTGTGAGTGTCTGTCTGTCTGTGAGTGTCTGTCTGTCTGTGAGTGTGTGTCTGTCTGTGAGTGTGTCTGTCTGTGAGTGTGTTTGTGTGTGAGTGTGTCTGTCTGTGAGTGTGTGTGTGTCTGTGAGTGTGTGTGTCTGTGAGTGTGTGTGTCTGTGAGTGTGTGTGTCTGTGAGTGTGTGTGTCTGTGAGTGTGTGTGTCTGTGAGTGTGTGTGTCTGTGAGTGTGTGTCTGTGAGTGTGTGTCTGTGAGTGTGTGTCTGTGAGTGTGTGTCTGTGAGTGTGTGTCTGTGAGTGTGTGTCTGTGAGTGTGTGTCTGTGAGTGTGTGTCTGTGAGTGTGTGTCTGTGAGTGTGTGTCTGTGAGTGTGTGTCTGTGAGTGTGTCTGTGAGTGTGTGTCTGTGAGTGTGTGTCTGTGAGTGTGTGTCTGTGAGTGTGTGTCTGTGAGTGTGTGTCTGTGAGTGTGTGTCTGTGAGTGTGTGTCTGTGTTTGTCTGTGTGTGTGTTTGTCTGTGTGTGTGTTTGTCTGTGTGTTTGTCTGTGTGTTTGTCTGTGTGTTTGTCTGTGAGTGTGTGTTTGTCTGTGAGTGTGTGTTTGTCTGTGAGTGTGTGTTTGTCTGTGAGTGTGTGTTTGTCTGTGAGTGTGTGTTTGTCTGTGAGTGTGTCTGAGTGTGTCTGTGAGTGTGTCTGTGTGTGTGTCTGTGTGTGTGTCTGTGAGTGTCTGCGTGTGTGTCTGTGAGTGTCTGCGTGTGTGTCTGTGAGTGTGTCTGTGAGTGTCTGTGTGTGTGTCTGCGTGTGTCTGCGTGTGTCTGCGTGTGTCTGCGTGTGTCTGTGTGTGTCTGTCTGTGAGTGTCTGTCTGTCTGTGAGTGTCTGTCTGTCTGTGAGTGTCTGTCTGTCTGTGAGTGTCTGTCTGTGAGTGTGTCTGTCTGTCTGTGAGTGTGTGTCTGGGAGTGTGTGTCTGTGAGTGTCTGTGTGTGTGTCTGCGTGTGTCTGCATCTGTCTGCGTGTGTCTGCGTGTGTCTGTGTGTGTCTGTGTGTCTGTGAGTGTGTGTCTGTCTGTGAGTGTGTTTGAGTGTGTGTGTCTGTGTGTATGAGTGGGTATGTGTGTGTAGGTATGCGTGTATCTGTGTCTGTGAGTGTGTGTGTCTGTGAGTGTGTGTGTCTGTGAGTGTCTGTCTGTGAGTGTCTGTCTGTCTGTGAGTGTCTGTCTGTGAGTGTCTGTCTGTCTGTGAGTGTGTGTCTGTCTGTGAGTGTGTCTGTCTGTGAGTGTGTTTGTGTGTGAGTGTGTCTGTCTGTGAGTGTGTGTGTGTCTGTGAGTGTGTGTGTCTGTGAGTGTGTGTGTCTGTGAGTGTGTGTGTCTGTGAGTGTGTGTGTCTGTGAGTGTGTGTGTCTGTGTGTGTGTGTGTCTGTGAGTGTGTGTGTCTGTGAGTGTGTGTGTCTGTGAGTGTGTGTCTGTGAGTGTGTCTTTCTGTGAGTGTGTCTGTGAGTGTGTGTGTCTGTGAGTGTGTGTGTCTGTGAGTGTGTGTGTCTGTGAGTGTGTGTGTCTGTGAGTGTGTGTGTCTGTGAGTGTGTGTGAGTGTGTGTCTGTGAGTGTGTCTGTGAGTGTGTGTCTGTGAGTGTGTGTCTGTGAGTGTGTGTCTGTGAGTGTGTGTCTGTGAGTGTGTGTCTGTGAGTGTGTGTCTGTGAGTGTGTGTCTGTGAGTGTGTGTCTGTGAGTGTGTGTCTGTGAGTGTGTGTCTGTGAGTGTGTGTCTGTGAGTGTGTGTCTGTGAGTGTGTGTCTGTGAGTGTGTGTCTGTGAGTGTGAGTGTGTGTGTGAGTGTGTGTCTGTGAGTGTGTCTGTGAGTGTGAGTGTGTGTGTGAGTGTGTGTCTGTGAGTGAGTGTGTCTGTGAGTGAGTGTGTCTGTGAGTGAGTGTGTCTGTGAGTGAGTGTCTGTGAGTGAGTGTGTCTGTGAGTGAGTGTGTCTGTGTGTGAGTGTGTCTGTGTGTGAGTGTGTCTGTGTGTGAGTGTGTCTGTGTGTGAGTGTGTCTGTGTGTGAGTGTGTCTGTGTGTGAGTGTGTCTGTCTGTGAGTGTGTCTGTCTGTGAGTGTGTCTGTCTGTGAGTGTGTCTGTCTGTGAGTGTCTGTGAGTGTGTGTGTGTGCCTCTGAGTGTGTGCCTGTGAGTGCCTCTGAGTGTGTGCCTGTGAGTGTGTGTGCCTGTGAGTGTGTGTGCCTGTGAGTGTGTGTGCCTGTGAGTGTGTGTGCCTGTGAGTGTGTGTGCCTGTGAGTGTGTGTGCCTGTGAGTGTGTGTGTCTGTGAGTGTGTCTGTCTGTGAGTGTGTCTGTCTGTGAGTGTGTCTGTCTGTGAGTGTGTCTGTCTGTGAGTGTGTCTGTCTGTGAGTGTGTCTGTCTGTGAGTGTGTCTGTCTGTGAGTGTGTCTGTCTGTGAGTGTGTCTGTCTGTGAGTGTGTCTGTCTGTGAGTGTGTCTGTCTGTGAGTGTGTCTGTGTGTCTGTGAGTGTGTCTGTGAGTGAGTGTGTCTGTCTGTGAGTGTGTCTGTCTGTGAGTGTGTCTGTCTGTGAGTGTGTCTGTCTGTGAGTGTGTCTGTCTGTGAGTGTGTCTGTCTGTGAGTGGGTCTGTCTGTGAGTGTGTCTGTCTGTGAGTGTGTCTGTCTGTGAGTGTGTCTGTCTGTGAGTGTCTGTCTGTGAGTGTGTCTGTGAGTGTGTCTGTGTGTGAGTGTGTCTGTGTGTGAGTGTGTCTGTGTGTGAGTGTGTCTGTGTGTGAGTGTGTCTGTCTGTGAGTGTGTCTGTCTGTGAGTGTGTCTGTCTGTGAGTGTCTGTGAGTGTGTGTGTGTGCCTCTGAGTGTGTGCCTGTGAGTGCCTCTGAGTGTGTGCCTGTGAGTGTGTGTGCCTGTGAGTGTGTGTGCCTGTGAGTGTGTGTGCCTGTGAGTGTGTGTGCCTGTGAGTGTGTGTGCCTGTGAGTGTGTGTGCCTGTGAGTGTGTGTGCCTGTGAGTGTGTCTGTCTGTGAGTGTGTCTGTCTGTGAGTCTGTCTGTCTGTGAGTGTGTGTCTGTCTGTGAGTGTGTCTGTCTGTGAGTGTGTCTGTCTGTGAGTGTGTCTGTCTGTGAGTGTGTCTGTCTGTGAGTGTGTCTGTCTGTGAGTGTGTCTGTCTGTGAGTGTGTCTGTCTGTGAGTGTGTCTGTCTGTGAGTGTGTCTGTCTGTGAGTGTGTCTGTCTGTGAGTGTGTCTGTCTGTGAGTGTGTCTGTCTGTGAGTGTCTGTCTGTGAGTGTGTCTGTCTGTGAGTGTGTCTGTCTGTGAGTGTGTCTGTCTGTGAGTGTGTCTGTCTGTGAGTGTGTCTGTCTGTGAGTGTGTCTGTCTGTGAGTGTGTCTGTCTGTGAGTGTGTCTGTCTGTGAGTGTGTCTGTCTGTGAGTGTGTCTGTCTGTGAGTGTGTCTGTCTGTGAGTGTGTCTGTCTGTGAGTGTGTCTGTCTGTGAGTGTGTCTGTGAGTGTGTCTGTGAGTGAGTGTCTGTGAGTGAGTGTCTGTCTGTCTGTTTGTGAGTGTGTGTCTGTCTGTCTGTTTGTGAGTGTGTGTCTGTCTGTCTGTTTGTGAGTGTGTGTCTGTCTGTCTGTTTGTGAGTGTGTGTCTGTCTGTTTGTGAGTGTGTGTCTGTCTGTTTGTGAGTGTGTGTCTGTGAGTGTGTGTCTGTCTGTTTGTGAGTGTGTGTCTGTCTGTCTGTGAGTGTGTGTGTCTGTGAGTGTGTGTGTCTGTGAGTGTGTGTGTCTGTGAGTGTGTCTGTCTGTGAGTGTGTCTGTCTGTCTGTTTGTGAGTGTGTGTCTGTCTGTGAGTGTGTGTCTGTCTGTTTGTGAGTGTGTGTGTCTGTCTGTGAGTGTGTGTCTGTCTGTCTGTGAGTGTGTGTGTGTCTGTCTGTGAGTGTGTGTGTCTGTGAGTGTGTGTGTCTGTGAGTGTGTGTGTCTGTGAGTGTGTGTGTCTGTGAGTGTGTCTGTCTGTGAGTGTGTGTGTCTGTGAGTGTGTCTGTCTGTGAGTGTGTGTGTGTGTGTCTGTCTGTCTGTGAGGGTGTCTGTCTGTCTGTCTGTGAGTGTGTGTCTGTCTGTCTGTGAGTGTGTCTGTCTGTCTGTCTGTCTGTGAGTGTGTGTCTGTCTGTCTGTCTGTGAGTGTGTGTCTGTCTGTCTGTCTGTGAGTGTGTGTCTGTCTGTCTGTCTGTGAGTGTGTGTCTGTCTGTCTGTGAGTGTGTATGTCTGTGTGTCTGTCTGAGTGTGTCTGTCTGTTTGTGAGTGTCTGTCTGTGAGTGTGTCTGTCTGTCTGTGAGTGTGTCTGTGAGTGTGTCTCGCTGTGAGTGTCTGTCTGTGTGTCTGTCTGTCTGTGAGTGTGTCTGTCTGTCTGTGAGTGTGTCTGTCTGTTTGTGAGTGTCTGTCTGTCTGTGAGTGTCTGTCTGTGTGTCTGTCTGTCTGTGAGTGTCTGTCTGTCTGTGAGTGTCTGTCTGTCTGTGAGTGTGTCTGTCTGTCTGTGAGTGTCTGTCTGTCTGTGAGTGTGTGTCTGTCTGTGAGTGTGTGTCTGTCTGTGAGTGTGTGTCTGTCTGTGAGTGTGTGTCTGTCTGTGAGTGTGTGTCTGTCTGTGAGTGTGTGTCTGTCTGTGAGTGTGTGTCTGTCTGTGAGTGTGTGTCTGTCTGTGAGTGTGTGTCTGTCTGTGAGTGTCTGTGAGTGTGTCTGTCTGTGAGTGTCTGTGAGTGTGTCTGTCTGTGAGTGTCTGTGAGTGTGTCTGTCTGTCTGTGAGTGTGTCTGTCTGTCTGTGAGTGTGTCTGTCTGTCTGTGAGTGTGTCTGTCTGTCTGTGAGTGTGTCTGTCTGTCTGTGAGTGTGTCTGTCTGTCTGTGAGTGTGTCTGTCTGTCTGTGAGTGTGTCTGTCTGTCTGTGAGTGTGTCTGTGAGTGTCTGTGAGTGTGTCTGTGAGTGTGTCTGTGAGTGTGTCTGTGAGTGTGTCTGTGAGTGTGTCTCTGTCTGTCTGTCTGTGAGTGTGTCTCTGTCTGTCTGTCTGTGAGTGTGTCTGTCTGTCTGTCTGTGAGTGTGTCTGTCTGTCTGTCTGTGAGTGTGTCTGTCTGTCTGTCTGTCTGTGAGTGTGTCTCTGTCTGTTTGTGAGTGTCTGTCTGTCTGTTTGTGAGTGTGTGTCTGTCTGTTTGTGAGTGTGTGTCTGTCTGTTTGTGAGTGTGTGTCTGTCTGTTTGTGAGTGTGTGTCTGTCTGTGAGTGTGTCTGTGAGTGTGTCTGTGAGTGTGTCTGTGAGTGTGTCTGTGAGTGTGTGTCTGTCTGTGAGTGTGTGTCTGTCTGTGAGTGTGTGTCTGTCTGTGAGTGTGTGTCTGTCTGTGAGTGTGTGTCTGTCTGTGAGTGTGTGTCTGTCTGTGAGTGTGTGTCTGTCTGTGAGTGTGTGTCTGTCTGTGAGTGTGTGTCTGTCTGTGAGTGTGTGTCTGTCTGTGAGTGTGTGTCTGTCTGTGAGTGTGTGTCTGTCTGTGAGTGTGTGTCTGTCTGTGAGTGTGTGTCTGTCTGTGTGTGTGTCTGTCTGTGTGTGTCTGTCTGTGAGTGTGTGTCTGTCTGTGAGTGTGTGTCTGTCTGTGAGTGTGTGTCTGTCTGTGAGTGTGTGTCTGTCTGTGAGTGTGTGTCTGTCTGTGAGTGTGTGTCTGTCTGTGAGTGTGTGTCTGTCTGTGAGTGTGTGTCTGTCTGTGTGTGTGTCTGTCTGTGTGTGTCTGTCTGTGAGTGTCTGTCTGTGAGTGTCTGTCTGTGAGTGTCTGTCTGTGAGTGTCTGTCTGTGAGTGTGTCTGTGAGTGTGTCTGTGAGTGTGTCTGTGAGTGTGTCTGTGAGTGTGTCTGTGAGTGTGTCTGTGAGTGTGTCTGTGAGTGTGTCTGTGAGTGTGTCTGTGAGTGTGTCTGTGAGTGTGTCTGTGAGTGTGTCTGTCTGTCTGTGAGTGTGTCTGTCTGTCTGTGAGTGTGTCTGTCTGTCTGTGAGTGTGTCTGTCTGTCTGTGAGTGTGTCTGTCTGTCTGTGTGTGTCTGTCTGTGAGTGTCTGTCTGTCTGTCTGTGAGTGTGTCTGTCTGTCTGTCTGTCTGTGTGTCTGTCTGTCTGTGTGTCTGTCTGTCTGTGTGTCTGTCTGTCTGTGTGTCTGTCTGTCTGTGTGTCTGTCTGTGTGTCTGTCTGTCTGTGAGTGTGTGTCTGTCTGTGAGTGTCTGTCTGTCTGTCTGTCTGTGAGTGTGTGTCTGTCTGTGTGTCTGTCTGTGTGTCTGTCTGTCTGTGAGTGTCTGTCTGTCTGTGAGTGTCTGTCTGTGAGTGTGTCTGTCTGTCTGTGAGTGTGTCTGTCTGTCTGTGAGTGTGTCTGTCTGTCTGTGAGTGTGTCTGTCTGTCTGTGAGTGTGTCTGTCTGTCTGTGAGTGTGTCTGTCTGTCTGTGAGTGTGTCTGTCTGTCTGTGAGTGTGTCTGTCTGTCTGTGAGTGTGTGTCTGTCTGTGAGTGTCTGTGAGTGTGTGTCTGTGAATGTGTGTCTGTCTGTGAGTGTGTGTCTGTCTGTGAGTGTGTCTGTCTGTGAGTGTGTCTGTCTGTGAGTGTGTCTGTCTGTGAGTGTGTCTGTCTGTGAGTGTATCTGTCTGTGAGTGTGTCTGTCTGTGAGTGTGTCTGTCTGTGAGTGTGTCTGTCTGTGAGTGTGTCTGTCTGTGAGTGTGTCTGTCTGTGAGTGTGTCTGTCTGTGAGTGTGTCTGTCTGTGAGTGTGTCTGTCTGTGAGTGTGTCTGTCTGTGAGTGTGTCTGTCTGTGAGTGTGTCTGTCTGTGAGTGTGTCTGTGAGTGTGTCTGTGAGTGTGTCTGTGAGTGTGTCTGTGAGTGTGTCTGTGAGTGTGTCTGTGAGTGTGTCTGTGAGTGTGTCTGTGAGTGTGTCTGTGAGTGTGTCTGTGAGTGTGTCTGTGAGTGTGTCTGTGAGTGTGTCTGTCTGTCTGTGAGTGTGTCTGTCTGTTTGTGAGTGTGTGTCTGTCTGTTTGTGAGTGTGTGTCTGTCTGTCTGTGAGTGTGTGTGTCTGTGAGTGTGTGTGTGTCTGTCTGTCTGTGAGTGGGTGTGTCTGTCTGTCTGTGAGTGTGTGTGTCTGTGAGTGTGTCTGTCTGTCTGTCTGTGAGTGTGTGTCTGTCTGTGAGTGTGTGTCTGTCTGTCTGTCTGTGAGTGTGTGTCTGTCTGTCTGTCTGTGAGTGTGTGTCTGTCTGTCTGTGAGTGTGTGTCTGTCTGTCTGTCTGTGAGTGTCTGTCTGTCTGTCTGTGAGTGTGTGTCTGTCTGTCTGTCTGTGAGTGTGTGTCTGTCTGTCTGTGAGTGTGTGTCTGTCTGTTTGTGAGTGTGTGTCTGTGAGTGTGTCTGTCTGTCTGTGAGTGTGTCTGTCTGTCTGTGAGTGTGTCTGTCTGTCTGTGTGTGTCTGTCTGTGAGTGTCTGTCTGTCTGTCTGTGAGTGTGTCTGTCTGTCTGTCTGTCTGTGTGTCTGTCTGTCTGTGTGTCTGTCTGTCTGTGTGTCTGTCTGTCTGTGTGTCTGTCTGTCTGTGTGTCTGTCTGTGTGTCTGTCTGTCTGTGAGTGTGTGTCTGTCTGTGAGTGTCTGTCTGTCTGTCTGTCTGTGAGTGTGTGTCTGTCTGTGTGTCTGTCTGTGTGTCTGTCTGTCTGTGAGTGTCTGTCTGTCTGTGAGTGTCTGTCTGTGAGTGTGTCTGTCTGTCTGTGAGTGTGTCTGTCTGTCTGTGAGTGTGTCTGTCTGTCTGTGAGTGTGTCTGTCTGTCTGTGAGTGTGTCTGTCTGTCTGTGAGTGTGTCTGTCTGTCTGTGAGTGTGTCTGTCTGTCTGTGAGTGTGTCTGTCTGTCTGTGAGTGTGTGTCTGTCTGTGAGTGTCTGTGAGTGTGTGTCTGTGAATGTGTGTCTGTCTGTGAGTGTGTGTCTGTCTGTGAGTGTGTCTGTCTGTGAGTGTGTCTGTCTGTGAGTGTGTCTGTCTGTGAGTGTGTCTGTCTGTGAGTGTATCTGTCTGTGAGTGTGTCTGTCTGTGAGTGTGTCTGTCTGTGAGTGTGTCTGTCTGTGAGTGTGTCTGTCTGTGAGTGTGTCTGTCTGTGAGTGTGTCTGTCTGTGAGTGTCTGTCTGTCTGTCTGTGAGTGTGTCTGTCTGTCTGTCTGTCTGTGTCTGTCTGTCTGTCTGTGTGTCTGTCTGTCTGTGTGTCTGTCTGTCTGTGTGTCTGTCTGTCTGTGTGTCTGTCTGTGTGTCTGTCTGTCTGTGAGTGTGTGTCTGTCTGTGAGTGTCTGTCTGTCTGTCTGTCTGTGAGTGTGTGTCTGTCTGTGTGTATGTCTGTGTGTCTGTCTGTCTGAGTGTGTCTGTCTGTCTGTGAGTGTCTGTCTGTGAGTGTGTCTGTCTGTCTGTGAGTGTGTCTGTGAGTGTGTCTGTCTGTGAGTGTGTCTGTGAGTGTGTCTGTGAGTGTGTCTGTGAGTGTGTCTGTGAGTGTGTCTGTGAGTGTGTGTCTGTCTGTGAGTGTCTGTCTGTGAGTGTGTCTGTCTGTGAGTGTCTGTCTGTGAGTGTCTGTCTGTGAGTGTGTGTGTCTGTGAGTGTGTGTGTCTGTGAGTGTGTGTGTCTGTGAGTGTGTGTGTCTGTGAGTGTGTCTGTCTGTGAGTGTGTGTGTGTCTGTCTGTCTGTGAGTGTGTGTCTGTCTGTCTGTCTGTGAGTGTGTGTCTGTCTGTCAGTCTGTGAGTGTGTGTCTGTCTGTCTGTCTGTGAGTGTGTCTGTCTGTCTGTCTGTGAGTGTGTATGTCTGTGTGTCTGTCTGTGAGTGTGTATGTCTGTGTGTCTGTCTGTCTGAGTGTGTCTGTCTGTCTGTGAGTGTCTGTCTGTGAGTGTGTCTGTCTGTCTGTGAGTGTCTGTCTGTGAGTGTGTCTGTCTGTGAGTGTGTCTGTGAGTGTGTCTGTGAGTGTGTGTCTGTGAGTGTGTCTGTGAGTGTGTGTCTGTCTGTGAGTGTCTGTCTGTGTGTCTGTCTGTCTGTGAGTGTGTGTCTGTCTGTGAGTGTGTGTCTGTCTGTGAGTGTGTCTGTCTGTGAGTGTGTGTCTGTCTGTGAGTGTGTGTCTGTCTGTGAGTGTGTGTCTGTCTGTGAGTGTGTGTCTGTCTGTGAGTGTGTGTCTGTCTGTGAATGTGTGTGTGTCTGTCTGTGAGTGTGTGTCTGTCTGTGAGTGTGTCTGTCTGTCTGTCTGTGAGTGTGTCTGTCTGTCTGTCTGTGAGTGTGTCTGTCTGTGAGTGTCTGTCTGTGAGTGTGTCTGTGAGTGTGTCTGTCTGTGAGTGTGTCTGTGAGTGTCTGTCTGTCTGTGAGTGTCTGTCTGTCTGTGAGTGTGTCTGTCTGTTTGTGAGTGTCTGTCTGTCTGTGAGTGTGTCTGTCTGTCTGTGAGTGTCTGTCTGTCTGTGAGTGTCTGTCTGTCTGTGAGTGTCTGTCTGTCTGTGAGTGTCTGTCTGTCTGTGAGTGTCTGTCTGTCTGTCTGTGAGTGTGTCTGTCTGTCTGTGAGTGTGTCTGTCTGAGTGTGTGTCTGTCTGTGAGTGTGTGTGTCTGTCTGTCTGTGAGTGTGTCTGTGAGTGTGTGTGTCTGTCTGTGAGTGTGTGTCTGTCTGTGAGTGTGTCTGTCTGTGAGTGTGTCTGTCTGTGAGTGTGTCTGTCTGTGAGTGTGTCTGTCTGTGAGTGTGTCTGTCTGTGAGTGTGTCTGTCTGTGAGTGTGTCTGTCTGTGAGTGTGTCTGTCTGTGAGTGTGTCTGTCTGTGAGTGTGTCTGTCTGTGAGTGTGTCTGTGAGTGTGTCTGTGAGTGTGTCTGTGAGTGTGTCTGTGAGTGTGTCTGTGAGTGTGTCTGTGAGTGTGTCTGTGAGTGTGTCTGTGAGTATGTCTGTCTGTCTGTTTGTGAGTGTGTGTCTGTCTGTTTGTGAGTGTGTGTCTGTCTGTTTGTGAGTGTGTGTCTGTCTGTTTGTGAGTGTGTGTCTGTCTGTTTGTGAGTGTGTGTCTGTCTGTCTGTCTGTGAGTGTCTGTCTGTCTGTGAGTGTGTCTGTCTGTCTGTGAGTGTGTCTGTCTGTGAGTGTCTCTGTCTGTGAGTGTCTCTGTCTGTGAGTGTCTCTGTCTGTGAGTGTGTCTGTCTGTGAGTGTGTCTGTCTGTGAGTGTGTCTGTCTGTGAGTGTGTCTGTCTGTGAGTGTGTGTGTCTGTGAGTGTGTCTGTCTGTGAGTGTGTCTGTCTGTCTGTTTGTGAGTGTGTGTCTGTCTGTGAGTGTGTGTCTGTCTGTTTGTGAGTGTGTGTGTGTCTGTCTGTGAGTGTGTGTCTGTCTGTGTGTGTGTGTGTCTGTCTGTGAGTGTGAGTGTGTGTGTCTGTGAGTGTGTCTGTCTGTGAGTGTGTGTGTCTGTGAGTGTGTCTGTCTGTGAGTGTGTGTGTGTGTGTCTGTCTGTCTGTCTGTGAGTGTGTGTCTGTCTGTCTGTGAGTGTGTCTGTCTGTCTGTCTGTGAGTGTGTCTGTCTGTCTGTCTGTCTGTCTGTGAGTGTGTGTCTGTCTGTCTGTCTGTGAGTGTGTGTCTGTCTGTCTGTC
Source organism: Lissotriton helveticus (assembly GCF_964261635.1). Lineage (NCBI taxonomy): Eukaryota > Metazoa > Chordata > Amphibia > Caudata > Salamandridae > Lissotriton > Lissotriton helveticus. Next base: position 1,918,271,592 of record NC_136063.1, read on the forward strand.
TGTGAGTGTGTGTCTGTCTGTCTGTCTGTGAGTGTGTGTCTGTCTGTCTGTGAGTGTGTATGTCTGTGTGTCTGTCTGTCTGAGTGTGTCTGTCTGTTTGTGAGTGTCTGTCTGTGAGTGTGTCTGTCTGTCTGTGAGTGTGTCTGTGAGTGTGTCTCGCTGTGAGTGTCTGTCTGTGTGTCTGTCTGTCTGTGAGTGTGTCTGTCTGTCTGTGAGTGTGTCTGTCTGTCTGTGAGTGTGTCTGTCTGTTTGTGAGTGTCTGTCTGTCTGTGAGTGTCTGTCTGTGTGTCTGTCTGTCTGTGAGTGTCTGTCTGTCTGTGAGTGTGTCTGTCTGTCTGTGAGTGTGTCTGTCTGTGAGTGTGTCTGTCTGTGAGTGTGTCTGTCTGTGAGTGTGTCTGTCTGTGAGTGTGTGTCTGTCTGTGAGTGTGTGTCTGTCTGTGAGTGTGTGTCTGTCTGTGAGTGTGTGTCTGTCTGTGAGTGTGTGTCTGTCTGTGAGTGTGTGTCTGTCTGTGAGTGTGTGTCTGTCTGTGAGTGTGTGTCTGTCTGTGAGTGTGTGTCTGTCTGTGAGTGTGTGTCTGTCTGTGAGTGTCTCTGTCTGTGAGTGTCTCTGTCTGTGAGTGTCTCTGTCTGTGAGTGTCTCTGTCTGTGAGTGTCTGTGATTGTGTCTGTCTGTCTGTGAGTGTGTCTGTCTGTCTGTGAGTGTCTGTCTGTCTGTGAGTGTGTCTGTCTGTCTGTGAGTGTGTCTGTCTGTCTGTGAGTGTGTCTGTCTGTCTGTGAGTGTCTGTCTGTCTGTGAGTGTGTCTGTCTGTCTGTGAGTGTGTCTGTCTGTCTGTGAGTGTGTCTGTGAGTGTGTCTGTGAGTGTGTCTGTGAGTGTGTCTGTGAGTGTGTCTGTGAGTGTGTCTGTGAGTGTGTCTGTGAGTGTGTCTGTGAGTGTGTCTGTGAGTGTGTCTGTGAGTGTGTCTGTCTGTCTGTGAGTGTGTCTGTCTGTCTGTGAGTGTCTGTCTGTGAGTGTGTCTGTCTGTGAGTGTGTCTGTCTGTGAGTGTGTCTGTCTGTGAGTGTGTCTGTCTGTGAGTGTCTGTCTGTGAGTGTGTCTGTCTGTGAGTGTGTCTGTCTGTCTGTGAGTGTGTCTGTCTGTCTGTGAGTGTGTCTGTCTGTCTGTGAGTGTGTGTGTCTGTCTGTCTGTGAGTGTGTCTGTCTGTCTGTGAGTGTGTCTGTCTGTCTGTGAGTGTGTCTGTCTGTCTGTGAGTGTGTCTCTGTCTGTGAGTGTGTCTGTCTGTTTGTGAGTGTCTGTCTGTGAGTGTGTCTGTCTGTCTGTGTGTCTGTCTGTCTGTGTCTGTCTGTCTGTCTGTGAGTGTGTCTGTCTGTCTGTGAGTGTGTGTCTGTCTGTCTGTGAGTGTGTGTCTGTCTGTCTGTGAGTGTGTGTCTGTCTGTCTGTGAGTGTGTGTCTGTCTGTCTGTGAGTGTGTGTGGCTGTCTGTCTGTGAGTGTGTGTGGCTGTCTGTCTGTGAGTGTGTGTGGCTGTCTGTCTGTGAGTGTGTGTGGCTGTCTGTCTGTGAGTGTGTGTGGCTGTCTGTGAGTGTGTGTCTGTCTGTCTGTGAGTGTGTGTGTCTGTCTGTGAGTGTGTCTGTCTGTGAGTGTGTCTGTCTGTCTGTGAGTGTGTCTGTCTGTCTGTGAGTGTGTCTGTCTGTCTGTGAGTGTGTCTGTCTGTCTGTGAGTGTGTCTGTCTGTCTGTGAGTGTGTCTGTCTGTCTGTGAGTGTGTCTGTCTGTCTGTGAGTGTGTCTGTCTGTCTGTGAGTGTGTCTGTCTGTGAGTGTGTCTGTCTGTCTGTGTGTCTGTCTGTCTGTGTGTCTGTCTGTCTGTGAGTGTGTCTGTCTGTCTGTGAGTGTGTCTGTCTGTCTGTGAGTGTGTCTGTCTGTCTGTGAGTGTGTCTGTCTGTCTGTGAGTGTGTCTGTCTGTCTGTGAGTGTGTCTCTGTCTGTGAGTGTGTCTGTCTGTTTGTGAGTGTCTGTCTGTGAGTGTGTCTGTCTGTCTGTGTGTCTGTCTGTCTGTGTGTCTGTCTGTCTGTGAGTGTGTCTGTCTGTCTGTGAGTGTGTGTCTGTCTGTCTGTGAGTGTGTGTCTGTCTGTCTGTGAGTGTGTGTCTGTCTGTCTGTGAGTGTGTGTGGCTGTCTGTGAGTGTGTGTGGCTGTCTGTCTGTGAGTGTGTGTGGCTGTCTGTGAGTGTGTGTCTGTCTGTCTGTGAGTGTGTGTGTCTGTGAGTGTGTCTGTCTGTCTGTGAGTGTGTCTGTCTGTGAGTGTGTCTGTCTGTCTGTGAGTGTGTCTGTCTGTCTGTGAGTGTGTCTGTCTGTCTGTGAGTGTGTCTGTCTGTCTGTGAGTGTGTCTGTCTGTCTGTGAGTGTGTCTGTCTGTCTGTGAGTGTGTCTGTCTGTCTGTGAGTGTGTCTGTCTGTTTGTGAGTGTCTGTCTGTGAGTGTGTCTGTCTGTCTGTGTGTCTGTCTGTCTGTGAGTGTCTGTCTGTCTGTGAGTGTGTCTGTCTGTCTGTGAGTGTCTGTCTGTCTGTGAGTGTCTGTCTGTCTGTGAGTGTGTCTGTCTGTCTGTGAGTGTGTGTCTGTCTGTCTGTGAGTGTGTGTCTGTCTGTCTGTGAGTGTGTGTGGCTGTCTGTCTGTGAGTGTGTGTGGCTGTCTGTCTGTGAATGTCTGTCTGTCTGTGAGTGTGTGTGTCTGTGAGTGTGTCTGTGAGTGTGTGTGAGTGTGTGTGTCTGTGAGTGTGTCTGTGAGTGTGTCTGAGTGTGTCTGAGTGTGTCTGAGTGTGTCTGAGTGTGTCTGAGTGTGTCTGTGAGTGTGTCTGTGAGTGTGTCTGTGAGTGTGTCTGTGAGTGTGTCTGTGAGTGTGTCTGTGAGTGTGTCTGTGAGTGTGTCTGTGAGTGTGTCTGTGAGTGTGTCTGTGAGTGTGTCTGTGAGTGTGTCTGTGAGTGTGTCTGTGAGTGTGTCTGTGAGTGTCTGTCTGTGTTGGACAGGCCACATGAAGGGCTCGCTCCCTCCCCGCAGGACAGGGCCCGGGCCACCGTCAGCACCATTGCCCGGCCCAGCCGCCATCTTGGACACGGCACCACGCGGCCGCGCGGCCTCAGCCCGACCCCAACCCTGGGCCTGGCCAGGCCCCGACATCCCGGCACCTCCCTCCACCCAGGAGGTGAACGGCCCACTTGGCAGGTCAATGGGAGTACGAAGTGTCGATGGCTCTCCCCCGCCAGGTGCCGAGCACCCCCAGCCTCCTTGGGCGCTGGCTCCGCCCCCCTGCTGGGTGTCTGGAGTCCTCCATCCCAGACCTCCCGACCTCCAAGAGCGAGGGTCCGGACATCAAAGGGCTCCAGACCTATAACTGAGGCAGCCCCAGGACAGGAAGGCAGTTGTATCCTGGAGTCGAGAGACACCGAGAAGAACTCATCCTTGACGGACTGCTGGCGCTGTCACAGCCCTGCCTTGTGAACTATTGCCCTGCCTGCTGGCGCTGCCGCGGCCCTCTGCAACCTTCATCCCCGTGGGACCTGCTGGCGCTGCCGCGGCCCTCTGCAACCTTCATCCCCGTGGGACCTGCTGGCGCTGCCGCGGCCCTCTGCAACCTTCATCCTCGTGGGACCTGCTGGCGCTGCCGCGGCCCTCTGCAACCTTCATCCTCGTGGGACCTGCTGGCGCTGCCGCGGCCCTCTGCAACCTTCATCCTCGTGGGACCTGTTGGCGCTGCCGCGGCCCGTAGAAACCTCCATCCTCGTGGGACCTGCTGGCGCTGCCGCGGCCCGTTGCAACCTGCATTCTCGTGGGACCTGCTGGCGCTGCCGCGGCCCGTCGTAACCTTCATCCTCGTTGGGACCTGCTGGCGCTGCCGCGGCCCGTTGCCACCTACGACCTCTTCGGGCCCTGCCGGCGCGGCCGCGGTCTGACCCATCCGAACACCGAGCTCGAGGATTGTGAGTTATCACCGTTACACCTCCGTACCCGTGGGTACCAAGACTGTCCCGCTACCCCCTTCCCTTACTAGAGACTAGAATTGAGAGGATCATCGTGTCCTGAACGCCTTGTATCATACCACTCTACTACCAGAAGTGCCTATAAAAGGTGTTACCCTGATCTTTGTGTGGTGTCCATCTGTGGGGGGGGGAAGTTACCTGTCTGTGCGATCACTGTGCTCGGCCGACCCTTCAGGTCTCCGTCTAACATTGGTGGCTAGCGGCGCGATCCGAACCAACGCGTACCGTACAGACAGTAACTCACCCTACGACTAAAACCACAATGACGACCAAAGAGAACGGATCGGCGGAGAAGTTCCAGATGGAAAAGCTGGAAGAATACAACCACCGAGAGCTCAAACAATTTTGCATGGACTTAGGCATTGCTACCACCGGGCTAAGCACAAAAGAAGACTTCAAAAACGCCCTAGAGGCCTGGACAGAGACAAATACCGCAACCCCCCGGGACCCCGCAGCCCCGGAAGTCAACACCACCCGGACGGAGGAACGGAGAACAGGCCCCTCCCATGAAGAGATCCAAGAGCGGGAAAAAAATAGATTACACGAGTTAGACTTGGCACGACTCAGATTAGACGGAGAATTGAAACTGGCGGAACAAAAAATAAACTTAGAACACTTACGGCTCAGAGAAGAGCGAGAGGAAAAACAGAGACAGAGAGACCTCGAAGAAAAAAGACTGGCATACGAGCACGAGTGCAAACTAGCGGAGATAGAAATACGCAAACTGAACAAAAACCTAGGGGTGCCCGAGCAACCGCACTCCCCGGGTCCTACCGAGCAGAAGGTCCACATCCCCAAGGATGTGGTCCGAGAATATCACCGGCACGACGACATACAGCAGTGGTTCAAGGCCTATGAGATTGCCATGACCGCCCACCGAATCGCTCGAAGTGACTGGGGAGCCGGTCTATGGGGGAGATTCGTCAACGAGGGTCGTGATGCCCTGCTGCAACTTCCGGACCATCAAATGACGTCCTATGACCACATGAAGGCCGCCCTCCTCAGTCGATATGGACTTACACCCGAAATGTACCGCCAGAGGTTCCGCAACTGCACCCGGATCCCAGGTACGACGTGGTTGGAATACGTGAACTATTTCAGCCGAGCCTTCGAGGGGTGGATCAAGGGTAACAACGTAACCACTTACGAACAACTCTTCAATCTCATTGTGTGGGAGCACCTCTCCAACAACTGCTTTGTCGAGCTCAGGCAGCACCTCCTCGACAGTAAATTGACTGAACCCCGGCAGCTCGCCACCGAGGCTGACCGGTGGGAGAGCACCCGAGTGGCCCGGAGTGGGCCGAATGAGCAGAACAGAACCAACCAAGGTCACCATCGTCCCCGAGGAGGAGGAGGAGGCCCGGGCCGGGGCAGAGACGCCGCCCCGACCGCACCCACTAACGCCACCCCGGCCCCAGCAGGCCGGGGAAACCCCCCGATGCGCCCGGGGTTCCGAGCTAACGTGACGTGTCATCGATGCCAGCGAGTCGGCCACTATGCCAGTGACCCGACCTGCCCGAAGAACCAGGCCCCCGGGCCCCGCCAAATGGCGGCCGCCGCCCTGGGAGAAGAACAAGTCTCCGAAGACACGGAGACCTATGAGTCGGAGCAGTTCGAGTGGGAACCCGCCGCCATGACCCTGGCATGCCTAGGAGGAAGAGACATGGTCCCGCGGACTCCCCTGCCCGCCAACACTCGGAAGTACAGCCAATGGGTGAGCATCAATGGGCGCAAGGCCGAGGCCCTGCGTGACACCGGGGCCAGTGTGACGGCCGTCCGCTGTCACCTGGTAACCCCGGAACAAATCCTACCAAACGTACTTTGCCCCGTCCGATCGGCAGATAACTCAGAGAGCCTGTGTCGGATGGCCTGCGTCCCCTTCGAATGGGGAGGAGTGTCCGGCATGCTGAAAGTAACTGTCCGTGACGATGCCCCCGTAGACTGCCTCCTGGGGAACGATCTCGAGAGCTCCCCGTGGGCCGCTGTGGAAAGAAGAGAGCATCTGGGGATGTTGGGTCTCCCGGACTGGGCGTGCGTAACCACCCGGTCCATGGCCACCCGCACCATCCCTAGACCAGAAGAACCAGAATGGGCAGCACCTCCGCCCTCGATCACTCCAGAAGAAGACTTCCTCCAGACCGACCACCCGGACCCCACCCCAGAGGGGTCCACACAGCCCCCCGAGCTTCCCGACCTGGCTCAGTGGCGTCAAGAAGGGGGGCCCACCCAGGAACAATTCCGGCAGGAGCAAAAGACCTGCCCCTCCCTCGAGGGATTGCGACAGCAAGCGCTCGCCCAGAGCCAAGGAGACACCACCGGGGCCCACTGGGTTTATTGGGACAATGATCTCTTGTACAGCGAACAGAAAATCGCAGAACTGGGGGCCGGGCGAGTGCTAGTGGTGCCCCTCCACTTCAGAGACTTCCTGTTGAACCTAGCCCATGATGTCCCCCTGGCCGGGCACCTGGGCCAAGACAAGACCTACCACAGCCTGGTGACTCACTTTTTTTGGCCCAAAATGAGAAATGACGTATCCCACCATTGCCGGTCCTGCCCGACCTGCCAGGCCAGTGGGAAGAGCGGCCGCAAACTCAAGGCACCCCTACAACCATTCCCCGTGGTGACCACCCCGTTCGAAAGGGTGGGAATAGACATTGTGGGGCCTCGGGACCCCCGAACAGCACAGGGACATCGCTTCATCCTGGTCCTGGTGGATCACGCTACCCGCTATCCTGAGGCGGTCCCCCTTCGTACGATAACAGCCCCAGTAGTGGGTCGAGCCTTGATGGGGATCTTCTCTCGAGTGGGCTTCCCCCGGGAAGTCGTCAGCGACAGGGGTACGAACTTTATTTCAAAGTATATGAAATCCCTCTGGCAGCAGTGCGGAGTCACTTACCGATTCACCACCCCCTATCACCCCCAGGGGAACGGGCTGGTCGAGCGGTTCAACCGCACCCTCAAGGGGATGATCATGGGGCTGGAAGAACCCCTACGCCGCCAGTGGGACGTGCTACTACCGTGCCTCCTCTTCGCCTACCGAGAAGTCCCCCAGAAGTCCCTCGGCTTCAGCCCCTTCGAACTCCTGTACGGACACCCCGGTCGCGGGCCTCTCAGCCTAGTGAAGGAGGAATGGGAAATGGCCCCCCTAAAGACCCCTCCGGACGTCTACAAATACCTCCTGACCCTCCGTAATCAGACCCGGAAATTCAGGGAGATCGCTAAAGCCAATCTGGAGGCCAGTCAAGAAGACATGAAGAAGTGGTACGACCAACATGCCTCCTCCATCGAGTTTGAACCGGGTCAGCAGGTATGGGTGATGTCCCCCATCGAACCATGTGCCTTGCAGGACAAATGGACGGGGCCCTTCAAGGTGATCGAGCGCAGGAGCCCCGTCACCTATCTCATCGACCTGGAGTCCCCCCGGAACCCCCTCCGGGTCCTCCACGCCAACCGACTCAAACCCCACTTCGTGCGCTCAGAGCTCAGCCTGCTGATGGCTACCGACAGTGGCGCGGAAGGAGACTCCGAGCCCCTCCCTGACCTACTGAGGACCCGGGAAAGAGATGGTTCGGTGGACGGGGTCCGACTCTCTGAGGCCCTGACCCCAGAGCAGCGTCAAGATTGCCGGGCCCTCCTGCTGCCGTTCGCAAACCTGTTCTCTCTCGCACCCGGAGTCACCTCCTGGTGCCTGCACGACGTGGACACGGGGGACAGTCCTCCTGTTCGACACCGGGCGTACCGAGTACCGGATCGGGTACGTACATGCATCCAAGAAGAAGTCTCCAAGATGCTCGCCCTCGGAGTCATCGAACCTTCGGACAGTCCCTGGGCCAGCCCGGTCGTCCTGGTCCCCAAGGCCGCGGCCCCGGGCACCACCCCTGAACTCCGGTTCTGCATTGACTATCGGGGGCTGAACGCGGTCACCCGTACGGACGCTCACCCTATCCCCCGAGCAGATGAACTAGTCGACCGCATGGGGGCAGCCCGCTACCTAAGCATCTTCGACCTGACAGCGGGCTACTGGCAGATCGGCCTCACCCCCAGAGCCCAAGAACGTTCCGCTTTCTCCACCCCGGATGGGCACTACCATTTCAGAGTGATGCCCTTCGGCATGAAAAACGCTCCAGCCACTTTTCAAAGACTGGTGAACCAGGTATTGGCGGGCCTCGAAGAATTCAGCGCCGCCTACCTGGACGACATCGCGGTATACAGCCGCCACTGGGCGGATCACCTCCACCACCTCAGAGAGGTCCTGCAGGCCCTCCAACAGGCCGGCCTCACCATAAAGGCCAGCAAGTGCCAAATCGGCCAGGGGTCCGTGACCTACCTCGGACACCAAGTGGGGAGCGGTCTGGTGGCCCCCCTCCAACTCAAGGTAGCTGCCATTCAGTCCTGGCAACCCCCCGAGACACAAACCGAGGTCCGAGCCTTCCTGGGGCTCACCGGATACTACCGGCGGTTTGTAAGGGACTATGGCAGCATTGTGGGGCCCCTCACGGAGCTCACGTCTAAGAACCACCCAAAAAGAGTCAACTGGACTCCCGACTGTCAAGCAGCCTTCGAGACGCTGAAGGCCGCCATGTGCACCGCTCCTGTGCTCCAGGCCCCCGACTACAGCCGCGAGTTCATCGTGCAGACCGATGCCTCCGACCATGGTATTGGGGCCGTCCTCTCCCAACTGAACCCCGAAGGAGTGGACCAACCAGTGGCCTTCATCAGCAGACGCCTACTGCCCCGGGAACAGCGCTGGAGCACCATTGAGCGAGAGGCCTTCGCGGTGGTATGGGCCCTCAAGAAGCTCCGGCCATACCTCTTCGGAACCCATTTCCGGGTACAGACGGACCATCGGCCCCTGCAATGGCTCATGCAGATGCGGGGGGAGAACCCCAAACTATTGCGATGGTCCATCTCCCTGCAGGGGATGGACTTCACTGTGGAACATCGCCCTGGCCAAGACCACGCCAACGCGGATGGCCTGTCCCGCTTTTTCCGCCTCGACGAGGAAAGTCCCCAAGAAGATGGGTGACTCTCCCCGCCTTCAGCTGGGGGGGACGCATGTTGGACAGGCCACATGAAGGGCTCGCTCCCTCCCCGCAGGACAGGGCCCGGGCCACCGTCAGCACCATTGCCCGGCCCAGCCGCCATCTTGGACACGGCACCACGCGGCCGCGCGGCCTCAGCCCGACCCCAACCCTGGGCCTGGCCAGGCCCCGACATCCCGGCACCTCCCTCCACCCAGGAGGTGAACGGCCCACTTGGCAGGTCAATGGGAGTACGAAGTGTCGATGGCTCTCCCCCGCCAGGTGCCGAGCACCCCCAGCCTCCTTGGGCGCTGGCTCCGCCCCCCTGCTGGGTGTCTGGAGTCCTCCATCCCAGACCTCCCGACCTCCAAGAGCGAGGGTCCGGACATCAAAGGGCTCCAGACCTATAACTGAGGCAGCCCCAGGACAGGAAGGCAGTTGTATCCTGGAGTCGAGAGACACCGAGAAGAACTCATCCTTGACGGACTGCTGGCGCTGCCACAGCCCTGCCTTGTGAACTATTGCCCTGCCTGCTGGCGCTGCCGCGGCCCTCTGCAACCTTCATCCCCGTGGGACCTGCTGGCGCTGCCGCGGCCCTCTGCAACCTTCATCCCCGTGGGACCTGCTGGCGCTGCCGCGGCCCTCTGCAACCTTCATCCTCGTGGGACCTGCTGGCGCTGCCGCGGCCCTCTGCAACCTTCATCCTCGTGGGACCTGCTGGCGCTGCCGCGGCCCTCTGCAACCTTCATCCTCGTGGGACCTGCTGGCGCTGCCGCGGCCCGTAGAAACCTCCATCCTCGTGGGACCTGCTGGCGCTGCCGCGGCCCGTTGCAACCTGCATTCTCGTGGGACCTGCTGGCGCTGCCGCGGCCCGTCGTAACCTTCATCTTCGTTGGGACCTGCTGGCGCTGCCGCGGCCCGTTGCCACCTACGACCTCTTCGGGCCCTGCCGGCGCGGCCGCGGTCTGACCCATCCGAACACCGAGCTCGAGGATTGTGAGTTATCACCGTTACACCTCCGTACCCGTGGGTACCAAGACTGTCCCGCTACCCCCTTCCCTTACTAGAGACTAGAATTGAGAGGATCATCGTGTCCTGAACGCCTTGTATCATACCACTCTACTACCAGAAGTGCCTATAAAAGGTGTTACCCTGATCTTTGTGTGGTGTCCATCTGTGGGGGGGGAAGTTACCTGTCTGTGCGATCACTGTGCTCGGCCGACCCTTCAGGTCTCCGTCTAACAGTGTGTCTGTGAGTGTGTCTGTGAGTGTGTCTGTCTGTGAGTGTGTCTGTCTGTGAGTGTGTCTGTGAGTGTGTCTGTCTGTGAGTGTGTCTGTCTGTGAGTGTGTCTGTCTGTGAGTGTGTCTGTCTGTGAGTGTGTCTGTCTGTGAGTGTGTCTGTCTGTGAGTGTGTCTGTCTGTGAGTGTGTCTGTCTGTGAGTGTGTCTGTCTGTGAGTGTGTCTGTCTGTGAGTGTGTCTGTCTGTGAGTGTGTCTGTCTGTGAGTGTGTCTGTCTGTGAGTGTGTCTGTCTGTGAGTGTGTCTGTCTGTGAGTGTGTCTGTCTGTGAGTGTGTCTGTCTGTGAGTGTGTCTGTCTGTGAGAGTGTCTGTCTGTGTGTGTGTCTGTGAGTGTGTCTGTGTGTCTGTCTGTGAGTGTGTGTGTCTGTCTGTGAGTGTGTCTGTGAGTGTGTCTGTGAGTGTGTCTGTGAGTGTGTCTGTGAGTGTGTCTGTGAGTGTGTCTGTGAGTGTGTCTGAGTCTGTGAGTGTGTGAGTCTGTGAGTGTGTGAGTCTGTGAGTGTGTGTCTCTGTCTGTGAGTGTGTGTCTCTGTCTGTGAGTGTGTGTCTCTGTCTGTGAGTGTGTGTCTCTGTCTGTGAGTGTGTGTCTCTGTCTGTGAGTGTGTCTGTCTGTGAGTGTGTCTGTCTGTGAGTGTGTCTGTCTGTGAGTGTGTCTGTCTGTGAGTGTGTCTGTCTGTGAGTGTGTCTGTCTGTGAGTGTGTCTGTCTGTGAGTGTGTGTGTCTGTCTGTGAGTGTGTGTGTCTGTCTGTGAGTGTGTCTGTCTGTCTGTGAGTGTGTCTGTCTGTCTGTGAGTGTGTGTCTGTCTGTGAGTGTGTGTGTCTGTCTGTGAGTGTGTGTGTCTGTCTGTGAGTGTGTGTGTCTGTCTGTGAGTGTGTGTGTCTGTCTGTGAGTGTGTGTGTCTGTCTGTGAGTGTGTGTGTCTGTCTGTGAGTGTGTCTGTGAGTGTGTCTGTGAGTGTGTCTGTGAGTGTGTCTGTGAGTGTGTCTGTGCGTGTGTCTGTGCGTGTGTCTGTGCGTGTGTCTGTGAGTGTGTCTGTGAGTGTGTCTGTGAGTGTGTCTGTGAGTGTGTCTGTGAGTGTGTGTCTGTGAGTGTGTGTCTGTGAGTCTGTGAGTGTGTGTCTCTGTCTGTGAGTGTGTGTCTGTCTGTGAGTGTGTGTGGCTGTCTGTCTGTGAGTGTGTGTGTCTGTCTGTCTGTGAATGTGTCTGTGAGTGTGTCTGTGAGTGTGTCTGTGAGTCTGTGTCTGTGAGTGTGTGAGTCTGTGAGTGTGTGTCTCTGTCTGTGAGTGTGTGTCTCTGTCTGTGAGTGTGTGTCTCTGTCTGTGAGTGTGTGTCTCTGTCTGTGAGTGTGTGTCTCTGTCTGTGAGTGTGTGTCTCTGTCTGTGAGTGTGTCTGTCTGTGAGTGTGTCTGTCTGTGAGTGTCTGTCTGTGAGTGTGTCTGTCTGTGAGTGTGTCTGTCTGTGAGTGTGTGTCTGTCTGTGAGTGTGTGTGGCTGTCTGTCTGTGAGTGTGTGTGTCTGTCTGTCTGTGAATGTGTCTGTGAGTCTGTGAGTGTGTGTCGGTGTGTCTGTCTGTCTGTGAGTGTGTGTCTGTGTGTCTGTCTGTCTGTGAGTGTGTGTCTGTGTGTCTGTCTGTCTGTGAGTGTGTCTGTCTGTCTGTGAGTGTGTGTCTGTCTGTCTGTGTGTGTGTGTCTGTCTGTCTGTGAGTGTGTCTGTGAGTGTGTCTGTGAGTGTGTCTGTGAGTGTGTCTGTGAGTGTGTCTGTGAGTGTGTCTGTGCGTGTGTCTGTGCGTGTGTCTGTGCGTGTGTCTGTGAGTGTCTGTGAGTGTGTCTGTGAGTGTCTGTGAGTGTGTCTGTGAGTGTGTGTCTGTGAGTCTGTGAGTGTGTGTCTGTGAGTCTGTGAGTGTGTGTCTCTGTCTGTGAGTGTGTGTCTCTGTCTGTGAGTGTGTGTCTCTGTCTGTGAGTGTGTGTCTCTGTCTGTGAGTGTGTGTCTCTGTCTGTGAGTGTGTGTGGCTGTCTGTCTGTGAGTGTGTGTGGCTGTCTGTCTGTGAGTGTGTGTGGCTGTCTGTCTGTGAGTGTGTGTGGCTGTCTGTCTGTGAGTGTGTGTGGCTGTCTGTCTGTGAATGTGTGTGTCTGTGAGTGTGTCTGTGAGTGTGTCTGTGAGTGTGTCTGTGAGTGTGTCTGTGAGTGTGTCTGTGTCTGTGAGTCTGTGTCTGTGAGTCTGTGAGTGTGTCTGTGAGTCTGTGTCTGTGAGTGTGTGTCTGTGTGTCTGTGTCTGTGAGTGTGTGTCTGTGTGTCTGTCTGTCTGTGAGTGTGTGTCTGTGTGTCTGTCTGTCTGTGAGTGTGTGTCTGTCTGTCTGTGAGTGTGTGTCTGTCTGTCTGTGAGTGTGTGTCTGTCTGTCTGTGAGTGTGTCTGTGAGTGTGTCTGTGAGTGTGTCTGTGAGTGTGTCTGTGAGTGTGTCTGTGCGTGTGTCTGTGCGTGTGTCTGTGCGTGTGTCTGTGCGTGTGTCTGTGCGTGTGTCTGTGAGTGTCTGTGAGTGTGTCTGTGAGTGTGTCTGTGAGTGTGTGTCTGTGAGTCTGTGAGTGTGTGTCTGTGAGTCTGTGAGTGTGTGTCTCTGTCTGTGAGTGTGTGTCTCTGTCTGTGAGTGTGTGTCTCTGTCTGTGAGTGTGTGTCTCTGTCTGTGAGTGTGTGTCTCTGTCTGTGAGTGTGTGTCTCTGTCTGTGAGTGTGTGTCTCTGTCTGTGAGTGTGTGTGGCTGTCTGTGAGTGTGTGTGGCTGTCTGTCTGTGAGTGTGTGTGGCTGTCTGTCTGTGAGTGTGTGTCTGTCTGTCTGTGAATGTGTGTGTCTGTGAGTGTGTCTGTGAGTGTGTCTGTGAGTGTGTCTGTGAGTGTGTCTGTGAGTGTGTCTGTGAGTGTGTCTGTGAGTGTGTCTGTGAGTGTGTCTGTGAGTGTGTCTGTGAGTCTGTGTCTGTGAGTCTGTGTCTGTGAGTCTGTGTCTGTGAGTCTGTGTCTGTGAGTCTGTGTCTGTGAGTCTGTGTCTGTGAGTCTGTGAGTGTGTGTCTGTGAGTGTGTGTCTGTGAGTGTGTGTCTGTGTGTCTGTCTGTCTGTGAGTGTGTGTCTGTCTGTCTGTGAGTGTGTGTCTGTGAGTGTGTGTCTGTCTGTCTGTGAGTGTGTGTCTGTGAGTGTGTGTCTGTCTGTCTGTGAGTGTGTGTCTGTCTGTCTGTGAGTGTGTCTGTCTGTCTGTGAGTGTGTCTGTCTGTCTGTGAGTGTGTCTGTCTGTCTGTGAGTGTGTCTGTCTGTCTGTGAGTGTGTCTGTCTGTCTGTGAGTGTGTCTGTCTGTCTGTGAGTGTGTCTGTCTGTGAGTGTGTCTGTCTGTGAGTGTGTCTGTCTGTGAGTGTGTCTGTCTGTGAGTGTGTCTGTCTGTGAGTGTGTGTGTCTGTCTGTCTGTCTGTGAGTGTGTCTGTCTGTCTGTGAGTGTGTCTGTCTGTCTGTGAGTGTGTCTGTCTGTCTGTGAGTGTGTCTGTCTGTCTGTCTGTGAGTGAGTGTCTGTCTGTCTGTCTGTGAGTGAGTGTCTGTCTGTCTGTCTGTGAGTGAGTGTCTGTCTGTCTGTGAGTGTCTGTCTGTGAGTGTGTCTGTCTGTGAGTGTGTCTGTCTGTGAGTGTGTCTGTCTGTGAGTGTGTCTGTCTGTGAGTGTGTGTGTCTGTCTGGCTGTGAGTGTGTGTCTGTCTGTCTGTGAGTGTGTGTCTGTCTGTCTGTGAGTGTGAGTGTGTGTCTGTCTGTCTGTGAGTGTGTGTCTGTGTCTGTCTGTCTGTCTGTGAGTGTGTGTCTGTCTGTCTGTGAGTGTGTGTCTGTCTGTCTGTGAGTGTGTGTCTGTCTGTCTGTGAGTGTGTGTCTGTCTGTCTGTGAGTGTGTGTCTGTCTGTCTGTGAGTGTGTGTCTGTCTGTCTGTGAGTGTGTGTCTGTCTGTCTGTGAGTGTGTCTGTCTGTGAGTGTGTCTGTCTGTGAGTGTGTCTGTCTGTCTGTGAGTGTGTCTGTCTGTGAGTGTGTCTGTCTGTGAGTGTGTCTGTCTGTGAGTGTGTCTGTCTGTGAGTGTGTCTGTCTGTGAGTGTGTCTGTCTGTGAGTGTGTCTGTGAGTGTGTCTGTGAGTGTGTCTGTCTGTGAGTGAGTCTGTCTGTGAGTGTGTCTGTCTGTCTGTGAGTGAGTGTCTGTCTGTCTGTGAGTCTGTCTGTCTGTCTGTGAGTGTGTCTGTCTGTCTGTCTGTGAGTGTGTCTGTCTGTGAGTGTGTCTGTCTGTGAGTGTGTCTGTCTGTGAGTGTGTCTGTCTGTGAGTGTGTCTGTCTGTGAGTGTGTCTGTCTGTGAGTGTGTCTGTCTGTGAGTGTGTCTGTCTGTGAGTGTGTCTGTCTGTGAGTGTGTCTGTCTGTGAGTGTGTCTGTCTGTGAGTGTGTCTGTCTGTGAGTGTCTGTCTGTGAGTCTGTGAGTGTGTCTGTCTGTCTGTGAGTGTGTCTGTCTGTCTGTGAGTGTGTCTGTCTGTCTGTGAGAATGTCTGTCTGTCTGTGAGTGTGTCTGTCTGTCTGTGAGTGTCTGTCTGTCTGTCTGTGAGTGTGTCTGTCTGTCTGTGAGTGTGTCTGTCTGTCTGTGAGTGTGTCTGTCTGTCTGTGAGTGTGTCTGTCTGTCTGTGAGTGTGTCTGTCTGTGAGTGTGTCTGTCTGTGAGTGTGTCTGTCTGTGAGTGTGTCTGTCTGTGAGTGTGTCTGTCTGTGAGTGTGTGTCTGTCTGTCTGTGAGTGAGTCTGTCTGTCTGTGAGTGAGTGTCTGTGTGTGAGTGATTGTCTGTGTGTGTGTGTGTCTGTCTGTGAGTGTCTGTGAGTGTGTCTGTGAGTCAGTGAGTGTGTCTGTCTGTGTCTGTTAGTCTGTGAGTGTGTCTGTCTGTGTCTGTTAGTCTGTGAGTGTGTCTGTCTGTCTGTGAGTGTGTGTCTGTCTGTCTGTGAGTGTGTCTGTCTGTCTGTGAGTGTGTCTGTCTGTCTGTCTGTGAGTGTGTCTGTCTGTGAGTGTGTCTGTCTGTCTGTGAGTGAGTGTCTGTCTGTGTGTGAGTGATTGTCTGTCTGTGTGTGAGTGTGTGTCTGTCTGTGAGTGTCTGTGAGTGTGTCTGTGAGTCAGTGAGTGTGTCTGTCTGTGTCTGTTAGTCTGTGAGTGTGTCTGTCTGTGTCTGTTAGTCTGTGAGTGTGTCTGTCTGTGAGTGTGTGTCTGTCTGTCTGTGAGTGTGTCTGTCTGTCTGTGAGTGTGTCTCTGTCTGTCTGTCTGTGAGTGTGTCTGTCTGTCTGTCTGTGAGTGTGTCTGTCTGTCTGTCTGTCTGTGAGTGTCTGTCTGTCTGTGAGTGTGTGTGTCTGTCTGTGAGTGTGTGTGTCTGTCTGTGAGTGTGTGTGTCTGTCTGTGAGTGTGTGTCTGTCTGTGAGTGTGTGTGGCTGTCTGTCTGTGAGTGTGTGTGGCTGTCTGTCTGTGAGTGTGTGTGTCTGTGAGTGAGTGTGTCTGTGAGTGTGTCTGTCTGTCTGTGAGTGTGTCTGTCTCTCTGTGAGTGTGTCTGTCTGTGAGTGTGTCTGTCTGTCTGTGAGTGTGTGTCTGTCTGTGAGTGTGTGTGTCTGTCTGTGAGTGTGTGTCTGTCTGTGAGTGTGTCTGTCTGTCTGTCTGTCTGTGAGTGTCTGTCTGTCAGTCTGTGAGTGTGTCTGTCTGTCTGTCTGTGAGTGTCTGTCTGTCTGTCTGTGAGTGTGTCTGTCTGTCTGTCTGTGAGTGTGTCTGTCTGTCTGTCTGTGAGTGTGTCTGTCTGTCTGTGAGTGAGTGTCTGTCTGTGTGTGAGTGTGTGTCTGTGAGTGTCTGTGAGTGTGTCTGTGAGTCAGTGAGTGTGTCTGTCTGTCTGTGAGTGTGTGTCTGTCTGTGAGTGTGTGTCTGTCTGTGAGTGTGTGTGGCTGTCTGTGAGTGTGTCTGTCTGTGAGTGTGGCTGTCTGTGAGTGTGTCTGTCTGTGAGTGTGTCTGTCTGTGAGTGTGTGTCTGTCTGTGAGTGTGTGTGGCTGTCTGTCTGTGAGTGTGTGTGGCTGTCTGTCTGTGAGTGTGTGTCTGTCTGTCTGTGAGTGTGTGTCTGTCTGTCTGTGAGTGTGTGTCTGTCTGTCTGTGAGTGTGTCTGTCTGTCTGTGAGTGTGTCTGTCTGTCTGTGAGTGTGTCTGTCTGTGAGTGTGTCTGTCTGTGAGTGTGTCTGTCTGTGAGTGTGTCTGTCTGTGAGTGAGTCTGTCTGTGAGTGAGTCTGTCTGTGAGTGTGTCTGTCTGTCTGTGAGTGAGTGTCTGTCTGTCTGTGAGTGAGTGTCTGTCTGTCTGTGAGTGTGTCTGTCTGTCTGTCTGTGAGTGTGTCTGTCTGTGAGTGTGTCTGTCTGTGAGTGTGTCTGTCTGTGAGTGTGTCTGTCTGTGAGTGTGTCTGTCTGTGAGTGTGTCTGTCTGTGAGTGTGTCTGTCTGTGAGTGTCTGTCTGTGAGTGTGTCTGTCTGTGAGTGTCTGTCTGTGAGTCTGTGAGTGTGTCTGTCTGTCTGTGAGTGTGTCTGTCTGTCTGTGAGTGTGTCTGTCTGTCTGTGAGTGTGTCTGTCTGTCTGTGAGTGTGTCTGTCTGTCTGTGAGAATGTCTGTCTGTCTGTGAGTGTGTCTGTCTGTCTGTGAGTGTGTCTGTCTGTCTGTGAGTGTGTCTGTCTGTCTGTGAGTGTCTGTCTGTCTGTGAGTGTGTCTGTCTGTGAGTGTGTCTGTCTGTGAGTGTGTCTGTCTGTGAGTGTGTCTGTCTGTGAGTGTGTCTGTCTGTGAGTGTGTCTGTCTGTGAGTGTGTGTCTGTCTGTCTGTGAGTGAGTCTGTCTGTCTGTGAGTGAGTGTCTGTGTGAGTGATTGTCTGTGTGTGTGTGTGTCTGTCTGTGAGTGTCTGTGAGTGTGTCTGTGAGTCAGTGAGTGTGTCTGTCTGTGTCTGTTAGTCTGTGAGTGTGTCTGTCTGTGTCTGTTAGTCTGTGAGTGTGTCTGTCTGTCTGTGAGTGTGTCTGTCTGTCTGTCTGTGAGTGTGTCTGTCTGTCTGTGAGTGTGTGTCTGTCTGTCTGTGAGTGAGTCTGTCTGTGAGTGTGTCTGTCTGTCTGTGAGTGAGTGTCTGTCTGTGTGTGAGTGATTGTCTGTCTGTGTGTGAGTGTGTGTCTGTCTGTGAGTGTCTGTGAGTGTGTCTGTGAGTCAGTGAGTGTGTCTGTCTGTGTCTGTTAGTCTGTGAGTGTGTCTGTCTGTGTCTGTTAGTCTGTGAGTGTGTCTGTCTGTCTGTGAGTGTGTGTCTGTCTGTCTGTGAGTGTGTCTGTCTGTCTGTGAGTGTGTCTCTGTCTGTCTGTCTGTGAGTGTGTCTGTCTGTCTGTCTGTGAGTGTGTCTGTCTGTCTGTGAGTGTCTGTCTGTCTGTGAGTGTGTGTGTCTGTCTGTGAGTGTGTGTGTCTGTCTGTGAGTGTGTGTGTCTGTCTGTGAGTGTGTGTCTGTCTGTGAGTGTGTGTCTGTCTGTGAGTGTGTGTGGCTGTCTGTCTGTGAGTGTGTGTGGCTGTCTGTCTGTGAGTGTGTGTGTCTGTGAGTGAGTGTGTCTGTGAGTGTGTCTGTCTGTCTGTGAGTGTGTCTGTCTGTGAGTGTGTCTGTCTGTCTGTGAGTGTGTCTGTCTGTCTGTGAGTGTGTGTCTGTCTGTGAGTGTGTGTGTCTGTCTGTGAGTGTGTGTCTGTCTGTGAGTGTGTCTGTCTGTCTGTCTGTCTGTGAGTGTCTGTCTGTCAGTCTGTGAGTGTGTCTGTCTGTCTGTCTGTCTGTGAGTGTCTGTCTGTCTGTCTGTGAGTGTGTCTGTCTGTCTGTCTGTGAGTGTGTCTGTCTGTCTGTCTGTGAGTGTGTCTGTCTGTCTGTCTGTGAGTGTGTCTGTCTGTCTGTCTGTGAGTGTGTCTGTCTGTCTGTGAGTGAGTGTCTGTGAGTGTGTCTGTGAGTCAGTGAGTGTGTCTGTCTGTCTGTGAGTGTGTCTGTCTGTCTGTGAGTGTGTCTGTCTGTGAGTGTGTGTCTGTCTGTGAGTGTGTGTGGCTGTGAGTGTGTCTGTCTGTGAGTGTGGCTGTCTGTGAGTGTGTCTGTCTGTGAGTGTGTCTGTCTGTGAGTGTGTGTCTGTCTGTGAGTGTGTGTGGCTGTCTGTCTGTGAGTGTGTGTGGCTGTCTGTGAGTGTGTGGCTGTCTGTCTGTCTGTGAGTGTGTGTGTGTCTGTCTGTCTGTGAGTGTGTCTGTCTGTCTGTCTGTGAGTGTGTCTGTCTGTCTGTCTGTGAGTGTGTCTGTGAGTGTGTCTGTGAGTGTGTCTGTGAGTGTGTCTGTGACTGTGTCTGTGAGTGTGTCTGTGAGTGTGTCTGTGAGTGTGTCTGAGTGTGTCTGAGTGTGTCTGTCTGTCTGTGAGTGTGTCTGTCTGTCTGTGAGTGTGTCTGTCTGTCTGTGAGTGTGTCTGTCTGTCTGTGAGTGTGTCTGTCTGTCTGTGAGTGTGTCTGTCTGTCTGTGAGTGTGTCTGTCTGTCTGTGAGTGTGTCTGTCTGTGAGTGTGTCTGTGAGTGTGTCTGTGAGTGTGTCTGTGAGTGTGTCTGTGAGTGTGTCTGTGAGTGTGTCTGTGAGTGTGTCTGTGTGTGTGTCTGTGTGTGTCTGTGAGTCTGTGAGTGTGTCTGTGAGTCTGTGAGTGTGTCTGTCTGTCTGTGAGTGTGTCTGTCTGTCTGTGAGTGTCTGTCTGTCTGTCTGTGAGTGTGTCTGTCTGTCTGTGAGTGTGTGTCTGTCTGTCTGTGAGTGTGTGGCTGTCTGTCTGTGAGTGTGTGTCTGTCTGTCTGTCTGTGAGTGTGTGTCTGTCTGTCTGTCTGTGAGTGTGTCTGTCTGTCTGTCTGTGAGTGTGTCTGTCTGTCTGTGAGTGTGTCTGTGAGTGTCTGTGAGTCAGTGAGTGTGTCTGTCTGTGTCTGTCTGTGAGTGTGTGTCTGTCTGTCTGTGAGTGTGTGTCTGTCTGTCTGTGAGTGTGTGTCTGTCTGTCTGTGAGTGTGTGTCTGTCTGTCTGTGAGTGTGTGTCTGTCTGTCTGTGAGTGTGTGTCTGTCTGTCTGTGAGTGTGTGTCTGTCTGTCTGTGAGTGTGTGTCTGTCTGTCTGTGAGTGTGTGTCTGTCTGTCTGTCTGTGAGTGTGTGTCTGTCTGTCTGTCTGTGAGTGTGTGTCTGTCTGTCTGTCTGTGAGTGTGTGTCTGTCTGTCTGTGAGTGTGTGTCTGTCTGTCTGTCTGTGAGTGTGTGTCTGTCTGTCTGTGAGTGTGTGTCTGTCTGTCAGTGTGTCTGTCTGTCTGTGAGTGTGTCTGTCTGTCTGTGAGTGTGTCTGTCTGTGAGTGTGTGTCTGTCTGTGAGTGTGTGTCTGTCTGTGAGTGTGTCTGTCTGTGAGTGTGTCTGTCAGTGTGTCTGTCAGTGTGTCTGTCTGTGAGTGTGTCTGTCTGTGAGTGTGTCTGTCTGTGAGTGTGTCTGTCTGTGAGTGTGTCTGTCTGTGAGTGTGTCTGTCTGTGAGTGTGTCTGTCTGTGTCTGTCTGTGAGTGTGTGTCTGTCTGTCTGTGAGTGTGTGTCTGTCTGTCTGTGAGTGTGTGTCTGTCTGTCTGTGAGTGTGTGTCTGTCTGTCTGTGAGTGTGTGTCTGTCTGTCTGTGAGTGTGTGTCTGTCTGTCTGTGAGTGTGTGTCTGTCTGTGAGTGTGTGTCTGTCTGTCTGTGAGTGTGTGTCTGTCTGTCTGTGAGTGTGTGTCTGTCTGTCTGTCTGTGAGTGTGTGTCTGTCTGTCTGTGAGTGTGTGTCTGTCTGTCTGTCTGTGAGTGTGTGTCTGTCTGTCTGTGAGTGTGTGTCTGTCTGTCTGTCTGTGAGTGTGTCTGTCTGTCTGTGAGTGTGTCTGTCTGTCTGTCTGTGAGTGTGTCTGTCTGTCTGTGAGTGTGTCTGTCTGTCTGTGAGTGTGTCTGTGTGTCTGTGAGTGTGTCTGTGAGTGTGTCTGTGAGTGTGTCTGTGAGTGTGTCTGTGAGTGTGTCTGTGAGTGTGTCTGTCTGTGTGTCTGTGAGTGTGTCTGTCTGTGTGTCTGTGAGTGTGTCTGTCTGTGAGTGTGTGTGTGTGTCTGTCTGTGAGTGTGTGTGTCTGTCTGTGAGTGTGTGTGTCTGTGAGTGTGTCTGTGAGTGTGTCTGTCTGTCTATGAGTGTCTGTCTGTCTAAGTGTGTCTGTCTGTCTGTGAGTGTGTCTGTCTGTCTGTGAGTGTGTCTGTCTGTCTGTGAGTGTGTCTGTCTGTGAGTGTGTGTGTCTGTCTGTCTGTGAGTGTCTGTCTGTCTGTGAGTGTGTGTGTCTGTCTGTCTGTGAGTGTGTGTGTCTGTCTGTCTGTGAGTGTGTGTGTCTGTCTGTCTGTGAGTGTGTCTGTGAGTGTGTCTGTCTGTCTGTGAGTGTCTGTCTGTGAGTGTCTGTCTGTGAGTGTCTCTGTCTGTGAGTGTGTCTGTGAGTGTGTCTGTGAGTCTGTGAGTGTGTCTGTGAGTCTGTGAGTGTCTGTCTGTCTGTGAGTGTGTGTGTCTGTCTGTCTGTGAGTGTGTGTGTCTGTCTGTCTGTGAGTGTGTGTGTCTGTCTGTCTGTGAGTGTGTCTGTGAGTGTGTCTCTGTCTGTGAGTGTGTCTGTGAGTGTGTCTGTGAGTCTGTGAGTGTGTCTGTGAGTCTGTGAGTGTGTCTGTGAGTCTGTGAGTGTGTCTGTGAGTGTGTCTGTGAGTGTGTCTGTGAGTGTGTCTGTGAGTGTGTCTGTCTGTCTGTGAGTGTGTCTGTCTGTCTGTGAGTGTGTCTGTCTGTCTGTGAGTGTGTCTGTCTGTCTGTGAGTGTGTCTGTCTGTCTGTGAGTGTGTGTGTCTGTGAGTGTGTCTGTGAGTGTGTCTGTGAGTGTGTCTGTCTGTCTGTGAGTGTGTCTGTCTGTCTGTGAGTGTGTCTGTCTTTCTGTGAGTGTGTCTGTGAGTGTGTCTGTCTGTCTGTGAGTGTGTCTGTCTGTCTGTGAGTGTGTCTGTCTGTCTGTGAGTGTGTCTGTCTGTCTGTGAGTGTCTCTGTCTGTGAGTGTCTCTGTCTGTGAGTGTCTCTGTCTGTGAGTGTCTCTGTCTGTGAGTGTCTCTGTCTGTGAGTGTCTGTCTGTGAGTGTGTGTGTGTGTGTGTCTGTCTGTGAGTGTGTGTGTGTGTCTGTCTGTGAGTGTGTGTGTGTGTCTGTCTGTGAGTGTGTCTGTCTGTCTGTCTGTGAGTGTGTGTGTGTGTCTGTCTGTCTGTGAGTGTGTCTGTCTGTCTGTCTGTGAGTGTGTCTGTCTGTCTGTGAGTGTGTCTGTCTTTCTGTGAGTGTGTCTGTGAGTGTGTCTGTGAGTGTGTCTGTCTGTCTGTGAGTGTGTCTGTCTGTCTGTGAGTGTGTCTGTCTGTCTGTGAGTGTGTCTGTGAGTGTGTCTGTCTGTCTGTGAGTGTCTCTGTCTGTGAGTGTCTCTGTCTGTGAGTGTCTCTGTCTGTGAGTGTGTCTGTCTGTGAGTGTGTCTGTCTGTGAGTGTGTCTGTCTGTGAGTGTGTCTGTCTGTGAGTGTGTCTGTCTGTGAGTGTGTCTGTCTGTGAGTGTGTCTGTCTGTGAGTGTGTCTGTCTGTGAGTGTGTCTGTCTGTGAGTGTGTCTGTCTGTCTGTCTGTCTGTGAGTGTGTGTGTGTCTGTCTGTGAGTGTGTCTGTCTGTGAGTGTGTGTCTGTCTGTGAGTGTCTGTGAGTGTGTGTCTGTGAATGTGTGTCTGTCTGTGAGTGTGTGTCTGTCTGTGAGTGTGTCTGTCTGTGAGTGTGTCTGTCTGTGAGTGTGTCTGTCTGTGAGTGTGTCTGTCTGTGAGTGTGTCTGTCTGTGAGTGTCTGTCTGTGAGTGTGTCTGTCTGTGAGTGTCTGTCTGTGAGTCTGTGAGTGTGTCTGTCTGTCTGTGAGTGTGTCTGTCTGTCTGTGAGTGTGTCTGTCTGTCTGTGAGTGTGTCTGTCTGTCTGTGAGTGTGTCTGTCTGTGAGTGTGTCTGTCTGTCTGTGAGAATGTCTGTCTGTCTGTGAGTGTGTCTGTCTGTCTGTGAGTGTGTCTGTCTGTCTGTGAGTGTGTCTGTCTGTCTGTGAGTGTCTGTCTGTCTGTGAGTGTGTCTGTCTGTCTGTGAGTGTGTCTGTCTGTGAGTGTGTCTGTCTGTGAGTGTGTCTGTCTGTGAGTGTGTCTGTCTGTGAGTGTGTGTCTGTCTGTCTGTGAGTGAGTCTGTCTGTCTGTGAGTGAGTGTCTGTGTGAGTGATTGTCTGTGTGTGTGTGTGTCTGTCTGTGAGTGTCTGTGAGTGTGTCTGTGAGTCAGTGAGTGTGTCTGTCTGTGTCTGTTAGTCTGTGAGTGTGTCTGTCTGTGTCTGTTAGTCTGTGAGTGTGTCTGTCTGTCTGTGAGTGTGTCTGTCTGTCTGTCTGTGAGTGTGTCTGTCTGTCTGTGAGTGTGTGTCTGTCTGTCTGTGAGTGAGTCTGTCTGTGAGTGTGTCTGTCTGTCTGTGAGTGAGTGTCTGTCTGTGTGTGAGTGATTGTCTGTCTGTGTGTGAGTGTGTGTCTGTCTGTGAGTGTCTGTGAGTGTGTCTGTGAGTCAGTGAGTGTGTCTGTCTGTGTCTGTTAGTCTGTGAGTGTGTCTGTCTGTGTCTGTTAGTCTGTGAGTGTGTCTGTCTGTCTGTGAGTGTGTGTCTGTCTGTCTGTGAGTGTGTCTGTCTGTCTGTGAGTGTGTCTGTCTGTCTGTCTGTCTGTGAGTGTGTCTGTCTGTCTGTCTGTGAGTGTGTCTGTCTGTCTGTGAGTGTCTGTCTGTCTGTGAGTGTGTGTGTCTGTCTGTGAGTGTGTGTGTCTGTCTGTGAGTGTGTGTGTCTGTCTGTGAGTGTGTGTCTGTCTGTGAGTGTGTGTCTGTCTGTGAGTGTGTGTGGCTGTCTGTCTGTGAGTGTGTGTGGCTGTCTGTCTGTGAGTGTGTGTGTCTGTGAGTGAGTGTGTCTGTGAGTGTGTCTGTCTGTCTGTGAGTGTGTCTGTCTGTGAGTGTGTCTGTCTGTCTGTGAGTGTGTGTCTGTCTGTGAGTGTGTGTGTCTGTCTGTGAGTGTGTGTCTGTCTGTGAGTGTGTCTGTCTGTCTGTCTGTCTGTCTGTGAGTGTCTGTCTGTCAGTCTGTGAGTGTGTCTGTCTGTCTGTCTGTCTGTGAGTGTCTGTCTGTCTGTGAGTGTGTCTGTCTGTCTGTCTGTGAGTGTGTCTGTCTGTCTGTCTGTGAGTGTGTCTGTCTGTCTGTCTGTGAGTGTGTCTGTCTGTCTGTCTGTGAGTGTGTCTGTCTGTCTGTGAGTGAGTGTCTGTGAGTGTGTCTGTGAGTCAGTGAGTGTGTCTGTCTGTCTGTGAGTGTGTCTGTCTGTCTGTGAGTGTGTCTGTCTGTCTGTGAGTGTGTCTGTCTGTGAGTGTGTGTCTGTCTGTGAGTGTGTGTGGCTGTCTGTGAGTGTGTCTGTCTGTGAGTGTGGCTGTCTGTGAGTGTGGCTGTCTGTGAGTGTGTCTGTCTGTGAGTGTGTCTGTCTGTGAGTGTGTGTCTGTCTGTGAGTGTGTGTGGCTGTCTGTCTGTGAGTGTGTGTGGCTGTCTGTCTGTGAGTGTGTGTCTGTCTGTCTGTCTGTGAGTGTGTGTCTGTCTGTCTGTCTGTGAGTGTGTCTGTCTGTCTGTCTGTGAGTGTGTCTGTCTGTCTGTCTGTGAGTGTGTCTGTGAGTGTGTCTGTGAGTGTGTCTGTGAGTGTGTCTGTGAGTGTGTCTGTGAGTGTGTCTGTGAGTGTGTCTGAGTGTGTCTGAGTGTGTCTGAGTGTGTCTGTCTGTCTGTGAGTGTGTCTGTCTGTCTGTGAGTGTGTCTGTCTGTCTGTGAGTGTGTCTGTCTGTCTGTGAGTGTGTCTGTCTGTCTGTGAGTGTGTCTGTCTGTCTGTGAGTGTGTCTGTCTGTCTGTGAGTGTGTCTGTCTGTGAGTGTGTCTGTGAGTGTGTCTGTGAGTGTGTCTGTGAGTGTGTCTGTGAGTGTGTCTGTGAGTGTGTCTGTGAGTGTGTCTGTGAGTGTGTCTGTGTGTGTGTCTGTGTGTGTCTGTGAGTCTGTGAGTGTGTCTGTCTGTCTGTGAGTGTGTCTGTCTGTCTGTGAGTGTCTGTCTGTCTGTCTGTGAGTGTGTCTGTCTGTCTGTGAGTGTGTGTCTGTCTGTCTGTGAGTGTGTGGCTGTCTGTCTGTGAGTGTGTGTCTGTCTGTCTGTCTGTGAGTGTGTGTCTGTCTGTCTGTCTGTGAGTGTGTCTGTCTGTCTGTCTGTGAGTGTGTCTGTCTGTCTGTCTGTGAGTGTGTCTGTCTGTCTGTCTGTGAGTGTGTCTGTGAGTGTGTCTGTGAGTCAGTGAGTGTGTCTGTCTGTGAGTGTGTCTGTCTGTGAGTGTGTCTGTCTGTGTCTGTCTGTGAGTGTGTGTCTGTCTGTCTGTGAGTGTGTGTCTGTCTGTCTGTGAGTGTGTGTCTGTCTGTCTGTGAGTGTGTGTCTGTCTGTCTGTGAGTGTGTGTCTGTCTGTCTGTGAGTGTGTGTCTGTCTGTCTGTGAGTGTGTGTCTGTCTGTCTGTGAGTGTGTGTCTGTCTGTCTGTCTGTGAGTGTGTGTCTGTCTGTCTGTCTGTGAGTGTGTGTCTGTCTGTCTGTCTGTGAGTGTGTGTCTGTCTGTCTGTCTGTGAGTGTGTGTCTGTCTGTCTGTGAGTGTGTGTCTGTCTGTCTGTGAGTGTCTGTCTGTCTGTCAGTGTGTCTGTCTGTCTGTGAGTGTGTCTGTCTGTCTGTGAGTGTGTCTGTCTGTGAGTGTGTGTCTGTCTGTGAGTGTGTGTCTGTCTGTGAGTGTGTCTGTCTGTGAGTGTGTCTGTCTGTGAGTGTGTCTGTCTGTGAGTGTGTCTGTCTGTGAGTGTGTCTGTCTGTGAGTGTGTCTGTCTGTGTCTGTCTGTGAGTGTGTGTCTGTCTGTCTGTGAGTGTGTGTCTGTCTGTCTGTGAGTGTGTGTCTGTCTGTCTGTGAGTGTGTGTCTGTCTGTCTGTGAGTGTGTGTCTGTCTGTCTGTGAGTGTGTGTCTGTCTGTCTGTGAGTGTGTGTCTGTCTGTCTGTGAGTGTGTGTCTGTCTGTCTGTGAGTGTGTGTCTGTCTGTCTGTGAGTGTGTGTCTGTCTGTCTGTGAGTGTGTGTCTGTCTGTCTGTGAGTGTGTGTCTGTCTGTCTGTGAGTGTGTGTCTGTCTGTCTGTCTGTGAGTGTGTGTCTGTCTGTCTGTCTGTGAGTGTGTGTCTGTCTGTCTGTGAGTGTGTGTCTGTCTGTCTGTCTGTGAGTGTGTCTGTCTGTCTGTGAGTGTGTCTGTCTGTCTGTGAGTGTGTCTGTCTGTCTGTGAGTGTGTCTGTGAGTGTGTCTGTGAGTGTGTCTGTGAGTGTGTCTGTGAGTGTGTCTGTGAGTGTGTGTGAGTGTGTCTGTCTGTCTGTGAGTGTGTCTGTCTGTCTGTGAGTGTGTCTGTCTGTCTGTGAGTGTGTCTGTCTGTCTGTGAGTGTGTCTGTGAGTGTGTCTGTCTGTCTGTGAGTGTGTCTGTGAGTGTGTCTGTGAGTGTGTCTGTCTGTGAGTGTGTCTGTGAGTGTGTCTGTGAGTGTGTCTGTGAGTGTGTCTGTGAGTGTGTCTGTGAGTGTGTCTGTGAGTGTGTCTGTCTGTCTGTGAGTGTGTCTGTCTGTCTGTGAGTGTCTGTCTGTCTGTGAGTGTGTCTGTCTGTCTGTGAGTGTGTCTGTCTGTCTGTCTGTGAGTGTGTCTGTCTGTCTGTCTGTGAGTGTGTCTGTCTGTCTGTCTGTGAGTGTGTCTGTGAGTGTGTCTGTGAGTGTGTCTGTGAGTGTGTCTGTCTGTCTGTGAGTGTGTCTGTCTGTCTGTGAGTGTGTCTGTCTGTCTGTGAGTGTGTCTGTCTGTGAGTGTGTCTGTCTGTCTGTGAGTGTGTCTGTCTGTCTGTGAGTGTGTCTGTCTGTCTGTGAGTGTGTCTGTGAGTGTGTCTGTGAGTGTGTCTGTGAGTGTGTCTGTGAGTGTGTCTGTCTGTGTGTCTGTGAGTGTGTCTGTCTGTGTGTCTGTGAGTGTGTCTGTCTGTCTGTGAGTGTGTGTGTCTGTCTGTGAGTGTGTGTGTCTGTGAGTGTGTCTGTGAGTGTGTCTGTCTGTCTATGAGTGTCTGTCTGTCTAAGTGTGTCTGTCTGTCTGTGAGTGTGTCTGTCTGTCTGTGAGTGTGTCTGTCTGTCTGTGAGTGTGTCTGTCTGTCTGTGAGTGTGTCTGTCTGTCTGTGAGTGTGTCTGTCTGTGAGTGTGTGTGTCTGTCTGTCTGTGAGTGTCTGTCTGTCTGTGAGTGTGTGTGTCTGTCTGTCTGTGAGTGTGTGTGTCTGTCTGTCTGTGAGTGTGTGTGTCTGTCTGTCTGTGAGTGTGTCTGTGAGTGTGTCTGTCTGTCTGTGAGTGTCTGTCTGTGAGTGTCTGTCTGTGAGTGTCTGTCTGTGAGTGTCTGTCTGTGAGTGTCTGTCTGTGAGTGTCTCTGTCTGTGAGTGTGTCTGTGAGTGTGTCTGTGAGTCTGTGAGTGTGTCTGTGAGTCTGTGAGTGTCTGTCTGTCTGTGAGTGTGTGTGTCTGTCTGTGAGTGTGTGTGTCTGTCTGTCTGTGAGTGTGTGTGTCTGTCTGTCTGTGAGTGTGTCTGTGAGTGTGTCTCTGTCTGTGAGTGTGTCTGTGAGTGTGTCTGTGAGTCTGTGAGTGTGTCTGTGAGTCTGTGAGTGTGTCTGTGAGTCTGTGAGTGTGTCTGTGAGTGTGTCTGTGAGTGTGTCTGTGAGTGTGTCTGTGAGTGTGTCTGTCTATCTGTGAGTGTGTCTGTCTATCTGTGAGTGTGTCTGTCTGTCTGTGAGTGTGTCTGTCTGTCTGTGAGTGTGTCTGTCTGTCTGTGAGTGTGTCTGTCTGTCTGTGAGTGTGTGTGTCTGTGAGTGTGTCTGTGAGTGTGTCTGTGAGTGTGTCTGTCTGTCTGTGAGTGTGTCTGTCTGTCTGTGAGTGTGTCTGTCTTTCTGTGAGTGTGTCTGTGAGTGTGTCTGTCTGTCTGTGAGTGTGTCTGTCTGTCTGTGAGTGTGTCTGTCTGTCTGTGAGTGTGTCTGTCTGTCTGTGAGTGTGTCTGTCTGTCTGTGAGTGTCTCTGTCTGTGAGTGTCTCTGTCTGTGAGTGTCTGTCTGTGAGTGTGTGTGTGTGTGTGTCTGTCTGTGAGTGTGTGTGTGTGTCTGTCTGTGAGTGTGTCTGTCTGTCTGTGAGTGTGTGTGTGTGTCTGTCTGTCTGTGAGTGTGTCTGTCTGTCTGTCTGTGAGTGTGTCTGTCTGTCTGTGAGTGTGTCTGTCTTTCTGTGAGTGTGTCTGTGAGTGTGTCTGTGAGTGTGTCTGTCTGTCTGTGAGTGTGTCTGTCTGTCTGTGAGTGTGTCTGTCTGTCTGTGAGTGTGTCTGTGAGTGTGTCTGTCTGTCTGTGAGTGTCTCTGTCTGTGAGTGTCTCTGTCTGTGAGTGTCTCTGTCTGTGAGTGTGTCTGTCTGTGAGTGTGTCTGTCTGTGAGTGTGTCTGTCTGTGAGTGTGTCTGTCTGTGAGTGTGTCTGTCTGTGAGTGTGTCTGTCTGTGAGTGTGTCTGTCTGTGAGTGTGTCTGTCTGTGAGTGTGTCTGTCTGTGAGTGTGTCTGTCTGTGAGTGTGTCTGTCTGTCTGTCTGTCTGTGAGTGTGTGTGTGTCTGTCTGTGAGTGTGTCTGTCTGTGAGTGTGTGTGTCTGAGTGTGTGTGTCTGTGAGTGTGTCTGTCTGTCTGTGAGTGTGTCTGTCTGTCTGTGAGTGTGTCTGTCTGTCTGTGAGTGTGTCTGTCTGTCTGTGAGTGTCTGTCTGTGAGTGTCTGTCTGTGAGTGTCTGTCTGTGAGTGTGTCTGTCTGTCTGTCTGTGAGTGTGTCTGTGAGTGTGTCTGTCTGTCTGTCTGTGAGTGTGTCTGTCTGTGAGTGTGTCTGTCTGTCTGTGAGTGTGTCTGTCTGTCTGTCTGTGAGTGTGTCTGTCTGTGAGTGTGTCTGTCTGTGAGTGTGTGTCTGTCTGTGAGTGTGTGTCTGTCTGTGAGTGTGTGTCTGTCTGTGAGTGTGTGTCTGTCTGTGAGTGTGTGTCTGTCTGTGAGTGTGTCTGTCTGTGAGTGTGTCTGTCTGTGAGTGTGTCTGTCTGTGAGTGTGTCTGTCTGTGAGTGTGTCTGTCTGTGAGTGTGTCTGTCTGTGAGTGTGTCTGTCTGTGTCTGTCTGTGAGTGTGTGTCTGTCTGTGAGTGTCTGTGAGTGTGTCTGTCTGTCTGTGAGTGTGTCTGTGAGTGTGTCTCTGTCTGTGAGTGTGTCTGTGAGTGTGTCTCTGTCTGTGAGTGTGTCTGTGAGTGTGTCTGTCTGTCTGTGAGTGTGTCTGTCTGTCTGTGAGTGTGTCTGTCTGTCTGTGAGTGTGTCTGTCTGTCTGTCTGTGAGTGTGTCTGTCTGTCTGAGTGTGTCTGTCTGTCTGTGAGTCTGTCTGTCTGTGAGTGTCTGTCTGTGAGTGTGTCTGTCTGTGAGTGTGTCTGTCTGTGAGTGTGTCTGTCTGTGAGTGTGTCTGTCTGTGAGTGTGTCTGTCTGTGAGTGTGTCTGTCTGTCTGTGAGTGTGTCTGTCTGTCTGTGAGTGTCTCTGTCTGTGAGTGTCTCTGTCTGTGAGTGTCTCTGTCTGTGAGTGTCTGTCTGTGAGTGTGTGTGTGTGTGTGTCTGTCTGTGAGTGTGTGTGTGTGTCTGTCTGTGAGTGTGTGTGTCAGTCTGTCTGTGAGTGTGTGTGTCAGTCTGTCTGTGAGTGTGTCTGTCTGTCTGTCTGTGAGTGTGTGTCTGTCTGTGAGTGTGTGTCTGTCTGTGAGTGTGTCTGTCTGTCTGTGAGTGTGTCTGTCTGTCTGTGAGTGTGTCTGTCTGTGAGTGTGTGTCTGTCTGTGAGTGTGTGTCTGTCTGTGAGTGTCTGTCTGTGTGTCTGTCTGTCTGTGAGTGTGTGTCTGTCTGTGAGTGTCTGTCTGTGTGTCTGTCTGTCTGTGAGTGTCTGTCTGTCTGTGAGTGTCTGTCTGTCTGTGAGTGTGTCTGTCTGTCTGTGAGTGTCTGTCTGTGAGTGTGTCTGTCTGTCTGTGAGTGTGTCTGTCTGTCTGTGAGTGTGTCTGTCTGTCTGTGAGTGTGTCTGTCTGTCTGTGAGTGTGTCTGTCTGTCTGTGAGTGTGTCTGTCTGTCTGTGAGTGTGTCTGTCTGTCTGTGAGTGTGTCTGTCTGTCTGTGAGTGTGTCTGTCTGTCTGTGAGTGTGTCTGTCTGTCTGTGAGTGTGTCTGTCTGTCTGTGAGTGTCTGTCTGTCTGTGAGTGTGTGTCTGTCTGTGAGTGTGTGTCTGTCTGTGAGTGTGTGTCTGTCTGTGAATGTGTGTCTGTCTGTGAATGTGTGTCTGTCTGTGAGTGTGTGTCTGTCTGTGAGTGTGTGTCTGTCTGTGAGTGTGTGTCTGTCTGTGAGTGTGTGTCTGTCTGTGAGTGTGTCTGTCTGTGAGTGTGTCTGTCTGTGAGTGTGTCTGTCTGTGAGTGTGTCTGTCTGTGAGTGTGTCTGTCTGTGAGTGTGTCTGTCTGTGAGTGTGTCTGTCTGTGAGTGTGTCTGTGAGTGTGTCTGTGAGTCTGTCTGTGAGTGTGTCTGTCTGTCTGTCTGTCTGTGAGTGTGTGTCTGTCTGTGAGTGTGTGTCTGTCTGTTTGTGAGTGTGTCTGTCTGTTTGTGAGTGTGTGTCTGTCTGTTTGTGAGTGTGTGTCTGTCTGTTTGTGAGTGTGTGTCTGTCTGTTTGTGAGTGTGTGTCTGTCTGTTTGTGAGTGTGTGTCTGTCTGTTTGTGAGTGTGTGTCTGTCTGTTTGTGAGTGTGTGTCTGTCTGTTTGTGAGTGTGTGTCTGTCTGTTTGTGAGTGTGTGTCTGTCTGTGAGTGTGTGTCTGTCTGTCTGTGAGTGTGTGTGTCTGTGAGTGTGTCTGTCTGTGAGTGTGTGTGTGTGTGTGTGTGTCTGTCTGTCTGTGAGTGTGTGTCTGTCTGTCTGTGAGTGTGTGTCTGTCTGTCTGTGAGTGTGTGTGTCTGTCTGTCTGTCTGTGAGTGTGTGTGTGTCTGTCTGTCTGTGAGTGTGTGTCTGTCTGTCTGTCTGTGAGTGTGTATGTCTGTGTGTCTGTCTGTGAGTGTCTGTCTGTGAGTGTGTCTGTCTGTCTGTGAGTGTGTCTGTGAGTGTGTCTGTCTGTGAGTGTGTCTGTGAGTGTGTCTGTGAGTGTGTCTGTGAGTGTGTCTGTGAGTGTGTCTGTGAGTGTGTCTGTGAGTGTGTCTGTGAGTGTGTGTCTGTCTGTGAGTGTCTGTCTGTGTGTCTGTCTGTGTCTGAGTGTGTCTGAGTGTGTCTGTCTGTCTGAGTGTGTCTGTCTGTCTGTGAGTGTGTCTGTCTGTCTGTGAGTGTGTCTGTCTGTCTGTGAGTGTGTCTGTCTGTGAGTGTGTCTGTCTGTGAGTGTGTATGTCTGTGAGTGTGTATGTCTGTGAGTGTGTGTCTGTCTGTGAGTGTGTGTCTGTGAATGTGTGTCTGTCTGTGAGTGTGTCTCTGTCTGTCTGTCTGTGAGTGTGTGTCTGTCTGTCTGTCTGTGAGTGTGTGTCTGTCTGTCTGTCTGTGAGTGTGTGTCTGTCTGTCTGTCTGTGAGTGTGTGTCTGTCTGTCTGTCTGTGAGTGTGTGTCTGTCTGTGAGTGTGTGTGGCTGTCTGTCTGTGAGTGTGTCTGTCTGTCTGTGAATGTGTCTGTGAGTGTGTCTGTGAGTGTGTCTGTGAGTGTGTCTGTGAGTGTGTCTGTGAGTGTGTCTGTGAGTGTGTCTGTGAGTGTGTCTGTGAGTGTGTCTGTGAGTGTGTCTGTGAGTGTCTGTGAGTGTGTGTGAGTGTGTCTGTCTGTCTGTGAGTGTGTCTGTCTGTCTGTGAGTGTGTCTGTGAGTGTGTCTGTGAGTGTGTCTGTGAGTGTGTCTCTGTCTGTGAGTGTGTGTGTCTGTCTGTGAGTGTGTGTGTCTGTCTGTGAGTCTGTCTGTCTGTGAGTGTGTGTGTCTGTGAGTGTGTCTGTGAGTGTGTCTGTGAGTCTGTGTCTGTGAGTCTGTGAGTCTGTGTCTGTGAGTCTGTGAGTGTGTGTCTGTCTGTCTGTGAGTGTGTGTCTGTGTGTCTGTCTGTCTGTCTGTGAGTGTGTGTCTGTCTGTCTGTGAGTGTGTGTCTGTCTGTCTGTGAGTGTGTCTGTGAGTGTGTCTGTGAGTGTGTCTGTGAGTGTCTGTGAGTGTGTCTGTGAGTGTGTCTGTGAGTCTGTGAGTGTGTGTCTGTGAGTCTGTGAGTGTGTGTCTCTGTCTGTGAGTGTGTGTCTCTGTCTGTGAGTGTGTGTCTGTCTGTGAGTGTGTGTGGCTGTCTGTGAGTGTGTGTGTCTGTCTGTCTGTGAATGTGTCTGTGAGTGTGTCTGTGAGTGTGTCTGTGAGTGTGTCTGTGAGTGTGTCTGTGAGTGTGTCTGTGAGTGTGTCTGTGAGTGTGTCTGTGAGTGTGTCTGTGAGTGTGTCTGTGAGTGTGTCTGTGAGTCTGTGTCTGTGAGTCTGTGAGTCTGTGAGTGTGTGTCTGTGTGTCTGTCTGTCTGTGAGTGTGTGTCTGTGTCTGTCTGTCTGTGAGTGTGTGTCTGTGTGTCTGTCTGTCTGTGAGTGTGTGTCTGTCTGTCTGTGAGTGAGTGTCTGTCTGTCTGTGAGTGTGTCTGTCTGTGAGTGTGTGTCTGTCTGTCTGTCTGTGAGTGTGTGTCTGTCTGTCTGTCTGTGAGTGTGTGTCTGTCTGTCTGTCTGTGAGTGTGTGTCTGTCTGTCTGTCTGTGAGTGTGTGTCTGTCTGTCTGTCTGTGAGTGTGTGTCTGTCTGTCTGTCTGTGAGTGTGTGTCTGTCTGTCTGTGAGTGTGTGTCTGTCTGTCTGTGTGTGTCTGTCTGTGAGTGTGTGTCTGTCTGTCTGTGAGTGTGTCTGTCTGTCTGTCTGTCTGTGAGTGTGTCTGTCTGTCTGTGAGTGTGTCTGTCTGTCTGTGAGTGTGTCTGTCTGTCTGTGAGTGTGTGTGTCTGTGAGTGTGTCTGTCTGTCTGTGAGTGTGTCTGTGAGTGTGTCTGTCTGTCTGTGAGTGTGTCTGTGAGTGTGTCTGTGAGTGTGTCTGTGAGTGTGTCTGTGAGTGTGTCTGTGAGTGTGTCTGTGAGTGTGTCTGTGAGTGTCTGTGAGTGTGTGTGAGTGTGTCTGTCTGTGAGTGTGTCTGTCTGTCTGTGAGTGTGTCTGTCTGTCTGTGAGTGTGTGTGTCTGTCTGTGTGTCTGTCTGTCTGTGAGTGTGTGTCTGTCTGTGAGTGTCTGTCTGTGTGTCTGTCTGTCTGTGAGTGTCTGTCTGTCTGTGAGTGTGTCTGTCTGTGAGTGTGTCTGTGAGTGTCTGTGAGTGTGTCTGTGAGTGTGTCTGTGAGTGTGTCTGTGAGTGTCTGTGAGTGTGTGTGAGTGTGTCTGTCTGTCTGTGAGTGTGTCTGTCTGTCTGTGAGTGTGTCTGTGAGTGTGTCTGTGAGTGTGTCTGTGAGTGTGTCTGTCTGTCTGTGAGTGTGTCTCTGTCTGTGAGTGTGTGTGTCTGTCTGTGAGTGTGTGTGTCTGTCTGTGAGTCTGTCTGTCTGTGAGTGTGTGTGTCTGTGAGTGTGTCTGTGAGTGTGTCTGTGAGTGTGTCTGTGAGTGTGTCTGTGAGTGTGTCTGTCTGTATGAGTGTCTGTCTGTCTGTGAGTGTGTCTGTCTGTCTGTGAGTGTGTCTGTCTGTCTGTGAGTGTGTCTGTCTGTGAGTGTGTCTGTCTGTCTGTCTGTGAGTGGTGTGTCTGTCTGTCTGTGAGTGTGTGTGTCTGTCTGTCTGTGAGTGTGTGTGTCTGTCTGTCTGTGAGTGAGTGTGTGTGTCTGTCTGTCTGTGAGTGTGTGTGTCTGTCTGTGAGTGAGTGTGTGTGTCTGTCTGTCTGTGAGTGAGTGTGTGTGTCTGTCTGTCTGTGAGTGAGTGTGTCTGTGAGTGTGTCTGTGAGTCTGTGAGTGTGTGTCTGTCTGTGAGTGTGTCTGTCTGTCTGTCTGTCTGTGAGTGTGTGTGTCTGTCTGTGAGTGTGTCTGTCTGTCTGTCTGTCTGTGAGTGTGTGTGTCTGTCTGTCTGTGAGTGAGTGTGTGTGTCTGTGAGTGTGTGTGTCTGTCTGTGAGTGTGTCTGTGAGTGTGTCTGTGAGTGTGTCTGTGAGTGTGTCTGTGAGTGTGTCTGTGAGTGTGTCTGTGAGTGTGTCTGTGAGTGTGTCTGTGAGTGTGTCTGTGAGTGTGTCTGTGAGTGTGTCTGTCTGTCTGTGAGTGTGTGTGTCTGTGAGTGTGTCTGTGAGTGTGTCTGTGAGTGTGTCTGTGAGTGTGTCTGTCTGTCTGTGAGTGTGTCTGTCTGTCTGTGAGTGTGTCTGTCTGTCTGTGAGTGTGTCTGTCTGTCTGTGAGTGTGTCTGTCTGTCTGTGAGTGTGTCTGTCTGTCTGTGAGTGTGTCTGTCTGTGAGTGTGTGTCTGTCTGTCTGTGAGTGTCTGTCTGTCTGTGAGTGTGTGTGTCTGTCTGTCTGTGAGTGTGTGTGTCTGTCTGTCTGTGAGTGTGTGTGTCTGTCTGTCTGTGAGTGTGTCTGTGAGTCTGTCTGTCTGTGAGTGTCTGTCTGTGAGTGTCTCTGTCTGTGAGTGTGTCTGTGAGTCTGTGAGTGTGTCTGTGAGTCTGTGAGTGTGTCTGTGAGTCTGTGAGTGTCTGTGAGTCTGTGAGTGAGTCTGTGAGTGTGTCTGTGAGTGTGTCTGTGAGTGTGTCTGTGAGTGTGTCTGTGAGTGTGTCTGTGAGTGTGTCTGTGAGTGTGTCTGTGAGTGTGTCTGTGAGTGTGTCTGTGAGTGTGTCTGTGAGTGTGTCTGTGAGTGTGTCTGTGAGTGTGTCTGTGAGTGTGTCTGTCTGTCTGTGAGTGTGTCTGTCTGTCTGTGAGTGTGTCTGTCTGTCTGTGAGTGTGTCTGTCTGTCTGTGAGTGTGTCTGTCTGTCTGTGAGTGTCTGTCTGTCTGTGAGTGTGTCTGTCTGTCTGTGAGTGTGTCTGTCTGTCTGTGAGTGTGTCTGTCTGTCTGTGAGTGTGTCTGTCTTTCTGTGAGTGTGTCTGTCTTTCTGTGAGTGTGTCTGTCTGTCTGTGAGTGTGTCTGTCTGTCTGTGAGTGTGTCTCTGTCTGTCTGTCTGTGAGTGTGTCTGTCTGTCTGTCTGTGAGTGTGTCTGTCTGTCTGTCTGTGAGTGTGTCTGTCTGTGAGTGTCTCTGTCTGTGAGTGTCTCTGTCTGTGAGTGTCTCTGTCTGTGAGTGTCTCTGTCTGTGAGTGTCTCTGTCTGTGAGTGTGTCTGTCTTTCTGTGAGTGTGTCTGTCTGTCTGTGAGTGTGTCTGTCTGTCTGTGAGTGTGTCTGTCTGTCTGTGAGTGTGTCTGTCTGTCTGTGAGTGTGTCTGTCTGTGAGTGTGTGTCTGTCTGTCTGTGAGTGTGTGTCTGTCTGTGAGTGTGTGTGTCTGTCTGTCTGTGAGTGTGTGTGTCTGTCTGTCTGTGAGTGTGTCTGTGAGTCTGTCTGTCTGTGAGTGTCTGTCTGTGAGTGTCTCTGTCTGTGAGTGTGTCTGTGAGTCTGTGAGTGTGTCTGTGAGTCTGTGAGTGTGTCTGTGAGTCTGTGAGTGTCTGTGAGTCTGTGAGTGAGTCTGTGAGTGTGTCTGTGAGTGTGTCTGTGAGTGTGTCTGTGAGTGTGTCTGTGAGTGTGTCTGTGAGTGTGTCTGTGAGTGTGTCTGTGAGTGTGTCTGTGAGTGTGTCTGTGAGTGTGTCTGTCTGTCTGTGAGTGTGTCTGTCTGTCTGTGAGTGTGTCTGTCTGTCTGTGAGTGTGTCTGTCTGTCTGTGAGTGTGTCTGTCTGTCTGTGAGTGTGTCTGTCTGTCTGTGAGTGTGTCTGTCTTTCTGTGAGTGTGTCTGTCTTTCTGTGAGTGTGTCTGTCTGTCTGTGAGTGTGTCTGTCTGTCTGTGAGTGTGTCTGTCTGTCTGTCTGTGAGTGTGTCTGTCTGTCTGTCTGTGAGTGTGTCTGTCTGTCTGTCTGTGAGTGTGTCTGTCTGTGAGTGTGTCTGTCTGTGAGTGTGTCTGTCTGTGAGTGTCTCTGTCTGTGAGTGTCTCTGTCTGTGAGTGTCTCTGTCTGTGAGTGTCTCTGTCTGTGAGTGTCTGTCTGTGAGTGTGTCTGTCTTTCTGTGAGTGTGTCTGTCTGTCTGTGAGTGTGTCTGTCTGTCTGTGAGTGTGTCTGTCTGTCTGTGAGTGTGTCTGTCTGTCTGTCTGTGAGTGTCTGTCTGTCTGTCTGTGAGTGTGTCTGTCTGTGAGTGTCTCTGTCTGTGAGTGTCTCTGTCTGTGAGTGTCTCTGTCTGTGAGTGTCTCTGTCTGTGAGTGTGTGTGTGTGTGTCTGTCTGTGAGTGTGTGTGTCTGTCTGTCTGTGAGTGTGTCTGTCTGTCTGTCTGTGAGTGTGTGTCTGTCTGTCTGTCTGTGAGTGTGTGTGTCTGTCTGTCTGTCTGTGAGTGTGTGTGTCTGTCTGTCTGTGAGTGTGTGTCTGTCTGTCTGTCTGTCTGTGAGTGTGTGTGTCTGTCTGTCTGTGAGTGTGTGTCTGTCTGTCTGTCTGTGAGTGTGTGTGTCTGTCTGTCAGTGTGTGTGTCTGTCTGTCTGTGAGTGTGTCTGTCTGTGAGTGTGTCTGTCTGTCTGTGAGTGTGTCTGTCTGTCTGTGAGTGTGTCTGTCTTTCTGTGAGTGTGTCTGTGAGTGTGTCTGTGAGTGTGTCTGTCTGTCTGTGAGTGTGTCTGTCTGTCTGTGAGTGTGTCTGTCTGTGAGTGTGTCTGTGAGTGTGTCTGTCTGTCTGTGAGTGTCTCTGTCTGTGAGTGTCTCTGTCTGTGAGTGTCTCTGTCTGTGAGTGTCTCTGTCTGTGAGTGTCTCTGTCTGTGAGTGTCTGTCTGTGTGTGTGTGTGTGTCTGTCTGTGAGTGTGTGTGTGTGTCTGTCTGTGAGTGTGTGTGTCTGTCTGTGAGTGTGTGTGTCTGTCTGTCTGTGAGTGTGTGTGTCTGTCTGTCTGTGAGTGTGTGTCTGTCTGTCTGTCTGTGAGTGTGTGTTTGTCTGTCTGTCTGTGAGTGTGTCTGTCTGTCTGTCTGTGAGTGTGTGTTTGTCTGTCTGTCTGTGAGTGTGTCTGTCTGTCTGTCTGTGAGTGTGTGTGTCTGTCTGTCTGTGAGTGTGTCTGTCTGTCTGTGAGTGTGTCTGTCTGTCTGTCTGTGAGTGTGTGTGTCTGTCTGTCTGTGAGTGTGTCTGTGAGTGTGTCTGTGAGTGTGTCTGTGAGTGTGTCTGTGAGTGTGTCTGTGAGTGTGTCTGTGAGTGTGTCTGAGTGTGTCTGTGAGTGTGTCTGAGTGTGTCTGTGAGTGTGTCTGAGTGTGTCTGTGAGTGTGTCTGTGAGTCTGTGAGTGTGTCTGTGAGTGTGTCTGTGAGTGTGTCTGTGAGTGTGTCTGTGAGTGTGTCTGTGAGTGTGTCTGTGAGTGTGTCTGTGAGTGTGTCTGTGAGTGTGTCTGTGAGTGTGTCTGTGAGTGTGTCTGTGAGTGTGTCTGTGAGTGTGTCTGTCTGTCTGTGAGTGTGTGTGTCTGTCTGTCTGTCTGTGAGTGTCTGTGTGAGTGTCTGTCTGTCTGTCTGTGAGTGTCTGTCTGTCTGTGAGTGTCTGTCTGTCTGTGAGTGTGTGTCTGTCTGTGAGTGTGTGTCTGTCTGTGAGTATGTGTCTGTCTGTGAGTGTGTCTGTCTGTGAGTGTGTCTGTCTGTGAGTGTGTCTGTCTGTGAGTGTCTGTCTGTGAGTGTGTCTGTCTGTGAGTGTGTCTGTCTGTGAGTGTGTCTGTCTGTGAGTGTGTGTCTGTCTGTGAGTGTGTGTCTGTCTGTGAGTGTGTGTCTGTCTGTGAGTGTGTGTCTGTCTGTGAGTGTGTCTGTCTGTGAGTGTCTGTCTGTGAGTGTGTCTGTCTGTGAGTGTGTCTGTCTGTGAGTGTGTCTGTCTGTGAGTGTGTCTGTCTGTGAGTGTGTCTGTCTGTGAGTGTGTCTGTCTGTGAGTGTGTCTGTCTGTGAGTGTGTCTGTCTGTCTGTGAGTGTGTCTGTCTGTGAGTGTGTCTGTCTGTCTGTGAGTGTGTCTGTCTGTCTGTGAGTGTGTCTGTCTGTGAGTGTGTCTGTCTGTGAGTGTGTGTGTCTGTCTGTGAGTGTGTCTGTCTGTGAGTGTGTCTGTCTGTCTGTGAGTGTGTCTGTCTGTCTGTGAGTGTGTGTCTGTCTGTGAGTGTGTGTGTCTGTCTGTGAGTGTGTGTGTCTGTCTGTGAGTGTGTGTGTCTGTCTGTGAGTGTGTGTGGCTGTCTGTCTGTGAGTGTGTGTGTCTGTCTGTCTGTGAGTGTGTCTGTGAGTGTGTCTGTGAGTGTGTCTGTGAGTGTGTCTGTGAGTGTGTCTGTGAGTGTGTCTGTGAGTGTCTGTGAGTGTGTCTGTGAGTGTGTCTGTGAGTGTGTCTGTGAGTGTGTCTGTGTCTGTGAGTGTGTCTGTGAGTCTGTGAGTGTGTCTGTGAGTGTGTCTGTGAGTCTGTGAGTGTGTCTGTGAGTCTGTGAGTGTGTCTGTGAGTGTGTCTGTGAGTGTGTCTGTGAGTGTGTCTGTGAGTGTGTCTGTGAGTGTGTCTGTGAGTGTGTCTGTGAGTGTGTCTGTGAGTGTGTTTGTGAGTGTCTGTCTGTCTGTGAGTGTGTGTCTGTCTGTCTGTGAGTGTGTATCTGTCTGTCTGTGAGTGTGTGTCTGTCTGTGAGTGTGTCTGTCTGTGAGTGTGTCTGTCTTTGAGTGTGTGTCTTTGAGTGTGTGTCTGTCTGTGAGTGTGTCTGTCTGTGAGTGTGTCTGTCTGTGAGTGTGTCTGTCTGTGAGTGTGTCTGTCTGTGAGTGTGTCTGTCTGTGAGTGTGTCTGTCTGTGAGTGTGTCTGTCTGTCTGTGAGTGTGTCTGTCTGTCTGTGAGTGTGTCTGTCTGTCTGTGAGTGTGTCTGTCTGTCTGTGAGTGTGTCTGTCTGTCTGTGAGTGTGTCTGTCTGTGAGTGTGTCTGTCTGTGAGTGTGTCTGTCTGTGAGTGTGTCTGTCTGTGAGTGTGTCTGTCTGTGAGTGTGTCTGTCTGTCTGTGAGTGTGTGTGTCTGTCTGTGAGTGTGTGTCTGTCTGTGAGTGTGTGTGTCTGTCTGTGAGTGTGTGTGTCTGTCTGTGAGTGTGTGTGGCTGTCTGTCTGTCTGTGAGTGTCTGTCTGTCTGTCTGTGAGTGTCTGTCTGTCTGTCTGTGAGTGTCTGTCTGTCTGTGAGTGTCTGTCTGTCTGTCTGTCTGTGAGTGTGTGTCTGTGAGTGTGTGTCTGTCTGTGAGTGTCTGTCTGTCTGTGAGTATGTGTCTGTCTGTGAGTGTGTCTGTCTGTGAGTGTGTCTGTCTGTGAGTGTGTCTGTCTGTGAGTGTGTCTGTCTGTGAGTGTGTCTGTCTGTGAGTGTGTCTGTCTGTGAGTGTGTGTCTGTCTGTGAGTGTGTGTCTGTCTGTGAGTGTGTGTCTGTCTGTGAGTGTGTGTCTGTCTGTGAGTGTGTGTCTGTCTGTGAGTGTGTGTCTGTCTGAGTGTGTCTGTCTGTGAGTGTGTCTGTCTGTGAGTGTCTGTCTGTGAGTGTGTCTGTCTGTCTGTGAGTGTGTGTGTCTGTCTGTGAGTGTGTCTGTCTGTCTGTGAGTGTGTGTGTCTGTCTGTGAGTGTGTGTCTGTCTGTGAGTGTGTGTGTCTGTCTGTGAGTGTGTGTGTCTGTCTGTGAGTGTGTGTCTGTCTGTGAGTGTGTGTGTCTGTCTGTGAGTGTGTGTGTCTGTCTGTGAGTGTGTGTGGCTGTCTGTCTGTCTGTGAGTGTCTGTCTGTCTGTCTGTGAGTGTCTGTCTGTCTGTCTGTGAGTGTCTGTCTGTCTGTGAGTGTCTGTCTGTCTGTGAGTGTGTGTCTGTCTGTGAGTGTGTGTCTGTGAGTGTCTGTCTGTCTGTGAGTATGTGTCTGTCTGTGAGTGTGTCTGTGAGTGTGTCTGTGAGTGTGTCTGTGAGTGTGTCTGTGAGTGTGTCTGTGAGTGTGTTTGTGAGTGTCTGTCTGTCTGTGAGTGTGTGTCTGTCTGTCTGTGAGTGTGTGTCTGTCTGTCTGTGAGTGTGTGTCTGTCTGTCTGTGAGTGTGTGTCTGTCTGTCTGTGAGTGTGTGTCTGTCTGTCTGTGAGTGTGTGTCTGTCTGTCTGTGAGTGTGTGTCTGTCTGTCTGTGAGTGTGTGTCTGTCTGTCTGTGAGTGTGTGTCTGTCTGTCTGTGAGTGTGTGTCTGTCTGTCTGTGAGTGTGTCTGTCTGTGAGTGTGTCTGTCTGTGAGTGTGTCTGTCTGTGAGTGTGTCTGTCTGTGAGTGTGTCTGTCTGTGAGTGTGTCTGTCTGTGAGTGTGTCTGTCTGTGAGTGTGTCTGTCTGTGAGTGTGTCTGTCTGTGAGTGTGTGTCTGTCTGTGAGTGTGTGTCTGTCTGTGAGTGTGTGTCTGTCTGTGAGTGTGTGTCTGTCTGTGTGTGTCTGTCTGAGTGTGTCTGTCTGAGTGTGTCTGTCTGAGTGTGTCTGTCTGTGAGTGTGTCTGTCTGTGAGTGTGTCTGTCTGTGAGTGTGTCTGTCTGTGAGTGTGTCTGTCTGTGAGTGTGTCTGTCTGTGAGTGTGTCTGTCTGTGAGTGTGTCTGTCTGTGAGTGTGTCTGTCTGTGAGTGTGTCTGTCTGTGAGTGTGTCTGTCTGTGAGTGTGTCTGTCTGTGAGTGTGTCTGTCTGTGAGTGTGTGTGTCTGTCTGTGAGTGTGTGTGTCTGTCTGTCTGAGTGTGTGTGTCTGTCTGTCTGAGTGTGTGTGTCTGTCTGTCTGAGTGTGTGTCTGTCTGTGAGTGTCTGTCTGTCTGTCTGTCTGTGAGTGTGTGTGTCTGTCTGTGAATGTGTGTGTCTGTCTGTCTGTGAGTGAGTGTGTCTGTGAGTGTGTCTGTGAGTGTGTCTGTGAGTGTGTGTGTCTGTCTGTCTGTGAGTGTGTCTGTCTGTCTGTGAGTGTGTCTGTCTGTCTGTGAGTGTGTCTGTCTTTCTGTGAGTGTGTCTGTCTTTCTGTGAGTGTGTCTGTGAGTGTGTCTGTCTGTCTGTGAGTGTGTCTGTCTGTCTGTGAGTGTGTCTGTCTGTGAGTGTGTCTGTCTGTCTGTGAGTGTGTCTGTCTGTCTGTGAGTGTGTCTGTCTGTCTGTGAGTGTGTCTGTCTGTCTGTGAGTGTGTCTGTCTGTGAGTATGTGTCTGTCTGTGAGTATGTGTCTGTCTGTGAGTATGTGTCTGTCTGTGAGTGTGTCTGTCTGTGAGTGTGTCTGTCTGTGAGTGTGTCTGTCTGTGAGTGTGTCTGTCTGTGAGTGTGTCTGTCTGTGAGTGTGTCTGTCTGTGAGTGTGTCTGTCTGTGAGTGTGTCTGTCTGTGAGTGTGTCTGTCTGTCTGTCTGTCTGTCTGTCTGTCTGTGAGTGTGTCTGTCTGTGAGTGTGTGTCTGTGAGTGTGTCTGTCTGTGAGTGTGTCTGTCTGTGAGTGTGTCTGTCTGTGAGTGTGTCTGTCTGTGAGTCTGTCTGTGAGTGTGTCTGTCTGTGAGTGTGTCTGTCTGTGAGTGTGTCTGTCTGTGAGTGTGTCTGTCTGTGAGTGTGTCTGTCTGTGAGTGTGTCTGTCTGTGAGTGTGTCTGTCTGTGAGTGTGTCTGTCTGTCTGTGAGTGTGTCTGTCTGTCTGTGAGTGTGTCTGTCTGTCTGTGAGTGTGTCTGTCTGTCTGTGAGTGTGTCTGTCTGTGAGTGTGTGTCTGTCTGTCTGTCTGTGAGTGTGTGTCTGTCTGTCTGTCTGTGAGTGTGTGTCTGTCTGTCTGTCTGTGAGTGTGTGTCTGTCTGTCTGTCTGTGAGTGTGTGTCTGTCTGTCTGTCTGTGAGTGTGTGTCTGTGTGTGGTTGTGTGTGTGCAATAGGTCTCGCATTTGCAAGCGATTAAGCTATTGGTATTGTAAATGACAATGCCATCTATTTATCTGTTTTCAAAACCAACACATGAATAAAAATATTGTCATTTACAATGCCAATAGTTCTAACTTTTGCAAAGGCGAGACCGTTGTATTGTAAATGCTTGTTTAACTTGACCAAAGGGGTTGACTCCTTCATACCCAAGACGTAAACATCAGGAATGAGGTGGTGTCTGGTGGATTTGAAAACTGATGGGGCTAAGATCCTCTGAGATGGGGCAATATATATATCCCGATAATTTGGAGTGAGGGGGATGAAGGAGACGTTATCCCGCATCACTGATTTTAAAAAAGAAACTAATTTTAAAGAGTAACAAACCTCTCAATGAAGCTATAATGCACTTCACCTAATTCTCCTTGAGGCACTGCAACCAGAGGAACAAACTCTGTGGTGCTTCTATGAGCTCTTTGTTTTGTTAATTATTTATTTGCAGCCATTCCGGTGTTGAGCCTCACGTAACATGGGTCTGTTTGCAAGCCAGGTGAGCGGGCAGAGTAAGGGACGGCACAAGATACTATTTTATGGTAATGTTACGTGAGATAACTATTT
The DNA here is from genome assembly GCF_964261635.1 of Lissotriton helveticus. Taxonomy (NCBI): domain Eukaryota; kingdom Metazoa; phylum Chordata; class Amphibia; order Caudata; family Salamandridae; genus Lissotriton; species Lissotriton helveticus. Next base: position 1,918,313,651 of record NC_136063.1, read on the forward strand.
TATAGTAATGTTAATTCTGACTCGGTTGACTTGAGAAAATACAGATTTTTAGAAGAGGCTTATCACCTCTGACTGAACACCATATACTAATACTAATTTAATAACATTAATTGAGCACAAGGCACTAACGTCCGCCATTAAAACGAAGCAAGAAGAATGTAACGATACCGTTTGTGGACAGTACAGTATGCAGTCCTGGACTCCAATCTCTGCTTTGCCCCTTGACCAAATTATGTAATCCGCAGCCTACAGCTTTAGTGCACTATATCATTTTCCTAAACCATCCAGTTTGAGAGCACATTGAAATAATACAGCACACGATCTGCACTGTACAAAAAAAACACTATTATATGGTTAATATAAAATAATCTTCTGTCTTCTGCGATGGCAATATATGCTACATAAATGGAGAACATGGCAAACAAACATGTTAAGTGACTTGTGGCAAAGTCGTTGGCATAGGTATTCAAGGGTGTTTCATTTTAGAAAAAAGTTATTTTCAATAAATGTCACACAATTTAGTGATCTAACCCGTTATACCTAATTTAGACACCATCAAATAATGAAAAATACATTTTAATTTGATTTTTAAATCTTTGACATATTTTTTATGACATTTGTTGCCTTATTTATATTTTAACGGCTCAAATAGTGCTTTGGCCATCGGAGCCAAATCAGAGCCCTGGCTCTGAGCTTGTCGGTGCTCTCGTCCACCCAACCCCCTCTTGAAACTTCCTCTCCTATGCCATTGTCCATGGATGACATTAAACGGATGTAGCAGGTGGAAAGGAGAGCTGTAAAAGTTAGACAGTCTGCTGTACTGAGAGAAAAAGCGCCCTGAATTATGGCATCGAATGGTGGTGGGGATTATACTGAGAAACAGCGAGATAAATAGGCTTGTCCATGATGACAGCGAGTGTGTGATTGAGTAAGAGTTCTGCTCCAGATTAGTGTTTGGGTGAATAAAAGACTGAACTTCGATACAGCGGCTCATAGTGATCTGTCCCAGAGTACACAGGTGTCGTGGCAGAGGGAAGGGTCAACTGAGACAGATATCAGACTCTTACAGTCGGTGTACAGATTATTAAACTGAGGCAAAGGTCATAACGAGCTGTTGCGCAAAGCGATATTTACAATGAGGTGCGAGTGAAGAAGTCTTGGATACATAGGTTTGCCAATCATTTCAGCTCCTGTCTCGAAAGTTTTGGGGCGATTCTTCAAACCGGGGCCAAGAAAAAACAAGCATTTGCAATGCAATAGGTCGCGCATTTACGCTACTTTGAGCTATTGACATTGCAAGTGACAATGACTTTTATTTTTGTTTTCGTTTAAAACACAAATAAAGACCATTGTCATTTGCAATGCCAATAGCTTAACTCACGTAAATGCGAGACCTATTGCATTGCAAATGCTTTTTTTAGGATGTGGCGAGAAACGTTGTTGCTGCAAACAGCCATATATATTTGCACCCTATTGTGTCTCCTTCAACTTGTGGATTAGAATTGTATTTTAACACTTACATGTTCAAGTATTTTATTGAAACACAGTAAAGACATTTAGACCACGTATTTTTACTTATATTCACTGTGGCGGTTGGCACAGGTCGGGGGTGGGGTGGTAGGGCAGGGGAGGGGGATGTAAAATAAATAAATAAAACCACTTACCTTATAGCCGGGTCCTGCATTTCTTCCTCGTTGGACTCGGCTGAACCAAGAAGCACTGCCAGGCTCCGCTGACCAATCACAACGGTGTGATGCAACGGTTTAATTGGTCTGAGTGCCATGGCTCGGCACTCTCCATTATGTCTGCTTAAGTTGATATCTGACTTCCATTTGCATTAAGACATCATTCCTCAACCATTTTTCCAAAGACATCTGCGTGTATATGTGTGCATGAACGAATTCGTGTGTTTGCATGCATGCTGTGTGTGTGCATGTGTGGTGGTATGTGGGCATAAGCTTGTAGCATCTCTGTGTAAGTGCACTTGTGGGTGTATGTGCTCATCTACATGAGTCTGCTTGTGTGGTGGACTGTTAATTTGACCAGCATGAATGGTGCAAGCATGCAATTCTGATGCCAATGTGTGCATGTGCCTGCATATACGTGTGTGTGGTGTCCTTGTGTGCATGTGTGTGTGTGCGAACGCACATGTGCTGATTTGTGTGTTTACCTGCATGTGCGTGTATGTGCTCATGTACATGTGTGTGCCTGAGTTGGCCTGCTAATTTTATCTGTATCTGTGACTGGGCCAGAAAATTCTAATGCCAGTGTGTCTATGTGTGTACGTAAAAATGTGAGTGGTGCGCCTGAGTGCGTGTGTGTGTATCTATGAGCACATTAGCATGTACATGAGGTTGTATATATATATATATATGTGTGTGTGTGTGTGCGTGTGCTGGCATGCATGTGTGTGAATTCACACGTGCTGTAGCCTGGTAGTGTAGTTCTGATGCCTAGCTTTCCGTGAGTATTGAAGAGTATGCCCTCACTTACCCCGCTTCTGTAACATTCACTAACCACAAGGCAGCTATTGTTTGGCTTACGTGTGTGTATGATAGTGGGTGTGGTCGTGCAGCAACCTGTCTGGGAAGGTCAGAGCTGCAGCGATGTGTCTGCGCATTCAGTGCCTCTGGGTATTTGTGAGTGTCTCTCTATCAGGCGGTGTCATTATGCGTGTCACTAATGAGCTGCCGTGTGCCCGGGCTTGTAAACTGACTGCTCTTGAGCGCGAGGGTTGCTCACGTTTTTTATTGCTATCAGGTCAGGGCCTTGTGGCCGTGGGTGTCAAGTGCGTCTAGAGCGCCCGCGAGTCTTCCAAGGGTTGCCCGGACCGTTTCCGGCCGCGCGCCTCAGGTGTTGTCAGAAATATCGGCGCCTCTTCCGCCTGCCAATATGTTCTGAGATTGTCCGCGAGCTGCATACGGGTAACACGGATAAAAGAAGCGACAGTGCAAACATACGTTAGGTGTGGCGTGTTTACTGTATTTAATATAACACTGATAAGTGCGCTGCCACTAGACCCTCGCCTTAATTGTGGGTTCAATATTACAATATTCGGCGCTGTACTCACTATTAAACTGACATGTTGGCCACTCATAGGTGGTGTGCTGAATATCACACGTTAATGGTGTCAATAGGTGGTGTATTGTGGCACACTGTGCAAAATGCTATTTATTGAAATGCCATGTGCAACAAAAAAAACAGCATAGGACGTCAGAGCTTCGCCGTGATATGGATACAAAAAACAGCTGCTCCAGCAACAGGAAGGAGGGGGCCGCTCAGCGAAGCTTTTATCAGCATCGCGCGCCTCTCTGCAGACTCCCCTGCATTCCAGAGAGGCGCGCGATGCGATCCTGTCTGCCGTGCCATGCCGTGGAGACAAGACCTGGCCGCACGCACAACGTTATCCTATGGAAAAACGCTGCGCGCGGCCAGGTCTTGTATCCCTTCGTCGGTCTCAGACTGCTGAGACGACAGCTATAGTTCTCGCTTGCGAGAACGCGCTTTCAGCGCGTTCGTCGTAGGCGAGACCTAAAAAAGGGGGGGTCCCAAAACGCATTTTCCCCATGCAATTTCCCATGGGGATTTTAGACCTGACTTCAGCCCGAACAGGAACTACACCAAATTTATCAGAAAGCTGGACCACTCACACACCCAGTAACACACGCACCCACACAACCACATGCATACTCACCACACAGCAACTCGGAGCCACTCACACACCCACAGAGCAAGTCACACAGGCATTGACACACCCACCACAAGCTTGCACACCCACACCTACTCACACAGCCAGGTTACAGGCATGTTACAGTTCGGAAATAAAATGTAAAAAACCTTAGAAATTCACTAAAAACTAAAGGTTACAGGGACGTTATAATTGGGTTTAGATTTTGCACACACAAAACCATAGAAATATAGCAGTTATAGTTATCTCAAATAACTAGGACTCGTGCCCCAAGGTAACTATAACTTGCGCCCTCGCCCTTCACTTCTGCCTACCGCACATATTACATTACTCATGATATCTTCTGTGACAATGTTACATATGCATGTTTGTTTTCCCGCGTGCTTGCATGCATACGTTTGTTTTTGTTTCCTTTTAAATGCTTTGGCTCATGGCACGATAAGGATGTTCTAGAATGGAGCATCTGATTGGGCTTGTGAGCTAAGGTTTTCAGTTTCCTGAAGCCTGCCGGTGCTGGAAGAGTTGTAGCCGGTGGTGCTTCCTTTTCCTACAATTAAACCTCCTTCTTTCTACAAATTGCCTACGTCTTATACTTGACAATTTAGCGACGAGCTGGAGGAAGCATCGTTTACAGATACTGCACACGAAGATCTTTTTTATTTTTTGAAATTGAGGCTTTTCAACTTCTACCTTGAGTAATGTATGCATTCCCAGTGTTAGCAATGTTCCCAGCAATGTTGTATGTACTGAAGATCTTTGCAAACGATCACGGAAAAACCCTGTTTGGATGTCTGTTTTTGTTTCTTTCATCAGAAACAAACTTGTAAAATTATTATTTTTTGGTTTCGTTTGTTTATTTTCATTGAAGGGGGAAGGTGTGTTACATTTGGATGTTCTGTTTTCCTGCATGCTTGCATGCATATGTTTCTTTATATTTCCTTTTAAATGCTTTGGCTCATGGCACGATCATGATGTTCTAGAGAAGAGCATCTGATCGGGCCTGTGAGCCAAGGTTGTCAGTTACCTGAAGCCTGCCAGTGCTTTAAGAGTTGTAGCCGGTGGTGCTTTCTTTTCTTACGATTAAACCTCCCATCTTTCTACAAAATTGCCTGCGTCTTCTACTTGACAGACATCATTGATAATATCACTGCAGCATTTACAGTGATATTATTGATGAGAAAACTAAGGTAACTATAACTCGGGTCCTCGCCATGCACTGTTAATTGCCCTCCTATGACATTACTCATGACATCTTCTATGACAACATTGATAATTTCACTGCAACATTTGCAGTGCAATTATTAACCCCTTTTTTTTTTTTTGCAGAGTTTTATATAGCGCGAACTAGAACCGAACCGAATCAGTTATCAGAGCGCTTTACATAGCACCAGTTACGTTACATGAGGACACACTTTCATTTTAGGCACGGGGAGATTAAGTGATTTGCCCAGAATCACAGGGGGTTTTTTGGCGTCGTTACCGAGACTCGAACCCAGATCCCCAGGTTCGAGGTTGAGCGCCTTAGCCGTTAGGCCAACCCCTCTCCCCTTAAGTGCTGCGCACGTTCAGCGGCCGACGGCACCACTACCTCCGTAGTGCTGCCGTCGGCCGTTGAACGTTCGAACTGCACCTGCGCAATGGAACGTCCAGCACTGGAGCTGGACGTTCCATAGCAGCTATGAGGTTAATGGAAAAACTATGCAAGGCACGAGTTATTCGAGTTATTGTTGCATTAGGGCACAAGTTATAGTTACTTGAGTTAACTATAACTGCTGAATTTCTACATTATTGTGTGCGTTTAATTTGAAACTAACTACACACATTATGACCTCCCTGTAACCTTTTGGTTCAATGAAAATAAATATATACCTATATATAAAATATATCTATTCTCATTAGAGAGGAAAGGGGTTGTATATGGTTTGAAATACGAACCAAGGTATAACTTACGCTGCAGGTTTGCGTTTGTTGCAGGGATGCACATCAACGCCTTGTTCTCACTCGTTCTAGAAATAGATTCTTTAGTGCCGAGATTACAGAAAAGGGAGTTTTTTTTTGTTTGTTTTTTTGGTGGCGTGACTAAGAATGTTGTTGTCACCAGCGGATTTTCTTCCAGGTGACCTTAAACTGCTAGCTGTAGTTTGCTTAACACTCTGCCCTTTTACTGACAGAAAATACTTGGGAATGTGCCAGGTATTTGTTTTAGTGGTCATAAACTTTGTTGTGAAACTTTTATCACCGAAAGGTAAGGTCGTTTCAGAATCTCGTGCTCAGCCTTTGTGTCAGCTAAAAAGTAATCTTTATTTGCCCTGTCTCAGTTGGTTTTGTTGACTGGTTGATGCGCATATTTTTACATTAGATCGCGCAACGTTGGGATTTTAAGGTTACCATTTCTACGCACTAGTAGCGACTTTAAGAAATCCTTGAAGACAACCAAGCAAGCGGAATTTAAATTTACAACCACGGTATCATCAACTACTGTTTAGTGCCTCTGAAGTTAAGTGTACACGTCACTGATTTACTTTCAGCCAAGGGGCCTTGTGGAAGTCTTATAATTGTGGACCACCATAAAATTCTCAAAAGTTCAAGCTTGGGCTACTAAGTTTTGTTTCGCTGTACTTGGCACAGATTGATTCATGGGACAGAGAGAATTAAAGTTATTGGGGTGGTGATTAACAAATTGTACTTACCCATTCAGCATCCCTCAAAGGATTTTTCCGAAACTGAAAAAAGCAGAACACAATGGCAAGGCAGAACACAATGGCAAGGCAGTTTGTGCTCCGCTTTATCCAGTGCCTTTAGCTAATTTGGTTGAAGTTGGAAATGTAGCTATTTGCAATCAGCACGTGTTCAGTAGACTCAAATATGAGGGCTGTTTTTTAAAATGTTATTTTATTTATAAATAATACGCCACTTAGGTTTAGAATTGTAACCTGATGCAGGTCTCCAAAATGGAAGAAAGAAAGTTAACTAGTCACTATAAGATTCATTCGGGGCAGAGCTCTAGGTGCTGCAGGACATACACAGCATGACTGTGCATGATGCACTCACTGTATTTACTGCCGAAGGAGCACGGGCGGTGTCTGCCACCTAGACAAAGACACATTCACAAGGGGTATCGTTCTTTTTTTTATAACGAGAAATACACTGGAAGAAATTATGAGTTAAGTAACCATGGTTGTCTTGTTAGCAGTAAAAGCCACTTTGACATTAAAAATAAATCACTGAAAGTAAACGCAAAAACGTAAGCAGAAGTGTCTTTAAGTACAAAAGTTAAAATCCCCCAAACCAGCTAAGTTCGCCAATTAAGATATTTGAGCCATTTTAACTCCCTCAGAAATGTACTCCTCCTAAAACCACACGAGATGTGATGTTGTGGAGGTTAGAGGGTGGAGCAAGGTCTTAGTTTCTCAGTTTTCCTTAACTGACACGTTTTAGGAATTTCAAGGTTTTGGGCATGAACTGAACATCAGTTGAAGTTACTGATGTGTCTGAGTACTAGTGTCCCCAGCGCAACACTCGCTGCTACTGCAATCGTATTTTATGCTTTGTGACAGATTTCAGTACTCGTAGAATTTTAGAGCAGCTAACCTTTGATGGAATTAACAGAGTGAAATGAAGCACAGAGCAACATATTCGTATGCCAGTGGGTGATAGATGGCCGGAAAGTAATATTAAAAAGTTGTCGGTAACTGTAAACAAACGTTGTTACTTACTGGTCATTGGGATTCGGTAACAAAGCAAATGCTAAACTATTTTGGATTAACATGAAGAGATGGATATACACGCCAGGATTCCATACACGGAAGCCTTCAATACACACAGAAAAACCTCTCTAATTTTCTTATTAGTCTAGTTGTGGGATTAGTAGTCATGTTTAGTAAGAAATTGACATAACTTCAATGAAGTATTCATGGAAAATGTCAACTGGTGGCGGACTTGCAGTGACAAGATCCTGACTGCGCCACAAAGACAACAATGTAATAAACGTTCTTACTTTACTGGCACCACCTCAGTTTGGCATTTGATATTTACCATGAATACTTTTACTATTTATCTACTGGCTTCTACTTACAAACTGGGAGGATTTTCATATTTTAAGGAACTATCCTTACGATGAAAAACTTTTTTCCATTACTTCCGACTTCTCTCCAAGTGAGCAAGACTAATAAGCCTTGAAAAAGTAGCCTTCGAGGAAATGCGTCTGCTATTGGCAAAACTATACAAAAAGTGCTTGACTCTACAAACATTCAAATTACGGCATTGACCAGCTCAACAAAAAGTTTTCAGTCAATATTATGTACACTAATATTAAATATATGTATCTGTATTTAATGTGTTTGTAGTCCCATGTTTTGCCTATAGACTCGACATTGAGGTGTGCTCCGGATCTTAAAAAAATAGTTGAATTTTTACAAAACTCAGATTTCAGTCTATTCATACTTATTTCAAATGCAAGCTTCAACCTACCTTGATGGCTTTTTACAGAGGGCAGTTGGAGGTATGAACAAGGAAATCGAGCTACCAGAATGTAGTTTGTCGCTCTCTGCCCTTTCGTTTACACCCCCTTCCCTGTGCAGGTCTGGCCGCTTCATCTTCCAACATAAGAGCTATAGTTAAGTGCTTGGACTTGGATTGGTGCTCTGAATACACCTGCTAGTGCCACTTTTGTGGAGCCGGAAGAATCACAATTGCAATCATGTAGTGATGCTGTTAGGGGCCCAGTGGTAAAGGGGCGAGAACCGAAGAAGGAACTAAATCAAAGAGGCCACATGCTTCCACCTTCTCCCCTTGTAGAGGGGCCACAGAGGTCATGGAAAAGGCCAATTTCATGGGCTTTGTGAAGGATATTAGCAATAAACTTAGTCTATGTTGGGCAAACTTGAAACAATCTGTGAACGTTTCGGGGATATCGAACTAGATTTACATAAGATGAGCTCAATGTATGTTGTCTGTAGGAATTAGTGGTGCCATCTGTTCCATCCTGTGTGGATACCAATCCTAGCTCCTTGCCCACTGTAACAGAGTGCATTCCGCTGTAGTCGGAGGGTAGTCATCCCTTAACCAGCATGCCAGTTAACAAATTGCGTGTGGCCTTGTGTAAGCAGGTTTGAGTGGTCATATCATCACTGGGTGGGGGAAGCGGAGAGAAAAAGGTGTTTGTGGGGGCGCCTAAGACCATGAGCACTGTCTCTACTAATTAACCAAAATCAGTATCAATTAATGTGTCCCCTGATGCATGCCCATATTGATTGTTTTGTCAAATGTGTTCTGTTTAGCTGCTGGTTCAGATGAGCAGTTTTGCCAACTGAAGAACAAGGTCTTACACTGGTTGCATACTGTTGCTGTTTTTTTTACTTTGATGCTCCCCAATATTCTGATGGTCAGAAGGATGGGATGGGTAGGTCATTTGGCAAAGATCTTAGAGGGCTTTTTTGTTAATGTTTAGGGTTCCAAACATTGTGCAAAACCTATTGGGAAACTGTCCTCAATCAGGTGGTTAGGATCCAACATCTCTTTCATCCCACTGGGCTTCTTTTATCTCCGCTTGAGGGATGGGTGTGTGCCTATGCCACAAATACCTCCATTGACCATTGGGCCCTGGTCGAATCAGCCTTTATTTGAACTGTCCCACCCTGTGGGAGTTTCCTCTATCCTCTCCCAGGTGGATTGACTGCACATTGAAGTAAATCTTGCAGTCTCTCCTTCCACTGTATACCATTAGAATTGGGCCGTTTCCTGCAAATTGCTCACTTAAAAGTAAAATCGAAATTAAACTACCCCTGCCAGAGTCTGTGAGATCAGCCCCATATCCAATAGCATATGTATACCGGATCCTCAGGTGGCTAGGAGAGAATCGTTCTCCATTGGACTAGTTGACCATTCATTTATAGAAGTTGTGGACACCAATGTTTAACCATCTTCACCCCCTAGCCCACATTCAGCTGTTTTGAGCTGGAATATCGCAGGTATTTTGGGAAAGATTAGGGATCCTGACTTTGGCCAGTTTACTGATAGTTATGAAATGAGTTTATTCCAGGGAACGTGGGCGGTTGAGCAGATGTATCCGAGTGGTTTTAAAAGCTATAGTATCCCTGCTAGTAAATCTTCTGTTGAGTGTCCTTCAAGTGGGTTGCTTATATTGGTATGCATCTCTTTATCCTGCCCTGTTATTGAATTTCAGTCTGGTTCTCCGGACATTCAAGGGCTAATTTTTCTCTTGCACAAAGTCTAAACCTCTCCTACTGATTAACATATATATATATATATAACAGGAGTTGTGGGCATAAGCAAGAATCTTCAATTTTACAGCTGCTGGATAATATATTGGGAGCCTATTCATAGTCCCACTATTTTCTTGTGGGTGTACATTTCCACCTCACCCTGAAACGGAGTGGTATTGCTCAAGATCTGGTCAGCTCTGAAGACTTAAAATAGGGATCCCTGAACTTACGTCACCGGTGAGGAGAAATCTCTCTAGGCTGCCTTTCAAGTGGTGGGACTTACTTTAACTCATGGCCTCCGAGCCTGTAATGGCCCCTCGTCTTCAGATAAACTCTTGCTTCCACCTTTAGAAGAGGATTGTACTTTAGCTGTATTGACTAAATCCTCTTGGATGTGAGACTTTGGAGGCACATGGGTGACACGATGGTGTTGGAGCGTGATGAGAACGACCATAACTACTTGGTACTCAAAATGAAACAGCTGACCCCTCTGGTTTTTTGCTCAGACCCAGCAGGTCCCCAGGATCAGTTCGACGTCGCAAACAATTGCAGAAACGTTTAAATGGGAGGTAGTGAGTTCTCCCCCCGCCCCCCAGTGCAATCTTTGAAATATATTCAACTCTTGCCTCCAACATAGAGACTGACAATTGGGGAAACAATGCATTGATTCTGATTGACCACAATACAATGTTTACAAAGCTTAGGGGTTTTTTACTAAGGGACCTTCAAGGTCATTTAAAATGAATCCCTTAAAAGGATGTTTTAATAAATAAATGTTTTTTTTAATCTTTATTTCAGACTGCTCAGTATTCCACTTATCGCATCATTTTTATCAAGTGTACAATACAGCCATATTTTTAACTTCTTTTCTCCCCAACTTAACTCTGTCGGCCATTAAACATTACGGCTTGATCCTTATAATTTCTTAACTCAGAGTAGTAAAACTTTGAATTCACATTTGTTAAAAGGAAATATATCTGTAGTCCGTACATGTCCAATATTCAGACATCATGATGCAGGGTTTCTTGTCCGACAAGACGGACTACAGTAAATAAGAATAAGCCGATCTCTTAAACTGTCCCTCTCCCTGTAACCCTCCCACCTCTCCCCCCGTACGTCTCCTGATCAAACTAGTTCAAAGGGAATAACACTTCTGAATCTGTCTATTAAACCGATGAGGCCCACAATGAAGAGTCTTTAACCGCATGCATGCGGTGCATTTTCCCGCTGTACGCGGCAATTTCAAAATTACCGCGTTACATGACGAGCTCAGCTCGTCATGAGCGTACGGCAGGTTACGGTCATGATGAGCTGAGCTCGTCATCAGCCCCAAAGGGGTTAAAAGCAAAATCTGTGCGTTTGCGGGAGCTTGTGCTACCACTCCATCACGCTAACACTTCTCACCGCCCACCCATTTTCACACTCCGTCTGTCCGTGACGTTAACAATTCCATCTCTTCCAGCTCCAACATCATAACTTCCCATTCTTGTGCAATCGGATGTTTCCTTTGCCCTTTCTCCTCCCGTCTCAAGACCGCTCCTTCCGCCTTACCCCATCTCAACAGATCAGATTGCCATACTGCTATTCCAGGAGGTCTGGGGGACTTCCATCGCATTGTTAAGACTGATTGCTAATAACAGAGCCATGTCTAGGAATTTTAATTGTGCCTTATGTTGTTTAGGACGTTTACGGTGCCCCACCAGACAATATAGAGCATCTACTGGCACCTGCAGGGCTGTGAGTGTACTGAGTATATTACCTATTTCTCTCCAATAATTTCTTATTCGCGGGCAAGCGCATAACATGTGAAGCATACCAGCCTCATCTTCCTTGCAGCGAGGGCAATTGTGAGGGGAGTCTGGGAACATTCTATGTAGTCTGTGAGGGGTGAGGTATGCCCTATGTAATACCATAGCTTGGATGAATTTAAATCTAACGTTCCTGGACACCTTTCTGGGGTGTTCGAGAACCACTTACCAGGCGCCATCCGATAATGCTTCCCCGGTGTCCTGTGCCCAGGTATCTCTGAGTGCAGTGAGTGGAGTAGCCGCATGTTCTCTAATCCCCATATAAAGCCAGCGCACCAAATGGCCCCCGGTTCCCATATGGTAAAGTAGGTGAACTAATTCATGTTGTGCTGGTTTAGTCCTTTGTGGAGCCCAGGTGTGTCTAATGTAGTGCGATACTGTAGCGTGTAGCAAGTAGAACCTCTCGGGAGCTCCCGTGGCTTGTAGAAAAGAGTCATGATCTAATAAAGTGTCATCCCCAAAAAATGCCCCCACATTCTCCACCCCGGCGTCTATCCAAGGCTGCAACCTACGCCGGTTGAGTGTACCCTGTGGTGTTGGAATACCCAACAATGGAACGTTCTCTGCAAATGGCACAGTCCTAGATGTATATGCTAGTGCCTTCCTCCAGCACGTCCGTGCTGTGCGCAGGAGAGCATGGTAGTCTGTTGGGATCCTAGTCTTGGGCAACAGCAAATGGTGCAATTCTCCACGAGTTAATTGCTCCGGTGTAAAATTATTCTCATGTAAGTTTCTGCCCGCTAACCAACGCGCCAACCGCTGTACCTGGCTGGCGTAGTAATATCCGCGCAGGTCAGGTACCTCGAGGCTGCCCCTCTTAGTTCCATTTTGAAGCTTTCTGAGACTGATACGTCTCCGCCCAGATCCCCAAATGAGTGTAGTCAATTATAGTATTCAATGTAGTGAATATCTGTTGTGGTAGGACGACCGGCAAATTAACAAAGTAGTAGAGCATTCGGGGGAGCAGGACCATCTTTGAAACCGCGATTCTACGCATGACGGATAAGGGCAAGGACGTCCAGAACCCTACACTGCCCCGGAGGCCAGCGATGGCCCTTTTAATATTGCCCTCAATTTGGCCTTCAGGAGTTCTATATACTTGTATACCCAGGTATTTGAACGTGGTCTGGGCTACTGGGATCTGGTATCTCCCAAACTGTAGGAGAGGGGGGTGTGGTAGATATCTGAAATAAAAGCCAGTGGACTTTTGGGGGTTTATGGCAAGACCGGACACTACCTCGAAGCAGTTAAAGGTGTCCGCTATACCCGAGTAGTCTTCTTCCAGATCGCGAAAGTATAACAAAATGTCATCTGCGTATATTGAAATCAAGTTATGGGTCCCGCCAATCGAGATACCCATCCGTTCCTCCCGACCTCTAAGGGCTATAGCCAATGGTTCCAGCGTTAGAACAAACAATATGGGCGATAAGGGACAACCCTGTCGGGTGCCTCTGTATATTGGATAGCTACCCGAGATGTACCGGCCAGTACGCGCTCGGGCTGAGGGGTCCGTGTATAGTAAGCGCACCCATTTTAGCAGCAAGTCTGGAAAACCGAAACGCCGCAGCACCTCAAACATAAATGTCCAAGACAGAGAGTCGAACGCCTGCCTAAGGTCCAGCGCTATACATCCGGCCTGAGGAAGATCTTGCGGTATGGCTGCCATAAGGGCATGAAGTCTCCGTGTATTCTGTGATGTACTCCTACCTGGGAGGAAGCCGCACTGGTCCGGGTGTATCAGGGCAGGGAGATGGGGTTGTATCCTTAAAGCAATTGCCTTACTAAGTATCTTGTACTCTGTTGAGAGCATTGATAAGGGCCTGTAGTTAGTCAGTTCTAGCGTATCCCTTCCAGGTTTTGGAATGGATGTGACTAGGGCTTGCATCGTCGATACTGGTAAGTGACCTTCTTCATATGATGTTTTGTAGACTTTCACGAGGATGGGCACCAGAGTGTCTGAGTATGTCTGGTAAAACTCCACTGGGAGCCCGTCCATACCCGGAGTTTTGTTTCGATTGAGGGACCTAATAGCAGCGCGAATGTCCCGTTGTGTAATGGGACCATCTACCTGCTCCTGGAAGTCTTGTGATAGGACTAGGAAGTGCAGGTCCCGAAGAAACTCTGCTATCTGATCTGGGGCCTCCGCAGGGAGGGGAGCATATAGTGCTTGCAGATCGTGGAATGCCCTGTTGGACCCGGCCTCATGGCGTGGTCCTACCCCTCCCGCATGGCGGGCCCAGGACGACATCGGCCCTCCGCCCAGCATCGGGCAGCCCTTTTGCCCGACACTGCACGCCCCAACATTGCTGGTCCGGCCACCATCCCGGACCCCCACTACCGACCTGGCTCCATCGTGGGCCCCTCACGACCTAAGCACGAGGCCGCGCCCGACTCCATCTTGGGCCCACCACGTCACGACCACGTGGCCTCGGCCCCGGCCCAGGCCCCAGCGAAGCCCAGACATCGAGGCACCAAGATCCACCCAGGTGGTCGAGTGGCCACTCGACAGATCCCGGAGAAAAGGGTGTTTCGATGGCCCTCCAGCCATCCCCGGGCGCCTGGTTTCGATCGCCCTCCGGCCTCCCTGGGCGCTGGCTCCACCCCCCTGCTGGGTGTCTGGACACCATCATCCCGGCCCCTCTGACCCCCAGGCGCGAGGGTCCGGACATCAAAGGACTCCAGTCCTATATCTGGGCCAGCCCTGGATTAGGACGTCAGTTGTATCCTGGACTGGAAGCCCTGCTGACGCTGTCACGGCCGACACCAGACGAACTCATCTCCGGTAACCTAAACCATCTGAGAGCCTGCTGGCGCTGCCGCGGCCTACCTTGCTGAAACCATCTTGAGAGCCTGCTGGCGCTGCCGCGGCCTACCTTGCTGAAACCATCTTGAGAGCCTGCTGGCGCTGCCGCGGCCTACCTTGCTGGAACCATCTTGAGAGCCTGCTGGCGCTGCCGCGGCCTACCTTGCTGAAACCATCTTGAGAGCCTGCTGGCACTGCCGCGGCCTACCTTGCTGAAACCATCTTGAGAGCCTGCTGGCGCTGCCGCGGCCTACCTTGCTGAAACCATCTTGAGAGCCTGCTGGCGCTGCCGCAGCCTACCTTGCTGAAACCATCTTGAGAGCCTGCTGGCGCTGCCGCGGCCCGACCTCTCGGAACCCCCCAGCTCGAGGATTGAGAGCTGTGCGTAGGGTATCCCTTCTTCCACCCGAGTTGAGACTGTCCCGCTACCCTAACCCCCTTTACGAGACTTTACGGATCCTTCGATCTGCCTGTATATACTGCCAAGAACCATCAACCTTTATTACCTATAAAAGCTTAAGATCTCGACCTCTGGTGTGGTGTCCGTCTGTAGTGTTGTGATTATTCTGCTGTACGATCCTAGGAGAGCACCCTCACCCAGGAGGCCTCTCGGTAACGCTCGGCTACTTCTCGAAGGAGAGGTGGACCTAGGGGTGGTCAGTCAGACATCTTCTGCCTCCCCCGGGGTCGCCTTTCTAACATTGGTGGCAAGCGCCGGGATCCGAGCCCATGCAGATCGTACAGAGAGTGATTCACTCACTACCAAGAAAAACACACTACGACCATGAGCACAGAATTCCAGAAAGAGAAAATGGAAGACTACAGTCACAAGGAGCTAAAGCAATTCTGCAAAGACCTAGGCATCGCTACCACTGGCTTAAGCACCAAAGAAGACTTTAAATCGGCCCTGCAGGCCTGGGTGGACACCGGCGAGGCACCACCCCGAGTGAAGATAACCCGGGCCCGAACGGAGGCCCGGAGGCCGAGACGAACCCAGCGGGAGGGAGATCCGCAAACCCAGACACGGCCCTCTCCCACGAAGACGCCCGAGAACGAGAGAGGAACCGGCTCCACGAGTTGGATCTTGCTCGACTCAGACAAGAAGGAGAAATCCAACTGGCAGAAAGGAAGTTAGCCCTCGAGGAGAAAAAACTCATGCTCGAGCACGAGCGCATCCTCAAAGAAATGGAACTGAAAGCCAAGGCAAACGAGTCTGCCATCGCCGGGGGTAAGACCTCACCCCCGCCGGTGGACCCGAAGGTTCACATACCCAAGGATGTCGTCAAAGAGTACTATAAGAACGACGACATCCAACAGTGGTTCAAAGCCTACGAGGTCGCCATGGCCGCCCATCGAGTACCCCTCAAGGACTGGGGCGCCGGCCTTTGGGGGAAGTTTATCAACGAAGGGAGGGACGCCCTGCTGGAGCTCCCTGATACCGAGATGACCTCGTACGAGCACATGAAGACCGCCCTCCTCACTCGCTACGGGCTCACCCCCGAGATGTACCGGCAGCGATTTCGAGACTGCAAGAAAATCCCCGGTACCACGTGGGTGGAGTACGTGAACTTTTACAGCAGAGCCTTCGAGGGGTGGGTCAGAGGCTGCCAGGTCACCACCTTCCAGCAGTTGATCGACCTCATTCTATGGGAACATCTGTCCAATAATTGCTTCATCGAACTCCGGCAACACCTCCTCGACAGCAAATTGACTGAGCCACGAAAACTCGCTGTCGAGGCGGATAGATGGATGAGCACCCGAGTTCCCCGGAGTCCACTGGGAGACTACGGCCGGGGATCCCCGGGGAACCACCGACCACGAGGCGGCGGAGTAGGCCAGAGCCGGAGTCGAGACGTCCCCCAGGGGTCCTCCCCTACCTCCACGTCGCCAGCCCTGGGCCCGAGAGGGGGCCCCCCAGCCAGACCGGGGCCCCGCCCGAACGTTACGTGCCACAGATGCCAGCGACTGGGTCATTATGCGAATGACCCTCTCTGCCCAATGAATCAGCGACCCGGCACCACCGGTCCCCCAACCCGCCAGATCGCAGCCGCTGCCCTGGGTGAAGAAAGGAGCGAGGAGGAGGACGACAACCCCGAGCAAGCCGAGTGGGAGCCCGCCGCCATGACCTTAGCATGCCTGGGTACTCACGACCTGATCCCCCGAGGCCCGATCCCCGGCAACGCCCAGAAATACCGCCAGTGGGTCACCATCAATGGACGCCGGACCGAAGCCCTCCGTGACACTGGGGCCAGCGTGACAGCGGTCCGCTGCCATCTGGTGACCCCGGAACAGATCCTTCCTAACGTCCTGTGTCCAGTCCGGTCCGCAGATAACTCAGAGACTTTGTGCCAGATGGCCCGCATCCCCTTCGAGTGGGGGGGGAGTGTCGGGCGTGCTGAAAGTGACTGTCCGCGACGATGCCCCCGTGGACTACCTCCTTGGGAACGACCTGGAAAGTTCCCCCTGGGCTAGCGTCGAACGGAGAGAGCACCTGGGGATGCTAGGCCTTCCCGAGTGGGTCTGTGCGACCACCCGCTCCATGACCGCCCGAGCCTCCCCCCCCAGCGGGGGAAGCTCCCACCGAGGAGCCGGAGTGGCCTGCCCCTCCGCCGCCCGTCGTCCCCGAGGACGCCGACCCCGAACACGGCCCCCAAGGGCCCGACCAAGAAGATCTCACCGAGCTCGACCACCTCCCAGAACTCGCTCAATGGCGCCAAGAAGGTGGCCCCACCCGTGAACATTTCCGGCAGGAACAGAAAACCTGCCCCTCCCTCGAGGGGATTCGACAGCAAGCCGCTACCCAAGCAGCTGGAGACCCCGCGGGGTCCCACTGGATCTATTGGGACAACGACCTTCTCTACAGTGAGCAAAAGATTGCTGAACTAGGGGCCGGCCGGGTACTGGTCGTCCCCCTCCGATTCAGAGACTTCCTCCTGAACTTAGCACTTGATGTACCCCTCGCCGGGCACCTGGGGCAGGACAAAACTTACAGCCGCCTGGTGACCCATTTCTTCATGCCAAAAATGCGTACCGATGTGCATAACCACTGCAGGACCTGCCCGACCTGTCAAGCCAGCGGGAAGAGCGGGGGGAAAGTCAAAGCCCCGCTCCAGCCGTTCCCCGTGGTGACTACCCCCTTTGAGCGAGTGGGGATAGACATCGTAGGGCCCCTGGACCCTCGAACCTCGCAGGGGCACCGCTTCATCCTCGTCCTGGTTGACCATGCTACCCGCTATCCCGAAGCCATTCCTCTCCGAACCATCACAGCCCCCGTGCTGGGCCGAGCCCTCATGAGCGTCTTCTCCCGAGTCGGCTTCCCCCGAGAAGTCGTGAGTGATCGAGGCTCCAAATTTATCTCGAAGCATATGCGCTCCCTATGGCAACAGTGCGGGGTCGCCTATAAATTCACCACCCCGTATCATCCCCAAGGAAATGGACTAGTGGAACGATTTAACAGAACATTGAAGGGGATGATCAAGGGCTTAGAAGAACCACTCCGGCGCAAATGGGATGTCCTGCTACCTTGCCTCCTGTTCGCCTACCGAGAGGTACCCCAGAAGTCCCTGGGGTTCAGCCCCTTTGAACTCTTGTACGGACACCCGGTCCGAGGCCCCCTCAGCCTGGTCAAGGAAGGCTGGGAGACAGCAGTGCGAGAGGCCCCACCTGATGTCTACCGGTACCTCCTGACCCTCCGCAATCAGACTCGGAAGTTCTGGCAACTTGCCGAGGCCAACCTGGAGGCTAGTCAGGAGGAGATGAAACGCTGGTATGACCAGAACGCCTCGTCCATCGAATTCGAGCCGGGCCAGCAGGTCTGGGTCATGTCCCCGGTCGAACCTTGTGCCCTCCAGGACAAATGGACGGGGCCCTTCAAAGTGGTGGAGCGCAAGAGCCCAGTCACCTATCTGGTGGACATGGAGTCCCCCCGGAACCCCCTCCGGGTTCTGCACGCTAACCGGCTCAAGCCACACTTTGCACGCACTGAACTGAGCCTGCTGCTAGCGACCGATGACGGAGCGGAGGACGACTCCGAACCCCTACCAGATCTCCTCCGCACCACCGAGAAAGACGGCTCCATCGAAGGGGTCACGCTCTCCTCTTCCCTGACCCCAGAGCAGCAACAGGACTGCCGGAAGCTGCTGGGGCAGTTTGCGGATCTGTTTTCCCTCACTCCGGGGGTCACCCGGTGGTGTGTCCACGATGTAGACACAGGAGACAGCCCGCCTGTAAAACACCGAGCTTTTCGAGTGCCCGACCGGGTTCGGGCCTGCATCCAATCCGAAGTGGCCAAGATGTTAGCTCTGGGGGTAGTCGAACCCTCCAACAGTCCCTGGGCCAGTCCCGTTGTCCTGGTCCCTAAAGCCGCCACCCCCGGAGCAGCTCCGGAGCTCCGGTTCTGTGTTGACTACAGGGGACTGAATGCCGTCACCAGGACCGACGCCCATCCCATCCCCAGGGCGGATGAATTGATCGATCGCCTAGGGGCCGCCAAATATCTCAGCACCTTCGATCTCACGGCGGGGTATTGGCAGATTGGCCTTACCCCTGGTGCACAGGAGCGATCGGCCTTCTCGACACCAGATGGCAACTATCACTTCAAAGTGATGCCCTTCGGCATGAAGAACGCACCAGCAACCTTCCAGAGACTAGTGAACCAGGTGCTGGCCGGTCTAGAGGAGTACAGCGCCGCCTATCTCGATGACATTGCAGTGTACAGCCTCCACTGGGATGAGCACCTGACCCACCTCTGGACAGTCCTGACGGCCCTTCGGCGGGCCGGACTCACCATCAAAGCCAGTAAGTGCCAGATAGGCCAAGGGTCCGTGACCTATCTGGGACACCAAGTGGGGAGCGGCCAAGTGGCTCCCCTCCAACCAAAGATAGACACCATCCGGGCCTGGGAGCCCCCGGTCACCCAAACCGCCGTCCGTGCCTTCCTGGGGCTCACCGGATATTATCGGCGATTCATAAAGAACTACGGGAGCATTGTGGGGCCCCTCACAGAACTGACCTCAAAGAAACTACCACAGAAGGTGCACTGGACCCCCGAGTGCCAGGCAGCCTTTGAAACTCTAAAGACTGCCATGTGCACCGCCCCTGTGCTCCAGGCCCCCGACTACAGCAGAGAGTTTGTGGTCCAAACCGACGCCTCGGAGCACGGCATCGGGGCCGTACTGTCCCAAGTTAACTCCGAAGGCATCGACCAGCCTGTGGCCTTCATCAGCCGACGCCTACTGGCACGAGAGCAGCGATGGAGCACCATCGAGAGGGAAGCCTTCGCCGTGGTGTGGGCCCTCAAGAAGCTCCGGCCCTACCTCTTCGGCACCCACTCCTGAGTACAGACCGACCACCAGCCCCTGCGGTGGTTGATGCAGATGCGGGGAGAAAACCCGAAACTGCTGCGCTGGTCCATTTCGCTGCAGGGGATGGACTTCACTGTGGAGCATCGCCCCGGCAACGACCACGCCAATGCTGACGGCCTGTCCCGATTCTTCCGCCTCGGCAAGGAGAATCCCCAAGACGATGGGTGACTCTCCCCTGCCTTCAGCTGGGGGGGACGCGTGTTGGACCCGGCCTCATGGCGTGGTCCTACCCCTCCCGCATGGCGGGCCCAGGACGACATCGGCCCTCCGCCCAGCATCGGGCAGCCCTTTTGCCCGACACTGCACGCCCCAACATTGCTGGTCCGGCCACCATCCCGGACCCCCACTACCGACCTGGCTCCATCGTGGGCCCCTCACGACCTAAGCACGAGGCCGCGCCCGACTCCATCTTGGGCCCACCACGTCACGACCACGTGGCCTCGGCCCCGGCCCAGGCCCCAGCGAAGCCCAGACATCGAGGCACCAAGATCCACCCAGGTGGTCGAGTGGCCACTCGACAGATCCCGGAGAAAAGGGTGTTTCGATGGCCCTCCAGCCGTCCCCGGGCGCCTGGTTTCGATCGCCCTCCGGCCTCCCTGGGCGCTGGATCCACCCCCCTGCTGGGTGTCTGGACACCATCATCCCGGCCCCTCTGACCCCCAGGCGCGAGGGTCCGGACATCAAAGGACTCCAGTCCTATATCTGGGCCAGCCCTGGATTAGGACGTCAGTTGTATCCTGGACTGGAAGCCCTGCTGACGCTGTCACGGCCGACACCAGACGAACTCATCTCCGGTAACCTAAACCGTCTGAGAGCCTGCTGGCGCTGCCGCGGCCTACCTTGCTGAAACCATCTTGAGAGCCTGCTGGCGCTGCCGCGGCCTACCTTGCTGAAACCATCTTGAGAGCCTGCTGGCGCTGCCGTGGCCTACCTTGCTGAAACCATCTTGAGAGCCTGCTGGCGCTGCCGCGGCCTACCTTGCTGAAACCATCTTGAGAGCCTGCTGGCGCTGCCGCGGCCCGACCTCTCGGAACCCCCAGCTCGAGGATTGAGAGCTGTGCGTAGGGTATCCCTTCTTCCACCCGAGTTGAGACTGTCCCGCTACCCTACCCCCCTTTACGAGACTTTACGGATCATTCGATCTGCCTGTATATACTGCCAAGAACCAGCAACCTTTATTACCTATAAAAGCTTAAGATCTCGACCTCTGGTGTGGTGTCCGTCTGTAGTGTTGTGATTATTCTGCTGTACGATCCTAGGAGAGGACCCTCACCCAGGAGGCCTCTCGGTAACGCTCGGCTACTTCTCGAAGGAGAGGTGGACCTAGGGGTGGTCAGTCAGACATCTTCTGCCTCCCCCGGGGTCGCCTTTCTAACATGCCCTATTAATTTCGGACTGCGTATGTACTATGGCACCCGACCTGTCACGGATCTGCGTAATCACCGGAGGATACGGTCTGTCACGTACCAGTCGGGCCAGTAAGGCTCCCGACTTGTCAGCTTCGGCGTGTTGACGGCGTAGGTAGTCTTTATAGTCAATGGTGCTCAAAGTTTCTAATAGCTCTGCGTGATCTATATTCCCTGCTTGCAGTTCTCCCTTCTTCTCAGGGTCTACACTTGCCTCCCCCTCTAGTTTTTTCAATCTGCTCTCAGCTTCACAAAGTCTCTTATGAATTTCTTGTCTGGCCCCCACTAGTTGACCAATAGCGGCTCCTCGCACCACTGCCTTCATAGCATCCCATACCACCAAGTTAGATGTCGCAGAGTCCCAGTTCTCAAGAAAATAATTGTTTAAGGTGTCCGACAGGGACGTACGAAACGGGCCATCCTCTAGAAGTAATGGATTAAGTCTCCAGGTGGGCACCGGAGACGGCACTTTGCCCCATAGGAGGCCAAGAGTCAGAGGCCTATGATCAGAGAAAGCTTTGGACAAGTATTCAGAAGTGCTAATCTTGGCCACCAGGGATCTGGAACACAGGAACCTATCCAATCGTGTGTGTAGGTTATGTACTGGGGAATAATAAGAATACTCTTGATGGACCGGATTTAACGCGCACCACGTGTCCACCAGTCCCCAGCCCTCTGCCCAAGCCTTAAGCGTCTCAGCCATTTTGGTCACTCCAGCCAGCTGGAGGGGAGGGTGCGACCTATCTAAGCCCACATCCATCGCCATGTTCCAGTCACTGCCCAGAATCCAGGGGATATCCACCCAGTCAGATAACGCCCGCCCCACCTTACAAAGAATGTATCCTGGTCAAAGTTCAGGCGTATATACTACCTAGAACCAATAATGTGCCATCCAATGTGCCTTTCACCATGATGTATCTTCCCTGCTCATCTACCCTCTGCTCCAACTCTACAAGGGGTGTCCCATGGCGGACCCATATGGTAGCCCCCCTAGAAAAGGCGGAGTAGGACGTGGAATAAATAGAGCCTCTCCATCTCTTCCGCAGTGTATGAGCCTCAGAGACTGTTAGGTGAGATTCCTGCAAGAAAGCGATCTGTGTGTGGTGTCGTAGTAGGAATGCATGAATCCGATGTCTTTTCTGTAGTGCACCTAGTTCTCGCACATTCCAGGTAGCTAAAGTATAAGCCCCAGTTATGTCAGCCATAATCGCCTACGCTTTTGTCGTGAAGTGTTACCCTACCCCCTCTGTGACGTAATATAAATAATATTCAGGAGACGTACTCTTTCCCTCCCAATGTCAAAACTAACTTGGCGCAGCATATTAACAGTGCTGAGCCGAACAAGAAAATTAAAAACATAACAAGCCAAACTCGGGTGCATGCGCCTTTGGGGGGGTGGCCAAGCACTTTTCTCTTTATCCTGACTGCCCTGCTGAATGTTGCTAGCTCAACGGTATGCCTGCCCGGGGGTGCTATTCAGGAACTTATACTTAGGCACTCTCCGGAAGGCTCTGCAGGGGACAAATAGGTCCATCGGGGTATAACAAGCCAAACGGGCCCCACTCCCAACACCCATGTCGCCATGAATCTAATCCCTCTAGACCCCGTTCCATGCGTCAAATACAAATATAATTCCCCATTCCCCCTGGTACCTCCCCGCATGCCATAATGACAAACATCAAC
This sequence comes from Lissotriton helveticus, assembly GCF_964261635.1. Classification (NCBI taxonomy): domain Eukaryota; kingdom Metazoa; phylum Chordata; class Amphibia; order Caudata; family Salamandridae; genus Lissotriton; species Lissotriton helveticus. The sequence continues at coordinate 1,918,336,626 of NC_136063.1, forward strand.
CAAATGTCGTAGAAAAGGATATCAAACTTTGCGGACGATCTGTCCACTTCGGATCGTGTCTCTCGGCCTTTCAATTGTCCAGCATATCGTCCGCTGCCCTGGGTGTAACAGTTGGGAATAGAATCTCACTGTGGTCCGAATCTGAATGAACCATGCTGGTGTCCGTGTCTGTACTGATCTTTTCCTGATCTTCTCGAAAGTTGCCCACCAGTGCAACCGCTCCCTGTTGGTCTTCCTTCTGCTGCTCCCGGGGGGGTCCGCGCCGTCCCATTCTCCTCTCTGAGACAGGCGAATCTCCGCCGTTTTGTCCCGAACTTCTCCTCGGTCCGCCAGCAGATGTGTCTTGCGTTGCCACCTGACTACCATCAATGCCCATCACTTCCAGCCACTCTTCTACATCTGTGGGGCTTTCGAAGAAATGCGTTTTTTTGTCATACACAATCTTTAGGCGAGCCGGGAACAGCAGTGCATACTTCAACTTGGCCTTTTGGAGTTTCTTTTTTACCTCCAGGTATGAAGATCTTTGTTTTTGCACCACATTGGTATAGTCTCGATATAGCGAGATACGACGGTTCTCAAATTGTATTAGGGATTTCTCTCTCGCCATTTGCAGTAGGACGTCCCTATCCCGGTAATTCAGTATCCGCACAATCAACGGGCGGGGCGGGCGGCCCGGTCTGGGCCGTCCCGTAGCAATGCGATGTGCTCTTTCCACACAGAATTGCGGCGACAGACCCTCCTCTGCAACGTGTTCTCTGAACCATTGTTCCATGAAGTACTCCGCGTGGGTCCCCTCACATCGCTCTGGAAGGCCAATGACGCGAACATTATTGCGACGATTGCGGCCTTCCGCATCCTCCACGCGGTCCATCAAGGAGGCAACCTGCTGTTGTAACTGCTGGATAGTGGTAGTATGATCCGCCACCGTTGGGGTAAAGTCTGTCACCACTCGTTCCTGGTCTTTAACGTTATCAGCCAGTTTATTATGGTCTGCTGTAAGCAGAGAGAGGTTAGTGGTAAGGGCTCCAAGTTGCATTTCCATTGCTGTCCTAGATTCTCTAATTTCTTTTAGAATCAGGTCCAGCTTGTCAGTCTGTTGCTCCCCGATAGGGTTCGTCTCACCATTCCCGGCCGGACATGGCACCTCCATCCTCGGCGTCTTGATTCTGCTGCACAGCGGCCGGGCCATCCCGGCCTTCTAGCGTCTTCGCCCCTCTCCGGACCATGGCCACGGATATCGGGGATTGTCCGATCTGTTTCGCGTACGTGTTGCCCAGCTCAGGCCCGTAGCCGGAGCTATTCTGTTGAGGTACAGCTCCTCCCTGCATCTCTCCGTCTACCAGCCCGCAAGGCCCGGCGTAGCGTCCGGCAAAGGCCCCGTCACTATGGCCCTACTCCTCTCTCCATCGATGTCTCTACGTGTTCAGCCGGACTCCGCCTCCCCAGGGCCACTTATTCCCTCTTCGTGTGCTGTCTTTCAGGGAATCAGGTCCTCACCCCCTCGGGGTTCACCACCGCACATCCAAGGAGGGGAATCTCAGAATGTCCGTTTCCGCGCCATCCCCTGGGCGCAATGCTCACTTGTGTCGTGACGCGGGCAGGGGGGGGGAAGAGTGGAGATGCCCCCCCCCACCTCAGGATTGTCCACCTTATCCTCCTCACCTCCTGAGCCAGCACTGCGGGGCACTTCAAGTGCAGGATGCAGCCTGGGAGCTCTCCGCCTTTGCGGGACCGAGTGCACCCCTCCTGGTCAGTCGTCCCGGGTTCTTATCCCCTCTCCACAGTTGCGGCCGGGCCCGCGCCCAGATCAGCAGTGGCACCCACCGGCAAGCCTCCGCAATACCGGGCTTCACCTCCGAGCCATCGAGCCAGACACCGGCACTTCCGGTCGCGGTCCCTCGGGACGATCCGGACCTGGCCCGCACTCCAGTCCCTGGTCTCAGGCTTGGGGTACGGCCGCAACAGGCCTCAGCTGTGCTCCGGCTCCACTCAGTGTTCTGTGTCTTCCGTCCCCACCCGGGGCCTCCCGGGGGGGGGTCCGCCGCGAAGTTCTGACTGCGGCTGCGGCTAGGGACCCTCCTGAGGCGCTAATCAGGGCGATCACCCCCAGGTGGCTATGGAGCTCAGGCTTCAGCAGTCCGCCATCGTGGCTGGCTAGCCACGCCCCTATGTTTTAATAAATCATGTAGAGCTGCAAAGACCTGGGGTGGGATTGAGGAACCAGCAGAATCCTCGATTTTGCCCTTTGAATGGGTTGCTCATTTTGGAAACCTGTACTCTAGTACCCATGAATCAAATAGGGTTGTTCCCTCTACGGAAAATACTTTCAATTTTAACTGCCATTTGTCCACATTAGTTTTTCTTTGAAAGAAAAGTGCTTGTGCAGTGCCTTCTTTTAAATAAGTGAGGCACCATGGCTTGATCAGATTCCTGCTGATCTTTTTAAATCCGATAACTCTGTGTGGATTCCCTATATTAGTGCCATCTCTATTGCAATTGTGACGGGGAGGATGTTCCTGCTTCATAGAAGGGTACCAAGATTGTGATACAAAAATTTAAGAAAGGGAATCCTAGCAGTCCTTCAATCTACCGTCCAATTAGTATTCTAGACAACTTACAAAGGTTTTTTGCAAACAAGTGTTGGAATGATTTTTAGACTGGTACGATAAAAACGAAAATCTTTCGAACTTGAAAAGATGCTTCAGATCCCAAACTGATGCTATTGAATAGGTATTGCAAGTTCTTTTAGATAAGTGGAAATTAGTGGTTTTTAGAGGGGGAGACCTTTTTGTGGCCTAATATGTCTTTGTGTCACATTTGATTTTGTCTCCAGGAAAAAACTTTGGGAGGCTTTCCGAAGCATGGTGATGCCATCAAACCTATTGCACATAGTTATGCCTCTCCACCAGGGAAATTTTACCAGGGTCCGGTGTGATGCAAACAGGGAATTGACTGAGGCTTTCCCAGTTAAGCAAGGTGTGTGCCAAGGCTGCGGCTTAGCACCCACACCTCACCTTTTATATGTGAACAACTGTTAGATACATGTTGAACTGTGTCAATGACTCCCCCCACCCTGGCAGTACACACAATCCCGATGCTTTTCTTTGCTGAGGACACCCTTCTGTTCTCCAAAACTATGAGGGGTTTATAGACCTTGATTGACAGTTTCAACCAGTTATGTTTGGAGTATGGCCATAAAATTAACACCACTAAAACCAACCTGTAGGCCTACTTTACTTAAGGAGAGGTAGGGGGCGGGTGTTATCGTCATAGGGAAGAGGCCATTGAAAAGGGTGGGGAGAGTTTGATTGTTTAGGAATTCGGCTGGCAGAATCTGGTTCTTAGGAAACACAGACTTTAAAAAGCTCAATTCTGGTTAAACATAGAGCAGGGGCTAAACACAGGTTTGCTAAAAGGCCACTTTGTCTCCAAGTCTTCATGCTATGGAAATCAATAAGTCTTAAGCAAGGGGGGGTGGCATTATATGGAGCTGCGTTTTGGGGTCCCTGCAACATGAGTTCATTGAGTGTGGCTGTAAATACTTTTTTTTAGAGATTTCACAGGCTTAGGGAGGGGTATGCCATTAGTGCCTCTACAGTTGGATGTAGTCATTATTGAAATAGAATTGGATGAGTTAAGAACATTAAAATGCTGGGTACGTATTTGGAGTACGATTGAATTGTATTATTATAGCGAGGGGTTTGCAGAGATTTTCAGAATGCAATCATCTGCAAAAATAGAATGCTTGGGTTTTGTAACAAAAAAGCTTGGAGTCACCTTACTGAGATACTTTTTTTGGTAAGAACCCTTCTTCCAAGTTGGCGCCGCACAAATTGTGAAAAAACGGTTCCATGAGAAAGTTGCTGCTCGTAGGGGATACTGAAGAAGTATGTACGTGTGTTAGATTGTAGTGCAGGCAGGGAAGGTGTTGTAGGGTCACATAAGGATTTCCAGATGTAAGCCTGTGTTGTCGTGAATAGAGCCCTGGCTGCTTGTACTCAGGAGTCATTTATTCTAGACCTTATACATGACTACGTGAATACATCTTCTCGAGTGTGACGGGCGTGCTCTGGCTTGGGGCCCCATATTTCAATGTGCTTCCGCCTCTTGGTGGTCCCCGAGGATATGGGCCATGAAGACATCTTGCTGGACAGACTGACTGGCAGAACAGGCTAAAGCAGCGTATTATTTGAGCAATAAATGTAAACAAGCCAAAATGACTGCCGCAGCGTAACACGTGCGCCTACCTACATAGTAACACATGCACACCTACATACAAAGTGACCCATGCACATCTACTTACATAGTGACACATGCACGCCTGCATGCATAGTGACATATGCAAAACACGTGCCCGCCTATGTACATAGTAAAACATGCACGCCTACTTACATAGTAACATACGCACAACACATGCACACCTACCTACATAGTGACACATGCATGCCTACTACATAGTGACACATGCACGCCTACCTACATAGTAACGCATGCACAACACATGCATACTAACACACACACACAACACATGCACGCCTACCTACATAGTGACACATGCACGCCTACCTCCATAGTGACACATGCACTCCTACCTACATAGTGACACATGCACGCCTACATACATAGTGACCCATGCACGCCTACATACCTAGTGACAGATGCACGCCTACATACATAGTGACAGATGCATGCCTACATACATAGTGACAGATGCATGCCTACATACATAGCGCTATATAAAATATCAATGTATTTCAATTTACATAATGTATCGCGATAAGGGCGACTCAACCTTCAGTGGTTAACTAAATGAATGTCTTTGAGCTTGGTACGAACGCCTTTAATTTGCACATTCAAAGGGAGATGGTTTATCGCGTCTGTTATGATGTAAATGTTAATTTTTACAAACTACGTGCCCTGAAGGTAGGCAACATCACGGTAAACGTCATGTGTGGACCGTGATCGTGCAGGGATTCTGTGCCAGAGCTTTTGGGTGTTTAGTAAACCGAACTCGTGTTGGAAGGATTTCATCTTTTGCACCAAAACGGTCCAAAAGTTACTAAAAAAGCAGAAACACGTGTTGCTGCACAGTGCCCTTTGCATAGCTTCACTGGTTACCTTTCTGTTGCTTATTACTATATTTCGGAGCTAAACCAACACTATGCCTAAACACTGTTAAGTGTAAAAATAATGAACACGATCACAGAATGTATCACATGCTGCATAATTTAACTTTTTTTACCACTTAATTTAGTAAACCCTGCCGCATACATTAGCCCCTTGCTGCCGCATGATTCCGGTGGCTCTGGCTATACTTCAGTTAGCCTCAGTCAGTGTTTCACAATTAGGACATGCCTAGCAGTGAACTACTTTAAGCAGAATTATATCTATATAACCATAATCCACAGCTTGTATGATTTGACACACCTAATTTCTCTCTTTTGCGGTTTCCCACAAGAATGGATTCTATTCCTCTACAAGGTTTTAATTTTGCTGATTGAAGAGCAACTCAATCAATATTAAATAATACTTTATAGTGTGGTACCTACTGTTGCTTGCCTGTAACTTTACATATGTTTTTATTTTAATTGTGTCTCTCGACATGCTTGCAGTGATGAAACAAGCATTTGCAGTGCATTTCAATCTATCTAGAAATTTGGATTTTGGAAACCATTTTTAATTTTTTGACTAATCTTTTAATACCCATTGCTAGAACTACTTTGTGATTTTAAGAAATACACGTTATTATTAAAATCAACTAAAACAAATTAAACATTAAGGGGAGAATTACTGCTGTTGTTTAAGCAGTGTAAGAGAACCAACGTCTGAACTTTTCTGAATGATATTTCACTGGATGAACAGTTTGGTACGAAGACATTTATGTTAGTATGATTTGTATGCATGACTAGAGATCCTTGGAAGAAAGCAGTAATCATTCTGCCTACCACCACACAAGTTATTTACAATATATTTTTGTAAGAAATTATTAGCGGTGTTTAACATAACGTGTATTTGTAAAGCGCACGTTCAACACTACAGGTATCTTGGCGCTGAATAACAGATGTTTGTTGTTACCCAACTCAATGGTACTCATTTTATCGACCTCACATGGATGAAAGGCTGAGCGGACCCCCGGGGACTTGAACCTGTGACCAGGAGGTTGAACACAGGCCCCTGCAGTAGACACATTGGTCCACTGAGCCACCAGACCCGGCTGTGTCCAGTTTCACACTACATAATTCATTCTATTTGTGAAAGAGCGAAAAACCCTGTATTATAAGGAATAAATCACTTGGTGCATATTTAAAAATGATATTGCAAGAGGCTTGGGAGTTCAGTACCCTTACAAATGAATAGCTGCATTTGGCCTTATTCCTATGGAGGATCATAAACTCCCAGGGACTTGAGATATCTTTACTGTTTACGTTATTGGTGATTTTATCCTATTTATTGGACTGAAACCATTTACCTATCCAATACCACAAGTATTGCTGCAAGAGGCTTTGGCTTCTTAATAGAAAATAAATTCAATTCAGATACTAGTTCGGTTAACTATCTCAGTAAGTTCCTATTTGGTGTGATTCAAAGCTCCTCCTTATTAATGGTGCGAGAATCCTCATTTTCCAATCTGCATATCTTCATATGGATCTGCTTAATTCTGGTGAGTGGAGTCCTGCTAGAAACATGGACGTCAGCAGGATTCTTTATGGCACAGTCCTTCCATGGGACATTGTGCTTTTTCCCTGGACCTCAAAGGATCCAAGCATGCCCAGCTTTATTGAAAGTATGAACACAGGGAAAACTCTTTATTACAAAGAAACAGATAAAATATTTCTGAGAGAACTTAGTTTTTAACTACTTTGAATGTTTGAGCTTTGACTGCTGAAATGTGTTCAGAACATTCGAAATGGCTTTTGACTGGCCAACCACAATTGATATTGCCGCCTTGATTTACTGGGCCATTTTTTTAGCCTAGAAAGGTGAGTAGTGCCAGCGAGAGACCTGTGTATGTGTGTCAGACAGGCATTTGTGATAGTATGAATTTCAAGGGCAGAAATCACTTTAGTTCTGTACCATCCGTTGAATGCTGAAATGGTCTAATGTCTGCTTTGCACCTTCGATCATCACTACAGTGTTCCAGTCCTCTTGAAGTCTGTCCCTCCATTCCCATTGTGTTGGCGAGTACTAGAAGTGTCAAAATATATGCAAATATTGGTGTCAAAGATGCACGCAAGTCCTTCATCCTGCTACCGTCTTCATGTATTTGTGTCAAGTTCCACTATTCATGTCCATTTCCACACTAGGAAGCAGACACTAGGCGCTTTACAGTACATTCCTTTTGGCCTTAAAAGTGGGACAATTATTATGCGCTCGATAGTGCCAGCAGGTACATTTGCATTGGTGCCTGGAAGACTCGTGTGACCCTCAAACCTTCTCCCAAAGTGCAAGCCCATACTCCATAGCAGCTAGTGCCTTATAAGAAGCACCTCAATTGCAGGCATGGCAATTCAAAATTAAACATGGGGCAGTGAAGCCGAACATATGAAACCTGGCTCCCTACCTCAGTTTACCAGCTGCCATCTCACTTCTGCTTGGCAAGCCCCAAGACCAGAGACCGTTGAGAGTAAGTACAAATGGTAGACCTACCCAGCCTCGTCCCTGTGCTCCTGAAAACAAGGATAGCACTTCTCCTCTTGCTACCTAATCAAACTTTGCTACCTAATCAAACTCTCAATTGCAGCTCTTGGCTGCTCTTCTGTACATTAGAAATTCTAGTACGAGTTGTTACAAAAAGTGCATTCAGCTCTCGTAGAGGGCAATAATTAAGAACCCCACTTTGGGCCGGTACTTTTAAGTGGCAGTGTGTAGTGCTGAGGGTTTCTGACAGACAGATGCCTCTTGGGTGGCCTTTTGGAATGGATTCAGTCTCCTGAGGAAACCCCGAAAACATGGACTGATGGGCACTGTTCACTCCCACCGTTAAAGGCATGCCACACGACAGAGCTCTTCAGTTTACTCGCTTCGGTTGGCAACACTATTGTTACCTTCGGTTTATCCGGGTCTCTCTTCTGCGGACCAGTGTGACATTCTTAAACGATGCAGGTGTCTCACTCTGGAAAACGAGACACACACATCTCATAAATGCTCTCTTATTAAGGTTGGAAGCACATCTGAAATGATAAAGTAGAAGGAAGCTTTGTGATTGTAAAATAAATCTATATGTTATGTCAACCTCCTTAAAAGCAAGGCAGCGGCATAACGCAGGCTCCTGTAAGCCCTGCGGTGCAGGTGGGACTCCAAACCTTCAGGTGGCCCCCGTTCAGCCCAAGGCCAATGGATATCTTTGGAATGTGCGGGACGCGGGTGGGCGGCCGTCGTGGGAGGGGGTCCTCGTGGGGGGGGGGGGGGGGTGGAGGGTCGGGGGGGGGGGTCTTATCACATCCTGTAGGAAGGGGCGGCATCATTTTGTGTTAAACAACTGTAGCAAAGATGTTGCTCTGTCGATATTGGTTGAGATTAATTTCCTCAAGCATAACATCTTTTTTGTATTGGTATTGCACTAAGTATTTCATGCTAGCTTTTTCGTAGTGAATGGACTGTATTGATATTTGTCAAGCAGCACATGGATATGGACCTTAATGTGTGTATCTGCCTGGAGTGTTGTTAGCAAGTTAAGCTATTCGTTTTCTGTACTGTGGGTAGTATAATTCCAGCACTTGATCACGTGGTATGCGCGGCCTTTTCGGGTCCTTTATTGGCAATCTTATTGTTTGCATTGTGCTTTTCTGTTGGAACTGCTTCACTAACAGCACTTTTTTGTTTGTATTATAGAATGATCAATCCACTGGAGACATAAAAGTAATCGGCGGCGATGATCTATCCACGCTGACAGGAAAGGTATGTACTGGACATTATTTAGGAACTTCATGAGAATTGAAGCCCTCCCTTTCTTGTCGGAAATGGGTCTAACAACTTGCCTCTTTTGTTATTTTATTATGTTGTAATAATCCGAAGTTATTGCTTATCTCAATGGTGTGCGAAAGGGGCGAAGTGCATTGTGTATAGATCAGTAACAGTTAAACAATAGATACCATTGACTCACATTAGAAGACCGTATTTGGTGTTCGAAGGACTAAGACTACCATTCTGAAGCCACCCCAATTCCTTGTGCTGCATTCTGTCTTCCACACTACATGCTGGTTTGCATCCATGTTTTTTTTCACCTTCGTACTTATTTGGGAAACGGAGCCCAAGTTGTGCATCTATATCTGTGGAAAATCCGGTACCCGAGTATGCTTGCCGTGGCTGTTTTCTCAGATGTGTGCCTTGCAGCCATGCCTTAGTCCTTCCTCTTTGCAGAGAGGTTTGCAGCATGTCACTAAATGTTTATGTAAATGTATGTGCATTCTGACTGCTTAGTATCTGAATGGTAAGCCCATGTTTCAGGGTATGGTGTTTATTCACCGTGGACCTTTGTCTGAAGTTGCCTTCTGATATCCGCCAGGGAGTGCCCAGATTTCCCCATTATGAGCATGGGACCCACTAGGTACTAGTTGCTCATTGTGCTCGATCAGGTTTTAGGTTTACACCTTTTAATTAGCATTTCAACACAAAAATAAGGTCTGCATCAAAAGTCCTGCTATAACAATGGAAAGACTACCACTCCTCCCTCACCTGAGGGCCCATATAAACCATGATTCCTATTTCAGACCGTGTGGAGACTTATAAGTAGAGGACATTCCACTGAAGAGAGCAAGAGGGTTGATCTTCAATCTGAAATACAGTTTCATAAATATAGCTTAATATTTTAGTTCCATTCGAGACCCGGTAAAGGGCAGGGTGGAGAGTCCTTGGCCCAGATGAGGACAACCAAGAGAAAAGGGGACATACACAGTCCATCTGGAGGAAGGGGATACGGTGTGAGAGGGGAAAAAGCAATTTGGGAGCTTTCACTTTACTCTTTAATGTAACACCTTCAGAAAGTTCTCAGCCACCCCCATTTGAACAAACCTTGAAGTTTCACCTTCTACCGCTATTTGGGGATGCACTGGATAGAATATACTTGTATGTGCGTCCAAGTCGATGAACATCTCTGTTTCTGTAGTTTATGCCACTCTGCAATGTATTTTTATGCACATCAGGTAGTAACAAGACTGTGGCTTTGATAACTGTCCTTTTTTCATCACTTGATAGATATACTTTCCTTAGGAAACTCCTCTTGGAGGACGTCAGGGCCGTGTCAAGGATATCCTCATTAATCTCTTGTTACTCTTGTGAGCTGCAGGTATGCCCTTTTCAAAAGGATGAGGTGTTGACCCTCAAATAAGGTGACTTCCTGCGAAAAAGCCCTCAACATCTCCCTTCATCCATTCTTTGCCATCTAATCATTCAAAGAATTGGGGCTCACCTGCCGTTGTCTAATCTCAATTTTATTTTTTAAGACCACCATCAGTGCCACCGCACACACAAGAAATCATAGTACTTTTTGTTTGTTTATTTTTAATTTGTTACAAAGTCTTATAGTAAAATTGTTCTGGACTCCACACTTAACTTTAACTCCACTACGGTTTCCCTTGCAACCTGTGTCTCCAGTCTTGACTCAGCCACCAACAGTTTGAATTCCATTCTGTCCACTTGTCTATATGGTCTTTTAAAGGAAGCGTTTAAAGTTGTTCTGTCCCACTCAAGCTCTCAAGGCTGCTTCCATCACTCTCATAATTTCTGTTTCTGTTAAGAGACGAGAAATATTTCTCAAGTCTGGTTTTTATTTTGTAGAAGTCGCCTGAGCAAACACTCCTGTCTTTCTGAGATTTGCATATTAGTATAATCTTCTAATCACTTGGGGCTTTCAATTGCAAGTGACATTATTCTCAGCCCATGAGAATAAAGTCACTTGCACCTCGCCAGCCTGTACTTGGATTCTCTTAAATCCATGTCCTCTTATTCCCAAAACAAGGGTTAACCCCTAGCACCCACTCGAATCAGAGTTGGAAATATGCACCATCAATGTGTGTGGAAGAGAGGAACCAGGAGGTGGATTTGCCCCCCTGCAATCTACTGCAATTACAACCTACTTTGCAACCTCTCTGCAGCATTCCACAGGCCATGTTGGCACCGGGTACCTCCAACATGTAGCAACTTTGTTCTGGAGAGGACGGCAACACTACAAATGACACTGTAGATACCATACCTCTCAGTATTATAGGCGCAAGAGGTTTCACCACCAATACCCTTCTTCCTTTCCATAATCACTTGCCCAGATTTGTGGGACACCAAGGAGACAATGCAGTCAGCGAAAATATTTTATTAAAAAAAAAAGCATAAACACACTTGCAATTAACATATTAGACAAATTAATAGTTTCACCAGCAATAAGTACATTGAACGTCAACTATAAAATAAACTGCGAATGGGGAAAAAACAGTTCTTATTCCACCAAGGCTGTTTTTATTCATAATGCCGATACTGCCGCTCTAGAAACTGAATATGATCAGTGGATTACTCAACAGTAATAAGTTGAAAGAAGAAGACTTACATCTACAGCGCCCCAATGAACGTCTGAGGAATTAAATGTTTGATGCATGTGTGCGTGGACCACATGCTTTACACACTCCTGTCATCTGGTGTTGGATGTGGACGTTGTGAGGCGTTTTCTTCGAAGTAAAGGTTTTTGGTTTCGGGGTGACAACTGATCCCTCCACAAAACCCATAATGCACCAGGACAAAAGCTCCACCATAGACTATATCTATTTCTGCCATCCCTTTTGGACATACTTTTCGGAGCTCCAGAGACAGTCAAGTTACAGAAGTCTCCAGACAATGAAATATCCTCTATTGAGTTGAGAAGACACTGTGCGAAGACACTGTGCGAAGACTATTTTGGAATCAACCTGGGCCACACGTATTTTTAGGCCTGGTCATATGAGAATGACTCATGGGCGGTAAGGGGGGGAGCTTGGTCATAGAGCACATGCTATTAGAAATGGGGGTCTCTAGTCGGCAAGGGCTTGCACCTTTGTCCAAATTGGGACCCTTCTTCCTAGTCAGGATAAGAAAGTTACACTACTAAAATAACACCTGCTCACACCCTTGGTAGCTTGGCAAGAGCAGTCTGGCTTATCTTAGAGGCAGTTTGTAAAGCATTTGCACATAACCAACCGTAATACAGTGTACGCATTACAAATTGACACCACATCTGTTTAGAAAAATATCCAATATTTTTATATATTTAAGACAAAACGATAAAAACCCACAATACAGGACTTAATCTACAATGATCAAAATACACTTGGAAAACAGTTCCTTGATGTCGATAGTTCCGTCCGGGGCTATCACGGCGTCGTGCGCAAACAAATCCAAACAGTTCTGGCTGACCACGGTGTCATGGGCCAGCTATGGTGTTTGGAAGACCCGTTCTAGAAATGCCGGGCGTCGGCGACCTCTCGTTGAGCTTCCAAAAACACAGCGTCCGCAGGCGTCTGTTCCGGAGGTCGTTGCAGGTGTTGTTGGGGCCCTCTAAGTCACACGCGTTGCAGATCGATCTCCTCTCTGTTGGAGTCAGGAGCGCTGGTGTCGGCAGGTGTCATGTGCTGCGGTGCGAAGTGCAGCGGGGCGGCGTGAGGTCCCCTCAGTTCGCGGTGCGAGCAGCGGCTGGGTGGCAGCGTCAGATGATGTCGTCAATGAGACCAGGGTTGTGGTGCGAGATGAAGGCGGTGCTCGTTGCGGTGCTGGCAGGTCATGGTGCAAGCAGAGGCGTTGTCGTTGCTGAAGCACTGTCGTCGGCTGACGAACTGGAGTCGATGGCGTTGGTAGGCCAAGGCTGCGGTGCAGGATGAGGACGGTGCGTCATGTGACTCTACAAGCGGTGCCCTCGAACCACGCCGCAAGCAGCGGGGTCTATTTCGGCGTGGAGCGGCATCGTCTGGTATACCAAGGCGTCATCATGAAGCGAGGCTGTGTGAAGTGCGGTGCTCACAGGTCGCAGTGCGAGCAGCAGCACGGTGGCGTCATCAGCAGGCGTCGTCAGGGAGACCAGGCTCGCGGAGCGGCGGTGCCCTCAGCGGTGCCTTCAGGACACTGAGTCGGCAGTGGCGGCGTAGACTTAGTCGGGTTGCTTTTCTTCTGTTGCAGCACAAAGTACACAGTCCCCATTGCTGAGGGCAGAAGAGCTTGAAGTCTTTGCGGTTCCTGAGACTTCTTGAACAGGGGGCAAGATCTAGCTCAAGCCCTTGGAGAAACTCACAAAGTAGATTGCAGAAAGTTCAGTCCAGTCCTTTCACTGCCCGAGACAGAAGCAAGCCACTGCAGGCCAACACAGCAAAGTGGTAGTTCCTTCTCACAGCTTCTCCGGCTCTTCTTCTTGGCAGTCTTCTTGATCCAAAAGAGTTCTAAAGTTCCGGGTCTGGGCCCCAATATTCATATCCCAAAATCCTTTGATCTCTTAGGCAGAGAGTGTCTGTGCCCAGCCAGAACCAGTTCTGCCTTCTCTGGTGTGATTTCCTGGCAGGAGGTGGAAACAGCATTGTCAGAGGCAGACCAGACCCTTTGAGGTGCAAGGAAATCTCCTCCCCCTTCCCCAATCGTAGTCCAGGTCTATTCAGCCCTTTCCTGACCTACCTAGACTATCTATGGCCACTCCTGCTACCCAGCCTTCTGTCATCCAAAACTAAGACAGGCAATTCACATTCCGACAGAGGCACACAGTATGTCCTATGGGGAACAGGTAGCCTTGCGATAGTGAAAAACGAAATTGGCTGTTATTCACTACCAGGACATGCCACACACACCAGGGCATGTCCTACCTTTCACATACACTGCACCCTGCCCACAGGGGTAACTTGGGCCTACCTTAGGGGTGCCTGACATGTAAGAAAAAAGGGAAGGTTAGGGGCTGGCAAGTGTGCGCACAGGCCAAGTCGACATGGCAGTTACAGACTGTGCGCAGACTGCATTGGCAGGTAAAAACCGAGAGGTCAGAAAGAAAAAACTCAGGGCAAACACGCCAAAAGATGCTAAGTCTAACACATGCCCTTCCAGTTTGGCCCTAAATGCAACAGCAATTCCCTGTGGTCCGATTACCTAGGGTGTTTATAACCGGTCTACCAAGAGACCACAAGGAATCAAACTGCTCTGCTTGCTAAGCCTTTACAAACGCTACCCCCAGAAACCAGACTTACCAAATCTACTGCACTGTTCAAAAAGGAAGTAAAGGCGATCCTCATGGAAAAATTCACATGAGCCTCTCTGACATTCACGACCTATAGAGATGCAAACAGACAATCTACATCGCACGTTGGCTCTCTCCGCCCGCACCGATATCTGTATTTCTGTACTGTGTACTGCTGTATTTTGTTTTTATATCTCATACTGCTTGATATATACTGCTATTGTATACTGTTTTTGTATAAATTTTCATTGCTTGTAAAGCGCTCTGATATCCGCAAGGATCTGGTTCGCGCTATATAAAACTTTAAAAATAAATAAATAAACAAGAAAATCTTCTGTTAAAGGAAGAAGCATTGGTGGAAGCACTACATCATGTAGTACTTAAGACCTCCCAAGCCTTTGACTCAGCCTGGCATCGAAGATGTCTATGAAATCTACTCCAAATGAGAGAGGGAGACCCATTCTGTATCCTGAAAGCAAGGGTGATCAGAGCCCGAATACTGTCCTCAGAGGACTCTGAATTCGGAGGCTAACGATCTTTAAGGTTCCATGAAGCCCATACTAAGGGCACAGACTGCACCTAGACCATGCATACCATTGGAGAATCTTCCCTTTGGGGTTCACCTCACCAAGAGTCTCGACTCCCAGGCAAACATCTGCCTTGAGCGAGGGCTTTCAGCCTGGGATGGTGCCAAAAACGCCCCTGACAGTCTCCACGACCAGTGTCTCTACCACTCTGCCCCGAAATATAATTCCGGCTCCGAGAAACCCATGCACCACCTGGCCAAGCCTCGATGACTAGGCACCGATTGGCAGCAAGATCCCAAGACACTCACCTCGGGACCAAGACTGACGCCAAACAACTGTTCGAAACAGGCCTTCACACCAGTTTCGACATCTCGTGACCCTACACCATCACAACAACAGGAGTCTCCTGATATTGAACAAAGAAGGATCTATATTGAGCCTCTTACAGGCCACATACTTGCACTTTCCTCACAGCAGACACTTGTGGGATATGTACATCCAAAGAAAAGAAAGCTCTTTTAAGGTTGGCTGTATTTGAGGAACTTTGAGCATGTCCCATACCAAAGAGACATAGGCCTAGGTATCCTAATCCACCACCACCACCATCACCAGTGCACTCTTGTACTAGCACATTTGGTGTTCTCTGATTCTGATACTGAACAAGCATCAGACATTCATGACCCCTATTAACACCCTGTCCCTTGAAGGCTATGACAAATGGTATGACTATTGCATGGCCACACAGGAGGACCCATCTTTGGAAACCAGGCCAGTAAAACCATACCCAAGGGAAGACCCTTCATCATATAATTTGTTCATCCAAACGGTGGCCGACCACCACAATGTTAAATTGCATATGTGGAGAAGGAAGTACTTTTTTGTGGAAACTCTCTCTAGAATAGAATTCACAGTCTTGTTCCTACAAATGCTGAAAAGCATAGCAGTGTGCAGCTGAGAACTTAAAGGACCCAGTGGAAACAAATGCTTTTACACTGAGTTCAGAAGCAATACAGTAGGTCACCAGAGGATCCCTTTTACTTTAGGGACCATCTTATTCCCTGTTCATACAGCTAAGAAGAGGGCATTTACCTAGAGCACAGGTGATGCACCACCACTGGCAAGAAGAGTAGAAACATTTTATGCAGTTGGCAAGAGGGTAGCAGTTGGTGTAGCTACATAGTGGTGCCTTGCTGGTTCAGTAGGCCTGTTGTCCAGATCTGACCAGTACCACTGTGAATGGATGGAGCAGCTGGTGAGAACACCTGCCAAAGGCATATTGGAAAAGAGGCAAGGAGTTTCTTTAAGATAGGAAAATCATCTCCTCAACCAACATGTTATGCGCGCCTGATGTGACTGGCTCTATATCCAACGAAGGCAATTCCAGCGTCTTATTCTAAAGTCATGCTTGCCTCAGAATCTCTGCCTTTCATTCTGAAGTCCAACGACACTGATAAGTCTCAGTTAACTGTAAACCTGTATGGACTACAGTTGAACACAATGCTAGAATAAATTTAGGACTAAACTGACACAGCCAGGAGTACGGGGACATGCCAACCCCAAACCAGCAGTCCTGGTTTTCAGCATCAACAGGTGAGAGAAAGAGGAAAAGCTGCAGCTGCACCATAGCACCTTGCTTTTCAGCATCTGGAGCCCTTTCTGGAAGCATAAGTTTCCAAGCCTTCTTGGAGTAGAGGATTCCAGGAAAATAGCGCCAACAGTCTGAGGTGAAGAGTACTACGCTTCAAAGTAATGACTACCGTCATCCCCTTGATAACACAACACCTGTCAGGGCAAGAATACGTTATTTCTTTGCCAGGTGGTAGAGAACTACAGACAAGTGGCTCGTATCCATCATTGCTGTGTATACTACTTGCAGTTTCATACCACACCACCAAACTTATTAACTCATCACACAATCAGCCAGGAACATCAAAGTCTGCTGCAACAGGTTGTGAATGCAAAAACAGTTGATGGACAGAATGCAGAACAATGTGATACGTTCACCCCAGTACAGAGATCTGAGCCTACATCCATCGTTTTTTTGCTCACCATGCCATTCCAATTTGAACCAAGACATATGCAAATCAGTCTTGACCCAGTGCCCCATGGGAACAGTCCAGCCTGAACTGCCAAACCTGGTCCTCCATAAACTGGAAACAAGCATCCTAGGACCTGTTTCGGGCTTTCAGGCCTCATCAGCCAGGATAGCTTGATTCCAGTGGCATGGAGAGCACAGTACTCACGTCTGAGCATACCTGTCCCACTCGGGGTGACAATTGCAAAAATAAAAGTTGATGGACAGAATGCAGAACAATGTCATACATTCACCCCAGTACAGTTACTGGGCCTAAATCCATCGTTTTTTTGCTCACCATGCCATTCCAGTTTGAGCCCAGCCATATGCAAATCAGTCTTGACCCTGTGCCCCGTGGGAACAGTCCAGCCCAAACTGCTGGAAGAGGATGTGAAGGCATTGATTGAAAAAAGGCCTTACAGGTTCCAGCAGACCAGAGTAGACACAAGTGTATTTTATTTGTTCTTCATAATCCCCAAAAGGATGGAATACTGAGGTATATACTATACTTCAGGCCACTCAACCTTTGCATAGTGGCAGTGTACTTCAAGGTGACAACTCTGCAAGATTTAATACTGCTTCTGCTTTGAGACCTCATGGTGAACATCAATCTCAAGGACTTCTCCTTCTATAGCCAAGAAATCGCATCTGTCCCTAGCAAATAAAACCTATCTTGTGAGCCAAACTAAGGCCAGAAACAGGCAAAGGATACCTACACATTAGGAGAGGTATGGCATTTTAGAGGCTGCTTCCCCTTGTCGTCTGACGGTGAGAACAATCATACAAGTACTAGGGATGACGGCATCTTTTATTGCAATATTATCAAATGCTCCCCTGCGCTTGCGTCCTCCTAAAGGAGTCTCTGGCCATGCAGTGATCACAACTGACTGGCCGAGTGGGATAGTCTAGTGTTGGTGAAGTGGTGAAGCCCAGAGTTCAGCACAAACTAAAATTGTGGAACAACAACAATTTATTACCGAGAAGGTTATTTCCGGACCATCAGTCACAGGTCACTATTCCCACTCATTCTTCTCTTATAGGGTTAGGGAGGGGGACATGGGCCAACCTCACCTTCAGAGCCCTCAGACTTCATAGCAGTAATGAATGCACATCAGTCATCTGGATATGATAGTAGTGCAGCTGACATTATATAAAAATATTTTACACAGGATTGTCTAGAAGTCTGACCATATGGGCAGACAATAGGACACCATGTACTACAGCTCTACATCCAGAAATGAGGAGATTCACTTGGCTTAGCTTTCAATCTTAACATAAACAATATGGCATTTTGCCATCTGCCGAGTCTCCCTGCTAGTGGGACATCTCCTGGAACGGGACTGTGGTTTTTTTCTTCTTTTAGAGATCTACTAAGTAGGGCTCATCAACAAACTCAACAAGCATTCGCAATGTAATAGGTCTCGCATGTACGGCAGTTTAAGCTTTTGGCATTGTAAATTTCAATGTGTTTTATTTATGTTTCAAAAACCTAAACCTAAATAAAAGGCATTGTCATTTACAATGCCAATAGCTCAAACTCGCGTGAATGCGAGACCTGTTGCGTTGCAAAAGCTTGTTTGCCTGTGCTGCACTGAACTGATGCGGAACGCGCTGCAAATTCATTAAATAAAGCAGCGCGGCCACTAAAGTGAAAGTGGACCGCGCTGTAATAAGGAAAAAACATTAAAGAAAATAGTGCTCACCCACTAAATAACAGAGTCCGTGTAACAAGCCAAATAAAAGGTCTGGTCGGTATGGGAGGTAACAAATGGCGGTACCCAGGAGGGACTAACAAGCCTCATAATGAATTGGAATTCAGCTTTTAGGAAGGACAATGACACCAGCCAATTAAAAACATGGGCGGAGAGTGGGTGGAGCTTCCACTGCATACTCTATTACAGCATGCCTTGAAGAGCGAGCAGTGCTTGAGCGCTGCGGCTAGGCTCGACCTAAAAAAAATCAGAACCTCTGTACTGGCACTCATACTGCCATTGCCCTCTTCCCCTCTGAAAAACATCTCGGACAGACTCGGGAAGGACAGACTTTTTTGAACTGTTGAGAGCATTCATCCGTACAAAAGTTGGCACGTTGCAAACCTTGCCATCCAGTATGCCCCTCTTTCTCATCTCCTGGGCTGACAATGGTGCGTGACAGGCAGTATTGTCTCCTGCGTACTGTCCGGAGGCTTTCGTGGATGGGTGCTGTTTTGTGAAATGTCTGTGTGAGGAAGGAAGCTTGACGTAGGTCAACAGTTCCATGACAAAATTCTTAAGAGCCCAAAACAAATTCACATTTCCAGCTTGGAAACGTAACTAGGAATTATCATTGTATTCATTAATACTTTTTTTTAAAAGTCCTTCCATATACGCTCTAGTCATAGGTTTGACATCTGATCTTTGAGGGTGGCCAGTAAAATGTACCATGTTATGTTCATGTACTGTTTAGATAAGACAGCTCTACAACTTTAAAGTTGTAATCAACCCTAAAGATGCCTTGCATAGGTTTGCAAAATGCGCACCACTACCCTCCCTGCAAGATTGCAGACAAATTTCAACATTTTGAAACAAAATGTATTAATTCTAAATTATTTACAACATTTTTGTATTTCAAGTATAAATCTCAAATGTTCTAAAACTATTCATATAACATTCAGCTTACTTTCACTTTCAGCTTATGGACCATTCTGTATTAAACGTATACTATTATTTATCAAATATAAGAATTGTTATCTTTACATGGATTTTTCTCCATGGTTCTAATCAAAAATACGTTTTAACATAGTGTCACACATAAAGCACGGAATGTCGCACATAACGGCCCTTAAACTATAGTAATGTCAGATATAAACAACCTGAAACGTGGCAGTTATGTACAGGAGGATGAATTGGTGAATGTGCAAGTTCTCAACGCATTCTTGTTTATGTGCTATTCCAAGTCAGCATCCTGAAAGTCCTGCTGCTGTCAGTTGGAAAACCCTCTGTTTGTGTCAATTCTTTTGGCATTCTGTGTTTTCAGATGTAGCCGTTAAATCATAGGTAATTGTTATTTGGAGTATCCCAGGTTGCAACCACTTAGAAAAGGTTATAAATGCATGCGCTCGTGATCCCAGGCTCAGTGCTGCACCTGCTCAAAATAATCAATGTTTATTAATCAAAGGACACTCGCTCCCCTTCACGTTGCACTTCAGCAGCAACCGTGAGACTGTTGAATAGTTGAGGGGTTATTCCTGAGATGTCATCAGGGTGAAACGGTGCGTGGCGCGTCACCTGCTACCCCTGACATTAAGCGCGTTGATGTCCAAGGAACCGGCCTCTGAAGCGTATGATAAGGCTGACTTTTAATGGCCATTTAAATTCAAGTTGGTGGAGGACAAATGGATGTTCTAGTCAGCGGTCCTGTCTTTCATTTGCATTCGCTCGATGTTAAAGCCTGTCACAAAGGTTTCCCAGAGTCCTAACTCCGCCTCGCATGCCCACGGCCAACACAGCACTTCGGCCCCTGGCATACAATCGCCTCCTCTCTCACACCCCACCAGCCCAGGGCTCACTGCTTCGGACGGTTGACGGGAAGGAAACTGGCTGCTTTAAAAGGCAGGGCTACGGCCCTGTGATCTGTCATCTGCCAAATGAAACAAGTGACGACGAGTCCAGTCCGGGTGGGCGGGGCCTAAGGGAGACAGGGCGGTCACAACCCCACTTCCAAATGAAAACAATAGATCTCGCAAGTGAGCTGCGCATGCGCTGCGTCGCTAGGCGAGACCTAAAAATGGAGATGAATCCCATAGTACTTCAGAGATGGAATACCCACAGTTGACCATTTTTGAATACCCATAGTTGAACCCCTTTTACACCACACAAAATGCAAAATGCTCAAGCTTCTCCTCCAGGTACCCACATCCACAGTCCATGGGCAATGGTCTATGGATGAAGTGACCAGGGATGTTTTCTTTTTAAATGTCTTTTTTGGTATTTGTAATTCTCCAGTATTAGGGGTGTCTTTCATAGATTCACATGCCTGAATCATTCCCCGTCGTCGGAGTGGGAGTCCCACGGTATATAAAAAAGCAATAATATGCCATAAAATATATAGCAATTATCAGAAATACTAAACCAGGAAGTAAAGTAGCACCAGCTACAGTAGAAAAACTTCCACCTCAGTGACTATCCTAGTCGTTATGTATTAGTCCAAACTGCAGCCAATCAGGTGACAGCACCCACCAGGATGTTCTCCCCAGAGGCTCAGGCTGTCAGATTTTCTACCGCACGTCGTGTGAAGGGAGTCTCCCTGAGCTCTGCTCAGTTTTTTCTTCAAGACTAATAGTTTCTTCAATTTTTTCAGATGTCTACCTCTAAGTCCCTGTTCAGGGCTTGTGATTCTTGTGGGAAACAAAGATTATTCAAGGAAGATCCCCACAAAAAATGTTTATATTGCCTTTATCCTGACCATAAGGCAAAGGAGTGCAAGATCTGCCGTACCTTTCCCCCTAAGACCATCAGAGACAGGGAAGGACGACTTCTGTTGTGGCTCAACAGACTAAAGGACAAGGAAGACCCGGTATCTGAGGTAGGAAGCATTGCCTCTGGTTCTTCACTAATGTCGGTTAAGAGGAAGGCTGAAACTGAATTTTCATCTCCAAGGGCGAAGGTGGTAAAGAAGGCCCAATCCTCTCTGGATACCTCTGGACCTAGTGATTTAAATAAGACTCTTACACCTGTTCAGATGGATAGTACGCCCTCTAAGAAGTCTGGGAAATCTGCAGTTCCCAAGAAATTTCCAAAGTCTGTGCCTCCTAAATTGCCACCTTTGACAATTTCAACGTCAAAAAAGGAGAGTGTTTCCTCTCATGTTTCCACGTCTACTACTTGCACTATGACTTTCTCCTCACCTAGGCCGACTTTAGTCATGTCTTCGGCCTCATCACCCACGTTGGTCCATGTGCAGATCAGGCCTATCTCGTCGTCGTCCATAGTCCCGTCGACGACGGCTAAGGTACCGTCGACGAGCTCCTCGTATTCGACTCTGATGTCGACGATTGGCTCTCCGTCGACGAAGAAAGTTTTGCCGTCGACGAAGCTCTCGCCGACGACGGTACCGTCGATGAAATAATCCTCGTCGACGATGGCATCCACGTCGACGAAGCTACCGTCGACGACGTCCCCGTCGACGACGTTGCCGTCGACGAAGAAATCCTCGTCGACGAAGCTACCGTCTACGACCTCGACGACGTACCCGTCGACGACTGTACCGTCGACGGGACAAGCCCTTCAGCAGCAAAAAACAGGTTCGTCGGCAGCGGAGGAGACCCCATCGACGCCGACACTGTCAAGCTGCACTACCTTACAGGTTTGGTCAGCTCGGTCATCGGGGATACCGTTACCTTCCCCTGCAACCACAGCTACGTTGTTGAAGAAAAGAGCTACTAATGACGCAATTTCTTCTACGCCAGTAGTCCCAGAGAAACATTTGGATTCGGATGATGAAGGATCCTATGAGGATGGAAATTTTGGAGCGGCTAGAAGTCCGTCTGACCTCCGAATTAAGATTCAAGATGATATGGAGGAAGACATGCATGAAACGGAGCCTGTTTCACATGAGGACAGACCTGCTCCTACCTCGCAAATGCCTGATGAATTATTTCGCAATCTACAGTATATGCTCAGCGACTACTATAGGCGTTTCCCACCTTCAGAGTCAGGTGACTCTCAGGTATCTACACCAAGACCTAGAACACCAACGCCGCTTTCGAAGCAGGCACAGCCAGTTGTTGCGGTGACGTTGGGGGAAGGACATTCAAGGTTGTCTGCGTCACAGGTCGCAGCTCCTCAGGCAGATGAGGAAGAGTACTCAGATCATGAGGAGCAAGAAGAAGGAGAGATAGACAATGAGTCAGAATCGTCGGAGTATGAAGATTACAATGCCTTCTCCGGCGGAACCTGCTACAGTACAGTCACCTCCTGTGGACATTGCCACATTCCACAAGATTATGGATAGAGCAACAAGGAGGTTCATGATTACTATGGAGTCTAAACAAGAAGACTGTTCTTGTATGATTTTAAATCTACGCCACAAAAACAGAGTTGGACCATCCCTATCATAGAATTCATATGGAACGAAGGACTGAAGATAATGTCCAAGCCAAATTCTTTGCCAGCAGTGCTCCCGAGAGTGGACCAGAAATATAGAGCACCAATTTCATCTCCAGCGTGCCTCGTTGGACAGGCGAAAGCAGACTCTGTAGTAGCGCAGGCAGCGCAAAAGAGGTCTTCTAACCCAACGTCTCAGGTCTCTGTTCCACCAGACAAAGAAGGGAGACGTCTAGACTCTATCGGAAAAAAGGTTTCTACAATTGCAGCCACAACTGTTAGGGCTGCTAACTGTCTGGCCATATTAGGGAGATACGAGAGACAGATGTGGTCAGACATCTCGCCGTATGTGGACAAACTCCCCGAGCCAGATCGGGCTGAAGCTAAGAAGATCCTTCAGGAAGGAGAGTGTGTCTCGTCTGAGATAATTGATGCTGCAGTGGACGTTGCGGCCACAGGTTTTCGTCAGTTAGCCGGTGCAGCTGTTCTCAGAAGGCAAGGATGGTTAAAAGCAACATCCTTTCGGCAGGAGGTCCAAACACGAATTATAGATATGGCATTCGATGGAGAATTCTTATTTGGAAAGCATGTTGACGATGCTCTAGAATCCATCAAAAAGGATACTGAGACAGCGCGTTCGCTGGGCACTTTACAATACAAAAAGTCTTCCTTTCGTGGAGCAAGAGGAAGAGGTAATTTCTCCAATAGAGGAGGCTATAACCAACAGCGCTCCTATACTTCCACCCAGGGAAACCAAAGATACCAGCCATATCGTCAACAGACTTACGGACAGAGAAGAGGACATTTTTCCCAGTCTCGAGGAAAATCCAACTATCGTGGAAGAGACAATAAGAAGTGAGAAACGCATCCTGCCACCACTTTGTCCCAACCCGAACCAAATTGGAGGAAAAATATCCCAAAATTACTTGAATTGGTCCAAGATTACCACGGACAAGTGGGTTCTGGACGTAGTAGCCAGAGGTCACATTTTGGAATTCGTAAAAACTCCCCCAAATGTTCCCCCAAAAGGACCGCCTCCAGCACATCTCAAGGAGCTGTTTGCCCAGATCAACATTATGATTCGGAAGGGAGCGATAGAAAGGGTACCTCATCATCAGAAAGGAAAAGGATTCTACTCAAGGTTTTTCCTTATCCGAAAGAAATCGGGGGAATGGCGACCCATCCTCGACCTACGTGCCCTAAACAAATTCCTCAAAAAACTGTCATTCAGAATGCTGACACTCCAGGAAATCCTCCAATTTCTTTCGACGGGAGAGTATATGGCGACACTCGACCTTCAGGATGCATACTTCCATGTCCCAATTTTTCCCAGGCACCGGAAGTTTCTAAGGTTCAGAGTGGCTGGCAGGGACTAACAGTTCAGGGTTCTTCCCTTCGGACTGCGTTCAGCCCCCAGAGTGTTCACGAAGATACTGGCCCCGGTGGCAGCTCACCTTCGAATGCAGTCTATACAGATATATCCATATCTAGACGATTGCCTTATCAAGGCCAGTTCTTTCGGCATGGTAAAAAGTCACATACAAAAAACGCTCTCACTGATGCAAAGCCTGGGTTTCTCAGTGAATTTCGACAAATCGCACCTCACGCCAGCAAGGAGAAAGACCTTCTTGGGAGCGACACTGGACACCAAGCTCGCCCAAGTATTTATCTCGAAAGAGAGACAGGAAAAGATACAAAAGTTTGCGGCAACACTGTTGTCAAAAGGGTGCGTTTCAGTGCGCATGTTCAAGTCCTTTGTCGGGATGATTTCTTCCTGCATTCTTCTCACCCCCAACTGTCGTCTTCGGATGAGACCCTTGCAAGAGGAGCTCAGTCGCCAGTGGTTACAGGTGTCGGGTTCCTTCGAGGATATCATACAACTAACACCTCGAATGCGAGAAGCGATTCAATGGTGGAGTCAAGGTTACAACATACAAGTGGGATGCTCTTTCCTCACAGAAATGCCCAGGTTCATAGTAACGACAGACGCTTCAATGACAGGCTGGGGGGCACACCTCCAGGGCATGACGGTCAGTGGCAAATGGAACAAGTTCCAAATGACTTGGCACATAAACAGGTTGGAATTACACGCCATCTTTCTAGCCCTGAAGTCCTTTCAGGTGACCCTAGAGGGCGCCACAGTCTTGATTCGGACAGACAACACCACCTGCATGCATTATCTAAACAAGCAGGGAGGCACAAGATCAGCCTGGCTGTCGCTACAGGCACAAGAGATTTGGAATTGGGCTCTGACTCACAATATAAAAAATATACATCTGTCAGCGGTCCATGTCCCGGGAGTCGCGAATGTGTTAGCGGACTCTCTCAGCAGATCAACAGGCTGCACTCACGAGTGGGAGCTACATCAACCATCTCTAGACCGCATCTTTCGGACTTGGGGGCATCCGGATCTGGACTTGTTTGCGACGCATCAGATCCGGAAATGCCTATACTTTGCAAGCTGGGTTCCCCACAAGGACTCGTGTGGCGATGCCCTTTCGATGAATTGGAGTCAAATATTCGCTTACGCTTTTCCACCGCTACCTCTGATTCCGAAAGTCATCAAGAAGATGAAGAAGCAGCCATGCCGGTTGATCCTGATTGCTCCACGATGGCCCCGGCAATACTGGTTCACCGAGCTACTTCTTCTCTCGGAATGCAACCCTATCCAACTTCCTCGCATTCCGGATCTTCTCTCCACCCAGAACGGCAAGGTGTACCATCCGGACCCGAACTCGCTGAAATTATCAGCTTGGCTCCTCAGCACATGGAATTTGCACACTTAAACATTCCACAGGATTGCCAGGAGGTACTTGCGAAAGCCAGGGCTCCATCTACGATCAAGACCTACCAATTTAAGTGGAGGCGTTTCTGTGCATGGTGCCAGTCTAACGGTCTCCATCCCATTCATGCCAAACCTGAGCAAATTCTACCCTTCTTTTTACACTTGGCCAGATTGGGGTTGTCGCATTCGACTCTTAAGGTCTTCCTGGCTGCCATTTCTAGATTTCGTTAAGATGGATCAAACTCCTTGTTTTCCGAAAGGATCATTCAGCAATTTTTTAAAGGATTGTTTCGTATGTTTCCGCCGGTATGAAAACCTCCACCTGCATGGCATCTGAATGTTGTACTAACTCAGCTCATGCGTCACCCCTTTAAGCCGATCCATAAGGTGGACCTGAAATTTTTAACTTGGAAAGTGTCATTATTACTTGCTTTAACATCTACTAGAAGGGTGAGCGATATTCAGGCATTTACATCAAGATTGCCTTTCATCCAATTCACCACGGACTCGGTGGTACTACGTACTAATCCAACGTACATGCCAAAGGTGCCTTTGGATTTTCATTTGAATGAGCCAGTTGTCCTCAAGACATTCTTTCCAGCCCCACAGTCTCAGGCCGAAAGGGCACTGCATTCGTTGGATATTAGAAGATGTCTCAAGTTTTACCTTTCACGAACATCTGCCATTCGCAAGACAGACCAACTGTTCGTAGCTTTTGGCCGGCAACGCCAGGGCTGCGCAGTTTCAAAACAGACCATTGCTAGATGGGTCTCCTCTACAATTGGACTTTGCCATCAGCAGGCCGGTAGACCCTTACAGGCCTTGCCAAGAGCACATTCTACAAGGGCGGTTAGCTCTTCCACTGCCCTTTTTGCTGGTGTGCCTCTTCGACAGATCGGCAGAGCTGCTACATGGTCTAGCAGACACACCTTTACTAGACATTACTGTCTAGATTCAGCAGACGACGCAGATGCCTCGGTTGGAAGAGCAGTGCTGCACAATCTTTTCAAATAAGGTGAGCCTCTGTTTCCACCTCCTTCTCTATGCTCTTTAGACGTTATTTCACATGTTGATGATGATTGTTATACATGCATACTGTATATATATTTACTTAGTTATCAATAGGAAGGAAGAGGAATGGCTGTCCTATCGGTTCCCCGGAATAAGGTACAGTTTATCAAAAGGAGATAGGACACTTGTAGCCACTTTTTCCAAGAGATTTGAAAAAGCCCTCATAAACGCTGCGTATCTCGAGAAGCGGTATATTTTATTCTCCGCCCCACGCAAGCGTTCTGGCAACAGTCATTGGGCTTATTCAGTCAGTGTCTTGCCAGCCTCACCCGAGGCGATCTCTGGTTTTTTGTGGCAGTATCCAGAGAAAAGCGAGTTACCCCACTGAAGCTGAGTGATAAGATAAAAAAGTGTGCAGGTGAATATAGGCTTTATTCAGTTCACTTGACCACTTATTAAAATTTATTAGGTATGCTCTGGGGATAGTTAGGAACCCTTAGCATAAGTCAATTAGACACAAAATAACGTCGACATGTTTCTGCTCTGTCGGCCCGAGGGTCTAAGAGCCTTCGTCAGGACAAATATACAAAAAAACACACAAAGTGAGTAAAAAAATTGAGTAGAGAAATTGAATTGATGTCAAATTTTTGACATAAAGGGACTCTATTAATTAATAGTCTTACCCTTGAAGGTTTTCATATACCTAAGGATTTAAGAGGAAAGAGAAATGGGGGTAACTAATGACCATTTGGCATTTTCATTCTAGAATTTTGGTTTAATCAAACATGCATTGTGTCGATATGCATATTGTATAATTTTTACAACCAATAGTGCAATTATAAGAAACACACAACTGAAGTGACATTAAGGTGAATTTTGGGGGAAGAAACAGCGATATCACAGTAGTGCACAGTTAACTTATGGTATGATAATTCATACCTGTGAATTATGGCTTGGTTTTTAGGCGCTTCAATAGCAAGAGGCAGGAAATGTAAAATCACTCTTGTACTAGTATAGGCATTGTTCCTCGTGGAGAGGTCTTACCTTAAAAAGAAATCAACCGCATTTCAGCAGGAGGATTCAGGCTGAAAGGACATCAAGAAACGGGGTTGTGAGGGAGCTGTGTGTTAGTAACTAACACACGGCGGTGGAAGTGGAAACACTCACCCGCTTTCGAAGCGTACTCCGCGTCTTGTGCTGGCTCTGCCTCCTGGACGCCGGGAGCACGCGTTCGATGGCGTTTTACCAGATTTAATCATGGAAAGAGAGAGCGGACATTTGTTGTGTTGCAAAACGGGGTACTTTTAGAGACAAAAAAATGCAGTTAGCTTCCTATGATTTTGCAATAAATGATTTTTGCGTGATGAGCATGGTTTATCTTAAATTACCAGAACTTAAAAGCGGTATTGTTAAACAATCGGCAAAATGCCGAACGAGGTGGTTTTTATACCATTTGCTTCTCACTTCGATGTTAATGTGTCTCATTTATTGTGTGGGGCTTGCAATTGAATTGTTAGGGCTCAATTTACAAAGTTTGCTGTGGTGCTCATAGGTTCAGCGTGCAAAGCGGACATTGTTGTCTGGCAAAACGGGGTACTATTAGGGACAAAAGAATGCAGTTAGCTTCCTAAATTTTAGCAATAAATTATTTTTGCATGATGAGCATGGTTTATCTTAAATTACCAGAACTTAAAAACGGTATTATTAAAAAATCGGCAAAATGCCGAGCAAGGTGGTTATCATACCATTAGCATCTCACTTCGATGTTGATGTGTCTCATTTATGTGTGGAGCTTGCAATTGAGTTAGAGCTCAATTTACAAAGTTTACTGTGATGCTCGTAAGTTCAGCGTGCAAAATGATGCCATAAAATATCATCATTCAAACCAATTTTATTGGTTTTAAGACGGTCTACCCAACGTTGTTCTTTCTCATATAATATTTTATCTGCGTTGGGTGTAGTTTCTGATATCTTTTCGATTACTGTCCACCTCAGGTCTTCAATGCTATGATTTTGCTCGATGAAGTGAGAGCTAAGCTTGGTTGTATTCTTTTTAAGGCGAATATTGCTTTTGTGTTCCCCTACGCGTAGTTTCACCTTCCTACAAGTCATCCCTATGTATTTTTTATCGCAAGGGCAGGTGACCATATAGATCACATGGGATGAATTGCAGTTGCTGTGTTGTCTCTGTGTCCATTGTAGTGTAGGGGACAATTGTAGGGTTTTTGTGCTAGTGGTCGATTTGCAGGCTAGACAGGACCCGCATGGATAGTGTCCTGTAACTGGAACCATGTGGGCATTTATTGTAGGTTTTGCCATGATTGTTTTCTTCGGGCGCGTGTGTACCAACATATCCCGTAAGTTCTTTGTGCGTTTGTTTGCCATCCGTGGCTTTGGCCATTTGAATTTTCCAATATTGACAATATGCCAGTTTTTGTGGATGAGTTTGTTCACCTGGTATGAAGCTGGGCAAAAAGTGGTTACGCATGTCATCAGATCCACAGTTTCACTTTTTTCAACAGTTGTCAGAAGGTTATCTCTAGGTTGGTTCGATGCTCTTTTTCTGCAATCCTCCTGCTGAAATGCGGTTGATTTCTTTTTAATGTAAGACCTCTCCACGAGGAACAATGCCTATACTAGTACAAGAGTGATTTTACATTTCCTGCCTCTTGCTATTGAAGCGCCTAAAAACCAAGCCATAATTCACAGGTATGAATTATCATACCATAAGTTAACTGTGCACTACTGTGATATCGCTGTTTCTTCCCCCAAAATTCACCTTAATGTCACTTCAGTTGTGTGTTTCTTATAATTGCACTATTGGTTGTAAAAATTATACAATATGCATATCGACACAATGCATGTTTGATTAAACCAAAATTCTAGAATGAAAATGCCAAATGGTCATTAGTTACCCCCATTTCTCTTTCCTCTTAAATCCTTAGGTATATGAAAACCTTCAAGGGTAAGACTATTAATTAATAGAGTCCCTTTATGTCAAAAATTTGACATCAATTCAATTTCTCTACTCAATTTTTTTACTCACTTTGTGTGTTTTTTTGTATATTTGTCCTGACGAAGGCTCTTAGACCCTCGGGCCGACAGAGCAGAAACATGTCGACGTTATTTTGTGTCTAATTGACTTATGCTAAGGGTTCCTAACTATCCCCAGAGCATACCTAATAAATTTTAATAAGTGGTCAAGTGAACTGAATAAAGCCTATATTCACCTGCACACTTTTTTATCTTATCACTCAGCTTCAGTGGGGTAACTCGCTTTTCTCTGGATACTGCCACAAAAAACCAGAGATCGCCTCGGGTGAGGCTGGCAAGACACTGACTGAATAAGCCCAATGACTGTTGCCAGAACGCTTGCGTGGGGCGGAGAATAAAATATACCGCTTCTCGAGATACGCAGCGTTTATGAGGGCTTTTTCAAATCTCTTGGAAAAAGTGGCTACAAGTGTCCTATCTCCTTTTGATAAACTGTACTGTATATATATATCTATGTATATTTGACACTCTGACGTCTAAGAGCGTTTTGTAGTAGTATTGCTTACTATTCTGATTCAGGCATGTGAATCTATGAAAGACACCCCTAATACTGGAGAAGAACAATAGTTACTTACCTGTAAACAGGTGGTTCTCCAGTATTGGTGTCTTTCATAGATTCACATGCAACCCTCCCGCCTCCCCCCAGAGACTCACTTAGGCATTATTGGGTTTCAGTCCTGTGCGAGAAAATCTGACAGCCTGAGCCTCTGGGGAGAACATCCTGGTGGGTGCTGTCGCCTGATTGGCTGCAGTTTGGACTAATACATAACGACTAGGATAGTCACTGAGGTGGAAGTTTTTCTACTGTAGCTGGTGCTACTTTACTTCCTGGTTTAGTATTTCTGATAATTGCTATATATTTTATGGCATATTATTGCTTTTTTATATACCGTGGGACTCCCACTCCGACGACGGGGAATGATTCAGGCATGTGAATCTATGAAAGACACCAATACTGGAGAACCACCTGTTTACAGGTAAGTAACTATTGTTCTGAACAACCAAGCCATAACAACAAGACAGTGGGCATTCAAGGTGCAAAAAAATCAGGGGTGTACAAGTCCAAAGCAAATGGGATGCACCAGGGAGAGAGCAAACTTGCTACTAGGCAGAGTTAGTAGTCCACATGTGCCATGGTGTACAGAATCATAGCGACTAGCTGAAATGCAGGCTTGATTGATATCCCACTCTATTAGAAGGGTGAATTATTGGGGCTCCTTGGGAGGAAGGCTGCGTATGGTCATTCCCAACTAATTCAAGATGCTGGTCGTCATCTGCAGCATCCTCCATGTGGTTATTGAGTCTGAGGAATGTTATCAGAGGGGCCCATATGTCCTTGGATCGATTTTAGATTGGCATCAGGTCCCAATATGTATCCAGCTATTCCTGGCAATAGGCAGCCCCCTGGAGCCACTTGGCCTTACTAGGGTACCGGTCATCTACCCAAATGGATCGCCACCCTACACTTGGGTAGCAGCAGCAGCATTACCTTCAGTCTGCGCACTTCTGGGAAATTTCCTTGACATAACCTAGCAATGCAACACAGGATGAAAATATTCAGAGTAATGGTCCATGATGCATGAGATATCAGTAAATATTGCCGTCCAGAATCTCTGGATATCAGAGCCATCCCATGCTAGGTGCAGCTGGTCAATGCTCTGTGCACTGTAGTGAAAAACTATGTGCGTCAGCTGGCAAGTTCACCCTAAGCATCTGCGCCGTGTGCAGTAAACTGATTGTAAGTAATTGAAGTGTATTAGGTGCAGCCTGCGATTTGGGGAAAGACCTCTGGACTGGGAGCAGCAGTATTTCCATTTTTCATCGCTAATTGAGAGATTCAGGCCAGCAGACCAGGTGTTTCCTGCTGCGGGTGTATGAAGTGGCGCGGTCACCTGCATATCTTCGTAAAGGCGCATGTTCAACCTGCGGGGAAACGGATTGGGGAGAATTGCTTCTAAAGAAGGAAATGTCGGAGGCGCTGCTTGGAAAAGTGTCATGAAGGGCTCGCATGGACGCTCAGAGCTGATAGTAGGTCAGAATGTCTAGGAGGGAGGGGACTGAATCCTGAAATACCAGCTGAGGAGTGACCAAGGTGCCCTCCGGATAGACTGCTGTTGTATTCAAAGAGAAGATGGATACTTCATGTATCATTGATTAAGTTACTTTATTTAAGTTAATTGGTTAAGATAGAAAGGAAACCCCATCAGGAGTAGCTGTCCTGCTGCTCAGCCCTCACTCAACTGACATTCACAGCATAGCTACATTCTAATTATCCAACATTCCACATGACATGCATACCAGCTGAGCAGCAGGGAAACATAAGTTACAACATATCTCCCTTCGTTATGGGTACTATTGCAAATGGTAATAAAATAGTAGTCAATAAAATGCACTCAAGTACACATAGTTAAAGATATTAAAATAAAGTACCATAGTACAAATTGACAACACAACAAAATATTCAACACATCCCGTACACTACAGTCCAAGAAAGATTACGCATTATTTCCTAAAATGAATAACTATCTTCATCCTATATCCTTATACCACTAATTATACAGGTTGGCCAGACCGGCATAACTAGGAGGGCATAAAGGAACAAACTTGACACAGCAAATATCAGGAAACAACACGCACTCTATAGACTAAGAACAAAACGCTCGTACATCCATACCGCGGAAAACCACGCACTCATATGAAGTACATCTCAGCAACACATGTGCACTCAACAAGCTGGGCATATGCAGTGAACAACATTTTCACAAGTTAATAAGTGGCTCAACAACCTGACGCCAACTCACATATAACACCAATTGGGAACAACACACCCAAGGGGTGACTATATACCACATAGCCCCCATAAACATGAGGTATGTTCACATAACACCAATTGGGAACAACATACCCAAGGGGTGACCATATACCACATAGCCCCCTTTCAAACATGAGGCATGTTCACACTACACCAATTGGGAATTATCAACAACACCTAAACACAACCAAAGGGTGAAACAATCACCAACACCACAACAAAATAACTAGTGAGTGACCATATACAGCATAGCCCTCAATTAACCATGTGACTACATACCACGTAGCCACTACCAACATGAGTTAATGAGTCGCCTAACATTTAAACACGACTCACACACAACACTAGTTGTGTAATAACTCTTGGTGAAATAATCACCAATACTAAAACAAGATGACTAACGAGTGACCATATACAGCATAGTCCTTGTGACCACATACAATATAGCCACTATAAATTCTCAAAAAAATTTTTTTTTTACACACTCCAGTGAAACTAATGAATGGCTTGGCATCTTGATACTAGCCCACACACATAACCAAATGAGAAATAGCTCTTGGATCACCACTCGCACACAGTAACACGCAACGCCCATCCTCAAGCATCTTTAGCTTTGCACTGTTCGTCAAATTCGGGGATAATTGTTCTATCAGAGTGTCGGCATCGTTGATCCTCTTCCATCGTCAGGACAATTTCTTGCATCAGAGTGTCTGCAGTGTAGATCCTCTTCCATCACTAGGACATTTTCCATCGCTGCTTCCACTCTTGTTGTTTCTTTTAGTGTTAGTCCTCAGGTCGTACCTTATATAACATCTCTCGTTCACACACTTATAGTACTTTGTAAACTGAAACATCGATGTTTTTCTCCTTCCTTCTCTTTCTGCAGACGCTCCGCTCACTTAAATGGCACTTACTTCCTTTTGTCATCATCAATCACAAATTTTACTTTTCAAGTTCATTGTCTCATTCCTTCTCCTTCCGCAGACGCTCCGCTCACTTAAATGGCACTTACTTCTTTTTGTCACCATCAATCATAAATTTCACCTTTGCTAGTTTATTGTTTCATTTCTTCTTCAAGACGTGTTATACTCTCCAGACGCGTTGCTTAGTAACACAATATTATTCCAAGATGGCTGCTACGTAGCGTGATTACGTCACTACTGCTTGTGACGTTTACCTCTGCTATTCCAACTTCCTCGGCGCTACTGTCTCGGTTAGAAAGATGCCGGTGTGCAGAAAATCTCAACGGTGAGTTAGAAGTCGGCTCGCGCCTTTCTGCTCGAGTCATTGTTGTTACAAATTTTAAAAGACGCCTCCGCTCTCCGAGACCTCACTCCTCATACCATTGCACGATGATCACAGACTGCTGCTAAAGTCCGACAAATAAACTTCACCATGAGTCATTTCACGTTACGGCTTCCAATCCCAAAGTGGCAATATCCTCTGCCTTGCATGAGTTTCAGTCATTCTTCTCGGTTTCTAACCCTAAAGCGGCAATATCCTCTGCTTTGCAAAAGTTCCTCTCGTTCTTCTCAGCTTTCAATTTCAAAGCGGCAATATCTTCTGCCTTTCAAATGTTGCTCTCTACAGTTACAGCGCCAATGCTTTCCGCTTTGTCAAGATGCTGTAAACCGACAACCATACAGGCCACAGTGATACACTACACTGCTGCTGGTAGTTTACACTAGATTTTCTCTTTTCAACGTGGCTAATCTTGGTTTAAGGGCGACCGATGTAAGGGTCACTGATGGGGTTATTTGCCAGCCAACGTTTCTCACACACTTTACCCCAAAATTGAAATGTTTTACCTCTAGTTTTCTTTTCTTGGATCACCGTTTCTTCCCTTCTCTTTTGAAATGAAGTTTCAAATATGTAGTCTTCTTCTTTTAAGTTGCACTCGTAGACTCTTTACATAATGGTCCCCAAAATGTCGCCAAAATGTTGTATTCAAAGAGAAGATGGATACTTCATGTATCATTGATTAAGTTACTTTATTTAAGTTAATTGGTTAAGATAGAAAGGAAACCCCATCAGGAGTAGCTGTCCTGCTGCTCAGCCCTCACTCAACTGACATTCACAGCATAGCTACATTCTAATTAGCCAACATTCCACATGACATGCATACCAGCTGAGCAGCAGGGAAACATAAGTTACAACAACTGCATTAAAAGATGTAATTTGCATCTGACAAAGCCGTGCTCGAGCCACGTGTCTGTCGCCTCGGGGAGCAAGGTACGGCCCGCAATCAGAACTGATGGGGCAAATAGATAATCAAGGCACGCTCTCCTCCACAGCTCATTCCACTATATCTATCTGCTTCTGAACTCATCTGGGGGGGGCCTTTACAGAGCCGTCTGCAATGGGCACGGGGCAGTGTGGTCTTGCTCAGGTGCCCGAAACTGTGTGGGGTTCAGCCAATAGTGTGCAAAATGCACCTGCATTCTAAAAAACGTATATGTCCATATCAGGTGCTCCCAGCCCACCCTGCTCAAAGGGAAGCGTCAATATCTCCCATGCCACTCATGGTTGTTTGCCTGCTATGCCAGTGATATAAGATCGTAGAGGTCTCAAGATCGTAGAGGTCTCAGTGGTCAGAGATATTTGCCTGGGTTTCTCCTCTGCTACCACTGATTCCGTTTGTTCACCTCATTCTGAAGGAGGCTTGTAGTATCGTTTACTTTTCTCTTTTGCTGAGTCTCAATCTCCTTATCCTGCCAGTCTGCTAGACCATCGAATTTTGCACCATTGTCCTAATCCATCCAACCTGGACATAACTTGGTACTAGGAGATCGACCTTTGAATAATTCGAAGGGTGACTTTCCAGTTGAGGAGTGAGGAGACATGTAATAGGCCATGATGCACTCTTGTAACATTCTTCTGCCACAATATTATTAGTCTTTGTCAACTGTATGCTTTTCTTCAATGTTCTGTTCACCCTCTGCATAGCTCCATTCATTTCAGGATGATGTATAGACCCCCCTCTTGTGCTCCATGCCAAAATATTTTAGGAAATGTTTAAACTCATCAGAGCAGAATGGAGGACCATTATCAGTCAACAGTGACTTGGGAAAGCTTTCACGTTTATAAATCTCCTTCAAAAACCATACTGTGCGATATGTCCTGGACACAGCTAACTTCCATTCACTAAAAATAGAGATCCAGTAGTACTATCAGGTAAGGAGTTCGATGTTCAGCCCTAAGTGGGCCAACGATATTCATGGCAACTTTCTTCCCCAGATGTTCTGGCATCCTCCTGCATGTCATCAGAATCTGCCTGGTGAACAGGTTCTCGTCACTATTGCAGCATTCAATACAATCACACCAGGCTAATAGAAGTTAGAACACAATCTCTCCTTGGTCTTAACTATTCCCAAGTGACCTCCGTGTGCCAATGAAATAATTTTTCTTGTTAACCATAGACCATAGTTTTGCGAGACAACCACTTTTATTCACCTTTATAGCATTGGAGACTTCACACAACCCTCCATTATTTCCCTGTTCAGTTAGCGATTCTTCTTCTCAAATGTTACCCAAAGTGCCTTTACACACACTACAGTCTTTCAACAATCCATCATCTGCCTCTTCACCATCATCTCCTTCAACGTTACTTTTGACAAGACGATAAAGGCAATTTACAGAATAATTCTTGGCCCCTGTTATGTATTCCAAAGCAAAACTGAAATCTTTTAGAGACGTTACCCATTTCCTTATCCTGGCTGAAATTACATCCAACCCTTTCTTCATGAATACCTCCTTCAAAGGTTTGTGATGTGACCTAATCTTAAAGTATGAACTCCATGCAAAAAGTTTCTGAACGTATTTAAAGCCCAGTAAATACCTAGAGCTTCTCATTCAATTATTGAGTATTTGTTTCCGAATGTCTCAAGCATCTAGATGCACATGGACTTAACTCCTCAACTCTCTTCCTCCTTTGAATCAGAACAGCCCCTAAACCTTTCAAATTCGCATCTGTTACTATTATCGTCTCATCCCCTGGCACAAATGCTTTTAGGCTTGGAGCATTTTTTAGGTCATTTTTCATCTCTTCAGTTTTTTTTTTTACATTCAACACTCCATACAAACTCAACTTTTTTACTCAACAGAGATCTCACATTAACTGTTTTAATAACATAATTTTGCACAAATTTGTTATACAATTCTGTAATCCCTCCCACCCCCAAAAAAGAGATTAACTCTTCCCTTTTTTTGGGGTTCTTCCAATTTCATTATAGTTTCGACAAAATACCCTTGGCTGAAATAAAGTGCCCTAGATAATCCGCCTCTTCTACACAAAATGTACATTTCTTTTCCTTTAGAGTAAGATCTGATTAAATAAGTCTTGTGAGAACTAAGTGTGCCCTTTCATCATGTTCTTGCTTATCTTTACCAAAAATCAGCAAATCATCTTGGTAACACCTTACTCCATGGAGCCCCTTTAAAAACTCCGACATTACCCTCTGAATATCCGATGCTGCTGATAGGAGCCGGATAGTCTCTTGAATTTAGAAGCCACCATCGGTGTTATGAAAGCAGTTTTACACAGGAATTTTTTGAGAGGCAACACCTATATCTTAGTTGAATAATAATCAATAATGCATATTACACATTGAGTTAATACTCTTATTTCTTCATTATAGCAGCCAAACTTGATCTTTATTTTATGTTTGTACAGAAGAGCGCAGCCAACGCGTTTCACCTAACAAAGCTACATCAGGGCAAGAAAGATATTATGTGCATCAAAGGAACATTGTAAGAAATGTGACTCTTCCCAAGCAAATTGTAAAAGTCAGCAATGTCCTCATCCAGTAGTCTTACAAATGGTGCTTCCACTTCAGATCAACCGTGGGTCCAACAGAAAAAACATTCAATCAATCCTGGCACCGTTTTCACATAAATACGAATGCCCCACACGTCTGCGGTATTCAATAATACTTCTACATTCGGTCCTCTCCTGGTATTTCAAAGAGAGTACGTGCCTAATACACCATGCCGCCCTACAAGTGTTCTCTAAGTACGGCGCTTGCTATCTGTGTTTGGTATTCCCGGCGACATAAAACAAACGTGTTATGAAAGCAGTCAGGTCTGGCGAGGACGAGTCTAACTCGACTTGGTGATATGCAGAAGTCATCAAGTGTGGTAAACACATTTGCTTCTGCTAAGTTTGTCTGCAGCTCTTCAATATTAGTAGATGGGAATTTGTCTATCACTTCCTTGTGATTGAGATCACCCAAACCAACATGTAGTTGAATGCCACCATTTTGTTTTTTGGCAATAACTATTGGTGCTAATTACTCTGCTGCCTCCACTGGTTTGATCACATCTATATCAATTAGTTTCTGAATTTCATTTCTCACTTTCTTTTGCATACTAATAGGAATGCATCATACCTTAGCCACCACTGTGACTGCCTTTCTTATTAACATTATATGATGCTTGAAACCTTTTAAACATCCCAGTTTCTCCTGAAATAAAGAATGAAACTCTTCCCGAAAATTGTTGGTCGGCTGTTAAACCTTCTGACCTATAACCTGTGGATTTGAATTTGGGTCCAGTTTGACTCTTAACTACTTCTGGTGTGCCCACCCAATCCACAGGGGTGGCTCCTCCACTACGGAGGAGGAGTGTCGCCCCACTGCTTTCTTGCAGTGCGAGAAGCAGAAACCTAAAATGGTAAAGCTACAATTTTATGTTTATGCTTCTCACACTGCGAGAGAGCAGAAGTGTTTGGCTGCAGGTGAGTGGGCAGGGCTGGACAAGCGAGGAGGTGTGTGCCCACTCCAGAGTGAGCATGACTGGTTTGGTCGGCCCTCTGGGGCCGCCCGAATCAGTCATGCGCACTCTGCCTCTTCTCCATGCAAGCTGCAATGCATCCTACATGGAGAAAATGGCCTCTCCATAGGTACCTGGCTGGGCGGCGTCCCCACCAATCATAGCGCAGCCATTGCTTAGGGGAGGGGAGGGAGGCTGCATGCTTCCTGTTCCTGCCGGATGCCGGAGAGGAGAGCAGGAGCCAGAGCTGTGAAAATGGGAGAGCTGGCTAGGCCGGTGTACATTTGAGCAACAAAAAAATTTATTATAATATTTACCCCCACGTCCCTCCCTGCATAACCCCCCGTGATTAATGCCGGCCTCGACTGCCAACCAAACTGTCCCTTTTAAGTGAGACATAAATCTTCCCTTCACAAGTATGATCTCTAAGTTCCATTTTAGCTTTGAAATAGCCCATCATTTCAATTGGTATCCACCTGGCTGGATATCTACATCACACATTTGAGTATGATTACAAAACCGAACATCAGATAGGTTTTTTGATATTCTCGACAAATGCGACAAATAATCAAATTTCATTACTACTTCAACACCACTGATTCCAACTGTAGCTGAGAGGTGTTGTTTAGAATTACTACACACCCCCTTTGTAGAAGACACTTCCTCTATCTCATGAGTACTCACAAACTTTCTCTCGGGGGCCAAATTTACAGTGTGGTTTGTGGCCGAGGGCCGCACCGGTGGGGGCGGGGTCAGTGGGGAAGGGGGCGGGGCTCGCGCAACAAAAAAAAACTGGTACCATGAGGTTGATCACTGGTCCCTGCAGCGGGTGCCTTCGTCCACTGAGCCACCAGACCCGACATACACACATCTCTCTCTCTCTCTCTCTGTCTCTGTCTCTGTCTCTCTGTCTCCCTCCCTCTCTCCCTCTTCCTCCCTCTCTCTACCTCTCTCTCCCTCTGTCTCTCTGTCTCCGTCTGTCTCACTTCCTCTCACTCCCGCTCTTCCTCTGTCTCACTCACTCTGACTGTCTCACTCTCTCTCTGTCTCCGTTACCCTCTCCCTCTCTGTTACCCTCTCCCTCTCTCTCCTTCCCTCTCCCTCCTTCCCTCTGTCTCCCTCTGTCTCCTTCCCCCTCCCTCACTCTGTCTCCCTCCCTCACTCTGTCTCCCTCCCTCACTCTGTCTCCCTCCCTCACTCTGTCTCCCTCCCTCACTCTGTCTCCCTCCCTCACTCTGTCTCCCTCCCTCACTCTGTCTCCCTCCCTCGCTCTGTCTCCCTCCCTCGCTCTGTCTCCCTCCCTCGCTCTGTCTCCCTCCCTCGCTCTGTCTCCCTCCCTCGCTCTGTCTCCCTCCCTCGCTCTGTCTCCCTCCCTCGCTCTGTCTCCCTCCCTCGCTCTGTCTCCCTCCCTCGCTCTGTCTCCCTCCCTCGCTCTGTCTCCCTCCCTCGCTCTGTCTCCCTCCCTCGCTCTGTCTCCCTCCCTCGCTCTGTCTCCCTCCCTCGCTCTGTCTCCCTCCCTCGCTCTGTCTCCCTCCCTCGCTCTGTCTCCCTCCCTCGCTCTGTCTCCCTCCCTCGCTCTGTCTCCCTCCCTCGCTCTGTCTCCCTCCCTCGCTCTGTCTCCCTCCCTCGCTCTGTCTCCCTCCCTCGCTCTGTCTCCCTCCCTCGCTCTGTCTCCCTCCCTCGCTCTGTCTCCCTCCCTCGCTCTGTCTCCCTCCCTCGCTCTGTCTCCCTCCCTCGCTCTGCCACCCTCCCTCGCTCTCCCTCGCTCTCCCTCGCTCTCCCTCGCTCTCCCTTGCTCTCCCTTGCTCTCCCTTGCTCTCCCTTGCTCTCCCTCCCTCGCTCTCCCTCCCTCGCTCTCCCTCCCTCGCTCTCCCTCCCTCGCTCTCCCTCCCTCGCTCTCCCTCGCTCTCCCTCCCTCGCTCTCCCTCGCTCTCCCTCCCTCGCTCTCCCTCGCTCTCCCTCCCTCTTCCTCTGTCTGCCTCTGTCTCCCTCCCTCGCTCTCATCACTCTCCCGCGCTCTCCCTCGCTCTCCCTCTGTCTGCCTCTCCCTCACTCTCCCTCTGTCTGCCTCTCCCTCACTCTCCCTCTGTCTGCCTCTCCCTCGCTTTCCCTCCGGGACGGAGATGTGTGTCTGTCCTAAGCCCCCCAACACTCACCCCAGTGTATGTCAGGGGAAAGTAGATGTGTATCTGTCCTAAGCCCCAGCCCAATGGTTTGGTGCCCAACCCGTCAAACCTTAACTGAGACCCTTAATTAAAACTCATTAGCCCCATCTAGACTAAGGATCAAACTCAAATTCCTCTCCATATATAGACATTTTAATATAACATATTTTGCTTTTGTCTTCCCTTAAAAACGTGTGCCATTTATTGGAACACTTTTTCCCTTTTTAAATAGTGTTTCATTTTCCATTTTCTTCCAGATACAAACAGAATGACAAACCCTTCTAGGCCAACCTAATAACATGACGTGACTGACTCCGCCCCGCCTCATTTGATTTCCAGATAGGACCTAAACTGAGAAAATAGCCTGTGCATGTCTATAACAAAAACAGTGCGGCTGAGTTGTCATTTATCAGTAAAAACCGAGAAGGAGTTAAAGGTGAGACGATAGATATAATGTTGCTGCATACATCTGCCTTTCTGCACTTTTAAAATGCAGTGACCAGCCTAGTAGTCTTTCTTCATCGTTTAGCTGCACAAGTGTGGCTGACGCTGGACCAGCCCCGTCGGCCTTACAGGGTCTCACTCGTCCAAAGCCCTCATTCCCTTAAAGATGCAAGGCTGACCTGTGACTGGTTCTACCCTAGCGCCCCCTGACTTTTAAATGGCGCCATTTGGTAGGTTGGCAGACGGGGATGAACTGTACCTCTTTAAGACCAGGTAGCCATCCATCCTCCCCCTGGTGCCGGTTTGCTCAAAAATACCAAATATAGATGTTTTTAGATTCAGAAGCCAAACTATAGTTGGTATAGCTAGCATCAATCTCAACTAGATTTCCCCTTGTTTAAAGCACAAAGCCTACCAGATTTATACACACCTTTGTCTTCAAATCCTGCCTGTGTGTGCCTGGGCTGAGACAGCTTCCGGGCACACACACACACACACACAGCCGCACCCGAGCAATTAACAGGTCTTTAAAAGACCATTCCCATGTTAATGAGGCTTTGTTCACCTCGTAGGCCCCTGCAGCTCCACGGAATCGCCCGGCCCTGGCCCCCACAGAGCAGCAGTCTCTTGACTCGCGCTGCCGCAGGGGTGTTTGCTGACACTATTAAAAAATTTATATATATTAAAACGGGTACGATGTTTGGACGGTCCGCGGGCCGCCAGGGAAGGCTTGCCGGGCCGCTGGAGGCCCGCGGGACGTAGTATGAGTACCCCTGCTCTATCTGAAAAACTGTCTTGCATCACCTCATGTAGCATTTCTCCTTTATTACCCCTTTCCTTGCTCCTACAACACCTGCCAAAGGGACCTTTCTTGCCACATTAATTAAATGTGACATGCATAGCAGAACAGTTGCTATCATTGGCTTTATGCCCATGTCTTCCACATCTAAAACATTCCCTTCTGCTAATTTCCTTATCTACACACACAGTTTCATCGGTTTTCTCACTTGTCCCTGCTTGCTTTGGATTGTACAGATCTTTAACACACTTCAACATATGCTTTACCCTTTTTGCAATAAGTATGACTTCATCTAGGGGCTGCTCATCCTTTTGCCATATCTCTTACCTGATCTTATCACTATTGCACTTTAATACCAACTGATCCCTAATCCTTTCATCTGTTGCACCTCCAAACTTACACATATCCGCCAACTTTCCTAAATTGGTTACATATTCCTCCACTGTTACTGTGTCATCCTGTTCCCTCGTTCCACAGTGGTACCTTCGCATTATTTGACACGTGGTAAGTGAAGTCGATCTTGCTTTTCTATAGAAATCTCATATTAGTTTTTAGGCCCTATTATGACTTTGGCGGTCCTCTCGCGGGCTGCCACGCTAATGCCCACGGGAGGACTGCCAAAGCAGTTTCAGCACCGTCCTCCGGATTCCGATTGTAATCCATGGGAGGTGGTGGCACAGCCGCGCTGCAAGGGCGGTGGACTAAAAGGCTCATTGAAGAGCCTTAAATACAGACTGCCGCAGTGGCATATTCTTCACAGGGAAAACACCGGCCCAGCGGGATCCTTGATCCTGGCGGTCTGACCGCCGCAGTTGTAATACTGGCGATCTCGCAGTGCAGTGGTCATCGAACCGTCACCTCGACTGCGGTGGTGCTATGGACCGCCATAGTCGTAATAAGGTCCTAGGTGTATTGCTTATATTAGTTTAAAGACCCTTTTATGACTTTGGCGGTCCTCTCGCGGGCTGCCACACTAACGCCCACGGGAGGACTGCCAAAGCAGTTTCAACACCGTCCACCGGATTACGATTGTAATCCATGGGAGGTGGTGGCACAGCCGCGCTGCAACGGCGGCGGCCTGTAAGGCTCATTGAAGAGCCTTAAATACAGACTGCCGCAGTGACATGGCAGTCTGCAAGTTCCTGCACGCTGCAGCATTCACCATGTGATGTATGCCATACCTTGCAGGAACTGAGGTGCATAAATCTAGGTGGGCACGACATGTGCCTCTCCTGATTGCACCGCCAGGCCGTGGAATGGCAGAAGGCCCTTTTGCTGCTTCTCCGCCACCCTTTCCATGGCAGTGGCACCGTCAAGACATGGATGGCCATGAGCCAAATCAAAATATGCTCTGCGGTGCCAGCTGCGGCATATTCTTCACAGGGAAAGAACACCGGCCCAGCGGGATCCTTGATCCTGGCGGTCTGACAGCCGCGGTTGTAAGACTGGCGATCTTGCAGTGCCGTGGTCATCGAACCGCCACCTCGACTACGGTGGTGCTATGGACTGCCATAGTCGTAATAAGGTCCTAGGTTTATTGCTTCTTCTGCACTTAAGTCAGGAAGCGTTTCAGACACCTCTTGCCCTTTACCTCCTAAACAGTGCAGCGGTAAAGAATATTTTCTCTCTGCACTTAGACATTTGTGCCACACACCCATGTGTAATTTACAAAACTTTTCTTACGCTTACTCCGCTGAATTGGACTACCTGGGCAGTTTAAAAAAATTGAGGTTGTTACATTCTGCATTTTCTACTACAGGCTAGTGTACCTGTACAACTTACACCAATCACCACTTACAGTAAACGAAATACCAGCTATTGCATATGTATAAGCTACACAGATTGTAGTAGGCAGTCCAAGTTAGATTAAGGAGATCATAACAGGCAGTCAATTACCATTGTGTCTATTGCCATTATTAGAGTATTCCTTGCTGCGATCATTGTTTGCGCCTGTCACTGTCAAACAGATTATCCTATGTGAAAGCCCCCTCACCATGGATAGACACGATTTAATGACTGGCAAGAATGAAAAACACAAAGCAGGTGTGCCTCAGTTTCCACTGAGCATGATCAGCTGTAGGTGTGCAGTTCACCGCACTTTATCTAAATTTCATCCTCCTTCCTTTCACATCAAATTGCTTCCAGATGCCACCCTGACATCACTGCTATTATTGGGAAACTTTCCAACTTCCTAAAATGGCCGCTGCAACACCCATGCGTTCGTTATTTTTTTTCCTCTTGGCGCGGTGGACTTGTTGTGCTGACACAGCAACCAGGCAATCACTCAAAATTGTCACCTCGCTCAGACTGCGTACCAGACTCTAATCCCTGCACACGCGCAGATCATGAAGCAGTCCCGTGTGTGCATCTTGGGGACTTTCAGTTTCCTAAAATAAAAAAAAGCCTCTGTGCCACACCGTCTTCCCTCGCCGCTGGGTTCCGCACCGACACCAAATCCACATCAAGAGATATGCAGCTCAGCGGGCCTCCTTAGACCTTCCCTTGCCGTGAATAATGCCGGAAAGCACCATACAGCCATCGCAGCTATTGGGGTGTTGTTGGTTCTCTTCGAAATCAAGAT
Organism: Lissotriton helveticus; assembly: GCF_964261635.1. Lineage (NCBI taxonomy): Eukaryota > Metazoa > Chordata > Amphibia > Caudata > Salamandridae > Lissotriton > Lissotriton helveticus. The sequence goes on from NC_136063.1 coordinate 1,918,380,897, forward strand.
CGCTGATAATGTAGTATTGTAGTTTATGGACAAACCATGCCAAGTCCATCTAAATTGGTAAGTAGTTTGGTTTATTCATTACACCCCAGTCCAACTTTAATTGCCACTCCGCATTTTCCACATTCTTGAATAACCCTTTTGTAAGATTCCAGCACGAGCAACCATGGGACCTTACTACGACATCAGAAGGCTCACAGGACCTCTAAATAGAACTATTTGTACACTGTCTCAATAGTAACTAACAGACATATCCATCAGAATAACATATTATAGCTTGTGCAGAAGCCATACAACCTACCTGCAGATTCCTCATTTGTTGAATATCTTCAGGTGCCAGAGTATACCTGGAAACTTTTTAAAGGTTCTTCCTCTCTGGTAGCATGCCCTTGCTCGATTTCATCCAGAAGCAATGCCTTGGTGATGTCAGTGGAGCCATATAATGCCCACCTGGGGTTGCCAGCATAATTTCACTTTTTTCAATGCCTTTCGATGACTATGATTTTCTTTAAACATTTTCCATTGTCTTCAGGATTTACTAAAATCAGTGCAGTGTATATCAATCAATCAATATACTTATAAAATGTGCTACTTACCCGCGAGGGCCTCAAGGCGCTGAGGGAAGGGGGGGGGGGGCTGCTACTGCTCAAAGAGCCAGGTCTTGAGGAGTCTTCTGAAGGCGAGGAGGTCTTTTGTCTGCCGTAGGTGGGTGGGGAGGGTGTTCCAGTTCTTGGCGGCTAGGAAGGAGAATGATCTGCCGCCGGATGTCTCACGTTGGATGCGGGGGACTGTGGCGAGGGTGAGGTTGGCGGAGCGGAGCTGGTGGGTGGGTCGTTGAGGTAGGCTGGTCCAGTGTTGTGTAGGGCCTTGTGTGAATGGGTGAGGAGCTTGAACGTGATCCTCTTCTCGACGGGAAGCCAGTGAAGATCTCGCAGGTGGGGGGTGATGTGGTTGCGGCGAGGGATGTCGAGGATCAGTCGGGCGGAGGCGTTTTGAATGCGTTGCAGTCGTTGCAGGTGTTTGGCTGGGTGCCTGTGTATAGTGCATTGCCGTAGTCCAGCCTGCTGCTAACGAGGGCCTGGGTCACAGTTCTTCTTGTTCTGGTGGTGATCCACTTGTAGATCTTGTGGAGCATGCGAAGGGTGTTGTAGCAGGAGGAGGAGACGGTGTTGACCTGGTGAGCGAGGAGTCGAGGATGATTCCCAGGTTGCGTGTGTGGTTGGTGGGAGTAAGTGCTGTTCCTAGCGTGGACGGCCACCAGGAGTCGTCCCAGGCTGAGGGAGTGGATATGAGGATGAGGACCTCCGTCTTGTCCGAGTTCAGCTTCAGTCGGCTGTTCCTCATCCATTCGGTGACTGCTTTCAATCCTTCGTGGAGGTTGGTTTTGGCAGTGTTCGGGTCCTTGGTGAGGGAGAGGATCAGTTGGGTGTCATCAGCGTAGGAGATAATGTTGAGGTTGTGTTGACGGACGACTTGTGCGAGTGGGGCCATGTAGACGTTGAATAGCGTCGGGCTGAGGGGTGATCTCTGAGGTACACCGCAGATGATGTTGGTGGCTTCAGAGCGGAAGGGGCTGTTCTGCCGACGAGGAAGGATGTGATCCAGTCCAGGGCCTTTTCTTGGATTCTGGCTTCTTGGAGGCGAGCCTTTAGTGTGCGGTGGCAGACTGTGTCGAAGGCGGCTGATAGGTCCAGGAGGATGAGGGCCGATGTTTCTCCGTTGTCTAGTTGAGTCCTGATGTCGACTGTGGCTGCGATGAGGGCTGTCTCGGTGCTGTGGTTTCTTCGGAATCCGGACTGGGACGGGTCTAGGATGTTGTACTCAAGGTAGTGGGTCAGCTGCGTGTTGATGACTTTCTCGACAACCTTTGCCGGGAACAGGAGCAGGGGGATGGGCCTGAAGTTATTGAGGTCCTTGGGATATGCCTTGGGTTTCTTCAGGAGGGCGTTGATTTCGGAGTGCTTCCAGCTCTCCGGAAAAGTGGCTGTCTCCAGGGAGATGTTGATGATCTTCCGTAGTTTGGGGGCGATGGCAGTTTCAGCTTTGTTGAAGATGTGGTGTGGGCAGGGGTCCGATGTCGATCCTGAGTGGCTGGAGTTCATGATCTTGCGTGTTTCGTCGTCGTTGACGTTGGTCCAGGAGGTCAGGCGGTTGCCGCCATGGGTGGTGTTCGGTGGGGTCAGTGTGGTAGGGGCGGGCGTGTTGTCGAAGCTGGCGTGGATGTCAGTGATTTTCCGGTAGAAGAAGGTGGCCAGGGAGTCGCACAGTTCTTGAGAGGGCGAGATGTCGTTGGTGTTTGCATTGGGGTTGGAGAGTTCCTTCACGGCGTTGAAGAGCTCTTTGTTGTCGTGTGCGTTGTTTTCCAGGCGGTTTTTGAAGGAAGATTACTTGGCTAATCTGATGAGGTGGTGGTGTCTACGGGCGGCGTCCTTGTGGGCTGCCTGGCTGTCTGGTGTTCGTTAGTGTAGCCATTTCTTTTCCAGTTTTCGGCATGTCTGTTTGGAGGTCTGAAGCTCATCAGTGAACCAGGTGGCTTTCTTGCTGGTGCGGCTGGTGTCTTGAGTGGGGCGAGGGTGTTGGCACAGTCGGTGATCCAATGGCTGAGGTTGCGTGCAGCGGCGTCTGGGTCCGTGCTGTTGATGGGTGGGATCTGGGCGAGGGTGGTGGTTAGCTGGTCCTCGGTGACTTTGCTCCAGCACCGGCGGGGCAGCTGTTGGGTGCGGTGGTGCGTGGTGGGCTTCTTGTAGGTGAAATGGACGCATCGGTGGTCGGTCCAGTGGGTTTCGGTGGTGTGGTTGAAGGTGTCGTCTGGGCCTGTGGAGAAGATGGGGTCAAGCGTGTGGCCGGCAGTGTGGGTTGGAGCGGTGACGAGCTGCCTGAGGCCGAGGTTGGCGTTCAGGGTGGTGGAGTTGGTGTTGTTGGAGTTCTCGAGGTGGAAGTTCAGGTCCTCGAGGAGGATGTAGTCTGTGGAGGCGAGTGCGTGGGTGCTGGCGAGGTCGCGATGTAGTTGCTGAACTGAGGCCGGGGCCGGGTAGTCTGTAAATGAGCGTTCCTCTGAGGGTGGTGTTGAGGTCGGTGTGGATTTGGAAGTGCAGGTGTAAGGCGGTGCTGAGGGTATCTTCTGCGTGGGATGATATCTTGAGGATGGACTTGTGTATGATGGCTATTCCTCCTCTGGTCCTGTTGGTGCGGTCTCTGCCGGTGATCTTGTAGCCGTCTGGGATGGCTATGGCGATGTCTGGTGCCGAGGAGTCGTTCCACCAGTCTCAGTCAGGAAGGCGACACCTGGGGCGATGGTGTCGAGCAGGTCCCAGAGCTCGACGGCGTGTTTGCATGCGGAGCGGGTGTTGAGGAGTATGCAGCGAAAGTAGTTGGCTTCGGTCCTAGGAGGTTTGGTGACTCTGTTGCAGGTGAAGCTGCAGGTGCGGCAGGAGAAAGGTGGGGCACGGGCGCAGACGGGCTTGCCTCTGCCGCGCCAGCAGCGTGCCTGCTGTGCGCGTCCACTGCGCTTCCGCGCGGCGTCCTCCATATAATGCGAAGTGGGAGGGAGGAGCAGCTGGGAGGCGGGAGCGGGGCGGCCAATGGGCGACAGGAACGGGAAACCGAAGGAAAAAGGGGGCGCTGGATAGTGGGGCGGGGGGGCAAATAGTCAAAATATAGTCAGAGGCAAATACAGGCAGAGGCAAAATACAGAGCAGCAATACCAATCTCCGAGTGAGCGCACCAGCGGCGAACTCACGGCAGAAGGAGGCAGCGCGGGGGAGTCACGGACACACCGGAGGAGGCGTGGGGAGCAACCTGGCCTGCAAGCAAGGTCAGGGGTAGTGTATAGGGATGTCACCCCCCTAAGAAATCAGTGTTTAAACCCGAGCAAATAGGAAATAGACAGATGTTCATTTCTTTACTCATATATACACCTGACACTTTATTCTCCTATTTTTCAAAGGCCACGGAGACTAAAAGTGCCAATTAATTAATCCTCAGCTAAAGCCACTTAAGGTTATTGTCTGTGGCTTGCACTTTTTAGGCCTGGCTTCGTCAACTTTAGCTGCCTGAATCTCATGTAATCCTAAAAAAACAAACTATTAGTATGCACAGATGACTTTGGATCAGCCGTCTTCATCCAGTGGTCTGGGAGTGGAGAGGAGAGCGAGAGGAGAAGCAAGAAGCAAGAAACGGCAGAGAGAGACTGACCGCTGCCGCCTCGTGAGCAGTGTGCCACTGTGAACCGCAGCAAACCGCCACTATTGGCGCGGTGACCCGCCATTTTCGGGAGCGGATCTCGGCTGTATGCTGTGTTGTCTGCGACGTTGCTGACGGTCAGACTCTGCGACTGGGTCTTGCGGGGGAGGGGTGCCACTGCCTCCGCTTTTGCCATCGACAAAGGCACTCTGCTGGGCACCTGCCTTTGCTTGCCTTGCTTGCCTCATCATTGACGAGAGCCGCGAGAAGCTCCACACATATTGAGAGGGTGTGGAAACTCGACGCATTGAATCCAGCGCTGCCGTATGGTGAGCCCTCCTCCCCACCCCTCCCCACCCCGTCCCCACCCCGTCCCCATCCCCACTGCTGCTGCTGAGCCTGTGTGTGGGTTACCGCGGACAACGTGGCAGGGTAAGACATGGAGGGAAGAGTGAGAGTGGGAGAGCAGCGTGAGGACTAAAGTGCATAAGAGTACATAAAAGTGGACTTTGACCACCGTGGCTTCCCACCACTGTGTTTTAACCACCAATGACATTGTCTCAGCAGGGGGACAATTTCCCAGTAAGTTATTTTATTATTATTTTTTTCTAGCAATTTAGCAAATCTTTGTAACTCTTAGAACTGCGGTCTTTTCATTGGAGGAAGTAAGCAGTCACACTCTGTAATAGGGTGAATACCTGTTTACGCAGATGTTTACGCGGATTCTAGACCTGGTTGGAGTGATTCCGCCTTATTGACGCTATCTACAATTCTGGCGGGTGGCCGGTGGCTGACGGCTGGATAGGAAGGTTTTCCCTCGGGCAACCTTCGACCTACTGCAGTCCGTGGCGGCCCACAATTTATCCATCTCCTTAGGGGAAAGGGGAGAAGTGGTACAGCCGGAAACACGAGGATTACTTTACATCTTGCACTTCCAGTGGTGCACAGTGCACAGTGCGAGTTACCACAGCTGCAAACTATAGTCCTCACCAACCCACCATCCCCGCTAGCTCTACCACTGTGCCAACGAGCTGCGGAGGACACCGAGGAGTCAGAGAAAGGAGGATAGGAGAGGTGTGGTGAGGTCTGCCTCTGCCTCCTGGGAAGAAGGCGAGGTGTGCAGCTGTGGGTTTCCACTTTCTCTGAGCTTAATACTGAATAAAGGCCAAAGTCAGGGAGGCCAACCAACGTTTCTGTCATCACCCCTAACAAAGAAATGAGATCTGGTAGGGTTAGGGGGTGCTCATCTGGAACAAACAAAGAGAAAAAAATGAGCAAGCGCAAAAGGGAACCACTGTCATCTAAGGATAGCCTGGCTGAGTCACCTACCCAAAACAAATCTGGAACCAGCAGACAATCCCCAGATGTGGGTTTGAATATAAGTGACATCATCCTGGAGGAAGGACACACCCAAAAGTGTCAAAAATGGTCACAGCCCAAAATCTACACAAAAGTTTAGTTACTAAAAAATCCGGGGGACGCTCTTATATCAAGTTCAAGCACAGCACAAGGCCTTAAAACCCTGATTTCACCGTTCATATTCTCGGATAATGGGGTGAATAGGCCTCCAGTCAAAGACCAAAGAGCAACAATTAGCATAAAAGGTATCCCCGGATCAAATAAACCAACTCCCAATCCACAGAGCACTTTGGACCTAACATCAGCTGCACAACGCAAAATTAAACTATTGCCACTGCGGCAGGGTTCACAGGATGACCTAGAGGCCGATATATCAAAAGCAATTTCATCAAGTGAATTAGAAACATTAAACAAGACGGTAACACCTCAAGGACATAACAAGGAGAAGGACGCAGTGAGAACCTACAGCAGGGGTTTGGGGAATAACTGCTTGGAAAACCAGGATCAGTCCATAATAGAGATAGGTTCTCCACCCATTAGTATTAAAAAACCAAGGATCAGCTTGACACCATCGCCAAAGTTTTGTCAATTATTGTCATCAACGCCGCACATCAGTGAACCTGTACTTGGACATAAGCTTAAAATGTGAAGGAAATACAGAAGTTGGATGAGGGGAATTGGGATAACTCATTGATAAACCACATACAACAAACACCGGAGAAACTCAAGTCAAATACCCATAATTCCCCTTCAGTGGTGAAAACTCCAGTAAAGAACATAAAACTGAAAGAGCCTCGGTGCAAGGAGGTCCTCTCACTAACACCCGAGTTAGGAACCAAAGCTCACCAGCAGCTGAACTCTGAAAACGCCTGGGCCAGCTTACTAAAGACAGTGTACTGTTGGTAGAAGCACTCCAATACCAGTCGGACAAAATGGACGCCCAGTTAACTTTATTAAACACATTGGCTGTGTTTGTGGTGGCAATTGACGAAAATCTTGGCACACAGAACCTACTCTTTCAGAGCTCTCGTGGGAAACAGCAAGTTTGGGAGATAAATTGTGGCTGCGGCCCAATAGTTGACAAACTTACTTCTCTCCCCCTGATATTGGAGGACTTGTGCGCCCAAGTTAAAGAGTCTGCACGGAATAACACCGAGCACAGCAAAAAGGCCTCCCACCCGGTGGAAGTCAAGCATGGAACAATCATAAATAACACGAAAGACCAATGTCTGATAAAACCTGCTACAAACCCTGTAAGCACAGGATCACCAATTAAAGACACAGACATTAAGAAGCAGGAACTAGCAACAGGACTCTCTTGGGGTCTGGGAGAAAAGCCAGCAGAAATAAGGGCTACCTCTAATGCCAAACAAAGGCAAACTCAGAGGAGAAAAGGCAGGAACCAAAAAATAATCACAAAAAAGGAGGATTTTGCTAGTCTTTTCAATCATCTTCCATCTCCTAAACCTGACTTAGTTAATCAAAGTCCTTTAGAGGAGAAGGCCAATATACATCTGAGGACATCAAGCTCCGGGCCAGGGATGCTCTCAAACTTCAAACAAGAGCCGGCTCCAGCAGGCTGCACGCAACAAAATCCATCAGGGGAAATCGGAAGATCCCGAACTCCCAAGGACTGCGATTTACCCAGGGATGAAGCTGAACATCAACTATTACCACATGAAATGAAGATAAAAGATCCTGTTGCACAGGATCTTATTTTCCACCGATCATTTGTAGGAACTACAGTTAAAGACAGCAAATTTTCTTCAATCAACATCTCTGGTAACCAGCCTGACCAGCAATTAGGAAGGACGCCAACCTATCTGCCGGTCTCTGCTCCCAAAATTGGAGAAGATGAACATAGACAACCTAAATATGAGATTTTAGGAACTGAGTCCGCCTGCGTGGAATCCACGAGGCAGCTCTATGCTGGGGCTGCCACAAATAGATCGTCAGATACCCAGAGCAGGCCAGGAACTATTGTAAAGTCATTTAACCCAAGTACAAACACACATGAATATATAGACCACAAAGTGATAATCCAATAAAAAAAAACATTAGGAATATGAAAACAATAGAATTTGTTCCAGTATATAGATCTAGAGGGGCTCGCGACACATTGAATTGCGGTAATATTCTTCGCTTATTTTCACATATACCCTCACTAAGGGAAGTAAACTCAAAAGATTTGGACTCAGTTGAGTTTATCAATCATGGAGGCCAAAGTGGTGGTGAGTCCACACGGACAATATGGGGGTCGGAACTCTTTGCCCAAAAAATCTTATTGGAATCATCGATATTTAAAAATTGGGGCATAGAACTAAAATCCTTTATCTCTTCTGGCTATCCAGCACCTCTATTACAAAATCAAGGGGATTGTCGGATGTCCGAACGACCTAACGCCTCTAAATCAATATTGAGAGGGGAAAGGGGTCCCTCACCGGTCAACCTGAGGCAGTCTCAGGACAATGGGAGCCACCGTCAGAATCACCCCTATCAAGACCCCTGCTACGAAGACCCAAGATGGCCCATGATAGTGGTAGTCTCCAAGCATGAAATAAGTAAATTACAGGATAGCAGGCTTAATCTCTTAGAAGGTGAAATAAATCCATTACGATTATGCTCCTGGAACATCAATGGCTTAAACAGCAAGTTGCCAGACTGCGCCACCATGAATTATCTAAAGTCATTCCACATCATTGCCCTCCAGGAGACATGGTTAACGGATCCACCTCACTTACAAGGATCTCTACGGTTCTTTGCTCCAGTGATTAGAAGAGCCCGATTCGGTCATCTCCAGGGTGGTCTGGTGACTTACGTAAGCAACAACTGCACAAATTCAGCCCATCAAGTTGCTCTAACTGGAAACTATCGCTATTAAAATCTCATCCATAAAAATACCATCATATAGGCATAACAAGATAATAATAATAAATACATACATACATCCTAAGAGGAAATCTGATGACGCAAAGCAATTAGCCAACTTCGTAGAGTCTTGTCTGAGCGAAATCAATACATCGGATATGATACTGACAGGAGACTTTAATATACATCTTCTTGGCTCATCAAAAGCAGAGGAAGTCTCTTTACATAACCAGTTACGGGACATACCGCCTCAGGGAAGTAATTCAGCAGCAGCTCCCTCCAAAATTGGTCAGCTTCTTATAGAGGATCTTGAACATCTTATGCTGCGAGCAATAAATGGAAGAATCACAGGCGATACACCCCCTGCCTTTACTCATCATTACTTAACAAAAAATTCAACGCTAGATTACACCATTGTGTCCCTCACTCTCTTCAAAGACATTTTTTCATTTAATATGGGAGATAAAGCTGACAGCGATCACCAGCCCCAGGAACTTATTTTGCATACAAATATTCCTGGATTCACAAAATGGAAGGGCTTACCTGGCACAGTTGCAACTATTAACCTCAGGAAAATAAAATTCACGCTGGCATCGCAAGATAACTTTCAGGAAACTGCTAAAAGTCTATTTGAATCACGGGTTGGGGACAATGAAATAGAGAAATGGATAAGCTTTACTCATGCCTTGGCTACGACTTCCTCCGCCCCAATTAAAACTAATACAAAGCAGGGACTTGCCAACTTTACCATGCAACAAAAGAGTAAGATAAAATCCATAAAAAAAGGTATTAATTACTCTTTGCGGCAGGTGCGCCAGGATCCAACCGACATCCTAAAACTTGTTGACTTGCGACAACAGAAAGCATGCTTAAAGCGAGCGTTCTGGGAAGTCAGGTACAACAACGAGGATACCCTATGGGCAAAACTGCATGCGGACACCAAACTAAAAAACAGTGTGAGATTTTGGGAAACTATAAAAAGATTTACTCACCCAACGCACGAGGGCCTGTCTTCAAATATATCTGAAGAGGACTGGGCCACTTTCCTTGGAAACCACTTCAAGCAAGAAAGGTCTGCTTCGCACGCTGAAACCAGCATAGATTCTACGAGGCGGCATAGGATCTCAAAGCATCAAGTCAATGAGGGAAATGTAATTTCAGAGGAACTGTTTGAAGGAAAATCATCGGGACTTACTCCTTTAAGTGATCATACAAAATCAATTAATAAGTACATCAAGAAGGGAAGGCAAGCAGGGGCTCCGGGGCCTAACGGAATCCCACCCGTGCCCTATAAACAAAATGCAGAATACTGGGCAAAGGCTCTTAGCCCTTTGTTCTGGGGAATAAGAACAACAAGCCGACTCCCTCCATCTTGGAGGATCTCGATAATTTCACCAATCTACAAATCAGGTGATAAGTCCCTCCCCAAAAGTTATTGGTTAGTCGCCCTCTTGGACAATGATGCAAAATACTTTGCTGGGACACTACTGGATGAGCTGCAACTTTGGGCGGAAGACAACTCAATCATTCCCCTAAATCAAACCGGTTTCTCTAAATTCGTGGGGACCTCGACAAACATAACAACAATGGCTTTGTTAATTGATAAGGCTGAGGCCACAAGAACACCACTACATTTATGCTTTATCGATTACCGGGCAGCCTTTGACCATTCAACAGGTTTTATTGAACCTGTTAATCAACTTGCACACTGAAACTTGGGTGCAAGTAAAGCTCGGCGACGGGTCAACGCTATCTAGGAAAATTCCAACAACAAAAGGCCTTAAGCAAGGCTGTGTATTGGCCCCAACGCTATTCAACCTGTTTCTTGCAGATCTTATTCCATTATTAAATGCCTGCAGCTCACACTCCCCAAAGATTGGGAATCTAATACTACCATGTCTCCTTTACGCTGATGACCTAGTATTTATTAGTCAAACGAAGGTGGGTCTGCAGCGTCTTCTAGACATCACGTCCCAATACTCTGAGGCTAATGACTTAACCATAAACCTGGAGAAAACCAAAACCATGACCATCAAAAAGAACCTGAAGAAAACACCTGGTTTTGGGATAACATCCAAAAAGATTCAGTCTCAGAGTATAAATACCTGGGGGTGACCATTGATAAAGGCGGGCACTTTGTAACCCAAAGAGATGTAATCAAAAGGAAAGGCATAGCATTAGCCGTCTCAATGAGAAACCTAAACTCCAGATTAACTGGCCCCTCACTCGCCCCTTTGGTCGAAGTTATACGAGCACAACTACTTCCTACCATAACTTACGGGAGCGAGGCACAGAGAGGAAGGGATTCCAAGCTCTTGGACACCGTGGTTGCTAAAGTATACAGAATGGTCTTAGGTCTCCCTACACGAGTCTCTCCAGCACAAATCAGGCTTGAGTTTTGCGTGCAAAAACAGACTGTTGCAAGGAAAGGTGCAACAGTTATTTTCTGGGACAGAGTAAGGAAATCCAAACCAGGCACCTTAAACTGGCACTTATGGACTGAGTTACAACAGAAACAGTCCTCTCCAGCAGCTAAATATTTAGCTACTAGTGTCTCAAACCTTGGCCTAACCGACCTTTGGGCAACCCCGACAAGCCACTGTCTTCTCAAAAAAGCTACAAAGAAAATTGTAAAAATGGAATCTTGGATTGAAGACAAGGCAGCCCTAGCAAAGAGGTCGCATGGCAGGTTGATCCTGGGCACTTACTCTTCTCAGGCTGCACAAAGGTACTTGGCTTCCGGCTTCACCAAACATAAAAATTAAAATTTTAAAATACAGACTAGGTGTGTTGCCATGCACAAGGCACTTTCCACATTGGCTGAAAAACCAATCTGATTTTAACTGCTGTCTGTGTGGGATAGCGGAGGAAGATATGCTGCATCTCATCTGTACGTGCAAAGACCTAACAGAGGAAAGGAGACAGCTTTTGGAGGCAAGCCGTGTTAGCGTGCTTTTCACCTGGGGACACACAGCTTAACTGCAGGCTTGTGAAATTTTTAGGAAAAGTGGAGAAGAAAATGTTAAATCAGATTGCCACTGCAGCTGACAAGGAAAGAGACTGATGTTGCTAGAATAATCATTTTTATTAACGGACTGCAATTTTATAAGGTCTTTTAATCGATTTTAACTTTTGAACTTGTAATGACTTGTTTGTAGCAATGGTTTTAAGTAACTCTGCTAAATAAAAGTAACCTAACCAGTGGTCTGTTCAGCTATCATTCACATTTTGGTTCTGCTCACCACAACTTATTGCATGGGATAATAGGGCTGTGAACTGCAATCGGCTCGCTCGCACTGTGAGGGATAAATATTTATTGATCCACGTGCACGTTGCATGAAAAGAAGTGCACTTCTGTGCTAGAGTGGGTGAGCTGATACTTTTGTATTGCTAATGCTTTTTCTTTCAGTTTTTTAAATTAGTTTTTACCCACCCTTGTATGTTTAAACTTTCTCTAGAGGTTATAGTAATTAAAAATCAATTGCACCTTCCTTTGTGCCATAAGAATCCTATTTTCCTATGATGTGCAATAAAACTGAGCATTTTTTATTCCTGCTCAAGGTGCCCCTGCTTGCTAGGAAACTGGTAGAAAATTCTGTAAAAGTTGTATGCAGTTTTTTTAAAGTTAATGTTTAATTACAAGCATATAGCTACCACGTCTAGTAGGCATCGTGTTTTATTTTTTATTTCTGTGAGATATGCTTGAAATTAAAAAGAAATGTAACCCATTGCACCGACTTGCCAATGCTTGTTGAAGTTCAAGAGTGGACGCTCTGTTTGGCCAATCCAATATAACAACTTAATTTTATTGTGGTAGGACCTTGCAATGGCTCACTATAGATTATGCTATTACTTGGTTGACCAGAGAAATTAAGTAAAATTTCAAATCATTATTTTACCCTACCTAATAAAAGGAATTCACCACTTATCACACAAAGACTTGAGAAAGGAGTTTTTGCCCCTTAGAACACGTGTTAGATGTGTTCGTTGGATGATACTTGAGTGAAAGATTTTACATAAAATAAAACAAACTGTGCTCCTTGTTATTATAGAACTACAACTGTATACTGAATAGATGTGCTATGCTGTAAACCCATTCAGTGAATAAGTAGACCTATTCGAACAGCACATCTCTGCTGTTTGACTTGTGCGGTTCCATTAAAATTGTCAAATCTCACCTACAGCCCTCTGCTCCTCCTGTTCATAGGAGCAGTCCTGGACACAACATTTTTGCGAACTTCGAGGATCTGGGACATTCTAGATATCATCCCAAAGTTTCAGGAGGGAACGAGAGTTCAACATTTCTGCACCTTATAGGGTCTGCTGGCCTCCTGCATCCTCCTGGTCACCATCGCACGTTGGCATTTGAGGGCTGTCCAATGAGCTCTTCATTGACGGTGGTTACAACTTAATGGAGACATATTGGATACCATTATAATCTTCCAGATGGTGCAACTGACCTGTGCTAGGTAGGTGGAGTCATGCCTGTCTCAAGGGATGTGCTTTAACCCTCCTCTAGCAGTGACCACAGTGATGTCTGATGCCGCCAACCTTGGGTGAGAGGCACATCTTTAGAACCTGGAGGGCAGAGGCATACACCTCCATTCGTAGCCATTTTGCAGCTGTAGCAGTTTACATGACGATTTGACAACTGCAATCTCGATTCAAAATTCCACTTGTGAAGGCATTATGGAGGGTCTAAAAATCTGACCAAGAAGGCCCCAATCACTTCATGAGAGCTTAATAATGTTTGTGCAAGTCTCACGGGGCTCTGTTTTGAGACATTACATTCTTGCCACTGTAGTTTCTTTCATGAAAAGTATCTTTCCTCATTGCAATCACTTCTTGTCATAGGGTTAGTAAATAGCAAGCCCTGACTGTGAGGGATCCTTTTTTTTTAGGTTTATAAAGATCTGGTTGTTCTAAGAAGAAATCCTTGCTTTTTGCCTTAGGTAGTCTTCTTGTTACATGGTATCTAAACTGTTGAGTCGCATAGCTTCTCTCCACAATCTGTCAGAGAAGTAGCACACAGTAGATGTCAAAAGGGCCCTGGTATTATATTGCTTGTACAAATTCCATTCTGCCAACAAACCAGCTATTGGTTGCTTTTGCCAAGCCGCACAGAGGAAATTAGATTTCCGGGTCAGCCTGGCAAAATGCATAATTAAGTACATGTGTGTTATGCCAAAGCTTGACGTACACTAAAATATATAGTGCCCATTCTCCCTGCAAAAAAAGAAGCCAATATGACTTTTGGAGGAAATATGCTTCTTGCAGAGATCTGTAAAACTACAACCTGGTCAATACCACACTCCTTCAGAAAGCATTACTGTGTAGACATTCTTGCCTACCAAAAACTACAAATCGTGGAAACTGTACTTAAAAATGTATTCCAAACATCAACTTAATTTCCTCAAAGCCCCTACTTTATACAAGTATAATGTGACTTAAATGACTTTCATTTAACAAACCTTTTGCAGCCTGCAGTGCTGCAAATTCACATATGCCCTTCCACCTCCTTACATGCAAACCTATGTTCAGATGTCTTGACGTTATACATTCACATTAATAGCACTTTCACAAGTTGGAGTCTCTGCCCTGTGCATTGTGGGCTTTGTGGAGGAATCACAAGTCTCCTCAAAACTGAAACCTTTACTTTGAACTTCTTTGTATGTGCCCACCACCTCATAGCTGGAGTGTTAAAAACCTGAATCTACACCTGTACATGCTGCAGTTGAGTGTTGCAGGTAAGCAACATTGTCCGCTTTTTTTCCTAGGATCTTGGTGGAACTGACAAAAATAGAAAAATTACTTGCATGTTAACTCAGATGTCATATCACACTGGCACAGTATACTTGCGCACTCTTTGCTTCAGCCTAATAGGAAACATGACAAATCATGAAGCATATCAAATCTATGTTCGACTGGGAGACTTCTTTCTGTTACATTGTTAACTCAGCCCAAATATTGCTCAGGAGCTAAACAAGTTCTTAATTTTGAAAACACTTAGTTCAACCATCTCCCAATTCTACACCCTGTAACGTTTAAAATATGTTGATACATTCGCTTTATATATAGTCGAGATCTTATCAGGATGAATAAAAATCTCGCCATATCCCATTTCATCCAGTGTATCATTTACATACTCCCAACTAGGGATGTCTTCAGGAGGCTAGAAAGGCCAGATATCTCCTAAAATTGCGCTAGTTGGGCTTGCATTGATATTAGCCCACACAGAAATCCACAGTAGCAGAGGGACCCATCTAATCCGATTGTCATGGTGCTGTACATCTAACTCCATATGAACGAAGTATGTAGAAGCTTATTGTGGCAAACCTAGGATTTGATCAAGCATATAATTTTCTTCTATTTGGTGGGCTTTAGTTCTTGAATAGCTCTACAGGCAAGCACCATCAAGTGGTACTGCCATGGTCTTGTCAGGATATATCTTGAGCATGGATAGAATTTGAATTCGCTTCAGTTCATGAAAAACGTAATATAACACTATTAACTTTGGAAAAAGAAGCAGACGTGTGATATCATTGAATCCCATTGTATTTTTGTCATCTAATAATGTTCAGTTAAGGAAAAGAATGTACCCTTTCTATCGATAACTTTAATTAGCAAATGTTTCTTTTTCATGCTTTTTTGGTGCATTAACTTTGATTTAAGCATGTCAATTTTAAGACCCAATTCCCTGTAAAAGGTAGGCGTTCCAGTCTTGTTGAAAGGATAGTACAGGTTTGATTGACGATTGTGGGTGAATCACAAAGAACCCAAACAATTGCTATACTTAATCATTGCTTTATAAAGGTAACAGGGCGCAAGGACTCAACTGTTAGACACCCCATTGATGTCTTGAAGGGTTTTGTTCACTCTCCTTCATACCATAACATACTAAAACAGAGCCTATGGTGCTGTGGTTGAATTAATGAAACCGGACCAGCCTCAAACTCCACTGTCATGCATAATAGACAACTATGTTTAGTTGCCAACTAGATCGCATGCATTCAACAAGTCCATAAAGGCTAGATACATAATCGCCTTTTTAGATACAATATTAGAGGTTAAGATAGATTCATCAGCCCATTTCTGATAGACATCTAGCCACAGATTCCTTACCGTAGACTATCTCAGGCATCAGGCTGGTTCCGTAAGACTTATGCTAGAGCACAGTCCGCGTCGCCAATCTAGGTGCCACCTTGGCACACTGACATCTTTTCTTTGTGTCAGAGGGCAACCCTGTCACTTAATGACAGGCTTTTTTCAACGTTTTGTTGACAATATCTGGTGTGTAGGTTTTTCCCTTAATATCAAAGAAGACTTCTGGATTCAAACTGTGCGGTGCCTGCCATTGCGCCTTGTTGGTGACAGATCCACACTTCATTTGTCTCGGGGGCCACGAGCGCGGTGTCAACTTGAAGTGTAGTGTAGTTCCTATATTCCCAATAGGCTCTGCGCATTGGATTAACATAAACGATAGTTTAGACGTAGTACTTAGGTTGACTAGGTCTCTATTGAATATGTTAGACTTAATTATGAATGCCAGCTAGCTCAGAGGTCACTAGAAACTTTCTCGAATTCACAAGAAGGGATTAGTTTCTGACAACCGCATAAACATGACAACTTTGCTCCCCCAAGAACAAGGAGTATATCTCCAGAGTCGCGGAAACAATAGATAGCTATTGCACTCAGTCAATCGTGCATGCTTAGTTTCACCAGAAGTGCAGAGAAACAGAGAGACGGGCGTTTTCAATAAAAGAGGTAATTAATGAACAGTCTTCTTTCTCATGCAAGAGAAGTGAATTGCTACAATCGCAATGCTTGTCATAAAGTAAAGTGCGTACAGTAAAAGGAGTATTATAAAATAATACTGTAAAAGCATGGTATGGTTTCTGAGCCATACGGTGTTTTAAATAGATAAAATACATACAATGATAAAATCATGACTAAACGTACTCAACTGGTGCTTCTAAGATACGCCTACCCCGGTGTACCTAACCTAAGCCTAGTACATGGGAATGAGTAAGTGAGATGTAGTTTGAGTTAAGATAGTTTCTGCCACAAATCTAATTCAGGAATTCTCTAAGGGTCTAATCAGCTCCGTACCTTGGTTATAGAATGAAGGAGGTCTTGTATCTCTCTCTCAGGACTCGATCTCCCAGCAACCCGCAAGGGTGACAGGGAAACACTGGAGCTGGATTTCTCGGCAGGAGAAAAGACAGCGTCTCTCTCAGTGCATCAGCGGGAGGGTCGGCTTCCTTTGGCACTTGCTACAGCAGGGCGTCGGGCAAGTAGATAGTCGATCTGCTCCAAACCACTGTGTGTTTTGCTAGGGCGGATGCTGGTATATTTATACCTGGAAGGTGCCGAGTTTGACGCAAGGTTGGACATAAGACGTCACTAAGAACTCGCAGTTCTTTCAGGACTCCGGGAGTTCTAGGACAAATCAATACAGAAGCAGGGGGAATTCCCGGGCTGCTGGAGGCTTGGTTTGTTTAAGAACGTGTTGTGCTTTCTAGGAGTCTATGGGAGTAGCCTTGCCGTATTTGGACTGCATTGGCTATGTCTTAATATGGGTATGATTCTTATGCCTATATAAGGATATGATTTGATATAACCACATAAGGGCATGAATCGGGAATATTTAACTAGAGTCCTAGATTCGTCTACAACACCCACTCCACGTATAATGTCCATCATTACTAAATACTAAGCAAATTGAAACATATTTAATGCATGTGTTTTCCATCCCAAAATACATAAAATGCATTTGAAATGGTATATACACGAAAAATTTAGTATTATACTGTACGTTTTTTGTAAGCAGTGGTATCATTCAGATAATGAATATTGTACATTGGAATGTTGATTGAATGAATCACGAAAATTACATTTATGAAATGGCTCTTAATACAGAAGAGACGGTCGAGACCATTTCATCACATATTTATGACTGTACATGTGCTAGAGGCTAAGTAAAAATATTGTCTCTAGAGTTTTCAAAAAATAGAAATCTTGTTCTCTAAGAATAGTTCTACTTTAAGCAGAGGATCATGTGCCATAAGATAAATATTTTTGAGAACGTGGTAAAAATATAATTTCGCTTCCAGTGAAAAATTTAGTTCCAGAGTTTGTTAAAAAGTTCTGATATCAAAACTGAAGGTCGAATTCAGAGTTCAGGGAACGCTGTGTGCTCGTGTTTTCAAAAGCTATTCTCGTTGTTAGGAGAGAACATTAGCTCAGACAGGCTGGCAAAGAATTCGTCTTCAACAGTAGGTGGAGAAGTGTGGCTCAGTGGTTAGAGGCGGCAGACCCGGAAGCTGAGATCAGCCGTGGACCAGGGTTCGATTCCCCGCCTCGGCGGGTCTCGGGCTCAAAAATTCCACGGCCTCGACAATTCTCGCTCCGGTGCCTACTCGACTTACGGGGTCACACTCTGTGACTCTGGGCAATAGCTTGCTTAATCTCCACTACGGCCCCTCGCGGCGGGATGCCTGGCTTTCACCTTGTGAATACCCTGCTGGGGTATCTCTCACAGGGGAATACCAGGACGGGTTCCCTAAGCAAGCGCCTTGAGACCCCTGGGTGAAACGTGCGCTATATAAATTGAAATACATTTACATTTACAGTAGGTGAAAGTTGGACCATTTCCGAAAAAGTAGAATTAGTGCATATGTGAGATGCATTGCCGTCATCAGTGTCTAGATCAGCAATGGTCACAGAAGGTTGTACCTGTGTGCCGCTTTCATCTCTTACCTCACCGCCACCTAGTCGTAATGGTGAGGTCTCAACGAATGCCGTCATCAGAATAGATAGCCGCTGGGGACAACACGTTGCATGAGCCGTTACCGAACCAAGCAAAGTATCGATATCCTTTGGTACTGCTGATGGGAGTGTGAGACAGACGTCTAACACGCATTCTTCTCCACAGAGCAGGCATCGTAGAACAGGTAGGATGCAATCTTGCCAGATTGGTCTGAACGAAAGAAACCAGGTAGTATTCAGATCTCTTAGCCAAGCCGAGGACTTTAGTAATCCGATCTCAGTATCTCATTGCTAGGAGTGTTTCTTCCATTGTAGCCTGAGTTTTGTCTGAGGCTGGACTTGCCATATCGGAGCAGAAGGAGCAAAAATAAGATTCCTGCTACGAGTCCCAAGATGAGAGGCAGGCCGCCGAACACAGAGTGCACGAAATTCGGGAAGATGCTTAGGACTGCTTCAAAGGGTGCTAACAGTCCCCAAAAAATTGTCATAAATACATGTGCGATGCCACTGGTATCAGACATGTTTAAGATTTGACTTAACATTTGTACGAAACGCACGGGTCAATTTGTTGATGATAATGCATGTATTTCTGCTGCTGTCCTTGCGACTTACAGATCATACGTTTCTCTAGACGAGGTTAAAGGCACAGTTGTTTGTAAAAGAATAGACTTCATTCTGCTTAAAGTATCAATTCGAATAGGAGAGATATTCAGAGAAGGCCATATCGTTGCCTCCTTGTCTGGTTTGCTGTTTGGATACAATACTTGCATACAGCAAGTGACCCTGGATGTAACACTGACGATATAGGCCGTTCCTGGCAACATGCCACAACAGCTGCGGTCACTTAACATAACGTAACTGCCGTTGGAAAGTTGTCTGAAAAAAGCCTCTATTTGTGTAGCAGGGGTGCCATGCAGGTGGCATGGTAGGTGTTTTGATGAACCTTCGCAGGCTCCATGCAAGTTAATTCCTTGACACACAAGTGTACCTCTCAGTGAATTTTTACAGTTGTTACCACTAAGAAATACCTCTTTTTTTACCCCACTCCAACATCTATGTGTGTAAGGTAAATTCCAGGTTGACTTGATGTACCCTTTACCCAACCTTTCATACAGGCCCGCTGGTATGTGCTTTTGGCAATATTGAAACTGAAAAGTCGTTATCGGAATTGTAATGGTGCCATGTATTATCCATTCAATGACAGGTTTTTCGGAGACTGTCAATGGTAATCTTTCTAGTTTTTCAATGCTCAGCACCGTATAGTCTGCCCCTCTTTGTGTCAAAGAGATTTGTTTATCTGTAAGGTTAAAGACAGAAAACAATGACGTTGTGTTGATTAGACGCCATGTCACGTAGCCTGAACGGGGATTTTGTAATGTCCAGCCTAACTGTACAATAGGATGTATGACGTTATAACGCATGCATTTACAACGCATGCCATCACAACGCAACTTTTACATCGCAGGTGCCATTACAACGCATGGCATTACAACGCAGGTATTTACAACGCAGGGGCTATTACAACGCATGCCATTACAACGTAAGTATAGGTAAGTATATAATTTAAATTAAAAATGTAAATAATTCTAATTTAATTAATTTAATTTAATTTATTTTAATTTAATTTAATTAATTTAAATTAAATTTAATTTTACTTTATTTTTACCCTGTACCCTTTTACCCAAAAACCCCAAACTGACCCTGAACCCTAAAAATACCCCTTTACCCAAAAACCCATAACTGACCCTAAACCCTTAAAATACCCCTTTACCCAAAAACCCAAAACTGACCCTGAACCCTAAAAATACCCCTTTACCCAAAAACCCATAACTGACCCTGAACCCTAAAAATACCCCTTTACCCAAAAACCCATAACTGACCCTGAACCCTAAAAATACCCCTTTACCCAAAAACTGAAAACTGACCCTGAACCCTAAAAATACCCTTTTACCCAAAAACTGAAAACTGACCCTGAACCCCAAAAATACCCCTTTACCCAAAAACTGAAAACTGACCCTGAACCCTAAAAATACCCCTTTACCCAAAAACTGAAAACTGATCTGAACCCTAAAAATACCCCTTTACCCAAAAACTGAAAACTGACCCTGAACCCTAAAAATACCCCTTTACCCAAAAACTGAAAACTGACCCTGAACCTAAAAATACCCCTTTACCCAAAAACTGAAAACTGACCCTGAACCCTAAAAATACCCCTTTACCCAAAAACTGAAAACTGACCCTGAACCCTAAAAATACCCCTTTACACAAAAACTGAAAACTGACCCTGAACCCTAAAAATACCCCTTTACCCAAAAACTGAAAACTGACCCTGAACCCTAAAAATACCCCTTTACCCAAAAACCCAAATCTCACCCTGAACCCTAAAAATGCCCCTTTCCCCTAAAACCCAAAACTGACCCTTAACCCAAAAAATACCCCATTAAAAAAACAAACATATAACATTTTAAATATAATTATATACTTACCAGTACTTACGTTGTAATGGTATGCGTTGTAATAGCACCTGCGTTGTAAATACCTGCGTTGTAAATACCTGTGTTGTAATGGTTTTTGCGTTGTAAAAGTTCCGTTGTAATGGTAGTGCGTTGTAAAAGTTGCGATGTAATGGTTGTTTCCCGTACAATAGAACGTAATTGGGACTGGCCATGTTGTAACATTAGCATATCCTGTTCTAGTATATCAATAACAGATGATACAATGCTGTCCACTGAATAAATTCTGGAGGACAGAGTTGTTAACCCATTGTCCACTACAGACAGTGTTTTTCCAAATTAATACGATCAATTTCTCGTATTTTTTCAGCAGTTTCAATTTGCGTTACTTTCCAAGCTTCGTTGTAAGCAGCATAAATACCGGCGTATATGAAACGTTTTTGACGCTGTTTGTGAGGTCCCAATAAGAAATCTCGCAAGTCAGCACCTTCTTAAAGTAAGGTCAAGTGTTGCTTAATTTCAGGTAGTGTGGATTTCTGTAGCCATTCGAGGCATAGTTTTCCTACACTGTATGTTGTAATTATCCCTGGATGTTGTCTCTGGGAATATCTTGGGTCTGGCCTGTTCTGTTTGAACCCCTGTGTTTTGTTCAGGAATCTATCTTGACAGTTATTAGTGTCCGTTGGCCTGATCAACCATTTTCTCCAATCAGGATTAGTTCTGTTTTGGTGTTAAATATGGGATACGTCTATCTCCACATCTGTAGTGCTAATACGATCAGGTATGGGCTTTGGTATAGACGGTTGTTTAAGTCCTTTATCCTGGCTAGGCCAAGACAGGTTGTTGAATGGTGTCATTCAAGAACATTATTTGTTCTCGGATCAGGCAGGCTCTGAATAAGGATTCTAAACCTTGTACCTGCCAGTCTTTTGTACCCCAGACAGTTTTTGTTTCAATGTTGTTTTTCCAAAATTCAAAACCAAATGTAGACAATTTTTCATATAATTTTGCAGAATATATCAGTTTAGTGTTTGTCAACTTGTTTTTCATTCCTGTCTTATTTATAATCTTAAAATAAAACGTTTCTGGATCAGTGTTATTAAACCCAGAGAAGTATGGGAATTTCTCATGAAAAGTTTTCGAGCTGCCTTTTGGCGGTGTTGGACAATGTTCCCATTGATTATAAGTGAAAACATTTCTAGGATTAGTAGATTTATGCAAATAGTGGTGCCCATAATGATTAAAGCAATACATTTCTTCATAATCTGATGAACCTTCTAAATAATCATGTTCTGTAAATTTTGCTGACATTTCTAAATCTGACATCATATTATTAATAGTTTCAAAGTCCCAATCATCAGAGAAAGTGCTAGGTGATATAAAGTCACTTAAAGAAACCTTGAACTGATGTGGATATTTCAAGAGTTCAACCGGGCCATAGATGTCGTAATCAGTAGCGTCCCATGCTACACCACCAGGTATAGGAATGGCTGTGATGTTTACTGATGATAGTTCTCTTTTTTCAATGTGAGTAGATCTGTGAGGCTTTAGAACCAAGTTGATTTTCTAACTTGCTGTGTCCATTGTACTGTATTTTCCATCAATCATTCTTCCCAAGCTTAAAACCAAAATGAGCCAGAGTAGGAGGAAAAGTACACCTAACACAATCCACAATTCAATCCATGGTGAAATCAGATGTGTTTCTCCAAGTTGATGAAGGAGTTCAGTTATTTTTTATTTGAAAGTTTTATTTGCTGGCTTATCTTCATGTTCACTTGGATCTTCAGAAGAGTCATCGAAATTGATGAAGTAGCCAGATGCAGTTCTGTCAATTGTTGGAATTGCTTCCGGATTTTCATTAATGTTTGCATGTGTATGTTCAGAGGCTACATCATTGTAGACCAGTATTTCTTGACGAGCTGTTGCAATTTGGGTTTCAAGAGGCACAAGTTCCATGGCTTTGTTGCATAGTCCTTCTTTATTCACTGCAGGTTTATCAAATGTGATTAGTCTCCCAGTTTGAACCTCTTGAATTGTAGCAAGGTTTGGTCTTTTGCTACTTTTTGGGAGTCCACTGGGCCTACTACTTATTATTGGCCACATGATTGTGGTTTTACCAGGTCGATTGATACAACTCTGTTCTTCTTTTTACCAGCAAGGGGCGGTAGTACTACTGATCTTGTTCCGCTGATAGCTAAGACAGGTACTGCTTTCCTGTAAGAAGGCCCAAATTCCTTCTTCACCGCGATCTTTTCTCTGACCAGATCCCCAATCTTTGGAATCCAGACGGGTCTTGCTGGGACAGGTGGTTTTTCTTCGTTGGCTTTAGCTTTGTGTTACTTAACTTCTTCTTGTTTCATTTAAGTCCTGTAAAACAGCCAAACGACCTTTGATATCAAAGGTTTTTTGTTCCACCACTAAAGTCTGACTATCGAGGTCTTCGATTATCATTCTTGTACCAAACAAAAGTTCATACAGAGTGATTCCATCCAGATAATTTCTTGGCAGATTATTAAGACTACGTTGGACACTTATTAGATGTTTGACCCACCCATCACCCGAACCTAATACCCTCGCTGTAATAGATTGCTTTATGTCACGTTTTTTTCTCTCCACTACCGCATTTCCCTCAGGATGGAATGGACTAGAGTACCGCAATGTAATGCCCAAGCTGGCCATAGCCTCCTTGTAAGCTCGAGAGCTAAACGCAGGACCCTGGTCAGAATGTAGCATGCCAATTGTGTATGTGCCGATAAAGACTCGCAAATCTTTTATAACAGTTCTGGCGTCAGCCAAGCGCTGGGGCCACATCCAAATGAATCTCGTCTTAATATTTATGAGATCGCTTCTTTTCGTATGGACGTCTGCGTGTAGAAAGCCTAATGCTGTCTAATAGATGTGTCTGGGCTAATCTCACTGTGCCCGAGTCTGGTAACTGGTCCGGTTCACAACTGTGATCTCTGTTGCAGTCCTGACAATTTAATGCAAAGTTATAAACCTGCACGCTCATCCCTGGCCACCAGTATTCCGATTATAATTTTATTAGTGATTTCAAGATTTCTTGGTGCCTCAGACCCATTCCCATGTGTGCTTCTTGAATCAAGTAAGCCCTCCGGTTCGTGTTTGGAATTACTCTGTCCCCCACTCCAGGGATTTGAGCAAAAAAAACGCAGTTTGCATCAATTATGTATGTATTATTGAGTGGATAATTTAGAGGTAAGGCCGCTTTTAATCAGGCTTTTACCGCCAGCATGGTTTCTCCATCTATTTGTTTTTTAGAACGCTTTTTTGTAGCTACGGAAGCCGGTTGAACAGCTGCCGTTGTGGCTTTGTTAGCCAATGAATTTCCTGCAACGTGAACACCATCATGTCGAAGACTCTGCGTATGTATTACGTGAGTCTTTCGTAGTTCTTTCTGTAAAAGAACTACATGTTCCCATAGTTTTTTATGCTTTATTGTGACATCTGTTTCATCTTTGTAACCGTTTTCAATCCAGGTCTGCATGAAATTATTGTAAAACTGGACGCAGAAATGCGAGCCGCACACTATTAGTGTGGGGAATTCGCGATAGGTATTTTCAAGCGCCATCTTTAAAGCTTTTAGTTCAGCTCGCTGAGCTGTTCAGTTTCTGAGTGATTCAGTTTTAGTGACCATCGGTCTGAATTTACCTATGCGCCAGCGACCTTTAACAATAGCGCATGCTGCATTGTAAACTTGTTTATCCACAACGTAGTGTTGTGCAGATCCGTCTGTGTAGATTACACAGGCGTACTGTTCGAGAGGCAAAATTTCGATCGACAGAGCACATTCATGTTCGTATTCTAGATGTTCTAGCTTTTTCATTTTAGGATCGAATGTGTGTATCATGTCTGCTGTAGTAAGAGAATTAACCCATTGTATCCATCTCGGATTTAAAGCTTTAGCATTCGAAATGCTCGGTCTTGTTACTGCCTCAAGGGCTGATACTGCTGTTAAAATAGATATGCTCTTCCCTTGGGCTAGGGCTCTTTCTTTTGCTACTGCAGTTTGGACCGCAGTCAGAATTTATTCAGTAGAACTGAATTTTATTTCAGCTTGTGTGTACAAGTGTGATTTATAAGATATTTGTACCGTTTCTCCCTCATTAGAGGTGGGGTACGTAAATCCGCATCTTCCTGGGATGACTCGGATTACAAGGTTGTGTTATTTTGCGCGTGTTTGCAGTTTTGTTTTAGCTAACATGTCTGTTTGTATTGATCGTAACATTTTTGTGTTCTTGTGTCCAATTAATTGATTTTAAATCCATTTTTATTAATTCGTAGAGGGGTTTAACGTCCTCTGCGTAGTTTAGAATGTACGTTTTCCGAAATTCAGGAAACCTAGAATTGATTGTAAGTTTTTCATCGTTTTTGGAGCTTAGAGTACTGCACACTTCTCTAAGAAGTTGTCTGCTAGGCTTTTGCCTTCACTTGATAACTCATATCCTAAAAATAGGACAGTTAGGTGGGCAATTCGTGATTTTTTAAAGTTGAATTTGTACCCTTCAGATGCGAACCCAAGTATTATGGTGTTCACTCTTTTCAAGTGTGTCTCCAGGTCATCGTCTGTAAGATAGATGTCATCGACATAGGATAATGCCTCATCATCATACATTTGTAGTAATTTTGTTACCCTTGCTTAAAATAATCCTGGGCTGTTCTTGAATCCCTGGGCGAGACGACAAAATTGCCCCTGGGCCCCCAGGAAAGCGGTCAAATACCTGCTTTCTGGTGCAATGTTTTGACAGAAGAAACCATTTGAAATATCTAATGTCGTTTTATATTTTTTGCACACGATGTTATTCATTAGTGCTGCACTGTGTGAGTTTTGTACTGCAAATGTTTTGCAGCAAGAGTATTCGGTGTCTGTAATCCAAATCTAGACGATATGAATCATCTGGTTTGGAGACAGGAAACAAAGGGGTGTTCATTTGTGAGGTGCATGTTTCAATCACCCCCTGGTATTCAAGTTGATCTAAGATCTCCGTGACTTGTTTTTTAGCTTGTTGCTTAACAGGATACTGCCTTTGTGCAGTAGGTTGATTTTTTTAATTGAATTTTATGGTGAGGAGAATCCTCATCCCATCCTACATGATTATAATGCAGGGGCTTGGGCCACTGCCCATTTTCTAGCATATGATTATTTTTTATGAATTGGAATGTGATTTGAGAAGGCAGGCATTATCATTTCTTCGCCATGTGGGCATTCTCTGACAAACTCTGTTGGCAAGTCTCTTTGCCAGAAGGATATCATAGCCTTTAGATAGATTCTCCCAAAAGAGCCCTCTTATTTTTACTAGTTTTGTCCCCTTCTATACGTAATGTTATTTCATATAATTTATGGGGTATACTAACTCTGGTGTCTGCAGTTTCCACCTGAATGTATTCATTCGTGTCCACTGTCTCCAGAAGATTCATCAGGATCTTGCGAGCTATGGTCACTTCTGCTGCGCTGTCTAGCATTGTCTGGGCCCATTCTCCATTCTTGAGTTGTGTCCTCAGAATCTTCGGCATGTTTTATTTTAATACTAGCTACCTTCTTTTTGGGAAATTGTACTTTTTTACTTTGATGAGCAGGTTCCTAGTCTTTGGACTTGACGCGCTCTTCTTTATGTTCTGACCGTCCTCTTCTTTCCGATTTCTGTGAGGAAGTCTGAAAAGATCGAGAGAGACGTGTATCATTATCTTGATATCAGTCAGGTTGTCTTAAATTATCCCTATTTCTAAGGTTGTATCTTTTTTCAGAGGGCTCCCGTACTGGAGACCTGTCCCCCGTCCTGGAGATCGATTTCTCCGTTGGGGAGACCTTCCTCTGGACTGAAACTGTTTTTCTCTGGGAGTGGTTTGTTTATTACCCTCCCACTTTGTTTTTGGAGTGATGAGATTATTCTTAATAAAGCTTTTTTCAGGATTTTCAGTTACTTGTGGTTTCCCACCCAAACTATCTCTACCTAATTCTTCATAGCACTTTTCAATTATTCTGGCAAGTTCAAAAGGTTGGTCTGTTATTTCTGTTTCTTTTAATTTTTGGCGGATCGCCACAGATGCTGCTTCTCCTTTCATG
Source organism: Lissotriton helveticus (assembly GCF_964261635.1). Taxonomy (NCBI): domain Eukaryota; kingdom Metazoa; phylum Chordata; class Amphibia; order Caudata; family Salamandridae; genus Lissotriton; species Lissotriton helveticus. Next base: position 1,918,407,606 of record NC_136063.1, read on the forward strand.
TTGGCTAGTAGTATAGCCGAGACTAGCTTAAAGTCTTTCAGTAATTTCACACCTAGATTTAAAGCAGGCTCCGGACCATATTCATTTTGAATCTGTCTTAGTACGTCTGGTATAACCGCCATAGACGGAACACCATGTGTTTTTGTGTATATTGAAGCAAAGACTGTTCCCCAAGTGTCACAGTCCTCCACATGTGGTGCGATCCCCATGTGTTTTTGTGTATATTGAAGCAAAGACTGTTCCCCAAGTGTCACAGTCCTCCACATGTGGTGCGATCCCCATTGGTAGACAGATTGTCAGAATTCTGTGTTTTTCATGAGGTGTACTATCAGGAAATACTGCCTCTATTTGAGTATTTTTTTGAGCTAACCAGAACGGAATTTGTTCCCGTTTTGCGGGTAATTTGCCAATGACTGATTGTATAGTCTGTGGTGTAATTTTATTTGTGTTCCCCTGGTGAGGGGTGTGCTGTGGAATTTTTATTGCTAGTTGGACTGTTAAAGTTCCTCATGACATATTGGACCACTTGTCTATGTATTTTGATTAATTGTTTTAGCTGAACTAAAAGTACTCTGTCTGACATTCCTTCAATGTCAGGATGTGGTGTATAGCTGGCTAGAACTGGCCATGTGGCTCCTGGTCTACCTAGTGGACCGAGCCTGGTAATGTGATTTTGATGTTTTAGGGCGCCATTAAACCAGAGCTGATGCTCTTGGTAAGTTAGTGGAATTTCAACGTCCTCTAAGGGAACGTATTCCGCTGGAGGTTCCTCTGCTTTGTAGTAGTGGAACTTGTGTGTCACAGTGTTTGCTGCTGGAAAAGTTATCCATGAATAGAATACCTCTGTCTGCCGATTTTCATGTGCCTCTACTACAAATTTGACTGTACCACCTCTTGATGATACTCCATTATTTATAAGTTTGTAAGTTACACTGTTTCTTACATTTATCGGGATGATTATTGCCTCCGGGTCATTTTGGAGGGCTGTGTCATCTAAGACTGCTTGAGCTGTTATTTTAGCTCTCTCCCTTTCGTCTTCACTTTCCAACATCTTTGCTGACAGAAAGTTTGCAGAGCACGTTTCAAGGAAACCAAGATTAGGTGCACAATATTTTGGAACACTGTATCCTTCAACGTTGACTAAACCAAAAACTTATTCATAGGATTCTCCTCCTACTAAGTTTTGGCGGATACTAACCTTTTACCCACTCCAGACGTCTATTGGAGTTTTTACGGGAAAAAGGGGTCTGTGTGAAAAGCACGACTGAGTTACTCTAGTATCTAGCGTTAAATTATCACCTTACCAAACGTTGGGCGCCATGTAGTGTAGTTCCTATATTCCCAATAGGCTCTGCGCATTGGAATAACATAAACGATAGTTTAGACGTAGGACTTAGATCGACTAGGTCTCTATTGAATATGTTAGACTTAATTATGAATGCCAGCTAGCTCAGAGGTCACTAGAAACTTTCTCGAATTCACAAGAAGGGATTCGTTTCTGACAACCACATAAACATCACAACTTTGCTCCCCCAAGAACAAGGAGTATATCTCCAGAGTCGCGGAAACAATAGATAGCTATTGCACTCAGTCAATCGTGCATGCTTCGCTTCACCAGAAGTGCAGAGAAACAGAGAGACGGTGTTTTAAATAAAAGAGGTTATTTATTGAACAGTCTTCTTTCTCATGCAAGAGAAGTGAATTGCTACAATCGCAATTCTTGTCATAAAGTAAAGTGCGTACAGTAAAAGGAGTATTATAAGCTAATACTGTAAACGCATGGTATGGTTTCTGAGCCATACGGTGTTTTAAATAGATAAAATACATGCAATGATAAAATCATGACTAAACGTACTCAACTGGCGCTTCTAAGATACGCCTACCCCGGTGTACTTAACCTAAGCCTAGTACATGGGAAGGAGTAAGTGAGATGTAGTTTTAGTTAAGATAGTTTCTGCCAAGAATCTAATTCAGGAATTCTCTAAGGGTGTAATCAGCTCCGTACCTTGGTTATAGAATGAAGGACGTCTTGTATCCCTCTCTCAGGACTCGATCTCCTAGCAACCCGCAAGGGTGACAGGGAAACACTGGAGCTGGATTTCTCGGCAGGAGAAAAGACAGTGTCAGTGCGTCAGCGGGAGGGTCGGCTTCCTTCGGCACTTGCTACAGCAGGGTGTTGGGCAAGTAGATAGTAGATCTGCTCCAAACCACCGTGTGTTTTGCTAGGGCGGATGCTGGTATGTTTATACCTGGAAGGTGCCGAGTTTGACGTAGGTTGGACATAGGACGTCACTAAGAACTCGCAGTTCTTTCAGGACTCCGGGAGTTCTAGGACAAATCAATACAGAAGCAGGGGGGATTCCTGGGCTGCTGGAGGCTTGGTTTGTTTAAGAACGCGTTGTGCTTTCTAGGAGTCTATGGGAGTAGCCTTGCCGTATTTGGACTGCATTGGCTATGTCTTAATATGGGTTTGATTCTTATGCCTATATAAGGATATGATTTGCTATAACCACATAAGGGCATGAATCGGGAATATTTAACTAGAGTCCTAAATTCGTCTACAACAGAAGTTGTACAACATGTAAAACAAGGTGGATATGCCTTAAACGACATGCACATTAAAATGTCTCCTTAGTGTGATAATTCAGCAACAGTACAATAGAGCAAGGGGGGCGTGGCCAGCCAGGCAACATGGCGTACGCGACTTTCTAGAGCTCCGTCTGTAGGGCCCTTAATTTCCCTGCATTTATCCTGTGAGAGTGTTTCTCTTTTCCCCATACCGAGAGGAGCTGGCGTGGGAACGACTGGGGGAGCTGCCGGAACGAAGTACGGCAAAAATTGAGACGGCGGTGGTGCAGGAGCGGCCATCGGACTGTGGCGGCGCTGAGAGGCCGGCAAGGCGCGAATTTCGACCGGGGCCTTGGCGCCCAGGAGCGACACTGGTGACTGAGCGGAGGAGGGGGCAGGGAGAGTTGGGCCCCGACTAGAGCCTCGGACTACTGAGGCATGGTGTGACGAGCAGCGGCGGCCCCGGAGAGCACAGGAAGTCGGGCGGGGCCCCGGAATTGAGCCCGGTGTGGCGCGAGATAAGGCGGCAGACCCCAGGGTGCCTGGAACCGGCAACAGAAGAGTGCTGTGGCTGACATGCACTGCGGTAAGGCTGCCCCACCCCCCCTCCCCAGCGCGCCTCCAGGACGGTTACCCTGAGAGAAAGGGCGGCAGGGGTAGGGATTCAACAGGCCCCAATACAAGCGGCAGTGCGGAGGGAAGTTGAGGCCAAGCCCGCAGCACACTCATATTGTCGGGAGAGAGGCGGCGGCCCAACAGGATCCCCGCGGAGCACTGCAAAGGCCTGACAGCGTGCTGAGGGGAAAGGCCTTGCCCCTGGTGTGCGCCCAACAATAAAAGGCCTGAGTACCTGATAACTGGCACGGAGAGCTGCTATTGTGGCACCGCTGGCGCTGCTTGCCGCCAAAAGGAGGGTCACTTGGAAGGGGGTAGCTGCATGACCACCCCACACTGAGCCGCATCGTATCCACGGGGGCACCGGACATCAGAGCTGGTCCTAGGAGGCACAGGAGGGCAGCAGAGGTCGCGGACCGAGTGGCGAGGACGGTGCGACAAGCCACAGCATACTGTCCAAGGGCGCCATCTTGTCACAGGCGCCATTTTGGACATTCCTGCACCGGGCGGCCTCTGCCCCTGGGTCGTCTAAGACACTGCCCCTTTGCTATCGCTGCTGGGATCTGGGGCCGCGCCTGAGACGAGAGGCCGGGCCCCCTGCGCTGCCGGAACTGTTGCGCCTGTCGGCGAGGGTTGCTATCCGTACCTGCACGCCCCCCTGGGAAGGCGCACATACCGGAGAACCAGAGCTGACCTGGGCGACGGACCGCCCCATAGCTTCTTGACAGCGACGCCCGGCGGTGGAGGCCTGACCCAGCTTGTTTCCTCTTCACCCACGCGCAACTTTGCCTGACTAGGCGGGAGGTTCCCCCTACATCCGTCGCTGGACATCAGGCGAGGCACGTTGATGTCCAAGGCACAGCAGCTCGTAATGGGCAGGCTTCGGGACAAATCTCAGTCGAAGCTACAGGTAGCGAGCGGCTCTGACCCCGCCCAGGAACAAAGGCGAGCAGACATGGAGCCAACAGCCACCCTGGTGGCCAAAATGGACACTGTTCTGGCAGCGGTGGAGCGCATTGGAGCCACCCTAGCACAAACCAAGACTTCTCTGGAAGCACGGATAGACAGTCACATCTGACTTCACGCTGCTACATGCGGACCACCGTCAGTTGTCGGAGCCAGTTGCCACGCAGCGTCAGACGGTCCAAGAACTGCAGCCTGTGGTGCACAGTCATGCCTCAGCATTACAAGACTTGATCGACAGGGTCAACGCGCTGGAGGACCGAGTGGAGGATGCGGAAGGGCGCTCCCGGCGCAACAACGTCCGGGTGGTCGGCCAGCCGGAGGGAGAAGAAGGGGGAAGGACCCTGAGGAATACACGGAGCCTTGGCTGCGGACACTCCTGTCGACTGGAACGTTGTCCCCGCACTTTGTGGTTGAGAGGGCGCACAGGGTGCCGGCGCAGGCTCAGCGACCCGGGACTCTGCCCCGTCTGTTTCTCTTCAAACTCCTCAACTATCGGGACCGGAATACAGTACTCCGCGAAACCCGGAAGATGAGTGATTTTAAAGTGGGTAACAGCCATGTGATGTTTTTTCCGGACTACACAGCAACAGTACCAAAGAGACGTGGATCGTACCTGGCAGTGAAGAAACAGCTGCGGGAACTGGAACTGCCTTACTCGTTGCTGTTCCCCTCCCGTCTGCGGGTGGTCACCAAGGAGGGCACTCGCTTCTTTGAGGCTCCATCGGAAGTCTGGGACTGGCTGGAAGAGACGGGACAATGGTCGGGGACGAGGTCTGCGGGCCCGTAAGAGGGCGAATGGCAAGAACAGCGCTCCAGGTGACGGAGGAGGAAGAGGGGGACTCGGCGGGGCGCGGGCCTGGGTCAGGCAGCGCCCAGCCGGAGAAGATGCGGCAGGAGCGGCAGGAATCACTCGAGGCGGTTGCGACACTGGGAGTGGTCAATGCTATTGGCGGCCCGGACTACAGGCAACAGAGTGAAATGGACGTGAGTGGCTCGTCCTCACCATCCACCGTGCTGTTGGATGACATTGTCCTGCCTGTGGTGACGCCCCAGACAGCTGACTTCATAATGTGACTGGCGGCAGACCTGAGATGGACTGATGTGATTACTGTGCTCAGCACAATGTTAGCTGTATCCTTTACGTGCCTGCTGCAGCGCGCTGTCATAATTAGTTGCTGGCTCTTATAGCTAGTGTAGACTTGGGATTAAGCCTCGCTAACACAATGCAGGCGTGCCCCCACACCTTAGATTGGGGGATGTTTAGCATATGGTTCGCAGGGTGGCCTCCAAAGGCGGCTCATGCCAGCTCTCCGCGATTCACTGATTAGTTCTTTCCAAACACCTCTCAGAAGCCTAACGGCCCTGGGAAAGGGAGCACCCTGATTTAACTGTTGGCTGCGCGCTTCATCGCATACACTTTACGTTGCTGACACGTCACATTAAGAGGTAGATTCATTACCTAGTTTGGACGTATGCCCTGTTGGGAACTCGCCCATACTGTTACACTGTTAGTTCTGGTTCACACATTTCAGAAGCGGCACTCAGAGTTTCCCCTCGAGAGTCCGTCCCTCGGCCCTACATGGCACCCCCCCTGGCCCCCCGGGAAGCTGTACTACAACCCCGAATATGGCGTGCACTAACATCATGACCTGGAACATCCACGGCATGCACACCCCGTCGCGCCAATACTCTGTCTTCGCCTATATACAGCGCCACAAGGTGGGGGTCGCGCTCCTGCAGGAGACACACATGTCCCGGGTAGAACTGGATCGACTCCGTAGACGCTGGAGAGGGCAGGTCTACAGTACGACATACTCAGCGCAAGCGCGTGGCCCCTTGATTTGGGTGAGGGCAGGTGTCCCATTTATATGCGCAGACACTCAGGTAGACCCAGAGGGGAGATACTCCCTTGCAAGGGGAGGCTAAATGGACAGGAGGTACTGCTGGGATCCATTTATGCCCCTAATACGGATCAGCCCACTTTCCTGGTAAATTTAAACCACATTCTTCAACGGTACATGGGCCTTCCTTGGCTGCTAGGCGGAGACTTCAACATGGTTCTTGACACGCACTTAGACCGTTCCTTCCCGCCCCTTCGTGGGGCGGCAGCAACATCGACAGCGCAGGCTCTACGGGACTGGCTATTGCACTGGGGAATACATGATCTCTGGCGTGCGCAGCACCCTACAGACAAAACATACTTGTACTACTCGCAGGTCCATGACCTCCATGTCCGCTTGGACCGTATAGTAGGCTCCCAGTCCCTGCTCCCGCTCCTGACTAGGTCGGAATACCTAGGTAGAACACACTCAGATCACAACCCCTTATGGTTCCAACTTAGCTGGGAGGCGGACCGACCCCTGGTGCCCACGTGGCGGCTACAGCCAGCCACGCTGGAGGACGCTGAGTTTAGATCTTCGTTGGGCACGGCCATCCTAGCCTATTTTGAGGAGAACGCGGAAACGGCAAGCGACCCCATGGTGGAATGGGATGCCCACAAGGCGACTATCCGTGGGCATTGCATAGGTGCCACATGGAACATTTGCGCACAAGTGTCCGCTTCCTTGACCCGCATAGAGACCGAGCTCCTGAGATACGAGAGGGAAGGAGAGGGGACTGGTAGGCACATGAACAAGCTTGCGGATCTCCTTGGAGAGCACGCGGTACTTATCGAAAGGCTGAGATGTCACAATTATGCTGCGCATACAGCCAAGACGCATGCCACAGCAGATAGAGCTGGCCGCCTATTGGCCCGGCTGGTGCAAAAGACTGACCCGCAACACCCCGATCGGTGCCACCCGCACAGGGGAAGGGACAGTGGTATATACACAGTGCGAGATACACCGGGCGCTGACTGACCACTACTGGGAACTTTATAGGGCTCGAGGCACTGGCCTTGAACATATACTGGCTGAGTTCCTGGAGTCGGTTGCGCAGCCCACAGTCACTGAGAGTCAGAAAGCAGTGCTCGGTGCCCCACTTACACTGGAAGAAGTGGAAAATGCGATCCAGGCACTGGCGACCGGGAAAACCCCGGGGCCTGACGGCCTGCCATATGAATACTACAAAGCGAATAGGGACATCCTAGTGCCCCAGCTCCTTCAGGTGTACAAGGCGGGTCAGTTCCCACCATCTTTGCGGGAAGCGTTTTTAGTGTCCCTACCTAAACCCGACAGAGACCCCATGGCCTTGGGCTCCTACCGCCCACTGGCAATGCTTAACACCAACTACAAGATATTCGCCAAAACCCTTGCAGAGCGTCTGGCGCCGGCGGTCTCGCACTTGGTACACCCGGATCAAAACGGGTTCGTCCCGGCACGGTCCACGTCCCTGAACCTCAGGAGATATTTCAGTGTAGCGGCGGAAGCGACGAAGGCCTGGCCCAGAGCGGGGTGCCTGGTGCTGGACCTGGAAAAGGCCTTTGATTGCCTTGAGTGGGGCTACCTGTCGTCCGTGCTGGAGAAGTATGGGTTGGACGTAAACTTCCTGCCGTTGGTGGACCTCTTGTACCGGAACCCTGTGGTCTGCGTCCGGCTGGGGCCATATATTTCGGAGGCAGTGGCGGTGGGCAGGGGCACCCGACAGGGGTGCCCTCTGTCTCTGCTGCTCTTCGCGCTGGCCATGGAGCCCTTGGCTGCGGCCATGAGACAAACCCTGGCAGATGGTATCCCACTGGGCGACGGCGTTCACCAGGTGTCATTATACGCTGACGACCTATTGGTATTCGTCCGGGACGTGGGCGCATGCCGGAGCTGCTGGCTACCTGTTGAGTAGCTTCGCCGGTCTATCGGGGCTCCGAGTAAACCCAGGCAAGTCCTCCCTCTACGCATTTAGCAGCGAGGTAGCCGATCCGGAATATCGCCTTCATGGCACACGAGTCCAATGGAGAGCAGACACGTTTATGTATCTGGGGATTCAGATCTGCCGGAAGACCTACTCGACGGAAATCTGGGAAGAGCGCTGACAGCGCTCAAGACTCAGATCGGCTTTTGGTCCACGCTCCCCCTGACGCCCACAGGCAGAGTGGCCCTTGCCAAAATGGTCATGCTCCCTCGCCTTTTGTACCATTTCGCAAATCTGCCCTTGTTTATACCTGCTTCCTTTTTCTCCAAACTTAATAAGGTCCTGCGCGACTTTATTTGGGGCGCGTCCCGGCACCGCCTGGCGCTTGGGAAACTGTTCCTACCCACAGACAGAAGTGGACTAGCCGCTCCCTGCTTTGAGCATTATTACCTGGCGGCGCAGCTCCAGTGGATAGCCCGCTGGTTAGCGGACAGGGGGAGAGAGGACACTGCCACTAGTGAGCCGACCTACACCATGGAGCGGATCACCGCGCTATTCCATCCACTAGCAGCACCGGCGCGCCCCACCCCACTATTGTTGGCGGTGGCATTCAAATGCTTCCGCAGGGCACTGTTACTTAAGAGAACGGTGCTCCCTTACGCACCTGCAGTGCCGCTGGAAGGTTCGCCGGGAGGCGAGGGGTTCCTCACGCGCCACATGCTGGAGCAATGGCAGGTAGCGGACGTCCAGACACTAGGCGACTTGTATCAAGATGGAGCATTGATACCCTACGATACGCTGATCGATGACGTTGGGCTTCCCCCTGGGGGGTTCCTAATACACCGCTCCCTCACGGCTCACATGGCGGCTAGGTGGGGAGATATTGCAGGGGAGCCTGCGCAGCACTTGACCGTGCAATATCTGTGGCACGGTCACATGTCATGGGTAGGGGCAGACATCTAATTAAGTGGTTCGCTGCATCCTTAAGGGCGCACACAGAACTGGATCTGGCCCCACTCCGTGGAAAGTGGGAGCGGGATCTAGGGCGAGCGCTAGTTGATAAAGAGTGGGAGAAAATTCTTAAAAGCCCGGTGCGCATCCCCAGAAACATGCGCTTTCGCCAAATTCAAGTCTACATAGTTCACAGGGCCTATCTCACCCCCGACTTAATCAATAAATACTTTCACAGCGGTGACGCGTCCTGCCCTAGATGTGGTGAGGTGAATGCAGACCTTCTTCATCTTTTGTGGCACTGCCCAGGGCTAGGCACTTATTGGAGAGACATTAGCGGGTTACTTACGCAGTGCACTGGCCGCACCATTCCTTGTAACTGGCCTGAGTACCTCTTACATCATTTCAAGCGGTCACCCAAAGACAAGATATCATCCCGCTTCCTGGATTTGGGGATGATAGTGGCAGCACGCCTCCTCACGAGGAGGTGGAAGGCGAGCGACTCACCTAGTGTACGGGCATGGATTCTGTCCCTCCAGTCGTGGGCCCGGGCGGAATGGACTGCCATAAGGCGGGAGTAAATAGTGGGGCTCCATAGAGAGCCTATGGCGGAGCACTGGGAACGCATGCTTACCGCCCTACAGGCAGCAGGAAGCGCCGTGGGCGAGGGGGTGACAGGGGACTAGGCAGGCACAATGGGCGACTGGTGGGGTGCAAAGTGGACAGTACGCCTGACACTTAGACTGGTGCACAACACACAAATGCGGCAAGAGAGCAGTAGAAGCTGGAGACATGCGCGCTTGGGAGGAGAGGGAAGGAGGGGGGGGGTGGGGGATGGGGATGGGAAGGTGGTCAAAGCGTAATGTATCTCTGTGACAATACCGCAGTTTGTTGTTCCTGCTTTGTTGCAAATGACTTTTTGCAGTTGTTCGATATATATAAGACTCATCTCTGCACACAGGGCTGGAGCGCATGGGCTCTTTTATGCTATGGACTTGCTCAGGCGCCCAAGGTTAAACTCCTTGCTATCTAAGTGTAACGTTGCAGCGCCTCATGGATATGTTACCCTGCTCGTGTAATGATAACCTGGCACAGTTGAAGAGCTGTAATGTTTGCAATGGCGCACCTACTGTAATGTTGAAATATATAAATGCCAATAAACAGATTTGACAAAAAAAACAGTACAATAGATCAAATGTCAGGTACAACCTTGGTGTCCAACGCTCATCCACCTAGAGCGCCAAATTCTGAATCCCCAATAAGTGATGCAGATCTAACTTAACAAAAAGCACATCATGTTTGTTACTATTATCCTTTGTGCAATTAAGCACTCTTCTTCAACAATATTCTCGTATTATGGAGTTCCCCATCAATAAATATCACGTAGCTGTAGGTCAGTCAGTTTTTATTTCTGTGTACAGCACAACATCCAACAGCCGATGCACGTTTCGCCCTACCAGGGCCTCCTCAAGGCTCACCGGCGATATAGTTCACACCCTATTTGTCCAAGGCACTTCAAAGGTATGGATTTCAAAGTAAAATACCATATGTCCACAATACTCAATGCAAGATTTGCATTCTAATCTCCGCACCAATTGCTGCACGTCTTGTGCCAATTCTCAGTCCTCTGAATTCACCATTGCTGTGGAGCCATGATAAGTTCCATTGCGCTGTATTTTTCCAGCGTCCGTGCATATACGAAGTCCCTCTTTCTTTTAAAGTTGTGTACGACTTCCAGGAAGTTCAAGTCCTCGTCCTCCCACTCCAAGTCGTCTGGTCAGTCAGGTAAGAGACATAAGAAACACAAGAAGTTGAAGGGCGCTTCAACTTCTCCCTGTCCGTTGTCTGATGTGAAGGGAGAGTCTCAATGCTCTAGGCCTCGTTCTATCGAACTTGCGCCTGTGTTGGCTCTGTTTCTCTGCCTTTTCAGGAGCCGGAGCGACTCCACCCAGCTTAAAGACTACTCTGATCCCATGTGCATCATATTTAGGCGACCCGATCCTCCTGGCAGAGGGGGCTCCATCAGGTTCCGCGCCGACAGCTCCGGCCTCAGCGCTGATGCCCCCAATGGATCCAGTGGTGGCTCCTACCCGTACCGGTCGTGCTTCTGCGACCTTCCCTTGTGCCGAGACTCCTGGCAGCGCCAGCCTCATTTTTAGGTCCAGCCTAGAGCAGCGGATGCGCTGCTTGCTCGACTTTTAGTAAGGGGGTTTTCAAAGGGCTACCTACAAGCTTTTCCTGGCATAAAGCTTGCGTGCACGCTCGTGTGCACGCGCACAGCCGCCATCTGCCTTTCTTATCTCTTCCTCCGCATCGATGGCTCAATCTGTCTGTCTTGCTCTCCCCTCCCCCTCGCGTGTCTCGCAGCCGCGCGTCTTGCAAAATCGCGGCCAATGCTTGTTGGAGTGGAGACTTGCTTTTTAAGCGGACATTTCACTAAATTCCCCTACTAGGTGTTGTCAGATGTTGGCACGTATGCCACTCATCCCTTTCTTCATTCTTCTGCCGGCCTCACTTGACCAGTGGTGCCCCTTTCTTAACCTACTATTATTGTGCCGCCCCGCTCTGCTCCGGTATCCGTCCCTCCAACGTGTTCAAGGGATTCCCCCTCCTCTAGCGGGACCAAGGTGCGTGGCTCTAATCACGCAGTCAATGATGATAGTGCTACCAACTGGTGCCTTCCCGATGATGCAGCTCTGCCTCATGCGGCTTCGGGGCGCTAGAAGCAACGAAGGACGTCTGCGCTCCCTACAAGACCGACCCCTTGCTGGGACACAGGTCAGCGACTTAGCAGTACAATTAAATGCATTGAAGGTGAACATTTTAAACTGTTAAACCTCAGCACGTTTGCTTTCTGGCGGTTAGAAGAGGTTTGAGGCTGTCGTCGTCTCATTCTTTTTTGGAGGTGTGTAACTAGACGCACTACCCAGTTTTAGTAGGGGAATGGTGATAGACACTTGATTGTTTTTCTGTCAAAACGTTTTTTAATACCTTTATTGACTAATGTTTTTAGATTTTTATTCCACTGGTTTCCATTGCTCGAATAGCGCTTCCGGTGCCATCCAATTACGTATCGGGGTCAGGGTATGTCAGGGTCTTGGTATGTCCGGAGAGGTAAGGGCTGGACCTGGGCACATCACTCCACCATGCCTCGGACCTCCCTAGTCTACCCCTGCGTGCTGCCCTTTAATGTCCACTCGTATGTGCACACATCTGCCACCCCAGCATCCTTCTGTTCTCATCCCCTCCTTGCCCTGTATTTTAATCACAAGTTTCTGTGTTGCTCTCTGTGTGCTCAATTGACCCCTGTAGTCATCCCTCTTTTTGCCCTGTTTTCTTCACCCCTTCCTGCCCCCTGTGTTGCACTCCGTGTACCCATCTGCCACTCCTCGTCTCCCCTGCTACCCTCTGTTCTCCTTTCCTTGCCTGGTGTTTTCATCACCCTTTGTTGCCCCCTGTGTTCCACTTCTCTGGGCACACATCTTCCACCCTCTCCTTTTCCGGTGTTTTCATCACCCCTTCCTGTCCCATGTTTTCCATTCTTCATGATCTTCTGTCACTGCTCGCTGATCCTGCACTCCGCCCGCCTCTGTTCTCACCCCTCTCCTTGTTCTGTGTTTCATCACCCCTTACTGTCCAGTTTCCACTGTGTGCTCATCTGCCACTAACCGCCGCTCCCTGTACCCCTCTGGTCTCATCCCTCTCATTGCCGGTGTTTTCATCACCCATCTCCTTGTCCTGTACTTTCATCACTCCTTCCTGTCCCGTTTCCCACTCTGTGCGCTCATCTACTGCTCCTGGCTGCTCCTGCCCTGCTCTGTTTTCACCCCTCTCCTTGTCCTGTATTTTCATAACCCCTTCTTGTCCCGTGTGCTCATCTGCCGCTCTAGTCATCTCTCTTCTTGTCCAGTGTTTTCATCAACCCTTCCTGTCCCGTTTTCCACTCTGTGTGCTCGCCTACCAGTCCTCGTTGCCCCCTGCAACCCTATGTTCTCATTCTTCTCCTTACCGTGTATTTTCCTTACCATGTGCGAACCTTCCTGTCCCGTGTGCTCATCTGCCGCCCTAGTCATCCCTCTCTTGCCCAGTATTTTCATCATCCCCTCTGTCCCCCTGCTCTTTCCCACCTGCACTAAGTCCTATATCTGAAACCTCTGACGTCACCATACCTGCTGCAAGTGCTTCTAGTTCCTACCTAAAAAAAGCTTGGTTTCATAGACAAATTCATTATTATTAATAAAAAAATGCCTCGTTCCTCACATTGCAATAAACTGTTAGCTGATTAAGTGCTGTGAACGTATTGACGTGTCCATGGTTTCATGTATGTGCCTGGAATGGCCGTGGTATGTTCCTTTGTGGTCAGCGTCCTAATTTCGTGTTTCCAGCGTATATGGTTTATTATTTTTGACGATAATGTGCATTTTGTGGCGAGCAGTACCTTCCACGGTACTTTGAAGCTCGTGTTTTGCTGTTATGTTTCGCAACGTTACCCCCTCACGTATGTCTGGTTACAGCTGAAATGTCATCATCTTTAATTGGTGAGTCTACGGGATGGCTCGGCGTGTGAAGCGACCTCGGGCGTGACCTACAGGTTACAAGGTTAAGTTCCAGCACGGCCGACGCAGCTCTTCATTCTCCCGGAGCCGTTAGTTGAGCTCCATTACGTTGGTGTACTAGGTGACGCCTGTTATGTACAGCGTTTAGGAGTTGCAGTCTCTGGCCATATGAGCTATGGTAATCCCGCACAATATATTGTATTTGTTTTCTTGAAGTAGTTTGTGTCTTGTGCGTGCTTTTTGTTGGGAGCTTTTAGAACTGTGGCCCTCTGTACCCGGCTGCCACATAAATAACTTTGAACTGAAGTGGTCTTGAACGAAGAAGCGCTGTTCTCCGCGAACTCTTCAAGAATGTTCTTCAGCGCTATACATGCAGATACGTGAACTCGTATGACGTGCTATAACCATTTTGTAGCAGTGAAAGTATGCGGTATCTAGTGCTTAAATGGAAAATAGAAGTGGGGGTACTCTGTATCAGAGTACCTCCTTGTTTCTGAGAAGTGCCGGTACTTTCCAATTAAAATTATTACTACTTGCTTGAGAAGTGCAGGTACTCTCCCTCTAAAAATAAAAAAAAGTACCGGTACTTAGTATCGGAGAGTACGGGCCCATTTAAAGCACTGGCGGTATCTATCCCAGACAGATGGAGGGAGTAAGAGTATGTACGTGGTGAGCGTAACAAGTGAATGAGGTAGAAACGGAGGCTCAGATTATTCGTAATTTTTGTATAGTGCTTAAATGTTTAGTCATGTGATCAATTAGTTAAATACACAAGGGAGGGTGATGGAGTTGCGTACTGACGACAACAATCGCGAAGCAAGGGGTTTCTAATTGTTTTTGCTTTTTATACTTCATACAGTGATCTCTTTATATTGCTTTTATTTTTATTATGTAATTTTGTTCATGAGATATGTGCTTATGTAATAACATATGTAAATTGATTACACTGCTACAACTTACTGCCTTGCAATAACACAATAACAAGTATGTTTATAACAGCATGAACAATACATTCTGAAGAGCTGTACACATCAATATTATGTACCATCCTTATATTGAGCAATTTTAAACATTGAAGCTGCATTCCTGTCTAATAAAATTCCTGTTCTCATATATCGGACTTTTTTTAAAAATCGTGCTCGAATGTTGCCATGTCTCCAAGTCCTTGCATGTTTTTTTAGAGATGCTCTACGTTTAGTAATGGAGTTGTTTCGTTACAATAGGGGTTATCGCTGTGTTAGTTGGACAGCCACCTCTCCCCCCAACAATTCCAGACAATCTGCAGGTGAGTAGTAGTTACTTGTAAATAACTTCACGTTTTGGAAAAACACACTTAAAGAGTTGGCAACCAGGCCAAAGGTCAGGCGCACAGCTGTGGGTAAAACTGTAACAGATCAATGATAGTAATTGTGAACTCTAAGAGAGAAAGGGACAGGTTACCATACAATCCCCAGAAAACCCTGAATAGAAATCCAGAGTTCGTCACAAATTTACACTGGTATCTCTCTGAGCTCCACAATAATAAACAGCAATGCAAACTTTCGCAAAGTAATATAAAGAACAGTTCCACTCAAGTGCAGGAGTAATGTCTTTCTTGAAAGAAGATGTATCCGTTGAAGAAAAGTGATACACAAATCCAATATTATGATAATCCAATGTCTTTTAATGGTAGTTTCTTCAAATAAATCCTTTAACAGCCACACGGCCACAGCCAACACGTGTTTCGTCAGATGCTAATCATTGCATCAATTGACTTCATCAGGGCTGCAACCCAGAAAATAAAACATTATATGAATACGTCAATCAGACACTGGTTACTGGGTACCCATCACCAAAATCCAAGTGTATGTAAGGGATAGTAGTACCAATTAGAGAGACTACCAAGCAACTGGTGTAAATCGAAAGAATACCACCAAAGTGAAAATGTATATGTACCCTAGTTTGAAAAAGACGTGCTTACGTGAGCAAAGTAAAAAGTCGTTCCAAATCTGAGACAAGTGTAGAATTACCTGGAATAAAGGTATACTGTCCTGAACAATCTTAATCGATAAATATCAACTCCAACAGCATGAGTGGAGTGTAAGAAGTGTATGAAAAGAGGTGAGGTTATATACCTTCACAAAAGATTTGCATATATACATGTGGCATCTAGTAATATAAATAGAGATGTTTAGTGTATAGTTGGATCCTGATAGATATGTAGCTATATTTTTTGTTGTGAGAGTACGGTTCGAGTTTGCAATCAAACTTGGTGGTTATTGACAGGTGACTTTTCTATAAATATGACTTTAAGAATAGGTGTCATGGCTAAATATTTAGTATTTTGACAATTGGAGTTGATATTTATCGATTAAGATTGTTCAGGACAGTATACCTTTATTCCAGGTAATTCTACACTTGTCTCAGATTTGGAATACTTTGATTTATAGTCCAGTGAAGGATTTGAGAACGTTAAAGGTAAATTACTCTCTTTTTATACTAAGTTGCTTTACTTGGTACGTTGGGACTACTTTTTACTTTGCTCACGTTAGCACGTCTTTTTCAAACTAGGGTACATATACATTTTCACTCTCATTTAAGGAATCGGTATTTCCGATTCCTTAAATGCAAGAGCAAAATAAGGAATCACTATTTTGCGATTCCTTATTTTGCATGTAGGTTTAAACTCACCTACATTGCACTCAGCCAAATACCGGTCGGTAACACAGAAATTCTGCGAATTTCTGCGTTACCGCTCGGTATTTGGCCACCTACATCTTTCCCTTAGGGAATAAGCTTTTACTCTGTCAAGCAAACATACTTTTAAATTGGTGGGGGGGCGTGGCTTAGCGCGCAAACGGAATGGCCGCTTAACTGAGCGGCTCCCGTCTCCTACGACCCTGATCCTGCACTGATCCTCACCGTCTGGAGGGCTAACTGACCTCGCGTTAGCGGAGAAGACGAGCACCGGTCTCTTCTGCACTCGGTCCAACTTTGGGTCCGCTGAGGGCCACCCACGCCGAGATATTCACTTCGTGGACTTCGCCGACGCACTCCCGGGCTCCACTGAGGTGCTGGATTCGGCCTCCGGCGCTCACGCGAGGCCGGTGCGGACCGCGAGGCGCAGGGCCCCAGGCCGGGGACTAGTCGCTGGAGCCCGCCGCTCTCTGACGGGGGGCCTGGACTGAGCTGAGCGGCCCTCAACAGCGGCGGACAGCCTCACAGGGCTGCACACATCCTTCTGCATGCTGGCTGGCGGAGGGTGCTGGCAGAGACATCGGCGGCACTGTTACTGGCGGACGGGCTCGGCCATTGGTTAATGGCGGCCGCCATGCATGAAGGCGCCGAGAGGACGTGCCCCAGCCGAGCTGCCCACATCCACGCGGCATCCACACTGGCGCAGTGAGTAACAGACTGCATCCCGGGCGGTGCCCTGCCACTGCAATTGGTATACAGCGGGCTTGGTTGACGATTGCAGACGCCCTTGGGGTGGGGGGTACTGGCGCTCCCCGATAGACGGCCTGACCTATCTCAGTTGCACTACAACATGGCCCGGCCCTCCCAGCAGGCTGGTCCGCCCTTCCGTGCTGCTCAGACTGAACGGAAGGCTTTCTGCACTGCACTCGCATTCGGAGGGGGGGCCTTGGATGACTATAAGCTGATCTGCGACAGTCCGGCCCGCTGGGCACAGGCAGAACCTGCGAACATTGTGGTCCCCTACCTCCCTTCCTCACCACCCTGCCGAAGACCCTGACCTGTCCGCCTTGTCGTGACTACCTGTGATTCCTGGGGTGCTGTACCTTCGCTTCATTACTCTGCTCTGCCTGCTGCGGTGACCGCGGAGGGCGAACCTCACTACTCTGCCTGCTCACGTAGTGACACATCCTTGCCCTGTCGGATCCCACATCTGTGGCTCACGTGCGGCGCAGGGGCACGATGGTGCGCCCGGAGCACCGTCAAGCGAAGCTCAGCTTTGAGAGCGCCAAGAAGGGTTCAAAGGCGACTGGGGGAGATCCTGGGCCTAGCGGCGCGGGCCCTGCTGCTGCGCCCTCCCCCACGAACACGCCTGATCTCCAGGGTCTGTTCCAAGAAATGCGCCAAGGGTTTGCCTCTGTGGTAGAGAAGGTGGACGGTATATCCTCCAGACTGGACGCACTAGTTCACAAAGTCGACCAGCATGAAGAAAGAATAACCGCGACGGAACAACGCATTTCGGACACCGATGACCTCACTGCCAACCACACCTCCCAACTTGCCCGCATGGATAACCTGCTCAGGGTCATAGCGGCCAAGAATGAGGATTTGGAAGCCCGTAGCCGACGCAACAACATCCGCGTCACGGGTATTCCGGAATCCACTGCCACTGGACGAATGGAGCTGTACATCGAGACCCTCCTCCGGACGTCCATAGGGGAAGATGCCTTCTCTTCTCAGTTCATTGTGGAGAGGGCACATAGGTCCCTGGCTCCTGTGCCGCAGCCTGGACTGCCGCCCAGGCCTATCATTGCTCGCCTGTTGAACTACCGTGACCGGGATGCCGCTTTAAGAGCTGCCAGAACCAAACGCACCCTGCACTACAATGGAGTTGCTTTCTCTCTCTATCCTGATTTTACTCCTATTCTGCAGGAGGAAAGACGGAAGTTCCTGGCTGTCAAGAAAAAACTAAGAGAGGCTCAGATAGACTATGCTCTGCTTTATCCGGCTAGGCTAAGGGTGACGCACCAGGGTAAACAATGCTTTTTCACGGATCCGAGTAAGGCTGAAGACTACCTGAAACAACATCGTAAAGCACAGAGAGATCGGCGAGAGGATCGTGAGGAACCCGAGGAGGAAATGCCCCCGGCAGTTAATGAAGATTGATGGGCTCTGCCCTCCCCACAAGTATCTGTTTTGAAATTGCCTTGCTGACATTGACTATTAACTGTTGCAAATCTTGGCGCAGATATACTGCCCGAGGGCTAAGTGTGACTGGAACCCCAGACGGTTTCAGATAAGTAGGAACTGCCCCCACTACCCCGGCCTCAACCATGGCTGTTCTCGGTTGTGAGGCGTTTGGGAATGGGGGTGGCTGTGTGCCTTTGCTGATGTTCCCCCTACGGGAGTACCCCACTGTTCTATTCAAGTTGTGGGAATTTCTGGGGATTGGGCGGTGGGAGGGAAAGGATTGGACTGGCTGCTGGCATGATTGGGATGCGGTGGTGGGTGGGGGGGTGGGACCTGTTTCGGGGATGGTTGGTTTGTTGAAGACGACGTTTGGCTGGCTGATACCGGAGTTCTGTGCTCTTATACTTACGCTATTGCAAGTTTGGAATCTGTGGTGGCGCAGTGTTTTAGTTAGGCTTTGTCTGGATAATGGCTAACTCTGGGATAACTGTACCTTTGAAATGCTTGTCATGGAACGTCCGGGGGCTCAATGATGCTAAAAAATGTAGAAATGTTATTGCTTATTTAGATCGTCAACAGGTACAGATTGCTATGTTGCAGGAAACGCACTTGGCTCCACAGGGACGCTTTACATTTGGCTGTAAATGGGCTGCTGTTCGATCATTCTCGTCCTTCTCATATGCTAGAGGGGTTGTCATTCTGGTTAAACGCAATGTTCCCTTCCAGGTGTGTGGCGAGATGGCAGACAAGGAAGGCCGCTATGTAATACTCTGGGGGCGGCTGGGCCGCGATACAGTCACGTTGGTCAACTGTTATGCCCCTAATGCTGATATGCCTTGTTTCTTTACCATGCTGTGGGGTAGGATCATAGATGTTGGATCCCGCCACGTCATATGGGGGGTGATTTCAACATAGCGCTGACACCTCACTTGGATAGGGCTGATGGAGCGGCAATCTACAAACCCAGATCAAGGGAGGCGTTAGAGGGGATACTATCGGAGGGCGGCCTACTAGATGCCTGGCGACAGATGCACCCTAGCCGGAAAGAGGGCACGCACTTCACTTCACAGACTGGTACCTGGGCGCGCCTTGATTATTTCTTTCTGACCCATGAAACGATGCCGGGGGTGAACGCGGTGACTCATCTCCCGCGAACCTATTCGGATCACAGCCCGGTACTGCTATCTGTTTTACTTCCGGGCTGGGACTGCCCTAGGGTGCGTTGGCGTCTGCAACCGACGGCCTTGCTAGATGAAGTTTTTCGAGTTGAACTAGAGGATGAGATCACTGCTTTCTTCCCTCGGAACAGGGGCTCTGTTGCATCCGTCGAGACTATCTGGGAGGCATTCAAAGTCACAATTAGGGGCCACTGCATGTCTAAGAGCTTCGGGGTATTGCGTGACATACAGCGCACGATCCGGAAGCTTGAGGGTGAGCTGAGGGCATTGGAGGCGCGAATGGTGGAGGGCGATCACACTACTGCACATGCTGAGTTCAGGGATAAGCTCACACACTACGAAGAGGAAGCGAACAGGGAGACAAGGTTCAGGAGCAAACATTGGCAGGCGAGGAAATATTGTGAGGGTGATAGGCCCGGCAAGCCGTTGGCTATACTGACGGGCCCGCCGCGGGTGGGCAATACTGTCATTGAAGTGGTCAATAGCCGAGGTCATACTGTCAGGGATTCGGACGACTTGTTAGATGCCTTTGTGTCCCACTATCGCACACTATATACCACAGTCACCACTCCTACAGTCCAGTATGACGATTTTCTGAATGACATAGCCTTATGCTGGTTAAGCGATGTCGATAGGCAATTCCTTGCTGCCCCTTTCGAACTGGAGGAAATACGGGACGCCATTTTGTCGTTACGTAATGGGAAGGCGCCCGGACTGGACGGTCTTCCCGCTGAATTCTACAAAACTTATGTGGATGTCATGGCCCCGGTCCTTCGGGAGGTGTTCACGGAATCATATGAGGACGGTGTCCTCCCTTGTTCTATGCGCGAGGTCGTCATTACCTCATTGTTGAAGCCTGGCAAGACCCCCACATCCTGTGACTCGTATCGCCCCTTGTCACTTTTAAACTGTGATGTTAAAATCCTGGCCAAAGTCCTAGCCGCTAGATTATCTCTCCTTATGACTCGGATAGTACTACCCGACCAATCTGGCTTTGTCCCGGGCCGCTCCACTTCGCATAATCTTCGCACTCTTTTCTCCTTACTTCATACGATCCACCCTGACCTCCCTGTCTTGGACGCCTCAAAAGCGTTCGATTCTGTTGAGTGGCCATACTTGTTTACCGTACTCACTCGCATGGGATTCCCCGCCATCTTTATCTCCTGGATTCGTCTGTTGTATACTCAGCCTACTGCAAAAGTTTTGATTAACGGTCGTCTCT
Organism: Lissotriton helveticus; assembly: GCF_964261635.1. Lineage (NCBI taxonomy): Eukaryota > Metazoa > Chordata > Amphibia > Caudata > Salamandridae > Lissotriton > Lissotriton helveticus. Next base: position 1,918,428,308 of record NC_136063.1, read on the forward strand.
CCGCGCCACTTGACATCTCCAGGGGCACACGGCAGGGATGCCCTCTATCCCCCCTATTGTTTGCGATTGCTGTGGAACCCCTAGCGTGCCGGCTCCGCCAGCTTCATGGTGAGGGAGCGGTTCGCTGCCTCCAGCGCCAAATTGATGTGTCCTTATATGCAGACGACATGACTTTGTTTGTTAAAGATCCAGTGCATAATCTGAACCCCCTACTCAGAGAATTTGTGGTCTTTGGACGATTGTCGGGAGTTCAGATAAACTGGACGAAATCCCAATTTTTTCCGCTCACTGCTGCTGTGCCCGATTTTCCCCTGGATTACCCCCTGGAACGCTGCAGGTCAGACCTTAAGTATCTGGGCATACAGATCTCACGCGATAAGGATGAGATACTTCGCTCTAATTATGGGGTGGCTGTGACGAGACTTACCGCCCTGGTTGACCGCTGGATCACCCTACCCATCTCCATGGCGGGGAGGGCTTCCCTAATTAAAATGGTGGTGCTTCCACGCTTTCTTTATCTTTTTCTCAACATCCCCTTTCACCCGGGAGCCTTTTTCTTCAAGACGCTGAGATCAGAGCTGTGTCGCCTCTTTTGGGGAGGCAAGGGCCCGCGACTTAAATGGTCACTGTTGATCCTGCCGTACGATAAAGGGGGGTTTGACCTTCCGGATTTCGAAGCCTATTATCTCTGCGCGCAAGCACACTATGCGTACCACTGGCTTCGCCCTACTCCCTTTATGCCACAGCTGGCGGTGGAGGACTGGATTGCCAGCCCCCTGCCTTTGCAGGGTCTGCTGCACTGTCGGCCCTCAGCCATAACGACGCCCCATACGTCGGTCACATGTACTATTGATGCGTGGCGACGGCTGGCTAAGAGACTACACTGCGACCTAGTGTACTCTCCCCTGCTGCCACTGATGTATCATCCCGAGCTCGCACTACTGCAGGAGAAAGGCTTTCAGCGCCTTTGTGCGGCCCTGAAGATCACGTGCTGGGGGGACATGTTTACCGCGGGCCTTTTTAAATCCGCTGATGCATTCTTCAAAGACCATGCCCGCACCCCTCTCGAGGTATTTTATTATCTGCGACTCCGCCAGGGCATGAGGGCCATACTTCCTGACTACCCTGCGGAGCCTGTCATTTCGTCTCCGCTTCACTTCCTGCTGAACGCGAGTGATGGCTCGCATTTGGTCTCGGGAATGTACCGCCATGTACATGCGGATTGCCCGCTGCAGGTGACCTCAGCGAGAACGCGCTGGGCTGCAGAACTAGCTATTGACGTTACTGAGGACCAGTGGCTATACTGCTGTACTCTTACGGCTCGTATATCGGCGAGCAGCAGGCTCAAATTAATTCACTACAAATATTTACAGCGATTGTACTACACCCCCTTGAAAAAATATAGATTCCACTTAGCTGACGCTGATCGCTGCGACCGCTGCCGCGCAGAACATGCTAATTTCTTGCACCTTGCTTGGGAATGCCCCCCCTTACAGACCTATTGGCAACAAGTGCATGCTGCTCTAGAATCCATGATTGGGTCATCCATACAACCTATACCTCTGCTCATGCTGTTGGGGTACACCCCACACATTCCCTCGCAATGCAGAAAGTTTGTGGACATTGCGCTCCTTCTGGCGAAGAGGCGCGTGGCTTGCCGATGGGGGCGAGGCAGAGCTCCCAAATTCAAAGAATGGCTTGCTGATATGACCTACAGTCAGGATCAGCACACAACATTTGCTGACCTACTCCCCGTGTCCAGTAGGCCGAGAGACATATGGCAGCCCCTGGTAACCTATCTTCAAGCTCAGACCGCTCATGATGAAGAGCTGCCGGGGGACTCCACTGGCGATGGTGTTGTTAGCCTAGCGTAATGTGCCTCAGTCACCTAATCATCTGAAATGCCTCTGCTACTGTGCCTGATGTACTGTCCACCGATTACGTATGTTGTAATGCAATCCAACCACTTGCTTTCTGAACTGCTGCTTCTGCTCATGTATATCTCCATGTGTTTATTGACCCCAAGATGTATTGTGTATAGCCCTTGTGATTATTCCCTATGCTAGTCTGCCACTGCTCTACTCCTGTTCATGATATCCGTTCTACCTGTTGACGCATTGTTGATGCTCAGGCCGTCTAGATGTAATTCACTGTGCTGAGATTCCTGACCCCACTTTGATATTGTTCATGGACCACAGACCCCAGCTGCTGTACTGTCGCATTGAATGTACTGTCTTGTTCTTTTTTGTTACAAAAACTCCAATAAACAAAGTTTAAAAAAAAAAAAATAAACATACTTTTAAATTGGTCTATGGTAGAATAGACTAACAGTAGAATTCCTAACTGAAATAGCTCAAATCAAATCTACAACTCTAAAGTTTCAGGAGTGATAGAAAATAAGTCTAAATTTGTCTAAAATCCGATCAACTGGGCATAGCCTCCGAACTCTGCGTGTTATTGAACTGAAGGAACCTTCATCCCCTACAATATTGACTAAATAGTATTAAGGAAAATGCAAGCCTGAAGAGCACTCTTCTGTCTACCAGACATAGTTGCGTAGGCCAAAAAGGCCTCTAAAGAAATCTTTATACAGAATTACCTTGGATATTATCGGGACATAACAACTCCTATCTACAAGTAGAAACATAGGTCATACGAACCATTGTAGTTATTTTTTTAGTTTGGGCAGATCCCTTTTCAGGTCGAGCCTAGGCAGCGCATGGGCTGCCTCTCGACATGCTGTTATCTACTCTGTGCGCTTTAAGCACGCCCACTGCTTTTCATCGGTTCCTCTGTCTGCCTTTCAAAATTCCTTTGGTTCGTTTGGTAAATAGTTCACATTTGTCCTGCCTTTTGGCTATTGTATTCAGTCCTGGAGACTGCATTCCCTTCTGACAATTTATGTAGGTTTGGTGCAATACTTTTTAGGTCTCGGCTAGTAACGCGCGAAGCGCGATCTCGCCAGAGAACTATAGCTGTCGACTCAGCCGACAACGAGTTGGAATGTGGAGACGAGCTGGCCGCGCGCGCGCAGCGTTGTCCCATAGGATAACGTTGCGCACGTGAACTTCTGCTGTTTTCAGCAATGCTGAAAGAATCGGATCGCGTTGCGCGCCTTGGGAAGAGGTCACGTGACGGGTCTGGAATGCAGGGCTGAGTCTGCAGCAGTGTTATTTATGGCTTCTGACGTGCAATGTGCAGATAACGTTCCTGCCCCATCGCATCCACGTCTTTTGCTTCCCCTGCACAGATTGATGAATTTTTTTAAATGCCGAGTTTCACTTAAAAGTTTTATTTTACTATACTTACAGATTCATTATTTAATATATACTATGGAACCCGCAGAATGACGATCCGAAGAAGCGTTTAGTATCACAAGGATGTTGACAGTTTGGAAGTGCCTCCCCCCGCCATCAGCCTTTCCTGTAACTCCACTGACTCTGGCAGCCAGCCAGCTAGCACACGTGCAGCCTCACCTTTATGTTTGTTTGCAAAAACAGCTTATTTTATTTACCACCATCTAAAAGCCGCGAAGCGTGCCAGGACCCACTTCCAACACGCAACCAAGAACCTCTGGACAGCAGAGCTCACGCCTGACATGACAAAATAATCCCATTTCTTATGACGTTTCTCCGCTGTGCCAGGGTGCAGGCTGACCGGCAGCCCTGGGAAACAGCAGACCTGCCCTCTGACGCCATCTCTGCCTCTCCTCACTCCTTCTACCCCGAGGAGCTCAGAGGTCACATGCTCACACACGTTCTTGCTCACCTCGGCCAGACAGACGCAGGCTCGTCACCGGTAGCTTGCCAACACCATGGAACGCGCAAGCAGTGTGGCGTCATAGGCGCTGGTAATGGTTTGCATTCTCCAGGAATGAATGGCAATAGAGATGCCCAGAGTCTCCCTATATTGCAGTACCATAAAACAATTAACATTTGAAACAGAAGCTGGTGTACAAAAAGTTGCCAAAAACGTTTCTAGGGGGTTTGTTTGAATACTTTTTGACGATGTTGAATACTATTGCCTTTCTTATCAAAATGTAGCACGTAAACGGATACTGGGCCAGCCTCACACGCTTAGGGGGGCTATGTTAGCCTGTATTATCGCAGAGGATAACAAAGGCATTTATGTATGTTTTGGTCGCTGGATACCAGGGCGGATTTCGGAGCAGATACAAGAACTAAGCTACAAGAGCTAAATATGTCCAAAAAAAAAACCAAAGGTAAACCTAAAAACGTTGATAAAGAGTACAGTCCTTTGTGCCAATAAACATACATGTTGCTTCATATGCTAATAAAAAGCAATTGCTTTCCAGAGAAATGTACAAACTAAGACACGATCAGTTCTCTTTTTTGGCTGAGCCTTGCACCCCTTAAAATACCTTTATATTCAACTAGGGGTTGTCTACATAGATTCAACACCACTGCATGGCTTTGGAGTGGGCCCATGTCACATGTGACACTAGAACAGTCGTGTCTCCGAAGTCAGCAGCTCGTTGCATGCTGGGATGTGTTGTTTCACTTTTGCTGTAAAAGCATGAACCACAGGTCCGACCATGCCAAGTGCTGGTGGCTAACAAACTGGGGCACGTTAAAGGTTGCACAAACTACATTGGGCTTAATAGAAGGCAAGTGGCCCCCAGATCGCAAACCTCTTCTCGTGCTGAAGACGCTGTTTTCCTGTCCTGTGAGACAGTGTTCAGGAGCCTTGCTTCCAGAGCTCTACAGCAAAAACTAAATAACTTCTGAAAACATGGCATGCTGATTATTGCAATTCACTACCAAAGAGTTCTCAAGTGAACATAATTTCCGAGGGTTTAATCCACAAATTCAATAGAAATAGTCATTGCTGTCTCCTCAAAATACTTATTCAGTCCAATACTTTATGATACTCAGGTTTGGATGAACAGTTTAATGTCAGTGAACCACTGTCACATTACATTTAAGACTTCAGCCGAGCACTGAATGCATGGACTATCTGCTCAAGAAACGCAGCAGGCCAAAAATGTACATTTCAAAGGAATTTGGAAACAAGCATTAGAAATGCAATAGGTCTCGGATTTTTTTTGAGTTGGAGGTAATGGCATTGTTTTCTTTTTTTTTTGTTAACGCCGGCGATCATGCACTGAAAACCTGTGCCTTTGCAGAGATGTCCTGTTGGCCCAATCGTGGGCCTGCCTTGGAAGTCGTTGCTTGTGAAAGGAATACATGCTTTGAACGCCCCACATTACTACCTTCTCGTTAATACCTGGGTATGACCTCTGTAGTTTTGCTTAGAGCTGCAGCAATAGCATGATGACAACTCTCATTGGCAAAGCCAATAGGTCTCGCCTCTGGGACCCCAGATGCAGTGCAGCATGCTTAAAGAATAAAAAGAAAAGCCTTTGAGTCTGCAGCTCACTCACCCTCACACACCCTCACTCGCCCTTACAGCCTCACACCCCTCACCCTCACAACCCTCTCACCCCCACACACCACATCACTTAGGAACACCACCGCATCACTCAAGGACACCACCACATCACTCAGAGACACCACTCAGGGGTACCACCACGTCACTCAGAGACACCACCACATCACTCAGGGACACCACCACATCACTCAGGAACACCACCACATCACTCGGGGACACCACCACATCACTCGGGGACACCACCACATCACTCGGGGACACCACCACATCACTCTTGGACCCCACCACATCAGCTAACCATTCACAAACAATGTTTATATACCAATTGCAAATAAAAAAAATAAATTAATGCAAAGCATTGTCATTTACAATGCCAGTAACTCAAACTTTAATGCTGCGAAACCTATTGCATTGTAAATGCTTGTTTCTTTTGCCTCGACTCGCAGGGGCGTCTGCCGCACAGCTGCTTGAAATGTTATTGATACACCTTTCATTGTGAAGAAGTCTCCAGCACATCCCTTTTCGAGCTTCCTACACAGTGTTGTGAAGGGGAGGTTCACACGCAGCACGAGTACAGCAAGCCAGAGCAGCATTTCGGAAGGGTGCTGTCCTTATTTCTTTAGCATCTAATTGTAAGCATAACATCAATCACCCATTAACCGCTTTGTAGAAAACTTCACCTTGAAATCTTAACGAAAAAATCTTTCTTTAAAGTTCAATTGACGTAAGTAGTGCGATGGAATAGAGATAAAGGAGAAAACAAAGTTAAAAGCGTTAACCTCTTTGGAAAAAGTACAGCTAGAAATGGAATAGCGGTATCAGCATAGTTGTTTAAAAGAGGAAATCACTTCCACAGGTCTGGGTGCAGCTGCTTATATTTTCTGGCACTGCCACTGTGTCGCTTTTACTAAATCCACACTCTTGTGAGAGGACACGATAGTTTTGTTTTTAGATAGATTCTGGAATTGCTGCGTCGGGACTTGTAGTCTCCCTCTCCCCATTTAGGTGGAGCAGAAAATAATCTGAGTAATGACATTGTATGTGTTTTCATGCCAGCCCTCTGAGCATTCAAGTGTGCGTATGTTTTAAATCTTGTAAAAATGCTTTTTTTTCAATTTCCGAACACTGACCAGTGCAGCAGACTTTAACACACAAGCACCCTGCTCACTGCAAACTCATGAAGACACCGCTTCAAGTCTGACAGTCAGCCTGCACTCAACCAAGCACACCTCATCCTGCACTCAGTCACGACTCACGCATCTTGCACTACACTCACATAGGGATACCTCTCACCCTGAAATCACATAGGCACATTTCTAACCCTGCACTCAACCAGGCACAATGCCCACCAGGCATGCACACAGGCACAATGCTCTCCCTGCATCAGTACAGGCACAATGTTCACCCATGCATTCACACAGGCAAAATGCTCCCTCTACACTCATACAGGTCCAATGCTTACCCATGTATTAACACCGGCACAATGCTGATGCTACACTTGGAGGCACACTTATCACGCAGCACTCCTAGCAAAACTGCTCATCCTGATCTCAAACAGGGGCAGTGCTTAATATACAAGCACAATACCATTTACTTACAAATGCATACCCTAGACTTGTTCAGGAACACATGTCTCACCCTGCATTCATTCAGACATGCCGCTCACCCACCACTCATACAGGCGCACCACACACAAGCACAACTCTTCTATTGGAGTTGATACACTGCTCACAGGGAGGGGAGCGCTACGGAGCACATGGTCTGTGACTGCCGGCCACCCCCCGCCATAACATGCAGAACACCGTTACATATTCAAACTTCTAACAAAGAATTTTCTTTGGAAGACGGGGAGCCTCGAGGCCAAGACTCCCCGGCCGTATTTATTAAAATATGAAACAAAATTAAAAAATTGATAAAATCAACATTTACATAATTATTAAAAATGCAAAACTTCAGAACATTAGATTTACATCCATTTTGACAGGTATGATGGGCTAACCTTAACAAATCTCTAATACAGCGTGTTTCTAACCGAATCTAACATCCTGATATTAAATTTGCATTTACTAATAATTTGTCTTGCGGCAAGGTCGCTAACCGGTGTCAGATCCTTTTACCCAGCTACACTCTCACGTCCGAGATGCGCATGCGCGAGAAGGGCCCGTTTACCCTTGTGCGCTCGGTGAACTCCATTTAACCATAACAGGAGGGCCCTTACACTCGCGCCCTTAGCGTCATAGTGCATAGTGTATGTGTGGGGTGGCTACCAGCCTGAGGAAAGCGTTGACTCCCCTTCCCCACACCCAAGCAAGCGGATATCCTGCCCCTGAAGTTCTGGGAGAGACCAATGGCCCCTCCCCCTGGGCAACCCCTTTCGTGAATGGGGCCGCCCCCACCTAAGGACCTTAAATTGCTGCTCACCGATTATGACCTTACCGCCAGACACACACAATAAATACGACAATTCTAATCTAAGAAGGAAAAAAGGCCTAAGGAAAAATAGTTAATGCAACAGAAAATAAACATCCAAGTTGCCTGTAAACGCGGGAAAAAAGGCCTAAGGAAGAAACCTTTATACATATGACATTGCAGCTCATTGTACCGTATACCTACCAAAAAAGGCCTTACCAGAATTCTGGACCCAAGGGATGGAGGGTGGGGAAAATTAGTGTGCCCACCGCGGGGCAAGGAGCGAGCCTGGGGAGCGCGGGCACAAAGAGGCCGCTTCCCGCGCTCCCCAGGCTCTTGAACCCCACAGCTGGCACGGTCCCGCCCCCTTGCCCCGGAAGCGCAAAACTGCTTCCGGGGCAAGGCGGGACACGTGCCCAATCAGGACTGGGCAAGGGGAGGGGCCGGGCACAGCCATGTGTGCGTGGGGGCCGAGCGGCCCCCACTTTCCTCATGGTCTGTGACTGCCGGCCACCCCCCGCCATAACATGCAGAACACCGTTACATATTCAAACTTCTAACAAAGCATTTTCTTTGGAAGACGGGGAGCCTCGAGCCCGAGACTCCCCGGCCGTATTTATTAAAATATGAAACAAAATTAAAAATTGATAAAATCAACATTTACATAATTATTAAAAATGCAAAACTTCAGAACATTAGATTTACATCCATTTTGACAGGTATGATGGGCTGACCTTAACAAATCTCTAATACAGCGTGTTTCTAACCGAATCTAACATCCTGATATTAAATTAGCATTTACTAATAATTTGTCTTGCGGCAAGGTCGCTAACCGGTGTCAGATCCTTTTACCCAGCTACGCTCTCACGTCCGAGATGCGCATGCGCGAGAAGGGCCCGTTTACCCTCGTGCGCTCGGTGAACTCCATTTAACCATAACAGGAGGGCCCTTACACTCGCGCCCTTAGCGTCATAGTGCATAGTGTATGTGTGGGGTGGCTACCAGCCTGAGGAAAGCGTTGACTCCCATCCCCCGCACCCAATCAAGCGGATATCCTGCCCCTGAAGTTCTGGGAGAGACCAATGGCCCCTCCCCCTGGGCAACCCCTTTCGTGAATGGGGCCGCCCCCACCTAAGGACCTTAAATTGCTGCTCACCGATTATGACCGTACCGCCACAGGCTAGCATAGTTGACCGACTATCTGGCCCCCCCACAAAACCTACACTGGAAGGTCATATCTTACCGGCAAAACCTTCAACCCATGCAACGATGTTCCTTATGAAAAGGGCATTCCCTGACTCCGTCAAATGGACCCCATCCCGTAGATAGAACTGTTCTCCCCAAATGCAGCCATGAGGTATGCTCTGTAAGTAAGGAGTCCGAAATAGCTTGTCTATTTTGTTGTTGACCCTCTTTAACTAGTTGTTCAACACCCTGACTGATTCACCCCCCCCTCCACTGCAGTCTTGGTATCAATTGTGACCACACTATGGTGCAGTCCGGTATCTGTTTTGCCAGCCATCCTGCCATTGAGATGATTTCCTCCAACAGGACCCTTCTGCCCAAATCTACCAGATCATTCCCGCCCAGGTGTAAGATAATCACTCAAGGTGGTGAGGTGTACCTTACTAGAAGCTCTGACATGAACCCTTTAAGCTGACTGAGGCGGAGCCCCCCCCTGCCGTGGAAGGAGATATCGACACCCGCGTACTCTGCCCTCCGTCTACCCCCCCCTGCAAGAAAAATTGGTTTGGCACGTTTAACATACGAATGACCGACTACCCATACTACAGTCGTCCTCCGTGTGTCTTCCTGCCGTTGCCTGGATGTTGATGGTCGAGCTTGGTGTCCCATCATTAGTTTCCGTCCTGCGTCACAGGCCCGAGAAACTGGAAGTTAAACAAGACAAAACACAAGCGTCAGCGGGGTGGTGACAAAGCCTTACAACATGTGCAACCGCACATACCGCCTATAGGCATTGGAAGACCATCTCCCAATCCTTTTCACATTACTGACATTCAACCCCCTTGCAGTGGCTTCAGTGGCTGCCCCTATCCTGAAGGAGTGCGTCCCAAATTCCCTGTGATCGCCACCTGTTTTAGCGATACTCATGTCCAATACTCTCTGGAATTGAAACCTGGTCAGAGGGGTACCGTCCAAATGCATGAGCAATGCTCCCTTAAGTCCCGCTCCTCGCTGCCTAATTAATGCTTCCACATGTGACACTGGGCAGCATGGATTATTTGGTGCCCGGTGTAAAACCAAGATCTGACCCCTGGACTCCTGATCAGTCTTGGATTTCCGAATGGTAACATGCATTGTGTTGTCCCTTATGGTGACGTCACGCAACTGGAGACCACCCTCCCTGTCTAGCTTGTTGGCTGCCACCAGTTCGCCTACTCTGAATGCCCCATAGAATGCCAAAGTGAAAGCGGCCCTAAACAACCCGACCTCGGCCGTAGAACTGCATGTGTCCTGGAGGGCGAGGAGCAATGCTGACAAGCGGTCAAAGCCTATTGGCTTCCTGACGTCAGCGGTGGGTGGTTGCAAGCGCCGCCATCCTCTCAGTGCTTTCTGTACTAGGAAACTGTTTGTTGGATCCCTGACACCCCTGGCGCGCGCGAAAAAGGATACCGCTGCTTTGTGTCTGCTAGCTGTCGCCACTGTGCGCCCCTCACTGTGTAAGGTGGACAAGTACCCATTGAAGCTAGCCTCCCGATCCCACTTGCTCTCCCAATCATGCCCCAGATAATCACAATAAGACCTGAACGCCCCTTCATAAGCTGTCTTTGTCTTTGGCGCTAAGCTGGCTGCCACGAGGTCTTGTAGTTGGGGGCACCAATCTGCCAGAGAGTCGCTGGGAAGTGAGTTGAGGAGGCCTCTGCAGCTGGTAAGTGTTCCCTGAATACCTGCATCTTAAAGCGAGAAAGGGCATCAGCTGCATTATTCAAGACCCCCGGGACATGTTTGGCCCTGAAATGTATGTTCAGTTTCATGCAACACAGCACAATCTCCTTTAACAGGCGCAGAATGAAGCGACACCTCGCCGCCTGCTGGTTGATGCATTCCACCACAGTCATGTTATCCGACCAGAAAATTACAGAGTGATTGGCCAATTCCTCCGGCCACACTTTCAATGCCACCCAGATTGGGAAGTGCTCCAGGAATCCAATGTTTGCTGTCAGTCCGCTCTCCTCCCACCATCCTGGCCATTTCTGTGCCACCCATTTCTTGCCAAGGATCGCGCCAAACCCCACACTGCCTGCAGCGTCGGTCCATAAACCTAACTCCGCCGAGGACAACGCGGGGGCGCCCCACAGAATCTTTCCATTAAAATCCTCCAGGAATGCCATCCATATTCGCATGTCCTGGCGAACCTCAACAGAGAGCCGTGTTCGATGATGTTTCTCCCGCAGACCCTTCATGGCTTGTGCAATTGAGCGGGAAAACGGGCGTGCCATGGGAATCACTCTCAATGCAAAGTTTAGCTGACCCACTGTCTGCTGCAACAATTGTAGGGTGACTTTCTTAGTCTGCAAACATAGTTCCAGCGTTGTCCTGAATTTTTGGATCTTTTCTTTGGGTAACCTGAAACATCCCTCCCTCGAATCCAGCTCAATCCCCAGAAATTCTAGGCACGTTAATGGCCCCACCGTTTTCCCCTGCGCTAGCGGCACCCCAAAAGTACGCATGAGCACGCAAAATTCCTGCAATGCCCACGCGCACTCCCGAGAGCCAGCCGGGCCCAGGAAAAGAAAATCGTCTAGGTAATGCATGACCGACTGGTGACCTGTAGATTGTCTGAAGACCCATTCGAGGAAAGAGCTGAATTGCTCGAAGTATGCACATGAAATCGAGCAGCCCATGGGCATGCACCTATCCATGTAGTATTTACCCTCAAAGGCAAATCCCAACAGGCGCTGGTCCGCCGGGTGCACTGGGAGAAGCCTAAAGGCTGACTCAATGTCTGATTTGGCCATCAATGCCCCAGGACCCAAACTCCTCAACATTTCCACTGCCTGATCAAAGGATGCATATTTCACACTACAAATAGATTCATCTGTGGCGTCATTCAAAGATATGCCCTTGGGTGCTGACAAATTGTGTATTAGCCTGAACTCGCCCTTTTCTCTCTTAGGAACCACTCCTAAAGGTGAGCACACAAAATTATGCACAGGGATGTCAGAAAAGGGCCCCGCTACCCTGCCCAGGCGCAGTTCTTTCTCAATTTCGTCCGCTACCACCTTGGGATTCATCTGTACTGATTCTTACACTGTGGTGCCCCGGTGTACCCCCCAGCGGGAATCCGGAAACCATGCGTGAAACCTTCCTGTAACGTCCTAGCGGCATTGTGATTAGGGTATCTGTTGAGCCAGGGAATCATAGCCGTCACCAATATAGGGGAATGCATCACCGGGGGCTGAATTCTGCTATTCAGGTTTTCTCCTCCCTCTGTTCCCGGCCCCATTGCCCTTTGACCTGCATGTGCTCTCTGGGTGGGACGAGTGGCCGCATAAATTACACGCGTGCCTGAACTTGCAGGTGCCCGGACCCCTGTTACACGTCCGCCTATTGAAATCCCAGCACACTCCCTTCCCGCCTGAGCCACTTCTGGACTTGTTGGCCGACTCCCCCCCTTGCGCTGGTCGAAAGGGTTGTTGAAAGGGCTGCTGGGGTCTGGGGGAATACCTGTTACCAGAGGTGCTAGTGCTTGCGGCCTGACCCTTCTCAAACTGTGAATGCCAGGAAATGGAATCGACTGTGTCCCAAGCTAATGACTTGTTGAACTCCCTTGATTTCCTGAAGGCTATGTCATATTCCTTCCATGTATCCCCTCCATGATTCTCATGGTACATTGTAATCCTGCTCTGATAGCAGGCCATCACAGTTTGCAAACCTGAGAAGCGTTCCCCAATCACTGCACTATACACTGAAAAAGCCCTGATCCAGTTGGCGAGTGTCTCTTCCACCCTAAATTTGTACAGTTGTGAGCGCCACTCACTAGGCAACATCATATCCTTCTGAGATTTCGCATATTCCCATTCCCTGTTGTCAATCAGTAGTGAAAAAATATTAACATATTTGTCTGCCCAGATTAACTCCTTCACACTTTGAGATACGTGTTGCGCTAAGCTCTCCCCCCTGGAGGGAATTGCGCCCTCGCCCAGCACCGGCAGTGTTACCTCCTTACCACTTTCGTTAGGCTGTTTAACGTCCACTGTCTTGACCGCCTCACCACCGTTCACTGGACCTGTTTGGGGAGAAATCAGTGCACTCGGAATGCCATTCCCCCCCTAGCCAGCAATATTTGTGCAACCAATCTTTGGGCCTCTGCAGAGGGATCTGCTGCAGCAGGTAAAACTCCCCCAATTCCCAACGAAGGAAGTACCGCCGCTATTTGTGCTGCCAATTCGGGCGGCACTGGTCCCTGTACTGGGGTGACCGGTGAAACGGGTGATGCGGCAGGGATGGTCGCTGGCGTGACTGGTACAGGAGGAGTAACCAGGGGGGCTGGGGCAGTCGGCGGCACGCTAGGCGCTAGTGGCAGACTCACTGGTGGCGCCTGCGGGGCAGGGGCCGGAACACCCCCCGCGGCGGGGGGGATAGTTATTGGCACACTAGGAGCCCCAGGGGGTATATTATGGACTGGACTCGGGACCTCCCACCCTCACCGGATCTGGGGAGGCGACCACCCACTTTCTTAGCTCTAGCACGTTTGGGCGGTGTCTCAAATTCCCCCCTTGGTTTGGGGGGCACCATGGTCCTTTTAGGCCTTCCCGAGGGGCCTGCCTGGGCATCCACTCTCGCTCCTAATTCTGCCACGGTTTTACCCAACTTGTCCACCGTCCCCCATCGTTTGTCAATTGCTGACATCCTGCGCATCATTTTTTGAAACATTAATTCAACACTCTTGTTCCCTGCCCCTCTTCTAGCGGACATGTTGCCCTGCCCCTACGCTACACAATAGGTTCCTTATGAGCACGCCGTGCTCCGTACCTGACCAAGTTGGAGGCTCACGAGCTGGCCGTAGGCACCACGCGACTGTGACAGCGCACCCCAGCTAGCCTGGAGTGTTTAGGCGAGCGAACTCAAGCCCAGCGGCCCGCCAGAAGCAGTGAAATGCAGGCCTGCCCGCGTCCTCGTAGTCCACCGACCACCGCGAGCTCCTCGGCTACACTGGTCCACAATCGGTCTTTAAATTCCGGCGTCCCCCGTGAGCTCCTCGGGTATCTGGTCTGCGCCGGCCTTTGCCCGCAACCTACGATGAGAGAAATGTAAGAACCAAATAGAATCTCAAGAGACACTTAATCAAACCTTGAACAAGGATGCCCCCCGGGCTGGGATAATGTCACGTATAATCAGGGTTAAAGCGATTAAATACAGTAATACAGACTTGTCTCACAAGTATTTTCAGCGTATATATATATATATTCACTGAAAAAACCATAGGTTATAGACCATATATAGTTAGGAATTAGCATTTACAAAACCTTGAAAATTCACTGAAAAAACCATAGGTTAGAGACCATATATAGTTAGCTGGACATTTTATTGACATAAAACCAATGAAATTCCATATATAGTTAGTTGCACTAACTATATATCGCGCACCCGCAATCCACTGCTGATGATGTCATTCATGACATGGTCAGTGACATCACTGATGACATCACTGATGACATCTCAAATGACATCACTGATGACATCACTGATGACATCACTGATGACATCTCAAATGACATCACTGATGACTACATCCAGTGACTGTATAAGTCTGTAAAGTTAAAATATGTCTTACATATTGAAGAATTAGTGGATGTATAAGTGTCTGGACGAAGGATTTAGTAGGTGCATGACTGAATGTATGAGTGAGTGATTAAATGTGTCTCACTGAGTGCATGGGTTAGTGACTAAACTGTCTTAATTTGTGCATCATTATGTCTGTTGTTCTGTAAACTGCTGCATGTGTTGATCAGTAGCTATATGAGTAACTATATGGGTTATTGATTGATTGCCCAAGTATTTGTATGGGAGACTGAGTGTGTGTGTGGCTAGCTGGGAGGTGTGTGACTCTGTGCAGATCAATCTGTACTTGTATCAATGATTGTATAAGAAACTAAGTATGTGTTAGTACATGTTTGAAAATGTAAGGTGCTCTATGTTTAACTGTATAGACAAGAAAATGGAAGTCTCATTGATTCTTTACAGGACTGACTAGGTGTGTAAGTAACTCCATGGATGAGTGGCAGACTGTGAGTGTCTGTATAGGTGTATGAGTGCATATGATAGTGTTGTAAAGATGAGTGATTGTATGTATGAATGATTGTATGGGTGAATGAGTGAAGGTGTGTGTAGACGTAGCAATCAGTGAGTGCGTATGTAGTAACTAGTATTGGTGTGTCAATGGTTTCAAAAATTATACTCTTTTTAACACTGGGTGAAACAGAGGTTATATTAAAATGTGAGGAGATGCATTGTATTGTCACATGAATGATATCATCAGTGATGTGGTCATTGATGTCAAATGAGATGTCATCAGTGATGTCATCAGTGATGTCATTTGAGATGTCATCAGTGATGTCATCAGTGATGTCACTGACCATGTCATGAATGATGTAATATGTGACATCATCAGCAGTGGATTGCGGGTGCGCGATATATAGTTAGTGCAACTAACTATATATGGAATTTCATTGGTTTTATGTCAATAAAATGTCCAGCTAACTATATATGGTCTCTAACCTATGGTTTTTTCAGTGAATTTTCAAGGTTTTGTAAATGCTAATTCCTAACTATATATGGTCTATAACCTATGGTTTTTTCAGTGAATTTTCAAGGTTTTGTAAATGCTAATTCCTAACTATATATGGTCTATAACCTATGGTTTTTTCAGTGAATTTCAATGGTTTTTTAATAGCAAATATCATAAGCTGTCGAATGTCAAGTACGTGGTAAGTAAAAACATTTTCGTGTTTATGCACACTGATCTGCTTTGAATGCTGCCCCCCACCCCTCATTTCTATTAGGAGTACTCTCTCTTTGCAGATAGTGAAGGGTAGTTAACGCAGCCCTTTGCCCCCTTTGTAATCCGTCGTGCCTGCTTCTCTCTCCATTTGATTGATTGTTCTCTTTGGTTCATTCTCTATTTACAAACAAGCACAGAGTCGCAATACTCTGTTTAGTCTTTGCAGATAGCGAAAAACCGTGTAAAAAAACAAAAGGAATCGAGCAAAATCAGTAGGCCACTAATGGGATCTCTTTTTGACCTCGCTAAAATAGAAACATTAGGAACAACCTGTTGAAAATAGCAATGCGTATGTACATAAGCGGCGTTCATTTGTGTTCACAGTACCCCTTGTTGATTGTTTGAATCGAGCATTGAATTGTTCGAAGTTGGTTCTCTTAAGGATCTTCTCTGCCTGCAAACGAGGAAGAATAGGAATATTCTCTCTCCCTTTGCAGATAGTGAAGGGTAGGTAACGCAAGCCTTTAACACGTCGTACCTATTTCATTCCTCATTGATTGATTGATTGTCCGAACATTGACTGTTTGGGAATTAGTTCTTTTTGGAGGTATTCCCTGTTTGCAAATAAACGTAGGAAAATCTTTGCAAGTAGTGAAAGGGTACGTAATGCGGACCTTTCTCCCCCGTTGTAATCTGTCATGCCTATCTACTCCCCACTGATTGATGCACCTGTTTCACCCGGACCATTTACTAGACATACGTCATCTGGCCCGACCAGAGAGCACCCCTAGTGAAAAGGACATATGCAATAATAACGAAGTGATCACTGTATCCTGTTAACAGAAACTTTAGCATGAAACAACCTGGAAAGAAAAGAATAGGAAAACGAAAATCAGTAGGCCACTGATGAACATGAACTTTTATTAAACAACGAACAAAGAAACGATAACATAACGTAATGATAAAACCTGTTAATGTCCTAGAAACAAGAAAACGTTAAAATATGCCATTGGTGAGAGACCAGAAAAACAGTAAGAGAAACCAAATCACCCCTCGCTGTCCCACCGCCTGCCACGCCAAAAAAATCGATAGACTAGGGAAAATGCAAGTCAGTAGAACATCCGCCCCCACTCTGGAAACTTCCAAGGTGGAGCAGGGTTCCGGCTACGCCCAGCCGGGAGCAGCCCATATAAGGCAGGTCCTGCTGCCACGCCTCGGCCAGGAGATCCTAACGTAGGGTGTAGCCGGAGGAGAGGCCGAGACCAGCGGGACCCGGCCAGGGGATTGCCTTTACAACGCTGAACAGTTGCAGGGGGGGGGGAATGTCTCCTCGACCCTCCCCTCTCTCTCCCAGTCCGGCCGCGGTGGCCCTTGAGAGTTGCAGGTAGTCCCGCCACATGCTCTTCCGGTCCGGCCACCAACGGTCGGGGGGCCGAGGCCGACGGGATCCGGCTGCAGCCGATAAACCAAGAAACCCGTTCATGGGGCCAGAGCCAGGGGCGTCCGGCCGACATCTACCGGAAGCCCGGCCCGAAGACGGACGGGACACTTCTTCTTTCTTGTATAATTGCTGCAACAACCCTGGGGGGGGATGTCTTGCACATGCCTCCGACCCCCCCCCCCTCGTCCTCATCGCCTGGTCCGGCCATAACAAATATCAAGCGAGACGCCGTGGGGTGCACTGGGAGGGAGAGACGGTGCGAACAGGCCTCTCCCGCCTCCCCAGTGGAGGCTTCCCAGCTGCACCCTCAGCGCTCCAGGCGCCCGGAAAAGAGTTCTTCCACTGTGGCCATGCTGCAACGTCTCGCCCGGCAGGGTGGAGCCCGTCCGCTCATTTGACCCCGCGATCGCCAGTAGCTACCGAACTCTCAAAATGGCGGTCGACCTGGCAAGAGCGGGCCCAGCATAAAGAAATGGCCCGGTCACTGGTTGACTCCACCACCGTAGTCCTCCACGACCTTGAAGATTCTAGAGGAGCCGCGGGAGTCTCCGACCCCCGATGGGGTATGACTGCCATGATCACCCGTGGAGTGACGAAACTGTATTCGCGGGACGTCGGCGCCAGCCTCACTTTGAATTACTAGAATCCTGCAGACCTCACTTCCGGTAAAAGCACAGTGTGACCCGGTAGGAAAAATTGTTGCACCCCCTCCCCTTTTTGACTGATAGTTCAAACCACCGATCCTTTCCTTTGCCCTTTTAACGGAACTTTGGACTGCCTCCCCCTCTTTTACATTTTCTAGAGAAAACAAAACATTAACCACTACATTAGCATAGCAGTTGACACCAGAACTGTTTTCAAATTGAAAACCAACAACATCTTCAACAGAATCCTTTTTGTTTCTGCTGTGACCCTGCTACAGCACAGGCATTGTCCCCAGCAGTAATTCTGCAATGCCGGTAAGAATAGCTGTGGTGCCTACTGGACTCACTCACCCCCGCGGCGCCCCACGCCGTTATGTGCTGGGCGGCAACTTGCTAGACATCACTTTAGTGCCATCTAGATTTCAGCGCGTTCTGCTGCCTTGGAACTATTCGCACAACAGACCGCTACTGACAAGAATATTTCATTATTGGTGCTGTCAATTTCAATAAATCTATTGGATAATTCAAAAGAAATTGCCACGGTCTCTTCGTTGTTTAAATGTTTTTACTGTTTTTGTTTTGTTGTATATATTTATATGTTATTAAAGTTTTATATTCCTACTACTTTGTTGGAGTGCTATATATTTTTAATGTGAGACATAATTGTAAAAACTTTGATGTACAAAGAGTCATTCCTGGAATCTTCCGCTTCAGGCTCGATCCCCTCCCCAATCACAATACAGGATAGTTTTCAGATAGTAGGAACACGTGTGGTGTGACGGATCTCATCGGGTGTGGGCCTTGATCTACTATAACTCCTTTGAAGAGGGGTGATTCTTTACAGCTGAGGCCATAAACTACATCTGCAGGGCTAGCTGATAGCCTGGACAATCGGACACAGAGGAAGAGGAGTGTCAGAGGGTGCGGTAGTGAATAGGGCGAAAGGGAGGTGTCGGGCGGGCACAGAGTGTGATTCTCAGGGAAGAGCAGCGCAGATGGGGGGAGGTTTATTGCCCATGCATAAGACAGAGAGCGGGGGTGACCAGTGCCTGGGGAAGATGCTTGCGAGGGTGAGGAGCCATGCTACGAATCGACAGCGTGCAGAGAGTGGGTCTGGTCAAGACATCTAAAATGGCTGCCGTGCACGACAAAAGTGTGGCATTTCAAAAAAGGCAAGATGGCGCAGACAATGTTTTTCAACACTTCCTCATTTCCTTCGAATCGAACGTTAACAGACGTTGGGGCATATTACCAAAGTTAAGCGATATTTATCGCTAACGATGCTTACCAACGAATTTTTTACCGCTAAGCATCGTCAGAAATTATCAAAGATAAACCTTGCTATTATCAAGGTTTATCACAAATGCGATAATAAACGGCCGCAATGCATGAATATCGCTAAAAACTCAGCGATATTCATACATTACCGAGCTATGCTCTTAGCCATGTTATCCACCTCCCATTGGATAACATGGCTAAGAACTGCTCAGGGCAGGTGTTACTTTTTGGAGATATTCGCGCTTAGCGCGAATATCTCCAAAAGTTGGTAATAGGAGATAGATATCTTGCATGTTGTAATGCAAGTTATTGTGGTATATGGAACTCATACCATAATCTCTCAGGAAAGCAGAAACTGATCCTTTTGGGACCGCCTAAAAAGGCCTAGGGGGTGAGGAGTACTCTACTTTGCCCCCTTTTCACGTTCCGAACTATTTTATTTTACTCTCTTCTGTAATTACACAAAATAGCACCGATAAGATGCATCGGAGACACACAGTGAGAGAAAGGAGGCCGGAGATGAAGAAGAGATGTCAAATACACATTGGAGATAATATAGTGGCAGAAGGGAAGTAAATATGAGTAAACTTACCATGTAACATAAAAATGTTGCACTCTATACTATAAGTCTCATTTTATACTACAATCACTTCGCTACAACCTCATAAATTAAAAATGAATAATGTCTCAAACAATTTTTGATTTCTAAATATAAATTTATTCTTCAGAATTTTCTAAATTTGAAAGAACTAGTAACATGTCCTCATCAGCAATGTCCTCATGAAAAGTCTGCAATAATGATTCTTGTAACTCTATCGTCTCCAAACACTCGATAAATTCGCCATCAAGAGATTGATCAAAAAAATCATTCAAGTCATCTCCTCCTTCTGACAATATTTCATTATTGGTGCTGTCAATTTCAATCAATGTAGTGGAATCATTCAAGTCATCTCCTCGTGACAATATTTCATTATTGGTGCTCTCAATTTCAATCAATGTAGTGGAATCATTCAGGTCATCTCCTCCTTGTGACAATATTTCATTATTGGTGCTGTCCATTTCAATCAATCTAATGGAATCATACAAGTCATCTCCTCCTTGTGACAATATTTCATTATTGCTGCTCTCAATTTCAATCAACGTAGTGGAATCATTCAAGTCATCTCCTTGTGACAATATTTCATTCTTGGTGCTGTCCATTTCAATCAATCTAATGGAATCATACAAGTCATGTCCTCCTTGTGACAATGTTTCATTATTGGTGCTCTCAATTTCAATCAATGTAGTGGACAATTCAAAAGAAATTGCCACGGTCTCTTCATTGTGAGCCATTTTATTTTGAAATTGCTTGCTGTAAATTGCAGAAAAAAATAATCACTTTCATTTATCGTTTTTAGTAATACATAATATAAAACTAACTTTATCAAGTATTTAGTATAACAGAAGGACTGCAAATAAATAACAGAAAACATTTTTCAAATTATCTTCAAGTGTACAACATAGTTCCCCTTACAAATTAGCAACTCACCTTTTCAAAAGTAGGAAAAGTGTTAGTACTGTGTAAATCAAACACCAGAAATTCACCACCAAAAATTCCTCACAAATGTACCTCAGACAGTAGTATCACAAAATGGCTGTGGTTTCCTCTCATTTGACATATATACATAACCAATTAACTTTCATCACACACAAATACAAAACCAAAGTAACATTTTAATTGGTTCTAAATTTCAACACTTTCAAATGTGTTTTCCCCACGCAATTTTCCATAGGACATTTACATACGTCTACAGCCTGAATGGCTGAACGGAATTACACCAAACTTGGCAAAATGGTACATCAAACCTAAGAGGTCAGGAAGGATCTACTATGCCCCCTTATGGTCATTTCCCCCTTCGCTTTGGCCTCCTCTTGTCTCTCAATCCTACCGAGAGACAAGATGGCGGCCGCTACGGACTGTTTGGAATGTTGACAGACGCCGGAGAACCAATCAGCTTCGCAAAGCTCCGTAACGCGAAAAGTACGCGAAGCGGAGCGCTGTTACAGATATATATCTTTTTTTGAACGTTAATTTCTCAAAATCCACTGGAGCACATATATTGAGACCTAGCAAAGGCACATCGGGCTACCAGTCCCTAATATTTTACCAAGTTTCGTGCAAATCCATTCAGCCGTTCGATTATTATTATTATTTTTTTTTTTTGCCCCGCGGGGCCCTTTTAAAACCTCCACATCAAACCTAGGGGGTCAGCGAGGATCTACTATTCCCCCTTATGGTCATTTGCCCCTTCGCTTTCGCCTCCTCTTGTCTCTCGATCCTACCGAGAGACAAGATGGCGGCCGCTACGGACTATTTGGAATGTTGACAGACGCCGGAGAACCAATCAGCTTCGCTTCACAAAGCTCCGTTGCGCGAAAAGTCCGCGTCCTGGGCCGCTGCCCAGTCCGCTGTTACAGATATATATCTTTTTTTAAACGTTAATTTCTCAAAATCCACTGCAGCACATATATTGAGACCTACAAAAGGCACATCGGGCTACCAGTCCCTACAATTTTGCCAAGTTTCGTGCAAATCCATTCAGCCGTTCGGGCTAAAAGTGAGGCCAACCGCCCTATGGAAATTAACATGGGAAAAACGCGTTTTGGGACCCCCCTTTTTTCTCGGCCCCCCCTTGACGAACCCCCCCAAAATTTTCAGGGGCTGCTCAGAAACAAAATGTGCCATTTTCCTGAAAATTTCAGCCAATTCCGTCCACAAACGCCAAAGTTATTAGACATAGAATTTTCAAAAAACCCATAGAGAAAAAATCCTAACTATATATACCTACTGGCGACCGCCAGTAGGTAATATATATATATATATATATATATATATATATATATATATATAACCCACAATGATAACAATTTTGGCTTTAACTGTGATTTATTGTTCAAAACACCTTTTGTCTCAAAGTCCCTGCTTCACACCACTTCAGCTCGAGATCAATTGCCAATTCGTACACTCTAGAACAAACTGCTTAACCTCAATTGTAACCTTCCCAATTGCCTGCAATTAACAGCCCCAACAAACTGCTTCAGCAGTCGATTTCTTATTTATACACACTTTAGTCTCCCATCCGCTAGCTGCCCTAGCTGACCGTGCTTCGCTTTGTTTTTAAAATTACCAAGCCTGGTTGTGAACACGCAACCTTCCGATCTGGAGTCAGACGCGCTACCGTTGCGCAACGAGATGAGCTGTGTGACCAACCTGCCGGTAAACCACCGCCGTCCCCGTTTTGTGCGGCAGACCCTGAGCCCATGCACCGCCCT
Source organism: Lissotriton helveticus (assembly GCF_964261635.1). NCBI lineage: Eukaryota > Metazoa > Chordata > Amphibia > Caudata > Salamandridae > Lissotriton > Lissotriton helveticus. Next base: position 1,918,450,770 of record NC_136063.1, read on the forward strand.
TCGCCCGCCCCGCACAATACCTCGTGTCCCGCTGGCTGGCTCTCGCGACTCGGCGTTACCACCGCCGTCCTGCTTTGGCCGCACGACACCTCATCAGAATATTCCCCGCGGGATCTTGGCCACCTCGACCACGGAGAGGCTTCCGCTCGGCTTGTTCGGTCTTGGCCACCTCGACCACGGAGAGGCTTCCGCTCGGCTTGTTCAGTATCCGCACCGGCCGCTCCAAAGGACCCGCGCCGCTTCCCACTGGACCCTCGACACCTGAAACAGAAAAAAGAAAATTAGTGTGCCCACCGCGGGGCAAGGAGCGAGCCTGGGGAGCGCGGGCACAAAGAGGCCGCTTCCCGCGCTCCCCAGGCTCTTGAACCCCACAGCTGGCACGGTCCTGCCCCCTTGCCCCGGAAGCGCAAAACTGCTTCCGGGGCAAGGCGGGACGCGTGCCCAATCAGGACTGGGCAAGGGGAGGGGCCGGGCACAGCCATGTGTGCGTGGGGGCCGAGCGGCCCCCACTTTACTGGATGAGCGGTGCCCCAGGGGACAGCTGCAACGTGGAGTTTTCTGGCTTGACGATTAACAAGTTTAGTGCTGAGACCATGGTACAGAACCCTACAGTGTCTGCTAGGGGTTTCTAGGTCCGATCTGGGGGTCATGCTAATTCTAGATGCTGCAGAGCACAAGAAGCCCACAGGTTGCTTCTCTCTAAGGAGGAGGGGAATCTGAGGTGGGCTGACGGCGCCAGGATAGAACCGGTTTGGTGATAGGCCAGACAGCGTAACAGATGGATTGATCTGGGCAGAGGAAAGTGCAGCTGCTACGCATAGATGACATGGTACACCACTCACTTTGTACTCTGACAGGCACGCCGCACAACTTGCTCTCACACTGGCACAACTCTCATCTTGAATTCACAGGCACAGCATTCACCCAGCATTCACACAGGTACTAGCGCTGGCCACTGTAATTAAGAAGCATGTATTCAATCAAATATAACTTTATTCGATTGTTTAAAAGCAATCGTAAAAGTGTACATAAAAAACATTTCATAAAAGCATAAATAACAAAAGTTTCAGTTCCCTGAAACTTTTGTTATTTATGCTTTTATGAAATGTTTTTTATGTACACTTTTATGATTGCTTTTAAACAATCGAATAAAGTTATGTTTGAAGCATGTATTCAAAGAGGAGCTAATATGATGAACATGTGTCACACCCTCTACAAGTTAGGACAATCACAGAGAGGGATGCTGCTCGTGCAATTTCTTCATGCTGATGTAGTATTAAGGCCTCAGACCTATACTGGAGTACTGGCACTGAATGTCCTTTTTGAGAAAAAGACAAGTTCACAATGCTCACTCTGGTAAAAATCCCCTGCTCTCTAGACTTTAGAGACTGAATGGTACATCTGACTTGCAGGATGCACACTTTAGTAAACCAATCCTGTTTTCTCACAAATCCTATGTGCTGTACACAGAGGGGTCGTAACATTTTCAGTATGCTGTGCTGCTCTTCGACCTTACCTCTGCTCCCCATGCTTTGATGAAAGTGATGGAAATGTTCGCAACTGGTCGTTGGAGGTCAAGGGTGTATGTATTTGCATACTTTGATGACTGACTGCTTAAGACTAGTTCGCTGCATGAATTTCAGATGTGTTTAAGGTTTTCCATCCGCGAGTCAGGTAAGTATCCATCAGACAAAGTATTACCGAAGGTAAGTGATTTTTTTCATTTTGTGACTTAGCTGATATTCTAGAACCACTCCTGAATTTCTACTTTCCTAACATCAAGATAATCAAATGATTGGGACGGAGTTAATGACTTCATTTGGGCTACTTCAAGGTGGGTTAAGTTTGGTTAGCTCTGCCAATTCATCAGAATCAGTATGTCCCTCGTACCCGCTCCAGAAATATTCTTTTAGGCCCTGACTGTATCATATATGAAATCCTAAAAGACACTGGGTAATAATGCCCCTTAACCGAACTCCTTAATTTATAAGTGAAGTCAGTTATTCGCAGTATGTATTTTATCCTATTTATTTGAATACCAATGACATGTAAAATGCCAAGTCAATCTGCTCACATGGACCACATAAAACTAACATGAGAAACCAAGTTGGTGGGTGGGGTGGGGGGGGGGGTAGGGGGTGCGGTCACAGAATGTAAAGTGCAAAAGAATGTTTTGCAAGTTCTGAAACATCTTTCCCCATGCTTTTCACCCCCACCTTTCCTCAGCTTGACTGTACAGATAAAAATAAACGTGTTAAAGGAATAAGATAGTCCATAAGTGCTGTTTATGCTTTGATTGTTTGATAAGGCATTGTCCGCATTCTCTTCTAATATCCATTTTTTTATTCTCTTCTAGAATGTCCTGATTGTAGAAGTAAGTGATGCATTACATTTTTATGAGTAGTATTTTGGCGTATTTGAATGTGAAACATCTGCCAGAAGCGATACTGTTAGGCGGTAATGGCCTTGGAACTTATTGGAACACATTGATTGTTATAATTATTTTTCCGTCTGATGGTGGGAAAGAAGTCTCTTCACAGTAGTTAACATGAATCACACTCTTGAGAATTTAAGTCCAATCTCGAACATCCTATTTGTGCTTATGATCCAGAGAATTATTTATTAATTTATACAATTTCTAAAGCGCACTACCACCTAACAGGCATCTTGGCGCTAGTAACTCCGAGACCATATCAACACAGGAGGGGTCAATGCGCAGGCCTAGTTCTTAGGGAATAGCCAGGTTTTAAGGTTCTTTCTGAACGCAAGCAGCTCCTTGTTATGCCGCAGTTCAAGAGGTAAAGTGTTCCACAGTCTGGCTGCAGCCACCCCAAATGTTCTGTCCCCTGCTCTAACTTTGTTGAAGCGTGGTACTTTAATTGACATTCCTCCCGACGAGCGGAGCTCTCTGCCCGAACGTGCCACTCAAACATTTGCTGAAAAGAAGTTGGTCCTTTTCCATGCAAGGCTTTGAATACTAGACACAGAGATTTAAATTTAATTCTCTGTGTCACGGGCAACCAGTGCAACTCCGTCAGTGCTCCAGAGGCAGAGGTCCGCAACTAATCAGTCTTGACTGCATGTTCAGGCTAGAATTCTGAAGAATGTGTCTAATGGGAGCCTTACCTTTGGACCTGGATCTTTGAGCCTTGACCACTATTTTGTGCTGAGAAGGCTTCAGAAAGTGGCAAGAGAAAGTGAAACAGTGAACAATTTGATGGTTTTGTTAACAGGAGGGGTATGGAGAGGCATTGTCCTCTAAAATTTTATTTTTAGATGAGTTCAACAGCGAAAAGATGGCAAGAGCATCTAAATTGGTCTATAGCAAAGTCTACATTTTTGGTTTATCGAAATCGTATTACACATATGTGAAGAGTTATGCACTAGCTATTGTAGCGTCCTCCGCAGCCCGGGAGCATTTAACCGCTTAACCGTGGCGCAGTTCCGCCGCGGTGCGGCGGTTTAGCGGGTGGGCGGGGCCGCAGCGGCCAACGGACATGCGCAGCATTACGAAGGGAGTGCGCATGACGGCCGTTGGCCTACAGAAGCACGCAAGGGGATAACAGACCATGCCACACACGGAGCTCTGGTTTTCAAATTTTTTTTTTCTTCAGGATAAAACCATTAACTGAATGCACTGTGTCACAGACTTTATTAACCACACCCAAAAGATTACGTAGTACTTGAAAGTAGTCTTCCAAGAATCTATAGAGGCCTCATATGCACAAATACAGGACACACCATCTCCCCCTTTGTTTAAATAAAAAGTATGAACAAATGTATAAAAGTATACTCAAGTATACGCATTATTCCTCTGAGTCATCAAGGTGCTCGCACCAGTCTTCCATATCTTGTTGCACAAGGTAAATGAGGTATGCCTTTATCTGGCATCAGTAGAGAAGTCGGATGCTTGACTTGGGCACTCAGGTGGACTTGCCCCACTCATGAGGTCTGGAGCTGACGCACATCGAGGCAAATGCTTAAAGTGTGACAAGTCTCTGGTTATGGATTTTCAAGGTCATTGATCAGTTGCCAGGTTTCCTTTGCTCACCCCAACTCTTAGCGTTTCAGCTTCAAATGAAGCGTCCGTCTTACATGTCTGTTTTTGCTTAACAAAAAACTGTCTCCTTTCTTGAAGATCGTGCCTCGAACACCTTGGCGTGTATCCGCATAACCCTCCATTTTGCATTTGTGAGAGGTGTCTGAGACATGAATCTCATCAGGGTCTATTGACCATCTGGTGGTCCATTGTGGTATCTTCGTTCCAAGAGCTCTCCCAAACAGCAATGTGGCAGGACTTTCTCCTGTAATAGAATGTGGAATGGAACAGTAGGCACAGAAGGCTGGGCGTAAAGCTGACTTTAGGTCAATTTCTTCCAGTGCGGCACAGTGAACCACCCTTTTCAAAGTACTCCTAAATAGTTCAACAATGCCATTTGCTTGTAGCCAGAGAGATGTACCTTTCTGATGTTTGATGATCAAAGGCTTAAGATATCTTTGAACTCTGCTATTGAAGGGTGGACCGTTTTCAGATTTGAGAGTGGAAGGAAACCCCATGCTGTGAAAATGTAATCCGGCTTCTTGATGACTGTCATGTTATGAGTACTCGTCGGCAACTACCTTGGGATGATGTCCATTATTGAAGAGTCTGAATAAATCAACCGCAGTCCTCTCCCAGACCCGCTTAATGAGATCAGACATATTCAGTGGGTGCTGAGTTGTTTTTGGCAACACAGTTGCACAGATGACAAGCTTTCAGTTGCCTTTCAACTCGTTCATCAAGGCATGGGAACCACACTCCATCCATGAGGGCTCTTTAGTGGCAGCAATGCCACTATGTCCTTTGTGTGCCAGTTAAATAACTTGTTGACTCAAGCTTTCAGGAATAACTATTCCTGCCCTTTTTAGTAAGACCCCATTCATGTTTAACAGAAAGTTCTTCTTGTACATTCTTGAATTTCTGGTACTCAACATCATCTGTAAGAGGTAGAGTATGTTTCCTCCATGATTGCGTGGCAATGATTTCTTTAAGCTTGAGCATGTCTTTGTCAGTACAAGTAGCTGTCAGAATTTGTTCAATAGAAAGAGCTACAGGAGCGCTTAACCTTACTAGAATATTGATGTAGGCCTAAGCCACTTTGGACGATCACCTATGATGCTGTAATGGCACTCGTGAAAAATAGTCTGCTGTTTTTTGATCCTTTCCTGGTTTTTTTGCACAATCGTGCAATCAAGCTCCTGCTGATGCAACCCCCACCTCATGATGGCAAGGGGGTATCTTGGCTTTCAGATTTCCCAAAATGGTGAGCACCGCCTGTTGATTCGTGATAAGAGTAAAATGCTTTCAATACTTAAATACATGGAAGTGTCCACACGCCCATACTACTGCTAAGCTTTCTTTCTCCGGTTGAGAATAAGGACCTTCTGAGATGGACTCCTGCTACCATAGGCCACATTGTGTCTCTGAGCATCGGGCTGTCCATTGTTTTGAGCAAGGATCACGCCCAACCCCACAGGGCGTTACATTTTCCATAATTTCTGTATGAAATTTTGGCTCAAAGTAAGCCATTTCAGTTGCATTTTCAATTATGTGTTGTATTTTCTTGATATTTTATTCACATTCAGAGTACCCTTGAAACGTAATATCTCGCTTTGTTAGTTCTCTTAGAGGTGTACTCACGGAGGCAAAATCACGAATGTACCTGGAGCAGTAGCTGCCAATGCTTAAGAAGGATCATAGCATGGTCACATCTTCTGAAGGGCAAGTAGACAACAATGATGTACCTTTTCGGGGTCAGGAGTCATACCCTTTTCAGGGAAAATATGCCCAAAAAATTTCAGTTTTTATGAAACTCGCACTTCTCTGCATTTAGTGTGAGACCTGCATCAGCAAGCAAACAGCTTACTTGAGTGAGTGGTTTATCATGTTCCTTTTGTGTATCCCCAAACACCAATCTATCATCACTTTAGTTAAAAGCATATGTGACAGGCTGTTTTATTCGATGAATGACATCTTGAAAGATTTCTGCAGCTATGACACACCAAAACTGAGTTTTTTTTTAAATATCTGAATAAACAAGCATGGGTTGAAAAATAGTAATGTACCTACAGTTTTTTTTCCAGTTCATGTTGATGGTAGCCTTTGTTTAAATCAAGGCGGGAGAACACTTTAGCGCCATACAGCTGCATGATCATGTCTGCAATGTGTAGATCTGGATGTCTTTCTTTTTCGATTGCTTTGTTGACCTGTCGCATGTCAACACAAATGGGCACTGAAGCACCAGCGTTCTTTTAAAAAAAAATTTTTTTTTAAGTCTCGACCTGCCAATGCGCTTGCGCATTGCAGCTGTCGAGACATATAGAGGTGCAACAGGAAAGCTTACCAAGAGGGCTTTGGCAGGCGGATTACGCACAGTGAGAATGCATCACCCCATCCCTCAATGTCCTGTTTTGGTAACAAAAATCAGCAATAAGTAGAGGGCAACGCACCCTTTATACTGCTGAGCCCCGGTGCCACTGCACCTGCTTCACTCCTGATAGCAATGCCTCTGGGTACTGCACACAGTGCATATTGCGATCCCACGTGAAATAGATTGGGAACACATTGCTAAATCCGTAAACATATACAGTGAAAGGGAATTATTTACAAAAGGTTTGTGCAGGGGCTCAGCTTTTAGTGTGCTGGAATTAAAATGCACGAGGGATTGTTTTACAACACAAAAGAATAAATGCATAGACGTATAATCCTCCTCTCATAAATGCAGTCTCTATCTATCTATCTATCGCCCTCACACTATCTATCTATCGCCGTCACACTATCTATCGCCCTCAAACTATCTATCCATCGCCCTCATACTATCTCTCTATCGCCCTCACTCTATCTATCGGCCTCACTCTATCTATTTATCTATCTATCTATCTATCTCTCTATCGCCCTCACTCTATCTATCGGCCTCACTCTATCGCCCACACTCTCTCTATCTATCGCCCTCACTCTATCTATCGCCCAGACTCTATCTATCGCCCACACTCTATCTATATATCTATCTGTCTATCACCCACACTCCATCTATATATCTATCTATCGCCCTCACTCTATCTATCTATCGCCCTCACTCTATCTATCTATCGCCCTCACTCTATCTATCGCCCTCACTCTATCTATCTATCGCCCTCACTCTATCTATCTATCGCCCTCACTCTATCTATCTATCGCCCTCACTCTATCTATCTATCGCCCTCACTCTATCTATCGCCCTCACTCTATCTATCTATCGCCCTCACTCTATCTATCTATCGCCCTCACTCTATCTATCTATCGCCCTCACTCTATCTATCGCCCTCACTCTATCTATCGCCCTCACTCTATCTATCGCCCTCACTCTATCTATCGCCCTCACTCTATCTATCGCCCTCACTCTATCTATCGCCCTCACTCTATCTATCGCCCTCACTCTATCTATCGCCCTCACTCTATCTATCGCCCTCACTCTATCTATCGCCCTCACTCTATCTATCGCCCTCACTCTATCTATCGCCCTCACTCTATCTATCGCCCTCACTCTATCTATCGCCCTCACTCTATCTATCGCCCTCACTCTATCTATCGCCCTCACTCTATCTATCGCCCTCACTCTATTTATCTATCTATCTATCTATCGCCCTCACTCTATCTATCGCCCTCACTCTATCTATCGCCCTCACTCTATCTATCGCCCTCACTCTATCTATCGCCCTCACTCTATCTATCGCCCTCACTCTATCTATCGCCCTCACTCTATCTATCGCCCTCACTCTATCTATCGCCCTCACTCTATCTATCTATCGCCCTCACTCTATCTATCGCCCTCACTCTATCTATCGCCCTCACTCTATCTATCGCCCTCACTCTATCGCCCTCACTCTATCGCCCTCACTCTATCGCCCTCACTCTATCGCCCTCACTCTATCGCCCTCACTCTATCGCCCTCACTCTATCGCCCTCACTCTATCGCCCTCACTCTATCGCCCTCACTCTATCGCCCTCACTCTATCTATCGGCCTCACTCTATCTATCGGCCTCACTCTATCTATCTATCTACCACCCTCACTCTATCTATCGGCCTCACTCTATCTATCTATCTACCACCCTCACTCTATCTATCTATCTACCGCCCTCACTCTATCTATCTATCGCCCTCACTCTATCTATCTATCTACCGCCCTCACTCTATCTATCTATCTACCGCCCTCACTCTATCTATCTATCTACCGCCCTCACTCTATCTATCGCCCTCACTCTATCTATCTATCTACCGCCCTCACTCTATCTATCGCCCTCACTCTATCTATCTATCTACCACCCTCACTCTATCTATCGCCCTCACTCTATCTATCTACCACCCTCACTCTATCTATCGCCCTCACTCTATCTATCGCCCTCACTCTATCTATCTATCTACCGCCCTCACTCTATCTATCGCCCTCACTCTATCTATCTACCACCCTCACTCTATCTATCGCCCTCACTCTATCTATCTATCTACCACCCTCACTCTATCTATCGCCCTCATTCTATCTATCACCCTCACTCTATCTATCGCCCTCACTCTATCTATCGCCCTCACTCTATCTATCGCCCTCACTCTATCTATCGCCCTCACTCTATCTATCGCCCTCACTCTATCTATCGCCCTCACTCTATCTATCGCCCTCACTCTATCTATCGCCCTCACTCTATCTATCGCCCTCACTCTATCTATCGCCCTCACTCTATCTATCGCCCTCACTCTATCTATCGCCCTCACTCTATCTATCGCCCTCACTCTATCGCCCTCACTCTATCTATCGCCCTCACTCTATCTATCGCCCTCACTCTATCTATCGCCCTCACTCTATCTATCGCCCTCACTCTATCTGGCAATCTATCTATCGCCCTCACTCTATTTATCGCCCTCACTCTATCTATCGCCCTCACTCTATCTATCGCCCTCACTCTATTTATCTATCTATCTATCTATCGCCCTCACTCTATCTATCGCCCTCACTCTATCTATCGCCCTCACTCTATCTATCGCCCTCACTCTATCTATCGCCCTCACTCTATTTATCTATCTATCTATCTATCGCCCTCACTCTATCTATCGCCCTCACTCTATCTATCGCCCTCACTCTATCTATCGCCCTCACTCTATCTATCGCCCTCACTCTATCTATCGCCCTCACTCTATCTATCGCCCTCACTCTATCTATCGCCCTCACTCTATCTATCGCCCTCACTCTATCTATCGCCCTCACTCTATCTATCGCCCTCACTCTATCTATCGCCCTCACTCTATCTATCGCCCTCACTCTATCTATCGCCCTCACTCTATCTATCGCCCTCACTCTATCTATCGCCCTCACTCTATCGCCCTCACTCTATCGCCCTCACTCTATCGCCCTCACTCTATCGCCCTCACTCTATCGCCCTCACTCTATCGCCCTCACTCTATCGCCCTCACTCTATCGCCCTCACTCTATCGCCCTCACTCTATCTATCGCCCTCACTCTATCGCCCTCACTCTATCTATCGGCCTCACTCTATCTATCGGCCTCACTCTATCTATCTATCTACCACCCTCACTCTATCTATCGGCCTCACTCTATCTATCTATCTACCACCCTCACTCTATCTATCTATCTACCGCCCTCACTCTATCTATCTATCGCCCTCACTCTATCTATCTATCTACCGCCCTCACTCTATCTATCTATCTACCGCCCTCACTCTATCTATCTATCTACCGCCCTCACTCTATCTATCGCCCTCACTCTATCTATCTATCTACCGCCCTCACTCTATCTATCGCCCTCACTCTATCTATCTATCTACCACCCTCACTCTATCTATCGCCCTCACTCTATCTATCTACCACCCTCACTCTATCTATCGCCCTCACTCTATCTATCGCCCTCACTCTATCTATCTATCTACCGCCCTCACTCTATCTATCGCCCTCACTCTATCTATCTACCACCCTCACTCTATCTATCGCCCTCACTCTATCTATCTATCTACCACCCTCACTCTATCTATCGCCCTCATTCTATCTATCACCCTCACTCTATCTATCGCCCTCACTCTATCTATCGCCCTCACTCTATCTATCGCCCTCACTCTATCTATCGCCCTCACTCTATCTATCGCCCTCACTCTATCTATCGCCCTCACTCTATCTATCGCCCTCACTCTATCTATCGCCCTCACTCTATCTATCGCCCTCACTCTATCTATCGCCCTCACTCTATCTATCGCCCTCACTCTATCTATCGCCCTCACTCTATCTATCGCCCTCACTCTATCTATCGCCCTCACTCTATCGCCCTCACTCTATCTATCGCCCTCACTCTATCTATCGCCCTCACTCTATCTATCGCCCTCACTCTATCTATCGCCCTCACTCTATCTGGCAATCTATCTATCGCCCTCACTCTATTTATCGCCCTCACTCTATCTATCGCCCTCACTCTATCTATCGCCCTCACTCTATTTATCTATCTATCTATCTATCGCCCTCACTCTATCTATCGCCCTCACTCTATCTATCGCCCTCACTCTATCTATCGCCCTCACTCTATCTATCGCCCTCACTCTATCTATCGCCCTCACTCTATCTATCGCCCTCACTCTATCTATCGCCCTCACTCTATCTATCGCCCTCACTCTATCTATCGCCCTCACTCTATCTATCGGCCTCACTCTGCCTATCTATCTATCTATCTATTGCCCTCCCTCTACCTATCTATCGCCCTCACTCTATCTATCTATCTACCACCCTCACTCTATCTATCGCCCTCACTCTATCTGGCAATCTATCTATCGCCCTCACTCTATTTATCTATCTATCTATCTATCGCCCTCACTCTATCTATGTATCGCCCTCACTCTATATATCGCCCTCACTCTATGTATCGCCCTCACTCTATCTATAGCTCTCACTGTATCTATCGCCCTCACTCTATCTATCGCCCTCACTCTATTCCATCTACATCACTCCCTCCCAAGACCTCTGCGACTCCCTAGCCTCATTCTTCCACAACAAAATCGCCGACATACATAACGGCTTTGAAAAACAGTCCGGAGACCAGTCCTCTCCACCCACCTCCGAACCAAAACCCCCCTCTAACAACCTTTGCGCCTGGAACGCAATCACCACTGAAGACACCATCCGCCTAATGAACTCCATCCACTCAGGATCGCCAACCGACCCATGTCCCCACCACATTTTCAACAAAGCAGACTCCATTATCGCACCCCACCTCCGAGACGTCATCAACTGCTCCCTCAACTCCGCTACCTTCCCGGAAAGCTGGAAGCATGCCGAACTCAGCGCCCTTCTGAAGAAACCCACAGCAGACCCCACTGAACTGAAGAACTACCGCCCCATCTCGCTCCTCCCATTCCCTGCCAAAGTCATTGAGAAAGCCATCAACAGTCAGCTCGCCGCCTTCCTCGAATCCAACAAATCCCTCGACCCCTCACAGTCCGGCTTCCGAGCCAAACACAGCACCGAAACCGCCCTCATCGCAGCAACAGACGACATTCGAACACTACTGGACAACGGAGAAACAGTTGCCCTCATCCTACTTGACCTCTCCGCTGCCTTCGACACAGTCTGTCATAGCACCCTCATACAACGCCTCAGCAACGTCGGAATTCAAGGAAAAGCATTGGACTGGATCATCTCGTTTCTCGCCGGAAGAACCCAGAGAGTCCGCCTCCCCCCTTTTAGATCAGAGGCCACCAAAGTCATCTGCGGCGTACCACAAGGATCATCACTCAGTCCCACCCTCTTCAACGTATACATGAGTCCCCTCGCATCCATCGCGCGCCAACACAACCTCAACATCATCTCCTACGCTGACGACACACCCAAACACCGCCAAAACCAACTTACACGAAGGAATGAAAGAAGTAGCCGAGTGGATGAAGAACAGCCGTTTAAAACTGAACTCGGACAAAACGGAAGTCCTCATATTAGGTTCATCCCCCACTGCCTGGGACGACTCATGGTGGCCACCGGCCCTGGGAACCGCACCCATACCTACGGACCACGCACGTAACCTGGGCTTCATCATGGACTCCTCCCTCTCGATGACCAAACAAGCCAACGCCGTCTCATCATCATGCTTCAACATCCTACGCATGCTCAAAAAAATCTTCCGTTGGATCCCCACCGAAACAAGAAAGACGGTCACCCACGCACTGGTCACAAGCCGACTGGATTACGGAAACACCCTTTACGCCGGAACCACAGCCAAACTACAGAAAAAACTCCAACGCATCCAAAACGCCTCAGCCAGACTCATACTAAACATCCCCCGCCAAGCTCACATTTCCGGTCACCTGAAAGACCTCCACTGGCTCCCCGCCAACAAGAGAATAACGTTCCTTCTCCTCACCCACGCACACAAAGCCCTCTACGACCTAGGACCCGATTGCCTCAACACGCGCCTGTCCTTTTACACCCCCACCCGCCAACTACGATCGTCCAACCAAGCCCTCGCCGCAATTCCGCGCATCCACAGATCCACCATGGGGGGAAGATCCTTCTCCTATTTAGCGGCCAAAACCTGGATTTCTCGCCCCACCCACCTCCGTCTTACACAGAACCACCTCTCCTTCAGAAAGCAACTAAAAACGTGGTTATTCGATAAGTAAAGTACCCCCCCCCTCCCTCAAGCGCCTTGAGACCCTCTGGGTGAGTAGTGCGCTATACAAATTTTTGAACTTGAACTTATCTATCGCCCTCACTCTGTGTATCTATCTATTGCCCTCACTCAATCACTCTATCTATCTATTGCCCTCACTCTAACTATCGCCCTCACTCTATCTATCTATCGCCCACACTCCATCTATCGGCCTCCCTCTACCTATCGCCCTCAATCTGTCTATCTATCTATCTATCTATCGGCCTCCCTCTATCTATCTATTGCCCTCACGCCTATCTATCTATCTATCTCGCTCACTCTATCTATCTATCTACCACCCTCACTCTATCTATCGCCCTCACTCTATCTGGCAATCTATCTATCGCCCTCACTCTATCTATCGCCCTCACTCTATCTATCGCCCTCACTCTATCTACCACCCTCACTCTATCTATCGCCCTCACTCTATCTATCGCCCTCACTCTATCTGGCAATCTATCTATCGCCCTCGCTCTATCGCCCTCGCTCTATCGCCCTCGCTCTATCGCCCTCGCTCTATCGCCCTCGCTCTATCGCCCTCGCTCTATCGCCCTCGCTCTATCGCCCTCGCTCTATCGCCCTCGCTCTATCGCCCTCGCTCTATCGCCCTCGCTCTATCGCCCTCGCTCTATCGCCCTCGCTCTATCGCCCTCGCTCTATCGCCCTCGCTCTATCGCCCTCGCTCTATCGCCCTCGCTCTATCGCCCTCGCTCTATCGCCCTCGCTCTATCGCCCTCGCTCTATCGCCCTCGCTCTGTCTATCTATCACCCTCACTCTATCTGTCACCCTCACTCTATCTGTCACCCTCACTCTATCTGTCACCCTCACTCTGTCTATCTATCTATCACCCTCACTCTATCTGTCACCCTCACTCTGTCTATCGCCCTCGCTCTGTCTATCGCCCTCGCTCTGTCTATCTATCTATCACCCTCACTCTGTCTATCGCCCTCGCTCTGTCTATCGCCCTCGCTCTGTCTATCTATCTATCACCCTCACTCTATCTGTCACCCTCACTCTATCCATCGCCCCCACTCTGTCTATCGCCCTCACTGTCTATCCGTCGCCCTCACTCTGTCTATCGCCCTCACTGTCTATCCGTCGCCCTCACTCTGTCTATCGCCCTCACTGTCTATCCGTCGCCCTCACTCTGTCTATCCGTCGCCCTCACTCTGTCTATCCGTCGCCCTCACTCTGTCTATCCGTCGCCCTCACTCTGTCTATCCGTCGCCCTCACTCTGTCTATCCGTCGCGCTCACTCTGTCTGTCGCCCTCACTCTGTCTATCGCCCTCACTCTCTGTCGCATCACCACAGCATCACTCGTCGCCACCACAACATCAATCTGTGCAACAATTCAACAACCACTGGTTCAAATATGTTCTCTCAATGTTTCAAGCTTTATTACAAATGTCACCAAAAGATGTTAATATTTCACTTGTGTTCTTGGATTTTCGTCACAATAAAATACACTGAACATAATCTTCACAAAAGTTATTTACAAAAGTTTAAGCTATTGCTATTATAAATTACAATAACTTTTATTTAAGTATTAATTATTTAAAAAAATAAAAGCCATTGTTATTCGTAATAGCAATACATCTAAGTCACGTAAATACAACACATATTGCATTACAAATGCTATAGGTGTTATATTTGTGAAAGTTATAACTATTGTCATTGTAAATGACAAAGCTATTAATTTCGCTATTTTCAAAACCAACACAGAAATAAAAAATGTGTCATTTACAAGCTCAAACTTTCCGAATGCGAGTCCTATTGCATTGCAAATGCTTGGTTTTTTTGGCACTACCACATTGGGTGAAACCCACGGTGTTGGACCAGTAGAGCACTCAATGTCATGATTTAGCAATGTTTCAAATTCTTCCTTAATGGCTTCCTGTAAATGAAAAACAATTTGACAGTGCCGCTGTGCAACATGGTGAATGTCTTCATTAATGTAAAGCTACACCTTCATTGTCTTAAGTTTCCCAAGTCCATGAAACTACATCGGGAATCGACTCACTATTTCAGAATGGGCATTCAAGTGGTAGTTGATAGAGATCAGTCCAGTGTCAGAAGCAGTATCGAAACTTAAGAAGCATGCACTCGATGTACCTTGGAGGACATGAATGGGTGCTTGTACTGTCGTTTTCTTATGCCTTATGGTTGCTACAAAGGATCCTTGACTCTGAAACGTCGTAGAAGATGACCAGGTGTACACCTATGCTCTTGATGGTGTGGGATGTGGTATAGGAGATAGTTCTTTGTACTTTTCTGCCGGCCTGATGATTGACACACCACTATCTATAATAAACGCGTTAGGGCAACCATTCACCTTGAGCTTGCTTTTAGGTTAGTGTCAAAATTAACTTTGTTGCTTCATGTGGCTAATTACTTTTTAGATTTGTGTTTTTCTTTGCAAGAAAACCAATCCTACATGCTCATGTTGATCTGTAACTGGCACATCATCGCATATCCATCTTCCTCACTGTCACTCGATGAGGTTACTGAACCTTTGGAAGATAATTTTGATGACTATTAACTTTTTTCGTTTGCACTTGCCTTAGTCAGTGTTGCTCTTTGGCCCTGTGGGAGTGGCTAGAGGGCTTCTGAAACTTTTTGGCATCAATCTACTCCTCTATCTTTGACTCACTTAGTTTCTCTTTCGATTGTCAAGCCATTAGGAAATGGTTATCTCTCCCGCGTCCTTTGCATATGTGTCTGATGGTGGGACATTTGCCTTCATGGGGAAGGAAGAATCCGCAGCAAAAAGACATTTTCTTTTTCTTCGTAGACATCACTCTGCGGGAATCTAACTAGATTCTACTTACTTTTCATACTCCATGCTGATTGATTTTGTGTTTTTCAGGCTTCTATATCAAAAGCCTGTTGATCAGAATGTTCCTCTGCTCTTGCAGCCATAAGCACGTTCTCCAAACTGAGCATTTCTTGCACCATGCGTCATCAGAATAAATCTGAGAGGTAAACTTCGATAAATCTAAGATGCATGGCTTCCTCATCATTGAATTCACTGAACTTGCAGTGGTTTATGAGTGTAGGAAGTCTATGAACAAACTCATCCATTTTCTTGCCAGGTTGCTGTCTTGCTTGGTTGCAGATGTACCGTTCAAAGTTGACACTGGGCTTTGGATTGAACTTGCCTCCAATGTCTTCTTGATTTGACGGTATGATACTTCATCAGCTTGTGATATTTTCTTTATCGTCTTTTATTTCGTCACCTGCAAAGTTCTTTAAGTATTTGATCTTTTTGCCATTAAACGTTTCTGTCCAGGCAGTCCATCTGGCGCCAATGTTCTGCTTTTTCGTGGTATCAAATGGAGGCGTTGTTTTCAAGAACACAGCTGCACTGTATTTCGCCCTTTTCTCGTCTTCCATTTCTTTTAGTGTGTGCTGTTCCTCGTCTCTTGGACTGCAAAGTCGTCCTCACTAGTACTCAGGTTGTTGCGCCTGAGTTGAGGTTGGCGAGTACCATCTTCCTTCACTGTGAGTAATTTTGCTTCATGCACATACTCTTGACTGCATGCGTTATGTTTTGCTGTCGCTGCCTTTAGCATTTCTCTATGTCTGGTTGTCTTTAGCGCTTTACTGTACCTGGCTGTTACTGCCTTTAGGGCTTCTTTGTACCTGGTTGTCACTAATTTAGTGTTTCTGCCTTGTATCGGTCCTGGCTCAGTTTTATTCTGTAGCGCAGTATCTTTTCTTTCAGCCTTACCAATACACTTATGGGGGAGCTCACTGACGGTGCTCCTCCGTAGGACATTCACCTTCGAGGGCCTCCAAAGCTGGAGTTGAGTTTCGACACCACATATGCCAACTGTAACCTCTTCTTTGGGTGCAGGTGGAACGCACTAGCAATTTGCTGAACCAGTACAAACTCTTCGGGAGAGCAGTCTTGCATCCTTGGGGGCATGTATCTCCTATCTCATCACCAGTTGTAGCATCATCCCCAGCCCGGAAGCCTGGAACAGACCACACCACACACAGAGCTCTGACTTGCTCATCTTTATTCTTGAGCATGCAACTTTTAACTGAATGCACTGCTTCATAAACTTTATTAACCACACCCAACTGATTAAGTAATACTGCTAAGGATACTGCTGAGGATCACTATAGGACTTTTATGTACAAACAAAGGACACTATAGCTCTTGTGCAGGAAAGAATATATTTTAAAGTATTGATTAATACAATACTAAATCCATAGATTGTTTTATTCCATATAGCTACCCTAATATAGGCTCCAGTAACATCATAACCCTTCACCTATATTTTCCCCTACATTACTTACATAAAGGTTCTTAGTGATTGACCTTTTACGTAGATACGACACTGCACACAGAACACGGGATTTTCCCTGGTAAAAGCCTCATACATTAAGCATGAGGATTCTTGGAAGCACAGTAGGACTACAATCTCCTGTATAATATTGATGTACAAAGTTCATTCCCAACGTCATCAGAAGTCCGACAAAGTAATGCAGCGAGGAAGAACCCCCGGGGAGACCTATGGGTATATATACATCACATCTTGCTAAGACAGGCAGAAGAGACCAGGCCTTCCCGGCCGACACACTGACCAAAGATGCTGAAGTTCCAACATGCAGACACTCCAGCTCGCAGTGGCCTAACATCCCTTGCGGGTTGTCCAACCCGAGACCAGGACTGGGTTCCACAGTCTCTCAATCCAGGTAATGGGGTTAACTTTATCCTAAAGGGATTCTTGGCTTAACACCTACACACATGCTAGGTGCACTTGGGTACATCTAGTAGGAGTACGCACTTTTATTATCATGTTTTTTATATACTTGTATGTATTCTACATACTCCTATGTATTCATGATATCGCAAGATGGTAGAACTCTATCATCCTTTCATAGTGCTTCTAATCCTTTATATCTGTTACTGTCTAGTGGTTGTTGCAGCTCATTTATTTTACACTAGAATAACGACTGTTAATAAATGCTTATTGAAAAACGTCCAAACAGTTTATTCTGTGTATCTCTCTGAAAACTAAGTGAGCACGAGTGACTGAGCGAAAAGTTGTACACTGTTTCCATGGTCCTGAGGGATCAGATTTGTCATGTTCGACGATTGCCAAGAACTATTCTCTCCTCGGTAAGAGGAGATTCTAGTGGCACTGTGAGCTAGCTAATACAAAAGGCCAACATACCCTGTGGGGGTGTTTAGAATCAGTCTGACACCAATCCTACAGTGTATATCGTCTGAACGCGCAGATCCTGTATAGGTTTTATAGGAACTACACGACAGATGGGCATGCACCGCAACTTTTTAAAAAACAAAATTGCATTATTGTACACCATCTGGCATGTCATTTCTCTTCAGTGGAAACAACTCCTTACCTTTCCCACTTGGGCCATTTGATTGTGGAATGGCTTACAAGATCAACTGGACTTCACAGAACAGATCTGAAGGTTTAGGAACGGGCCAAGAAAAGGCTTTTCTTACTTGAGATTCTTGACGCCTTGCTCGGAGGCAGGAGAGTCTAGAATGCTCTTATCAGTGCAATGACGAGTAGAAAATAATGAAGAGAAAAGGATCATTCCATGTTGGTTTGACATGAGCACTTTGAAAGGTTACTGAAAGAATTCTTAAATGTACTTGAATTTAAAATGTCCTATGTTTTTTAGTTTTAGCTTCATTGCTATGCCATAGAGAGGAAGTACAAGATTCTTTCATGTAGGCTTTCATTTTTGCGCTTGGTTAAATCTGGCACATAGGACTATAGTATAGATTTAAGTACTTATTGGGGAACCGACAATCAAACTGGTCACACTGGGTAGATGGTTCTCTTAAAACCTATGCAGGATTAGGGAGCCCAATCGTAACCTGGCAGTTTTGCAGCTCAAAAACTGCTTGGCCCATTTGACCGAAAGGAATTCCCTTTAGATACCCACTTGGAATGCTAAGAGGCTGTGCAATTTCTAAAAAAATAGACTCAAGCTAGTATACCAAACTTCGATCAAGAAGATGTACTGCAAACCTACTGCTCGATTTCTTCTAAATAAATTGATATCCAGTTTACAGACGCCTTGCTCAAAAGTGGGATTATCCGAACTTGTGAGCATCCGTGACAGATGGCTGCAAAAAGTCTCAACCCTACACAATCCAAGAGGAGACACTGTTAGTAATGGTTTCATCGCGACCTTTGCTGCATTATCTTAAACTTCATTTACTCACAAAATACGTGTTCATTTCAGAAGTGGCTGGCTCAAAAAGAATGGTGTATGTTTTTTTTTTCTCCCCATAAGGTATTTTCTTTTCCATGTTTTTCTCTTAGTGAAGTTATTTATTTATTATTGGCTGACATCTTGTCTATCACTAAAAATGTACTGTTTTTTTCTTTTTTCACTGCCGCTTGGTTACATTTTTCATGGGACACTTTGTGCGGTTTGGTTTATTGTAGTATAAATTGTAGAAACCTGAGGGAGCTCCATTGGCTACCAATACGGCAACGTATTAAATTTAAAATTTGTTGTACAGTGCATAAATGCCTCTTTGGAGATGGCCCCAAATATCTTGCTAAAAAATTTCATTTATACAAACCGGATCGTCTTCTACGATCAAGCAACCAACTTCTACTGGAAACTCCATTCATTAAGAAGACCAGACAAGTAGGTCGTGCCCTATCATTTATAGGACCGACTCTGTGGAACAAACTTTTCATCAGTCTTAAATCACCAACCACCTTTCCTTTAGGAAAACCTTAAAAACACTTCTGTTTCAAGAAATATAATTCCTCTATAGCTTTCCCGCAGAAGCATTGAAGTCTGTTATCCACGGCGAACAAAGCGCGGAGATACCCCTTACAGGGTCGAGTCCTGCGCGATACAAGAAATTAAATTAAATTAAATATCCCCCCACTAAAACCAGCGAAAGTAGCAAAACATGAACAAGTCATCTTGTCCATGTTATAAATACCGAAAGTATGAAATTTTTTCACAATTTTTCTTGAATCGATCCATCAAATCCACCACGTTAATTTAGCAATGAATGCATTGAACCAGTCAAAGCTGCCCTTTCATCATTTAATCCATCCATTTACCAATCCACCCGCCCAGTCAGGCTTTTACCCACCAACTTGTATGTGCATGGTATACCTGTGTGTTATCTTTATATGCATGCGAGCCATCTGTGCACATTTGTAAAGGTACACTGGTAAGTATGCGTGCAATTGTGACTGTATCTGTTGCTTAGTACGCAATGTTTTGCATGCATGATAGTGTGTACATGGACAGATGTAAATGTTTCACCTTAGTACATGTATGTGTACTGTGTAAGCACTAAATGTATGGCCTTCGCCACTGCTTATTTTCTTGTTCCTAGCTCATCCAAGATATGCTGCTTACACTAGTTAGAAGATATGTTTTACTGGTTTAACTGACGAATGTAGACCTATTCTAATAGTCCCAGATTCTCAATTTAACCATCTGGTGGGATTTGCTGCGATTTACTTAATCTGTATCGAGTTCCACGTCTTGCAAAAACTAGAGTGCTTTAGAATTGACAATGCACTAGTATCACACTAGTTATTAACAACTTGACCTAGAATTTGTACTCTGTTGTTCATTACAGTATGTACAGGTGGACTGATTTCTTTTGCTTTTTGACATTTATCATTTTGATGCACTCTTCTTTCAAAACATAAACGTTTAATTTCCCCATATATTTGGTTTGATATTTTTTAAGGTATTGTTTTCCTTACCTGCCAACACTTTTCAACATTGATGTGGATGAAATGGAAATTCGAACATTGCTACGAAGCATAAAGGCTGTGCAGACCTAAAAAGAAAACAAATTACTTACCTGTAACTTTAGTTCTCCAGTATTGGAATCTTTTATAGATTCATATGCCTGAATCATTCCCCGTCGTCGAGACAGGAGTCTCCGGTATATAAAAAAGCAGTGCTTAGTAGTATAGCAAACTGAAAAGAAGCCTAGGCCCATTTCCCTTTTGCAACCCATAGCCTTTATGTAAAAAAGGCCCAAACTTTTCCCTGAACCAATCAGAACTCCTCACCCTCTAGAACACTCCTGAGAGAACCTACTGCCCCTCAGATTTTTCGCGCACTTGTGCATATAACACACTTCTTGTGCTAAACCCGAGGTGAGCCTCTCAGGGGAGGAGGGTGGGTGCATGTGAATCTATGAAAGATTCCAATACTGGAGAACTAAAGTTACAGGTAAGTAACTTGTTTTCTTACTCCAGTATTGGAACTTTCATAGATTCACATGCCTGAATCAGAATAGCGAGCAGTGAAAAAACAAAGCACATTTTCCTGATACATCACATAATCATGCAATATCATTAGAGAATGAAGCATAATCTCATATACATATATACATACTTATGTAAAATGTGACTTTGTAAACAAAAGAAATTATGGATGAGGGATGCAAGAAAGGCTCACCGTTACTGGATGATATTCCGCAGTACCGCCTCTCCCACCGCCGCATCCGATTCTGCGGCTGCCTCCAAGCAGTAGTGCCTGGTGAAGGTGTGCATAGATGCCCAGGTTGCTGCTCTGCAGATATCCTGGATTGGCACTTCTCCAAACAATGCAGTGGATGTGGCCACTGCCCTCATGGAATGGGCACGGACTCGTGCATTCAAAGGCTTTCCAGCAGCTTGATGACAGTAGACAATTGCACTGGAAATCCATCTGGCAATTCCCCTCTTTGACAGCGGGAAGCCTTTCCTGGGTGTGCTGAAGGCGACGAATAACTGGGAAGACTTGCGAAACGCCTTAGTTTCTTTCAAGTAAAATTTCATACATCTCTGAACGTCCAGCGAGTGTAATACTCTTTCTGCCACTGTTGATGGATGAGGAAAGAAACGCTTCAGCACCAAAGGTTCGTTCAAATGAAAATCAGTTTGCACCTTCGGAATAAACTTCGGGTTCGTCATGAGAATCATTTTATCCTCTTGAAATTGCAAGAAAGGCTCCTGAATCATGAGCGCTTGTAGTTCACCCACTCTTCTCGCTGAAGTCAATGCAATGAGAAGAGCCACTTTCCAGGACAAGAACTTCAGGTCTGCCCTGTGTATCGGTTCAAATGGTGGCTTCATCAATTGAGAGAGTACAATATTCAGATTCCATAAAGGTGGTGGAGGCTTTACTGGTGGAAAGACTCTGAATATCCCTTTCATGAATTGTTTGATAATCCTTGAGGACCATAAAGATGGGCCTGACGATGACCTCCTGTAGCGGGATAACGCAGCCAAATGCACCTTGATGGAGGCGTGTGCTAATCCTGACTTTGCTAACAGCAGAATGTAAGGTATAATTTGATGAGGTGCAGCAGTAAGAGGGTGAACATCATGTCTCTTACACCACAGACAAAACCTCTTCCATTTCATTCTGTAGGTTTTGTTGGTACTCTCCGCTCTGGCCTTGGACAGGATCTCCCTACATTCATGTGACATGTTCAGATGGCTAAACTCAGTGTTGAGGAGAAAGGCTGCTAATCGCAAGGATTTCGGGTCCGGATGGCGCACCTGCCCCTTGGACGGCGCACCTGCCCCTTGGACATTGTCAGAAGCGATGGAATCAGGCGCAACCGAATTGGACGGTCCTCCGACAGTAGCAGCAGTTCCGTGAACCAGTGTTGTCTGGGCCACCACGGGGCTACTAGGATCAGCCTGCACGGCTCTTTCTTGATCTTCACCAGTACGCGGGGTAGAAGAGGAATTGGAGGAAAACCGTAGGCAAAGATGCCGGACCATGCCATGGAAAACGCATTCCCCCAAGACCCCCTCTGGGGAAGCCAACTTGCGAAGTACTGGCATTTTCTGTTTTCCTTTGTAGCGAAGAGGTCCACCATCGGTGTTCCCCATCTCCGAAAGACACTGTCCAGGATCCCGTGGTTTAGCTCCCATTCGTGGCAAGACGATTTTAGCCTGCTGAGAGTATCTGCTTTGACGTTTTGATCCCCCGGGAGGTGTTCTGCTGTCAATGATATCCCCTGCTGAATAGCCCATTCCCATATCTCCTGGGCTTCCTGAGACAGGGAGAGAGATCTTGTTCCCCCTTGCTTGTTTACATAATGCATTGCCGTAGTGTTGTCTGTTCTTATCAACGCCGCCGCACCTTTTATCCTTGGCAGAAAAGCCAGTAATGCCAAGCGGATCGCCCTGAGTTCCAGCAGATTTATATGTAATTGCTGCTCCTCTGCCTTCCAAAGGCCGCTGACCTGAAGGTCCTGAAGGAAAGCTCCCCATCCTTCTAACGACGTATCCGTCGTTACCACTGGCGAAGCTGCTCTTGCTAGAAACGTCAGTCCTTGAGACACATTTGCCTTCTGCGTCCACCACTTTGCTGCCCGCAGCATGACTGGTGTCACCTTTATTGTATCGTCGAAGGATCCCTCCGCCTGACGTCATTGGAGATCGATCTGTTCTTGCCATGGTCTCATCCTTAGCCTGCAGCAAGGTACCAGTGGAATACAAGAGGACATTGTGCCCAGCAAGGATTTGTACCTGCGTACTGAAAGAGACTTTCTTTTTCCCAAGTCTTGGAAGAGGGACACAATCCTCAGCTGTCTTTCCTCGGAGGGAAACGCTTTGTTGCATTCCGTGTCCAATATTACCCCCAGAAATGTGATCACTCTTGCTGGGTGGAGGTTTGACTTTCCCTCGTTTAGAGTCAATCCTAAATTGGCGAATAAGTCTATGCAAGCTTGCGTCGACGCTCTGGCTTGTGTCTTTGATGGTGCCTTGACTAACCAGTCGTCGAGGTATGGAAATATTTGATGTCTTTGCTTCCTCAACACAGCCGCCACTGGAGCCAGACATTTCGTGAAAACTCTTGGCGCTGACTTCAAGCCGAATGGCAGCACCCTGAATTGGTAATGTCTTCCGGCTACCCAGAACCGAAGGTACTGCCTGTGTGCAGTATGTATTGGCACGTGGAAATACGCGTCTTGTAGGTCCAATGTGGTCATATGATCTCCTGGGTTTAATAACGGAAGGATGTCCTCTAGGGATACCATCCTGAAAGATTGTTTCTTGAGATAGGTGTTTAAGGATCTGAGATCCAGAATGGGGCGCCACTGGAGCTTGTTTTTCTTGATAAGAAAAAACCGGGAGTAAAACCCAATGTTTTCCTGGGATTTCGGTACCGGTTCTATTGCTCCCTTTCGGAGCATTGCCCGAATCTCCTGCCGGAGCTGATGCAGATGATTGGCTCTTTGGTGCATCGGTGGCATACAAGGGGGCGTCTGGAGAAATTCTAGGGTGTGACCGAATTGAACTATTTTGAGGACCCATTGGTCCGTTGTTATTTCCCGCCAATTGTGAAGATAGTGAGCAATCTTTCCACCCAGGGGAGCATCTGACAGAGCCGGAAGATGGAGGTCGTCATTGCCGACGGGTGTTGTCCTTTCCTCGGCCACCACGTCCTCTTGGAGTTGATTTTGTGTATCCTCCTGACTGACGCTGGTTATATTGTTGACGGTACGGCTGCGATGAGGACTGATAAGAAGATGAATATCTCCCTTGTTGGTATCCTCCCCTATATGAGGATTGCCCTCTACCCCTGGAGCCATGAAAAGGGGTTTTCCTGTACTGCAGTGTTCCCAGAGCCTTTGCAGTATCAGTATCCTTCTTGATACTTTCCAGCGTATCATCTATATGTTTTACAAATAATTCTTCTCCATTGAAGGGGAGATCCAGGATTTTGTTTTGCACCTCCGGCCTAAATGCTGTAGCTTGCAGCCAACCTTGCCTGCGCAGGACCGCAGCTCCTCCCAGGGATCTAAATGCTGTAGTCGCTATATTCATAGCGCAGTCTATGACTTCAGCCGAAGTCCTCTCTCCTTCCATAAGAATTTTCTTCGCCTCCTGCTTTTCTGGATCTGGCACCAGGTTAATGTATGGAGACAGGTCGCACCACATCTGCCTGTCATACCTCCCCAATATAGCAAGGGCATTCGCGGCTCTTACAAGTAGAGCAGACATTAATGAAAAACGCTTCCCTGCGTTATCCAACCTTCTGCCGTCTTTGTCTGGAGGTGTTGCAATCGAAGCAGATGGGTTCCTGGATTTCTGTTGTGCCGCCTGCGTGATAACAGAATCCGGTTTAGGATGACCCAAAAGGCAAGATGGAGCATCGACCGGTGTTTTATACTTTTTATCCAGCCTGGCCAGAACCGGTGTTACCGTCGCTGGCGTCTCCATGACCTTCAATCCTTCTTTCCAGATATGAGACACTATAGGTAAAGATCGTACAGATCTCCGATACGAGTCTTTAAAGTCATATAGAAAACATTCCGTTTTCTCCTCTGTCATGGTCAGTGCAAACCTCTTAATGGCTCTCTCCATCAGATTATGAAATCCACCAATGTCCTCCGGTGGGGAGTCCACTGGCCTCTGCGGAGGAGTTGCATGTGATGGGGCGATATAATCATGCCATTCTGCACTTGTGTCCGCAATCTCACCATCCTCCTGATCCTCATCCGAGGTATCGTGGTGTGTTGTCGGTGGTGGGGACCTAACAGTAGGTTCCGGCACAATCTCTCTCCTACGAATCGGAGTTCCTGGAACCGATCGTGGACGTGGAGTAGCCTCTATGGCCTGTTGAGCGACGGGAGTCGCTGGGTATCTTTTCCTATAATTCTCCAACATTCCTCGGAGATCCTTCAAAAAAGAGGATGGTACACTGGTCATCTCCTCTCGTTGCTGTTGTCGATATCGGTGTTGTTCCTGGGGTTGTTCTTGATAACGCCCATATTCTTCCTCAGAATCGTATTCTTGGCACTTGACCTGTAATTGCGATGGGCTACTGGCAATACCATACTCATCATCTTCCTCCGAATCTTCCTCCTCCAGTAAGTGAGACGGTAGCAATGGGGAGACCTTGCTTGGAGATGTAACCTCAGGTGTTATAGGTTTTTTCCAAGGCACCAACCTTTTTTCTGGTGTTGTTTTCCCTCGCTCGAGATTCCCATCGCCATCGTCGACCAAGTCATTGTCGTCAACGCTACCGTCGACGTCGTAGTGACCGTCGACGATATCCTTGTCGACGTCGTTGTCCTCGTCGACGCTGCCGTCGTCGACACTGCCGTCGTCGACGCTGCCGTAGACACGGTCGTCGACGCTGAAACAGTCGACGATATAGTCGTCGACGGTGAAATCGCCGACGCCGTTTTCTCACCAGCCTTCTCCTTCTTCGTCGACGACGGAGGTGTTTTCGTCGTCGTCGATGGCCCCTTTTTAGTCGACGGTCCCGTCGACGGAGTTGATTTCTCCTCAGAAGGCGCAGAAGAAGATCGTTTGATGGTAATCTTGATCTTCTGAGGTGACTGTGGTGGATCTGAGGTGGATTTTGCTCCTTTCACCTCACCAGCAGATCCCTTCTTCCCCTTAGATGAGACTGAAGGGGATTTTGAGGGACTGCGCCCTGAAGACCCTGGAGTGGTCTTTTTTGGGGCCTTCTCAGGTCTTTCCCCTGAGGAATGTGTCTGAGGAGAACTACTTCTCTTCTGAGATCTTAGACGCCACAGATTCCTCCTCACTCTCACCTGAGAGGATTTCCTTCCTGGCCTTGACTTTCTGAAGCCAGATCAGTAGCCTTCCCTCACGATCTCTCAAGGTCTTATTTGAAAAGGTACGACATACCTTACAATCTGCTGCCTTATGGTCTGGATAGAGACAGTAGATGCAGTCCTTGTGAAGGTCATCTGTTAACAGCCTCTTCTTGGAGCAGGTTGAACAAGCTCTAAATAATCCTTTTTTCTCTTTCCCAGACATGGTTGATGTAAACACCTCAAATCTAAGTCAAAATACTGTAAAAGTAAAGAGTTTGAGCAGAGCTCAAATGAGACTCCCTAGCACAACGTGCGGTAGAAAAATCAGAGGGGCAAAAGGTTCTCTCAGGAGTGTTCTAGAGGGTGAGGAGTTCTAATTGGTTCAGGGAAAAGTTTGGGCCTTTTTTACATAACAAAGGCTATGGGTTGCAAAAGGGAAATGGGCCTAGGCCTCTTTTCAGTTTGCTATACTACTAAGCACTGCTTTTTTTATATACCGGAGACTCCCGTCTCGACGACGGGGAATGATTCAGGCATGTGAATCTATGAAAGATCCAATACTGGAGTAAGTGTCAATATCAGAAGGGAACATAACTCAGCTTTTGTCCTTGAGCTATTTGCTGCAAATGTTGGTATGCTATGTAGGTCATCAGATAAGCAAAATGTACTTTTATTGGGAATTTTTATCTGATCAGTTACAAATCTGATCTCCTTGATTGCGGTAATTAAAGCATGCAATGTCCGTGGCACCTAGGATAAGTGCCAACTCTCTGAGCACAACCTAAAGAAAACGAATAACGGTTTTATCCAGTCTATTATCTACAATCTATAGACTGGATAAAAACGTTATTCGTTTTCTTTAGGTTGTGCTCAGAGAGTTGGCACTTATCCTAGGTGCCACGGACATTGCATTGATTACCACACCTTCCAGTCGGGGAGTGATATCTTTGATGCACACCACAGCTTTGCTCACCTAATTATCAAACGCGGAGTGCGTAACCCGTACCTTAAAGGTAATTAAAGCATCACATTTTACACAACAGTTTAAGGAATTGCTCCTAACAGAAGATCCATCCAGCCCTATCTAACACGGACATTCTCACCAGTACCAGCACCACAGTTTGCGGTATTGTATCCCTTCAATCGCCCATTTAAACCACATTTGCTATAAGGTAACTCAGCTCGCACTTCAAGATTACTCTACTCCCTAATAAAAAGAGGAAAACTCTGCTTTCCTTATAATGAATGTTAAAAAAGGCAAGATATTCCACCTGCACAGTATTCAATTCAAACAGAGTCCTTGGCATCCATATAGTTGCCCTCATTCCCCCTATCTTATAACTATTATTATCTACAAAAACAAGCTTGTCGAATCCAAGTCCCACAACTGAATTTATTTCCAGACAAAAAATGACAAACTACAGTTACAGGAAATCCATAATCACAAGCCTACCCACCTACTTCTTATAAATTAACTTAAAATGATTTTGAGAACCTCCAGAAAATGCTACCACTATAAGCATGCTTGTCTACCCTTTGCACGGTCCCTGTCCCCTACCACTTGCCTCTTTTCCCAGCTTTTTTTTTTCCCCGCGGCTTGCCTCTTTTGTCACTGTTTTCTTGTCCCCTAGCCATGACACTAACCTATTTTCTAATGGTGACCCTTAACCTGTCTCTTTCTGTAATTGTAACTGTATCCCTAACAGTCACAGTAAGTATTAAATTAAACCTATAACCTTACAAAACAGATAATTGTAACCTTAAATCATATCCTTGTGGTACTACTTACTCCAACCTACATTTTTTTACAACATATTTTTGGATTCAATGTATAAAAAATAATTTGGTGTGCTAACTTCATAGGCTCTCGTCTGTCGTTTTTGATTCTCTGTTTGGGTATACTGTCATGACATTCTTGTCTTGATGTACTCCACTGCAATTACCTCTGCACTATGCAAATTCAGCCATAAAATACAGCATTCATTGGCAAAACCAATAGGCTTGGCTTGCAGTTTCAATCCTGGCTAAAACAGTTAAAAAACAAAGCCTGCTCAGGATTTTATAAACCGCAGAAAGCCTGCTCAGTATTCTACAAAGCCCTTACCCTGTCATTGGAAATGGCAGCATGACCTTACAGCTGATTTCTGACTTGAAACCTGTTAATTCTTAGGCATAGCACTCGCTTTATTAAGGAGCATATTTGACTTGTTGCGCTGAGAGTAGCCTGAGAGTAGAGTTTAGCTCACCAGTCTCAGAAGGTTAGTGATCTATTTTCCCCGATGGGAGGTAAGTCATTTTGTTTGTTAAAACTGTGTTCTTGTTACTTATCCATACTTGAAGGAGCTATTGTAATCACATCAATAGGATATATACAGTTATTACAGAGGCACACTTCCCCTACCACCTTTCGATCTCCCTCACCCACCAACTCTTCCCTCAACAATAATTAACCCACCGGTTGATCTCTACAGCTACCATAGGTGAGCGACTACAAAGCGCCCATATTTATACCTGAAAAGGGCTGTCCACCACTGACAACCTACACATATTCTAATAATCAACGTACAGCATTTTTTAACCAATCTGAATAGATGGACCTACTTGAGATTAGAACATTTGAGAAGGTGCCGATGTTTATATTCTCGCTAAACAGTGATAAAAGGACATATGGTAACTACCATGTCACTCCACTAAAGACAATGTCCCTGAATACTAACTGGTCTTGCGATTCATTAATGGGAAGACAATATCACATTACTTAAAAATGAATAAAGCAGATGTAGCATTAATGCGGGAGACCCATCTCTTCAATAGAAACAGAAGAAATAAAATATGATTGGGTGGAACCTGTTATGACTGTAGCTACTCTGCTTTAGACAGCAGGACACTTCCGCAGCCAGCCAACTTATTTACAAATGGGGAAGTTGATATATTGTAAAAGATTTACTTTACCCTTAAACTGATTCTCATGGGGGAAACATGGCCGAGAAGACGTGAGCTCCGGGCCAGCCTGATAATGAAATCCTACCCAAAGCTTGCTCTGTATGAGGAATTGGGGCTTCCTCCTATGAATCGACAGCGTTCCCAACTACAATGACCCTGTGAAAGCGTCATTGCCAACTTTATCATTCCCCTCTGTGACAACGCTCACCTTAGTTTGCCAATTTTGTCTAGCTTGTATTTTTATTCATTGATGATGGGACACAATATTGTACATATTAGCCACTTTCCTAGTCACTTTACTTCTTTGATCATCAACTGAACTTTAGGTATTCGCCCCCCTTTGACTGTCCCTAGAATTTTTGTTTTCATGAATGAATGTACCTCTGTAGTAGTTGGACGTTTGTTAATGAATGAGTGAGAGTGATTGTGTTTGTTTGAAGATTCGTCCTTTGTGTGGGGTATTATAATCATTTTTGTCTTGATTGTATTCTGTTATTTAATGTTTCACAATGTATGAACTATGTTTCTCATTAACTGTGATTAAAACAAATCTATGTATTCACATTCGTTTGTCCTGTTGTTGACCTAGCGTTTCCTGGGAGGGAGACCGTTTGTATTAAGTGACTTTATCAGCACTCATTGATTAATATAGGTGGAGTTTTTGTGTTTTATTGTAATGAGAGGCAGACCACCAGAGGCCACAGTAATAATCTGCATTGAAAAAGCCCAGCAAGAGCAATGGAGGCTTGTCCCTGGAGAGCAACTACTGATTGTCTGTCTGTCCCACAGGGAATAAGCAGTAGGCGCGACTTCAGTGATAATGGGTGCCCAGATATTCCAGCATAGAGGAATAAGACACTTTGCCTGCAGTTTCTTACAGCATTGAAAAGTCCTAAAATTAGGGGAACCAACCTTAAATAGAGGAATCATTGGAGCAAGAGGGTGCTTAGATACTGCTACCAGTGTCATTGGTTGGGACGAGTGTGTGCCCTATGTAGATATCGTCCAGCGAAGGAGTCGTGCAAATGTAGTTATAGAAAATTGGCAAACAGACATATCACAGAGCAAGTTAAAATGTGATCAGCCCAGCATCCCAGGCCCCGGGAGGTAGACCCCACAGATCAAGGTGCAGCGTCTGATGATACTGAACCGCTTGCAGATGCTGACCTCAAACAAATATTGCATATTGCAACAGAGCCTGTAAGGAAATTGATGGGAAAATAGATGCTCTCACATTTTGCATTGATAGGATGTCTGGAAAAGCATACAGAGAGACTTAACAAAGTTAAGAGTCTCAGACGCAGAAGATATATTGCATGCTGAACCAACATCACACAAGGCAATGGACAAACTCCTTTAGCCACTCCAGGCTGAGGGGGAAGATTTGGAAGCCAGGTAAGAAGGAATAACAGAATTGTAGGCATAGCAGAATTGACCAACATAAATCATATGGAGCAATACATAGAAAGGGTGCTGATCGAGTTGCTCGGCAGCAACACATTTGCAGATGTTTGTTGTGGAGCATGCCCACCGCTCGCAGGCGCCCCGACCGATGCTAGGGGCAGCACGACTGCCCAAAAGACTGCTTAATTATAAAGATAGTGACTCTGCCTTGGGCAAGGCTCCGTGAGCTGGTGACACTGCGTCATGAGGGATCAGAGCTCTTCCTGTATCTAGATTTTATCCCGCCAAATTGAAAGTAACGTTGGACGCCAAAGCCTACTACTTTACAGATCCCAAGCTGGTTATGCAATTCATCAAACAGTGGGACCGGATCGACGGCCGATGGAATTCTCCAAGGACGTCCCAAGGTGACTGGAGCAGTATGCAAGAATCCAAGGAGCAATGAAGACTACAAACTGACACGTAAGATGCATAATGAATATAGTGTCACAATTACAGCGCCTGATAGGAACTGCCATCGGAGGGCAAACTTTGGAATTATTCAGAGAGCGGGTTGGCGAGTGCACCCACCTTTCCTACGTGCCGACCACTGAATACGTAGACATGCTGACAAAGACTGGGCATTGGAAGCTGGACGTTGGTAAGACTGCTCCTATTTCTTCCAGCGAGGGGATTTCATCTGCATTTGTAACCTGATGAGGAGGGCATTTTGGACTTTGTTTAAAGTAATCGAACTACATCACTAAGGGTAGCATACTGTAAGTTTTCTTTGATGCAGGCTTTATATCGCAAAACCTGCCTGCAGGGAGCCCCACATGGAAGACAAGGGCACCCATAGTACTCTATAGGATATGATTGGGGGTGTGGGCCGTCGAAGAGCTGGTAATATCTGCCCCTATCTGTGTGCCACTTTGTGTATTGTTTTATGGGCTGTTGTTATGTTGGGGCATGAAAGGGTGGGGAGGGAGAGATCCATGGAAGTTATGAAATTTTGGTGTTGCACATAGCTTAGGAGGGTATGTTAATGCACTTTCTGAGAGGATACTTATATGGAAAAACACAACTAAAAATGAGGCCATGTGTTGCTCACACACTGAGACTAGCGTGGACCAATTACAGACTTATGCCAGGGGGCGACGGGCCCAGCCAACAGTCTGACTTTGAGGCTACTCACCTGGAACGTTAGGGGCCTCAATAGACCGAACCGGAAGGTCATTGTGTATCTCAAGAGACATAAAGTTGACATTGCAGTCATCCAGGCAACATATCTCAAGCCCTGCAACAATGTACTGACTCAACGCAGAATGCAAGGCCAATGCTAATTACGTTGATCCTCAGTTTTATCATTCACTTGGGACACGTCTATCAGTGGACGTGACTCACTGATTTGTGGAGGATAGTTCAAATATTAATCCCAAATCTGGATCGCTCCTCTGGACCCCTAGGCGCCCATCGGCAGCGGAGCCACCATTCTGGATTTGATGAAGTGAGAATTTAATAGATATATGGAGACACAGATCTCCACCTGAAGCAGAATATTCACATTTCTCCTCAGTACATGTGAAGCGTACTCAAATAGACTGCTGGCTGATATCCAGCAGTCGGGTGGCTTTCGTTATGAAATGCAAACCACTCCCCAGAACTTACTCTGTCCATTCCCCAGTACAGTTGTCATTCGAATATCGAGCGCGGAGTGTAACGGCCTTTACTTGGTGTTTCCCACTTTACTCTTTACTGGACTTAGTCTTTTGGGCCGAAATGGCGCAAGCCATGGAGTTTTTTCAATGCAATTTGGGTTCAGTGACCACCTTTGTGATGGTGTGGGAAGCCTTCAAGGCTTATATGTGAAGGGGGCTACAATTTCTAAACATGCAGGAGTCCTCTGCCCTTTAAGGGACCGACTAGACGGGATCAAAATGAGATAGTGATTATGGAGAGCACTTTTCAGAGAACATCTTCGTAGATATTAAACAAAAATTTGTAGACTTTCATGAGATGGCTAATGCTGACATTAAACATATGGGCAAGTATGTGACAGCGCGGTCATATGGAGAGCAGGATTGCCTGGGGGAACATTGGTGGGAATACTGAGGCCCAGGAGGGTATCTGACATGATTACGGAAATCCTAGATGATTTGGGTCGGGCTTTACATGGCCCCGATCATATAGTCTCAGTTTCATAACTATTAAGAAGATTTTTACCACTCGCGTCTCCCACTAGATAACGAGGCAAGAACGGATTACCTAGCCCATATCAAAATGCCCTGGTTTTCTGCAAAGCACAAGGAGCACCTGATGGCACCCTTGGAGAAATAAGACCTGTGCTTCGGGTCATGCAATCGGGAAAGCACTGGGATCTGATGGCCTGATAGGAAAGTTTTACAAGGCCTTTCAAGACCTGTTGTACCACACTTAATGACCTTATACAAGGAATTGGTGGAGACGGGACCAATGCCCCCCAGAATGCGAGAGACACTGATAGTGACAATACTAAAACCAGGAAAACAATCCAAACTTTGCCCTTCCTACAGACCGCTATCCTTGCTCAAGGTAGACACTAAAATGTATGCCAAAACATTAGCCTACAGATTAGTACTGTCATTGCCAGGAATTGTGCAAGCGGGATTCGTCCCTGGCTGCAGTTTGGCACATAGCCTTAGAACACTATTTGGGACCATGCAGAGGGTAAATCCGGAGCTTAAGGCGGCGGCTGTGTTTCTCAGTGTCGATCAGGCATTTGACTCGGTGGAGTGGGGATTTATGTTCGTGCTGCTTCACAGAGTTGGTGCTGGAGGCATCTTTATTCGACTTGTATCAATATTATATACATGTCTTTTAGCCAGAATACAGGTGGTTGACGCAGTCTCCTCTATTATTACCGTCACAAGAGGCATTAGCTAGGGCTGCCCATGGTTGCCATTATTATACGCTTTGGTGACAGAGCCAAAAACCGGCGCACTCAATGAATATCATGGCAACAAGGGTGTATGCTTTCCAGGCTATAACCCCATAATATCAACATATGCAGACAATACTCTGCTATACATCCGTAACCCAAATGTCAACCTCTCCCCTATACTCCGGGAGGTGGTGCGGTTTGTAGGACATTCAGGCCTCCGTATTAATTGGGATAAGTCAATTATATTTCCTCTCACTCTCACCATGACCCCTCCGACACTGGAATGCCCCCTGCAATGGACAATCGACTCAGTACGTTATCTGAATTCACACACATCCTGCTTTGTTCTTACTTGAGAATTATGGAGTGGAAATACAAAAGCTCACAGAGGACATGGACAGATGGATTAAACTCCCATTCTCATTGGTGGGGTGGGTAGCAATAGTGAAAATGGTTGTCCTACCCAGTTTTTTGTTTCAGAACATATGGTT
This sequence comes from Lissotriton helveticus, assembly GCF_964261635.1. Taxonomy (NCBI): domain Eukaryota; kingdom Metazoa; phylum Chordata; class Amphibia; order Caudata; family Salamandridae; genus Lissotriton; species Lissotriton helveticus. The sequence goes on from NC_136063.1 coordinate 1,918,484,781, forward strand.
ACTGTTGCCGCACACTATATTTCATAAACTATGCATGCTATTGAATAGACTGTCTTAGGCTGGGAAGTAGGCTATAGTGCCATGGGATTCGCTTACTCTACCATACGATATGGGCTGCCTTAATGCTCCTGACCTCCAGATGTACTGCAGGGTTGCCCAGAGCACATTCGCACACTATTGGATACATGGCCCTCAATCCCTACCCCACCTGACGTAAGAGATGCTGTGGATACTTACACTCTCCCTCTGACCCTCTTCCGTGTCCCGTCGAGACACAGCCTGGCGTGTGATTAAAAAGACAGGCCGGGGTTCTCTTATCTTCACAAGATATTAGTTCAGTTCAGCAAAGCTTTATTTCGATATAAAAATATCTTAAAAAGCACATCACACTTAAAAATACATGTCTTTCAGATAATAATCAGATAAAAAGGTTAAAACTAGCATCATTTTTACAATACAATATTAAAAAAGTATTAAACCAAGGATCAGCTTTGATGAAAATTACAATACAATAAACATTGTAAAAATACATTGTTAAAAAAACTTAATTAAAAATCTAGATCCAAAGACATCTTTCCTGAGGACTAGCAATGCCAATTTATCGTAAGGCTTTCGATCTTCACAGCCAGGCCCAGCTTAACTATTTGGCCACCCCACATGCTAGCATAGTATTTGCATCTGACTGAAGAATTCTGAGTGCGGTTGAGTGGTTCCTTGTCTCTAGCTGTCGACAGATAGGTCTTAACCATTTCATTCTTGGTTTAAGGTAAGCTGAACACACAAAGAAAAAGTGTGGGATGGTTTCAACTACCCCAGCGCAAAATGGACAACCAGCTGTCGTTTGGCCGGGAGGTTTCCACTTATTTGTACGTTCATGAACAGGGAGGGTTCCTACTCTAAACTGAATGAAAAGGGCCCTATCTCTAGGTTTCTGGATAAAATCCAGGTAGGGCTCGATGCGAGGCACTATCTTGTGCTGGCAAAACTCATCAGTCAGTCTGCCCTGGTTAGGATCACTAAGAGCTTGATTGTCGATCCATGTCCAATAAAGTCTCTTAATTGCCGTTTTGGACAAAGGGGCCCCTGACTCCCATAAAGGTTTAAGGCCAGTAGCAAGAAGAAGTCTTTTGATGTTAACTAACCAGGCGATCATATAAGATCCCTGGAGATTCATCACTTCCTTTAGTCCATCGGCATAGCTAGATCGCTCTGGGGTGCGCCGGAGGCGACCCCAGTAAAGAAGAGGGCGTAGGCCAATTAGATCCTTAATTGAGCGACGGCCCAGGTCGCTCAAAAGGGGTTTACTAAGGGTTCCCCTGGGAAGTGAAACAAGCTCCCTAAAAAACTTGTTTTCTGCTGTCACAAGGGCATCTACATTATTGAAGCCCCAGAGCTCGGCTCCATATAATGCACAGCCTATTGCTTTTGCGGCATAGATCTCCAGGGCAGGGGCAGTAGCTCTGGAGATTGAGGCTCGGTGTTCTCTCCCTATTACACCGATAACCCGCTTATGGCTTAAGGCCATTTTTTGGATATGCGGCTGCCATTTTAAATTGTCGGCAATTCTAATCCCCAGATAATCGAAGACTTTGACATGCTCCAAGGGCTCCCCGTCGAGCGTAAGCGTGGAATTGGCCGATCTACTCGGATTAAAATAAAGGAGCTTTGTTTTGGTGGTGTTAATTACTAAGCCTCTCAGATTGCAGAACAGACAGAACCGATCAAGTAGCTTCTGTAGACCTGCCGGGGTTTTCGATACCAACAGCGTATCGTCCGCAAACAATAGTGTTGGGACCTTGGCGCCAGCCAGAACAGGAGCATCGGCATTGATTTCTGATAGAAAGGAAACCACCCCATTTGCAAAAAGAGGGTTGGGGCCAGGACGCTTCCTTGGCGAACACCTCTGTTCACAGGGATTTTGTGTGTTTTTTTGGGCCTGGGAGCCCCACCTGATCCGTGCATAGTTGCCATCATGCATGCGGGCCAGGAGGTTCAGAATAGGAGGGGGAAACCCCATATCCCGCAGGACCGACCAAAGACGCTCGCGAGGAACCAAGGCAAAGGCGGTCTTCAAATCTATGAATGCCAAGTAAAGGCCGCCTTTGCCAATGGTTACAACCTTCCAGTGCAGTAATACCAGCCTGAAAGCCTGGTTGATTGTGCTCGTACAAGGCCTGAACCCCGCCTGGTATTGCGATATGATGGTTCGAGGCATGTGGGCTGCTAAATTCATATCTATTGCATAGATCGCCGCCTAGTGTTGGGTCCGGATGATTGCACCTTGTTGTCCTGGATGAGTCTTCGAAGTATCACGAGATAGGTGGCTCCTCCCCTGGACTACAGTGCGCATGGGCATCGACTCCATCCCCAGATTGTTTTTTTCCCCCATTGGGTTCGGATGTGGTTTCGACGTCTCCGTGTCGGAACCGAGTATATTTGTTCTTAAGGCCAAAAGGCCTTAGTTACCTGCGTCGGTATTGTTTGCGTACGGTCTCGAGCATCGTCCGGCTCTCTGAGTCGGATTTCTGCGGAGTCGAGGAACTCTTTAGACATCGAGGCCCTCTCGTCGCGGCAAGACCCCGACGTACTGAACATGGAGCGGAGCCCGTTCAAGTTCTGCCCCGTCTGTGGATCCAAATATCCACATATCGACGTGCATCCGGTCTGTAATAAATGCCTCTCGCCGGACCACAACGAGGATAACTGCATGGCCTGCTCTAAGTTCAGGTCATAGAAGACGCTCAAGCATCGGCGCGCGGCGCGCCTCGAGGCCCAGCGAGCGACTCCGGCACCCAACAACATATTCGACGACCCCGCAGAAGAAGGCAGTAGCCATCATCTTCAGATTTCACCACCGTCGACGGAGGTGCAGGCCGATCCCGAAGAACACGTCGACGGACAGGCCCAAGACCTTGAATACGTCGAGGAGGTAGGGGACGACGAAGAAGTTTATGGGGCCGCGGAAGATAGCTCAGAGGAAGAGCTATGCCCCGAAAGCTACATGACTCAGGCTCAGGTCACGGGATCGCCACTCGGCCTTACCCACGACCCTGCACCGCAAATCCCGGCCCCGCCTTCTGGCCCGGCCACGGACACTCAAGCGGAGCCGCCATTGCCCGTATCGAAACTGAAACCGAAACCTTCGGATTCGACGGCACCAAAGATGGCCGACGTCCAACAAAAAATATCGAAGCCTGCTCCTTCATCGACTCAGTCGCCCTCCGGCCCACAGAAGTCGAAGAAGGCTGTCGAGTCGACAGCGCCGCAAAAGGTGCCCAAGGACCATCCTCTAAGAAGGCCGTCCATCAAGTGTCGAGCACGGTTGCTCCGGCGCGGACTTCCAAGACTGTTGATGCGCCTTCGGAATCCACTGCGGCGCCTACAAGTAAACGCACGGTCGAGTCAAAGTCGACTAAGAGCCACGACCCGAAGACCGGAGGCACTGCGCATCGGCACAAAGATGCCGGATCTGCAGCAACGGCGTCGGTGCCAAAGGCTACAACGGAGACGCGACCCGTTAGAGCCGACGATTCGTCCACGGAATACTCGTCGACACCGAGGGATTCCGACACTACCGACCATCGGTCGTCGGTTACAACACCCTCTGCTTCCTTCACAAAGCAGGTCACCGACTCCCTCAAACGTATTCGGGAGAAGACTTTGTCGTCAACGGCTCCCACGCCGTCGGCTCCAACATCGGTGGACACACCTCCAAAGGCCTCGACCAAGCTTCTCTACACTCTGCCACCGAAGGTGGCACCGAAGGCGTTTGCACCCAGATCGGTGCCGAAAATCGCTGCCACGTCGGAACCTTCAACGCAAAAAAGCCGCTTGGATCGACATCAAGCCTCAGAAGACCAATCTGAGCATTACATCGATGCCCAAACGGGGAAATTGACCCTCTACAAGAGGAAAATCACTTCCCAACCACTGGAATCCTATGTCATTCCACTAAAAAAGAAAAGGCCGGCACAAGACATTCCTGCCCTTGTTGAACCTATTCTCACAACACCAAGAAGGAGTCCATCACCTTCCCCCAACCAATCAGGAGGAGAGGATGAGGGCCAAGATGACCAGTACAATTTCCCAGTTGACAATGACCCTGATGTTCAACAGGACTCATATGACGACACAGGGGACCAAGGTGGACATCAGGTGGTACAAGATCCACAGGGTTTTGGGGCACGTACATCACCAACAGAGGATTCTGCAGCATTTCATGCTTTGATAGAGCGGGCAGCTGCAAATCATGATGTGGACATGCATGCTGACCCGGTGGAGGAAGATTTTTTGTTTGACACTTTCTCAGTTTCGGAAAGAACAGTTAAAATACTTCCTATGCTCAAAGGTGTCCTTAAACATGCCCCAGAGATCTTTAAGGAACCTACCAGGGCGAGAGTGGTGAACCCACGTATCGAGAAGAAATACAGGCCAGCACCTGGGGACCCTGCATATATTCGGGGACAGTTGCCCCTGGATTCGTTGGTGGTCGCCAATGCCCGCAAAAGGGCGAACTCCCAAACAACGGGTGAAGCTCCTCCCCAGACAAGGAGTCGAAAGTGCTTGAGGCATCCGGGAAAAGGGTGGCTGCGCAGGCTGCCAATATCTGGCTTATAGCAAACACACAGGCACTATTGGCACGTTACGATAGGGCGCATTACGACACCCTAGAACAGCTCCTTCAACACCTACCTGATGAATTTAAGGAATCAGCCGAAATGCTCATTCAAGAGGGAAAGCTCATCTCAAACGCTGCAATAAAGTGTGCACTTGATGTGGCTGATACAGCGGCTAGGGGAATTAACACTAGCGTCATGTTAAGGCGACAAGCATGGCTTCGCATATCTGGATTTAAACCCGACATTCAAACAACAATACTCAACCAGCCCGTCAATCCTGACAGACTGTTTGGTCCAGATGTTGACACCACCCTTGAAAAGATTAAAAAGGACAATGAGACTTCTAAGTCCGTGGGGGCGCTTCAGTCTCAACAATTCAGGGGAAGCACTTTTCGTCGCTCAGGAGCACGTGGTGTTACCAGAGGACACTTGGGTCAACAAACACAATTCGCAAAAGGTGGTGCACAATCCTCGTACCCCAAGCAAGGTAGAGGGGGTTACATAGGTAACAGTGCCAAGGGCAGGGGCAGAGGGAACAACAACTCCCGTTCCTCTGCCGCCAACAAACAGTGACTCTCTGTCACTGCCCCCGACCATCCAACACCTGTCGGGGGGAGACTCCAACAGTTCCTGCCAGTCTGGACGTCCATCACCACAGACAGGTGGGTGAGAAAACTTATCCAGTACGGTTATTGTTTGGAGTTAACATCCACTCCTCCCAACATTCCCCCAAGACACCGTCCTATGTCGGCAGAGCACTTGCACTTATTGCAGCAGGAAGTTGTTGGGATGCTGCAAAAAGGCGCAATCAAACTCGTACCAGTGGAGGAGGAAGGAACAGGGGTCTATTCCCTGTACTTCCTCATCCCAAAAAAGGACGGATCCCTCAGACCCATTCTGGATCTACACCCCCTCAACCTGTATATACTGTCAGAACACTTTCACATGCTCACACTGCAACAGATTCTTCCCCTGCTAAACCAAGGGGATTTCCTCGCAACCTTGGACCTCAAGGATGCTTACTTCCACATCCCACTCCACCCCTCCCACAGAAGGTACCTCAGGTTCACCATTCAAAACAGGCACTATCAGTTCAAAGTCCTACCCTTCGGGGTGACTACTGCCCCCAGAGTGTTCACAAAGTGTCTAGCGACAGTGGCGGCGCACCTCAGGAGGCAGAACATACATGTCTACCCGTACCTAGACGACTGGCTTGTTCAAGCAAAGTCGGCACAACAGTGCGCCGCGGACATGTCCCACACTATTCACCTCCTTCACAGTCTGGGGTTCTCGCTAAACTACCCGAAGTCGCACCTTCAACCAGCCCATGTGCGGCAGTATCTGGGCGCGACAATAAACACCCTGACTGCTATGGCTCAGCCAAACCCAGTCAGGATCGTCAACATTCAATCGCTGATCCGGAGGTTCAGACCGCAACACTCCCTACCAGCGAGAGTGTTCATGCAGTTGATAGGCATGATGGCCTCCTGCATCTTCATAGTCCCGCACGCGAGGTTGCACATGCGTCCGCTCCAAGAATGCTTGGCAAATCAGTGGACACAGGCTCAAGGACAACTGACAGACCTAGTGTTGGTGACCGGTCGGGCTTACAACTCTCTGCATTGGTGGAATCCACACAACCTTTGCAAGGGACGACCGTTCCAAGAGCCAGTGCCACAGATTATCCTAACAACGGACGCATCTCTCCAAGGGTGGGGAGCTCATGTGCTCCACTACACTGTGCAGGGACTCTGGTCCGCTCAGCAACAGAAGTTGCACATCAACTACCTAGAATTGATGGCAATCTTCATGGCGCTAAAATCCTTCAAAGTACATCTGTGCAACAAAGTCGTGTTGATCTGGACGGACATCATGACAGCAATGTACTACATCCAGAAGCAGGGAGGTACTCACTCGCCACAGCTGTCTCATCTGGCTCGGAGCATGTGGAAGTGGGCCATTCAGAGGAACATTTTCCTCATGGCGGAACACCTCCCGGGCAAGGACAATCAGATGGCGGATCTGCTCAGCAGATACAGCCATCAAATGCACGAGTGGGAGATACATCCATCAGTACTCCACCCGTACTTCCAGCAGTGGGGTCATCCAGAGATAGACCTGTTTGCCACAAGGGAAAACGCAAAATGCCAAAGCTTTGCCGCCAGGTTCCCTCACCCGGAATCGCATGGGAATGCGATATGGATGAACTGGTCCGGCAAATTTGCGTACGCTTTTCCCCCAGCGCCTCTCATTCCGCTGGTGGCAAGAAAGCTAAAGCAACACTCGATGACTCTCATCCTAGTTGCTCCAACATGGGCACGCCAACCATGGTACACCACGTTTCTAGAACTGTCCGTGGTACCGCATCAAAGGCTGCATCTCACATCCAGGCTCTTGACGCAGAACCATGGCGACATTCAGCATCCGGATCCGCAACAGCTCAATCTGGCGATCTGGCTCCTGAGGTCTTAGAATTTGGCTACCTCAACCTGCCTCCAGAATGCATGGACATCATCCGGGAGGCAAGAAAGCCCACTACCAGAGCTTGCTATGCGGCAAAATGGAAGCGGTTTGTCATTTACTGTACAAACAACAATATCAACCCGCTAGATGCATCCATTCCTAACATCATCTGCTATTTGTTGCATCTTTACAAATGCAATCTGGCGTACGCTTCCATTCGGATACATTTATCCGCCATAGCGGCTTATCTCCAGAATAGGCAGCATCTCTCTGTTTTCAGGGTGCCTGCCATTAAAGCCTTCCTAGAGGGACTGAAGCGAGTCATTCCTCCAAGAACACCACCAGCTCCAGTGTGGAACCTCAATGTGGTCCTCACTAGGCTGATGGGCCCACCTTTCGAGCCACTGCACTCCTGCGAAATTCAATTTCTAACATGGAAAGTGGCTTTTCTCATTGCTATTACATCGCTCAGACGCGTTAGTGAGCTGCAAGCGCTCACAATCCAAAAGCCATTCATCCAAATACATTCCAACAGGGTAGTGCTCCGCACTAACCCCAAATTCCTTCCTAAGGTGGTGTCACAGTTTCATATCAACCAAACTATTGACCTACCCGCATTCTTCCAAAACCCACAAACAGTAGCGGAAAGAATGCTTCATACATTGGACGTTAGGAGAGCGTTGATGTACTACATTGACAGAACACAACACTTTAGGAAAACACAACAACTTTTTGTTGCCTTCTCAGCACAGCACAAAGGCAACCCCATTTCCAAAGCAGGGATAGCCAGATGGATTGTTAAGTGCATTCAAATCTGTTATCAAAAGGCTAAGCGTACTTTAACAATACCCCCAAGGGCGCACTCCACACGCAAGTTGGGGGCCTCCATGGCTTTCCTGGGGAACATTCCTTTGGAAGACATTTGTAGAGCAGCCACATGGTGTACACCACACACATTTACTAAACATTACTGTGTCGATGTGCATTCCAAACAGCAAGCAGCTGTAGGACAGGCTGTTCTCAAGACACTTTTTCAAGCTTCTGCAGCTGGCACGGGCAACCGCCCTTAATGGAGGGACTGCTATGTATTCTATGCAATAGATATGAATTTAGCAGCCCACATGCCTCGAACTGAATATGCTACTTACCAGTATGCATCTGTTCTTGGCATGTAGGGCTGCTAACATTCATATCGCCCGCCCTCCTCCCCGGTGCCCGTAGCGGCTGCAGATACTCTCTTGCATTCATCACTAGCATGGACATCTTTTACACTATTTCACTCCATCTCTGCCACAATGGCTAAAAACAATCTGGGGATGGAGTCGATGCCCATGCGCACTGTAGTCCAGGGGAGGAGCCACCTATCTCGTGATACTTCGAAGACTCTCCCAGGACAACAAGGTGCAATCATCCGGACCCAACACTAGGCGGCGATCTATGCAATAGATATGAATGTTAGCAGCCCTACATGCCAAGAACAGATGCATACTGGTAAGTAGCATATTCATTATTATCTTCCGCCCACAGAACGATCCTCTCCAGTAGAACCCTGCCCACCACCTTCTGACCAGCGTCAATAAGACTTATTGGGCGGTAGTTGGCAGGGCTCTCCGTGGGGCCCTTTTTATAGATGAGGATCACCTCAGCCCCTTTCCAAGAACTTGGTACTGGTGAGCCCTCTAAGAGTGCATTAATCAGTAGTACAAAGAAAGTGGCCCATTGGTCGACGTTAGCTCGGAACAGGTCGCCTGGTATTCCATCCTCTCCCGGAGCTTTAGCAGATACGATTTTGTTTATGGCCAACACCACCACCTCCTTTTTCCCTACAGGGTCAAAAGAAACTGATGGGCTCAACGTAAGTGCCGTTGGATGACCAGAGTGCCCACTATTCTCAGACTCCTCGTCCCCTGCGTATAGTCTACTAAAATGTTCGAACCACTCCCTATCGGTGATATGATTGGGAACTTGGTCCGGATTACCACCGTTGGATTTCCTTACCACAGCCCAAAAAAGTTCACTATTCTTAGATTGACTAGCTGTTTTCAGACTGGCCCAATGGTTTTCCTCCCATACCCTTTTTGCTTCTTAGATGGCTTGCCTATACTGATGGCGTGCTAGGCGTACATCAGTAGGATTTTGAGTTTTAATGGCAAGCATTAGGGAGGACTTTTTCCTCTTGCAGTTCTTATTAAACCAATGCTCTACTCGTTTCCTATTCATAGGATACTGTTTTGGGGCCTGAGTTTCAAGAAAGAGAGAGCCTATCAAATCAATAGTTTTAGTATAAATTGTCTCCACACCAGGAGATCCCACCTCATTTATACAGGCTACAGAAAGTTTAGTAATCTGGTTGCTTAAAATCTCCTCCAGGGCACTAATTTTCTGATCATTCAGAGAGAATTTTTGCCATTTAATAAACCTTTTACAGTTAGAGGGGATTATTGCCTTTGTAAGCATCTGAGGTCTAGTACCAGTCCGATGCTTCTCTTTTTTACCCTGCGAGGCAGTGGCCAGCCCCTGCTTGTACTTCGGGATAGCCCCTTGACGTCTTTCACGGAGTTGCCTGGTACTATGCTCTTTAAGAGGGCTACCGACACCTGATAATTTGGGAGAAGGTAACAATAGCAGATCAGAAGCCGTAGATTGGTTTCCTATAGAGGAATTGTCCAGATCGTGGGCTGCCAAGCCAGCAGACGTAGAATCTGAGATCGCAAGTGCACCAATAGTGCATGTTGGGGCTTGATGGTCTGGAGTCCTTGCATTAGCAATATACCCCATAGATGATCTACTAGCAAATGCCAAGTCCTGGGAGACCCGCCTCTCCATCAATGTAATACTCTGATCAATCGCTGTATTAACCTTAGTTATGAACTTGTCCATGGATCCAATTAGGCCAACATTTGGCCCCTTGAGCCTACCATCCTTCTGAGCCATTGCAATAAATTCAAGGGGGAAAAATAAATGCAAAACTTACAATGGTGACCCCGGTGTTGGAAAGGTTAGGGGGGTGGCCCGTCCCGTCCTTTTCCGGTCTTTAATGGGCTTGAACGGGCCCGCCCTTGGCCCAAGATTAGCCCAGCGCCGCCCGCACGCGTCCCGCGACGCGGAGGGAGTTCCGGTGCTTTAAGCGCCTCTGGGCGCGGAAATGGCCGTGGGTGGGCGGGGCGATGCCCGCAGTGCGTTCTGAGGGCTGTGGTCCCCCCCTCGGCGGCCGCGCTGATGGAGAATGCGGCGGCGGGGGAGACCAGCAAACACAGCCCACAGCCCGGGACAACAGCGGGAGAGGCAGGCAGGAGATGACAGCGCCCACGCCAGCAGGTAAGGTTCAGGCAGTAACTGGTGTCCAAAGAGAAATAAATTTTACGGAGCTCCCACTCCTTCGAGGGAGCTCCGGTGCTTTAAGCGCTTCCGGGCGCGGAAATGGCCGTGGGTGGGCGAAACGATGCCCGCAGTGCGTTCTGGGGGCTGTGGTCCCCCCCCCTCGGCGGCCGCGCAGATGGATAAAGCGGCGGTGGGGGGGGAGACCAGCAAACACAACCCACAGCCCGGGACAACAGTGCGAGAGGCAGGCAGGAGATGACAGTGCCCACGCCTGCAGGTAAGGTTCAGGCAGTAACTGGTGTCCAAGGAGAAATACATTTTATGGAGCTCCCACTCCTTCGAGGGAGCTCCGGTGCTTTAAGCGCCTCTGGGCCGGAAATGGCCGTGGGTGGGCGGGGCATGCCCGCAGTGCGTTCTGGGGGCTGTGGTCCCCCCCCTCGGCGGCTGCGCTGATGGAGAATGCGGTGGCGGGGGAGACCAGCAAACACAGCCCACAGCCCGGGACAACAGCGCGAGAGGCAGGCAGGAGATGACAGCGCCCACGCCAGCAGGTAAGGTTCAGGCAATAACTGGTGTCCAAAGATAAATACATTTTACGGACCTCACCAGATATCCCCTTACAGTGGTGCCTTTGGTTTCCGATGGGCCGGGAGGGAGGGGCTAGGCACGCGCTCCAATCGCTAGGGATACATACTATGGGGGACTTCTTCACTGAGCTTGCTATGAGGGGTTGGGAGAACATCTGGGGTAGAGCTTCACCTACCTCTGTACTAGCCAGGGTCATTACTACAGGGCCAGGCACACAATGCACAAACTATCGGGGGAAGACATGCTGGAGCCCCAGGCTATACAAGCGCTCACAACCTTGATACAGACTGAAATACCAACGAAACTAATAGCAACATTTTATACAGGTGCACAGGACGCACGCAAGCCAAGGATGTTGAAGGCCAGGGTAGATATGGAGTGGGACTTGGGATGGGGGGCTCTCAGTGATAAGCAATGGCAGTACTGCTGTGTAAGGACAAAAACAATCTCCATGAATGAGCGACTTAGGCTGTTGCATTTCAAATATCTTAACTGGGCTTACTACACACCAGAGAGACTATATTGTTATTGTTTGTGACTTCTCAGTGCCAGAGATGTGGAGAGAAGAACACTGGGTTCCTGCACACTGCTTGGCTATGCTAGAGTTCTGGGGATAAGTGTTCCAGGAATTGGAGACCATAATCAACTTGACGCCTTTGTGGAATCTTCGGGGGTGTTACATCCGGCCCAGTCAGGCTTTCGAACATCGTATAGCCCCGAGACAGCTCTGGTGGAAATGGCAGAGGCTATCGGGGAGTGTCTGGATGGAGGCGGGAGAGCGGCTCTGATTTTGTTAGACCTCTGTGCCGCCTTCGACACCGTTCCCCACCAGCTTCTCCTCTCCCGCCTTTCTGCCATTGGCATCTCGGGTGCTGTGCACACCTGGCTGGAGTCCTTTTTGGACACCCGGTCCCAGCAGGTCTGGATACCTCCGTTTGCATCCTCGACCAGAGAGGTCTCAATGGGAGTCCCTCAGGGCTCGACTTTGAGCCCTTTGCTTTTCAACATCTATCTGACTCCTCTGATCTCACTGGCTGAAGAGCTGGGAGCCAAAATTATGGCCTATGCTGACGATACCCAGCTCTTATTTACCTGGAACAGTCCCGCTCTGGGCACAGATGTCGCACAGAACTGCCTCTCCGCTGTGTTCACATGGCTTGCGCAGCACAAGCTTAAATGTAATGAGGGAAAATCGGAAGTCCTCCTCTATGGTCAATTCCCGCCTAACTTTGTGGAGACCCTGTGGCCCGCAGATTTTCCCCTGCCATTGTCGGAGGGTGGCCCGGCAAAAAACCTTGGGGTCTGGTTCGGGGAGGATCTCCGATTCTCTGAGCACATCATGCTACTTACTGGTGTCTGCTTCGGCACACTTAAGTCACTCAGTCGTTTCTTCCCTCTACTCCCTCAGCCAGCTACGGAAATGGTGGCCCGAGCTCTTATCCTGTCCCGCTTAGATTACGCTAATGCGCTTTTTCTGAGCATTCCTGGCTACTTAATGAACAAACTCCAACTGATTCAAAATGCGGTGGCCAGACTCTTATATAACATCTCTAAGAGAAACAGCATAAGGGCTCGCCTCCGCGACCTCCACTGGCTACCCGTGGCCCAGAGGGTGCAGTTTAAGGCTCTTACTTTAGCACACAGAGCCCTGCATGATTCCGGACCCTCCTATATTAGGAAACGATTGTCCTTCTACACCCCCCATCGCTCTTTGCGCTCCGCCTCGCACCGTCTGATGGTTACCCCCCGCTTTCGACGCTCCAGACTTGGGGGTCAGTCACTTTCGGTCAAGGTAGCAGTGCTTTGGAACAGTCTCCCTGCGGCCTTACGCCATACGCAGGATCTCAATCTTTTTAAGAAACTTCTTAAAACTCACCTTTTTAAACAATCTTTCATTTAAGTCTCCCTTTCACACATGAGTCCGTATCGCGCCAGGATACTCCTGAGTAGTTGTGCGCGTTATAATTCTCTTATAACATAACATAACATAGGTGATGAATTAGAGCTAGACCCAAAGGTGGCATTGCTGGGTTATGATTTGGAAGTGGAGAAAGCAACCTGACCATTGATATCCATAGGCCTCCTATTAGCTAAACACAGGGTGGCGATGAAATGGGCCCGTGGTCCTGTCCCGGCAGTGGAAGACTGGCACGTGGACATGGTTTATTGTAACACTCAATCGGATATATATAATGAATGACCTTTGCCCACCCAAACGCTGACCTAAGACTTGCTGGGGACCATATCAATTATACTGATAAGCAAAGAGACGGGTGAGGAGAATGGAAAGGCTGTCCACAGTTGACAATGAGTACACTCCTTTGGGTCATAGGTACACAAATATGTGGAGGTCACTGCTCATGTCTACCAAACGTAACTTATATTTTGAACTTATGTTTGAAATAGTTATATTTTAATGGGGTTTTCCACGGGCAATTATGTTAATGCTTTGAACTGGCTGCTAAACATTATGTATTGAGTATCAAAACAAGAATGGCCATGACGCTCAATCAATCAATCAATAATTTGTATAGCGCGCTACTCACCCAGTAGGGTCTCAAGGCGCTGGGGGGAGGGGTTCGCTACTGCTCGAAAAGCCAGGTCTTGAGATGTTTCCTGAAGGAGAGGTGGTCCCGGGTCAGCCGTAGGTGGATGGGGAGGGAGTTCCATGTCTTGGCCGCCGGGTAGGAGAAGGATCTTCCTCCAATGGTGGCTCTGCGAATGCGTGGTACGGTGGCGAGGGCAAGGCTGGCCAATCGTAGCTGGAGGGTGGGTGTGTAGAAAGTGAGGCGGCTGTTGAGGTACTTCGGGCCCATGTCGTGGAGAGCCTTGTGTGCGTGGGTTAGGAGTCTGAACGTGATCCTCTAGTTGACGGGGAGCCAGTGCAGGTCTCTCAGGTGGGTCGAGATGTGGCTGTGGCGAGGGATGTCCAGGATGAGTCGTGCGGAGGCGTTCTGTATGCGCTGGAGTCTTTTCTGTAGTTTGGCAGTGGTTCCCGCGTAGAGGGCGTTCCCATAGGCCAGTCGGCTGGTGACGAGTGCCTGGGTGACCGTCTTCCTGGTTTCGGTGGCGATCCATCGGAAGATCTTACGGAGCATGCGCAGGGTGTTGAAGCACAATGACGATACGGCGTTGACTTGTCTGGTCATCGAGAGGGAGGAGTCCAGGATGAAGCCCAGGTTTCGTGCGTGGTCCGTTGGCTTGGGGGTGGTGCCCAGGGCAGGGGGCCACCAGGAGTCGTCCCAGGCGGAGGGCGATGATCCCAGGATGAGGACTTCCGTCTTGTCTGAGTTCAGTTTCAGGCGGCTGTTCTTCATCCACTCGGCGACGTCTTTCATCCCTTCGTGTAGGCTGGCTCTGGCGGTGGCGGGGTCGTTGGTGAGGGAGAGGATCAGCTGTGTGTCGTCGGCGTAGGAGATGATGTTGAGGTTGTGTTGGCGTGCGATGGCTGCGAGGGGGCTCATGTAGACGTTGAAGAGGGTGGGGCTGAGTGAGGATCCTTGTGGTACGCCGCAGATGACTTCGGTAGCCTCGGATCTGAACGGGGGGGAGGCGGACTCTCTGTGTTGGATTCAGGACTGGACAGGGATTCCCCGAGGGCAGGAACAAAGCCTCGCATGGCAAGGGCCGTACGGACTGTGGTGTGAACGTGGTGTTGCAGGATGCCTGACGGTCAGTATACCCCAAGCACAGGGTCTTTATATGTTCCTCATTGACTCACAATACCTGTAGTCGACTAGAAAGTGTTGGTCACTGGAAGCCTGATACTTGCAGGTGTCTGTCACACATTTGGCGCTTTACTTGTTGGTACTGGGTGCGGGTGGTGCCGGAGATCCACAGGACGGCACACATCACCTTTGATCTTACTCCGGCTTGTTGTCTCCTGGGTGATATAGTGAGACCTAAGGGCAAATGTCCTATACATTTTTAGGTCTCGCCTGATCCAGCGCCGATACATTTAGTAGGTGAGTTTTCAATGTGCTACTTGCGAGCTACACGCTTGCGTTCACACGAGGGTGCGCGTGCGCAGCCGCCATCTGTCTCCTCCATCAAGGGTTCATTAAGTTGCTTGTTTTTATTTCCCGTGCTTTCCCCTCTGCCTCCGTCCGCTCACTTTCACTTTCGTTTGAATCCAAATGTAAGTTACCATGGTGTGCAAACTTTTTTGAGTTGCATCAAAATAGTCCTATTATTATTAGTCTTATGAATAAACTTATTGGTCTCAAACTTTGTGGTCTTTTCTGTGCACGACCACTTATTTACTCTGCTAGTCAATGCCTACCAACTATACAAATTGGTATCAGGCCTAATTTAATTGCTCCCAACACGCAACTTACCGGACCCTGTTCAATGAACTTAACGGGTACCAATGTCCCTTTAAATTGATCGTCCTGATTGTATTTTAACCTGACTAAGGCTATTTGCACATTAACCTAGATATCAGCACTTCTCTTACCTGCATTTAGGACACCCGCTGCCAACCGCCAACTCCCCGGTCCACCACGGGTTTTCCCGGCTGTTGTGGAAGGAGTGAAGGCGGCAGATCTCGTCCGGGTCAGAGGTGCAAGGAGGCGGGCCGGAGTACTACTTGCCTATTTAGTTTCTGCATGGAGGCTACGCGCAGGTGGCGTGTCAAAGGCAAGCCCGTCTGCGACCATCCGCGTCCGGCCGGGGCCAGGGCCAGGGGCCATAACCCTTGTGCAAATCTGTACTGCTCCTCGCATGTACTCTCATATAGATCTCATTGCGCTTTGCCCTAAGCGACAACAGAACTGTGGGATCATGCCACTAAACAACCACCCCTTCACTTGCTCTTGCTGTAACTTTTCTCTCTCCTCGGTATCACAAAGTCATACGTCCCCCACATTGGCTTCGAATAAATCTACTCACCACTCTGAGCACAAAAAGGAAGCGCCCACTAAAGAAGTCTTGTTCTTCAGTATTAATTGTAGGTCCCTTCCGAAACATAAAGAAGACATTTTCAACCTACCTATAAATTTCCAGCCTGATGCCATCTTTTTTACTGAAACTTGGCTTAATGCCAGCTCTGGCCCTGACATCGCCATAGCTCTACCCACAACTACACGATCCTTAAGATGGACCGTGTGAACAAAATGGGAGGTGGCATTGGAATTATTTTTTTTAACTATTTCACTTGTAAATGGGAAGAACTTACGATTAATAATTGTGAAGCTGGGCTTTTTAAACTTTCTCTTACGTCTCAATTTACTTTTTCGGGGATGCTGATTTATAGACCCCCGGGTTCAGCCGGAGCCTGGGCAGCAGCACTCCCAGATTTTATTGCTCCCTTTTTACTTGACTCTACCAATTTCTCAATTTTAGGAGACTTGAATTTGCAACTTAACGATCCTAACTGCTCCATTAGTTCCACTCTAATTAGCTGCTCTAAATGTCATCCTATGCAATGCTGGCCCTACTCATAAAGCAGGACACCAACTGGATCCTATGTTTTCCAATTGAAGTAGTGTTGCATGTGATCCAGCCCTTCCCGTAGTATGGTTGGATCACTTTCTAGTTAGCTTTAAGCTCAAACAGGTGTTGGGGCAGGAGTCCTTGTCCTCCACAGTTAATGCAACTGGATTTAGAAATTGGAAAAAACTTAATGTTGATCGTCTTAATGAGCACATTCTGCACTCTATGCCAGACATAAATTTAGTCAGCATTACAGACGCTGACACTATTCACAGCTGGCTAAGCTTGTTTCTCGAGACCTACCTCCCTCTAGCTAAGAATAAAACCAATAGTCAATGTCCTCTTACCCCATGGTTTTCAGACAAACGCAAATTATAAAAAAATAAATGTAAAGTTTTAGAGATGCATTGGAGAAATCATTACGCTCCAGCTAAAAAACGGATTTATAAACAGGCGATTAAAGGATACCAGGCACAATGCAAAGAGACACGCGCTGAATACATAAAGAATAATATCATGCTGTCTCAAAATAATCCTAAACGACTTTTTAAGATGGTGCAAGAATTTTCAGGCACTACACACCAATCGGAACCTCCAAAGTTAACTGAAACGCAACGTACAAATTTAGCATTGTTTTTTAATGATAAAATTGAGAAATGGTATTCTGAATTTGACGCAAATGGAGAGCAGCTTCCTAAGTCTAATATCTTGTTAGTAAATTCTATCCTTCCCACTGAGTCACTGGATACTCCAGATAACATACTTGACAGATGGCTACCTCTCGACACAGTGCCTTTTAATGACACCCTAAATAGTATTAAATCAGGCTCCCCGAAGGACCTTTTTCCAATTTCTATTCTTAAAAAACTGGACCCCGTGATCCTGAAATGGATTTGGGCCTTCTTAATGCCTCACTTGCTAAGGCAGTAATACCTGCTAATTGGAAACATGCGATGATCCTACCTTTGCTAAAGAAAGCAAACGCTGATCCGGAAGTTCTCTCTAACTTCCGTCCTGTTTCTTTACTTCCCGTATTTGCCAAAATTTTTGAAAAACAGGTTAACCGCCAACTGACTCAATTTGTGAACTCCCAGAATATCCTGCATCCGTCCCAATCTGTTTTTAGATCAGGCTTTTCTACCAAATCGACACTCGTATGAGTTACTGAAACCATCCGTCGAAGACTGGATGGGGGTGACACAGTGGCACTCATCTTGTTAGACTTGAGTGCCGCTTTTGACACCGTATTACATGAGACCCTTATTCAAACTTTACATTCCAAGGGCATTGGTGGCATTGCTCTGAAATGGCTTGTGTGCTTTCTAACCAATCGTACATTTCAGGTATTCTCTTCAGCGACTAACTCCAGATCTCAAACTTCCTCTTATGGAGTTCCTCAGGGCTCCATTTTGAGCCTGTTACTCTTCAACATTTACATCAGCCCACTGGCAGACTTAGCAGAAGAAGCTGGAGTTACGATATATTCTTACGCAGATGATACTCAGCTTATCTTCTCCTTATCTACTAATAACACTTCTAAGGTATCCTCTCTTCAACTAGGCTTACAAAACATTGCTGGATGGATGCATTCAATAAACTGAAACTGAATGGAGGAAAACTGGAACTCCTAACTCTTGGGGGTAACAAAGATCTCTGGGGCCAACAACATTGGCCGCATCAAATGGGTCCCCTTCCTCAACCTTCGCAATCTGTTCGCAACCTGGGCATTATTATAGATGACCAACTGTCTATGCGTCAACAATCGGTCAAGGTTGGCTCAATATGCCTTTACCATTTTGAAATAGTTAAAAAAGATCCTATGGCTGCTGTCAATTACGGCGCAAAAGACTGTGGCTCAAGCCATGATTGTGTCAAGGTTGGACTACGGAAATGTCTTATATGTAGGGGCCAACAAGAATGTCATCCGTAGGCTGCAAGTGGTTCAAAACTCGGCAGCCAGACTCCTATATGAGCTACCTCGAACTGCCTTGATCACCAAGACCCTCCAGGACTTACACTGGCTAAAGATTGAAAATTGGTCCAAGTTCAAAGCCCTCTGCTATATGCACAAAATCAACACTGGGATGGCTCATTGCTATCTGAGCACCTTAGTTCACCAATACATTCCCACTCGCCTTCTCAGATCTTCTAAGCAGGCTAAATTTGTGACCTCTAGGTTCAAACTGACTCGTACGGGTGGTCGATCTTTTGCCCAATTGGCCCCTGCTCTATGGAGCTCAATGTCACTCTCACTTCGCCTTGAACATAATTATGTCAAATTTCGAAAAGGCATCAAAATGTGGCTATTTAATCACTAAGCTCTTCTTGCTAATCTTCTCTTTTAACCTCTGTCTTTAGGCGCTGGTGGGAAACCTCTATTGTGTTTTTATCCAGGAGACTAAATCGATATTACTATTTTATGCCCTTGTTCGGTTATAATCAATAATATCCCTATAACGGCATAGTAATCATATCCATATTCAGTCGTAGCACATGCTGTCACATTAAGCCAGGCTACTTCCCCAGACTCCTAGAAAGCACAACGAGTTCTCTAAACAAACCAAACCTCCAGCAACCTGGGAAATCCCCCTTGCTTTTGTTTTGATTTCGTCCTAGAACTCCTGTAAAGCACTGTAAGAACGGTCAGTTCTTAGTGACATCTTTATTGACGTCTTATGTCCAACGTTACGTCAAACCCGGCACCTTTCAGGTATAAATTATACCAACGTTGCCTTTATCAAACACACGGTGGTGGTTTTGGAGCAGAGCAGCTATCTACTTGCCCGAGAGCCCAGCTGATGCGAGAGCCCACGGACGCTGCCCCTCCCCTTTGACGCACTGAGAGAGACACTGTCTTTTCTCCTGCCGAGAAATCCAGCTCCAGTGTTTCCCGATACCTTCGCGGGTTACTGGGATTTCGAGTCCTGAGAGAGAGATACAAGACCTCCTGCTTTCTAATACCCAGGTACGGAGCTGACTAAACCCTTGAAGAGAATTCTTGAGTCAGATTCTTGGCAAAAACAAACTTAACTTAAACTGCTACTTACTTACTCCTTCCCACGTATTAGGCTTAGGTCAGGTACACCGGGGTAGGCGTATTTAGAAGCACCAGTTGAGTATGTTAGTCAATGTATATAAGTATGTATATATTTTATCTATTTTAAAGTATCTTACGGCTAAGAAACCATATCAATGCTTTTACAGTATTATTTCTTAATCCTCCTTTTACTGTACGCACTTTACTATGAGTATTGCAATTGTGGCAATTCATTTCTCTTGTATGAGAAAGAAGACTGCTGAATAAATAACAACCTTTTATTGAAAACTCAATTCTCTCTTTTCTCTGCACTCTGGTGAAACTAAGTATGCACACTTGACTGAGTGAAATAGCTGTCTATTGTTTTCACACAACTCTAGAGATACACTTATTCTGAGGGAGCAAAGTTGTCATGTTATATGGTTGTCAGATGCTAATCCCTTCTTGTCTATCCAGGAAGGTTAAACTCCTCCTCGTTTATTCGAGAAAGTTTCTATTGACCTCTGAGCTAGCTGGCAAAACTTAAGTCTAATATAGTCAGTAGAGACCTAGTCGACCTCAGTCCTACGTCTACACTGCTGAATTTATTATTCCAATGCGCAGAGCCTATTGGGAATATAGGAACTACACTACACATCCTGGTAGCTGTTGCGCCTTATAAATTCAAATATTATAATAACTTGCATGGATTACAGTATGCGCACACACAACCACACACACAATCACACAACCACACACACAATCACACACAACCACACAAACACAACCACACACCACACACACACACAAACCCACAACCACACAAAAACACAACCACACCCAACCAACCACTCGCCCAACCACACACACAACCAACCACAACCACGCCTGACCACCCACACAACCACACACACACAACCACTAACACACCCACACACAACCACACCTACATACAACCACACACACACACAACCACACCCACACACAACCACACCCACACACACAACCACACACACCCACACACACAACCATACCCACACACAACCACACACACACAACCACACACAACCACACCCATAACCACACACACAACCATACACAACATAAAACCACACACCCCCACACAACCACACCCATGACCACAACAACGCCTGACCATACACGCAACCACTAACACACCCACACACAGTCACACCCACACACAACCACACACCCACACACAACCACACACACAACCACACACACCCACACACACACCCACACACACAACCACACACAACCCCACACACACAACCACACACACACACAGCCACGCACACAGCCACACACACAACCACACACACAACCACACACCACACACACAACCACACACACACACAACCACACACACACAACCACACCCACAACCACGCCTGACCACACACAATCACACAAACACAACCCCACACACAACCACACCCACCCACACAACCACGCCCACCCACACACAACCACGCCCACCCACACACACAACCACACACAACCACACACACACACAGCCACACACACACAACCACAAACACAGCCACACACACACAGCCACACACACACAGCCACACACACACAGCCACACACACACAGCCACACACACACAGCCACACACACATATAACCACACACACAACCACACACCTACACACAACCGCACACCCACACACAACCACACACAACCACATACAACCACACACACCCACATACAACCAACCACACACACCCAACCACACACCCAACCACACACCCACAACCACACCTGACCACGCATACAACCACACACACACATACACAACCACACACACACACATACACAACCACACACAACCACACACACAACCACATACAACTACACACCCACACACAACCACAACCCCACACACAACCACACACAACCACACACAATCACACACACACAACCACACACACACAACCACACACACAACCACACACACAACCACACACACACAACCACACACAACCACACACAACCACACACAACCACACACAACCACACTCAACCACACTCAACCACACTCAACCACACTCAACCACACTCAACCACACTCAACCACACTCAACCACACTCAACCACACTCAACCACACTCAACCACACTCAACCACACTCACACACAACCACACTCAACCACACTCAACCACACTCAACCACACTCAACCACACTCAACCACACTCAACCACACTCAACCACACTCACATACAACCACACACACCCACACACACACAACCACACACACAACCACACACATAACCAGCCAAACACACACACAACCACACACACAACCACACACACACTTAACCACACACACCCAACCACACACACCCAACCAAACACACCCAACCAACCCCGACCCCACACACCACCACACACACCACCACACACACCACCACACACACCACCACACACACCACCACACACACCACCACACACACAACCACACACAACCACACACGCACAACCACACACGCACAACCACACACGCACAACCACACACGCACAACCACACACGCACAACCACACACGCACAACCACACACGCACAACCACACACGCACAACCACACACGCACAACCACACACACGCACAACCACACCCGCACAACCACACACGCACAACCACACACGCGCATAAACACACACACACGCATAAACACACACACACGCATAACCACACACATGCATAATCACACACATGCATAACCACACACACAGCCACACACAACCCCATACACACAACCACACACCCACACAACCCCCCACACACAACCCCCAACACACAACCCCCACACACAACCCCCACACACAACCCCCCACACACACAACCACACACTAACAACCACACCCGCACAACCACACCCGCATAAACACACACACACATAAACACACACACGGCAAAACTTAAGTCTAATATAGTCAGTAGAGACCTAGTCGACCTCAGTCCTACGTCTACACTGCTGAATTTATTATTCCAATGCGCAGAGCCTATTGGGAATATAGGAACTACACTACACATCCTGGTAGCTGTTGCGCCTTATAAATTCAAATATTATAATAACTTGCATGGATTACAGTATGCGCACACACAACCACACACACAATCACACACAACCACACACACAATCACACACAACCACACAAACACAACCACACACCACACACACACACAAACCCACAACCACACAAAAACACAACCACACCCAACCAACCACTCGCCCAACCACACACACAACCAACCACAACCACGCCTGACCACCCACACAACCACACACACACAACCACTAACACACCCACACACAACCACACCTACATACAACCACACACACACACAACCACACCCACACACAACCACACCCACACACACAACCACACACACCCACACACACAACCATACCCACACACAACCACACACACACAACCACACACAACCACACCCATAACCACACACACAACCATACACAACATAAAACCACACACCCCCACACAACCACACCCATGACCACAACCACGCCTGACCATACACGCAACCACTAACACACCCACACACAATCACACCCACACACAACCACACACCCACACACAACCACACACACAACCACACACACCCACACACACCCACACACACAACCACACACAACCCCACACACACAACCACACACACACACAGCCACACACACAGCCACACACACAGCCACACACACAACCACACACCACACACACAACCACACACACACACAACCACACACACACAACCACACCCACAACCACGCCTGACCACACACAATCACACAAACACAACCCCACACACAACCACACCCACCCACACAACCACGCCCACCCACACACAACCACGCCCACCCACACACACAACCACACACACACACAGCCACACACACACAACCACAAACACAGCCACACACACACAGCCACACACACACAGCCACACACACACAGCCACACACACACAGCCACACACACACAGCCACACACACACAGCCACACACACACAGCCACACACACACAGCCACACACACATATAACCACACACACAACCACACACCTACACACAACCGCACACCCACACACAACCACACACAACCACATACAACCACACACACCCACATACAACCAACCACACACACCCAACCACACACCCAACCACACACCCACAACCACACCTGACCACGCATACAACCACACACACACATACACAACCACACACACACACATACACAACCACACACAACCACACACACAACCACATACAACTACACACCCACACACAACCACAACCCCACACACAACCACACACAACCACACACAACCACACACAATCACACACACACAACCACACACACACAACCACACACACAACCACACACACAACCACACACACACAACCACACACACACAACCACACACAACCACACACAACCACACACAACCACACACAACCACACTCAACCACACTCAACCACACTCAACCACACTCAACCACACTCACACACAACCACACTCACACACAACCACATACAACCACACACACCCACACACACACAACCACACACACAACCACAGCCACACACACACAGCCACACACACAACCACACACAAAAACAGCCAAACACACACACAACCACACACACAACCACACACACAACCACACACACACTTAACCACACACACCCAACCACACACACCCAACCAAACACACCCAACCAACCCCGACCCCACACACCACCACACACACCACCACACACACCACCACACACACCACCACACACACCACCACACACACAACCACACACAACCACACACGCACAACCACACACGCATAACCACACACGCACAACCACACACGCACAACCACACACGCACAACCACACACGCACAACCACACACGCACAACCACACACGCACAACCACACACGCACAACCACACACGCACAACCACACACGCACAACCACACACGCACAACCACACACGCGCACAACCACACCCGCACAACCACACCCGCACAACCACACCCGCACAACCACACCCGCACAACCACACACGCACAACCACACACGCGCATAAACACACACACACGCATAAACACACACACACGCATAACCACACACATGCATAACCACACACATGCATAACCACACACACAGCCACACACAACCCCATACACACAACCACACACCCACACAACCCCCCACACACAACCCCCAACACACAACCCCCACACACAACCCCCCCCACACACAACCACACACTAACAACCACACCCGCACAACCACACCCGCATAAACACACACACACATAAACACACACACACATAAACACACACACGCATAACCACACACACGCATAACCACACACACGCATAACCACACACACGCATAACCACACACACGCATAACCACACACATGCATAACCACACACACGCATAACCACACACACGCATAACCACACACACGCATAACCACACACACGCATAACCACACACACGCATAACCACACACACAAAACCATACACACAGCCACACACAACCCCATACCCACACAACCCCATACCCACACAACCCCATACCCACACACAACCCCCCACACACAACCCCCCACACACAATCCCCCACACACAATCCCCCACACACAACCCCCCACACACACAACCACACACAACCACACACACAACCACACACACAACCACACACACAACACACACCACCACACACACCACCACACACCACCACACACACACCACCACACACACACCACCACACACGCAACCACATACACAACCACACACACACAACCACACACACAACCACCGCACAAACCCACACGCCCACCCCCACACAACCACACACCCACCCCCACACAACCACACACCCAGCCAACCACAACCACACACACGACCACACACACAACCACACAACCACACACACAGACAACCACACACCCACCCGCAAACCACACACGAACAACCACACACGAACAACCACACACGAACAACCACACACGCATAAACACACACACGCATAAACACACACACGCATAAACACACACACGCATAACCACACACACGCATAACCACACACACGCATAACCACACACACGCATAACCACACACACACAACCACACAACCACACACACAACCATACACACAGCCACACACAACCCCATACACACAACCACACACCCACACAACCCCCACACACAACCCCCACACACATCCCCCACACACATCCCCCCACACACATCCCCCCACACAACCACACACACACACAACCACACACACACAACCACACACACAACCACACATACACCACCACACACACCACCACACACACCACCACACACACCACCACACACACCTCCACACACACCACCACACACACACAACCACACACACAACCACATACACAACCACCGCACACACCCACACGCCCACCCCCACACAACCACACACCCACCCCCACACAACCACACACAGCCAACCACAATCACACACACGACCACACACAACCACACATACGCAAACCACACCCGCAAACCACACACACAACCACACACACAACCACACACACAACCACACACACAACCACTCACACAACCACTCACACAACCACTCACACAACCACTCACACAACCACACGCTCCCATACACACAAACCACACACACAACCACACACAACCACACACAACCACATACAACCACACACACCCACATACAACCAACCACACACACCCAACCACACACCCAACCACACACCCACAACCACACCTGACCACGCATACAACCACACACACATACACAACCACACACACACACATACACAACCACACACAACCACACACACCCACACACAACCACATACAACTACACACCCACACACAACCACAACCCCACACACAACCACACACAACCACACACACACAACCACACACACACAACCACACACACAACCACACACAACCACACACACAACCACACACACACAACCACACACACACAACCACACACAACCACACACAACCACACACAACCACACACAACCACACTCAACCACACTCAACCACACTCAACCACACTCAACCACACTCAACCACACTCAACCACACTCAACCACACTCACACACAACCACACTCACACACAACCACATACAACCACACACACCCACACACACACAACCACAGCCACACACAACCACAGCCACACACACACAGCCACACACACAACCACACACAAAAACAGCCAAACACACACACAACCACACACACAACCACACACAACCACACACACACCACACACACACAACCACCCACGCACAACCACCCACGCACAACCACCCACGCACAACCACCCACGCACAACCACCCACGCACAACCACCCACGCACAACCACCCACGCACAACCACCCACGCACAACCACCCACGCACAACCACCCACGCACAACCACCCACGCACAACCACCCACGCACAACCACCCACGCACAACCACCCACACGCACAACCACACGCACAACCACACGCACCCACACGCACAACCACACGCGCAACCACACGCGCAACCACACGCACAACCACACGCGCAACCACACGCACAACCACACGCACAACCACACGCAACCACACACGCAACCACACACACAACCACACACACACACAACCACACACAACCACACACAACCATACACACACACACCACACACACACAACCACACACAACCACACACAACCATACACACACACACCACACACACAGCCAACCACACACACAACCAAACACACACACACAACCACCCACACACAACCACCCACACAACCACCCACACAACCACCCACACAACCACACACACAACCACACACACACAACCACACACAACCATACACACACACACCACACACACAGCCAACCACACACACAGCCAACCACACACACAACCAAACACACACACAACCAAACACACACACAACCACCCACACACAACCACCCACACAACCACCCACACAACCACCCACGCAAATCACACACGCAAATCACACACGCAAATCACACACGCAAATCACACACGCAAATCACACACGCAAATCACACACGCAAACCACAGACGCAAACCACAGACGCAAACCACACCCACACATACACACACCCACACATACACACAACCACACACACACAACCACACACACACAACCACACACACAACCACACACACCCAACCACACAGACACCCAACCACACACACACCCAACCAACCACACACACCCAACCAACCACACACACCCAACCAACCACACAACCACACTCACAACCACACACACACAACCCCCCACACACAACCACACACAACCCCTCACACACCCACACACAACCCCAGACACACAACACACACATCCACTCACAACCACACACACAACCCCACACACAACCCCACACACACAACCCCACACACACAACCCCACACACACAACCCCACACAACCACACACACAACCACACACACAACCACACACACAACCACACACACAACCACACACAACCACACACACAACCACATGCACAACCACACACACACAACCACACACACACAACCACACACACACCACACACACAACCATACACAGTCACACACACAACTACACATGCAAATCACACACACAACTACACATGCAAATCACACACACAACTACACATGCAACCCACACACACAACTACACATGCAACCCATACACACAACTATACATGCAAACCCCACACACACAACCACACATGCAAACCACACACAACCAACCACACACACAACCACACACACACAACCACACACGCAAACCACACACGCAAACCACACACGCAACCCACACACGCAACCCACACACGCAAACCACACACAACCGTATACACAACCGTATACACAACCGTATACACAACCGTACACACAACCGCACACACAACCGCACACACAATCACACACACACACAATCACACACACACAACCACCCACACAACCACCCACACACACAAAACCACCCACACACACACACAACCACCCACACAACCGCACACACAACCGTACACACAACCGCACACACAACACCGCACACATAACCGCACACATAACCGCACACACACCCGCACACACCCACAACACACAGACCCACAACACACAGACCCACAACACACAGACCCACAACACACAGACCCACAACACACAGACCCACAACACACAGACCCACAACACACAGACCCACAACACACAGACCCACACACACAACCCCACACACACAACCACACACACAACCCCACACACACAACTACACACACACAACTACACACACACAACTACACACACAACCATACACACAAAACACCACACACAGTCCCACACATGCAACCCACACACACAACTACACATGCAACCCACACACACAACTACACATGCAAACCACACAACCACACATGCAAACCACACACAACCAACCACACACAACCAACCACACACAACCGCACACACACAACTGCACACACACACAACCGCACACACCACCTCACACGCAAACCGCACATGCAAACCGCACATGCAAACCACACATGCAACCACACACACAACCGTACATACAACCGTACACACAACCGTACATACAACCGTACACACAACTGTACACAACACCGCACACACAATCACACACACAACCACACACACACACAACCACACACACACACAATCACACACACACACATAACCACACACAACCACCCACACAACCACCCACACACACAACCACACACACAACCGTACACACAACCGCATACACAACACCGCATGCACACACCCACAACACAGACACACAACCACACACACAACCACACACATAACCATAGCCACACTCAACCACACACTCAACCACATACTCAACCACACACTCAACCGCACACTCAACCGCACATAACCGCACACACCCACAACCACACACAAACCACACACATACAACCACACCCACACAACCTCAACTACACACATTACCACACACACACATTACCACACACACACAACCCCACACACACAACCCCACACACAACCACAGCCACACTCAACCACACAACCTCAACTACACACATTACCACACACACACATTACCACACACATTACCACACACACACAACCCCACATACACAACCCCACACACACACAAAACCATCCACCCACACACACAACCGCACACACAACCGTACACACAACCGCACACACAACCACATACACAACACCGCATACACAACCGCACACACCCGCAACACAGACACACAACCACACACACAACCACACACATAACCACAGCCACACTCAACCACACACTCAACCACACACTCAACCGCACATACCCGCACACACCCACAACCACACACAAACCACACACACACACACAACCACACCCACACAACCTCAACTACACACATTACCACACACACAACCCCACACACACAACCCCACACACACAACCCCACACACACAACCCCACACACACAACCCCACACTCAACCCCACACTCAACCGCACACTCAGCCGCACACTCAGCCGCACACTCAGCCGCACACTCAGCCGCACACTCAGCCGCACACTCAGCCGCACACTCAGCCGCACACTCAGCCGCACACTCAGCCGCACACTCAGCCGCACACTCAGCCGCACACTCAGCCGCACACTCAGCCGCACACTCAGCCGCACACTCAGCCGCACACTCAGCCGCACACTCAGCCGCACACTCAGCCGCACACTCAACCGCACACTCAACCGCACACTCAACCGCACACTCAACCGCACACTCACAACCACACACACACACACAACCACACACACACACACAACCACACACAACCCCACACACACATGCACAACCACACACACACACACAACCACACACAACCCCACACACACATGCACAACCACACACACATGCACAACCACACACACCCACACATACAACCACACACATACAACCACACACACAACCGCAACAAAAAGTTTTATGAAAAATTGACTCTTTTAAAAATTTTGATTCCACCAGAATCCTAGTCCTCCACAACACCCTTTTTTTTTTGTCTGTCAGCTGTGAAAAGGAGACCAATATTGCCCCCATTTTTATTATTCTGTATCCTCGGTTCAATTCTGGGGAGCTTTTTTAACTTGTCTCTAGTTCATTGCGAATCTTACCGTTACTAATTCAAATTGCTAGCTTTGGCTTATTTGCAATGCATACTTTATCTCAATAACTTGCTGTAACAAGCTGCAAGTCTGCTACGGAAGCCCATTCATTTGCTAATTATGTTCCACATAAGGTTGCAAGACCATAAAGTGGAGTATTCAGGATTTTGAATAGTTTCTTGTTTTAAGATGATACTCTCTCCTGCGCACCCCACTCCTGTACTAAGGTTACGAGTGACCTGGCACCCGCCTTTCAGAGGTTCTTGCATCCACCCATGTCTGGCCTGGCACTGGTGCGTCCCAGCCTGGCACACACCCTGTGATGATCTCACCTCCTTCTAGACCCCAGCTCACTACTGTTTGCAGTCTGTCACTCACCCCGCTGGCACTCCCCCTACACCCCTCAGGCCTGGCAGTCACTCCTCACACCTGGCACTCACCCTTCTCCCTCTAACACACTGCATTGACTCTGCGTGACACCCAACTGTCACCTCCCTGACACTCACCCATGTCCCTCCTGGCATTCACTACTCGCCCCCTTGGCACTCACCCTTCACCTCCATGGCACGAGCCCTTCATCCCCCTGGCCTGGCAGCTACCTTTCCCCGGCACTCACCCTTGTCCTTCCTGACTCTTACGTGTCACCTCCTTGGCACTCAACCTTCACCTCCCTGGCACTCACCCTTCATCCCCCTGACCTGGCACTCAACCTTCACCTCCATGGCACTAGCCCTTCACCCGCCTGGCCGGACAGCTACCCCTCACCCCTGGCACTCATACTTCCTCTTCTCTGCACTCACCCTTCCCCTCCCTGGCACTCACCCTTGACCCTCCTGACTCTTACGTTTCATCACCCTGGCACTCACTCCTCACCTCCCTGCCACTCACCCTTGACCCTCCTGGCACTAGCCCAGTTTCCCCGAAGAACAAAAAATAACAAACATTGGCATAGCCAATAGATCTCGCCTTTGGGACCTTATAAGTGTTTAGCCACACAATGGTTGATGTTGTTGCACCAAGAATATTGTGCTGCATAACTAAATACTTAAATGGTCCCAAAAGCGAGACCTATTGGCTATGCCTATGCTTGTTGCTGTTGGCCTTCGTTCTGGCCAGTCATGTGGCCATCGCTTGGATGGGACAGGGAGACCTTGACTTCGACCGCTGGCATGGGGATGTTCTGAAATGGGCTGTAGCTTGGGAAACTTGCATGAGACTTAGTAGGCATATTGATAAGGCAGAATGGAATATCGCTGACTGGAGTGAATTGTGTGCTGGGTTCTTGAATCTGGAAGAGGACGCTGAAAGTGATGGAGGTTCTGGAAGTGAGTGATCAGCTACGTGGGGACATGGATTTTCAGTGAAGGAGGCTTTGATATTGCTAAAGGATTATGCAGGGGATGTACAATACTCTTCCCAGGAGGCCGAAGGGAGATGGAATGACTGTCTAGGTGTATAGACTTGTCATAATAAATCATCCGAGATAACATTTATTGTGCTTATTTCTCTTCCTTCCCCGCAGTGCAGTACTGTTGATTATTTCAACAACGTAAATAAACAGTTTTTTTAAATAAACAAAAAAAAACTACTCATATGACGGGGCTAGTAAGGACCTCTGTGGTTTGGCAAAAGTAAGGCTCTATGAGGAAAACACTAATCATAGGCTCGGTTTCCACACCCAACACACTAAAAATCTCATTTTTCATAACCTTGAACTGCCTCCGGACTGAGTTTAGACAGATCCGCACAAACTTAATGGGGGGGGGGGGGGTTGCTGGTTCCATGTTGGATGGGATGGGCCCCTAGACAGAGGGAATTTTTCAGATCGTGCTTTGGTAAAATATGTAATGCAGGATCATGAGCTTATAGATATGTGGTGACTACTACATCCCCTGGAAAAAGAATATATCTCCCTCTCGTGCTTCTGACTATAGTTCTAAAAAATTGTTTTTGTATAATAGTAGCTAGAACTGTGATATCAAATTGTGGCAAGTGATATTCTAAAGGGTGAGATATCTGATCATGCTTCTGTCCCTCTGAACCTAAATATTGGTAGTGCCCTTACCTGCCACGATGTATCTAATAATGTAACGAAATACAGAATGCCAAAGAAATAGGTGAAATTATGCTCCCATTTTACCACATACTTGAAGGAAAATACAGGAGCTGTATCCACTATGCAATCTCTGTAGGCAGCTGGGAAAGCTATTTGGAGGTGAGAACTCAGCAGGGTCTCTGCCACAGCTAGAAAACGGAATTTAAAAAAAACCAACTAGCCTTAAAAGCCACAGTTAAAGGTATCACACGTAAATATAGTATACAATCTACGATGAAAATCTTGAAAAGGCAACACTTTTTTTTCATGTACTAATCATGGAGCAAGCGGAATTCACACTTGTTAAACTTAGAAACAGGCACTACAAATGGAGAGGAAAAGTGGGATGCCTTTTGACCACCCAAATAAACCCAAAAGGCGCAGGAATGGGGATGAAATCCATATGCAGTGAAGATGATTAATTTCACACACCTACATGAAATAGTGGATATATGTGCACTTTTTTTTTTTTTACAGATCCTTTAGTACTCTGAGAAAAATTATACAGTGGAATTGGGGCGAGCATTTTCTGCATATTCCCAAACCTGTCCGATGCAGTAAGAGAATTGTTGAAAGGAGTAGCTTCTGAATGCAAGATTGAAGAGGTGATTGCTACATTATCTAATAATAAACCTGGTGAAGATAGCTTCCTCAACACGTTTTACATTATGGGAAAGTCTAAATTTGTCAAAAGGTTATATAAAGCTTTCCTGGAAGCCTAACAAAAACGTTTCCTCCATTCTTTCTCCAACAGAGCCCTGATGACCCTGATTGCCAAACCAGCCAGAGGCAGTGAATATTGTGCCAACTATAAGCCTATATCGCGGCTATATTCATACATGAATATACTAGTAAATGTCTTGGTTGATGGATAATACAAAGTAATAACCTCCTGTAAGGGAGAGGTAGACTTAGTAGCCCGATAACCTCACCTAAGGCCTCAACAACAAATCAAATTGGTTCCTTGTGGAGGCTGGGAGGCTTGCATTAATGAACACATCTACGAAATCCGCAAAAGGAACTGTGAAACTTGTGTCTGGTGAGATTGGGGAGATAGGCCCAGCGAGTGTGCAACATCTGTAGTCTTTAAAACGTTCTAGAGCGGAATCTGCCTTGTCCCCCACACAGGCCTGATTAAAGGTATGTCCATCAGGGAGGACTGGACATCACC
This sequence comes from Lissotriton helveticus, assembly GCF_964261635.1. Lineage (NCBI taxonomy): Eukaryota > Metazoa > Chordata > Amphibia > Caudata > Salamandridae > Lissotriton > Lissotriton helveticus. The sequence continues at coordinate 1,918,518,733 of NC_136063.1, forward strand.
TGAGAACCCAGGTGATCACAGCCACGCATGGTGGCGAATTGCAGCCCAGTGGAATCTGTGCTGTCCAAGTCACAAATCGTGAACGTGGCCTCATCACGATTAGCTTGAATCTCCAGAGCAGGAACAGGTCGGAAATCTTAGAGTACACCTGGTAGGACATGTACCACAGAGTCCCAAAGGGTGTGGAAGTAGTCTCCCAACAAGGAGTGGGTGTTAACTGATCAAAGTGCTAAACTGGTGGAGGAACTTAGATTCCATGTTGGGGTGAGTAGTTGAGAAGATGTTGGGCGTTAGACCTGCTCATGGAGACTTGCACCACCAGACTTTCAGAAAAAGGGAGCAGGGCGATTGTATCTGGCAATTTGTCAATTAACTTGGGGGCCAGACCAAGGTTTGACCCATGCCTCCTTTAAGTTATCCGTCAGTGCCTCATTAAATGGGAGAAGCGGCTCAGAAGATGTTGCCCCGCTTGTAGTACTTCTGTTAAGACATTGGTCTTCACTTCCAAGGTCGGGAGCTAGCGGTCTAGTACTTCAGCTTTGTAGAAGTGCTAGTATTCCTCCCAGCCTCTTGGAGGGCAAGTCCTCTTTGGCACAATTGTTGGAAATATGCAAACTGGCCGGCACGGTTGGCTCCAAGTCAGTTGCTTTTTCCTCAGTTCTTGCTTTTCACTACTCTTCAGTCCTGCTTCTTTTTGGTCAGCAGGATCTGGTCTCCTTGTGACAAGGGCTCCCCTAAATACTAGCTTTAAGGGTTTTAGGGGAGTGTAGGATAGTATCCAAAGGGCTACTGACCCCTGGGGTCACTACGCCCCCTATATGACCATTTTCTGTGAGAAGTGGAAAACCCTGTCCCAGAATTCCTAAGTTTGCCATCACAAAGATGGCAGACTCTGAAATTGCGTATTCAATTCAGGTAGCCCAACTAGGGACTTACAGGGGTTACTAAGGGTATTGCCAATTGGTGAAAGAATTGTATATTTTTGGGAAAGATCTGGCCCTGGGGAATAGTTTGCAGGATCCCAGTGCACTTATAGTAAAAATTGCATCAATTACAAGGCAAAAAGTGGGGGTGACCATGTCAAAAAGTGGCACTTTGCTACACAAACCGCTCCAAACATAAGAGAATATTACTAAACGTTCTCAAGAGAGTCTTCATCATCTAAGTGGATAACCTAGAAAGGCCATCTGCACCGGCATTGTCGGTCCCAGGTCTGTGGTCCATTGTAAAGTTCATACGCTGTAGGGGATGACCCTCTTGGAAGTGCCACGGTCCACCAGATAGGTAACCGTCCCTTTTCTTTCAGGGCTCTATTTGTCCTGATGTGCCCTAGGAGGCACAGGCTTTAATGACCACACCTTTTGCCCTTGTTGGAACTCACTCAGTGCAGCCATTTGGTCATGCCAGAGTTTCTGGATCTCTTGGCTGGCCTCAAGGTTTTTGGGTGCTTTTTCCATGTACCCAGCCATCCTTGAACGCAGGCCAAGGACGCAGTCCATTATGTCCTGCTTAGGATCTTTGAAATGTCTTTCCGATCCTAACTTCACAAGACATAATGGCCCCCTAACAGGATGACAAAACAGAAATTCAAAGGGGGGAAAATACTACTTCCTTCTGTGGTACTTCTCTGTAGGCGAAAAGCAGTCCTCGCAAGAGGACACCCCATCTCCTTTTGAGTTTTTCAAAGATTCCTTTCAAGGTGAACTTTTTCTTTTTTTATTTGTTTTTTTTATCCCGAATTGCACAAAAGGCCCATTACATGTTGTCTCACAAGGTCAAGGAGCAATGAAATGAAAAAATAAGGATCATACAATTCCAACTACCAGGGCAGCCTTCTAATCAATGCAGAGAAACTGGCAACCCAAGAACACATGTTTTCATATTAACGTGCAGTGCAATTCCCATGGAGATTAACTTTTCAAGATAAAATATAGCATTAAACAATAAACATGGCAGTGACAGGTAGACGGGTGCCATCTCCCACAGTATCCCCGAACAGAGAACAGGAGCTGGATATAAATGAGCCACACTCTGGATTCCAGAGCATACCACAGTCCCACCCTGGTAGGAGGTTGTTTAAAATGTGGGCATAGGGTGTTGGTGGGCGGCTCAACCTACTGATACAGGTCTGTGATCTAGCTAGGCCTCAGTAACAATGAGTAGTCACACAGGGCCCTTTTCCAGCACAGGTCCACTGGACACATACAGAGGATCACAGCCACTGCCATAGTTATCACGGGCTACTCCCCGCCCAACACGTACCCAGTATCCACAATCTTTATGCAGAATCAATCAAACATTCAAGAGACCAACCTCTAGTGTCAACATGGGCAAGGTGGATCCTGCTGTCTGGGAAGAAGCCATCGCTGTGTCCCCCGGCTCCTTATCTATGTCTATGTACTGGTTCTTGTTAAGCGCATATATCACCCTAGGGTCTCATAGTGCTTTTCCCGAGACTCAGAAACAGACAAGAAGGCTGATTGGAAAAAGGATGTAGAATTTAAAATAGCCAAGTCTTGAGGGACCTACGGAACTTCTTGTGGTCAATCTCAGTGCATAGGTAGAGTGGCAGGGAGTTCCAATGAGTAGGAGCTAGTTTCGAAAATTATCTGCTGCCATTCTTGACTGTACGAACCTTCGGGATTATTAATGGATTTTTATTAGCAGAAGAAAGAGTTCTTGCTGGCTGATACATTTTCAGTTTGTTAGCCAAGTAATGAGGACCCTATCCGTTGAGAGATTTATGGACAATACAGCAGATTTTAAAACGAATCCGCTTCTTGACTGGCAGCCAATGGAGAGTCTTCAGGCTGGGTGCAGAGGGGGAGTGAGGGGGAAGGTTTAAAACCAGTCCAGCAGCTGTATTCTACAGAACCTGGAGCTTAGTTAGAAGTTCTTCATTTATGGACGCGAATAGGGCGTTCCCATAATCCAAACGGCTGATGATTAAGCCCTGGATCAGTGGCAAAGTTGATTGTCAATCATTACGGCATGGTTGCGGGCTGTTACCTTCAGAAGGGGACAAGTACCCCAAGTAGAAGGCCACCAATCGTTTGTCCATAGCACCTGGTGTAGGAGAGTGGGGTCTGCAATCCTATGGTCACCCCAGATTTTTGCTTTTTGCTTCACTGGTTTACGACTTTCCCTGGCTGTGGGCCTGCTAATCAGACCCACAGCCTAGCTGTTCTCTCTCTAAATTGACAACCATGTACTTTAGGTGCATTTACCAATTGGTACTGGGCCACCTTATCAGTCCCTGTACCCAGGGCATAGGTGTACCCAGGGCCTACCAGGGGCTGAAGCATGTATTATGCCACCCCTGGCTGGCCATCTAAATCTGACACAACTGGCTGCATGACAGCTGGGGCAAGGTGGTGTAAACACCCTTTGCGGTAGATATAGTATACCTATATCTAACCCTAAAATGGACACATATATTCCTATCAGTCACTCCTATGGAAGGCCTTATCAATCCTGAAGGCAGAGTGCTTGGAATTATGTGAGATGGTGCTCTGGCATGAGCTGAGCCCGTTTGCAGCTTGCGGAACAAAGTCCTAATAGCTGTTCCATGATAACGCTATACCATATACTCTTAAGTGCATTATCAACCTCGCGGTTAAATGCTAACTCTGGCATAACATTATCAAAACATGTCGAGTAAGGTGTCATACGATTTGGAATACTACCCCCTCGCTAATTCTGGCGACGGGGGTAGCATTCCACCCTTCTAGAGGGACACGACATGTATGTAACTGTGAACCCCGGTTAAAGTTAAACAGAGCCTCAGCATCACACAATGGATGCTGCCACCACAGACACAAGTCTGACCTCCTGCTGCTGGGAGTCCTTCCAGCGAGGATGGCTTGGACAAAGGGTTTCCTGCCTTGGGAGGTGCTAGCACCACCCCAGACAGGATTTTGTGTATTGGGTAGGACAGGCCTTAAAGGAATGAGACATGCCTGGGGCACACAAGGTGTCCTGGGCATACACCGGTTCAAACCAGTTGCTGGGGCATCCCTGCCCCAGCTCTGGCAGGAAACCGGACAAAGGATAGGGGGTGTAGCCACCCCCTTCCTGGTCCCACCTAGGGGAGGGACCTAGTCAGTAGTGCAGCCCCCTTTAGGAGAATAAAGGTAGGCGCTGGTCCCATTCCAAATTAGATTATCCTGAACAATTCTCCAAGAAGAAACTCTGGACTTCGACGTTCTGCTCCACAGAAGACTGAAGAATCTCCCTTGTGGACAAGGAGTGTCCACCCTGCAACTGCAGGCACCATCAAGCGTCCAGCGGCTTCACTTTGTCGTCTTCCCCGAGGATCCAGACTTGAGCCCAACGAGACCCGGATTCCCAGACCTCTCCGACCTCACCTCACATCTGCAGCAAAGCTGAGACCCGTGGGTGCGACGAACACGTGGGACCGGCCATCTTGAACGTACCTGCACTTCGCTTCCAGCACGACTCCCGAGGTAACCTCGATCAAGTGCTTTGGGGATTGAGAAGCCCCAGCCCCGAGCAGCCCCTGCACCGAAGATCAGCCCTCCAGCATCCACGAGATCTGCGTGGGGCCCTTCTGCTGTTTGCTGCTCGACGCGTTGTCTGGTCACTTGCCGGCTGGCTAGTGGCCTCCTAGACGACGAACCTTTGCATCTTTTCTGCTGGTCTGGTTGCTCCAGACTGGCCCTTGCTCCCTTCCAAAAGAGGGGCACCCCGGACTCTCCTAGTCCGCACCAGACGTCTTTTCCCTTCACCGCGTGGGTTGCCTTTGCCAAGGCCTGTTGACTCCAATTACGGATCCAACACTGCCGACAGCGAGAGCCTGCGTGGGACAGCTCGTGCCTCCATCCTGGTCGTCGAAGACACCTCCTGGTCCACGTGGCTGCAGAGTCAAGCGTCCACTCTTCACCTGATCGCGACGACAGCACCTGGTTCCTTCCTGGTTCCACACCGGTCACTGGCTAGTGACTTTGAACACTGTCCCCTCTGCTTTCAGGTCCTCTTCTTCACCGATCCACCCTTGGATCGCACCGGACATCTTCCTCCTGGTCGCCTGCAGCATCTTTTCTTTCAGGCTCCATTCACTTCAACGCGAGAACCTGACACACTTTGGCACCTATGCACCCGCAGCCCGTGGGTGAGGTAACGAGAGCATTTCGGTGCTCAAGGGTAGTCTAACTGTCCTAGTGTCCAATTCCACAGTCGTTGTTGTCCTAACTAGTCAGGATTGTCTGTACTTACCTTTTACTTGAACTGTACTGTCCATAGACGTTGTTACGCATCTCGCGTGTGAGTTCACACTCTGCACACGCGTTCCGTGGGCCTCCTATTACTTACCTGAAGTTAGTGTAGCGTGGTCCCATCGATCCTACAGCCTCTGGACAGCTCCATTCCTTTTATCGACTCTCACATTCCACTTACTTAGTATATGGTTTGTCGTGCCCCTAGGGCATCATTGTAATTTTGTGCAACTTGTAGTATTTTTCGTAAGAGATTGTCATGTGCTTAGCCCTCTGAACTCATAAAGAGTTCAGAGGTGTTGTTATTAATAAATATACTGTTTATTTTCATAACAACCTGTGTGGTGTCCTTTCATCTGGTATTCAAGGGGTTATATTGTGGTAAAACAGCTGGCTTCACATGCCAAAAGAGTTTAGCCTAAGACTGCTTTGTCCATGCTACCATTAGGATAGCTGGTCTATAAGGTTGACTTACAACCAATCACCATAAGGGTTGTTTGGACTGATACAAGGTGATCACTAGAACTAGTGAGCATCATATATCAAGCCAACTTCTCACACCTGGGCATTACCAAAAAGAACAATTTCCGTTTTGTTTGCATTTAGCTGGAGGTTGTTAACTAACATCCAGTTGTTTATATCCAGCATGCATTGCCTGAATCTATGTTTAGTATCAGCAACGTCAGGTCCTAGAGTAATTAACAACTGCGTTTAATCGGTGTACAACAGTGTGTCGAAGCTGTGGTCCTTGATAACTTTGGCCAGAGGGGATACATACAAGTTGAAGAGTGTGGGGCTCAAAATGGATCCCTGGGGGACCCACCTGTTGATGAATTGGCTCTTGGATGTAAAGTCACCAATTTGAACTCTGGAAGTTCGATCACTTAAGAAACACCTAAACCAAGCCAATGCGGGGCCTCTGTCACCTGCCTCCCACAGGCGCTCCAAAAGGATGGAGTGGGAGATGGTGTCGAAGGCAGCCGACAGATCCAAAAGGACAAAGATGGCGGATTTTCGATTGTCCAAAGAGTCTAATGCTATCCACCACTCAAGTAGGGCAGTGTCGGTACTATGGAAGGCCCGGAATCCCGACTGAGAAGGATCTAACACTTTATTGGTTTCCAGGTGTTTGATTAATTGCCCGTTTATCAGTGACTCCAGGATTTTACCGAACAGGGGAAGAAGATAGATTGGTTGATAATTGTTTGGCAGTTCAGAATCTGAGGTGGGTTTCTTTAGGATGGGTCTATCTATAGTCTCCTTCCAGCTAGTAGGTACAGAGGAATGTAGTAACGAGAGGTTAAAAAGTCTTGTAAAGCTGGGAATAATTGCTAGACTGATTTTTGATAGAACCTGGATCAGTGGGAGAACCTGATATCTGAAAGAGACATGTTAGTATTAGATTCCTTACCTTAGAATATCCCCAGGCGTCAGACTGGATCCGGAAATTTTTGCGTAGCAGTACCCTTGCGCGTCGGTAGGCGTCGTCTGCGGCTCCGCGTCCGTCGTCGGCGTTGTGGGCGCCGTGATGACGTCGTCGGAGTACTTAGACGCCGCCTCCGCGTGCTGACGTCAGTTCTTCTTTTTTCCGCGCCAGCAAGCGCAGATCCGGAAAAAGCAGTAACCCTAGTCAATTTTTGACTAACTTTTTTGATCGTTTTTTGATCCTTTCTCGAGTCCTCGACTCGATTGGTGCCGTAGGGATGCCCGGCTTTAAGCACTGCGAGGATTGCGACCGCACGATGTTGGTCACGGATCCTCACCGCCTGTGTTTAAATTGTCTAGGCGTCGATCACGACGACAAGGCCTGCTCCGACTGCCGGGCCCTCTCTACGAAAGCCAGGCGGGAGCGGTCCCGCAGGCGACTCGAACTCGGGCAGTCGGTCCCACGCCGCGAGAGGTCTCGGTCCCACGGGAGGTCGAGGGACAGGTCGCGGGCTCGGAGCCACCACAGCTCCGAGAGTAGGCCTCACTCCTCCGGGTCGAAGTCGTCGTCAGGTAAGAAGCACAAGAAGTCCAAGAGGCCTCATCGCTCTGCGGACTCCCCCCCACCCCCACCCCACGCTCACGCGATGCGGCCGGGGGTTCGGGTGACACCGCCCACATGGCTCCGTCGGAGTCGCGGGCGCCGCGTTCAGCTCCACACCCTCCAGTCCCTGGGCTCAACGCGACGCCGGAGGAGATTGAGCACTTCCTCATGGCCATGAGGAAACTCTCTCCTCCGGCGGGCTCCGCGGCGCCTTCGGGCCCAGCGGACCAGTCTGGGGCCTCTAGCGGGTCAGGGGTTTCGGCCCGACGCCGTCGGGTGCTTCGGCCCAGACGCCGCTGACGCCTTAGGGCCCGGCGCCGCAGGTTCCCGCTATCCCGACGCCGCCGGTGCCTTCGGGCCCGGCGCCGCAGGGTACAGCTGTCCCGACGCCGCAGGCGCCTTCGGGCCCGACGCCGCTAGACCTTCTTCGGAATCTGGATCGTCGCCGGTGGACCTTACGACCTCCCCGGCGTCGGACCATCAGGTGTCGCCTCCGGCGCCGTCCTCGATGCCCCCTTCATCCCTGTTCCGACGTCGGGACGGCCCCGATGGGCGCCGCTCCAGACGTCGTTTGGGGAGTTTCACTTCTATGAGCAGGCCCCATTGGTTGAGAACCCTGAGATTCAGGAGATGGGTGATGAAGGGGATTTGGAGGGGTCTGAGGACCCTCTGACCCGAGAGTGTCAGTCTCATGAGGACTGGGCAGGAGACCTTGGGGAGGCCAGTGGCCTGGACACCTCTCCAGACACTGGTTTTGTCTCCCCTCCTACCGTGGCTTCGGAGGAGGGGGCAACCTACAGTGTGGTGGTGTTGAGGGCTGCCAAGGCCTTGGGCCTTGAGCTCCCCGTCGCGGCCGTGCGGACTAATCTCCTCACTGAGGTCCTTAAACCGCAGTCAAGCTCGGCCGAGCCTCTGCTGCCCTTTAATGAGGCCTTGACTGACGTTCTTCTGGGCACTTGGTCCAAGCCCGCTACGGGTTTGCCCGTAGATAGGAACGTGGCCAGACGCCACCGCCCAGCACCGGGTGACCCATGTTTCCTGTCCACCCTTCCCACCCCCGTGAGCCTGGTCATCCAGGCCTCCAATTCCCAGACCGCATTCCCGTCGGCACCGCCGGACAGGGAATCCAAGAGGTACGGCAAGAAGATCTTCTCGTCCCTTAGTCTGGGACTGCGGTCTTCCAATACCGCATGCCTCTTCGGCCGCTACACCCACTCTCTGTGGGATACGGTTGCGGAAGTGCTGCCAGAGTGTCCGTTGGAGGTACGGGCCAAACTCGGCCAAGCCCTTGTGGAGGGCCGGGATGCAGCCAAATATTCTATACGGTGTGGGCTGGATACCACCGACTCACTGGGTAGAGCGATGGCAACGACGGTGGCGGTCAGACGTCACGCCTGGTTGAGGTCCGCCAACTTTTCGGCCGATGTCCAGAACACCTTGATGGACATGCCGTTTGATGGCCGTCGCCTCTTTGGCGACAAGGCAGACCATGCGCTCGAGCGCTTTAAGGACTCCAGGGCTACGGCCAAGTCCTTGGGCCTCTCGGGCCCGCGCCAGCAATCGGCTGCCTTTCATTCCTTTCGTGGCACGGAAGGGGTGTACCCACACGTGCTGCCAGCCACGCTCCGCAGGGTAATACCCAACGCAGTGGCGGCCGTGGGAACCGTCGTCCCGGCGGTCGGGGACAACGGCGAGGTCAGTCCACACCTTCCCCCGCAGCATCCGCCTCAAAACCCTCCTAGTCCGTGCCTTCAGGCCCATGTGACGCCAGTGGGGGGCAGGGTTCGCCATCACCACCTCCACTGGCGCACCGTCACTTCGGACAGGTGGGTGCTGCAGATCGTCCGAAGGGGCTACTCCCTCCCCTTCGAGGCGACTCCTCCAGCCATGCCACCGCAGAACCACTGTGTATCGGGGGATTATTTGCGACTTCTGCAGGAGGAAGTTACGGCCCTCTTGGCCAAGGGGGCCATCGAGCGCGTTCCTGGGCCAGAAGTAGGGTGTGGTTGCTACTCCCACTACTTTCTAATACCCAAGAAGGGCAAAGGGGGCCTGTGCCCTATCTTGGACCTAAGGAACGTCAACGGCTTCCTCCGGAAGGAGAAGTTCAAGATGCTGACACTGACTCAGGTCCTAGCTGCCCTGGACCCAGGAGACTGGATGGTAGCGTTGGACTTGCAGGACGCTTATTTCCACATCCCCGTCCTGCCGGCCCACCGGCGCTACCTGCGGTTCACGGTTGGCCACGAGCACTTTCAGTATACCGTGCTCCCCTTCGGCCTTACCAGCGCCCCACGGGTGTTCACAAAGGTGATGGCGGTGGTCGCAGCTCATCTGCGCAGGTTAGGGGTTTTAGTCTTCCCCTACCTCGACGACTGATTGTTTAAGGCGGGCTCGCCCCAGACAGTCGTCAGCCACCTCCAGACTACGGCAGATCTCCTGCACAGACTGGGGTTCTCCATCAATTTGCCGAAGTCACACCTGTGCCCCTCTCAGAAGCTCCTTTTCATCGGAGCGGTTCTCGACTCGGCGCGGTTTCGGGTTTATCCACCCGAACAGCGGGTCCTGGATATTCAGGCTCTGATTCCCATCTTTCAGCTGTTATCCCGGGTCTCAGTCAGGTTGACGCTGCGGCTTCTGGGGCTGATGGCCTCCTGCATCCTGCTGGTGCATCACGCCAGTTGGCGGATGCGGGCTCTGCAGTGGGACCTGAAGTTTCAGTGGGCCCAGCATCAGGGCAACCTATCTGACCACGTCCTGATCTCGGAGGGCACTGCGAGACAGCTGCAGTGGTGGCTCACGGACCGCGATTGGGTCAACGGCAGATCCCTCTCCCTTCCCCAACCGGAGCACATAGTTGTGACGGGATGCATCCCTCCAGGGCTGGGGAGGCCACATGGGAGAGGCGGAGATCAGAGGCCTCTGGTCTCCGGCGGAAGCCCGGCTCCACATCAACCTGTTGGAGTTACGGGCGATTCGTCTAGCACTGAAAGCATTCCTCCCCTCTGTCCGGGGGAGTGTAGTGCAGATGTTCACGGACAACACCACCGCCATGTGGTACTGCAACAAACAGGGTGGGGTGGGGTCGTGGACCCTTTGCCAGGAGGCTCTGCGCCTCTGGCAATGGCTGGAACGCCAGGGCGTAACCCTGGTGGCTCAACACCTGGCAGGTTCTCTGAATGCCAGGGCGGACGAGCTCCGCTGTCGGTGCATGATGGATCACGAATGGCGTCTGAACTCGGACGTGGCGCAAGGCCTCTTTCAGCAATGGGGAGAGCCTTGGTTAGATCTATTCGCCACCGAAGAGAACGCGCAATGTCATCAGTTCTGCGCGTTGGAATTTCCAAGGCGGCACTCGCTCGGAGACACTTTTCGTCGCGAGTGGAGCTGCGGTCTACTGTACGCCTTTCCGCCTATACCACTTCTGCCCAGAGTGCTGAAGAAGATCAAGCGCGACCGGGCCCAAGTCATCCTTGTGGCTCCGGACTGGGCTCAAAGGTACTGGTATCCAGAGCTACTCAGTATGTCAGTCGATCCCCCGGTTCGTCTGCCTCTTCAGGAGGACCTTCTGTCGCAGCAGCAGGGGACGGTCCTCCACCCGAACCTGTCCAGTCTCCACCTCCATGCTTGGAGATTGAGCGGCGACAGTTGAGGCCATTTGACTTGCCTCCTGAAGTCTGTAACGTCATTCTGGCAGCCAGGCGTCCCTCCACAAAGTCGGTATACGCCTGCAGGTGGAACAGATTTGTGGCATGGTGCACAGCAAAGTCTGTGGATCCTCTTGCTGCCCCTCTTTCTGAGGTTCTTCTCGTCCTTCTTTCTCTTGCCCAGCAAGGCTCTGCTCTGGGCACTATCAAGGGCTACCTTTCTGCCCTTTCAGCCTTTCTGAGGCTGCCTGATCAACCTTCTTTGTTCAAGTCCCCTATTGTAAATAGATTTCTAAAGGGCATCACTCACACATTCCCTCCTGTTCCGTTTGTGATGCCTCAGTGGGACTTGAACCTGGTTCTTACATTTCTGATGTGCGCTCCCTTTGAGCCACTTCACAACTGTCCTCTCCGCCTTCTTACTTTGAAGACTGCTTTCCTGGTTGCCATCACCTCTGCCAGGAGAGTGAGTGAGCTCCAGACCCTTTCTTGTACTCCACCTTTCCTTTCTGTCCATCCGGACAAAGTGGTGTTGCGTACTAAGCCATCTTTCCTGCCCAAGGTTGTCACGGCCTTCCACATCGGGCAGTCTATCACCTTGCCAACCTTCTTTCCGCCACCGCATCCCTCTAAAGAGGAAGAGCGGCTCCACCGTCTGGACCCAAAACGTGCGCTCTCATTCTACTTGGATCGCACACGCCAGTTCCGGGTGGATGACCAACTCTTTGTTGGTTACGTGGGCGATAAGAAGGGGAAAGCGGTGCACACGAGGACCATCTCCTGGTGGATCATCTTGTGTATCCAGGCATGTTACTCCTTGGCTAAAAAGGAGCCCCCTGTTGGATTGCGGGCTCATTCCACCCGAGCCACGGCAACTACAACTGCCCTGGGCCAGGGAGTGCCCTTACAAGACATCTGTCAGGCAGCTACGTGGGCATCGCTGCACACGTTTGCAAGACACTACTGCCTGGACAGCCAAGTCCGGAGGGATGGCTTCTTTGGCCGTTCCGTCCTCCAGGACTTTCTGGTGTGATTATTGGTTCGCAGACCCACCACCGGGGTTGGTATTGCTGGGGTATCTATTCTAAGGTAAGGAATCTAATACCAACGTGTCTCTTTCAGATGCACAAGTTACTACTTGTGTAACGATATATCTGTAAGAGACATTAGTTAGTATTAGATTCCTTACCGACCCACCCATCCTCCCCGTTCTGCAAACCGATATCTAGGGTTAGGGTTACCCCCCTTCAGGGCCCTAGTTTCAATGGCACCAGTGTTGGTTTTTAACATGGCTCTGCGTTTCTGGCGCGGAAAAGCTGTGTCTAAGAACTGACGTCAGCACGCGGAGGCGGCGTCTAAGTACTCCGACGACGTCATCACGGCGCCGACGACGGACGCGGAGCCGCAGACGACGCCTACCGACGCGCAAGGGTACTGCTACGCAAAAATTTCCGGATCCAGTCTGACGCCTGGGGATATTCTAAGGTAAGGAATCTAATACTAACTAATGTCTCTTACAGATATATCGTTACACAAGTAGTAACTTGTGCTTTATCCTTTTATATACCAGGGTGACTTCTCCCAGAGAGAATTCAGAGAATTTATTAAGGGTAGAAGCCATCAAAGAACCATTGTCCTCTAGTCTCTGAATTGGTGATTGAGTGGTAGTGTGAGGAAACTGGCTGTAGATACTGTCAATTTTATCAACAAAGAAAGTAGATAGTCAACCCACTGCTGTGAAGCTAATTGTGGGGGTTAGAGAAGCAGGATTTGTGAGTTCTTTCATGAACTTAAACAATTCTTTATGAGAATTGGAGGCTTTATTAATTCTTTCCCGCAGAGCTCCCTAGAACTAACCCCGGGCAGAGAACGCTGCGCCGCCAGCGGAGTTCACTGAGTTTTGCCTACTCCATGCTCCGTCGACAATGCAGAGATCTGGCAAAGCTCGTACTCCGGACTGGAGTTAGCTGGCCCTCCCTAATTTAATTATATTTAAAAAAGGCACTTATCTACTGTGGCGTCTCCGGGCTGCCCTCCTCCTCACTGTGGTCTCTCTCTCCTCCTTGTTTTCGCTGTCCTTGCCCACGCAAACCTCCTACGTTGTACGTCTTGCGTGCCCAAGCTGAGGACTCAAGATCATTTACTGGCAGACAGGCTACAGGAATCGCAGAGGATACCACCAACTTCTTTTGGCCAGTAACCCCTTCCCATTCTTAGGATACCATTGCAGTTATGTTGTCCGCATTGATGACTGGGAATGTCTCACCAGTCCGATACTGTCATCTGGTGACACTTGCACCTGTATCCCTCAGTGCATCAAATGTGATCCCATTTGAGGCTGTTGTCTGTATTTTTCCAGGTTACTGGGTCAGATAACCAGGACAGCAACATCCACCCCACCCTCAGAATAAAGTTGCTTCAGTGAGCTCACTGACATTGTTGGTGCTCACCTGGGATCCCATCTGGAGTCTTGCCACTACAGGTGCACTAGGGGGATTCTTTTTGGGACATGTAGGGGCTCCAGTTCGGTGCCCATCGACCTTAAAATGAAAACACCAAGCGTTCTTGGGATCCCAGTTCTTACCCTGGTAACCACACTTGGTCTGTGTATTGGCTCAGGGCCCACCCTCTTGAACAGGATTTTGGGATCCTTAAGAATGCTTTGTTTTTATTTCTAGACTGGTCACCATCTTTCCCTTAGAGTGGCATAGCAACCCCTTTATTTTTGTCACCCCCACCATTAGTTGTCTTGGTTACGCTGGTCTTCACCAGAGTGGTCTGCCTTCTTTTCCAACTCTTTGGGAGAAAGTGGACCTAGGTCTACCAGGTACTGATTAAATTCAATTCAATTTTTCAGGAACAGAGTTAATCTATGGATGCTATTTCATAATAGGATTATAAAGCCAATCATAGTCTTGACCTTTGTTACCTTTCAACCGCCCACTAGTTTTTTTGACTGAGAAGTCAACTAAATCTACCCAGGTCGTACTCGGGATTTTTCGAGTTTCCCTGAACCTGATCCTGTACTCCTCAGTGGTGAGTCCAAAGGCCTCAATCGGGGTATACTTTGAGTTAACAGGACACTGCATCTGCCTCATTCAGTGTCAAGGGCCTATCCCTTCACTTGCCCGAGAACAGTTCCCAGAGAAGAAAGACACAATACTTTTGGCTTAGTTTCCTTATTCTCAAGCCCTCTCAAAGGCCATAAATTATTTGGTGATATCATTACCCACTGTATATTTGGGGACAATCCCTTTAATGATCATAGGGTTAAAAGGTTCACCTTTCTCCCTATTCAAAACTTTGCTACCACCAGAGATGGGTCCTAGGCCCATATTCGCTCTTTCCGTTTCTGTAACCAAGCGTTTAGCCTCTAATTCTATCTTCTTGGATAGTGTTTGAAGATCTGCACCTTCACTATCTACTTCTCCTGGGGTACTGTCAGTACTCCCAGTGCTGCTATCAGGATTGCTGCAGGAATCATCATCTACTTCATCCAAGTCTGCATCCTCTTTCCCTGTTCAGTTAGTGGTTTCCTATCCTGTCAGGGGTCCAGCATTTTCTGCAAGCAACTTTTGCAGATGCGCCCTAGTGTCTAGGCCCCATGACAAAGTTCCATGCTTGGCAGAGGGTCTTAAGTTGGGACAACTTAAGATTCCTGTAGGGCTCCTGGTTGAGCTCCTTAGAGGGTCCTCAGTCATAGTGTTAAAGTAGTTGGGACCCTGTTTGCAATTTACAAAAACTCAAGCAACCTCTAAAAGGTCTAACTGACTAAAATTATTTTAACATTCTAAACAGTTCAAATTGGGGGACTTAACACAAATACCGACCAGCTATTTTGAACAATTTAGAAAAAATGTAAATTGTCAAAAGTAGTATAGGCCAAGGCCAATTTTGGATTAATTCGTGGTATCACCTAGTGCCCATGTGAATCTTGTATACCCCCGCTGCACCAACAATGTAGTAGGCTGGCCCTTTATATAGTATACCAAACAGATGTATATTTTGCAAAGAGTTTGCATATTCCCTTATGAGTGGACAGGGGCTTGGTCTAGCAATCCCATGGTGCTCTTTTAGGGAGTAGTGTGGTCAAGCAGCCTTAGACTTATCCGAGAGAAGTGTTAGAGATCTGCAATACAGACACAGCCAATAAATGATGCACACAACTCAATGAAGAGATCCACACCAATTTATAAAAATAACTCTTACCTTTATATAACTTTTGGGGCCAAGATCATTGAAATCAGGTAAGTGCGTTTCGAGTTTGTACGTTTTACAGGTTTGAAAAATCAACAGTGCAATTTCTGAAACGATAATGTTATCCTATGGAGGACAGACATACACGGCATGCAGGTACTTCACAGCAACCTATGGGACCAATTTCCTAGACTTAAGGAAAGTATGGCGGAAGTTTCAAGGCAGCAGCAACAGGTCACCCTGGGCTGCACTGGGACAGCCAGGTGCAGAGGTGCTTTTCAGTGCCCAATGTCCCATGGGGATTGGTCCAGTGGAAAAGAGGCTGCAGGTTTAAACTGGGAGACTTGTCTGGCTGAACCAACAGGGGAGCTCAGGTCTTGCGATGATCGGGACGCAGGAAAACCTTTGGTCTTTTTCTCCACAGGTGACAGGTACGGGCAGGTTTTCATCACCGGAGACAATCTGGGCGGGCGGCATCAAGGAGTCCCTTCATGGCAAACCTAAGGTGGGGTTCTTGTCTGGAAGGCTGGGTGACCACGCTGGCACTGTTGGCCCACTTCAACTCCGGCTTGGAGCAACTGGTGCAGTAGTGCTGCCCGATGTGGGTTTAGGCCGTGCTGTAGTCCTCAGGTTCTTTCGTTGGTACCTGCAGGGTGCAGGGGAACAGCTCACCTGCTCCACAGAAGTTCTTGGGTCTTTGTAAAAGTGCTGGCAGTCTTCCCAGGCTCTTGGAGGCACATCATCGTGCGGGGCGAGTCAACTTTGGCTCAAATGTTGGGAGTAGGCAAATAAGCTGGCCAGTTGCTTCTTTTTCATTTCTTACTTTTCGTGGGTCTTCAGCCCTCCTTCATTTTGGTTGGCCGGATCTGATTTCCTGGTGCCCGGGGCTCCCCCAAATGGCAGATTAACAGGTGTTACTGGAGTGCAGGGTAGTAGCCAATAGGCTTTTGACCCCCGGGGTCACTCGCCCCCTGTATGACCACTTATTATGAGAAGGGGGCATAACCTTATCCCAGAGTTCCTAAATTTGCCATCACAAAGATGGCAGACTCTGAAATTTCGTATTCACTTCAGATAGTCCACTTTTGGAACTATCCTGAAGGTGAACACACCTTTCTGACAACTAATTTTCATACCTATCCAGGTGCCAATTGGGCCCTGGACAGGTGGGGTCGGCATCCTCTCCTGTGAGGGATGCCAGATTCGTATGCCAAAGGCAGTGAGCTTTATGAAGCCTTCGTGCCTTGAAATGCTCATTTGTAGTTCATCCTGTGGGAGGGGGTGTAAACACCCCCAACCCAAACAGGCTATGTTTCTGACCTCCTGAGAACAAAGGCTCTTACCTCTGGGTGTCAAACTCGTCTGTGTGGCAGGCTAGCTAGGACCAGTCAATCGGCACACTAGTAGTGGGTAGGTTTTCCAGGGACACCTCTCAGGTGCCTTCTAGATGCATGGATTAATAAATGCAACACTGGAATCAGTGTGGCTTATTAGTAAGAAGTGTTTGATACTAAGCAGTCTTTGGTTTCAGTGAAGACTATGTAGCTGTGGAACTAATTTTTGTCCAGTGCCCAGCACATATATTTAAAATGGCTTCCCTGATCACTTATACAGACAGTGACTGGACAGCACAGAGACATATCTGCTCATGCAGATATGTCCAGTTATGTAGTATAGTGCACCCTGCCTGTAAGGCCTGTTGTAGGGGTGACGTAACTATACTGCAGGCATTGTCTGCTCGTATAGGACACAGGCTGTGTGCCATGTCGTATTTTTACTTTTGTAAGCACCAAGACACGCAGCCTGCAATGGCATTTTGCATTAGCTTGGTGAGGGGTCCCTTAGGGTGGCACAATTCATGCTGCAGCCCTTGGGGACCCTCTCTAGCCTCCATGCCCTAGGTACCCAGGTACTGTTTACTAGGGACTTACAGGGAGTGCTAAAGGTATATCCAGTTGGGGAAACAATAGTACATTTTTGGGAAAGAGATCTGGCACTGGAGACCTGGTTATCAGGAACTCAGTGCAGTTTCAGTCAGAATTGCATAGAATACCAGGTAAAAAGTGGAGGGGACTATGTCAAAAAGAGGTCATTTTCCTAAAGGTGGCAGCCCTGCTGTTGAAAGGAGTTGCCAGAGCGGGAAATTTGGCAGCTGTGCTATTTCTAGGTCCCATTGAATGTTTACCTATTTTTAGAGAAGTTCATGATGCTGTGATTGGCTCATGTTCTCCTGGCGCTGGAAGCAGAAGATTGGCTCATGTTCTCCTGGCGCTGGAAGCAGAAGATTGGATGTAGTCCCTCAAATTGCTGAACATGTATTTTCACATACCAATCGTGCAGTCACACTTGGAGGTACCTGCACTGTGTGTTAGGGCCCACTTACTACCAGTTTGTAGTCCCATATGAACTGACAATAGTACCTTGTCTCAGACGGTCGGAGGTGATCTTATTCCTGTGCTTGAGTGACTGGCTGCTAAAAGCTAGTTTGCTGCAGTTATGTTGAACCACTTGTAGGCAGCAGGTGATTGATTCAGCAGGTTCAGAGGAAGATTTACAATCCCTCTTTAAGGAACCTGTTGTGATCAAGCTGTTGAAGATGCTGACAATCCGGCTACCTCCAATTTCCTTTGTCATGCCCCTATTGAATCTAAACCTGTTTCTGACCTTTTTGATGGGTGCTCCTTTTGAGGCTCTTTACAGTTGTCAGTTATTATTGTTGATTCTTAGGCAGTGGCGGCTCCTCGACTAAGGCAGAAGAGCGTCGCCCCATTGAGCAATTCAAAACAGAAAAATAAAATAACACAATGTTATTCTTTTATTTAACCATACTGGCTCAGTTGCTGGGCTAGGAAAGGAGTGTTTGGCACTTTTAAATTGTGCATGAACGTTTGGCCGACCCGACAGTCATGTGCACTTTGCATGTTCTCCACCCAGGCTGCAATGCAACCTGGGTGGAAGACCTGCACAGCCTCCCAGCCCATGGCTGAGTGCTGTACCACGGCAGCCAAACCAATCACAGCGCTGCTGTAAGGCAGCATTGTGATTGGTCAGGGTAGTCTCGGAGGCTGCGTGCTTCCTGGTTCATGCTGCCCGGGAGATGAGAAAAGGATGGTGGAAAGGCAGCGGCCGACCGTATCCGGGTAAGTGTTTTTTTTTTTATTCCCTCAGCTCCCCTACACCCATATATCTCCCCCCCCCCCCCACACTTTGGTAGCATCCGCTCCTGTTCTTAAGACTGTTTTTCTGGTTGTAATTACATTGATGTGTCAGTGAGTTGCAAACACTGACTGTCTGCCTGCCATTACATATTTTTCCCAGACAAACTTGTCCTTAGAACTAAAGCGGCTATCTGCCCCATTCCAATGTTTACCTTGTTCCCCATCCAGTCACAGAAATGGAGCAATTACTAGTTGGATGAGCAGCCGGTCTTTGGATACACGCTAGCAGCAAAAAGGGCAAGGCGGTCTAGAAGACGACTTTGTCTTTCTAGATAATTTTTGACATAAAAATGTTCTATGCTCTCACAAAGAAGGAACTATCAGAGGGAATTCTTGCCCATTCCACCAAGACAAAGTTTGCCACCTCCGCTTTTGTCAGTGGCGTACCTATGTATAATTACTGGGTGAAGACATGGCCTTCCCTTCACGCCTTTGCTAAGCATAATTGCTTGGACTCCGAGGTGAGAAGGAGTTGTCACTTTGTATGCTCAGTCCTCTAGTATTTCATCTTCTGACCATCCTTCTGACCCACCGCCTTGGGAGAGTAAGGATACTGGGCCACCTGTATGCTATTCAACAAAATTGACATTTTCCAAAAGGACGAAGCAGGATGGGGAATCCCTGAGCTAATAAGTGCGCGACGTAAGCACATCGACAGATGAGGAGGTGTATGTACTAAAAGCCCCTCTACCTTGGACGTCATATGCGGACCCCTTGAAAACAAAACTAGAAATCTGGGGTTCCGGATTGAACCGTTCAAGAATATACGGCAGTTGGGAAACGGGGATTATTCAAGTCTGTTTAAGAAGGGGGTCCAGTAAATAAACCATTTTTCGAGTCTGCAAAAGAAGTACAAGAAAAAGTGCAAATATAGTTTCCCTTTCATTACGGGTATAACATTCAAATATAACACAAAGAAAAGTGTACATAATGACTGTCTTGATAAAGATGGAATAACCAGATACCCATTTAAACGCGTCGACGCATTTCTATACATTATCCCGAGGACAAGTTGGACCTTTAGATACAAAACAGAGTATATGTTTCCAGGCTAATCTTGCTAAAATTATTCCCAGGGAATTGTTGAGCTAAAAGACAAAACATACTGTCTATCATTGTTCGTCCTCCCTATTTTTTAGGGTTCTCTGTGGTAAGTGTCATAAGATTTTGTTATGTTCTGATCTGATGAATTGTATTGTTTTTATTTATACTGAAATGATGCATTGTGTTTTATTATAGGTGTTTTTATAATTGTGTTTTAATAATATTTACATGTACTAAAGAAATAAATTGACTTGTTTGCATTGCATTTTATAGTAGTATCATTGTTTGAGTGTTTCAGGGACTTTGAGTGAGATTTTGTTTTATTTTATCTATGTGTTATCCAGTATTAGGGTATCTTTCATAGATTCACATGCCTGAATCATTCCCCGTCGTCGAGGCGGGAGTCCCACGGTAAATAAAATATATAATAGCAGTGCCTAAAATTTCTTGTAGTAGGCTGGAAAAGCCTAAAGGCCTAACTAGGCCTCAAAACTTAGCAGCCTATCTACATCATTATGTAAAAAGACCTGAAATATTAGCCTCAGCCAATCAGCTGTCCTCACCCTCTAGAACCTTCCCAGCTCAGGCAGTTCTCCTCAGATTTTCACCGCACTTCGTGTGTAAGGGAGTCTCCCTGAGTGCCTACTCAGTTTTTTGGATTTTCAAGCTTATAATGTCTGAAAGGAAAGCTCTTTTCAAACCTTGTGGAACCTGCTTCAAGAAGAGAGTCCATGTGGATGACAAGCACTCGGATTGTATTTATTGCCTGCACCCTTCACATGTGGTGAAGGACTGTAGAATTTGCCGTACCTTCCCTCAGAAAACCATCAGGGATAGGGAGGCAAGGGTTCTTTTGTGGCTAAAGTCTTCATCCACAGATGAGGAGGACAAAGCCTCAACTTCTAGCAAGAGAGCTAGATCCACGGACAATGCTTCTCCTGAGAGAAAGAAAATGTTGAAAACCTCTCGGAAAGCTTCAGAACCCTCTAAGAGTGCATCGGCTTCTTCACATGTGAGTACTACCCAGGCCAAAACTATATCTCTGGTGTCTGTACCTACTACTACTTGGACTTCTACCTCCTCTTCTACTTCTGTGGTTACCACTTCAGCTATCACGTCACCTTTGATGTCTGTACCACCTTTGATATCAAAAACCAAGTCAGTCTTTGAAATCCTTCTCTATGAAGGCTCCATCGACTAAACCGTCTGCTCCGTCGACGACCGCAAGGCCGTCGTCGACGAAGACATTGTCTCCAAAGGACTCGTCGTCATCAACGAAGACATCATCGACGACCTCGTCGACGAAGACACCAACATCGGACACGTCGACGAAGGCATCGTCGACGAAAGCACCATCGACGACCCCGACGACGAAGGGCTCGTCGACGAAGACACCATCGACGGTCCCGTCGACGAGGGACTCGTCGACGAAGACACCATCGACGGTCCTGTCGACGAGGGACTCGTCGACGAAGACACCATCGACGGTCCCGTCGACGAGGGACTCGTCGACGAAGACGCCGGCGACGGCATTATCGACGGTCTCAACGTCGAAAGACACGTCAACGACAATACCTTTGACGACCTCGTCGACGGCAAGGTCTTTAGCATTGGCAGCGCCGTCGACGGAGAATCCGTTTACTGGGACTTCTGCTCATAGGCTGCACGGTTCCCCGCCAGCAAAGATTCAATTCACTCATTTTCAAATGAAAACTTATAAAAGGCAGGATTATTCACATATTTCTCCGCTTTTGCCATCGCACATTTTGGAGACATACATGCAAGGAGAGTCAGATGAAGGGGAAGAGGATGATGACCCCTTTGGGATTGCCTGTCACCCTTCTCAATTGCATATTAAACTTCAAGAGGATGATGAAGAGGAGGTTCAGGAGCAATATACGCATGACGTCTATTCCACACCATATCAGTCACCTCATTCTAGACTTCCTCGGTCTGAGGATACAGCACATTTACCAACTTCCTTAATACAGGATTTGCAAGCTATGTTGGCAGATTATCGCCAGAGATTTCCACCCAATGAGGGTGCGCCCGCTGGGTCATCTGCTCCGGTTCCTGGGCCACGACCTCCGTCGCCAAGAGCTCCTTTGTCACCACAACCACGTACTTCACCAATTCCTCAGGTTGTGGACAGTTCGTCCTCTGATGGTGATGAAAGTAGAGAGGAGGGAGAATTACCGGATAACACTCCAGTGGACCCTTGGGAGGATTATGTCATCCCTACACCTTCTCCGCCTCCTCCCCGTCCTTCAGACTCTCCGCCTGAAGATATTGGGGGTTTTCACAATATTATGCAGAGAGCTGCTAATAGATTTGAATTGGTTGTCACAGTTGAGCAGTCGGACTGCTTTTTACATGACTTTAAGGAGGGGTATAGGAGAGTGATCAGAGCCATACCTATTATTGACTATATATGGAAGGAAGGCCTCAACATAATGAAAACACCAGCTTCCATTCCAGCAGTTTTGCAGAGGATAGACAAAAAGTATCGAGCACCATCCGATACTCCTGCTTGTTTAATCGGCCATCCTCGACCGGATTCGGTTATTTCTCAGGCTGCGCAGCAAAAGTCCAAAAATCCTTCTGCTCCCATCTCAACGCCACCTGACAAGGAGGGAAGAAGGCTTGATGCCATTGGGAAGAAATTTTCAGCAAACGCAGCAGCATCCATTAAAGCGGCTAATTCTTTAGCTATCCTGGCTCGTTATGATAGACAAATGTGGTCTGAGCTCACGGAATATCTTGAGCTGATCCCGGAGGATCAACAAATGGATGTACGCAGAATTGTGCAGGAAGGCGAAAGGGCGGCCTCAGAAATTATTGATTGCGCCCTAGACACTTCTAATACCAACTTTAGACAATTGGCTGGAGCAATTGTGCTTAGACGTCAAGGTTGGCTCAAGGCTACCACTTTTAGACCTGAGGTCCAAACCAAAATCTTGGACATGTCTTTCGATGGTGAGTCATTGTTTGGAAAGCACATTGATGACGCTTTATTGGCAATTAAAACCGATACCGATACAGCGAAATCTCTGGGAACCCTGCAATACAAGAGGGGGTCCTTTAGAGTTGCAAGAGGTCGTGGTTACTCCTCCAGAGGAAATTATTCAAACCAACAAAATCGACAGTATCAATCTTCCTACAACAAGCCCTACTACCAATCTTCTAACCGGCAGTCTGCTTCTGGTTCTTTCTCTCGGCAAGGAGGGAAACGGCGCTCAGGCAATCAAGGGAGAGATTCTAACAAGCGCCAATGAGCTTTGCCGGATGTCGGCCACCCCTCTTTCCCTTCCCGTGGGCGCCAAGATTTCCGCCTTTTACCATCAATGGCGGAAGATAACTTCAGATCAGTGGGTCCTGGATTTGGTCAGCATGGGACACACTTTGGAGTTTTTACAAAAGCCTCCCACAACGCCGCCCAGGGGTCCCCCTCCCCCTCGCCTGCGCTTACTCTTCAAAGAAGCCTTAAAGATGCTACGCAAGAACGCAATAGAACTAGTCCATCCTTCTCAGAAAGGGCTGGGCATTTATTCACGCTTCTTCCTTGTGGAGAAAAATTCAGAAGAGTGGCGTCCAATATTGGATCTGCGCAAACTCAACAAATATCTAAAGAAACAGAGTTTCCGCATGGTAACGTTGAAGGACATTCTGAATTGTCTCAACGAAGGAGACTTTCTGGCTTCTCTGGATATGCAAGACGCATATTTTCACATCCCTATTCACCCGAACCACCGCAAATTCCTAAGGTTTCAAGTGGCCGGCGTCCATTTCCAATTCAAAGTCCTCCCGTTCGGCCTCAAATCGGCCCCCAGAATCTTCACGAAATGCCTGGCTCCAGTAGCTGCAATGTTGAGGTCCCTGGGACTCCAGGTGTTCCCATACCTCGACGACTGGCTGTTAAAGGGTCCAACCAGTCACTCGACCATGGAGGCAGTCAACAGAACACTTTCACTGTTCTCGAATCTAGGACTGACCCTCAATTCTCAAAAATCTCAGCTCCAACCTCGTCAACGATTGACTTTTCTGGGTGCAGTCTTGGACACATGCCAGTGCAAGGCATACTTGACAAAGGAGCGCCAAAACAAGCTCGTCAAACTGGCAAAACAAATATCCGCAAAGAAGTCGCTTTCAGTTCGGATATATGCTTCCCTTCTGGGGATGTGTTCATCTGCGATCAATCTCATTCCTATGGCAAGACTCAGAATGAGACCGTTGCAGGAGGAGTTGCTTCGTCAGTGGAAGCAGGTCGAGGGATCATTCGACGACCGCATCCAAGTCACTGTCAAAATGAAACAGGCTCTTCTCTGGTGGTCGAAGACGCACAACTTGTCGCCGGGCCTCACCTTCCTCCAAGAGATTCCGGACTTCACTCTGACTACGGATGCGTCCATGGAAGGTTGGGGAGGTCACCTTCAGGACCTTCAGATCCAGGGAAGATGGTCTCATCAGTACCAACAGATGCACATCAACATATTGGAACTCAGGGCCATTTTTCTTTCCCTGCAAGCTTTTCTACCAAGGATCGTGAATTCGTCCGTCCTGGTGCGCACGGACAATACCACCAGCATGTTCTACATAAACAAACAGGGAGGAACGAAATCTCTTACCCTGTCACTGCAAGCTCAGGAGATGTGGGAATGGGCCTTAAGTCACAGCATATCCCTCAAAGCAGAGCATGTTCAAGGGGTTCGAAACTCTCTAGCAGACAGTCTCAGCAGAACTTTTGTGGACTGTCACGAATGGGAACTCGAACAACATCAAGTAGACACAATTTTTCGCCTTTGGGGGAGACCAACGCTGGATTTGTTTGCCACGCAGCAAAACAGCAAGTGCCTGTTTTATGCCAGCAGGTTCCCAGGACGGGGGTCAAGAGGAAATGCCCTCCTCATGAGATGGACCGGAATGTTTGCGTACGCTTATCCTCCGATTCCGCTCATTCCGAAAGTCCTGCAAAAGATGAAGAGGGAACACTGCACTCTCATCCTCATTGCTCCACGTTGGCCAAGACAATATTGGTTTCAAGAGCTTCTCCTTCTGTCTCAACAGCCTCCGTTTCGGCTCAAACCGACAATGTCGATGCTGACAAGAGAGGGCGGTCAGATCCAACATCCAGATCCTCAATCGCTGCACTTGCACGCTTGGCTCCTGATTTCCTAGAGTTCAAAGACCTAAACATTCCCTCGGAATGCAGAAAGATATTGTCGCAAGCACGTGCGCAAAGTATCATCAAAACATATCGTTTCAAGTGGAAGAGGTTTTGTTCATGGTGTGGAGATAATGCCGTCCATCCGCTGCAGGCTCCTCCTGAAGCCATCCTTCCATACCTGCTTTCTCTGGCTAAATCAGGTCTAGCCTTTTCTTCTATTAAAGTACATCTGGCAGCAATATCCAGATTCAGGAAGAACTCCAGCAAACCATCCTTATGTTCTTCTTCCTTGATCAAACAATTCCTTAAAGGACTATTCAGAGCTTTTCCTCCAGTTCGTCCTCCTCCTCCGGAATGGGATCTTAATGTAGTCCTTTCCCAACTTCTTAAAAGGCCTTTTGAACCAATCCATAAAGCGGAACTGAAGTTTCTGACTTGGAAAGTTGCAATCCTGTTGGCTCTTACTTCTGCTCGCAGAGTTAGTGAAATACAGGCGTTCACTATTACTCCCCCTTTTCTGCAATTCTCTAAGGACTTTGTTACACTTAGGACCAACCCTAAATTCATTCCTAAAGTGCCAACTCAATTCCACATTAATCAACCGGTCAAACTCAGAACCTTTTTCCTGGATCCAAAAACTCCTGCAGAGAGGGTTTTACATTCTCTAGATGTCAAAAGGTGTCTGAAATTCTATCTGCAAAAAACGAAAGACATACGTAAATCTACACAACTGTTTGTTGCCTATGGAAGACCCACCTTCGGTCAAGCTGTCACAAAAGCAACTATTGCCAGGTGGTTGTCTTCCACAATTACCTTCTGTCATGACAAGGCCAATAGACCTTTATCAAGGAAGGTCAAAGCTCATTCCACAAGAACAGTGTCGACATCTACGGCCCTTTTCGCTGGAGTGACTCTAGAGAACATTTGCCGAGCTGCTACTTGGAAAAGTGTGCACACTTTTACCGAACATTACTGTCTGCAGTCGGCAGTTCAAGATGACACAGCTGTTGGTGATGCAGTGCTGCAGCATCTTCTTCACTAAGGTTGGAAAGATTATATATTTTAAACTTTACATATTTATAATGCTGTCCTATCTGTTATATTTGAAGGTTTTGATGCATATGTTATGTTAACATGTTTTGTACTCTATTACCTTCCTGGTTGTGTGGGGATTGATTTATGTTTTCTTTGTCTCCCACCTTCCTCTATCGACAGACATGATGTTACTGCTTGCTATTCTGATTCAGGCATGTGAATCTATGAAAGATACCCTAATACTGGATAAGAAAACGAGTTACTTACCTGTAACTACGGTTATCCAGTATTGGTATCTTTCATAGATTCACATGCACCCACCCTCCTCCCCGGTAGGGCAGTTCTGGCTATGGATACTAATTCTCACTTGTGCTGGGAAAATCTGAGGAGAACTGCCTGAGCTGGGAAGGTTCTAGAGGGTGAGGACAGCTGATTGGCTGAGGCTAATATTTCAGGTCTTTTTACATAATGATGTAGATAGGCTGCTAAGTTTTGAGGCCTAGTTAGGCCTTTAGGCTTTTCCAGCCTACTACAAGAAATTTTAGGCACTGCTATTATATATTTTATTTACCGTGGGACTCCCGCCTCGACGACGGGGAATGATTCAGGCATGTGAATCTATGAAAGATACCAATACTGGATAACCGTAGTTACAGGTAAGTAACTCGTTTTCTTTTATATGAATTAAGAATTCCACTATTGATAGGGTGTTCTTGTTGATTGAGTGAATCAAGGGATATTTAGTTTTTTGTATTGATAGTACTCTACTCCCTTGGTTGCTGACAAGGGGTATCTCTCTGTTTAAACACATTCTATTCAACAAATACTGGGACTTACAATCTACATGGAGAACAATGCAAATATGTGAATACTAACTCCTGGGGACATAATATAGCCTTATAGCCCGCCGTAGTGGGCTATACCGGATATGGCCTGCTCCGGCGTTAAAGGCCTGAGCCGAAGGCGAGGGACTTTAACAAGGGAGCTGGACTTTAATAGCCGGTATAGCCCAACTACGAAAGGCTGTAAGGCTATTTGAACATTCTGCCACCAGAGGGCAGAATGTTTCAACAAATAAAACAAAGGCCTCTCAGTGTTCGAGGGGTTTAAATTCCCTTGAGCTCCGAGAGGCCTTTGAAAACAGCATTGGAATGTTGCTTTGTGGGCCTTTACCAGCATCTAATAGAGAGGAAAACCTGTTAACACACAACATCCTTAGGAATGAACATGTACCCTCGCATGACCAGGCGCATGTACAATCTACAAAGGTGGTCTTGAACTCTGGACCTGATGACATTGTTATTAATACAAATAATAAAGATGGAAAGAGTAAGGTAACCGCTGTTAATAGTAATGGTAAACCCTTTGACCTTTTTACGACAAGTGTCCCTAAAAATCAGAGGTTTTATACTGTAACGCATGAGGCATTGGTAAATAAGGTGATTCACTGGGTTTGCTACAAAATGGGATGTAGATCCATAATAAGGGAGGACATACTCAATGTTAAAAGGTTCACTGCTGGAAATCAGCAGAGGGATTATATAGGAGTGGCTTTTAGGGATAAGGTTTTAGCAGAAGGTTTAATTTCACTTGAATTATGCTTTAGACAAAAAAATTATAAAGCCCCGAGCCCTACACCTGACCCTCCAGCTGAAAAGAGCCAAAATCCATCTCTATGTATTAGGCAGCCCAATTCCAGGGAATCTCAAAGCCCCTTGAACACCTCAGACAGTGATTGACTTTGTGATGGTAGTCTTGCGCCCCCCCCCCTCCATGAAATCAAAAGGATACCATTCTCCTGAAGTTGCAGGGACACTGTCTTATATATACTGTACTGTAAATTCTATTATAAGGCCCAGGGGAGGTGATATCTGTAATGATGTAGAAGAACACTTAACACTACAGGGAGAAATCACTCACTCCACTCTGAGGACCCAAAATGTGATGAAGGACGATTGCTTAAACATGTTATCGTGGAATGTCGCAGGAATGAAGTCCAAACTCCAAGATCCAGAGTGGGGTATGTTTGTTGACTCACATCATATTATATTTTTTCAAGTAACGTCTGCTATCAATCCAATACATCGTCCAGGTTTCTTGACTTATAGCGAAAACACTGTCCCCTCTCCGACAGGGCGGCCATCAGAAGGGCTTGTGATCTGGTTAAGTCTGGACTTATTCCCAGTGGTAAGAATAGTCCCTACTAACTCTAGAGACTTACTCGCCCTCAAAATCAAAATTACAACCCGAACATGTCCAAGATATATAGCCCTGGTGAATATATATATTCAACCAGTCGCTCCAAATGCTCAATATACTACAGTAAAATAAACTGACTTTATAGGACAGTTGAACCAGAAAGCTTTAAAAATTGTAGCAGGAGATATCAACACCCGACTGTTGCCAACTGTCGTGCGTAACCCATTGGAAATGACACCCAGACAAAATTATAAGAAAATATCAAAAGTGGGTGCCCAAATTGTAGAACTAACTATTGATTATGGCCTGAAAATTGCAAATGGTAACACGAAATCTGATTGCCTGCCGTGCCCTCCCTTTATAAGAGGCTTAAGTACCTCAAGAATTGATTATATATTAGTAGATAGTGATTTATTGCCAGCCCTACGTGACATGCCAGCTGTTCCTAGACTGCATAGTGATCATCCGGCACCAAGCACAATTTTTATCAATGGCCCCCTTTCAGAGATGCAAAAATGGACCCTGTCGTAACTATGCCTTCAATTGTCATAACAAATAAGTTAAGAAACAATAAATGGGAGCTCTGGTGTTAGATGTAAAGAAAATTTAATTTCTATACAATCTTTGTGTATAACTTTCCCAGGTCGATTTCACAAATATATGCAATATTATTTTATTTCTCTACATTGCGAACTAATGGTCACACTAAGGCCATGTTTTGTGAGGGAACAGAAAAGTGTCTCCTCCCCCCCTCCCCACCCCACCCAAAAAATTACTTCCTGGTATATTAAAACCTGCTGACTGGAAAAAAAACATTTAGTCAGAGCTATCAAAGAGGGCTCAAGACTAGAAATTACCAAGGCTAGGAGTTATAAAACTGTATTATCCAGAGCTTGAAGGACAGGGAAAGAGGATCAATGGCTGTGAATTGCCGGAGCCTTAGAAAAGAGAGACCACAAAACCTTTTGGAAATTACTATCTGTTATTCCTTTCAATGCCAACCATTTAGACCCAGTAATAAAACCGGATACATGGGTCATCCACTTTAGTGGTTTGTATAATGGTATGCAGCAACAAAATAACCTACAAAGTCCTCCTTGAGGCGGAAATTGTGGCCATGTGGGAATACTATCCCACAAGTAGAATAGTGAATCTGTCACAACTATAGCTCATCTTAGTTGTACCTTAGCTGAAACCTATCGAGCAGTAAAACAAACGAAAAAAGAAAAGGCCTCAGGATTGGATGGCATACCAGGTGATCTCTTCCTGTCTCTACCAGATATCTGGTCCCGGTACCTGAATGCACTATTTATTAGCATTTTAAAAGGTAACTCAATGCCTTCAACATGGCATGGAGCTGCTATTTTACTAATCTACAAAACAAAAGAGAAAGAACCGACCCCTCTAACTATAGAGCTATTAGCTTGTTAGATAATACACAACAAGTCTTCTGTAAGCAGGTTGTGTTCAAACTTAATGAATGGATAGAACAGAACAATATTCTAGAAGAGGCACAAGCATGATTTAGAACCGAGATCAGTACATCGGACCAGGTCCCCTGCTTCAAGGTGTAACTTGGAAATAGGTCACCTTGAAGTGTGATCATCTATATGTTGCTGTCATCGATCTGAGAGTGGCATTCTACCTGGTCCCAAGGGAAACATTATGGGAAGTTCTGGGTGTGAGGCTAAGCTCAGCTACAATCACACGTGGGGGCCCCAGTTAGAAATAGGTTAAGTCATCCATCAACAGAAAGCCTCTGTAATAGAGAGGAAATATTGGACTGCCTCAGGAGGAGCTATGTCCCTGGTTGCTACTGTGCACAGAGCCTCAGCGTTAACATCGGCGATATATGGGGCTATGCTACAACAGAGACCCTCATTAAAATTGAAATTAAGTTTATTAAGGCCCTTCTTAAACTTCCCTCAAGTTTGCATATTACCCCATTGAGATTAGATTTAGCTCTTAACCCAATACATGTAACTGTCTTAATAAAACCATTGTTATATTAGATTAGACTCTTGTCTACTCAAGAACTAGCAATATATAGGGATTGTGTAAAAGATCTCCTCGCACTTGATAGAGAAAAGAGTACTCCCTGGCTGAAGGCTATCAAAGAAACATCACACAGAATAGGAATGGGCGGACTATGGACGTCCCCAGAGCAGATTACTAAAGGAGATGCACAGAAAGCAAAGCACCTGTACTGGGCGCCTGACCCCCCGCCTTGCAGCTCTAAAACATACAGATCAGTTGGGTTTCATTCCAAGGAAAAGTTCCCTACACAATCTGAGGTGTCTCGTACACACATATCATGCCCTGCAACTGCAAGAAAACTTATGCCCTGGCACTCTTGGATACTAAGCAATTGTTCTATTCTTTTGATAGGAATTATTGTGGCAGGTGCTAAAGAAGTTGCACATGGGTCCTAGGTATATACAGTGGATTTAGTTGCTTTACACTGACCCGCGATCAGGTGGTGAGGTATCTGATGCCTTTTGCCTATATAGGCAAACCAGACAATGGTGCCCATTGTCACCACTCCTATTTGCACTCGCTATTGGAGCCAATAGCAGAGAGATTGCGCAGGATGCCGGGCCCTTGGGGCATCATCATAGTTGGGTAGATCATACATGTGGTCTCCCACTGTGCTGATGATGCGCTGATATATCTGAGGCAGCCAGAGTATTCTGTACTGATACTTCTGAATGTGATGCAAGAATTTGCGGAAATATCTGTGTTAATCCAGTGAACTTGAAACTGTTTTCGCTAGGGAGACTGACTGGAGTGGCGCTCGGGGCGCTTCCCTAGGTGGGGCTCCCCTGGGAGTCAGATGGAGTGCCATACTTGGGGGTGTGGTGGGTGAGGAGGAGATTATGGTCAGGCTTGCTTATACAGAGCAGATGTTCTTAGATATGAATATCGGGAGGGTGGTCGGCGGGATACATGCAGCAGTTAGGTTCTGGAGAGATCTCCCCGTCCCTGATAGGCAGAGTAGATTTAGTAAGGATGATCATGCTCCAGAGATGTCTATACGTACTCCAGGGCACTCTGTGTGCCATTCTCAGGCACTACTTTAAAACTATAGAGAGCCTTATGGATTGGCTTACTGTGGCGAACAAGCGGAAACTTGTCCGGTTGTCTACACTTAAAAGGACCTGGGGCCAGAAGGGACCAGATGTTTCCAATATAGAGCTGTATTACAGGGCAGCAGTCTTTCCGCAGCAGTCTTTCCAGCGGCTGGACTCTGAAGACATCTGAGAAAAAACACTTCTGTGGCATTCTCATGCAGGGACGTTTTTGCCTGTCTTGTTGATGAATGGAGCGAGGATACACCCAGATATGCCCTATTTTATAGGCCAGGTGTGCGGATTGTGGGAGGGGGCTTTCAAGAGAGTGCTACATCATGCTCTTATGCCCCATACATGATACTATGGACCATACAGCAGTTCCTAAAAATAGTGGAGGTTATGTCAGTGCAGCGGTGGAGGGACGTAGCTGTAACTCGCTAGGAGAGTTTGACACCAGGGAGGACGCTGTGGATTCCTTTGCCCTAGGAACAGAATAGTATTTACAGTATACAAAGATCTCTGCAATAGCCAGGGACTTGTAGCTGACCTTTTTGGACACACTGCCACACATTAGTACCATGGTGAAACGATGCACATGGCGTGGACTATGAGACAACATCCTGGGGACGCTGCTTTCTGTTGAGGCCAAATGAGAGAATATACTTCAGGAACCCATGACCCCAAAAGACTGGGTACATGTACATGAGCTGGTACAGATGGTGAGCTCCAATGCCACCTACGTGCACCAGACCTATGTCTCCCCTAAGGCATTACATACAATGTATAATACCAGGACCACTAGTTGTGCATGCTGTGGGGGGCCTGGTGGTAGACTTCATACACATGGTGTGGACTTATCCGTCCCTGTCTTATAACTAGCAGGCAGTGCTGCAGAACCTTAACAGGGCCACTGGTTGGCCATACCGCCTAAGATGCGGCGGTTGCTGCTGTAGCTGATTCCTTCTCCCAATACCTAAAAACTTTGCAGAAAGTTTGTGCTGCTTGGCATCATGTTGCCAAACGCCGCATTACTATAAAACGTTGGGGCGAATCCCCCAAGATATATGGACTGGCTCTGAGATGTTTCTGAATGGGCGAATGCTGGGAGGTGCGCACGAAGCATGTTAACAGGCATGAGAAGCTGGAGGATGATTTGATGGGTTGGGCTACGTAATAAACAGGGGTTCTGCCCAAATTACCCTCCCATACCTAGGCAAGGAGCATCACAAGGATGGAAAAGTAGAATAAGTGGTACTGAGGAAAAAATAAAGCATCAACTACTTCAAAACAGGATACAATGTATTATCCTGTTTTCTACAGTTATTTCTGTCGTCATTAAATGATATAATTTAAGAAGGACAATGTTATGAATCACAAGACAAGGTGGCCAAAATATATACAGTAGACAAAAAACAAAAAAACCTTATAATTGCAATATATACATTATATATACAACAGTGTACCCTAAACAAAAGAAAAAGGGAAGAACACAATCAATTTTCTGGCTGTAGCTGATTCCTTCTCCCAATACATAAAAACTTTGCAGAATGTTTGTGCTGCTTGGCATCATGTTGCTAAACGCCGCATTACTATAAAACGTTGGGGGCGGATCCCCCAAGATATATGGACTGGCTCTGAGATGTTTCTGAATGGGCGAATGCTGGGAGGTGCGCACGAAGCATGTTAACAGGCATGAGAAGCTGGAGGATGATTTGATGGGTTGGGCAGCCATTTTGTCTAACTTAAAAAGAACCACCCCACCTGTCCCCGCCAGGGGTGATCCACCTGGGGAATCCATAGTATGATGGACCTGACAGCCACAAAATCAGTGTGATGGAGGGGAATAGACAGGATCCTGCACCATGCAGGAATGTATCCCCATGAGAATGTTTATACCAACCGGAGGCGAATGGTCTAGTCTTGGGGCCATTTGCGGGGGGGGGAGGGAGGGGTCGTTGCGATTTAACTGGTCTTATTGAGGATTGTATCCCGTTGTCGAAGCGTAAATCTGCTGACTGTTGCTGATGCATATTCTATCCTTTGAAACTTGAATAAAGATCATTTGAAAGAAAAAAATCCATCAAAAGAAAACTTTACTCCCTGTAACTATCCTTGTAGTGGATACTTCAATGTACCTGGAGATTTTTACAGATCCCACTGGCCTTCCTTTTCTGAAGGATGGTTATAGGCCTTATCCAACCATTAAAGATATTTCATTGTTTGCTGTTGAAGGGGACTTTAATGAACAGGACATGGGCAGGTAAACTTAAAAGGGAATTCATGCCGTCCATACTGCAGTAACCATATTGATGGATAGTTAGGAACTTGCTCTCAACCATTATAAAACATTTTTCTGACCTGTAAATGATGATCTGCCGCTAGTGACGGCGTGAGAGAGGGCTTGGCAAGAAAAATGTTGCGAAGCTAAAAGCCTGCAGGACGAATAAAATGGCTTTAATATTCTTAATCATTCAAATACACTTTATTCACCATATCTGAATGTATAAAATACAAATTATAAAACATATAACATGTACAGACCTTCAGCCTTTTTATCATGTGTTTATGTCCGAGTGCACATGGATTTGGTATAAATGAATTATCTGGATCAATGACTGGCAAAGAACGCCAAAATAAACAGTTACCAGAGAACATGGAACAAAGAAAATCTGATGCTGGTTCACGGTATGTTTATTGCACTGAGATGACATGGAGCAGGAAAGTAAAAGTTACAACCTTCTAGCATGAATAGAATAGCAACAAACACGTTGGGATATTTTTTGTTATGATAAGGTATTCCTGGAGTCCTGATGATCCTTCTATCTGTCTAAAGATTCGAAATGTCATTGACTAGTTATATGGACCCAATTTGATTATAAATAAGAATAAACTGGGATGTATTCTTACTTGATACACACTCTTGAACACATATTGTCATGTGTATATCACTTGTATGAGATCACTGAGCACATTTCTCATACTCACCCACCCTCTATGCGATCACAATGTTTTTAATGTTTATTTTTATATACAATTAAAACATTTTTTGAATAATGTAATGCATTTGCTCATTGTGATATCTATGATCTTGAGACATCGTCCAGACATCAGTATGTCACTTCCTATTGGGTACTGTACCCACACTCAAGCAGGTGAGAATACAACACAAATTTGCAACATTAGACCTGCTCTTTGGAAAACGTTGTATAGCAGTACACTGGTTATCAAACCGGGGCCTCAATGTATTTGAATGGACACTGGCAGAAGAGCTGCGGTTAAAAGTGGTCAGGACGGATGAAAGGGCAGAAGAGGCCCTGGAGGAGGGGGTGTAAATGATGAACCAGCAAGTAGATAACCCTGTATCGGATCATGAACTGTCCAATCAGAAACAAAATGGGGGGGAGAATAGTTCTCTATAAAGATATAAAAATGTCACTCAACCTGTGAAGTCTAGATATGTATTCGCTGGAATGTTCGGGGAGTGCTGGGAGGTTTGGACTGTATATATTATGTATTGCTATTTAGAAATGATGGCCTATCTGTGTGCAAGGGCTAGTAGGTCTGTTGATGTATTTCATAACTATCATGTTGGAATGAATCATTACAAATAAAGTTAACAAATTCATTTACTGTGCTTCATAAAGAAATCTACCTTCAGCCAAAAGGAAATTGTCTCAGCACTGTAAAAAGTGGTAGACTATGATTTCTTATGCTTAGGAGGACTTTAGTTAGGATTAAATTACTTGCATAATACTAATGTGACATACATTTGCTGCTTTGGGTAGAACAGATTCAGCTTCCAAATAATCATGCTGGATGCATGGCTCCCTACACAGGACCACAAATGTCATTGCCATGCACATTGGGGGAATCCCATGATCAAATAACACTTAGACATTACCATATAAGTTATTCATGTTTCACTGTATTCTGATTTACCGCATATAGAGACACTCCAACCAATCCAGTTATGTACTTCCTACTATTAAGAGCGATTCAGCTTCAGCCAAATGCCTACAAAGTGTTAAATTGCACTAAGATAAGGTATTGGATGGTATTCTAACACTTGTCGGAGGGCAAAAAGGGAATTAATTAACGCAGTCAAAACAAAGGATATTGGGTTGATTGGTATTGCCAGGAAAAGGTACAGGGCTGCTACTAGTGAAGCTAAGAAGGGGTGGGAGAATCAGTTTTGGTGTGACCTGAAAGCGGCATGTCTAAGGAGGGATTCTAGGGGCTTTTGGGATTTAGTGAGATCCAAGAATAGGCCCACTGACTCACTTATTACATGTAACATCTCTGAGGGGTCATGGTTTGAGCACTTCTCTCGCCTTTATACTACCACTGTGGAAGATGGGCTGGGCCCCTTTGAACTATCACCATTGGGCCCCCCAGGGCTGAGGGAGGGTATAGCATTTACTGTTAAGGAAGTGGAGAATGCCATCAAATCTCTTGTACCCAATAAAGCTGCAGGGCCGGATGGTCTACCGGGGGATCTGCTTCGCCTCAACCTGTCGGAATGGGGGATTCTTATTGCCTCATTGCTCGATGCAACCTATTATGGTGCCACTCTCCCAGAATCCTGGATGGGTGCTGAGGTCGTCCCAAGTTTTAAAAAAGGGGGACGGGACGACCCAGCAAACTACCGGCCCATAAGCCTAATTGATTCGTCACAGAAAGTTGCTGGGAAGGTAGACCTGGGGAGGGTGCTCCAGTGGACGGAAGAAAATAGGATCCTGTCTGACTTCCAAGCAGGTTTTAGGTCAGGTGTGGGGACCATTGAGCAGTCATTTCGACTGCTGATGTTATATTGGAAGGTGGTTGTAGTGGGCAAAGGCAGTCTGTATCTCGCGTTTATCGATTTGCGGACTGCCTTTGACCTAGTGCCCCGGGGGCGCCTATGTAGGGTATTGTTTGATTTGGGAATGCCTCCGTATCTACTGTCATTAATAATAAAGCTCCACGCTGAGAATTTTGCGCAGGTGCGGTGGGGCAATCAGGGCCAAAAGACCGCCCGAATAACAGTAAATAGAGGAGTTCGCATGGGGTGCGTTCTTGCCCCCACTCTTTTCTCATTATATGTGAACGGAGTGGTGAAGCATCTTTTAAAACATCCTGCTGGCGCACCATGCCTGGCAGGGAGGAGAATACCCACCCTATTATTTGCAGACGATACCCTTTTGATTTCCAAATCCCCGGCTGGTCTGCAGACCCTCCGCGACAGCTTTCAATCTTTTTGTGAGATTAGGGGCCTAAAGATCAATACTGAAAAAACAAAATATTTGGTCCTGAACCCTCCTAAAAAACTTGGCCGGCCACCAGCTTTGAATATGGTAACCCTGGATAGAGTCAAGGAGTTTGACTACCTAGGTATCCCCCTCTCCGACACCATGAGGTGGAACAGTCACCTCTATAAAATGTTAAGTCACAAAAGGGTGGTGGGGGCTCTTCTTAAGGAACAGAGGTCATCTACCCTCAAACCTATTGCCCCGGTGTTAGATACTTATATGGCAAGAGGCGTTAGTGCAGCGCTATACGGGGCAGAGCTTTGGGGAGCCCAGAATGTAGACCAGCTATCCTGCTCAGAAAATAAATTTCTGAAGGACTTGATGTGCCGCCCCAATAGTACCCCCACTCTTCCATTGCTCTTGGACATGGGTTGTCGTTCCATCAAAGACCAGGCTAGACTGAGACCCCTTCTTCTCTGGCCCGCATATGGAGGGTCCCTGAACTCGGCAGTTATGCAGAGGGGTTGAAGGAAGTACTATCTATGTCTGGCTGGTCAAAAATAAGGTGGTTAATGGATGTAAAGCATTTGCTACGTGAGTTGGGTCTTGGAGAGGTTTAGCACTCCAGGTCCGCCCCTCCCAAGTCAGTCTTGAAAAGAGTGTATTGGAATTGGGTAACGAGTAGGAGAAACACCGACCCCAATTTAAGCAAATCCGCCCGAGAATTTTTAATAGTGAAGGATGTAGACCTCCGCGAACCTTATCTTGACATTATTTTAATACCTAGAGATAGGGCCTTATATTTTAAATTTAGAATAGGTATGCTCCCTGTGGGGGAACTGACTGCACGCTGGAAGATCCCGGCACAAACTGCATCTTCCTGCCCTTTTTGTCCTTTTAGGACCGAGTCGGTGCCCCACCTTTTGTTTGAATGCCCTGCCTATAAAGCTTCTCGCAACAGGTGGTTAAAACCCTTGTGTAAAGAGCTGGGTACCAGACATTACAGTGTGGCTTTGCGAATTTTAAAGTCTGATACACGGCCCCTGTTTGTCTGTGGTTTAGCGAAGTTTTTAAGCTGGGCATGGCTGATTAGGTCAAAAAGGCTTATGCACATTGTTTAATTTAGGTCATTTTGTTAGACCATCTTAGGTAATTTATTGCTGCCATTTGTATTGTATTCTGTATGATTGTATTTTATGGCTAGGCTTTTATCCTTTTATTCTTGTTGTAATATGTATGTACTGCTTTTTAGGATATTTTTATATCGAAATAAAGCCAATTTGACTGACTGACTGACTGTCTTGGATCTGTGATTGTTTGGTTGTCCCCTTGGTACCATTGCCATTTTTCACCCATTACTCACCTGGGCTTGACAGATAAAGTTCTTCTACTTGGTCTTTTATTGTCCTAAGCAACTGTACCACTAAGCCTAGTTTCAACTGATCACTCGTAGTCTATTTACATTTATAAGGTGTAGCTCAATGCATGCTATCTGTAGTTAGCAGTAGCACTTGACCTACCTCTCCTTCCACTATTATCCATGGACCGTTCATCATTATCTTGTTTATCTCAGATAAAATCTCCATAAAACATACAATACAATATATACAACAATAAATGTTATATATAGCAATGTAGCTTACTTAACAGTGAAATAATTCATCCATCATAAAGATTAAACTGGTGCAAAATATGTAATTAACTTCTTTCTATGTCATGCGTTATTCAGATACTTGCTAACAGCAAAAACTAGGCAATTGGTAAAATTAGATTTGAGATCCTAAGGGAGTTTAATACTGGCTAATGCCCAAGTTCGTGCCCAATGGACATATTCATTTATGCCAAATGTGACAAGCGGAACAACAAACATTAAATGCACCACAGTTTCTGGTACTGCACCACAAGCTCGGCGTGTAGCAGAATGCACATTGCTCTGTTCCCATATACTAGTGAAACTATTCAAAGGTAATGTCCCCTGTCTGAAACAAAATTTGTAGTTTTTTTTTTTTTTTTTGCAAGTGTTGGAGTTGTATTGTTTAAAAATGGGTTACATTTTGGAACCGGCTTAATAACCAGAAATGTAGTAATCAGTCCGCCACTTTTGTAAGTTAGCTGCCAACTCACCATGGCATTGGTCCAGTAAATTAAATTTAAATGGCCCACTGTAGATCTGGTAATGATGCTAGGTTTGTCCCAAAGTTCATTTAGGTCCAGCGTGTAAAGCAAAGTACGTGCAAGTTTTAGCCAGGCAGTCTTGCATGCTCGATCCAAAGTTAATAGTTCCCAAAGACTGTTTCTGTAAGCTCCTGCTTCTTCAGATCCTGGGCCAATACAGTAGCGGTTTCAGAGAAACTAAATACATAATTCTGTTTTAAAAGTCCCTTTTGAAGAAAGAGGGTAACAGCGATGTACTATCAGGCATATATATATATATATTTTTTTTTGCAGAGTTTTATATAGCGCGAACTTGACCCGAACTGAATCGGGTATCAGAGCGCTTTACATAGCACCAGTTACGTTACATGAGGACACACATTCATTTTTGTTAGGCTCGGGGAGATTAAGTGATTTGCCCAGAATCACAGGATGTTTTACGTCGTTACCGAGACTCGAACCCAGATCCCCAGGTCCGAGGTCGAGCGCCTTAGCCGTTAGGCCAACTCCTCTATACATCTAAAAGGTAAAAGAACCATGTCAGCAAAGCAGTCCCCCATGGGCGCGTCCGCACCGCGGGCGTGGGCCGGGGGCGTGACCAACGCTGGGGGCGTGTGGAACAGCCACCACACCGTGAGCCGCGGGCGCGCGACAAATGCTGGGGGCGTGCGTCCGCCCCCCACGCCATGCGAATCGCACACACAAGTGCCAACCACGTTGCCGCGCAGCATCAAGGGGCACGCCGGGAGGCGCGAGAAACACCGGGGTCGTGTGTCCGGCCCCCATGCCATGCAAAGGCAACTGCGCCGCATCAAGGGGCACGCCGGGGGAGCAAGAAACGCTGGGGGCGTGCGCCACGCCCCGCCCCCCACGCCATGTGGGTCGCACACCAACCAGAAGATCGTCCGCTGTGGCTGCGTGCCGGGGGTGTGACAAACGCGCTCACCCGGAGGCCCGGCAAGCAACGCCACCGCAGCCTCTCCTGCGCGCTGCCACCGAACTCTCTCACTCAACGAAACTACACGTGCCCGTCACCACTAACCAGGGCTCCAGACGGGCCCAGGCGGCAGACCACTACACCAATTACACGCGCCTGACAACATCAACCAGGGCTGCAGCTGGGCCTCAAGCGGGGGAACACGCGCCCGCCAACACCAAACAGGCCTGCCAAGGACCTTACACATTTATTTTCACCTAGCACTTGATTCTTTAAATTGGGCAATCTCATAATTCAGTCAAATATAAAGCATTGTTTTGTGCTAGCCCCCTGTATACCTCTAGCTTCGGAGTTACCGATTTTGAGTGAGTAGCTTTGTGTGTGCAAAACTGCTATAGCTCCATACTGGATTATCGGACTGCTCTACTTTGCCTGTAAATCTAATCTGAAGTTATCAGCCATTTTAAGACCCAAGTATTCAAAGAACATCTTCTCCCACCGGTAACCTTCTTTGGCGGCCTCTACTAGCTTTGAGCACCATACATTTAGTTTTCTTGGTGTACAACTCAAGGCCCATTAGTTTTGGAAAATTCCACAAATGTATTAAGTAAGATTTAGAGACCCATGTGTTATTTTTATTTTTACTATTAATCGGGAGTCATGAGCAAATAAGAGTAGTGGCATTTTAGTACCATTTATTTTTGGGGAATCATTGTTACAATCCAGCAAGATGGTGATATAATTAATATAGAGGTAGAATAATATTGGTCTAGCACACAGCCTGGGTGTATTCCTCTTTCTACTTGGATTCGTTCAGTCATCCTGCCTTTAGCTCCCGCCCTCCCAACCCTCCTCCCCTCCCCTGCCCCATACCTTGTAATAGGTTCTTTGTGTAGTCTGGTTCAAACTACACTTTTAGGGGCCCCTATGTTTCTCAGTAACTTCCATACCTGATCTCTTGGGACCAAGTTGAAAGTAGCCCTGAGATTTTGTCCCTACACAGTGTCTGGTTTGCAGAAGACCGCTGTTTCTTATCTACACTTCTACAAATCCTGTGGGATTTCCAGTTGGTAAATAGGTCAGTGGTGGGTTTCTCACAATGAACATAGTTTCACTCTTTATATACAAGCTGCATCTTTTGTGAGGGGCAATTCAAAGTGTTGCACTTGATAACAAGGTGTGGACCCATAGCTCTTTTAGAAGGCTGGTTAACCATGGTTTAATAAAGGGTGTGTGCTGTGCTTCGAGGAATTAAACATAAGACATTGTATGGGAGAGTCCCAGAAGAAGGATTCTCCAGCCATTTAAAGTATTTTGTGAGAAGTCCTACTTTAAAGAAATAAAATCATTGTTGTCGTCCTGTTGAGAAAACAGTTTCTTAGTTTTTAAAATATTTGTTTTTCCATTTGTCATGCCAGTAACCAGAATACATACTAGGTGCTAGGTATTATTATGAAGAGCCCTTTAGTCACGTCATTGTACATTTGCAAGTTATTCTATATTCCTTTCCGACCGTGCCATTTTGGCATGTCCTTTCCCCAAAGTGAGTATCAAATGCAATGAGTGATTGCAGCGCCTTTTGAATCTGACTTTTCTTAACAAAACGCTTTAACTAAAGAAAAAAGATTAGATAACTTTTTTCGTTAATAGGAAGACTGATGCTGATCTGTCAATAAGTCCTTTGGGACAATTGTACCCATTCCCCAACTCGTCGGTGCATCATCCCTGTATTTAGTGGTTAGACATTCCTCGAACCTTTTACCAGTAACTCCACATCGTTACTCAATGACTGGATCGCAATATAGGCTTTGTTTTGATGGTTGTAAGACTGAATCATTTCAGGTTGATCGTAGGAGAAGAACACATCACCCAACATCCTCAAACACTGAAAATTGCTCCAATTTATACCAGCAGGAAATAGTGCAGCTTGGTGAAGAGTAGCTGAGTGATGGGAGGCAGACACCCTTGAACAAAGATTTGTGAACTTTGAGAAAAATCTTGGGTCCCTCTGTCTGGGACAGCTGCAACTATTACATCATTGTCCTTGTAAATGCACAAGTTAGGAACTCCCAGCGTTTTTATAGGTGTTCCTTAACCAATCTTTGGATGGCACAACGTTTGTGCTCAGTGAGTGAGCACACCCGTTCTTAAAGCAAGTGCACCCTTGATCTTCAGACCCAGGAGTAGGGGTGCTTAACAGGCAATAAAGTGAAAAGTACAATTTGTGGAGAATGCAGTGTCCCAGTGGCAGAAATAAGAATGAATAAAGTACATATATGTGAAGGAAGATGGATAACATAAGTCTTGACGTCTCGAAAAAATGAATGCAGACATCAAGGCGTGAGGTGTTATTCATCTTCCTTCACATGTAAGCACCTTTTGTCATTCTTATTTCTGCCAACTGGAAACTGTATTCTCTGGTAGTTTGATATTCTGTTCTGTCGTGCATGTCCACCAGGAGGGCTTATCCTTACGATATCGCTTTCAAGCTCTTTATAATTTAAGTTTCATTGATAATCCTACCACTGGCATGCATCTAAGATAATTTGTACTTATAAGGCACTATGGTGGAATTCATAAACTACGTCTTCAATCAACTGCAGGTGGCGGGGGCGCAGGAGGGAGAGCAAGAGGGCTGAGAATAAAAAAATAAGACTTGCCTGAAGCTGCCGGCTGCCTTGCGCTTCGGTTTTCTGCTTCTTCCTGGTTCCAGCAGACACTGGGACCGCATCATAGACTGCCTGTGTAATTGAGAGCAGCGTAGGGATTGGCCTGAGCGGGTTGGTTTAACGCTTGCTTAGGCACTCAGTCTCGTCTGTGGTGTATCTCCAACCCAATTGTGCAATACAGCTGGGTTGGAGAAACCTAACTGCGCACGTCTTTTTGGCCGGCCTAGGAGAGCCGGCCAAACACACATATGAACATGCCATTTCATTCCTCTTCCCTCTCATGGCCCAGCGCCTCCCCTCCCTGCACATGCTGGCTCAGCCAACAGCTGAAAAATAAAACAATAATGAAATATTGTTTTATTTTTTTAGCTGCTGGCTCTGAGCCAGTGGGGCGATGCTCTTCTGCCATTGTGGATGAGCCTCCGCAGTCTTCAAGGTACTTCTGTGCTATTGCTGTTCTTCACCAGCCGGTGTTTGTAGACTTGTGTTATTATATTTGTGCACTTATAGGTGGAGTATTTTTTGGGGGGTGTTGGTGTCTCCTTTTCCACATGAACATAGGTTTTTTGAAGTTGTGTTGTTTAAGGAAACCATTTATTTTCTTTTTTTCCTAGCGGTTTCAAGCAAGTTATGGCACATACTACGGCATGTCCGTAAATTGCAGCAAATTCGAAGAAGGCAGTTTACTCTAGTTGACCCACATGGAGCAGTTTACTTGTCCAAGCGTAGTTATCCTATTGTCGCAAAGCTTTTAATGCTAAAATTGCAGCATGGTCCCAGAACCGTTTTTAGTAGATTTGTGTCAGAAGGGAATCTACCTCTTAGAAAATGCTTAACCTGCTTTGCAGATACAATAGAAAATGTACTAGTGCTGAGAACTGTGCTACGCTTTATAAACGACCATTTATAACTTTAGGACTTTAATACCCTGTTCTGCTCCTATAACTTATTGATAAAATCTATACTTGTCTATAACCGGTTTATAAAATAAGTATTTATCGTATGATAAAGTGCAGTGTGATATTTCAATATGAACAGTTAAATAAAGTATTAATATAATTATTGGCCATATTAAGGATGTTTCTTGCAAAGAATTTCTTTCATATGGAGAACCGTACTGGCGTTCATGTCACCAGTTGTAACTGGAAACGGCATTTACTACTTGTGGAACGCTGGTAAATGTGCTCAATTGAAATTCTGGATCATGGCATTTCGACTAGTAATACCTAGATACAACAGATTTAAGAACAAAGTGTTTGTTTTGTTGTAGCATTTACAATGATTGCTCTTAATAGTTATCTTAGCAGAGCCTGGATATTTGTTAATCGATGTTGTAAGAGCTTACTGCATGAAATTGTGTGAAAAATAGTTTAATCGCTCCGAATGTAGTTCCTTTTTGGTAAACCACTTTACCTTTTGGTAACTAGTGAGCAGACCAATGTCACAAGGAGTTGCGCTTATGAGTACTTGTGCATGGATTTATTTAGGACACAGTGAATGCTTCAAACAATGGCACATACCAAAATAGTATGCAGAAGCTCCCATCACTAACTTCAAGGCATTGTAGCGTCTTTGCACCCTTCAATAAAATCAATAAACCGTTTTTTATACATGCTAAACCATATACTGACTCCTGTCTCCCACAAGCCAAACGTACCAAAACAAGATTAATGCAAAAATCCTTTTGAGATAACTTAAACTGTGCCGTGTCAAACCCATATTCTGCTGTAGATCATGCCCCAGAGATTAATTACTTTAGTCTTGAGTAGAATCGTGACTAAGCCATTTTGTTTTCTGCTTACGGTTATTTTGGGCCTCATGGACTATATACCTTGCCCCACTAGTTCTAGGTGTATCCTGAACACCATATCAGAAAGTGAGAGTCCGGGTTTTCTAACGAGACCGCAAAGGCAGAAAGTAATCTTCATACCGTCTTCTAAATGTGCAGCAGTCTTGTGCCCTAATCATCTAAAGTAGGTGTTATGTGAGCATACCCTGAGGGAACAAGTGGTTAAATTAGAAGATGGCTGGTGTGCATATAATTTCACGTTCTTGGTGGTCTGTTTACAACATGGCAGAAGGATAATGATGGCTCGTGTCTAACCTTCTAC
This sequence comes from Lissotriton helveticus, assembly GCF_964261635.1. Lineage (NCBI taxonomy): Eukaryota > Metazoa > Chordata > Amphibia > Caudata > Salamandridae > Lissotriton > Lissotriton helveticus. The sequence goes on from NC_136063.1 coordinate 1,918,562,670, forward strand.
TTGTGCCAAAGATTGCAAAGGCATTTCGGACCGCCTCGCTTACCTGCCCACATAAGCTATCAACCATTGATTATTAAATCCTTGAGGGTTTAACTTAGTTTGTCTTAAAAGCCCAATACAAAATTAAGATTGACTGTAAGACCAAGACCGGGAAAGAGTGTTGTCAAATCATAATAGGTTGGACGAGAAGGACAAAGATGAGCATCAAAATCTGTGTGCAGAGTAGTATTAAATTAGGATAGTCTTGTTCTGGATTTGGAACTACAGAAGATGGTCACCCAAACACAAGCTCCCTGTGAAATACATTTCTCAGCCAATAATGAATTTGAGAATCGGTTTGACCGTGTACCTGAAATCAAAAGGGTGAGAATGCAATAGAGATGCGGGTCTTCGCTCTAATGCACTGTGTGCCAAATTTACGAATACAGCCCAGCTATTTGCAAATATACTTAAGACAAGGACCTGGCTGCAAAAGTGGGAGATGTCAGATTAACAGAAAGAGTTACTCGTACGCTTCCCACTGACATTGTTTAAGCTGTTACAGGCCATCTAATGGGGGGTAGATTCTTTCGCATTAGTTGACAATGACAGAAGTTTAATGATTACAATGAGTGACCTTTGACCTTTAATGAGAAGCATTTTGTCTTGCTGAATGACTACTTTTTCTAATAAGGCAATCCTTTCATTGTCAGGATATTATTGACACTGGCAAAACAATGAAAACTTTACTTTCAATGCTGAAGCAGTACAACCCGAAAATGGTTAAAGTAGCCAGGTAAGCGACGTCAGTATAAGATATATTGTCTATTTCTTAGAAAATAGTTATGCATGAATTTTTAACAAATGAAGATAGTAAAACCTTGACGCTTCTTAATGACACCGATTTTGTTTACATGTCTGGTTTTTCTCAGCCTTTATATTTCCATTTATATACACACTTTACAAATATTAAAAACGCATTTGGTTTAGGGTTTAGTGTGGTCTTATTCATCTTATTGCAGGTCCCACAGAAAATTGTTATCATACATACAGTAAAAACCGCCCAACCGATTTAGACCAAACTTGCCCATAAAAACAGAACTTTACTCAGAAAGCATTCTTTCATTGGTTTGATGTAAATCTGTTCAGAAGTATCTAAAAGAAATACGTTCCTTAGATTACTTACCTTAGAATATACCCAGGCGTCAGACTGGATCCGGAAAGTTTTAGTCAGTAGTACCCCTGTGCGTCGGTAGGCGTCGTCTGCGGCTCCGCGTCCGTCATAGGCGCCGTGATCGCTGGGATGACGTCGTCGGAGTACTTAGACGCCGCCCTCGCGTGCTGACGTCAGTTATTTTAACTAGAGCTAATCCCTTAGTCACTTTTTGACTATCTTTTTGGTCTTTTTGACTATCTTTTTCAAATCAGCTTCGACTCCTGGTGCCGGTAGGGATGCCCAGTTTCAAGCTGTGTGACGCCTGTCACCAACTGATGTCGGTTACGACCCCTACCGCGGGTGTCTCTACTGTCTAGGGGCTGACCACGACGCCAAGTCATGCCCGACTGTCGGGCCTTGACCTCGAAAGCTAGGCGGGAGGAGTCCCGTAAGCTTCTCAAGATCCGACGGTCGGCTCCGCGCTGATCGAGGTCCCTGGTCGAGGAGGAAGTCAAGGGACCGATCGCGGAGCCGCAGCCACCACCGCTCGTCGTGTTCCAAGTCCTCGCATTCAGGTAAGTCGAGGCATGGGAAGAAGTCGCCGAAGAGACAACATCGCTCTTCTGACTCCCCTCGACGGTCGTGCAACTCGGCCGAGGGTTTGGGTGTCCATGAGGACTCTCTTTCTGCCCTCGAGACCCGCCGGCACGCCTTTGGTCCCCGCGGGTCCGACTGGGGGTCCTAGCGTGCCGGCGGCTTCGGCCCTGGCGCCGTCGGCGACTTCGGTCCCTGCGCCGCAGGATCCCGGTCGACGCCAGTCGACCTCACGACTCCTCCGCTGGCACCGACCCCTTTTAGTGCCACTCCCAGCGCCTTCCTCGGACGCTGCCGCTCCCGGTTTCAGCCCCGGTCCGGGTCCGGCGTCGGACCGGCGCCGTCTACGGTATCGGTGGGTGAGCAATTCATCTAGGACCTGGCTCCGTCATGTATGCCTGTTTATCAGGACACGGATGAAGGGGAGGACTGGGAGGGGTTCGAGGACCCTCTGGCACAACAGTTCTTCGGAGCCTATGCTGCAGTTCAATGAGGCCCTCACAGACGTTCTGATGGGCACTTGGTCCAAGCCGTCCACAGTGCCCCTCTTGGATCGGAACGTGACCCGATGCCACCGCCGGCTCCGGGCGACCCTTGCTTTCTGTCCGTACACCCCACCCCCCCAGAGTCTGGTGATCCAGGCCTCTACGTCCCAGATCGTATTGCCGACCGCTCCCCGGGATCGGGAATCCAAAAGGCTTGATCAGTTTGGGAAGAAACTGTTCTCCTCAGTCAGTTTGGGGTTGTGGTCCATTAATACAGCTTGCCGTTTGGGCCGTTACACACACACTCTGTGGGATATGGTGGCGAACGTGCTGCCTCAGTGTCCGGAGGAGGCCCAGACACGGCTCGCCCACGCTCTTGCTGAGGGACGGGACGCTGCATGGTATTCCATCCAATGTGGACTTGATACCACGGACTCGCTAGGCAAAGCGATTTCCACGATGGTCGCGATTCGTCGCCAAGCCTGGCAATTTTTCGGGGGATGTCCAGAACACGCTCATAGACATGCCCTTCGATGGCTGTCGCCTTTTTGGAGACAAAGCAGGCGGCGCGCTTGAGCGTTTCAAGGACTCCAGGGCTACGGCCAAGTCCTTGGGCCTGTCGGGCCAGCGCCAGCAGACTTCTGCTTTTCGTCTTTCGTGGCCAAGGAAGGGGTACCCCCCACGTTTGTCCAGCCACAGGCCGCAAAACCAACCTCAACGCGGTCGCGGAGGTGGTAACCGCCGTGATGGTGCAGGGGGACAGAGGCCCGGTCAGTCCACATCCACTCCCGCAGCATCCGCTTCAAAGCCTTCCTAGTCCGATCTTTCAGGCCCATTCAATGCCAGTAGGAGGTAGGGTTCGCCATCACCTACTCCACTGGCGTACCATCACTTTGGACAGGTGGGTGCCGCAAATTGTCCGAAGGGGCTACTTCCTCCCCTTTGAGGCGACCCATCCAGCCATGCCACCGCGGTACCACCGCATGTCGGGGATCACTTGCAACTTCTGTAGGAGAAAGTTACGGCCCTCTTGGCCAAGGGGGCCATCGAGCGCGTTCCTGGGCCAGAAATAGGACGTGGTTGCTACTCCCACTATTTTCTGGTTCCCAAGAAGAGAAAAGGGGGCCTGCGCCCTATCTTGGAACTCTGGAGCGTCAAAGGCTACCTCCGGAATGAGAAGTTCAAGATGCTGACTTTAGCTCAGGCCCTGGATGCCCTGGACCCTGGAGACTGGATGGTTGCGTTGGACTTCCAGGACGCATGTTTCCACATCCCCGTCCTGCCGACCCACCAGCGCTACATGCGGTTCACAGTGGGCCACAAGCACTCTCAGTTTACCGTTCTCCCCTTCGGCCTCCCCAGCACCCCTCAGGTGTTCACGGTAGTGATGGGGTGGTGGCAGCTCATCTGCGCAGATTTGAGGTTCCAGTCTTCTCCTATTTTGATGACTGGTTGTTGAAGGCAGGCTCACCCCAGACAGTCGTCTCCCACCTCCAGACTATGGCCGATCTCCTGCACTCGCTGGGGTTCTCCATCAACGTGCCGAAGTCACACTTGAGTCCCTCTCAGAAGCTCCTCTTGATCGGAGCGGTTCTGGACTCTGTTTCAGGTTTATCCTCCCTCTGCTGGTTCGGGTTATTCAGGGTCTGATTACGATCTTTTGGCCTTTATCCCGAGTTTTGGTCAGGCTGACGCTGCGGCTCTTGGGGCTTATGGCCTTCTGCATCCTGCTGGTACATCACGCCAGATGGCGGATGCGGGCTCTGCAGTGGGACCTGAAGTTCCAGTGGGCGCAGCATCAGGGCAACCTGTCTGACCACGTCCTGATCTCAGAGGGCACTGGGAATCAGCTGCAGTGGTGGGTCACGGACCGCGATTGGGTCAGTGGCAGATCCCTCTCCCTTTCCCAACCGGAGCACACAGTGGTGACGGATGCGTCCCTCCTGGGATGTGGGGGTCACAAGGGAGAGGCGGAGATCAGAGGCCTCTGGTCTCCGGCGGAGACCCGGCTCCATATCAACCTCTGGCGATCCGGCTTGCACTGAAGGCATGTCGGGGGAAGTGTAATGCAGGTGTTCACGGACAACACCACCGCCATGTGGTACTGCAACAAACAGGGCGGGGTGGGGTTGTGGACCCTTTGTCAGGAGGCTCTGCGCCTATGCACATGGCTGGAACACCAGGGCGTCACCCTGGTGGTTCAACATCTGGCAGGTTCCCTGAACTCCAAGGCGGACGAACTCAGTCGCTGGTGCATGATGGATCACGAGTGGCGTCGGAACTCGGTCGTGGTGCAAGGTCTCTTTCAGGTCTTTCAGGTCTCTTTCAGGTCTCCTTCAGCAGTGGGGAGAGCCTTGGTTAGATCTATTCACCACTGAAGAGAGCGAGCAATGTTCTCAGTTCTGCGCGTTGGAATTTCAAAGGCGGCACTCGCTCTGCGACGCTTTTGGTCGCAAGTGGCGTTGCGGTCTTTTGCACGCCTTTCCGCCTATACCACTTCTGCCCAGAGTGCTGAAGAAGGTCAGGCGTGACTGGGCCCAAGTCATCCTTGTGGCCCCGGACTGGGCACGAAGATACTGGTATTGTGGTATATAAATAAATAATACCGGATCTATTTTTGTCTAGGCATAGCAATAACAGATAGCTCAATAAATAAGAGTCAAGATTCGAGGTAGTAGGAGTTTTGCAGGTTTATTACAGCATAAAGGACAGGAACGGGACAACCTGCACAGGAATAGGATGGCAGCGCTGCCGGGGGCAGAATCTGGGATGAGCGCGCTAACATTTAATAACAATACACGATCATATATACTAAAACAGTTGCATTACAATACATATGATAGGCGGAGCAGTGGGTGTGGTCAATAGCAGTCGCGAAAGATAAGGGTGAAAGTAGGTGTAACAGAGGCGTATACATAGACATGTGATGTAAACGTAACAGAATATGTCATGAATGGGGCGGAAACATGGAGGGGGCTACCTAAGGAGCCGGGACCTCTGACCTAATGGTGCGCGCAAACTGGCAATGACGTGTTACTAGGAGAAGCTGGGGGCTACGAACTCTGTGCTAGGAGCAGAGACTGAAGTCTGGAGAGTCAGGGCGACATGTACCTAAGCAGTATCTAGTATCTGATGTTTAGAGAACATGTTGATAGAATCCAAAAGTTATCGGGGTAAAGGCTAACAGACTCTAAGAATGGTGCATGCATTATTCTACATGTAGTGCGTGATGAATATTAAATGACCACTAATACAGTATTTCTCCAACATGGAGACGTAAAGGCTAGACAATGACGGAAACTGTTGATGCGGTTCAGTAGCTTAGGAATGCAGAGAAGGAGGGCTGGACTGATAGCTAGGATCATAACATACTCTTGGCAGACTTAGAGGCAGAGCCAGGCTGAGCCGGGCACTGCGAGGCAGGAAGTAAGTGAAGGGTCGAGGATACAGGTGGGGGCTGTATCGCTCCTCAGCGAGGCTTCAGGAGACAGGAGCTGAATCTGGTGTCCGGGCCCTTTTGAGGCCTAGAAACGGGGACTTTACAATGAAATAACGTGCACACTGAGAAACGTGGCAACGTAACTTTACATAGGCCTGATATTCGTAGTATTCACGAGAACTGGGAACTGACATACTAGAGGTGGACACAACTGTAATTGCGTCATTAATCGAACATGGGGAATACATATGCATATTAATCATGCACAGATAACATATGATGGATGACTCGTAGGGACACAGAACATGGCAAAATTTACTTTTCCACATTCCCTCCTTGTCACTACGTTTCCATCAGGAAACATCAATATTCATGATACCATCTATCATTTCATACAGTATCATTTGCTCGTCTCGAATTTTCTGGGAACGGGTTTTAGAACGGGGCTTGGGACTAGGAATACAAGAGGTAGCAAAAATGCCGCAAATCGCAGGGCCACATTGTATACAGAGGCAGCAGCTGAATATGATCGCTACTGCAATACCTAGAAAGGACAAGACTTTCCATCCCCAAGCGGAAATTATATTCCAGAACCAACCGGACCATGTCCAGGTGCCTGGATCTTGGTGTAACAGATGGGCAATTTTATGGAGTCTGGTTATAGCTGAATAAACAGACGGCGCGTTATTTGGAATGAAAATGCAGCAACTAGATCCGATGACTCTACAGGCCCCGCCCCTATCGGCCAATATGACGTCAAGGACGAGACGATTCTGTAAAACGACAAATTTCATGGCAGATTGCTCTTCAGTTAAGTTACCTAGAGCAGAGGCAGTCTCATTAACTACTACTTCAAGGGTTCTGGTTAATCTACGAATTAGCTTACTATTCTGGATAGGTCCTATAAAGAAGAAGAAACCTCTATTGAAATCTGTATACTGTTCTAGAGCAGTTTCAGTATAATCGACAATGGGGGACTCCCTTCTATGTCTAAGGTGTACTAGATGTGTGTTTCTATGGTAATCAGATGGGGCTAGGAAAACAGGTGGCAGTAGGAAGGCAATGTAACAGGTTCCCTCCCAATCGAGGGGCAGACGAACATATGCGGTCTGACCACAAATAAAATAAGAATGACGTGAAGCTTTGAAAATAGATTTCCCACTGTCACTATATTTGACAATAGTAGTACAATCGCTATGTCCTATATGTACGGAACCATTATTTCTAACACATAATTCGCCTTTGACTGGTAGTACTGAAATAGCAGGTAAGTCTGGAGTGGAATCAGACTGAACATTCAGGACCATGAAATTCGAAGAATAATTACCTAAATTGTAAACTTCATTCTCTAGATCTAACCCTGTTCTGTGGGGAGGACCTTGCTTGTCTGGGAAACATGTACTGTTAAGAAAAGACATATCTGTTAAAGATGACGTTAACGTGGACCATGCTCCACACGAACCATTATGTGAAAATGGATAAGGAAAGAGTGGCAGAACTCCCTTCGGTGTCTGGAAAGGGGGGAGTCGACCACACACCCAACAATTTGTGGCATTGCTGGTCTGGTGTGAATAATGTAACATGCGGATAAAGGAATTGTTACGCATAGCGAGGCGGTAAGAGAGTTCATGAGGAGGCAGATCACTAAACGTGTGCTCTACTGTAGCATTAGAAGACTTATTTACATGAGGAACTGGAAAATACAGGTAAAATGCATAACTGGTGCAGGAAATCATAATACTGAGAAATAATATGAAACTTAGAAAAACGATACATCGGATTGAGTTTTGACTAACTCTCTCACTATGGGGGTCTATTTTATACATGTCAGAAACCGGTCTAACCGTTTCACCTAGGGGAGGACTTAGACAATCAAACTGGCTGACTTATTTTACTAGACCTTAACTTGAGCTTATACTCCTGTTGCGGAGTTGTCTCTAACAGGGAGGGTGCAGTATCATTGTCTTTTGCGGAACAGTCCTTAGGAATAGTACTTTGGCAGTCTTTAGAATCCTGGGAAATGTTCTTTGAGACTGGCTTCAATCCATAAAAATTTTTAATATGCGAAAGATGCACCCAGCCTTTGCGTCCCTCCAACTTCACGGCTGTACGGGTGGCGAGGAGGACCTGTCGGGGCTCCTTCCAGCGAGGCTCCAGCGGACTTGAGCGATCGAAATTTCGCACTAGGACCATGGATCCGGGAACGATTTCATGCGGTGCCACCTCGGTATTGTCTGGAAATGCGGCGGCAACCTGTGAACGACAAGAGTTGAGGGCAGACATCAAGGAAGCTAGGTAATCTGTCAGCATATTACTTGAAACATCGGTAATACTTCGGGGTCTAGGAGTACCCCACATGTTAGGGGGGCGGCCGAAAACGACCTCATACGGGGACAGACCTGATCTGGAATGTGCGACCATGCGCATATAGAACAGAGCGACTGGCAGAGCTATGAGCCAGTCCACACCTTTCTCTTGACAGACTTTTGCAATTCGAATTTTCAGGGTCTGATTATGTCTCTCTACGAGACCGGCTGCTTCAGGATGGCGTACACAATGGAACTTCCACTGGTACCCTAACAAAAGGGACACGTGTTTCATGAGTTCAGATGAGAATGGCTGGCCGTTGTCAGAATATACGACTCTAGGGAGTCCATAACGGGGGAAGAACTCACGAACCAACTGCTTGGCAGTGGTCGCGGCTGTGTAATCGGGGACTGGATATGCCTCCGTCCACCTGGACAAAGCGCATACAACTACAAGGACATACTTGAAACCTCGACATCGCTCCATCTGAATGTAATCCATCTGGAGGACTTCAAAAGGGTGGTCAGGAGGCTGGAAACCACCTTGTTCCACCGGGACACTTTTACCTGGATTAAACTGACAACATATCATACAGGTACGGACTTTCTGCTTGGCTGCAGCTCGTAAATGCTTGGTGAACCAAATATTCTGGATACTGTCTAACATAGCTTTTTCTCCTAAATGTGCTGGACTATGTGCGGTATTGATAATGACTTGAACCATAGAGTCGGGGAGAAACCATGTGGTTCTACCCTTTGTTACCCATCCCTGATCTGTCTGGACCCCTCCTTGTTCGGACCATTTCTTGATTTCATCGGGAGTAGCATGTAACTGGATATCTATGACATCTTGAGTAGGGTCTTTAACTGTCATACATGTAGTCGGATCTGGAGTGTGTGTGTGTGTCGGATTAACTGAAGTGTCTGGAGTCTGAGCTGTAAGCTTGGCTGTGTGATCTGCTAGATCATTACCTTGGGAAATAGTGTCAGTAACTTTCGTATGTGCTTTGCACTTCATGATAGCAATGGATGTCGGTAAATGTATGGCATCTAACAGAGCCTGAATAAGGAGACCATGCTGAATCTTGGTTCCATGAGAAGTCATGAAACCTCTCTCCTGCCAGAGCACTCCAAAGTCGTGTACAACTCCAAATGCGTAACGTGAATCGGTGTAAACATTAACTTTCAGGTTCTTGGCGTGTATGCAGGCTTGAGTCAGAGCAACTAGCTCCGCTGCTTGAGCAGACAGGGTGTCAATACGGTGTGTCTCTATAACGTCGGTGTCGGTAGTCACTGCATACGCGGCTACTAGTTCTCCTGTACTAGTTCTCATGCATGAACCATCCACATAAAGTGTCAGGTCGGGGTCTGGTAATGGAATGTCTGTCAGATCTTGTCTTGGCTTTGTCATGATGTTAACTACTTCCACACAGTCGTGTGTGGCAGAATTCGAAGTAACTGATGGTAACAATGTAGCAGGATTTAAAACGTTGCAGCGTCTGATTTCTATGTGTGGCTGGAACAGTGTCAATTCATAACCTGTTAAACGTGCAATTGTCAAGTGCTGAGTTTGTGTTCGGTTTAAAAGAACTTCCACGGAGTGTGGAACTTGTACTGTCAAGGAGTGTCCTAATACTATGGAATCACTTTGTCTGATAGCTAGTGCAGTGGCTGCAACTGACTTGAGGCACGCAGGCAGAGCCTGGGCTACAGGATCTAATGTGCTCGAAAAATAAGCACAAGGCTTGTATTGTCCTGCTTGATCTTGTGTGAGAACAGATAATGCTGTACCTTCGCGTTCTGTGACGAAAAGTGTAAAAGGCTTACTGTAGTTCGGTGTTGCTAGAACTGGAGCTTGACATAGGGCTTTCTTTAACTCATTGAAACTGAGTGTATGTTCAGATGTCCAAGGGAGGACAGTCGATACGGCTGCCTCCTGTGTCGTTAACTGTATCAGTGGCTTGGCTAGAAATGCATACTGAGGAATCCATTGTCTGCAATAAGAAGTAAGGCCAATAAAAGCACGTACCTCCTTCTGGGTCTTGGGCTGAGGAAGACTCGCTATTAACTGGATACGGTCTAGTGTCAACTGCCTACCCCTCTTGGACAGTAAGTGTCCTAAGTAGACCACTTGCTGGACACAGAATTGAAGCTTAGAAGGGGACACCTTGTGTCCCATCTCGGCTAGGAAATACAAGACTGTAAGTGATGCTCGCTCGCAAGCACGTTCAGAACGGGCTGTGATCAGGAGATCATCGACATACTGGAGCAGGGCAGTGTCAGTTGGCATGTGAATGTTGTCTAGTTGTCTCTTGAGTGCTTGACTGTAAATACTAGGACTTTCTGTGAAACCTTGAGGAGCGCGTGTGAACATATAGCTCCTTCCATTTAAACAAAATCCGAAAAGAAACTGGCTGTCTGGATGAATGGGGACACTGAAAAACGCGTTCTTGAGGTCTATGACAGTGAAAAATGAAGCTTCTGAATCAATGGCTGTCAATAGGGAAGAGCTATCTGGGACAACTGGGTACTGGGGAATAATACATTTATTAAGCTCTCGGAGATCAATCACTAATCGATATACTGGAGGTGCATTTGGATCAGTACGTTTCATGACAGGAATGATCGGAGAATTACATACATTGGAGTCAGTTTCTACAACTACTCCTTGAGCGATGAGCTCGTCAATAATTTTGGATAAGGCTGCTACAGCCTCAGGTGGCAATCTGTACTGTCTGATTCGTGGCAGGACTACACCTGGCTTGAGAGTCACACGATGGGGTGTGATTTGCATAAAGCCAACATCAGTTGGACCTTGTGCCCATAGATGCTGTGGAACATTAGACAATCTGGGATCAAAATCTCGTAATACATAGTGACCCTTGAAGTCACGTAGGAACAATCGTATTCCCTCTGGGGAGCAGCATATAACTGCACCTAACTCTTTCAGTGTCTTAATGCCTAATAGATTTTCTGGACATGACTTAGTAAGTAACAGGTCAGTAGTGCGGGACAATGGACCTACTTCTAGAGTAACTGGCTTTGATATTTCATTTACAATAGGTTTTCCTGAAAATCCAAGGGAAACATTTCTTGAGCCTGAGAGCGGAGCCCCTGGAACTTCGGCGTGACTGATGGTGGTCCTACTTGCCCCTGTATCAATCAGAAACTTTCTGTCTTTCCCTAATACTTGACTGTGAACATAGGGACCTTCTTGATCTACAGGTATCTCGATGAGAGGCAAGCCTACCTCCCTCTCTAGGCTGTTTCATGAATACGGCTGATACTCTGGATACTCAGACTGTGCATACTGGTACATCTGCTGTGTAACATGCTGTGTTGCAGCGATAGGCTGCGGTGCTATAACTGTCTGTGGTGCATTCTGTGACTGAGGAGTCTGTGTAACTTGCTCTTGTCTAGGCGGACGTGGTCTTTCTTTAGTCTTACCGGTAGCTATGTTGTGTTTCAGAACTGCACACTCGTTTATAAAATGACCTGGCTGTTTACAATAATTGCAGTTCCCTTTAACGGGAGCTGCAGGATGACTGGCTTGATTTGTACCCCTCTTCTGACTGTCTTGAGGAACGGATTGTGCAACTAGTACTTTCATTTTCGTGTCTTTCATACGTTTTCTCTCGTGATCTTGTTCTTCTCTGATTCTATTCTGGTGATATTGAAGCATCTGTAACATCTGGGACGGGGTATTAGCTTGCCAGGTACTTTCGACTTTCAAAACTCGGTTCTTAATTTGTGGACTTGAATTCTCGACTAATTTAGTAACAAAAAGATGAGGGAATGACTCGCTACTCGTCTTGAGGCCACTGTTTATGGTAAAACATTTCTCAAATCTGGAATAATAATCACTAATATCTTCGTCTTGTTTCTGTTTACATGCTGAGATTGCATCCCAGTCTTCCTTTCTAGTTGTCAATAACCTAGGCAAAACTTGTATTAATAATTCTGGTAATTCTTTACATTTATCTCCAAGACCGGTACCTGGTACTCGTGCCTTGTCTTCAGCTTCTAGGACTGTCCAATCGATCTTTTTCTCTCCCACCTCCCATTCTTTTTCTTTGAGTTTCTCATATACCCCTGCGGGCAACAGGACTTTTAACATTTTAATAATATCTGGATACGTGTATTCTCCCATACGGAGCATGTCTTTTAATTCTCGGTGGAACCCTGCTGGATCTTTGTCATGACAGGGAATTAACTTTTTCATCTCTAAGAGTTCCATCTTTGTGATAGGGGTGTAAACAAACACTCGTTGCATTTCACCACCCTCTGTCTTAACTGGATGCACTTCTCGTAACGGATTCTGTCTGTCTATGTAAAAGGGTTTACTTTCTGGGGGTGAGACATGAACAAAATGCGGGTTCAAAAACATACTATATTTGTGGCGCTGTTCTAGAATGACACTAATCAAATCGGTACCTAAACCTTTCCATTTGTACTGGAGTAACTCGTTCAGGACATCATGTAACGGACCTGGATCAGAATGTTGACCCTCATACAAAGTAATGAGGTGCTGGATCATATACATACCCGCCAGTCGTTTCTCGGCTGGGGGCAATTTCAGAAACATTTGTGCCACTATTTCGTCTGGAAAAGTGGTAGAATCAGTAATCCATCGGACTGCTGATCGGACTAGTTCTTGTTCATGCATGGTACTTAACTCGCTATAACCGATTCGTGATTTCAAAATGTGATCGGTAGCTTGAAATACTTGTTCTAGAGAACCTTGTTCTGGTGCTGGATGGTGAAAAATTGACTTGTGTTCTAGGCGCAAATGGCGATCTGGGAATCTAGATTTTCCTACATACGCTATTCTGTCGGGATTCTCGTCCTCTACCTCTTCTGTAGAAGAGTCATTTTCTTTCTCGCTTACTTGTGCTTCTTTACGTTGTTCGTGTAACCTTATTATTTCTTTACGGATTTTCTTGTACATACTCTCTATACTACCGATAGTCTTATGCTTACCCTCGGCTATATTATCACTCCACCTTGTCAGGACTTTCATTTCGACTCGATCTTTGGTCGGATAATCTTGTTCCCTTATTAGACAATTAATCAGAAACTTTAATATCATGAGCTGGACTTCAACTTTTCTTTGGCACATGACGTCACTAATACTTTCTGGATCATTCCCTGTACGGATGAAACAATATATTCTGTCTAGATCTTCTTTCATATCTGGTAGGGTAACTAGATACTCGGTCACCTTTCTTACGCGTAATGAATATAAAACCATACTATCCTCGCCTGGGACTGGATCATAGCCACATTCGGTAAGGGCTTTTCTTATTTCTGCAACAGACTGATATCTGGGCGTACGCTGTGACGCTTGTGCATGTAATTCGGCTAACGTTAAACGCTTGTGTGGCGGCGGGGTTTGAGGAGGACCTCCCCCTGCGGCCCCTAAACTAGAGTCGTCTACTGATGCTCTTCGTCCTGGCAGAGTGGGAAATGGAAATGCAGGCTGGACTTGTATGGCGGGCTGGACCGGGGGTACCGTAACAGGTACTCCGGTGTCTGGAGGAGCGGGAAGTGCCTGATTTACAGGGACTGGCGGAGTAGGAACAGGATTTGCATATTCTGGGACTGTGTCGTCCAAATAGGACGAAATGAAAATATCAGCTGCGGTCGGTTTGTGACGTAGCTTGAGCGGAACTAATGGTGGCGGGAAATTACTGGATGCCTCCGGGGTCGCTTTTGGCAAGCCCTCGGCAAGAAGAGGATACATACCCTTAATGAGGGCGTTCCTCTGTCTGTCTGTCTGTTCGGTTTTGACTCGTTCACCTATCTCGATTAATTCCCTTTCTTGGGCTCGTTCTAGGGATTCTCTACTTAATTCTGACTTTCTGATTTCTTTTTCGGTTCTTTTATGAGATTCTTTGCGCCATAACTCGATGGCATCTTTCTGTGACTGTCTGGCTTTCTTTTTCCATAATGCTTCTTCTACTCTCATGATGCACTCGGCATCCCATGTACCCGATACGGGCCATCTATACTTTTCTTCTAACTGTTTGGTATACTCTACCCATAAATCTAGATACAATATGGCGCTTATGCCATGCTTCTGATACATAAAATGACCTGGACTGTCCCTAGGCGGGACAGGAACTGCTGCTTCTAGCAGACCTTTTCTGGTTTTTAACTGACGCAGTTTTGAAAAGAGTGGCATGACTGAACTATAATCTGGACACAATACAATACACAATAAACACGAGAATCACTTCGCACTCATACCACGACATTAAAATACATGAATAACATTCAGAATAACAGTTCGAACAGAATACTACCTGGAATACGGAAAACAGAATACATGAATTTTCTCGAGAACAGAACTGACTAGAACAGAAACTAGATGCACTGCTGAAACAGTACGAAACTTACCGGTCTCATACAGAGACACGTCAGGACCCGCATCCACCTAAGTGGACACTTCGTTTGTGGGCCTGTGTACCACCAACCCACGGACCAGAGTCAATTAGATTGACCCTGTCTAGATACTACCCCAGCAACGGTACTCACCGGGCAGCAAGAACGGAAGGCCTCAGACTGGACTGGACTGCTTCGACGCCGGACGGACGAACTTCGGACTTCTGTTACAGGTGGGCCTCCGGATACCTCGGACCTTGAACTCTCGGCTTGGGCTCTGGTCGGGACTCGCCGCGTTCCTCCACCGTCTCGTCTGGATGCTGGACCGCCTCCTCCGTCTCCTCCGTGGGCCTGAGGGATACTTAAAGCAGAAATATCTGCCGGTGCGCAGAAGAGTTCCGTCACGACTGCAGAGGGTCAGGGGGTCGGCGTGGCTTCACCGACGCGTGGGGAAAGGGCAAGTCCCTGTTCGGGCGCCATTATGTGGTATATAAATAAATAATACCGGATCTATTTTTGTCTAGGCATAGCAATAACAGATAGCTCAATAAATAAGAGTCAAGATTCGACGTAGTAGGAGTTTTGCAGGTTTATTACAGCATAAAGGACAGGAACGGGACAACCTGCACAGGAATAGGATGGCAGCGCTGCCGGGGGCAGAATCTGGGATGAGCGCGCTAACATTTAATAACAATACACGATCATATATACTAAAACAGTTGCATTACAATACATATGATAGGCGGAGCAGTGGGTGTGGTCAATAGCAGTCGCGAAAGATAAGGGTGAAAGTAGGTGTAACAGAGGCGTATACATAGACATGTGATGTAAACGTAACAGAATATGTCATGAATGGGGCCGAAACATGGAGGGGGCTACCTAAGGAGCCGGGACCTCTGACCTAATGGTGCGCGCAAACTGGCAATGACGTGTTACTAGGAGAAGCTGGGGGCTACGAACTCTGTGCTAGGAGCAGAGACTGAAGTCTGGAGAGTCAGGGCGACATGTACCTAAGCAGTATCTAGTATCTGATGTTTAGAGAACATGTTGATAGAATCCAAAAGTTATCGGGGTAAAGGCTAACAGACTCTAAGAATGGTGCATGCATTATTCTACATGTAGTGCGTGATGAAGAATATTAAATGACCACTAATACAGTATTTCTCCAACATGGAGACGTAAAGGCTAGACAATGACGGAAACTGTTGATGCGGTTCAGTAGCTTAGGAATGCAGAGAAGGAGGGCTGGACTGATAGCTAGGATCATAACATACTCTTGGCAGACTTAGAGGCAGAGCCAGGCTGAGCCGGGCACTGCGAGGCAGGAAGTAAGTGAAGGGTCGAGGATACAGGTGGGGGCTGTATCGCTCCTCAGCGAGGCTTCAGGAGACAGGAGCTGAATCTGGTGTCCGGGCCCTTTTGAGGCCTAGAAACGGGGACTTTACAATGAAATAACGTGCACACTGAGAAACGTGGCAACGTAACTTTACATAGGCCTGATATTCGTAGTATTCACGAGAACTGGGAACTGACATACTAGAGGTGGACACAACTGTAATTGCGTCATTAATCGAACATGGGGAATACATATGCATATTAATCATGCACAGATAACATATGATGGATGACTCGTAGGGACACAGAACATGGCAAAATTTACTTTTCCACAGTATCCCGAGCTACTCAGTATGTCAGTCGATCCCCCGATTCGTCTGCCTCTTCAGGAGGACCTTCTGTCGCAGCAACAGAGTACGGTCATCCAGTCTCCACCTACATGCGTGGAGATAGAGCGACGACAGTTGAGGCCATTTGACTTGCCTCCTGAAGTCTGTGATGTCATTCTGTCAGCAAGGCGTCCCTCCACAAAAACGGTATACACCTGCAGGTGGAACAAATTTGTGGCATGGTGCACTGCAAAGGCTGTGGATCCACTTTCTGCCCCTCTTTCAGAGGTTCTCCTCTTTCTTCTCTCTTACCCAGCAGGTCTCTGCTTTGGGCACTATTAAGGGCTATCTCTCAGCCATTTCAGCCTTTTTGAGGCTCCTGATCAGCCTTCTCTTTTCAGGTCCCCTTTTGTAAATAGATTCTTGAAAGGCATAACACACATGTTCCCTCCTGTTCCTTTTGTGATGCCTCAATGGGACTTGAACCTGGTTCTTACTGATCTGATGTGCGCTCCCTTTTAGCCACTTCATAATTGCCCTCTTCGTCTTCTGACTCTCAAAACTGCCTTCCTGGTTTCAATCACCTCTGCCAGAACAGTGAGTGAGCTCCAGGCTCTTTCATCTAAGCCTCCTTTCCTCTCAGTCCATCCGGACCAGGTTGTTCTGAGGACTCGTCCTTCTTTTCTGCCCAAGGTTGTTACTGCCTTTCACATCGGCCAGTCCATTACCTTGCCCACCTATTTTCTGCCTCCGCATCTCTCAAGAGAGGAAGAGAGGCTCCACCGTCTGGACCCAAAACGTGCGCCCTCCTTTTACCTGTAACGCACACAACAGTTCCGGGTGGACGACTAACTCTATGTTGGCTACGTGGGCGCTAAGAAGGGACGGGCGGTGCACAAATGGACCATCTCTTGGTGAGTCGTTTTGTGCATCAAGGTCTGTTATTCCTTGGCTAAAAAGGAACCTCCTGTGGGGCTGCGTGCCCATTCCACTCGGCCACGGCGGCTTCTATCGCCCTGGGTCGGAGAGTCCCTTTGCAGGACATTTGTCAGGCAGCTACGTGGGCCTCGCTGCACACGTTTGCCAAGCACTACTGCCTGGACAGTCAAGTCCGTAGGGATGGCTTTTTTGGCCGTTCCATTCTCCAGGACATCCTGGTGTGATCTTGGTTCGCAGGCCCACCACCCGGGTTGGTATTGCTGGGGTATCTATTCTAAGGTAATGATTCTAACTAACGTGTTTCTTTCAGATGAACAAGTTACTTACCTTCGGTAACAATATTTCTCCAGTATTAGGGGTGTCTTTCATAGATTCACATGCCTGAATCATTCCCCGTCGTCGGAGTAGGAGTCCCACGGTATATAAAAAAGCAATAATATGCCATAAAATATATAGCAAATATCAGAAATACCAAACCAGGAAGTAAGTAGCACCAGCTACAGTAGAAAAAACTTCCCACTCGTGACTATCTTAGTCATTATGTGTTAGTCCAAACTGCAGCCAATCAGGCGACAGCACCCACCAGAATGTTCTCCCCAGAGGCTCAGGCTCTCAGATTTTCTACCGCACGTCGTGTGAAGGGAGTCTCCCTGAGCTCTGCTCAGTTTTTCTTCAAAACTAGTAGTTTATTTAAGACTTTTCAAATGTCTACTTCAAAATCACTGTTCAGGTCCTGTGATTCTTGTGGAAAACTTAGGTTATTCAAAGAAGATCCCCACAAGAAATGTTTATATTGCCTTTATCCTGACCATAAGGCAAAGGAGTGCAAGATCTGCCGGACCTTTCCCCCAAAGACCATCAGGGACAGAGAAGGACGACTGCTGTTGTGGCTTAACAGACTAAAAGACAAGGACGACCCTTTGTCTGAGGTAGGAAGCATTGCCTCTAGTTCTTCTCGTATTTCCAGTAAGAGGAAGGCTGAAACTGAAGTTTCATCTCCCAGGGCGAAAGTGGCAAAAGAGGCCCAACCTTCTCTGGATTCTTCTGGCCCTAGTGTTTCAAAGAAGCTTCTTCCACCTGTTAGGATGAATAGTGCGTCCGCTAAGAAGTCTGGGAAATCTACAGTTCCCAAGAAATCTTCAGTCTATGCCTCCTCAGTTGCCACCTTTGACAATGTCAACGTCAAAAAAGGAGTGTGTTTCCTCTCAAGTGGCTACGTCTACCACCTGCACTATGACTTTCTCATCCCCTCAACCAGCTCTAGTGATGTCTTCAGCTTCTTCTCCTACGCTGGTTCATGTTCAGATAAGGCCTATCTCGTCGTCGAAGATAGTCCCGTCGACGACGGCTAAGGTACCGTCGACGAGTTCCTCATCTAATATCCTAGTGTCGACGGGCGGTTCCCCGTCGACGATGAAAATGGTGCCGTCGACGATGCTCTCGTCGACGAAGCTCTCGTCTACGGCGTTACCGTCGATGACGAAATCCTTGTTGACGGCTAAATCCACGTCGACGAAGCTACCGTCGACGACCCCGTCGACGAAGTTACCGTCGACGACCCCGTCGACGAAATTATCGTCGACGACCTCGTCGACGAAGATATCATCCAGACAGTCGTCGACGACGAAGATAGATCAACCGTCGACGATGGTTCTGTCGACGAAGAAAAAGGTTCAGCATCAAGAGACAGATTCGTCGATGACGGAGGTGCATCCGTCGACGCCACCATTGTCAAGCTGCACTGCTTTACAAGTCTGGTCAGCACAGCCATCTGGAATACCGTTGCCCTCACCTGCAACTACAGCTACGCTGTTAAAGAAACGGGCTGCTAATGAGGTCATCCCTTCTACGCTCGTAGTGCCTGAGAAACTTTTGGATTCTGATGAAAAGGGTTCTTATGAGGATGAGAATTTTGGAGTGGCCAGAAGTCCGTCTGACCTCCGCATTAAGATTCAGGACGGTGATACGGAAGAAGATATACAAGAAACAGAGCCTTTGTCACAGGAGAACAGGCCTGCTTCCGGCATGCCAATGCCTGAGGAATTATTTCGCAATTTGCAATTCATGCTCAGCGACTACTATAGGCGTTTTCCGCCTTCAGAGTCAGGTGATTCTCGGGTATCTACGCCAAGGCCTAAAACAGCGACGCCGCTTTCAAAGCAGACACAGCCAGTTGGATCTGAGCCACTGGAACAAGGACGTACAGCATTGCCTGTGTCTGAAGTCATAGCTCCTCAAACAGGGGATGATGAGTACTCTGATAATGAGGAGCACGAGGAAGGAGAATTGGATAATAAGTCGGAATCGTCGGAGTATGAGGATTACAATGCAAACACACCCTCTCCGGCAGAACCTACAACATCTGAGTCACCTCCTGTGGACATTGCCTCATTCCACAAGATCATGGATAGGGCAACAAAGAGGTTCTTGATACCTATGGAGTCGAAACAAGATGAATGCTTCTTATATGACTTCAAGTCTTCGCAACAGAAACAGAGTTGGACCATTCCAATCATTGAGTTCATATGGAAGGAAGGACTGAAGATCATGTCCAAACCTAACTCTTTACCAGCAGTGCTCCCGAGAGTGGATAAAAAATATAGGGCGCCTAATTCAGCTCCAGCATGCCTCATTGGGCAAGCGAAAGCAGACTCTGTGGTAGCACAGGCAGCGCAAAAGAGATCTTCTAATCCATCAGCTCAGGTTTCTGTTCCGCCAGACAAAGACGGGAAACGTCTTGATTCAATCGGGAAAAAAGTTTCTACAATTGCAGCTACGACTATTAAAGTCGCAAACTCTCTGGCCATATTAGGGAGATACGAGAGGCAGATGTGGTCGGACATCTTGCCGTATGTGGACAAACTTCCTGAGCCAGATCGAGCGGAAGCAAAGAAAATCCTTCAAGAAGGAGAGTGCGTCTCATCTGAGATGATTGATGCTGCAGTGGACGTTGCTGCCACAGGTTTTCGCCAGCTTGCAGGTGCAGCTGTTCTCAGGAGACAAGGATGGTTGAGGGCAACATCTTTTAGACAGGAGGTCCAAACAAAGATTATAGATATGGCTTATGATGGAGAGCATTTATTTGGAAAACATGTAGACGATGCGCTGGAAGCCATCAAGAAGGATACGGATACAGCACGTTCGCTGGGCACACTACAATACAGGAAGTCTTCCTTTCGTGGAACAAGAGGAAGAGGGAATTTCTCTAATAGAGGAAACTATAACCAACAGCGCTCCTATACTTCCACCCAGGGAAACCAAAGATACCAGCCATATCGTCAACAGACTTACGGACAAAGAAGGGGAAATTTTTCTCAGTCTAGAGGAAAATCCAATTATCGTGGAAGAGACAGTAAAAAGTGAGAGACGCATCCTGCCGCCACTTTGCCCCAACCCGAACCAAATTGGAGGAAAAATATCCCAAAATGACTTAAATTGGTCCAAGATTACCACGGACAAATGGGTTTTAGATGTGGTGGCCAGAGGTCACATTTTGGAATTCGTAAAAACTCCTCCAAATTTTCCCCCAAGAGGACCTCCTCCAACACATCTCAAGGAGCTGTTTGCCCAGATCAATATTATGATTCGAAAAGGAGCAATAGAGAGGGTTCCTCATCATCAAAAAGGGAAAGGTTTTTACTCAAGATTTTTCCTTATTCGCAAGAAGTCGGGGGAATGGCGACCCATCCTCGACCTGCGTGCCCTCAACAAATTTCTCAAAAAACTGTCATTCAGGATGTTAACACTGCAAGAAATCCTCCATTTTCTTTCGGTGGGGGAGTTTATGGCAACACTCGACCTTCAAGATGCATACTTCCATGTTCCAATTTTTCCCAGGCACCGGAAGTTTCTAAGGTTCAGAGTGGCTGGCAGGGACTTCCAGTTCAGGGTTCTTCCTTTTGGACTACGCTCAGCCCCCAGAGTGTTCACAAAGATGCTGGCCCCGGTGGCAGCCCACCTTCGATTGCAGTCAATACAGATATATCCGTATCTAGACGATTGCCTTATCAAGGCCAGTTCTTTCAACATGGCAAAAACTCACATTCAAAAGACTCTGTCACTGATGCAAGACCTGGGTTTCACAGTGAACTTCCAGAAATCACGCCTAACGCCAGCAAGGAGAAAGACTTTCTTGGGAGCGACATTAGACACCAAGCTCGCCCAAGTATTTATCTCAAAGGAGAGACAGGAAAAGATACAACGGCTGGCTGCTGCACTGTTGTTAAAAAGCTGCGTTTCAGTGCGCATGTTCAAGTCCTTCATGGGGATGATTTCTTCCTGCATTCTTCTCACCCCCAATTGTCGTCTTCGGATGAGGCCCCTGCAGGAGGAGCTCAGTCACCAGTGGATTCAGGTGTCAGGGTCCTTCGAGGATATCATAAACATAACACCACGAATGCGAGAAGCGATTCAATGGTGTAGCCAAGGTTGCAACATACAAGTGGGATACTCTTTCCTCACGGAAGTGCCCAGGTTCATCGTAACAACAGACGCGTCAATGACAGGATGGGGTGCTCACCTCCAGGGCATGACGGTCAGCGGCAAATGGGACAAAATCCAAATGAAATGGCACATAAACAGGCTCGAATTGCACGCCATCTTTCTAGCCCTGAGATCCTTTCAGGCGATCCTAGAAGGTGCCACAGTCTTGATCCGGACAGACCACACCACCTGCATGCATTATCTAAACAAGCAGGGGGGCACGAGATCAGCCCGGCTGTCGCACCAGGCACAAGAGATTTGGAATTGGGCCCTGACTCACAATATCCATCTGTCAGCTGTCCATGTCCCGGGAATCGCGAATGTGTTAGCGGACTCTCTCAGCAGATCCGCAGGTTGCACCCACGAGTGGGAACTACATCAACCATCTCTAGACCGCATCTTTCAGACATGGGGGCATCCGGATCTGGACTTGTTTGCGACGCATCAGAACCGGAAATGCCCATACTTTGCAAGCTGGGTTCCCCACAAGGACTCATGCGGGGATGCCCTTTCGATGAGTTGGTATCAAATATTCGCTTACGCTTTTCCACCGATACCACTGATCCCGAAAGTCCTCAAGAAGATGAAGAAGCAACCGTGCCGGTTGATCCTGATTGCTCCACGATGGCCCAGACAATACTGGTTCACCGAGCTACTCCTTCTCTCGGAATGCAATCCAATCCAACTTCCTCGCATTCCGAATCTTCTCTCTACCTACAAGGGCAAGGTGTATCATCCGGACCCGAACTCGCTGAAATTGTCGGCTTGGCTCCTCAGCACATGGAATTTGCACACTTAAACATTCCGCAGGATTGCCAGGAGGTGCTGGCGAAGGCCAGAGCTCCATCTACGATCAAAACCTACAGACTTAAGTGGAGGCGTTTCTGTGCATGGTGCCAGTCTAATGGTCTTCATCCCATTCATGCCAAGCCAGAGCAAATTCTACCCTTCTTTTTGCACTTGGCCAGATTAGGTTTGGCACATTCTACTCTTAAGGTCTTCCTGGCTGCCATTTCTAGATATCGTCAAGATGGATCAAATTCTTTGATTCTGTATGGATTATACAACAATTTTTCAAAGGATTGTTTCGTATGTTTCCGCCTGTGCGGAAACCTCCTCCTACATGGCATCTGAATGTCGTATCTGCTAGAAGGGTTAGCGATATTCAGGCTTTCACATCTAGATCGCCTTTCATCCAATTTACCACTGACTCAGTAGTACTACGTACTAATCCAACGTACATGCCAAAAGTGCCTTTGGATTTTCATTTAAATGAGCCGGTGGACCTCAAGACTTTCTTTCCAGCCCCGCAGTCTCCAGCTGAACGAGCACTGCATTCGCTGGATATTAGGAGATGCCTCAAATTTTACCTATCAAGAACATCTACCATCCGCAAGACGGACCAGCTGTTCGTGGCTTATGGACGGCAGCGCCAGGGCTGTGCAGTTTCAAAACAGACCATTGCTAGATGGGTCTCCTCTACAATTGGACTTTGTCATCAACAAGCCGGTAGGCCCTTACAGGCCTTGCCAAGAGCACATTCTACAAGGGCGGTTAGCTCTTCCACTGCCCTTTTTGCTGGTGTGCCGCTTCGACAGATCTGCAGAGCTGCTACGTGGTCTAGCAGGCATACTTTTACTAGACATTACTGTCTAGATTCAGCAGACGATGCAGATGCTTCGGTTGGAAGAGCAGTGCTGCGTAATCTTTTCAAATAAGGTGAGCCTCTGTTTCCACCTCCTCTTTTATGCTCTTTAGACGTTTTGTCAGATGTTGATGATTTTTGTTTTACATGTATACTGTATATATATATATATATATGCCACTCTGACGTCTACGAGCATTATGTTGGGAGTATTGCTTACTATTCTGATTCAGGCATGTGAATCTATGAAAGACACCCCTAATACTGGAGAAGAACAATAGTTACTTACCTGTAAACAGGTGGTTCTCCAGTATTGGTGTCTTTCATAGATTCACATGCAACCCGCCCACCTCCCCCCAGAGACTCAATCGGACATTATGGGGTTTCACTCCTGTGCGAGAAAATCTGAGAGCCTGAGCCTCTGGGGAGAACATTCTGGTGGGTGCTGTCGCCTGATTGGCTGCAGTTTGGACTAACACATAATGATTAAGATAGTCCCGAGTGGGAAGTTTTTTCTACTGTAGCTGGTGCTACTTACTTCCTGGTTTGGTATTTCTGATATTTGCTATATATTTTATGGCATATTATTGCTTTTTTATATACCGTGGGACTCCTACTCCGACGACGGGGAATGATTCAGGCATGTGAATCTATGAAAGACACCAATACTGGAGAACCACCTGTTTACAGGTAAGTAACTATTGTTCATCTGTAAGAAACATTAGTTGGTTAGATTCCTTACTCTCCTATCCATCCTCCCCGTTCTGCTAACCAATATTTAGGGTTAAGGTATCTCCCTTTGAGGGCCCTAGGTTCATGGCACCAGTGTCGGTTTCTTGCATGGCTCAGCGTTCTTGGCGTGGAAAGCTATGTACAGAACTGACATCAGTGCACGAGGGCGCCGTCTAAGTACTCTGATGTCATCCCGGGGATAACGACGACGGACGCGGAGCCTCAGACAACCCCTACCGACGTGAAGGGGTACTGCTGACGAAAACTTTCCGGATCCAGTCTGACGCCTGGGGATATTCTAAGGTAAGCAAAACAACTAACTAATGTTTCTTACAGATATATCATTACCGAAGGTAAGTAACTTGTTCTTTAGAGATGTAACCCTTTAAAAATGTTGTCAGGTGAAATTGAAAGGGTATGCAATTTTATGCATCTTTGGCGTTTAAAATACGTGACTGTCATTTACATGTGGATTTTTCAACAAAGGTTTTTGACTGGAGGAGGGCTAAGAAAATATTTTTGAGCCATTTTGAAAATTGCTAAAGAAAACAAGATTTTTGTGCTGTGGAAAAATGTCTGCCGCCATAGGGTATGAAGGCTGGGGGATGTCGGGAGGGTACCATGAGAGGGTACCATGAGAATAAAACAAAACATAGTAGCGCACCCAACAAAAACTGTGCTACCTTGCAGCCAACATCTCTTAACACAGTCAAAGGCTATGCAGAGCAGGTGATAGTCGTGGTGAGTTGGGCGTATGACCGTCCACTGCAGGCTGGGTGCATGGTGGTATAAACCTGCCCGAGATGGATTGAGAGCATAACCATGACCTGCTGCCAACCTCTGCTGCACAACACCTTCAGCTTGGAAATTGTACACAATTAAATTCTTTTTTAAAAAGAGCATGAAATTCACTGGGAAAATAACCGTTAAAAAGTGAGTTATGGTTCAGGCTCAGATGTAGAAATCTACTGAATTTAGCCAGTTATGGTTAATAATGCAAACACCATACCACAACTAGCACAATCTGTCGTAAACAACGTTATGGCAGGCTTTGCAAGTTGTGTTGTGTGCATTGCGAACCATAATTGGTGAATTTCAGCGTTAACTTCCCATGCACACACTGATCTTCTACCAGTAATGTTAATTTAGGTAACTGGTGAGCTCAAAAGTGAACCCATTAGCAATGGTATAGATGTCATGTACAAGTCATGAGTAGGGCATGGCAGGGGGGCGACTTATGGTTTGTATAGCTATTTATGACCGGCAAATTGTAGTGTTTTTTAGATTTTAATTGAAAAGTGTGTGTGTGTACACAAAAAAAACAGTTGCAAAATTAGCTATGGTTCTGTCATTGCTGTGCTACTGGAATCAAGCTACACCTGACTGAAGAGGCCCAAATATTCTGAAGCTGATGTGGAGTTGCTTGTGTTCTGATTCACAGAGGACCTGTCTTGGCAGTCCAGGCTGGAGACTTGTTCCTATTGGATCAGGACCAAGGCTGATATGCCTGGGTCTAAGTGGCATTGTAGGCAAACAAAATGTTGGTCTGGGATGCAACCTGCTCAATTATCGGTTGCTGAGTACATTTCAAGCAGTCCTTTCATCATTTGTGTATTCTATTCTGTGGCAGTATATTGCTTTTGTGCAACAAAGATTTTCAAGTATATGTTGTCTTTAGTGATATATTCTGAGCACTTCAGAATTAACATATACCATTGTTCATGGCCTTTGCTCATTCAGAGAAGTGTTGCCTGCAGGATATAGTCAATCAACAGGTTGTTCATCTAAATTTACTCTGAATATAAGCCACTGTACATTGTCTTGGCAGTGTGCAAAGGTAGTTAAAAGCAAGGCATGTTCTTTCGGTAGGTTCTGTGATCAGTCGTAAAGTGGATATAAACCATAATGTGAATACCGGCACTAGGCCAGCCCCTCTGTCTAGCCACCATTTCACACAGCCCTATTTACACACTTTCTATCTGGGTGGTTCATGTTGGGTGCAGGACAAAACCTTCCAGGCCCTGCGCTCAGTCAATGTGCCCTCACATCCCACAGTCGCCTCTAGCTTTCTATCCAACCACAGGACCCACACAGCCAATTACACACTACTAAATTACAAAATTCCTTTTGGTTATTTTTAATTTTTATTTTAAGTCTACAGACTGTAACTGAAGACTGCAGGCAACAAAATGATGCTGCTAGTCCACCGATGTGTCCTGCGGACGTCCTCCAGACAAATGACTACAAGCCCACTAGCCTGCAAAATAACTACAGACCAGGCAACTAAAAACAGTTATATGTTCCCCTAACGCTTGCTCCTCAAGACCTACTCATGAAAATTTCGAAGTTTTAGGTACACCGGTGTTGCATCTTACTTTAAACGCTGATATGAATCAACTGTGGACCTCTAAAAACTCCAGCTCTGTTCCCTCACTATTATTCCAGATCGCTTGACTTTCAATCAGTCAGCATGTGTATAGCGCAACACTGTCACCCCTAGGAGTATCTGGGTGCTGAGGATGCTGTGTGTCCGTCGAAAAGCCAGGTCTTCAGCTTCTTTCTGAAGTCCCCCAGTGAGGGTGCTCTACGGAGGTGGAGTGGCAGGGCATTCCAGGTCTTGGCAGCAATGTAGGAGAAGGAGCGGCCCCGCTCGGGCTGCGAAGGATGCGGGGGTTGTGCAAGGGCGAGAGAGGCAGATCTCTTGCGGGTTGATGGAAGTGCAGTCTGGTTGATGTAGGATGGTCCTTGGTAGTGTAGGGCCTTGAATGCGTGTGTGAAGATCTTGAACTTGCACCTCTTCTGGATGGGTATCCAGTGGAGGCTTCTGAGGTGGGTGTGATGTGGGTCCGTCTGAGGAGGTCCAAGAAGAGTCTGGCTGCGGTGTTCTATGTGGTCTGGAGTCTTTTGAGGAACTCGGGAGAGATTCTGGCATAGAGAACATTGCCATATTAAAGGCGGCTGGTGATGAGGGCCTGCATGACTGTCTTTCTGGTGTTGATTGGGATCCATCAGAAGATTCTGTGGAGCATGTGAAGGATGTGGAAACAAGCAGAGGGGATCCCGTTGGTTAGTTGGCTGTGTGCATGATCTGTTGGCATGGGTGTTGGTCTGAGTTCCGTTGGCCACCAGCTCTGGTCCCATGTGGAGGTGTTCTTCTCGAAGATCTGTATTTATGCTTTGTCATAGTTAAGATGAGGCAGCTGTCCTTCATCCATTTAGCTACATCGGTCATGGCATTTCAGAAGTTGCTTTTGGTGTTGGAGACGTCATCTGTGAGCGAGAGGATGAGTTGGGTGTCGGTGTATGAAATTATGTTGAGTCCGTGGGATTTGATGACGTGTGCGAGGGAGTGTGGGGGTCATGGTCATGTAGATGGTGAACAGGATGGGGCTCAGGGATGAGCCATGGGGTACACTGCACATGATGTCCTTGGGTGCGGAGGTGAAAGGAGGCTGTCTGATGTTCTGTGGATGGGGCTCAGGGATGAGCCTTGGGGTACACTGCATATGATGTCCTTGGGTGCAGAGGTGAAGGGAGGCTGTCTGATGTTCTGTGCGTGTCCTGAGAGGAAGTAGGTGATCCACTTGAGGGTTTTTGCTGTATGCCGATGTTGAGGAGTGTGTTGATGAGGGTATGGTGGGATATGGTGTCAAATGCAGCAGAGTGGTTGAGGAGGTTCAGGGCCACAGTTTCTCCTTGGTCAAGGAGGGTTCAGACATCGTCTGTGGCAGCAAGCAGTGTGGTCTCGATGCAGTGGTTTCCACAGAATCCTGATTGTGAGGGGTTGAGTTGGTGGTTGAGTTCCAGGTATTTGGAGAGCTATTGGTTGATGGCTGTCTCGAGTACTTTGACTGGGTAGAGGAGCTGGGTTATGGGTCGGTATTTTGAGTCTCTGGGGTCGGTGGATGGCTTCTTCAAGCGTGGTCTGACCTCTGCGTGTTTCCATCTGTCT
Source organism: Lissotriton helveticus (assembly GCF_964261635.1). Lineage (NCBI taxonomy): Eukaryota > Metazoa > Chordata > Amphibia > Caudata > Salamandridae > Lissotriton > Lissotriton helveticus. The sequence goes on from NC_136063.1 coordinate 1,918,590,427, forward strand.
GGAAAGGCTTCTGTTGAAATGGAGGTGTTGAGGATGCTAGTAAGTTCTGTGCTGATTGGGCTGTGCCCAAAATTAAAGAGGTGGCGGGGATAGGGGTCGGTGGGTGCCTCTGAGTGAATGGATGAGATGATAGTTGTGGTGGTACGAGTGGTGAGCAGAGACCAGATGGTTACTTGCGGCCGGTGTTTGCTGGTTTGTCGAGGTAGAAGGTGGTCTGTAGTTGGTGGCAGTCTTGCTTTGGAATTAGTCAAAGGGTTTATCGCAGAGTTCTTGAGATGGGTGTATGCGGGTTGGAGATTTACTCGATAATTTTGAAGAGGACCTTCGTGTGGTTCACTGTGTTGGCAATGCGGTGAGTGGATGCTCTCTTGGCTTCCCTGCTGCGTTGGTGGTAGACGCTGAGGACAGCTTTGTTGGCGGCTCTATAAGAGGGGTCCTTAGTGACGTGCCATGTATTCTCTAGTCGGTAGCAGTTGCACTGAGTGGTTTTGTGCTCTGGGGTGTATCAGCGGGCTAGTTTTGTTGGTTTTTGCGTGTTTCAGAAAGGCGAGCTTTTCAGTGCAATTGTTGATCCAGGAAAAAGTTATAGATGTCCTGGTCGAGATCGTCAGAGATTTCAGGTTGTGTGGTGCTGAGGGCCTGAGTCAACTGCGTTTAGGTGACCTGGCCACAGCTGCAGTGGGTGGAAATGTGGTGCTTGGCGGAGGTGTTCGGGGTATTGGAAATAGTTAAGTGAACGATGGTGTGGTCGGTCCAGGTAAGTTCTGTGGCGTGTGGTGAATTTGATTGTCGCTGGAGCTAAAGATGGCGTAAAGGGTGTGTTCAGCATAGTGAGTGGGTTCAGTGAATTGTTGGGTGAGGCCAGTGTTGTTGAGGTTCTCCAGCAGGGAGGTAGAGTTGGTGTCGTTTTTTGTCGTTGACTTGGACATTTAGATCGCCAAGCAGGATGTAGTGGTCTGAGTCGATGGCAGGAGGGGCGATGAGGTTGAAGAGGGCTTTGCAGAAGGCTGGTTGGGGTCCCAGAGGTCTGAAGGCCAGCACACTTGTCCTAAAGCCAAGAGAAATAAAAACAAGGCATCTCCATCCAGTGCATTGCCACATGCTCATCAGAACTCTTACAATGATCACCAGAAGCATAATATCCAATTTGTAAGTGCTATATATTTGCCCACTCCAAGATCCTGGATCAAAGGGTGAAGATAGATCAAGGAACCTAAATCTACACAAAAGTTGTCACTGTAGGAAACCCGCCTTTTCTGTGTGGTCACCCCAGAATATTTGCCTTTTGCCGACCTGTATAGTTTTGCTGGCTTTAGAACTTTGTGCACTTTACCCCTGCTAACCAGTTGTAAAGTGTCTGTGCTCCCTCTTTAAACATGGTCAAATTGGTATATTTAACTCACCTGAAAGTCCTTAGTATATGGTGCTGTTAGAAAGGCGACCCTGGGGGACAGGAGAGGTCTGACTGACCACCCCTAGGTCCACCTCTCCTTCGAGAAGTAGCCGAGCGTTACGGAGGGGCCTCCTGAATGAGGGCCCTCTCCGAGGATCGTACAGCCGAGTAATCACAACACTACAAACGGACACCACGCAAGAGATCAAGTTCTTAAGCTTTTATAAGTAATGAAGGTTGCTGGTTCTTGGCAGTATATACAGATGGATCGAAGGATCCGTAAAGTCTCGGAAAGGGGGATAGGTAGCGGGACAGTCTAGTTCTGGGCGGAGGAAGGGATACCCTACGCACAGCTCTCAATCCTCGAGCTGGGGGGTTCCGAGAGGTTCGAGCCGCGGCAGCGCCAGCAGGCTCTCAGATGGTTCAGCAAGGTAGGCCGCGGCAGCGCCAGCAGGCTCTCGGATGGTTCAGCAAGGTAGGCCGCGGCAGCGCCAGCAGGCTCTCAGATGGTTCAGCAAGGTAGGCCGCGGCAGCGCCAGCAGGCTCTCAGATGGTTCAGGTTACTGGAGATGAGTTTGTCTGGTGTCGGCCGTGACAGCGTCAGTAGGGCTTCCAGTCCAGGATACAACTCCCGTCCTAATCCAGGGCTGGCCCAGATATAGGACTGGAGTCCTTTGATGTCCGGACCCTCGCGCCTGGGGGTCAGAAGGGCCGGGATGATGGTGTCCAGACACCCGGCAGGGGGGTGGAGCCAGCGCCCAGGGAGGCCGGAGGGCGATCGAAACCAGGCGTCCGGGGATGGCTGGAGGGCCATCGAAACACCCCTTTCTCCGGGATCTGTCGAGTGGCCACTCGACCACCTGGGTGGATCTTGGTGCCTCGATGTCTGGGCTTCGCTGGGACCTGGGCCGGAGCAGAGGCCACGTTGTCGTGACGTGGTGGGCCCAAGATGGAGTCGGGCGCGGCCTCATGCTTATGTCGTGAGGGGCCCACGATGGAGCCAGGTCGGTAGTGGGGGTCTGGGATAGTGGCCGGACCAGCAATGTTGGGGCGTGCAGTGTCGGGCAAAAGGGCTGCCTGATGCTGGGTGGAGGGCCGATGTCGTCCTGGGCTCGCCATGCGGGAGCGGTAGCACCACGCCATGAGGCCGGGTCCAACAGGTGCAAGGTGTACCCAGTGTCTGGAAGTTAAATGCCACTGGAGAACTGTAGCACCCATTGCTCCCTGTCCTACAATGGTAGTGCAAACATGGCTTCAGGCTTATCATTGTAGCCTGACCAGAGGCGCAACTAGAGCAGGGATGTGGAATTCTGACTACGCTACTGACAGTGGTTCCAGTATAAAAATGTATACACACGGTTTCAAAGTTTAGCAATATGAGGCTATGCATAATGCTCCCAGAATGCTCTATGATTCGATGCAAATATTTTCAGAAGCTTGTAAGCAAGATTAATGATTCTTAGCTTTCAATATTAAAATGTTCCTAAATGAAAGTAGGGGAAAAAAACATTTTGCTAAACTACTGTAAAATTTCAGGTACCATTTCTTTGCAGCATCATTTAGTAAAATGTGTTGATGCATGAAAGTATTTCCCAAAGATATTCATATTGGAAAATCAGAGTAACCAGTGATTATGGAAAACATAAAAATAAACAAGCATTGGCAAAGCCAGTAGGTCTGAAATTCCTGGTCCGTGTTTGTTTTAGAAATACGTGACTTGTTTTGCCATTGTTTTTGTAAAACCTTTTTGATGTGAGAGCTGCCGGGCACTCACCATTACAACAAACATTGCCAAAAGCAAAAATTGTTTTTGGTCTCAAAAAGCACACACTGCCAAATTAGTTATTGGCACTGAACAAAACTATGTTGTGTGCCGATATGCTCCTTGTGAAAGAGAAGAATGCTGTCACTCAAAGTAAAGCCAACCAATACAGAGAGAGAGAGAATTTTAATAAACCCAAAAGGTCATGGTTAAGGCTAGACAAAATTAGGGGCCCAATTATTAAAGAAAGTCTCAAAAGTGCACCCTTGGTATATGTACTTGCATTAAGTTTAGCTATATGGTTTTCATGAATTCACAAGAATTTACAGAAGTAGGACAAGAAATTGTAGTCCTAGAAAATATTTGTGAACTGCATTTTAGCATGAGCAATATGTGCATGTGTAGATTTGCTCATGCGAAAACCTGAGTGTTTGCAAGTTCATTTTCCCTCCAACCACTGTTTTCCTAACTCCCGAAGAAGGTTTGTGTCTGCAATTATCAGGAGAACATTTCCAAGATTTCTCAGTATGGGACAAGATTAGAGAAGACTTGTTGAAAACCGTTAAACATGCAGGTTAGTAGGTTTGCACAGACTCAAAAGGGCATTTCAACCCTGAAACTATTGCTTACCACTACCTTCAGTCCCAGTATCTAGATCTGTCGAAACATGGCAACATAAAGGGATGGCTAGTATTCAAACACTACCATGGTATGAGCCCTGGCATAATCAGAGAGGCTATATAAGAGCTCTTATATAATGAGATTGCTGCCATAATTTGTCGCCGCACTACATGGCACCAAAGGACAAGTGGATTTTGTTACAGGACAAGTAGATTTATGAAGCAACCTGCCCCATGGACAAGTAGATATTTTAATAAATTCCACACCCCTGTAGAGCCAAATTTTTAGGGGGGACGGTAAGGGGCTAATTCTTCCAGCAACAGGCAGAGTGGAGATGAAGGGGTGAAAAAATAAAACTAAGCCTTGTTAACCGTAAATGGTCTTTTAAAGACCCGTGTGTGTGGGAAGCTTTCTCAGCCCGGGCTGACACACGCGACAGTGGACGGGGCTGAAGCCCTTTGAGCCAATGGGCATTGCGTGCCTCAGCCTGACTGCTGTAGTTTTAAAACTGCAGCCCAACCTGTCAAAATGACCCTTTTTGTTAGGAAAAAAAACTCCCTTTTAAATGTTAGTAAGCCACCCTTAAGAGAGCTTTGTAGCCCACAAGGTAAGGGGAAATTTGAAAGTGGGACATGTTGAAAATGTGTTACCAGGTCCCTGCAGGGTCGGGGCCATAAAAGCTATTCTCACTGTGGCAGGCCTAGCTGTCCTATGTAGAAAACAGAGTACAGTACTAGTACTGTTTCTCGGGTATGGGACCAGCTAGACAAATAAAGCATATGCTTTTAATAGGTATTAAACATCCAATTCAATGGTGAAGTCCAGATTTGTAAAAATATTCAGGAAAAGTAACTTTTAACTTCCTGAACTGACATAAGTCTAATTTGCTTAAGTCTCTGCCCACTTCCAGCCTGTGCTCATCCTTGAATAGATGTGAAAAGGCTGTAAATGCCTCCCAGGAGAAACCCATAGGTTGACTTGAATAGGTAAAGATAACGCATGAGCTCATCAAACTATGCAGAGTATTCTCCAGAATATGCAGTGTAGGGGCTCTGGGCATCCTTTTTGACACTACAGTGTCGGATCCTACTTGACATGTCTGTTAAGCCACATCTGGCACAGGGGCACACTTGAAAGTGAGAGAACAGGATGACAATACAATTCTCATGTAGCTACTGTCTGGTTGCAGGAGAACTCTGATTTTGTCCTACCAGACTTCTGTCTCTTGGTTAGTTGAGGGCACAGTGCCTATCTCACACTGGATTTTCGCATTTGGTGAGGATGGACACAACGATTATCATAGTACAATCCCCAAACACACCACAATCCCTCAGCACCCAAGTTGAGAATGGCTGAACATTTGCTACAAAGGTAGGTGGGTCAGTCCTGTCAACTTTTACCCCATTGGTTGGGGGGGGATGGGGGGAATGGGACTAAAAGTCACCCCCACCATTTAGTTTGTGCCATGCATAAATGTGGCGTCTCTATGGACCTACTTACACACTTCCTTCTTGAGGGAGAACAAAGACTGGACCTGCTGTCGGTGACCGGAGAGGAACCCTGAAGGACTGGACCATCCTCTTGTGTCCAAGACAAAGACGTGGACTCCATTGGTCAGTCGGCTGATCTCTTGTGTGGCTATAGGAAGACAACAAGCTACAAGAGGCCTTTTCCTACGAAGTACCTAGTCGACTAGTGACAACTGGATCTGGACTGGAACCTGCTGACCTAACTATAACCACTGTGTATGTGTGTGTGTACATATATATATCTATCAGGGACCTCAAGTGCTTTGTTATTGGTTCAGTTCCTACTCTTAAGAGAGGTGAAAATAGAGAAAAACTCTTGAAGAGACTGTAGTCCAACTTCATTTTGGAGTTGGATACTTGTACGCAAATGGACTTAACAATGGGAAAGAACTGCACAACTTTTTATAATTCTAAGATGTAACGTTTCAGTAAGCTCACATAAAGTTAACAACTATGTATTTATTAATGCCCCAATAATAAATGTTTCCAATCATCCAGGGACTGTACATATGAATATAGGTGACCATATCGGGAATTAGTTACCATTATAAGATTTAGTGGAAATATTATTATATTATCTTCTCTACCAGCTTCCCTAACCCAGATCAACTAGGAGTTTTTAACCACAGCACTTCAGCACTTTAGGAGCACATAGGCACTATATTTCTATAAACAAATTCGTAATAGGCCTTACTAAATATGTGCCAGCAAGTGCTTGACTCTTCATAGGCGACTTTGGCTACAACATTGCACATGGTCCAATTTACAGGCTACAATAGTACATGATATTTAAAGTATGTTTCTGATTTGGTGTACACACGGAGCACTTTAACAATTCCATTAGATGAACTTTTTAAAGTTTAGGAGCTATATAAAGGTGTGGTTCTGATATACCATTAGTCTATGTCTTGTTAAGTTACAATTAAACAAGCATTTAAGCTAATACCAAACACATGAAATTTGTAAACGCAAGAGGACATTTCAGAAATGTTTACTTTTATATTACTAATAATCATAAATGGATCAAATATTGTGTTTTTAGGAAAGATTTATAAAAAACTATGAAAGTGTATTACTAATATTCGTATAATATTATCTTAAATATTTTACATTTATATTGTCATTCATACTTGTAGTTGACCATTAATTCCTGTAAAAGAAGGCATATATTTACTAACTATGTTCTTTCCTACCAGTTTAAAATCACCTCTGTTTTCTGTGTCTCTGCCTGAGTTTTTATCACAGGATGTTTAAAAGCACCATATAACACAGTTTTGGAAGTGTACCATGGTATGTGAAGTAGCCCAACGAGGTGGGTGAAACGCATCATCCTGCCATCCAAATCTATCCAATAAATTGAATTTACAGCAACAAATGGAGTCCGTGTTCCTGTTTTTCTCGCTCTGCAAAGCGACGGGGACTATCCTTTTCCGTATGCGTGGTCCTCGGCATGGTGGCCCTCCTGCTTGGGACCAGTCCCCGCGCCTTGCCAACAAGCTAAGAATCTGGGCGTTTGGTTCGATTCGTACTTAACATTTGTGCCACAGATTAGTCGGGTGGTGGGGGTGTGCTTCGGGGTCCTGAAAGCTCTGCGGAAGGTGCTGGACCTTCTCCCGACGGATGCTAGACGGACGCTGGTGCACGCCCTGGTCACCTCATGAATGGACTATGGAAACCTCCTGTATTTGGGTGCTACGGTTAGGAGCCTAGACCGTCTGCAGGTGCTACAGAATGCCGCAGCCCGGTTGGTTCTGAGGCCCCCTAGAAGATCTGCCTCGAAGGCCGCGCTGCAGGCACTGCATTGGCTCCCGGTCAGGAGAAGAATTGAGTTTAAGGCCCTGTGCATGTGCCACCGTATTATGGGAGGCAAAGCACCAGGACCTCTACAGAGCCTTATTACACAGTATAGACCGGCTCGGCCACTGAGATCCACAGGTACTGGCCTGTTAAAGATCCCGAAAATTAAAAAAATCCCGTATGGGGGGCAGGTCCTTCCGGTACCTTGCTGCAAAGAGCTGGAATAAACTCCCGCTGGAGCTGCGCCTGGAACCATCTGAGGCAAGGTTCAGGGGAAAGCTCAAGACGCATCTGTTTGTGCAATAGTTAGGGCACAGTTGAGCATATTTGGGGACCTACTGTTTCCACTCACCACAGCGCGGGGACACGCCGGTGTGCGTAACCAGGCACTTTATAAATTTCCCTATTATTATTATTATGCGTATATATAATGTGTATATGTGTATATATATATATATATATATCAATCACACAGACCAGCTGAGAGCTGCTAAGGCACAGGTTTATCGCACGCTCTAATTGTTTATTTAAAGTAAGTCTAACGCTTTTCTACTTTCCCATACAAGGATTAGCTCCAATACCCCTTGCTACTCTTGGGCTTTCAAAGACCTTCCTATGATTAGAAAAGCAAAACAATTGCTTGATAATTGAAAATGCACTCAAAAAGAGAAGTAAATTAGAGCCAGGAAACAAGTGCTCTTAAGGAGAAGTTATTTTAATAGGACAACTATACTTAGGTTTCAGAGTTCTATGTTTTTTCTCTCACAGTATGGGCGATTCGAGACTTAAAATAGCTAACTGACAATTCTTTATTTTAACACTACTGACAGCCAACGTGTTTCATTCCACTAAGTGACCATCTCCTATCCCATTCTGATTTGATGACTTCACAACGTGGAATTGCTCCTTCCTCACCAGAAGAACCCAAACTGTCAATATGCCTCCACTACTCCTCTAAAGCAGGGGACCTTATCTGCATAGTTTTGTAGGACTTCTCACTCAGCCAGGTGCTTCTCAGTATTAACATGACTTCATTGACTGACGTCCTACTGACTCGCAACACACACATTTTAACATAAGACCGCGGACACACAGCTGATATCGTCCCTCTTGGACAAAACACTCAACACTAGGAACAAGTTAACACCCTGCAGGACAGAAGTGGCCACCTGGAAGAAATCCAACTGCCTCAAACTGAATTTGGGCAAGATCAAATTGGTGACCTTTAGGAAAGATACCGCGCCATGGGACTCTCCCACCTTGTGGCCCACATCTTGCCCACAAGCAAGAAACCTCAAATTCATCATATATATCAAACTGGACATGTCCGACCAAGTTAACGCAGTAGCCTCCTCCTGCTCCAACGCCCTATGGATGCTGAGGAAAACCTTCAAGTGGCTACCAGACAACACCAGGAAAATGATCACCCAAACCGTCATAACCAGCAGACTAGACTATGGGAACACCCTGTACCTTAAGATAACCAACCAGCTCACAAGACTAGTACTCAACCCTCCATGCCCAACCCACATCACATCACACCACACCTCCTGAAACTCCACTGGCTCAGGATGCACAAGAGTGCACATTTCAAACTCCTGACCATACCTACAAAACACTCTACAATACAGGTCTTCCCTATCTGAGTAGCCATATTAATTTACACCAATCCTCCAGACATCTCTGCTCTGCCAGTCTTTCACCAGCACATACCACGTGCATACATAAAACCAGAGCATGCCATTGTGCCTTCTCATACCTGGCTCATGAAGACTGGAACAACTTCCCACAACACACAAGAGCCGCCTCCTCTCTTTTTGGCCTCCACAAGAATCTGAAGATCTGGCACTTTGAATAAGCCTTCCAGGGCTGCACTCACACACCGGGTACATAGCATGCTCATCACCCATGAGGACATCGATGCACTATCAAAACGTCGATGACGTAAAAAAGGAGCTTCGTCAGAGCCTTAGTAGTCACAGACAACTTGTCCTTATTCATTTTCCTGCAATCTAAATGTCTAAGTATATATTGTAATATTAATGTCAATAGTCATCATAGGCACATATTCATCAGCATTGTCACTCTTACAACAACTCCACAAAATGTTCCCCAATGTACTAGGTAACAATATTTCCACCAAAACAACCATATTTAAGCCTTCATGACCTACACAAGGTGCCTTTGCTGCCTCGGCTCCGGCCATGACTGATTTGTGACCAATGCCTTAATTGATCCCCAGGCAATTCAAAACCAGGAGGCGAAGCGGCATATCTCATAACATAACTAACCCTGGGCAAAGCACTGCGCTACACCTGCTTAGTTTGCGAAATATGCACTACTTCGCACTATGTGAATTGCACGTAGCACAGTACAAACACGGGTAGTGCAGCGGTCATTTTTTGCTTGCTCGTGATCTCAACATCAAGTTGGCGACCGCGCGAGCAAGCAAAATGACATCCCGGCAAGACTTTTTCCTCGATCGCGAGCGTGGAAATTAAACCCCCAGGCGAGATTCTCAACGCGGGGAGGTCAGGATTCTCATCTCGAGTGGTCGCGACCGCTCACGATGAGAAACTACCAGTCCGCGTTGAGAAAGCTGCAGCTCAAGTAGAAACTACTCGAGCGGCAGAAAACGACCGCTTGCTTTGTGCAAGATGCAGTTTGCACTGATTGCACAGTGCGGACAAGCATCCGGCACTGTGCAATCAGTGCGAAGAAGCATTTTGCACAGTGCACTACGCAGTTCGCGTAGCTATGTGTAGGTCGCGTAGCTACGTGTAGCGCTACTTCGTGAACTACGCCCACCCTTAAACATAACACGGCAGCAAGGGCCGTCCTGTTGGTTGAGCTTAGGTCTTAAATGACGCCTCTTTGTTGTCCTTGCACTGGCTTCCGGTGCGAAAAAGGGTGAATTTCAAGGCACTGGTACTGGTCTTCAAAGCCTTTCACAATGTCGGACCTCCCTATATTAGGAGCAGAATCTAGCCCCATGCTCCAATTAGAACCCTGCAATCCTCAACTCAGAGGCTGTCGATAGTGCCAAAGTTCGCCCGTTCACGTATGGGCGTACGCTCGTTCCAGGGGACTGCTGCTAGGCTTTGGAATAGCCTGCCGCCTCCCCTGAGACAGGAACAGGTTCTCTTTAGCTTTAGGAGAAATCTAAAAACCTGGCTGTTTCAACAATAGTCGAGGCACCTGTAGCCGCTTCCAATTGTTCTGTTAATAGGGTTAAGTCAGCGCCGGGACACTTTCAGGAGTAGCCGCGCGCTTTACAAATACCCAGTAACATAACATCAGTAGTAGTTAGTCTTCACTCAGGTTCCACTCCACATCGCCTGTTCTGTTCCAATCATGAAGGCGGTTCCTGCAACACCTCCACTGTCTGCTTAAAAGCTTGAGGGAAGTCGAAGTCTGAACACAATCACAATAAATCTAAGCACACTTGACCCCATTCCTCCTCTCTGATTCCAACGAGTAGCTGCAAGAACATTAAGATTTAAGTCTCACCCCTTTGAGGACACTGGTCATAGAATTAATACCTCAGTTCCCTGAGATATCGTTGACCCCACAGCATGCCGAGGCCTCCATGGAGGCAGTACTGCAATTTTTAAATTTATTTCCGGCTCTCTCTGGTACACTTTTATGCCACATAGAACCGCAGGCATCTCCTGTTTGGCTGCTGCTGACAAGCTCTCCAAAATGGAGGTTGACTCGCCGCATAGGCCACCAACTGAGGAAAGTGACTGTTTTGCAGTTGTGATTTAGAAGGCAGCTGATGTTCTAGATTTGTAACTGCCCTCTAACAGAGATTGAACAGTGTAAGCCAGCGACATATGAGCCCATTCTCTCATTCTTTGACTCTCTAACAGATGCCTTGTTCTTGTCAGTCGGCAATTAACCATATTACACTGGCTTGCATCCAGTGATCCATATTTCCTCAACAAACACCCTAATCTGGAATGTCTGATTGTACAGGCTTCGTGTAAGGTTAATCCTAACATGTTTGTGACCAATACCCCGGAGACTGACTTCAAAAGGATTGATGCTTTCGCAAAGCAAATCTTTGTTTTGTTAGCTTGACACTGCGGTCGATATACACAGTATACCCATTAGTCCGGTATAACCATGCCTTATGGGATATGGTACGCGAGAACTTGCCAGCGGTCTTGGAAAAGCTCAGAGCCTCCTTGGCTCAGGTGACCCATGGTTTTTAGGATGCCACAAAATAAACATCTGTGCAGGCTTAGACTTTACAGATTACATTGGCAGAGTCGTTGGTACCAGTGTTCTTCAAAGACCTCACTGAAGGAGGTTGCCTGGCTTTTTTGGTTATTTGTAGGCATCGCTGACATGCCCATTAATGGTTTTCAAGTCTTCAGAGAGGCGGTGGAATCAGTAATGGTTTAATAATAGTAGGGCCTTTTGGCTTTTGACTACTGCAAAACAATTCCACCATCATTTCTGCAGATTTAGAGACTACTCCTGGGGGTTAGTCCATAGGTAACAGCAAGCCTTCCAGCCAGGGTTACACAAACAACCCAGTCCTTTTGGGGCTGTGGATGTGGTACCGGCAGGCTTCGTAGAGGCCAGCAGCTACACCAATCTTTCAACCTCCTTTTCCCCTGCTACAGTGACTACAAAGCTGCTTAGGGTACTCTCATATTTCCTTGGCCAGCGATCACATTCGATAGATGGGTCTTTCAGATTGAGCAAAGCAGCTATGCTTTGGCTTTCATTTCCTTCACACTCAAAATTTCTCTTGCACCAGAACAAATTTCAGAATATTATCTGTCTATCCTTCTGCAAGCGGTGTACCTCTTAAACTCCAAGGATGACATTGAACAGGTACAGGACTTTGAGTGAGGTGAAAGTTGTAATCCACGCTACTTCCTCATCCTGATAAAGGACTGTGTGTTCAGGCATATGCTGTACCTTCAACTCCTGAACAACTTTCTGCAGAAAGACAAATCCAGAATGCTTAAATTGACTCAGATCCTATCACCTCTGGACCCGAAAGGCTGGATGATATCCTTGGACTTGCAGGACTTATATTTTCATATACCCAGTCTGCAGTCCCGCGGGAGTTACTTGCTGTTTAAGGTGTTCAGGTAACACTTTTAATTTTGTTGTGCTCTCCATCTGACTCTCCGCCACCCCTCAAGTGTTTACCAAAGTGATGGCAGCAGTCCTTGCCCATCTTAGGAGGCCATATCTTGACTGTTGGCTGCTGAAAGATCGCTCTCCACAGTCCATTGTAGACCCCCTCCATCAATGGCAGAACTCCTAACATTGGGGCCTAATAGGATGGCGGACGGGTGTGAGTGTTTGATTGGTTCAGATGCTCCGTCCATCACCACCCCCTTTTGTACTGCTTTGGCCACCATAAGTGTGGCAGGGTATGCTCAGACGTGAGTCCCTTGCTCACTTTGCCACTGGATTCAAGCAAGCCGGGCTGAAGACGGCTGTAATGCCAGAAACCGGTCCTTGGAAGCTTGTTTCCGGTCCAGGGAAGACATGGCTTGGCAGTTCGGGCTGGACTGTTCCCATGAGGCACAGGGTCAGACTGATTTGCATATAGCCATGTCTGAACTGGGGTGGCAGAGTGGGCTAAAGAACGGTGATGGATCAAACCCAGATCTTTTGACTGGGTGTGAGTGTTTGATTGGTTCAGATGCTCCGTCCATCACCACCCCCTTTTGTACTCTCTTCCAAACAAAGGCACACAGCACAAACAGGTATTGGAGCTGTGCTTTTTCAGCCCTAGCTTGTGGTTCTGAAATTCTGGACCCTACCGTTGTCCCGGTATCGAGGTCCAATACCCGTGTCCCGAAACATCAATGTACCATGACGAATTTTGTGTCGACGAACCGATAATGATTAGGACATCATTCCTATGCATTTTCGTCATGATAGAGGTATGCTAACACCCCTGAATCGTAGTTTCCGTCCCGACCCCTCAGACTCCATTTTGTAAACGGTATCCATCTTGTGTCTTGCCCTCATGATAAGTCAATTAAAGGTCGAGCTTGATCTAAAAGGACACGTCCACCTTCCCTGACTCCCCCCTGACCTGTCCCAACTGACTCCCTTGCCTCCAGCCAAACCTGTTTGGGCAGCTCCTCGCCCAGTGGCCAAACACGATAGCATCAATGCACAACATACCACAAACCATTCACCGCGTACAGATCATGTTTTCTACACACATACACACCTGTCCACGCTCCCTGTTTATGGCCAGTTTTATGACTAGGAGGTGCCTTCTTTTATTGGGGTTTCACCGATATCTGATGGGAGTTCCGGGCCTGGCTAGGTAATCTATCACGAATTGGACATCTAAAATACGGGCTTGCCTACATGACTTCGCTCTTTTGTATTATTGTAGAAATATGTGTATAGCCATATCATAAACTCAAGAATTCTTGCTTGCAGCTATTATTTCTGTATATAAGGAGAAGGCTGGTTCTGTAAAAACGAACAGTCTCCTGAGAACACATGACCCGTGTTTGTCGTGCTTCTAGGACACCTGTTCCTTGGTAGCTGCCAATAAAACTTGATCTCTGACTGCGACTAGAAGACTCCGTGTTTCTGTGGTCCGGAACAGGGAGAACTCAGAGGTCTTCGGGTGTTATCCCCTGGCACCAAACGGGTTCCTAAAAACCCGTTACCTCAGTTGGCGCCCAACTCGGGGCGGTATCAAGCGGCGACGGTCCAAGCCAGATGTTCGTGAGGAGCTTCGTGTGAAAATTCCAGAGGACGGCCAGCCACTTCAGCGACCCCTGTATGTCGACGTGGTTCCGAAGGTCTTTGCTGCGAGGTTCCCCGCGTCCCGACGGCTACGAAGGACTGCTGCCCTGACTATCGCCTTGTTTTGGACCCAGTGATCCTTGGTAGAGCGAAACGATAGACGGGTCTTCTAGCGACGTCACCGATCTTCAAATATTTCAGTTAAGTATAAGTGGAGCGTCTCCCAGTCCTTAGTTTGTCCTTAGTTTTTGGTATCCTTGAGATACGCTTTGATTTGGTACTTGCAAGCCCCAAAGCCGAAGGACTTGTGTATTCACGAGAAATATCGTAACAGATAATCCTTTGAAGTTTGAAGCTAGACTAGTGAGCAAAGATGCCTGGTTTTAGCAGACTTGGAAACTTGTTTTGTCTATTATATGTTATAGTAAGGACTCCCGATTAGAGGATTCCTGTCCGGTTCCTCCGATAGGAACTCCAACATATATGTCAATGGTGCAAGCTGCCGCTGCATACAGGGATAACGAGGAAGAGCAAGAAAGCGAACAAATACTTAGGAGCAAGAAACTAGCAGTAGATAAATGCTACCCGATGTTACCAAATAAGGGACAAGGTCAAGAGGAGAGATCCGAGAAAGATCCATTAATGTCCCACTTATTAAGCTCACCTCCACCGTATGCGTTAGACACTACTACAACGCCAAAGCATTTTACTATACCGCGCCCCGGCGCACGTAACCCAGCTCTTGCACGAACGCCAGCTCCTCTTCAGCTGGTTTCTACTTCTCCGGCGCAGCCTTCTCAAGGGCCGCCATCTTTGCTACCTACTCCATCTACTTCTACGACTTTGCCTACAGCTCCAGCTATTGTCTATGATACTACGTCTGCTACTACTTCAACTTCCTCTGCTATTACCTCTACTTCTTCTTTGCCTCAGCCTGTTTTTTCCGATGCACTTGCTCCTCCGCAAGGTTCTCCTTCTATTAGACAAAGAGTGACAGGTACCGTCACTGGTCTGCTTTCACCTTTCTTCGGGTCGCCTAAAACGACCCCTAAAACAGAAGATAGACAGTTACGTAGTCAACTGCCTGATTACGAGGAAAGAAAAGTGCTGAATGAACTAGCCCGTAAATGGATTACGGATACTGTTAGATATGATGTTCAGTCTGTTATGGAAGTTTTCCGTCAATGGAATGCACCCACTCAGAGATGCGTATTCGAAGAAATGTGTGTATATCTGGGCGAAGATGTGAAGACAAATGATCCCAAATACACAATGAACGAACTATGGCGTACACGCTTTAAGTTCTATGAAGGTATGATTATAGGTGCAGATGTTGAGAAAGCGATAGAGCTATTGCTCTCTTATAGGAGTAAGGGAAACGTCTCTAGATCATGTCACGAAGACGATGCACCAGGCGGGAAAAGAGCGAGACAGTACCCCATGAGAGAGGTTCCTCCGGTTTGGAGGGAAGGTGATGCGAATGCGAATCCACCAATTCTGCCTCATTTCCAGCGTGTATGGGTACATGTCCCCTGGAAAAGATCCGATGTCTTAGCACTCAAGCAGACACTGCCTGATCCTCGTAAAAACCCGACTGGGTATTATAAGGAGTTATCACAAACTGCAAGCTCATGTATAATGAATTTAGCGGATATCGACATGTTGTTTGGGAACGTTGTTCCACATCCTCTATGGAGCAAAATACGTCATACGAACCATGACCAAGAACTAGGTGACTCATGGGCGAACATTGCCGCTATAGATGCTAGACAAATTGGTGGTTCTAAACCTGAGCCGTTAATAGCTGAACTTCCCGGTAGAATTATCGCGTACATGAAAACGATAATGCCTGAAGTACGCGTAAACTGGGACAAGCTATCTGCGTGCAAGCAGAAGAAAGATGAGAATGTGTCTGACTTTTTCACAAGATTTGAGGAGACTTTCACCGATCATAGTGGTCAGGATATGGCTACCGAGGGTGGTCAAAGATTGTTTGTAGACAAATTCGTACATAATTTAATCCCTGAACTGTGTAATAAACTGAAAGATTCAGAGAGTGCTTGGGCTGTCTCTACGTCAGCGCAAATTTTAGCTACAGCCCAGTACTATGAAAATAGGCGCAAAGACGAGCTAGATAAAGTCGACAAAAAGACAAAAGATTTAAAAACTAAAGTTCTTCTCCAGCAAGCCTATCCGCCTCGTACGACTAGTCAGCCCAATTACCAACAACAACAGCAGTATTCGAGAAACGTGCAAGGAAACGAGTTTTCCCATCAGCGTATTGCTTATGGCCCGAATCAATGTGCGTATTGCAAAGAAGATGGTCACTTTAAAGGTAATTGTCCGGCTCTTGCGCGACGTTCGAGCGGTGCTTCAGGTGTAAGGGGAAGAGGTGTTCAACATGCCCCTAGAGGTAGGGGCCGTGGAAATTTCACCCAGATTACAACTTCCTTTCCGCCTCAGAATTCGATGAACAGCTTTGACCAACAGAATAATGCGTCGTCCAGGTCAGCTCAGTACTATGCTGACGACTATTACACCGAACACGAAAATGAGGGTAACGATTGCTAGGACAGCCATGGACAAAGAGAGGGAGTTGTTTCAGTTCCAGTAGATCAGAATGGACCTTATGTCAAGGTAATTACCTCAGGAGTGTCAGAGCCATTTCTGCTGGATACTGGTGCTACAAAAAGTTCTATCATGCACTCGAAACTTCCTGGCGCACCTTTGTCTGGCGAAATGAATGTTTCAGTAGGTTTCTCTGGCGCCCCTGTTAGAAACCCGATCTCCAGTCCTATATCTCTTTCTATTGGCCCGTGCGAATTAGAAGCACCCCTCATTCTTACAACAGGTTGCGGTGAAAATTTGTAAGGTTATATGTGACTTTGTACTGTTCCCCCTTGGGAGTACAACTTACTTTAGGTAAGAAAGTCATTTCTCCAATGTATTTGTCAAAGGACAATATTCCGACTGAATTGTCATCACTTCCTGATATACTTTGGGCTAATGGCTCTAATGATGTAGGTCGTTTGGAGATAGCACCGTATGTCATAACATTGAAAGCCAACGTTAGGTTGCCACGTATTCCCCAATACAAAATATCTAGCGAATGCGAAAATGCATTATTGACGATTGTTTATGACCTGATTGATAAAGACGTCATCGAAGAAACAACAAGAAATGTTTGTAACAGTCCAGTTCTGCCCGTCTTAAAGCGTACTGATCCTTTACAACCGCCTGTGTACAGGTTCGTGATCGACCTCAGAGAAGTGAACAAGATAGTTATCCCACAGTTTCCAGTTGTCCCCGACATTACTGCTTTATTGACGATGGTTCCAGCTTCAGCAAATTGGTTCTCGGTGATCTACCTGAAGAACGCTTTCTTCAGCATCCCGATTGCCGTGGAGAGTAGAGATATTTTTGGATTCAATTTAGGAGGACGAAGCTTCCGCTTCAAGTGCGCTCCTCAAGGCTACTGCGAAAGCCCATCAATATTCAGTCAGGCCCTGAAAACACTACTAGACACAATTTTTCTAGCGAATGGTTCAACTCTGATTCAGTACGTAGACGATCTGCTGATCGCTGCAGACACTGAAGAGATTTGCAAGAAAGCTACGTTATCATTATTACGTAACTTATGTGACATGAAGCACAAAGTCTCTCTTTCCAAACTACAATTTTGCCGAAAAGAAGTAACCTACTTAGGTCACATCTTGTCGAAGGAGGGAAGGAGACTGACACCAGAAAGAATACAGGCAATTGCAGAACTGAGTGCCCCAAGGACACAGAGAGAAGTTCGAGCCTTCTTGGGCATTACATCGTACTGTAGACAATGGATACCGAATTTCTCACTACTAGCTAAACCCTTGCTGGCACTACTCTGCAAAGACACGCCAAATCCTATGCCTTGGTCTGAAGATTGCCAGACGAGTTTCCACAAGTTGCGTGATGCATTATGTTCGGCTCCTGTGTTGGGAAACCCCAACTACAGTAAGCCTTTTACATTATATGTCCATGAGAAGGAAGGTTGTGCATTATCAGTTTTAACACAACATTTTGGGGACAGACAGCGCCCATGCGCGTATTTTTCGGCAACTCTAGACCCTGTGGCTAAAGCCCTACCAAGTTGTCTGAGGGCTACCGCCGCAGCAGCTGTCTGCATCCGACAATCCGCTGGATTAGTCATGAACAATACTCTGATCGTTATGGTTCCGCATGCAGTAGACATTTTACTAAACAGGACGAAGACACAACACCTTACTAGCGCTCGACTATCCAGTTACGAACTTACACTGCTAGCAAGTCACATCCACATAAAGAGGTGCGATGCACTGAATCCCGCAACGTTATTACCCATTCCGACAGAAACAGACAAGATTGATAACCATGACTGCTGTTTTAGGACAGAAGAAGAGACAAAAGGGAGAGTAGACTTACAGGACACTCCCCTTCCTGAATGCAACGATACTTTATGGGTTGATGGTTCATGTTTCAAGCTGCCGAATGGTGATACGACTGCAGCATATGCCGTAACGACATTACACACCATTATAGAGACCGCGCGCATTTCCCATAATTCTGCACAAGCTGCAGAGCTAATTGCGCTTACCAGAGCATGTGTGTTAGCGAAAGGAAAGCGAGTGAATGTGTACACTGACAGCCAATACGCCTTTGGTGTGGCTCACAGTTTTGGGAGATTGTGGCGTGAACGTGGGTTTCTTACTTCACATGGTGCAAAGATACAACATGGTCAGTTAGTTAATGAACTCCTCGAGTCACTGACCTTGCCACTACAAGTTGCAATTGTAAAATGCAGTGCACACAAAAAGATTCAGGATGATGTTGGCCGCGGGAATGCATTTGCAGACGAGGTTGCGAAAGAGACTGCAAGGAACACAATGAGTCGGATGTATGTTGTAGGTCCCGCTAGATGGATTACTGATGTGGGAATGTGTGAGGACACCATCGAAAGCGTGAAATCTATACAAGCCGAGGCAACTGAGAAAGAAATGAATGAATGGAGAAAAAGTAAGGGTAGGTTAGATGCGAATGGTTGTTGGGTCGAATTGTCAGAACACCAGCGATGGCTATTACCTAACGCCTATGTACTTGCAGTAGTAACAATGGCTCATGGATTTGCGCACATCAGTTCGAAAGGAATCTGTAAAGTATTGGCCCCAGTATGGCAAAATAGCAATATCCCGAAATATGCAGAGAATGTGGTCAGAAACTGTATGGTGTGTTTGAAGTACAATCCCGGTAGGGGAACCCCAACTCCAGCTGGTCATTTTGCGCCTCCAACATATCCGTTCGAGGTTTTGCAGCTCGATTTCATTCACATGGAGAGATGCAACAATCTGAAGTATGTGCTCGTTGTTGTTTGCGCTTTCTCCAGGTGGGTGGAAGCATACCCCCTTAAGGACAATACTGCCTTGTCAACTGCCAAAGCCCTTGTCAAAGAGTTACTCCCGAGATTCGGCATGCCTAGAATCGTCTGGAGTGATAATGGAAGTGAATTCGTAGGACGCGTGATGAAGAGAGTGTGTGAGTGTTTAGGCATACAACAAAAGTTTCACTCTGCGAATCACCCCCAATCAGCTGGATTAGTAGAATGCTACAATGGCACTTTAAAGCTCAAATTAGCCAAGATCCAAGCCTGTACAGGTCTTAAATGGCCTGACGCCTTGCCCCTAGCACTCTTGTCAACCAGAATGACCGTCCATTCCAGGTTAGGACTTAGCCCCCATGAGATAGTGTTTGGCCGCCCAGCCAACGTCTGGGGCGTGCCAAGGCCAAAGAAACTCAGCGAAATAGAGCACCCCGTACTGCTTGACTATTTGTGCGAATTAACAACTAAATTGCGTGTTTTACACCAACAGGTTCACAGTTCCTCTCCGCCAGCCTCTGACGATCCAGGTCACTCCATCGCACCCGGCACATGGGTCTTGGTGCGGAATTTCCAGCGCACAAACAACGGACAGCCGAGGTGGACCGTACCGTACCTGGTACTTCTTTCCACGAGATCAGCTGTTCGGGTGGAAGGCAAAAAGAACTGGGTGCACGGGACCCATTGTAAACGGGTCCCTCTGCCCCTTCCATACGACCGGTGGGTCAACGAAGGAATTGCCGACTCCGAGACAGAATCCATACCTCGCTTCATCCCTTTCAGCGATGCACGTTTAAAAGAAACTGGTACCGAAAAGGAGAGTGATCATATTTTACAAGGACTTGTGCCACCGTCAATGCAGTTGGACACTTCAGAACCTAAGACATTGTTTGAAGACCACGCCGTACCTGGGAAACAACAATATAATCTAAGGTCAAGACAAAGAGACTAATAAAAAGCAAACCAATGTGATTTCCCTTCCCCCAAGAACTATTTTTGATTTTTCAGCTCTCTCACTCTCAGGAAACTTGCTCATTTTTGATTTTCGAACCGCCATCCGGTTCTGCTGCTAGGGTCGCGGTTGAAGTCTGGGGAGTGCAACTGGGGACGTCTAGGTCAACGGTTCTGGTTGGTCCAAGGGAGTTACCCCGGACTGAACAGAGCGCACTTCCTGGCAGAACCAACCTACCACCGCGGGCAGCAACTAGAGGATGGAGTTTCCTAGGGTAAAGAGACCTACCAGACTCACGAACTTTGAAAGACAATTATGCACTGTACTGGCCAAAAGAAGGCTTTTGATAACGTGTATTTTAATGTTGTGTAGCATAACAATGTTTTTGACTGGTTATACTTTATTCGTATTCCAAGTTACTTTTTCAAATGACACCCGGCCACCGCCTCCTCCTACTACCTCTCCACACTACTTTCACCCTCTACCTGAACACGAGTCTGCCAGAAGACTCGAATTTGTAAATAACTCATTCATTCAACTTCTACACCAACACCAGTCCATCCATAATGAACACATCGAACTGTTGGATATGTGGACTCATGTCACACACAACGGATAAGGGTATCCCATACTTCATCCTGCCATTCAGTTATTATGGTTCTCTGTGGGCTTTCCAGACCATGTTCCTATTCGCCCTAGAACCATACCCGACCCGTTCTACTGAGAGTGATTCCAGTAACAAGGCACTAGTAGCAGGGATAAGAAATATGAGTAGAGAGTTCGACACCTATCTTACGATTCCCAAAGATGAACTCACTCCGTACACTCGTTGGAACGTAACTAAATATGGTGTTTACCTGAGTAAGAGCCAGACAGCAAAGAAATCCCGCCCAGTTTGGATAGTACCCAACCGAGGTCACTTATGTTTACAAGGTATCGGCAGGGATCCCAAAGCACAATTAGGAAAGAGTATATGCACGGAAACCTATGTGTTCGCTTCCCGAACTTCCCCTATACTATTAGCAGCCAAAGGCACGTATTTCGTCTGCCATGACCAAGCCTACACCTGGTTGCCCCCTGACTTCTCAGGTACATGTTTTATCTCATTTCTGCTGCCTCCCACCTACACGGCCAGAGCAGATTACCATCGGACAAGGACAGCTAGAGGGGTCGTGAGTAAAGACGACACCGCGGGTCAGGAATTCGCTGACTTCGCAAAGGGTTTTCTGCCATTTTGGGGGCCTATGGTGAACAGCAGGAATATTCGCCAGTTATCGAGGATAGTTGAATCCGCCGTGATTACAACGGCCGGAGCCCTTGGCAATTTGATGACCGAACTTCAGTCGGATCGACTTATGACCCTTCAGAACCGAGTTGCCCTAGATATCATACTCGCCGATCGTGGTGGTGTGTGTAGAGTGATCCAATCCAGTTGTTGCATTTTCATCCCTGATAACGCACCGACAGTGTACCAGGCCGTCTCTAAGCTACACGAGATATCTGGTTCCCTTCACGTAGAAAAAGGGGACTGGTCCTTACTAGGGTGGTTCTGGGAACTGATCGCTACCTGGGGATGGAAAACACTGATCTTCATTGGGATGATCTTAGCACTTCTGTTTATGTTCTGCCTGTGTGTACAGTGCGCTCCTGCACTATGTGGCCTCTGTGCTACCTCATGTGTACGGAAGCCTGTGTCAAGGGACGAACTGAGCAACAGAATGATGCTACAGCAGCATCTCCACGAATTCCTTCATACAGATTTAGACTCGGATTAACATGAATTATTGCCTTATATGAGGGCAAAAGGAGGGTCTGTGGTTCTGAAATTCTGGACCCTACCGTTGTCCCGGTATCGAGGTCCAATACCCGTGTCCCGAAACATCAACGTACCATGACGAATTTTGTGTCCACGAACCGATAATGATTAGGACATCATTCCTATGCATTTTCGTCATGATCGAGGTATGCTAACACCCCTGAATCGTAGTTTCCGTCCCGACCCCTCAGACTCCATTTTGTAAACGGTATCCATCTTGTGTCTTGCCCTCATGATAAGTCAATTAAAGGTCGAGCTTGATCTAAAAGGACACGTCCACCTTCCCTGACTCCCCCCTGACCTGTCCCAACTGACTCCCTTGCCTCCAGCCAAACCTGTTTGGGCAGCTCCTCGCCCAGTGGCCAAACACGATAGCATCAATGCAAAACATACCACAAACCATTCACCGCGTACAGATCATGTTTTCTACACACATACACACCTGTCCACGCTCCCTGTTTATGGCCAGTTTTATGACTAGGAGGTGCCTTCTTTTATTGGGGTTTCACCGATATCTGATGGGAGTTCCGGGCCTGGCTAGGTAATCTATCACGAATTGGACATCTAAAATACGGGCTTGCCTACATGACTTCGCTCTTTTGTATTATTATTGTAGAAATATGTGTATAGCCATATCATAAACTCAAGAATTCTTGCTTGCAGCTATTATTTCTGTATATAAGGAGAAGGCTGGTTCTGTAAAAACGAACAGTCTCCTGAGAACACATGACCCGTGTTTGTCGTGCTTCTAGGACACCTGTTACTTGGTAGCTGCCAATAAAACTTGATCTCTGACTGCGACTAGAAGACTCCGTGTTTCTGTGGTCCGGAATAGGGAGAACTCAGAGGTCTTCGGGTGTTATCCCCTGGCACCAAACGGGTTCCTAAAAACCCGTTACCTCAAGCTGCAGCTGCTGACAGAAGTGCAGGGCCAGAGCCAGATCAATGCCAAGTACAGTGATAATTTTACTTTAAAGATAAACAATGATTCAATTTAAAATTTAAAAAAATGATGTATTTTTTTTTAAATCATATATTTGAAGATTTCACATCAATTAAAGGGGCACTATTAAAACCTTTGCAAAGTGTTTAAGTACATTTTGTTAGAAAAATAAAGCCTACTGACTTATTAATGGGAATGAGACTAGGCAAATCCTTAAAAAGCAGCACTGTCAAACATTGAGCTCAAAGTATATATGGTATGTCCCAACGATGAGCAACACACTACGTTCATAGCGCCTTTGGTGGCGCACATGCGAAAATCTTTTTTAGCGATCCCCCCCAGTGACCTCCTTCTCCATTGATTCCCTTACTACCACTTACCAACAGTGTACTTCATCTCTCAATTTCCCCTCTCCCACCATTAATTTGTTGTATAGCACTACTTATACCAGCGTTGGGTGTCAGAGCACTTTACGCCATACATGTACATTATACAGAGACAATGAATCATATGCGCGTAAATCAGTCTATAGAAAATGTTACATAAGACAATAAGGATTCAAGGATATAGGAATCACGTCATCGATACCAGTAGGCAGTATATTTTAAGTGTTTAGTCTGGAGAAGCATACACTCCGGATTTAAAACGTACCCCAGTGGTTTGGATTGGCCCCCAGTGGATGGGGTTAGCTTTACTAATAAGACTATTTCCGGCCACAGAAAGAGTTTTGAGCAACATTAGGATAATGAAAGCCCGGTGTGAGAAGTTGGCCTGATATGCAGTGCTCACTATTCTAGTGATCACTATGTATCAGTCCAAACAACCCTTATTGATGATTGGTTGTAAGTCAACCTTATAGACCAGCTATCCTAGTAGCATGGATACGAGCAGTCTAAGGCTAAGACTCTAGAGGGCGTGTTAAGCCAGCTGTTTTACCATCACATTACCCCTTGAACACCAAGTGAAAGGACACCACACAAGTTGTTATCAAAAATAAAGTGTATTTATTTATAACAGGACTACCCTGGCTCTTTATGAGACAGGGAGCTACGCACACAACAAAACTCTTAAGAAAATACTTTAAGTCGCACAATTTACACAAATGCCCGAGGGGCACGAAAAACCATATATTACAAAAGTGGAATGCGAAATTACTAGCAGGTAAGTACTACTCTCATAGGCTTTGGGATCGCTAGGACTGGACTACTGAACCTTTAGATTGCTAGCAGGAGACCTAGGGACGTCGTGTGCAGAGTGGGAACTCTCACGCGTAATGCGGAACAAAGTCTATGGATCCTAGTAAATGCAAAGTTAGTGTTTTCGGGCGAACCCGACTAGGTAGGTCAAAAACGAAAGTGGATCTAGACACTTAGAGAGTGGGCCTACGCTGGAGCACCGGAGTACTCGGTTTACCTAGCCTAGGGGCTGCGGCTGCATAGGGTTCAAGTGTCGTCGGGTTTCTTCGTTGATGAACCAGGAACCTGAAGAAAGGAGTTGCTGGCAGGCGACCAGTGAAGAAGTTCGTGAGGATCCAAGCCTGGATCAGGGAAGAGGAAGACCTGAAAGCAGAGGGGACCAAGTTCTGAATCACTAGCCAGTGATTAGATGGGCACCAGAGTGGCACCGGGCGAAGTCACCTCGACCAGGCGAGTGGGCGCTGCTGGGCTCTGCAGTCTCTCGGACCAGGAGGCGTTGTCGGCGACCAGGATGGAGGTGCGAGCTGTCCCACGAAGGTCTCTGCTGTCGACGTCGCTGGACCCAGGATTGGGGCAACAAGTCTTGGCAAATGCAAGGCCCACGCGGTGGACCTAAAATGGCGTCTTGAGTGGACCAGGAGGGTCCAGGGTGCTCCTCTGTTGGAGGGGAGCAAGGGCTAGTCTGGAGCAACCAGACCAGCAGTAGTTGTCGTCGTGGAGCGTCGTGAAGGGGCCACTAGCCAACGGGCAAGCGACCTGGACAACGCGGTGAGCAGCAAAGAGCAGAAGGGCCCCACGCAGATCTCGTGGATGCAGGGGGGCTGAACTTCGTTGCTGGAGCTGCTCAGGGTCGGGGCTTCTCTTGCCCCAAAGCACTCAGTCGAGGGTCACTCGGGTGTCGTGCTGGACAAGCGTCGTGCAGTTCTGAAGATGGCCGGTCCCTCGAGGTCTCGTCACACCCACGGATCACAGCTGGGCTGATGATGCAGGTTGAGGTCAGAGGTGCCAGGGAAGCCGGTTCTCGTCGTGCTGGAGCAGTCTTGATCCGAAGGAGAGACTGGCAACAAACCGCGATACTTGGTTGGTGCCTGCTGCTGCAGGGTGACTACTCCTTAGTCACAAGGGAGAATCTTGGGAAGAAGTCTTGAGTTCCTTTCGTGGAAAGTAGTTTCAGGATTCAAAGATGATCTGATTTGGAAGGGGGCCAATTCCTACCTTTATCCTGAAAAAGGGGGCTGGCACGCGACTAAGTCCTGCCCTATGGGTGGGACTAGGAGGGGGGTGGTTACACCCCTCTCGTTTGGCGGGCTTTCCCCAGGCCAGCGGCTGGAGTGCCCCTGGAACTGGTTTCAGCCGGCCTATGCACAGTGAGCACCGGGGTGCCACTTGCAGTCACCTTCCTCTAAAGCCCTGCCTACCTAGGATACACAAAATCCTGTCTGGGACGGTGCTGGCACCGCCCCTGACAGGAAACCCTTTGTCCTTGCCTCCTGCTCTGGGAGGACTCCCAGCAGCAGGAGGGCAGACTTGTGTCTCGGTGGCAGCATCCATTTTGTGGAGCTGAGGCTATGTCTGACTTTAACCGGGGTTACAGGTTACATACATGTCGTGTCCCTCTAGAAGGGTGGAATGCTAACCCCGTCGCCAGAATTGGCGAGGGGTTAGTATTCCAATTCGTATGACACCTTACTCGACATGTTTTGATAAAGCGATACCAGAGTTGGCATATAACCGCGAGGATTATAATGCACTTAAGGGTATATGGTATGCGATATCATGGAAACGGCTAAGGGATGGATCCCGAAAGCCGCAGACAGGCTCAGCTCATGCCAGAGCACTATCTCACACGATTCCAAGCACTCTGCCTTCAGGATTGTCAAGGCCTGCCATAGGAGTGACTGATAGGAGATCTGTGTGTCCATTTAGGTTTTAGATATAGGAATACTATATCTACAGCAGAGGATGGGTACACCACTCTGCCCCAGCTGTCAAGCAGCCAGTTGTGTCTGATTTAGTTAGTCAGCCCAGGGGTGGCATAATGCATGCTGCAGCCCCTGGGAGACTTCTGGGTGCACCTCAGCCCTGGGTACAGGGACTTGAGAGGGCCCAGTGCCAATTCAGTACCTGGGTACAATTTGGATTAGAGAGAACAGCTAGGCTGTGGGTCTGATTAGCAGGCCCACAGCCAGGGAAAGTCGTAAACCAGTGAAGCAAAAAAGCAAAAATCTGGGTGATCATAGGATTGAAGACCCTACTCTCCTACACCCGGGAAAAAAGCAAAGTTCTAACCTATTCCATGCAGTTTGCATGCATCTCTTTGATAACAATTCATAGGTCACTGTGCTATATTAGGACTGTGAGACTTATGAATGGCAAGTAACAAAAAGACCTCTGACAAAATCATTAATCACTTTAGCTATCCGCATAAATACAGTTCTGTAATTTGCATGGTACACCTTCTTTGCAGCAGGCAGGCATGTTAACTCTCTTCAATACTTTATGAAAAATCAAAACTGCCACTCAATCGGGGGGATTGTAAGCGCGCTACTCACCCTTGAGGGTCTCAAGGCGCTGCGGGGAGGGGAAGAGGGAGGGGTGTGCCGCTCCTTAGCCGAAAAGCCAGGTCTTGAGCGTCTTCCTGTAGATGTTCAGGGAGGGGGCGCGTCTGGCACTAGACCAAATTCCATACCTCTCCAACAGGAACATTAATCACTAGAGTCATTTTCACATGTTACTGTTGCCTGAACACTGCTGAGCACACAGCACATCCCTAAAACCAGACTTGCTCAACAGGCATCCTGATGTCATGCATTTGAAGGAGCTCTGTTATGCAATAATGAAGCAATAAGAGGCTCTGTAAAAAAAAGTATTTGCCAAGTCTCTAAACAAATAATCCTGTTCAAAGCATTTAATTCAAACTGTCCTGGATTGGCCTTCTAAAAAGCACCATACTTAGTTGAAGTAGCAGCCGCTTTGTCTTCGGTGCATGTCCTGAGCTGGGCCTCCTGCAGTGCAGCCTGCAGCACAAGAGTGAAATTTCACACCTGACGAAAGGGACAATAAAAAGACATTTCGTCGCACCACGCAGCCAGTGGGAAAGCACTGTGTGGCTACGACAAAATGTCCTTTTATTGTCCCTGGAATTGACCAGGGTGCTACCAGAGACAGTCTAGACACAGGAAGAGTCAAGGCTGCGCGCATGTATGTGCGCAGCCTAAAGGGAACATAGGTGGCAATTGACTACGACTGACTTGAAGTCTGTGGTGGGGAATGGCATCCTCGCTTCCAAATGCCCTTCCTTCCACTAAATAAATCTATGCTGGACGGTGGGGCCAGTTTATAACCTGATGTGGTGCCTGGGTCACTATAGCTCAGCAAAACCTTGCAATGGACAATGTAAAAGGTTATATGTCAGCCCTTGGATCCTTTCTACTTTATTTTCTGGACCTTACATCTTTGTCTAAATTACCAGTTGTGATACAGTTTTTTACAGGTTTGATATAATCTTTATGTTCCTTCCCAAACCGTTTACGATGCCCTTGTGAAACCTTAAAGTGGTCTTGACATTTCTTATGAATACAGCCTTCGAAACTATACATATATGTTCTCTACGTCTCTTGACTCTGACAACTGTCTCCCTCAATATGATAGTCAGTTTGTGCGAGTGAACTGCAGGCACTTTCAATGCTGCTGCCCTACACCATCTTTTTCTTAGACAAATTGCAGCTGAGGATTTAGAATGTTATGACTCCCCTTCCACATTGGGCAGTTGATAACTCTGCCAGCCTTCTTTGGTACCCCTCACGCCTCAAAGAGGAGAAGGAGAGACACCATTGGTTGGACCCCAAGGTTACTTTTAGTTTTTATCCTAATTGTACCAAGGCCCATCGAGTGGGCGATAAGCTCTTTGTGGGGTTTATGGAGTGAAGAAAGTGACAACTGCACAATAGAGGATCTAGTACAGATCAGTATCCTCTGCATCAAGATCTGCTGTGCTCCTGCTAAGAAACCGCCCCCTTAGGGTCCCAGTCCACCAGGGTCAAGGCCACTACAAATGCATTGGCATGAAGAGTGTTTGTCCTTGATATCTGCCGGGCTGTGACATGTGCAATGGTTTATATGTTCATAAAGCACTACTGCCGTGACAGCCAGGTTCGTCAAGAAGAACACTTTGCACGCTCAGCAGGAGTTTTCAATTTGAGTCCGCACCACGGACCCTTTGTCTTTGGGAGGTACTGCTTTCAGTTTGAGGAATCTGTGGTTAGGAGGGCCCATCGGAAGAACAAGCTACTTACCTTCCATAATGTTTATTCTGGAGGCTACTCTATCCAACCACATAGTCCCCCTATCATCCCACCTCCCCGTTCTGTGGAGCAGCCTCCAACATAATGTCCAAAAAACTGAAATCGGCCTACTATCACCTACAATTATTTATGTTCTGCGTCTAACGGCATGGAAAGTTAGACATTAAACTGTTATCAGCAGGCTGTGGTGGAGCTAATTTGTGGCTTGTTCCATCCCTTTGAGGATGTATGGTGTCAGAGCCACACTACACCACTTACTGGAACTTATGAGCATTGCTGAAAAAATCTCCTGACCCAGTCATGACTGGGGGCTTTCCTAAAGGCGACGAATCAGTGGTTAGAGTATCTACCAGAAAGAGCATTACCAAAGTTAAGTAACTTGTTCTTTTTGACACAGATTGAGTTACCCAAAATTTGTACAGATCATGCATTAGATTTTATCACTCCTTATGGAAGCTTTGCAAATGGGAAAGCATCTGATGTTGACTGTGTTCCTTCTGAATTTTATAAGACATTTTACCCAGAATTTAAAAAGTCAATGATTTACTATTTAATGAGATACCCTGTTAAGAGCAAGTTTCGGACATTTTGTTTGAATCAGTAGGAGTTTGGTTTTTGAAAGAAAAAACCCTGAATCTTAAGTAGCTGTCTTTTAAGAAAACACTTCATTTCGAACTACCAGTTACTTTCCAAAATGTTGTCAAAAAGATTAGATAAACTAACTATTTAATCCATTTCGATCAAAACAGCTTTATTTCAGGCAGCGCAAATGGTGTCCAATGCCAATTGCCCATAGTGGCAATCGTATTAATTGGTGCAAAAAAAAAAAACATTCAATCTGATCAATTAGGATACCTTCCTTCGGATTCTAGAACAGTTTGGGTTGCCTGTTCAGTTTGAGGGTAGCTGGAAATATACAAATTCCTAGCTATTGTAAAGGAAAGTTTTAATACTGTTAAAGACAGGTAGGTTCAGATTATGCATTTAACTTTCTTCTCCATTTGTTGTTCAGCAGCCCAATGAAAGCAATAATACTCCATAACAACATTATGACTGTATATCCCGGAAGTCCTAAGAACAAATTAACTGTTCACCAATCCGTCCTAGAATTCCATGTAAAACAGTACACTTAAAGCACTTGATCTTTCTTAATGCATAGATTTTGACCATCATATCATATTTTTCGATGGTCGTGTTTCTGCTCTTGTTTCTGTCAGAGAGAACAGTAGGATGAGTAATTCTATTTATGACCCAAATTCACATTACAGCAGAACACTGTTATGCAGAATCATCCAAAACAGTTCCATCTGAACAAATATTGATAAATACATACTGTACGTCGATGCAGGTTCCTAATCTACTGGGTGGATGAAGAAAGGCTCTGTACCTCCAAAGGTGGGATAATTGTCACCAATGTGTCCTTCGAAGATTTAAAGCCTTCCTTCTTTATAGCTAGGAAATGTTATATTCTGTGTTGGAATCAGAGGCTTCGATTATGCAGGTTTAAAACTTTTTTCCAATGATGTCCAATGATGTCGACCCCATCACTGGTTTAAAATAAAGAAAATTGGAAGAAATTCTAAATGCAGTAGACAGGTCTTCAGAATAAAGTTTTACAAATAGCCTCCCAGAGAAAAAGCTTTAGATCCATGGTCTTTACCAAAGAATGTTCACAGAAAATAGAAGTATTGGTGTCTTCCCATTGGACACATCTGGCTATCCTGTGCGATGAAACTGGTTTATGGAGGTCTCTTAAACCCTATCAAAAGCTGTGCTGTACTGTGAGGTCGAATCTCCACTGTGATAGCTTTATAAGCCCTAAAGAATCTTTTCACATACAATTTTTGGTACTCTGTGAAAGCCGGATATGAACCATTATGTAACTTGGTTCTTCTAGACACCATAAAAGTGACTGTATCTGGCGTGATCATCATAAATGACACATCTAGCACTCACATCAGGCAGTAGTTTGTTAGCAATAAGGCGCAATAGCTTTGCCAACTTAGCTGATGGTTCCTTTCTGAACAGAGACTGATTATCTTGCCAGCATTACGGAAGTTACAAAACCAAGTTCATATCCCATACTCACTAATAATTTGCTTCAGAATACAACAATAACCAAACTCCCTGGAGAGGCCAGCAATCTAGCAGACGTTTTCCCAGTGGTATCACATTAAAAGCCAAATAGTCTGCTAAAATAGCGACCTGCAAACATTGATAGTGCCTGGTAATTCTGACAGAAAATTCTGTACACTACATCTGTGCCTTTGGATCCAAGTTCCTTCTCGAGATCCAGTGTGACCATCTGCTCCAACTTCAACTATATTGCTTGACCATACCTTCCTAATGAAGCTTGAAGCTGGTTCCGGAAGTCCTGGGATAACCCAGTCCCTCAGGTAATCTTCTATACCATCAGGTAATCTTCCATACCATCAATCTGAGAGTTTATTCCTGTTCAAAATTATGCAAGTTGCCATGAGCATGCCTCAAGATGGTTTAGAATCTGAGGAAGTGGGATTGGAGAATCTAGTTTGCAGAGTTTTGGGTCGCTCTTTATTAGTAAGAGATTCTTGTCTCCCTGTAGATAACACACAGTTTCTGTATTCTAGGAAACAGACTGTCTTTACCACCCAACCCAACAAGATGTTAGGGGACATTAGGTTGCCAGTTTCTGTAGTAGGGGATCTCTGTTATAGTCTAATCTAGTGAATAGTCCCGCTCATGTGCGGGGACCCCGGAGCAATCAAAAATAATCTTTTAAGCTGTCTTCCGTGCAGTCCTGCATAGACACTTAAGAGAGCATTAAAGACAAATAATGCAGCCTATACCTGCAAGGCTACACTGTCCAGTACTTCAACTAGAAATGCAAAGGATATTCCACCAATATCATATTCAGCACAGTCTGCCAAATTTCACCCATAGAGAAACTTCCCCTTTCACAAAATCCTTGGAATGATAGAGAGGAAGGGATTGACAGACAAGACCCCCATAGGCTGCCATTATATGGCTTAAAAAGGGATACCGTGCCTTTAAGGAAACTTTACAGAACTCCCGGTATCCCAGAATGCACAGCAACTCCCTCCACTTTCAGTTCTTTTTGGAGGTGTATTAAGCTAGACCTGTCGCATTCAGTACTTCATCAAGAGGATGGGCGCTTATGACTATAACAGAGATACCCCTACTACAGAACTGGAGTTACAGGTAAGAAACTACTCCTTCTCTGTGTACAGTCATAATCTAGTGAATAGAATGGCAAGCCCATCCCCACAACCAAAACGGCAGTGGAGGAAAAAGACAACACCACTACTGTACAAACAGATTTCGTAACGAAACCTGCCCAACCTGAGCATCTGCTCTGGCATCAGAGTCCAGACAGTAGTGCTTCGCAAAGGTATGGACCGACTTCCATGTGGCAGCCCTGCAGATGTCTGCAATGGGAACATTACGGAGCAAAGCTGTTGTAGCCGCTTTGCCCCTGGTGGAATGAGCCTTAGGCTTACCCACTAAGGTCTTATTAGCCTTTTGATAACATAACTGGATACAGGACACAATCCACCTAGAGATGGACTGTTTAGAGGTAGAAAGACCAGTCCTGACCGACCCATAGTTGACAAACAATTGGTCTGACCTATGAATATCCTTGGTTTTATCCAGACAGAATTTCAACACCCTTCTGACATCCAGGGAATGAATTGACCTTTCCGCTGGAGTGGAAGGATTCTTGTATCGTCCTCACTCCACATGCACGCCTACACATGCGGCCGCTGCAGGAATGTCTGGAGGATCAGTGGGACCAGAGGCGAGGGAACTGGGACGACAGGATAAGACTGTCTCTGCACGCTCAACAGTCCCTGAGATGGTGGTGTTCAGCTGAGAACCTCCTCAAGGGGGTTCCTTTCCACAAGGACATTCCCACTCAAACTATTGTGACGGATGCTTCTCTCCACGGCTGGGGAGCGCACTCCGGAGACTTACAGATTCAAGGGACGTGGTCCCCGACAGAGTCCATGTACCACATCAATTTCCTGGAACTCAGAGCTGTTCACTTGGCACTGAAGGCCTTTCATCTGTCCTTCCAGACCAACTCTCTGCTTGTACAGACGGACAATACGACCACGATGTACTACCTCAACAAGCAGGGGGCTCGAGATCGCGCACACTGTCACAGGAAGCGCAGGAGATCTGGCACTGGCTTCTAGCCAGAGGACTGACGATAACGGCCACCCATCTGCCAGGTGTGCAGAATGCTCAGGCGGACGCACTCAGCAGACTGATCCAGGAAAACCACGAGTGGGTCATAAACGACGAAGTGCTCGAAGACGTCTTCACCAGGTGGGGCACTCCAGACGTAGATCTGTTCATCACCGCCGAAAACAGCAAATGCCGAGACTTCGCCTCCAGGTACAACCAACCGGGAATGCTGAGGAATGAGTTATGCATCAACTGGTCGAACAGCTTTCTGTATGCTTTTCCACCCATTCCCCTGATTTCGGCGGTGCTCATCAAGCTGTCCCAGTCCGGGGCGCGGATGATCCTGATTGCCCCGGAATGGCCCAGGCAGTGGTGGTTCACGGACCTGCTTCACCGGTCTCTCCTTCCTCACATACAGCTGCCGTGCAGGCCGGACCTTCTCACGAAGTTTGGGGGGCAGATGTTGCACCCCAACCAGTTTGCCGGCATGGCTCCTGAGATAGTGCAATATGGCCATTTGAATCTACCTGAAGATTGCATGGACATACTGAAGGAGGCTAAGCGACCTTCCACTAGGACTTCTTATGCTTACAAGTGGAAGAGGTTTTGCTTCTGGTGCCAGTCCAAGAACTAAGACCCAACGACGTGTAAGGAAGATGTCATCCTTCCGTATCTTCTACATTTGGCGCAGTCTGGCCTTAATGTCCATTCCATTAAGGTTCATCTTGCTGCGCTGACTGCCTACAGGAAATGCCCTTCACAGACTTCCTTCTTCTAGATCCCTGTGATCAAAGATTTTTTGGAAGGCTTGAAGAAAGTGTTCCCTCCTGTCCGGCTTCCTTCGCCTTAATGGGAAATGAACGTGGTGCTGTCCAGATTGATGAAGGAGCCTTTTGAACCCATTCATAAGGCTTCGTTGCAGCACCTGTCCTGGAAAGCGGCGTTCCTCGTGGCCATTACATCGGCCCGCAGGGTGAGTGAAATTCAGGCGTTGTGTTGCCAAGAACCTTATACTGTATTTCATACTGCTAAGGTTGTTATGCGTACTCGCCCTAAATTTCTTCCAAAGGTTACATCTGATTTTCATGTTAACCAGACCATAACTTTACCTACGTTTTTTCAGAATCCTTCCTCTCCAGCGGAAAGGTCCCTGCATTCCCTAGATGTTAGGAGGGTGTTGAAATTTTATCTGTATAAAACCAGGGATATTCGTAGGTCAGACCAATTGTTTATCAATTATGGATCAGTCAGGACGGGTCTTGCTACCTCAAAACAGTCCATCTCGAGGTGGATTGTGTCCTGTATACAATTGTATTACCAAAAGGCTAATAAGACCTTAGGGGGTAAACCTAAGGCTCATTCCACCAGGGGCAAAGCTGCCACGACTGCTTTGCTCCGTAATGTTCCAATTGCAGAAATCTGCAAGGCGGCCACTTGGAAGTCGGTCCATACCTTTGCTAAGCATTACTGCCTGGACACTGATGCCAGGGCAGACGCTCAGGTTGGGCAGGCTTCGCTGCGAAATCACAATAGTGGTGTTATTTCTCTTTCTCCACTGCCGCTTTGGTGTGGGGATGGGCTTGCCATTCTATTCAGTAGATTATGACTATACACAGAGATCCCCTACCTCAGAAGGAGTAGTTTCCGTTTGTAACTCCAGTTCTGTAGTAGGGGTATCTCTGTTCTAGTCATAAGCGCCCGCCCTCCTCGCCGGTGGAGAGAGATATTCCTGTAAGAAATGCTACAGGTCTGGCGTGTAACGCCTTCCAAAATAACTGAAAGTAAAAGGGACCTGCAGTGCATTCTGGGATACTGTGAGACTTCTGGAAAGTTCTCTTAAAGGCACAGTATCCTGTTCTGAGCCACATAATGGCAGCCTATGGGGCTTGTCTGTCCACTTCTTCCTCTCTATCATTCCTGAGGGCTTTTCTGGTAAAAGCATGTTTTTCTGGCTAGAAAAACCTGGACAGGATGTGCTGTTTGTGGATTTTTGGTGGAATTTCTGGACAGTGTAGCCTGTGGATATAGGCTGCATTATCTGTCTTTAAATTCTCTCTTAAGTGTCTGTGCAGTTCTGCATCTTTTGACAACTTAAGAGATTATTTTTGATTGCTCCGGGGTCCACGCACATGGGCGGGACTATTCACTAGATTATGACTATAACAGAGATACCCCTACTACAGAACTGGAGTTACAGGACAGAAACTACTCCTTCCTGCCCACACGGGTTGGAAGGAGCGAGTGTAGCCAGTACCTGGTCTAGGTCACTGTTTGTGGCCGGTGGTTGGACCCTGGGGGGCAGAGGGGATGTTTTCAGCATGCACCTTGCTTGTGGTAGGTTTCTGATGGTGGTTGGCGGTAGGCCTGATGGTAGGTAGGCCTATTCTGGGATGGAGGGTGATAATGTCTGGGTCGCTGGTAGCTCCCTGTAAAGGTGCAGAAACCTCTTCCTCCTTGAAAGGGTAACGTTTTGAACTGGAGAGTGCCAAGAGATCTGGCTGAGTCTGTTTCTGTTTTGATGGCTAATAAGTCATCATCTATGTGCTTTCCAAGGTAAGTATCACCGTCATAAGCCATGCCCGATATCTTTGATTGGACCGCCAGTTTAAAAGGGGTAGCCTTAAGCCATCCTTGTCGCCTTAAGACTGATGTGTCTGCAAACAAACCAAAGCCAATGGAGGTGATGTCGAGAGCACAGTTGATAATTTGAGGAAGTGCGTTCCCCTTCCTGTAAGATTTTCTTTGCCCTTGTCTTCCAGTCTTCAGGGATCATATCAAGCAGAGTGTTGTCCTCTGACCACATCTAACAATCATGGTGCCCCAGGATCGCTGATGAGTTAGTTGGCTGCTCAGACGGTGATGGCATAAGGGAGAATTTCTTCCCTTTATTGTCCAGGTGCCTGCCCTCCTTGTCTGGCAGCGCAGAAAAGGGTGCAGAGGGATTTTCGGATCGCCTTTGCGTTGCTTGAAAAATGACAGTCAGACTAAGGCAAGCAGGGGAATCATCAGTGGCCATATATTTCCTATTGAGGTGCTAGTGGTGCTAACGTAGCTGAATTTTAAATTATTTTTATACCCTCTTCCCAGATATATTCTTTAATGGGGATGGATCTTACAGACTTTCTGGCTCGCTCGTTAAAATCGTGAAGAAGGACTGCTGGACAGAAGTTGGTTGATGCAGCTTGGTCCATCAGATTAAAACCGCCGATGTCCTTTGGGGAAGAGTCTTCAAGATGAGGTGGCAGAGGAGATGGAGTGTGGAGAGGATGGATTAGTGACCATGTAATCATCACATTCATCTTGTGGTTGTGGACGATCAGGGATCTCTCCTCTTTCATTGTCTGAGGATGAGTGGTTCTCACCTGGAGGTGGTGGGATATTTGAAGCAGGTGTTATCCTAGGCGTTATTGGCATTATTTTTACTCTTGCTGTAGTAGGAGAAACAGGCTGGGGAGAAACGGTTTGCTGGTCTTGTGAAGGATCTGGAAATCTCCTCTTGTAATCCTGCAGCATGGCTTGCAGATCTTGTACTACAGACACGGGCATGTGCATTGTTTCAGTATTTAGGCTGGTGTTATGTTCATAAGGTTCCTAATGCTGCTTAGGAGAGGTATAATATGACTGGTAGTATTGCTCTTCATCCAAGTCTTCCTCCTGGTATTTCACCTGGAGCTCTGAAGGACTGGTTGCATCCCCAAAAGGCCCGGATCCAACTCTTCCACATCCAGTATATGGCTGGGAAGTAAAGGTGAGACCTTACTTGGAGAGGTCACTTCAGTTCTTAATGCAGTCTTGGTTATTTTGGTAATTTTCATTCTTGTCGACTACATGAAAGTAAACTGAGGCAACAGCGTTAAGAATTTCCTAGTTGATGGTACTGTCGTAAATGGTGCTTTTGTCGATGATGCTACCATGGTCGATATCAATGTCGCTGGTGGTGTTGTTGACTGTGCTGAAGGTGGCACAGCCGCTGTCCATGTCCTTGTCGCCGGCTTAATAGTCAACAGTGTTCCTATCTATGTGTTTGACGATGAAGACTTCTTCGCCGTTGGACCAGCCAAAGGCAATTCCGACGTCAACTGTGATTTAGAGATCACTTTGGTCGACGAGAAGGGAGCATTAATCGCTGCCATAGTTGAAGCCCTCAACTGTGATGTTTTTGTCAGCGAGACTTTGATGGTGGTCGTCGTCGTTGTTGATACCGGTGTCGACGATGTGCTGAGAGAATGTTTAGTTATCAACAGTTCTGAGGAGGGAGAATGTTTTCTTTCAGATTTCTTTGCAGGCGGAGTAGAAGGTTGGGAGGAGGCTGCTCGTGTGGAGATTAGCTTAAGTTTCTCCTTTCTTAGCAGTCTTTATGGTGTGTCTTCAAGGCCTTTTCTGAGGATCTTGACCTTTTGTGAGGTCTGTCAGAAGAATCGCTGTCCTCAGACGAGCTAGAAGTTTGAGACTTGGGCTTCTGTAGCAACTGAAGTAACCTGCTCTCACTGTCTCTTAATGTCTTAGAAGAATAAGTAAGACAAATTTTGCACTCCTTTACCTGATGTTGAGGGTAGAGCATCCACATGCAGCCTTTTCTTCCCACAGGATTTGCAGGAGCGAAGAGGCCTTTTTAAAACACAATTTGAAGAGTCTTACATTGTAGATTTAGAAAAGTTTGAATATACTAGGAAAAATTGATCGGAGCTCAGGGAGACTCCCTTCACATGACGTGTGGTAGAAAATCTTAGGGACTCAGCCTTTATAGTGTTCTAGAGGTTGCAGTCGCCTAATTGGTTATAGTTCAGGTTAGTTTCTTTTTAAAATAAAAATACATTTATTTAAAAAGGACATAAATAGGCTTTTAAGGTGACTTTGCATTGCCATTATCGCCTATGGTACTATAACATACCGCTTTGCTATGGTACTGTGGGACTCACACTTCGACGACAGGGAATGCATGTGAATCTATGAAAGATCCAATACTGTAGAACTTTAAATGCCAGGGTGGGCGAACTCAGTGGTGCTTATACTCTAGGGTGGCACAGGGCATCTTGCACCAATGGTGAGAATCCTGGCTCAATCTATTTGCCTCTGCAGAGAACCTGCACTGTCCAAACCTTCGGATATTGTAGTTCCCCGGGCAGTGCTTCCTCAGATACCCTATCCTCCACCATTGAGGGTCGGAGTTCTTGTACACCTTCCTGCACCTCTTTTGTCTACCCAGAGTGCTAAAAAAGATCGAGACCAGAAACAAGTTATTCTAGTGTCTCCGGACTGGGCGAGGAGTGTCTTGTACCAGTGCTGGCCATAAGCACATGTCCCTTTGATTTACTTGCCCCTTCGAGAAGACCTCTTGTTGCTGCAGCAAGGCTGAGTTTTGCAACCAAGTCTGCACAGCCTGCACTTCCAAGCGTGGGGATTGAGGGGAGGCAGTTGAGGCCTTTTTATCTCTCATCCCGAAGTGGTTGGTGTTCTCCAGTATTGGGGTGTCTTTCATAGATTCACATGCCTGAATCATTCCCCGCCGTCGGAGTGGGAGTCCCACGGTACATAAAAAAGCAATAATATGCCTATAGGAAACCAAAAACCTTGGTAATAACCAACCAGGAAGTAAAGTAGCCCTAAGCTACAGTGCAAAGAAACTTCCACACCTATGCCTATCCTAGTCATTTTGTATAGACCAAACTGCAGCCAATCAGGCGACAGCACCCACTAGAATGTTCTCCCCAGAGGCTCAGGCTCTCAGATTTTCTACCGCACATCGTGTGAAGGGAGTCTCCCTGAGCTCTGCTCAGTACTTCACAACTTGGTTGGTTTTTTCCTTCTTGAAGATGTCATCTTCTAAATCCCTCTTCAGACCTTGTGAATCTTGTGGAAAGCTTAGGCTGTTTAAGGATGATCCCCACAAGAAATGTATTTATTGTCTACATCCAGACCATGAGGTAAAGGAGTGTAAGATCTGCAGAACCTTTCCTCAGAAGACCCTCAGAGACCGAGAAGGTCGTCTTCTCCTGTGGCTGCAGAAACTCAAGGACCAGGATAACCCCCTTTCTGAGGTAGGGAGTATAGCCTCGGGGTCTACTATGTCCTCTAGAAAGAGGAAAGCTGAGGTAGAGATAACTTCTCCTGGGGCAAAAGTGTTGAGAACAGCCCAATCCTCCAAGGATTCTGGTGTGCCTTCGGCTTCTACTTCAAAAAAGGCATCTCCGCCTTCTAAAACTGGACCTGGAACGCCCCCGAGAAAGTCTGGAAAGTCTTCATCTTCCAAGACACTATCTCAAAAAAATTTACCTCAGAAAATGACTTAGTCGACGGCAGCGTCGACGACGGCTTCTCCGTCGACGCATCTTCAACGTCGACAGTTACCTTCTCATCGCCGAAGCCAAAGATGGTAATATCTTCAGCCTCTTCTCCGTCGACGCTGGTCTCAGTATCAGTTCGGCCCATCTCGTCGACGAAGATAATGCCATCGATCGCCGACGCCCCATCATCGACGAGAATTCTAAAGGTCCCGTCGACGAGCGCATCGTCGACTAAAGTCATCCCGTCGACGGAGTCCTCGTCGACGAAGACCACCTTGTCGTCAAGAGCATCGTCGACGAAGATTGCCTCGTCGACGAAGACGTCGTCGAAAACTTCGTCGCCGATGAATGTCCCATCGACTACAGTTACTGTCCCATCGACGGTCACTATCGTTGCACCTTCTCTGTCGACAGCACCGTCGACGGTTGTTCCGTCGACGACGCCTCTCTCATCCTGTAAGGAGCTACAAGTCTGGTCTGCTGCGCCGTCGGCAGTCTCATAGCTTCGCCGTCTAAGACAGCTTCCTTATTGGAAAGACAGGGCTCCTCTTTGGCGGTTCTTTCCCCACTGATGTTGCCAGAACAACTGTTAGACTCTAAGGAGGATGAAGAATCTGATGAGGATGAGAGGTTTCGTGCAGCCAGGAGTCCATCTGAGCTGCTTATAAAGTACTAAGATGAGGATCAAGAAGAACAGTTCCTTTAACCTAAAGGTCAGGCTCCTACCTCTGGGCCTACGACACAGATGCTGTTAGATCTCCTCAACAATTTACAATATATGCTAAACGACTACTATCGCCGGTTCCCACCATCTGAATAGGGCAAATCACACCTTTCTACGCCTATGCCTCCAGCATCTACGGCAACTTTTAGACCTCCAAGGCAATCTTCTCCGGTACCAGCATCAGAGATACGACCTACAGTCCCTCCTTCGCCAATACCATCTCACCATACACAAGGGGATGTCACTTCTGATGAAGAAAGAGAAGAAGGAGAGGTGGATGATAAATCAGTGTTGTCGGAGTGGGACGATTATCTAACACAAACCCCTTCTCCAACTGACCCACCTGCTGCGGACTCTCCGCCTGTGGATATCGGAGGATTCCATCTTATAATGAAAAGAGCGACAAAAAGATTTTTAATTTCAATGGAAACTAAACAGGATGACTGTTTCCTGTATGATTTTAAAGATCAACCACAGAAACAGGTTAAGACAATTCCAATAATTGAATTTATTTGGAAAGAGGGTCTAAAGATAATGTCGACACCGAATTCTCTCCCTGCAGTGTTGCCTCGTGTAGATAAGAAATACAAGGCACCTCTCACTTCACCAGCATGCCTTATAGGACAGTCGAAGAGACGCGCCAGGAATCCATCTTCGCAGATAACCGCTCCACCAGACAGGGATGGCAGACGTCTGGATTCCATCAGCAAACAGGTTTAGACTATAGCTGCAACTACTGTCCGTGCTGCAAACTCCCTAGCGATATTAGGGAGATACGATAGGCAGATGTGGTCGGACATACCGCCATACATTGAAAAGCTTCCGGAACCCGAAAGATCTGAGGCAAAGAAGATATTGCATGAAGGAGAGTGTACCTCTGCAGAGATGATTGATGCTGCAGTAGATGTAGCAGCTACTGGTTTCAGGCGATTGGCGGGTGCAGCAGTGCGGAGAAGGCAAGGTTGGCTGAAATCAACATCCTTCCGCTAAGAGGTTCAGGCTAAGATCATAGACCTGCCTTATGATGGGGAGTTTCACTTTGGCCAACATGTGGATGAAGCATTGCAGACCATAAAGAAGGACACGGAGACAGCAAGATCGCTGGGGAGTCTGCAATTTTGTAAGTCATCCTTTAGTGGTGCAAGAGGACGTGGCAATTTTTCCAACAGAGGGGGATACTCTCAACAACGTACGTATCAAACCACTCAAAGTAATCAGAGGTACCAACCGTACAAGCAACAAACGTACGGTCAGCGAGGAAACAATTATTCTCAAGAAAGAAGGAAGTCTTCTTATCGAGGAAGAGACTCCTCCAAAAATAAATGAGACGGACAGCCTGCCACCATCTCTACCCATTCCAAAGCCGAAGATTGGAGTAAAAATATCCTGTTTCTTATCGAATTGGTTAAAAATTACTACAGACAAATGGGTCCTGGATGTTGTGGCCAGGGGCCACGCGTTGGAATTCGTCAAATTCCCTCCACATTCTCCTCCAAAGGGTCCACCACCAGCTCATCTCAAAGAGCTGTTCTCCCAAATACATGTAATGATTCGGAAAGAAGCGAGCGATAAAGTTCCTCAATTTCAAAGAGGAAGAGGGTTTTATTCGAGATTTTTCCTCATACGCAAAAAGTCAGGAGAATGGCGCCCTATCCTCGACCTGCGTGCCCTCAACAAATACCTCAAAAGCCTGTCCTTTCGGATGTTAACACTTCAAGAAATTCTCCAGTTTCTCTCGGAAGGGGATCACATGGTAACCGTCGACCTTCAGGATGCTTATTTCCATGTGCCCCTCCTTCCCAGGCACAGGAAGTTCCTAAGATTCAGAGTGGCTGGCAGGGACTTTCAATTCAAGGTTCTCCCATTTGGGCTTCGTTCAGCTCCCCGATTTTTCACGAAAATATTCGCTCCAGTGGCAGCACATCTTCATTTGGAAGGCATTCAAATGTTTCCATACTTGGACGACTGCTTTATCAAGGCCAGTTCTCTTGGAACAGCAAAAGCTCATGTTCAAAGGTTCCTCTCACTTTTTCAGTCTCTGGGTCTCTCAGTCAACTTCGAGAAATCCCATCTAACTCCAGCTCGAAGAAAGTCTTTCCTGGGAGCCACATTAGACACTCAGCTCACTCAGGCTTTCGTTTAAAAAGAAAGGCAAATCAAGATCTACAAGATGGCTTCACTACTAATACAAAAATAGTGTGTTTCCGTTCGGCTGTTCAAATCTTTCCTAGGGATGAGCTCCTTTTGCATCCCTCTGATTCCCAACTGTCGCCTCAGAATGAGACCCTTACAAGAGGAACTCTGTCTCCAATAGCTGCAAGTTTCAGTGTCATTCGAAGACACGATCAACCTAATTCCTCGAATGAAGGAGGTATTCCAATAGTGGATGAAAAGAGACCATCTAAAAAAGGGATGTGCATGCCTGACGGAAGTGCCCAGGTTTACCATCACCACGGATGCTTCCCTGGAAGGATGGGGCGCACACCTTCAGGGAATGACGGTCAACCGAAAATGGAGTGTACAACAGAGGAAGTGGCACATAAATCTCCTCGAGCTACGGGCTATTTTTCTAGCCCTGAAGTCTTTCCGAGCAGTCATCGAGGGATCCACAGTTCTGATTCGAACAGACAATACAACAAGTATGCATTACTTAAACAAACAAGGAGGTACAAGGTCGGCCCTACTATCTCAGCAGGCGCAGGAGATATGGGATTGGGCCCTGGATCACAAAATCAATCTGTCAGCAGTTCACGTTCCAGGAATTTCCAACGTGTTAGCAGACTCCCTCAGTCGGTCTGCAATTTCCAATCACGAGTGGGAGATCCACCAACCGACTCTAGATCGAGTCTTTCGGGAGTGGGGGCACCCTGACCTGGATTTGTTTGCAACGAATCAGAACCGCAAATGTCTACGCTTTGCAAGCTGGATTCCCCACAGGAACTCATGCGGGGATGCGCTTTCGATGAACTGGTCTCAGATATATGCATACGCCTTTCCTCCAATTCCGTTCCCAGAGTCATCCAGGAGATGAAGAGGCAACCATGCCGCCTTATTCTCATTGCGCCCAGATGGCCTCGACAGTATTGGTTCACCGAACTTCTCCTCCTCTTACA
Source organism: Lissotriton helveticus (assembly GCF_964261635.1). NCBI lineage: Eukaryota > Metazoa > Chordata > Amphibia > Caudata > Salamandridae > Lissotriton > Lissotriton helveticus. Next base: position 1,918,633,185 of record NC_136063.1, read on the forward strand.
AGGGGGTCAAATTTGCCATCGGACCCAGCCTCCTTGAAATTAGCAGCATGGCTCCTCAACACATTGAATTCGCCCATTTAGGGATCCCGGCGGATTGTCAAGAGGTTCTAGCCAATGCTAGAGCACCGGCCACAATTAAGACTTACAAGCTCAAATGGAAGAGGTTCTGTGCCTGGTGTGTCACTCAGCTAATCTTCATCCGATTCATGCTAAACCAGAACAGATCTTGCCATTCTTTCTTCATCTGGCTAGATTGGGTCTAGCTCACTCCACTCTAAAGGTATTTTTGACTGCCATCTCCAGGTTCCGTCAGGACGGAACTACTTCCCTTTATTCATCAAGAATAATTCAGCAATTTTTCAAGGGATTATTCCTGATGTTTCCTCTTGTTCGACGTCTACCTCCATCCTGGTACTTAAATGTGGTGTTCACTCAGCTCATGCGTCACCCCTTTGAGCCTATTCATAAAGTGGATCTCAAGTTCCTTTCATGGAAGGTTTCCTTACTTTTAGCACTGACGTCAGCACGGAGGGTCCGTGACATTCAGGCGTTCACGACCAAATCTCCTTTTTGCAATTCACCTCAAATTCAGTGGTGCTGTGTACCAATCCGACCTACATGCCAAAGGTTCCCACTGACTTTCATCTTAATGAGCCGGTGATTCTAAAGACATTCTTTCCAAATCCGCAAACAACGGCGGAAAGAGCCTTGCATTCACTAGATATCAGAAGATGTCTCAAATTCTACCTCCAACGAACTGCTACATTGCGGAAGACAGATCAATTATTTGTAGCATATGGAAGACTACGTCAGGGATACGCTGTATCCAAACAGACTATAGCCCGATCAGCGATTAGCCTGTCACCAGCAAGCGGGAAGACCTCTACAATCTTTGCCAAGAGCGCATTCTACAAGAGCGGTCTCCTCTTCTACCGCTCTCTTCGCTGGTGTGCCTCCATCAGTTTTGCAGGGCAGCAACTTGGTCCAGCAGGCATACCTTCACCAAACATTACTGTTTGGACACTGCAAGTGATGCAGACACTTCGGTGGGAAGAGCAGTTCTACGCAATCTTTTCAAATAAGGTGAGCCTCTGTTCTCCCTCCTCCTCGTTGCTCTTTTTTAGACACTGATTCTTACATGTTAGCCTCTTTCTCTAGCCATACATGTACACTGTTATATGAGTAGCGTCTAAGGAGAATGATGATTTGTACTGCTATTTACTCTGATTCAGGCATGTGAATCTATGAAAGACACCCCAATACTGGAGAAGAGTAATAGTTACTTACCTGTAATCTGTGGTTCTCCAGTATTTGTGTCTTTCATAGATTCACATGCACCCGCCCACCTCCCCTCAGAGGCTCTTTCAGGCGATTATGTGGCTTTCACTCTTGTGTGAGAAAATCTGAGATCCTGAGCCTCTGGGGAGAACATTCTAGTGGGTGCTGTCGCCTGATTGGCTGCAGTTTGGTCTATACAAAATGACTAGGATATAGTCATAGGTGTGTACATTTTTTTGCACTGTAGCTTAGGGCTACTTTACTTCCTGGTTGGTTATTACCAAGGTTTTTGGTTTCCTATAGGCATATTATTGCTTTTTTATGTACCGTGGGACTCCCACTCCCGACGACGGGGAATGATTCAGGCATGTGAATCTATGAAAGACACCAATACTGGTGAACCACAGATTACAGGTAAGTAACTATTGTTCTTATCCTGGCAGTCAGGCATCCATCTACTAGAGCAGTTATATAGTCTATACCTAAATAAGTTACCAAAGGTAAGAAAATTGTTCTTTGAGGCTTCTCTAAGATCCACACACTCGCACACCCCACATGGATACTACATACTCTTCCCTTCCAGTCATACAGCCATCTTCTAGAGCAGTTTTTGCAAGACACTGGGGGAATTTCTTTTGTTTTGCTTATCTTTAGCCCAGCAATGTCTTAATGAGGTAACAGTTAAAGGCCATATTTCTGCCTTCTTACATTTACCGGATCAGGCATCCCTCTTCCAGTCACCCGCTGTGATTAGTGTTTTAAGCGTCTGTCTCACATGTTCCTGCCACCCCTATTTGTGAGGTTGCATTAGGACCTTTATTTCGTTCTTAAATACCTGATGCGAGTACCTTTCGAACTGATGCATAGCTATCCCCTCCGTCTGCTAACTATCAAGACTGCATTGCTCCTCGCCATAACATCAGCAAGTAAAATGCATGAACTCCAGGCATTGTCTTAGGTACAACTATGCCCTTCATTCTTCCCGAACCAACTAGTTCTCTGGATGAAAGCAGCATTCCTGCCAAAGGTAGTTGCACCCTTCCTCATAGGGCAATCAATCACCTTGCCAGTTTTCTATGCAGAGGAAGAACGGTTCCTCTGCCTTGACCCTAAAAGGGTGCTCAGTTTCAAAGTTGGTCGGACCTAGGAGTAACGACATAATGACCTACTCTTCGTCTGTTTCTCTCAAGTGAAAAAAAGGTAAAGTGGTTCAAAAGAGAATCCTTTCCCAATGGATTGTGTTATGCATCAAGATTTACTATGGGCAGAAGCACCCCCCAGAAACCTTATGTGCTTATTCCAGCAGAGCAGCGGCTGCTACTACAGTGTTCTGGATACATAACAGGCAGCTACGTGGGCATCCCTCGACAAGTTACGAAGCACTACCGCCTGAGCACCCTGTTTCAGCAGGATGAGCACTTCTCCCCATCACTCTTGCAGGATTTCAGGGTCTGAGCCATTCAACAAACGTACTACTTGGGAGTGGTATTGCTTTGGTATTGTTTCACAAGGTGAGTAATCCTTAGTTAGAAGTCTCTCAGAAGAACGCTACTTGCCTTTGGTAACGCCTTCCTGGAAAAGACATCATCTAACCGCAGATGCCTCACCGGCCCAGTCTCCTTCCTGTTCTGTAGAATGGACTCCTACCGTACATAAATAAGATTCCAATCTGGAAGTCTGCACACATCCACATTCTTATTTCAGTTGCTCTGCATCTCTAGGATGCAGACCGAGAGCTGAAAAACTCATGTCGACGTGCAGAGGTGGCACATATGCAGGGGGCTGACATTTCAACTAGACAGGACAGAGCCGCCGTACACCACTTATCGATGTGTGAGATAATTACTGCAACCTTTTCCAGATCCAGTTGAGTGCCTAAGGAAATTGACAAAGTAAGGATTCTGCTGTAATACAGTCTATACCAGGCAATACGTTAACAAAAGTAAGAAAATTGCTCTTTGAGGCTTCTCTATGATCTACACACTTGCACACCCCACATGGATACCACGTACTCTCCCTTCCTTCCTTTCTCTCCTTCCTTCCTCTCTCTCCTTGCTTTTTCCTCTCTGTCTCTCATATTCATCGTCTTGCATCTCCTCAGTATGAAGGCAACTAGGCTGGCAAAAGAGGATCAAATTGTGCGACAAGATTGATTAAATTAAATGCTGGCATGGTGAAAGAAACAGGACCAAACGAGGGAATGGGTTTTTCAGATCACCAATGATTTGGGGGACCCCATTTCGGACCCAGAGGCCAAAGTTGATGCATTTTTTGTTTATACACCTGCAAAACACACTCCACTGCCTCCAATATTACAGATTTACTGAAAAATATAGCAACCCCCCCCCCCCCCAACCAACAGAGGAACAGAAACAATTTTTGGAATCAGACATACCACTGCATGAAATAGGCCAGGCACTGAGCTCACTAAGTTCAGGCAAGGCAATGGGGCCGAAATGGTCTCCCCATTGAACTTTGCAAACGCTTGGCTTCCGAGGTGGAACTCCAGATTGTAAAAATGTGGAATGAGGTGCCAGGGCTGGGACAGCTCCCAGAAGACCAACGATTAGCTACAATAGTGGTACTTCATAAGGCCAGGAAGCCTCCTGATCAATGCAGTTCCTACCGGCCATTTCACTACTCAATGTAGAGCTAAAACTTCTAGCCAAGTTGTTGGGAAACCGGCTCTATCAGGTGATAACCACCCTGGTCCACCCGGACCAATCGGGCTTTATGCCCGAACAGAGGGACACAGCTGAATCTCCGAAGACTCTTCGGAGCCATGGTCGGTTCAAGGGATGAAATGGTGTCCACAGTGGTATTATCAATGGACGCCTCTATGGCCTTCGACACTCTGGAATGGACTTGTATGTTCGGGTGCTGGAGAAAATGGGTTTTGGCCTCAATTTCAAAGGCTGGATGTGCCTACTTTATAAGGACTCCATGACCCACATTAAAGTCAAGGGCACAGTATCCCGCAATTTTACTCTTTGCAGGTGAACAAGACCACTGGTGCCCTCTTTCCCCACTGATCTTTGCCCTTGCTCTGGAGCTGCTGGCAGTGTGGATCCGATAGGATCTGCTAATTCAGGGCACACAGTGGTGGGAACCATGGGAAGAGCATATTTCTCTGTATGCTGATGATGTCCTCTTTTATGTCACAACCCCCCCCCCCCCCCCCCACAGCCCTCCACCAGATGGTCACTAGGATAACCCAAATGCACCTAGAATCTTCAGGTGACCTTCTGAGTATACTATTAATTAGGACAAGTCTTTCATGCACTTGTTTACGGTCCCCAGCACCCATTTAGCACAGAGGCGGCTACTTACCCATGTCCCCTGGAGGTTTCAAACACCTAGAGATTCATGTTACTGTGGACACCCATCTTTTTTACCGCTCCAATCTCGTTCCCATCTTGGAACACTTTGCAGTAGATGTCCAACACTGGAGGGCTCTGCCGCTGTCTCCACTGGTTAGGGCGGTAATGTTTAAGATGATAATTTGGCCCTGAATTCTTTGTGCTACAAAACACCCCAAATCATATACCTGAAGAATTCTTCCGAAAGACGGAGTCTCTTCTCCACCTGCTTTTGTGGAACTCAAGCCTGCCATGCATAGCCCAACCCAAACTAACGTGAGGGGTGGGAGACCCAGGTATTAGAAAACCTTACTGGGCTACATAACTTACGATGGCCAATGATTGGGCATTTGCTGCCAGGGATGATCTCCAGGGGGGACTCAGGCTATCCGGATGTGATCTATGGCTCGGTCGATGCCAGTGGGCTTCTGCCCCAGACACTCACTGTGGCCCATGCGTGGAAGATGGCGACTGAATTAGCTTACTGTAAGGATACACCATACATAGTGATGAAATTAAGGCACACCTAGATTCATCCCATTCACTGTTGGACATGCTGCTAAATCATCGTTACTTGTACCAGAGGCCCTAACACCCCACGAGAATATACGCTGCTCAATTGGAACTAGGAAGACTACTGTCTGCCCTGGGAGGGGGGGGAGGGATGCCTGCATCCAAACAAACCTAAGGGATGTTTTTTTTTTGCCCATCCATTCCTGTGTTTCCCTCTTGAACCAATATATTATGTTCATTCAACCTTGCTTCATTATACCGGTTATTATGGCAACATCCTAATTCAGCGCATTGGGAGAGTCACTGAAGCGCGTATCGGCACAGATCACAAAAGGAGCATCACGATGTCAACAATGTACTAAGAAGCCTATGCTAAATGGGTATAATTATGGACATTATAGTGATGTATTAAGACACTTAAACGAGTATGAATATACTGTATGTATTGGAGAATATATATTAATGTACATAGTCTTCACTATACTACAATATTTTGATGTACTTTTTGCTGCTCCGGTTGTATGCTATTTTTTTTGGGGTATTTACATTGTGGACACTGAAAATAATACTATCGAGTGTATGAAGGATGAGCGCTGGTTATGTATGGTGTGAGTGATTAGATATGCGAGTAGGGATGGTTGAGGAGTTATGATTGCTGTTCTAGAGGGGGTAAAGGATTGTTTTCCGATTCTTTTTTTCTTATCCTATTTTTTCTTCTCTCATTATTGATTTAGTATCCGTTTTGAATTATGTTGTATTTGTTAAAAGCAAAACCAAAGGGGATGATGGACGGAGTGTTGAACAATGCAAGCACTCGCCCCCAGTCAACTGATCTCGGTTTAATCCATCATCATTCTTTAGCTCACGCCGCCACCCCAGTTCAGACATGGCCATATGCAAATCAGTCTGACCCTGTGCCTCATGTAAACAGTCCAGCCCGAACTGCCATGCCATCTCTTTCCTGTACCGCAAACAAGCATTCTGGGACCGGTTTCTGGCTAATCAGCCGTCATCTGCCAGGCTAGCTTGAGTCCAGTGGCAAAGTGAGCAAGGGGCCCACGTCTCGGCTTACCCTGCCAACTTAGGGCGAACAAAGCAAAACCAAAGGGGATGATGGACGGAGTGTTGAACAATGGAAGCACTCACCCCCAGTCAGCTGATCTGGGTTTAATCCATCATCATTCTTTAGCTCACTCCGCCACCCCAGTTCAGACATGGCCATATGCAAATCAGTCTGACCCTGTGCCTCATGGTAACAATCCAGCCCGAACTGCCAAGCCATGTCTTCCCTGGACCGTAAACAAGCATCCAGATCTCTGTACTGGGGTGAATGTATGACATTGTTCTGCATTCTGTCCATCAACTGTTGTTTTTGCATTTGTCACCCCGAGTGGGACGGGTATGCTCAGAAGTGAGTCCCGTGCTCTCCATGCCACTGGAATCAAGCTATCCTGGCTGATGAGGGCTGAAAGCCCGCACCCGGTCCTATGATGCTTGTTTCCTGTCCAGGGAGGACCTGGCTTGGCAGTTCGGGCTGGACTGTTCCCATGGGGCACAGGGTCAAGACTGATTTGCATATGGCTGGGTTCAAACTGGAATGGCATGGTGAGCAAAAAAACGATGGATTTATGCCCAGATCTCTGTACTGAGGTGAATGTATGACATTGTTCTGCATTCTGTCCATCAACTGTTGTTTTTGTATTTGTTAAAAGGACATTTTATGTATTGATTACATTTTTTATTAAATAAGCGCAATTTTATAATCCACGTTAAGTCCTCGGGTGCTTGTGGAACTATTGTCACAAGGAAGAGAGACTTTCCGCTTTCAGTTATCCGTGAAGAAGGGATCTTCTTTTGTTTACTGCACAGCTTCCCCATGCACCCCAAAAAAACTGTTTCACTCATATGTAACAAACTAATTACCAGTTCATCTGACATCCTTGCCACTCTGAGGGCCACTTGGTAGCAGGATGTTTGGGAGCGTGAGACTGGGGAGTGAGAAGCTTTTGGGGGCTTTTTGAGGGGTGGCAATCAAAGCGGGATTCCACTTGATCCAATTGCGCATCCTATATCATTCATACTATTCCTGCACTGCCATCCAGGCTATTGGGCCGATGGTACGCCGACAGATTCCTAAAACCACTGGTAGAAAAACAGAAGTCCTATATCCGCGACACTGCGGACATGATAGCAAAGATTGAAGGGATTCAATTTGATGAAGAGAATGAACTAATGGTGACTCTCGACGTAGAGTCACTCTACACAAATATTCCCCAGTTAGACACCATCACAGCAGTAAGCAACTTATTAGAGGACACGGAGATTATAGGAGGAAACAAAGAATTTATCATCAAGTGTGTGGCTATGGTACTCCTTAACAATATTTTCCTATTCAAAAAGGAGCTATATATTCAAAAGAAAGGGACCAGTATGGGCGCAACTTGTGCGCCGAGCCTTGCTTGTATATATGTCAGCCTATTCGAGAACAGGCACATATACAATGAAGTGAGCCCTTTTTTCGAAAACATTCGAAATTGGGCTCGCTTCATTGACGACATATTCTTCATCTGGCTAGGCAACACTGAATCATTAGAGGAATTTCTATCCTGGTTAAACTTGGGAGACCCGAATCTTAGATTCACAGCTACATACAGCAAAACGAGGGTCAACTTCCTAGACATCTGTATTAAAAGTGAGGATAGTCAACTAAAAGTAGAGCTCTACAAAAAAGAATCAGATCGTAACACCATTCTGCACTACCAGAGCTACCACCCAAAGAGCCAAAAAGACTCAATACCGTTTGGGGAGTTTCTTCGTCTGAGAAGGAATTGTACAGACCTGACGGACTTCCACAAACATGCTGGAGATATGAAAAGGAAATTCAGAGAACGTGGATACCCCAAGAAACTGATCGAGCACTCATTTAAGCGAGCTCGGTATTATGACAGGGAAAGCTTACTAAACAAAAAAGAGAAGAAAAATGTAAAAGAGAAAATAGTGATGGTCAGCCAGCATTCTGTGATAGCCAACCAAGTAAAAAACATAATTAACCATAATTGGAAAATTCTCAACAATGGACCTGACACCAACATTTTAGAACGTCCGCTGTTCGCCTATAGAAAAAACAAAAATCTGAGATCAAACCTGGTACACACATACAGGGATGATGTGGTAGAAAATCAGTTGACAATCACTGGTAATAAAGCAGTTGGAAATAACAAATGCGGCAACTGCTGCATCTGTGATCTCTGTGTGGTTACCAAAAAAGTGGTACACAATGGAACCACACACGAGATAACAACTCTAAACAACTGCAGAACGAAAAATGCAGTATACATGATCCTCTGCCCATGCGAGCTAGCTTACATAGGCGAAACAGGCCGTGAAGTAAGAGTCAGGATCAGCGAACACAGGTCCGCAATTAAAAACAACAAAGAAAATGCTCCTCTGGTGGCACACTGGAAGGAGAAAGGCCACAATGAGAAAGATATCAGATGGATTATTGTAGAACGCATAAAAGAACTGACCAGACTAGGCGATAGCACCAGTAGGCGCAAACAACAAGAACAGTGGTACATGATGAAATTCAACACAATTAAAAAAGGCCTTAACTCAAGAGAAGAATGGGAGGCATTGATATAATACTTCTAGAATAAAATCAGGTGCAACCCCACATCCCATAGTAACCGGCATAACAGTGATTTGAAGATAGCATTTCTTAATGAACCACGTAAGCTTTGTATGTATAAAATACCTTTATCATCCCAAAACATAGGTGATCGCCACTAACATCAGGCAAAATAATAAACGTGACGATGGAACGTATTTTCTAAAATTTAAATAAATGTCACACCATCTCTAGAATAAGCAACCCGGGTCAATAAATGAAAACAGATGAATGTAAGGAAGTTACACTATATCCACTCAGTGGTGGGGGCGCTACCGACATAGAGAACGTCCCAACCGAAAGAACACAAATCAGCTGGTAACCACATCCTGTCAGTAAGCTGACATAAATGGTATAATCAGTAGGATTGCAGTCTCTAAAATCTAAATAAATAACGCACCCTGTATAAAGAAAGTAAACAAAATAAATGAAAAGAGAGGAACATAAAAGAAAGTTACACTATATCTGGGAAAATTAGCTGATAATCATAAATGGTATAATCAGTAGGATCGCAGTCTCTAAAATCTAAATAAATAACGCACCCTGTATAAAGAAAGTGAACAAAATAAATGAAAAGAGAGGAACATAAAAGAAAGTTACACTATATCTGGGTCCCGGGGACCGTCCGAAGATGGCGCCGTAGTAAAGTAGAACAATGCACAAGAAAGCAAGCGATCAGCGATCAGCGAAATACCAAAACACACAAAAAAGTCGAGAAATAGATCGCATGATTTAAAGAGTACAACTGAACATACTTTATTAAAGCAGAAACGGCACTACGTGAAAAGTAACACACTTCCCACTAGTCTCAGAACGAGCTAAATCACCACTCTAAGATGGCGGCGTCACTAACGTAGAAAACGCCCCCAGCAAAAAGAAAACTAAACAGCTGTAAACTATATGCTGACAGCAAAATGATATAAATAATGGGCTGGCCGACATGGCCACCAGATAGCGGTTCAAACGAGGCAGACGCACGACGGCCCAAGCAGTAAGGTAAGAACGAGCATCCTCCGCGAGTGGGAGCCGTGGGGGGAGGAGATCCGAGATCTTAGATTTAGGTTAATAAGCCGGGGGCGAGTGCACTCTAGGACGGGGACGCTTTTTAATGAATAATTAGTAAGCCTCCACCTAATAATGAAAGAATAGTGCTCGCCTATCATACAAAAAAAGGTAACAGACGGTTTTCCCCTCAGATAACAAGAGGGTTTTTCCTCTCAATGTAGATAATGTGGGAGGTAGCACACCACAGAATACGCCTCAATTCCGACTTTAGAATACGGGATAAGGTGGGCATATCCCTGTGTTTCAAATAATAAGCAAGGTGGTAGAGGCTTCATCCCCTACAAATCGACATGTTCGTATGATGGCTTTAGAATATATCGACAGAATACGCCTTAAGTCCAACTTCAGAATACAGGAGAAGGAGGGCATACCCCTTTGATTTAAATAATAAGCAAGGAGATAGATGCTTTATCTCCTACCGATTGACATGTTCTTTTGATTCCACTAGAACGTATCCAGTTCCTGCAAGGACATCAGTTAATATATGCCCGTTTGAAGTGGGTTTTATAACTATTTCAGGTAAGACTACATTCATATAAAGTAAATATAAAACAGGTGTTAGGATAGAAAGAACTAATAGATCCATGACCAGAAATAAATTTCCCCTTCCTTCATCTAATTAGATACAAATCTAGAAAAGAAGAAAAACACCAGACTAATAAGAAGATAAAAGAACCCCATAGGAGGAGTCGCTCCAAAAACAAAAAGGTAATTATCAACCAAGAGGAGAGAGCTAGATTAAATAGTAGAATAAACAACTACAAGTATACCTTTGTTTTCATTAGGTATATGCTCCTAATAAGGAAGGAGACCGGACAAACTTTGACATAACAGAATCCCAAAGTAGGAGGTTTTTTGAGAAAGAAAAAAGGTAAACAAAGCCCTCAAGAATACATGGTGTTGACCCCTTTTTTTCATTCAACTGAAACCCATATGTTTTTCCTCAGGCCAATCTAGCCAGAGCTAAAAACTGCTTTAAATCCAACTGTTCGGGGACAACGCCAAAGGCGCCCACTACCTAGAGCTAGAGGATTTAAGAAACCTTCCTCCCTCGACCCTAAGGTGAGAACGTGGGCAATACATAATATGCTATAACTATCTCACGTTGGATATAAGAGTCCCCGCTTTCTGGTTTCCACACAGAATCATGTTTGGAGGGCACCAAGGGTCTTTGTAAAACGGATTACAGAGCAGATGATTGCAAATTTACAATGAAAGATAATGTTGATACTATATGGTTACTGGACTGTAGATAAGGTTTCGAAACATGAGCTATGTAATTGGGCAGCGGCCTTGCATTACCCACCAGAAAATGTATAGATAACCAGTTAGTGGATAAAGTATTGAATGATATGCAAAACCACAACAGATGGATTTACCACTATGACAATGGTGAAAGAGGAGATGATTAAGACATGTAATAGAATAATAGGCACTGATATGATATCATTTTGCCCCTTATAATAGGGAGAGCGAAGCCCTGCATGTACAGGGAAAACCCCAACTAAGAAGTCCTGAAGAAGGTGCCACCTTATCAAGTGGATAGCACCGAAACGCGTCGACGCAGTCATTTACGAGAGAATCCACTTAAGCCTAAATACACATGAGATGTACATACAATTTTGTCACATTTGTGTAAGATCGTACAAGTAATGTCAGGCTAGTGGATCTGATAATCAAGTGTGGCTAAAATATCCAAGTACCACTGTTTTATAGGGGGTCTGTTTACTTTGCTATGGATTGTGATATCTTCTTTTGTATATGATATATAATATGTTTTGTATGAACTTATATGCTTTATCGCCATCTTGTATGTTCTTGTTTTATTAACCTTTTATGTTTCAGGGAAAGATCCTTTGAAATTTTAAATGTATGTTTTTTTTATTGTAAAATATTGGTTGTTTTAATAAAGCACTAGATTGTTAACAAACTTTTTCTCTGTGGAAATCATTATGTTAATATTTTCCTGCCAGACGGTGTTCTATAGCAGTCTGTAAACTAGATACTATAGTGCAACTGCTAGGTTCTAGACATCACAGCCGTTCAAACCTATCCCAGGGATTTCCCTTTGACTTTGTGTCCTTGCACCCTGTTCCCTGGTGACAGTGGGGTACCCTCTCTTTTGAAACTTATTGGGCCGATGCCCAGCAGACCTCTGCCTTCAGGGTTACCGTGAGAAGGGCACATTCTTTCATATCCTGTGATCCTGCACTGTTAAAAGGTCCTAAAGGCTGCCACTACAGAAGCTTTCTGCGGAAATCATGGGGGCAGGCATCCCGGGCTCAGCAATCCCGGGCTGAGCAACAATGTGTCTTGTACACATTTAGGGGGAGGATCCACTGCAGAGATATGAAAAAATATGGTTATCTTTTGGCCTAGCAGTGTCCAAACACAACATACCACGCTTGTGGGGTGCAAGAGAAGCTCCAACTGTGGTGGGATGGGAGCGATACATGGACTGGTGTATGTCAAATGAAAAAACAATTATTTGGGAAGGGGGTGTCCACGCAAATAGGAAAAAATATGGTCAGGGTGGCGCTCCTGTAGAGGAACGGATGTGGAGTCCAGTGAAAGTCCCAGTGGCCTTGGGGAGAATTCTCGCCGATATTACAATAATTTGGTTTTGTGTGGTGCTCATTGTATCAGGTCTGAAGTCAACGTATTATGTGGTGGATGTATTGTGTGGTGGGGCCCATCCCTAATTATGACACCTGATGATAATACACAGTGTATATGCTGCTGTTCAGTTATAAAAATCAATAAAAAGATCTTGGGGCGGAAAAAGAAGATTGACTAAATTATGCAGCAAGAAAAGTCAAATTGTGCAACATGAGCACATTTTGTGAGGATATTCATTGTCATTTTTACACATAACATCACTGTCTTTGAACAGATTTAACAATGTTTAACATCATAATTCAACACTAAGCAATTGCAGGATAACCAGTCAACTTTTCAAAGGTCCCTCAACTGTGCCAGAACAGTTTAACCACACTTTTAGTATTTTTGATCCCTTTGAGCTAGAAATAATTTAGGTTGTTAAACTCTGCAGATTATGGGGTAGATGATGGATTGTGACAAATCCGGAAAATCTATAATATGCAGAAAACACTGCAGCTGTAGAGTCTCATAATTCCTGTGGCCCTACCAATAACTAAACACATTTCTTTTGTTAGAGGGAACCCTCCAGAAGCACAACTTCAACATTCTAGAGATACAAAAAAGCTATTGGAAATTTAAGTAACACACATCTCTGAATCGTGTTTATGGGTCAAACATCCTCATCTATCACTTATCTATATCCACTGGGGACACCAATAAAGCAAACTGACACCATCAGGAGGCATTCTCTATTCACTTTTCGCCTCTGCACCACTATTTAGGCTCAACCACCCTATATAGGATCCCCTCCTTGGCAACACCATTAGAGCTCCCATTATAGAAGAGAAGTAGCCCACACCACAGCTTTCCCACCGCAAGGGTGTGAGGAGGGGCTCTATGTTGAAGCATGCCATTCATGGGGTGGGTGAGGGCTTTGTCCTTTAAATAAAGAACTCCTATCACATGCAACAAGACTGTGATCCTACTAGACTTTATTTTTTGTTTTTATTGTCCCACCCGTAGATTTGGGTTACTTTAATTACCATTAGCATATTTGTGTCTTTGGAATAACTATAAGCCTCTAAAACGGAAACCCTTAAATAAACTCTTAAGCTGATAATAATTTTAGAAGTGTGGCTCAAATGGTTAGAGCGGCAGACCCTGATGCAGATGTCTGGTCCGGGACCAGCGTTCAATACCCGCCTCGGCGGGTCTTGGGCTCAATTTCCTCGGACCTGATAATTCTCACCTCGTGCCTATTCTAATCATGGGTCCCACTCTGCAACTCTGGGCAATAGCTTGCTTAATCTCCACAACGGCCCCAACAGCGCTGGGATGCCTGGCTTCACCTTGGGGGTGCCCAGGAGTGGACATTTCACAGGGAAAAAATCCAGGAAGGGTTCCTAAGCGGTATACGGACAGTGCCCGGACACTTCCGTTGGAGGTAGCTGTGCGCTTTACAAAGGCTGGCATTTACATTTACATTTAGCTATAAAATTCCTAAATGTTCTAGCAAAGTTGAAGCTACCGTTTCCAGCAACACTGGGTTGTTTTGACTGATGTGCTGTTACCTGTTTGACTAGCATGTCTATCGCTCTCAAAACCTACTCCCGCCAATCTATACCTTCCTCTCCATCTTATGACTAACCCTGTAAGTGTGCCATATGATGACCGCCTACAATCAGGTTTATTGATTTGCTTGGGGAATGTAGATACAGTCTTCTAGATGTTGAGTTAAGCTACACTTGCCATTGCTATATATAGCAATTTAAGTGAAACACAGTTTGAACTATATAACCTTGAAACTGTGTGTCTGGGTGTGGCTACCTCTTAGATGGTTACTTAACAAAGATTTAGATTAAGATACTTTCCCTACATTAAGACCTATTTGGAAAAAGTGGGGGGCCTTTAATGTGGCAGGCAAATGATCTCCCTCTAGGCCCTTATCTTATGGTTGCCGAGTATTTAGGATATTGCAGCATGTACGTATTGCAGAGTCACATTTAGTGCCCATGTCCAAAACCACTTGTAAAAACAAATTGGGCATCAACCATAGGCCGAGCCTTAATAGCTCATGAGGACATCAAGCTTAAGCAAACCGTGCACTAGCAAGTTACCACCATGAGCCGATTCTTCTTTCTGGCATTGGATTCAGAAGCAAGGAAATAACATTTATTTCAGTTCTTCAAACCCCAGGGGCTGGCTAGATAAAGAGTATAGATGCATGCATGCATACATACAAAGCGTGGGACCGCTTTCGGGGATTCACCCTCATCAGCTAGACGTTGTGAGTAAAAGAGCGATGGATTAAACCCTTATGTTTGTGACTGGGGGGTGAAAGTTTGCATTGTTCAGGATTCCGTCCAACATTTGTTCCTTTTGCTTGGATCTTTTATAAGAAAATGTTTTTCTCAATAGCCATCACCTTAGCTATGAGACTGGGAGTGGGGTGGTCAGTCATGAGCCCTATCTTAATTTTTTTTTCTAAGAGAAGGTGGCCCTTTGTCCTTGTCCTTCGTTCTGCCCCAATTTTCCTCTGACTGCTGTAGGGCTTCTTTATTTATGTGCAGCGCACAGTTCCCTTTGGTCTCCGATATTTTTATTCCCCTTGTATATCCAACAATTTTCAGGCAACAATAAAAGTGCCAAGATACCTCTGGTGATTAATGTACCTGCTGGAGAGAGATCAGAGTTTTGTCTAGTGGCAAGTTTTGACTCATCTATGGTAGCACAGACAGTTAATATACCTGCTGCATTGAGCATATACTATGTAGTTCACAGAAAATAGCTTAGTGGGTTACTACTGCTTTTATTCACAGAGATCCTGTTGATACTGTGCAATTCATAAATTACAATCGTAATCTAGGTGGTTTGAAAGTTATGCTTTTTTCCCCAGTCTTTCATTATCCTAATTTTGCTAAAAGGGGTTTGGGTAGGAATAAAATCTTAAGTTAACCCTAACCACTTGTTTTACGTTCTGAATCCTGAGTGTGCTTCCCCAGACTAAGCACCATTAAAGAATCCCTACCAGTATGAATGACGTGAATCCTACACCTTGAAGTCCCCTTTGTCTTACCTAACATTTTCTATACACTGATTTACACACCTATGATTCGCTGTATGCATTTGTGATGTAAATTGCACCGACACCCTACATAGGTATGAGAGGCGCTAAAAAACAAATGAAATACATGTGAGGGAGGGGCTTTGGAGAAATGAGAGGCACTGTTGGAGGGTGGTAGGGAGGGAATCATTGACGAGCCCCAATAAAGATTGCTGTATCCCGGTGCACTGCAAGGTCGTCACAAACTATGTTTTACAAACGAATACAATGGAGTGACTTTGGAGAAATGAGAGGCACTGTTGTAGGGTGGTATGGAGGTAATCATTGACGAGCCCCAATAAAAATTGCTGTATCCCGGTGCACTGCAAGGTCGTCACATACTATGTTTTAAAAACGAATACAATGGATTATATAAGAAGAATGTGTTGTATAATGCAATTAATTTGACATTTGGCCCAAAATGTTCTTGGTGCAAGAAACACCCCCAAACCCTCCTTGTAGTGGTCAGACTCATTTGCTGCGGTCGCTCTCTATGCACCCAACTTATTGGTAACATTTTTCAGGACCTCTTTGAGGTGCCGGTCCGGCACTTCACGTTAGTACTGGAATGAGAAAGTGATGCCTCGGAATAGTGTTTTGTGAACTGGAATGTCCCGATGACTTATTAGTAATCTTAATTAAACGAAGATTTAGGTACTGTTGAGAAAAATTCACCACCATATATGGTGCTCTTCAGATTATCTCGTTGCACAAACATCGAACAGAGTCAATGTTTTATAGTCCAGGAGAAAATCATTTCAATTTGGTCATGTCACAGGAGTCGTCCTTCACACCAGAGAACGGGACCGTGTAGCTAATTATCACCTCCATGTTGCCGCAGTACAACCAACTAGTTTATAAAGCCAAATTAATTCAGTGAAAACTTGCTTGCAGGAAGGGAGTGTAACCAGTTTAGTCTTGCAATAGGTCATACCAAGTTCTAGTGGAAAGAACTTGGAGTGCCCTGGTAACAAAGGGTGAAAGATATTTCTTTCTTCCTTGCAACGGTATAGTGCTAAAATAAAATGTAAGCGTGATATAGGGCACTAGCACCTGCTTGTCGTGACCATGATCATAGAACTGCCTAAATGCCATACTGAATGAGGTCATTGTAAACGCCTTCCTAATGAAGGTTGCTTTGATCCAGCTCGAAGTTTCCAGAACGCATGAAAAATACAAATAAAGATTATTTTTTAAATGGAAGCGTGGACCTCTGTAGGCTTTCAAGCAAATTGTTGGTCATAACTGTGTCCGATCTGGGCTGGGAAAAAAACACCAATAAGGTCCAAGGGCTACTAAATATATGTAACCTGGTGGGGAAAGTTGTGACTAATGATAAAGAAATTCAGACAGACAGTGTAGCAATATTTAAATAATGTCGGGAGCAGGAGGGGAGTGAAAGTAACTTGGTACGACATGTGATTGGCATGCGGCGGAGACAGTGCTGGTATGGAGCCAATATTTAATTTTTCACAATCTTTGCCTGGCCTGTTCTATTGATCTTACGCTGACCTCTCTTTATCCACCTACATTTACGCCTATCTCTTCCCCAGCCCATTGCCTCGTAGTCCACAACAGGACAGTAATCATTCCAGACTTGTTTCTACAGCATTTTGTTTCTTTAAGGTCCATTGTATGATCGTATTTCTTTTTGAGTTACCTTTAATTATTTTTGGTGTGTTAAAAACATTTAAACTCAAGTTACCACTTCTTTCTTCGAATCATGTATTTGTTTCATGTTGCATTATTTTAATTCTACTTTTTTTCCTTTGGCAGTTTACTAGTAAAAAGAACTCCTCGAAGCGTAGGATACCGGCCTGATTGTAAGTGATATTTTATTTCAATATACTAATGAATAAAAAATGTTTAGTGGTTATTGTGAGAGGAAGGATATTGTTCCAGCATTTGGGTAGAAACTAGTCGTTCTCTTCCAGGGGATACTCATTAATAGTCATAAGCACTGAATAATCTCCGCCCATGAGCGGGAACCCGGAACATATAATAAAATATATATATATATATGTGTAAATACATATAATAGTACATAGTACTAAACAAATTATACACATATATATTTATAACCAATAAAAATGCAGCCCAACATAACCCATAGGCTAATAAAGCCATAATTACATATTTTCTGCAGTATGAAAATAAATCATATAAATAATGCAATAAAAAGGCATGAGCCTCAAAAGCATTCCATAATCAGCAGAAAAACTTTATTTTCATCAAAGAATTTGTAATAAAAGGCAATTAGCCTAAGAAGGCTGCATACAGAAAACTATCCCTGTATAGAAAATCAGACTGACACCTCGCCTTTAAGGCATCAGAGAATCTGAACACTTTGCCTTTAAGGCCTCCAGGGGAACTCTGTTTCCATCATGCACCACAGGTGACAGTTGGGTCAGTTCTTTTTTCCGGCTTGTTCTGTGAGGAACCTGGAACTTGAGCTCGGTTGAATTTGACTGTTTTCAGTCAGAATTTGGTTTTTTTCCTGTCTTTTTTGACAGAATTGGCTTTTGGTGGTGTTCTACCTTTTCTGACTAAATCTTTAGAAAAATTTTAGTCAGTTATGCCACCTTTATTCTACAAGTGCCCTTCCTGTGGGAAGAAGATGTCCAAAACAGATCCTCATTCTGTTTGTGTGGTTTGTCTCCCTTCCACACATGATGTAGAAAAATGTTACCATTGCCTCAAGCTTTCTAGCAGAACTTTGAAAGAGAGAGAAAAAGTTCGGCTTTTGGGGCTGATGGAGAGAGAACGACGGCGTGAAAAGGGGGCAAGGAGTGTTTTGTCATCTGGAAGATCTCTTTCTCACCCAAAACGTCGAAGATCTGCTTCTCCTGAAGGTAACAGCAAGAAAAAACGACATCAGGAAGCGTCGACGTCGAAGAAAGTAAGTGCGGCGTCGAAATCAAGGTCGACGTCGAGACCGCAGAAAACTGCATCGACGTCGAAGACATCGCCGGTGAGGCATAAGTCGGCGTCGAAGCGAAGATCGAGGTCGCCGTCGAGAAGTGTATCGACGTCGAGACATCTGGTGTCGAATGCTGTGAGGACGACGTCGAGAGCAGCGCGTTCGACGTCGAGAGAGAGAATGCGATCGACGTCGAGAGGAAGAGTTCGATCGGCGTCGAGAGAGAAGTTCAGATCGACGCCGAGAGACGAAGGTACGAGGTCGAGACCTGAAAAGAGAAGACGATCCAGATCGCCGTCGAGACATGGTTCGACGTCGAGGCATGCCTCGGGCTCGAGGCTTGAGAAAGTCCAGTCGGCGTCGAGAAAATGTCCGACGTCGAGGAAGTCGACGTCGAGATCGCCGGTGTGTGTCTCACGGTCGACGTCGAGACATTCTAGATTAGCCTCTCTGACCTCTCATAGGTCTTTGTTGAGGTCTGAATCAGCGTCGAGGCGTTGGATGACCCTCCAAAGTCTGTTTCACACGACCTACAGTCAAGAGCATCGGTGAGCAGATCTCCTGTGGTCGGAGCTTCTCCACACCAAGATTCTTCAGTGGTGGCTCATTCTGACTCTATGTCAAGGAAGTCAGCGTCAGGAGAAAGACAGGTGGTTCCCAGAGAGGTGCAGGCTCCAGCTTCTGGGTCTCCACATTCAGTTGGGAGTACTTCCTCATCTGCTTCTTCTTCTTCGTTGGGAATGCAGATTGTGCAGGTTTCCCCGGAGGGCTCTCCGGTGCGTAAAACACCACCTGCAGGTATGTCTCCAAGATGGCTAGAAAGCATCCGTCATTGGAAGATGCAGCCAAGACCTAGTCAAGGACCACTGACTATGGGGGCCTCGAGACCAGCGGCTGGTGGTTCTCCAAGGAGATCCAGATCTCCAGTGCGAAGGCTTTCACATTCTAGGGAACGCAGTAGGCATCGGTCTACTACTCCTGAGAGAAGACATAGATCTCCTGCTTCTTCATCTTCAACAAGGTCTACTTACAGAGACTATTCGCCCACGATTTCATCAACACCACCCTCTAGGGTTTCGCCTGTAGATGATTTGGGAACTTTCAATGATGTTTTGTGTCGTGGGGCGAGTAAATTCAATATTACCATGACAGTACCTCAGGTGAAATATTCTGTCATTTTTGAGACTCTGCATCAAAAGTCCTCTGCTAGGCCTCTTCTTTTATTGGTGCCTGGTTTGTTGGAACCGGCAATGAAGACTTTTTTGACGCCAGCAACTGTAGGATCAGATCCTTCAAGGATTGCGAAAAAGTATAAGGCACCTGATCAAGACCCCTTGTTCCTGCGCACAGATCCGCCACCAGATTCTCTCATAGTGGCTGCAGCCAGGAAGGCCCATTCGGCTACATCTGTCTCGTCTGCCCCTCCTGAGAAAGACAGTAAAAATATGGATTCCTTGGGCCGAAGGATGTGTAACACAGCTGGTTCGGTCATGAGAGTGGCCAGTGCTGCGGTTTGCTGGGTCGCTATGATCGCCTCTTATGGGACTCTATGGCGAGGTTTGCAGACAAACTTCCAAAGTAAGATCAGAAAGATTTCCTAGAGATTGTGGAAGAAGGTGGTTTGGTTGCTAACCAAAGTATAAGTGCAGCTGCGGATTCCGCTGATCTGGCAGCTCACGGTTATGCCTACGGCATATGCTCCAGAAGATCGGCTTGGCTGCGTCTCACGGGTCTAAAGCCGGACTCCCAAAGAAAGATAGTTAACCTAAAATACAATGTCCCACAGCGGATCAACTAGCAAGCACCTCAGATTTCCAAAGTCCCATAAATTGTATATATAGTTGTCTGCTGTGATTGAGTCCCACTGGAATCCCAGACGAGAAATGTCAAAAGTAAATGGTGGCAGCACCAAAATTGAAAGTAAATCAATGGAGCCAAAGGTTTATTCCAAATGTAATTTTTTCTTTTTATTTTCTTATTTCTCAAGGTGCACAAGACAGCCAACGCGTTTCGCTCCAAAAAGGAGCTTCGTCAGGGCTGAAACAAACGTGAAATATACATATATATTAAAAAAACATACTGACACAAAGTACAATAACATTTAAAAACAAATACAACATACAATGTACATGAAAAAACACCAAGATGTCTCGAAGAACTCAATAAGTACAATAACCACATTATTTAACAAAGTTTTTATATATGAACAAAGAATCTTCTTAAGGTAATTAGGTCATTCTGGTCGTTAACCCATTTTGGGAAGCAGATTTAAGAAAAGAAATAAAAAAGGGGGGATAGAAGGTAAGTAGCGCGGAAAGTCTTAAGTAAAAAGAGGAGGGACAGGAGAGGAAATAATAAATGAACAATCAATTATGAAACAAGAATATTAAACAAAAGCATATTGATAAAAGAATAGTTCTATACGGAACAGTGTGGACCCTAAAGTCAAAATTGACTAATCACAGGTAATCCCAAGAGTGTACCGTAAGGTTTCTCACCAATTATGATGAACGATAAGTCTTTCAATAGTGCAGTCAGGATGAATAGAGAAGTTCTAACCAATATGATAAACCACAAAACTAAAAAGCAGAAAATATTTTTTGGGTAAATATATAAACAATATATATCAATCACCAAATTGCAGAATCCTCGAAAGCATAAACAGTGACAAGAGCATCAATAGTGTAGAGAAATACTTAAAAAACAATACAATAATCAAATAGGACTTATTCCATAGTGTAAACCAAAGTAGCAGTCTCTCACCTATGATAATTAGTCCTAGTCGGAAGTAAGATTATCACATAAGGCCGACTAGTCAGTATAGATGTCATGGGCAGTCATGGGCGGACTGTTCCAAAATATGTCTAAACAAAGAAGAGAGACAAAATGAAGAGACAAAAGTAAATGAAAAAAATAATAAAAAAAGAAGTAAAAAGGGGGGACATGCGGATACCGGAACGCTTTCATTTAATAGCAATTCTAAAATGACTGATTCCAAAAACACACAAGCTGTGTGGTTGTAAATCTACTGATAGCGTCGGGCCTACATGACAGTATATATTAAATAAATATATACGGCATCTTTAGCTTCATTACACAAGTAAAGTCAATAATTCTAAGTTGAAAATTACTCACATTGATATTCTAAGTATAGTGCATAGAGCAACGTTTGCGCAGTCCTTGATAAGCTGCCATACCACGAGCTGTAATCAACAAATAAATAATGGGCTTGAACAATTATAAACTTTCTAGTTAGAACAAGTGCAGCATTCATAATCATCCACATTGCACAGATACGTAATACGACAAAAAGCCCAAGGTACCTCCCCATGGGCTTGAACAAATATAAACTTTCTAGTTAGAACAAGTGCAGCATTTATAATCATCACATGAAGACGAAAAAATAATCAAAACCGTTCTAGCCACTATGATCAATATACATGTCGCACATATCCAGGAACCATGCATATTTCAAGGAACCAGTTACCCCAGACGTTTACAATTGTGACCGGCAATTTCATAATAAACGCATGCAAAAAAACGCCACAATAACATTTTAGGAACAAAGTCCATAGTCAAAAGAAGGGGGGGTCCCAGGGCGCTTAAAGTACAGCCAGTCTAAACGAAAAGAGTGGCTCGCTCAATTTAAAAAGATAATCCGAAACGGAGCCCCACAGAGCAGCTTACCTGCAGGAGGAGATTACAGCACCAACAGTCCAACGCGGAAACACTCGAACAGTGGCCGCGAAGACGAGACGGCTTTTTGGGAAAACCCGCGCCTTGGTCATGTGATCCCGGAAACCAATCCTGAGGGAAATGGAGGACGGATATATCACGTGGGCGGCCCCACAGTATAAGGGGCATAAATGTAAAAACAAAACATGTAATTGAGGCGGCCATGATGGAATAGGTATGGCGGTAATGAAAACACAATGAGTGTAGGTAATATGCTTCACGGAAAAAGCATAAACAAATAAATTAGAAGAACGGTAAAGGAACCTCGCCGTTTGTTGCCAAAAAACCGACAATTATCTCCTAAAAAGTAAATAAACTAAACAGGTTGATTTTAATGGAATCCGGTCATTAATAATTGTGAAGGGACAGAAATAGGGTAAAGAATGTAGGTAAAGAAAAAAATGAAGAAAAAGGGACACAAGAAGTAATAATGTTACACATGAAAGCAAAATTTGACAACAGTGTAATGTAAACAAATAAAAAAAAACACCAATTACTGACAAAAAGTAAATGTAATAAGAATACAGGTTGGACCAAGCAGAATAAAAAACCTCTAGAGTGTCTGTGTATAGAAGTGAACACAATCAGGTCCAATAAAAAATTCAATGGTCAAAACTGGTCAGAGGGCGTCCACTGGTGAACCAAACAACATGTTGTAAGAGTTTGAGAGTAAAAGGAATTGCTGGCTGTCATCAATGAAAGATTGTGTGAGTGGAAGGATTCACACCTCCTCACAGAGGATGAATTCAAATTCTTACATGTGTTGCACCCGTCTTTTCCTTGTATATACATTCTCCCGAAAATTCATAAGGAGGGTGGGGGGTTTCCACCGGGCAGACCTATTATCTCAGGGGTGGGCTCACCCACTGAAGGGCTCTCCCACTATGTTGATCTCAAACTGCAAAAATATGTCTTTGGTCTACCCTCGTACATTCGTGATAGCAAGGACATATTGGTGAAACTCAATGGTTTCGAGTGGTCGGATGACCTCTATTTTGTGACATTGGATGTCACCAGCCTCTATACTTGTATAGATAGTGTATGGAAAAATGGCGGTGCAGTCGTTTCTAGATCGAGAGGATGCCCAGCTATACTCACAGAATGAGATGGTCATGCAGATGATAGATCTCATCTTGTTGAATAACTTCTTTCTTTTTGACGGTCGCTGGTACCAGCAGACCAGTGGTACCGCGATGGGTTCCAGGTTTGCTCCCTCGTACGCCTGCCTCTTTATGGGGTGGTACGAGAGGGAGCATGCCTGGGGCCGATGTGCCTCCCCCTGGACCAATAATATTGTGTTCTGGGGGAGGTACATCGATGATGTGATTTGTCTGTGGTCAGGTACAACTGGGGAACTTGCTGATTATTGTTTGTATCTCAATGACAATCCCTATAATGTTAAGTACACCATGTCATATAACAAGAGCAGCATCAACTTTCTAGATATTACGTTTTATGTAAAAGATGGTCGAGTCCATAGCAAACTGTATAGGAAGGAAACCTCCTGTAACTCTGTACTGCTTGCGTCTAGTGCTCATGCTAGCTCAGTAATTAAAAATATCCCTTTTGGTGAACTCACAAGAGTACGTAGAACATGTAGTGAACCAGACACATTCAGGGAAAATTTAAACGATACGAAACTCAGATTTCTCAAACGTGGCTATGATCGTAAAACTGTGGATAGAGCGGTATCCAGAATTGAGACAGTAGACAGGGACTCTACCCTGGCTAACAAGAACAAGAGTACTAAAGGTGATAAAGAATCTAACAGAGTGAGGTTTGTCACCCAGTACACGTCCTGCAGTGACAAAATATTCAATATTTTCAGGAAAAACTGGCACTTGTTAATTGGAATTGAGGGCATAAAAAAACCACATAGGTGAAAAACCATTGATTACTTACAGGAGGGGTGTTTCCCTACGGAATGAATTATGTCCCAGTTATGTAGTCACACCAACGAGAAAGGGGAACTGGCTACCTCCAAAACCACCAGGCTTTTTTACATGTGGATCATGTAATGTTTGTGAGATGGGTAAGAACAAGATCACCTCATTTTCATACAATAGCGATCGAAGGTTTGAAATCAAACATTTTTGCAATTGTAACACCCCCTACACGGTCTATGTCCTAGGTTGCCCTTGTGACCGTATATATGTGGGTAGCAGTATACGGCCGCTGAAACTAAGAATCCAAGAACATCGAAGGGCAATTATCAATAGGGACATTAGACATCCTATCATGGAACACTACAATATGGAACATTTAGATAATGACAACTTTTGGTTCCACGCGATCCAGCACATCCCCTGTAATAAAAGGGGGGGGTAATAGGGAGTTAACCCTAAGGAGGGAGGAAGCCAAATGGATTTGTCGATTAAGAGCAATCAATCAGGGACATAATTTCGATAATGAGCTTCACCACTTTTTATAGTGTGCCCCTTGCTCCACTCCTTTGCTCTAGGGTCAGTGTCCTGCACCTCTGTTTTAAGATTGAAAATTCACCATTGGCAAGAATTGGTAAACTATGGAATATGCAGTTGAGGATATAATTCTGCTAAAGAGCTACATCATCTCTGTATGATGTATTCTCTACTGTAACTTCTAATGAAAATACCAAGTTTTTCATCTTTATTTGATTCTCAATTTTAATTCGACTCAATGTTGTCCACTTTGGGCCACCGCCAGCAATTCCTTTTACTCTCAAACTCTTACAACATGTTGTTTGGTTCACCAGTGGATGCCCTCTGACCAGTTTTGACCATTGAATTTTTTATTGGACCTGATTGTGTTCACTTCTATACACAGACACTCTAGAGGTTTTTTATTCTGCTTGGTCCAACCTGTATTCGTATTACATTTACTTTTTGTCAGCAATTGGTGTTTTTTTTTATTTGTTTACATTACACTGTTGTCAAATTTTGCTTTCATGTGTAACATTATTACTTCTTGTGTCCCTTTTTCATTATTTTTTTCTTTACCTACATTCTTTACCCTATTTCTGTCCCTTCACAATTATTAATGACCGGATTCCATTAAAACCAACCTGTTTAGTTTATTTACTTTTTAGGAGATAATTGTCGTTTTTTTGGCAACAAACGGCGAGGTTCCTTTACCGTTCTTCTAATTTATTTGTTTATGCTTTTTCCATGTAGCATATTACCTACACTCATTGTGTTTTCATTACCGCCATACCTATTCCATCATGGCCGCCTCAATTACATGTTTTGTTTTTACATTTATGCCCCTTATACTGTGGGGCCGCCCACGTGATATATCCGTCCTTCATTTCCCGCAGGATTGGTTTCCGGGATCACATGACCAAGGCGCGGGTTTTCCCGAAAAGCTGTCTCGTCTTCGTGGCCACTGTTCGAGTGTTTCCGCGTTGGACTGTTCGTGCTGTAATCTCCTCCTGCAGGTAAGCTGCTCTGTGGGGCTCTGTTTCGGATTATCTTTTTAAATTGAGCGAGCCACTCTTTTCGTTTAGACTGGCTGTACTTTAAGGGCCCTGGGACCCCCCCTTCTTTTGACTATGGACTTTGTTCCTAAAATATTATTGTGGCGTTTTTTTGCATACGTTTATTATGAAATTGCCGGTCACAATTGTAAACGTCTGGGGTAACTGGTTCCTTGAAATATGCATGGTTCCTGGATATGTGCGACATGTATATTGATCATAGTGGCTAGAACGGTTTTGATTATTTTTTCGTCTTCATGTGATGATTATAAATGCTGCACTTGTTCTAACTAGAAAGTTTATATTTGTTCAAGCCCATGGGGAGGTACCTTGGGCTTTTTGTCGTATTACGTATCTGTGCAATGTGGATGATTATGAATGCTGCACTTGTTCTAACTAGAAAGTTTATAATTGTTCAAGCCCATTATTTATTTGTTGATTACAGCTCATGGTATGGCAGCTTATCAAGGACTGCGCAAACGTTGCTCTATGCACTATACTTAGAATATCAATGTGAGTAATTTTCAACTTAGAATTATTGACTTTACTTGTGTAATGAAGCTAAAGATGCCGTATATATTTATTTAATATATACTGTCATGTAGGCCCGACGCTATCAGTAGATTTACAACCACACAGCTTGTGTGTTTTTGGAATCAGTCATTTTAGAATTGCTATTAAATGAAAGCGTTCCGGTATCCGCATGTCCCCCCTTTTTACCTCTCTTTTTTTATTATTTTTTTCATTTACTTTTGTCTCTTCATTTTGTCTCTCTTCTTTGTTTAGACATATTTTGGAACAGTCCGCCCATGACTGCCCATGACATCTATACTGACTAGTCGGCCTTATGTGATAATCTTACTTCCGACTAGGACTAATTATCATAGGTGAGAGACTGCTACTTTGGTTTACACTATGGAATAAGTCCTATTTGATTATTGTATTGTTTTTTAAGTATTTCTCTACACTATTGATGCTCTTGTCACTGTTTATGCTTTCGTGGATTCTGCAATTTGGTGATTGATATATATTGTTTATATATTTACCCAAAAAATATTTTCTTCTTTTTAGTTTTGTGGTTTATCATATTGGTTAGAACTTCTCTATTCATCCTGACTGCACTATTGAAAGACTTATCGTTCATCATAATTGGTGAGAAACCTTATGGTACACTCTTGGGATTACCTGTGATTAGTCAATTTTGACTTTAGGGTTTTTAGAGTCCACACTGTTCCGTATAGAACTATTCTTTTATCAATATGCTTTTGTTTAATATTCTTGTTTCATAATTGATTGTTCATTTATTATTTCCTCTCCTGTCCCTCCTCTTTTTACTTAAGACTTTCCGCGCTACTTACCTTCTATCCCCCCTTTTTTATTTATTTTCTTAAATCTGCTTCACAAAATGGGTTAACGACCAGAATGACCTAATTACCTTAAGAAGATTCTTTGTTCATATATAAAAACTTTGTTAAATAATGTGGTTATTGTACTTATTGAGTTCTTGTAGACATAGTGTCATCCCCTTCTTGGTGTTTTTTCATGTACATTGTATGTTGTATCTGTTTTTAAATGTTATTGTACTTTGTGTCAGTATGTTTTTTTAATATATATGTATATTTCACGTTTATTTCAGCCCTGACGAAGCTCCTTTTTGGAGCGAAACGCGTTGGCTGTCTTGTGCACCTTGAGAAATAAGAAAATAAAAAGAAAAATTACATTTGGAATAAACCTTTGGCTCCATTGATTTACTTTCAATTTTGGTGCTGCCTCCATTTACTTTTGACAAAGATAGTTAACCTGCCTTTCAACGGATCGACATTATTTGGATCTCATGCCGATGATGAGATGACAAAGATGAAATCGGAGCTGGACACTCTGAAGGCAGTGGGCCTGGAGAAGAAGAAAGACTTCCTCCGGCGTAATTTTCGTCCTTATGACAAAAGGTCTTACCAGCAACGTGGGCAATCGTCGAACTGGTCGTCGCAAAATCAGGGCCAGAACCAACAGAGGTCTCAATTTCAACAGCGCAGACCTGGGCGAGGCAGAGGAGGAAAAATACAACACTCTTCTGCTGCAAAACAGCCTCAGAAGCAATGAGAAGAGACTTCCTCCGCAGCTGTTGTCCACTCCGGTAGGAGGAAGCATTGCTTTATACTTGGACGAGCGGAAAAGACTAACAGAGGACAGGTGGGTTGTCGACATTATCCAAAATGGCTACCTCCTAAAGTTCAAAAAACCTCCTCTCATTATCAGTCCGAAAGTTCTTTTTCATCACAATTTAAAGATGTTGCAAAAAGAAGCAAACATCCTTCTGTGCAAGAAAGCAATAGAGAAAGTCCCTCGTCCACAGCGAAACCAAGGTCTGTACTCCCGGTTTTTCCTGGTGAAAAAGAAAGGTCCCAAGGCAGAATTCAGGCCCATACTGTATCTGAGACTGAACAGGTTCATTCGAAAAGAAAAGTTTTGAATGTTAGCGCTCCATTAAATATTCCCTCAATTACATCAAGGGGACTGGATGTGTTCCATCGACCTGAAGGATGCATATTTTCATGTTCCAATCTCCAAAAGGCATCGCAGATTTCTCAGGTTTCAAGTGTCTGTTCATCACTACCAGTATGCAGTACTCCCATTCGGGCTGAAGTCCGCTCCCCGTACGTTTTCCAATTGTATGGCGGTGGTTGCTGCCTTCCTTCGGAAGCAGAGATTTTTCATTTATCCTTACTTGGACGACTGGCTCCTGAAGAGTTCGTCCCCGTCTCTGTTGGAAGATCATCTGTCCATATGTCTTCATCTCATGCACAGGTTGGGTCTCCAGGTCAACTTCAAAAAATCAATTATGAATCCTACTCAGCGGATTCATTACCTGGGTGCTCTTCTGGACACAGAAAGAGAAAACGTGTGTCCTTCGGAGGAGAGGTGGTTATCAATCAAAGGGAAGTGTCAACTGCTTCTTCAATCCACTTATCCGACAGTTCGTCAAGTATCTTCTCTTCTGGGATCCATGGCATCGTGCATCTTCATAGTTCCAAATGCAAGGTTGCACATGCGTCCTCTACAAAAGTGTCTAGAAGACCAGTGGAGTCAGAGGATGGGATGTTGGGAGGATCGAGTTCTTTTTCATCAGTCCGCCAAGGACTCCATCAGGTGGTGGATGAAGAGATCACACTTGATGAGAGGTGTTCTGTTTCATCAAGACCCTCCGGTACAGACTCTGATCACGGACGCTTCACTCCAGGGTTGGGGTGCTCATATGGGCCCTCTGCAAGTACAAGGGCTATGTCCGACTCAGAGAAGGGCTATCACATCAACCTGCTGGAGCTGCGGGCTGTTAATCTAGCCTTCAAGTCCCTGTTTCCCTCATTCCAGAGTCGGTCCCTCCTGGTACAAACAGACAATACAACGACAATGTATTATTTAAACAAGCAGGAGGGTACTCGGTCCAGGACTCTGTCCATAGAAGCCCAGACCATCTGGAATTGGTTGCTGGCGAGAGACTTGTCGATAACAGCTGTACATCTGCCGGGAGTTCTCAATTCTCAAGCGGATTGTCTAAGCAGAGACTTCGTCGAGGCTCACGATTGGGTCCTCAACGAGGATGTCACAAACAGTATTTTTCAGGCATGGGGAACACCAGATATCGATCTGTTCGCAGACACGGGAAACACAAAATGCCCCGTCTTCGCGTCCAGGTTTCCCCAGAGCGGGTCTCAGGGGAATGCCCTTTTGATAGACTGGTGTCAGAACTTACTGTACGCTTTTCCACCGACCCCATTGATACCAACAGTAATCAACAGGATATATAGAACCAACTCCAGGATGATTTTGATTGCCCCAGAGTGGCCACACCAATGGTGGTTCCCAGATCTCCTTCAGATGTCAGAAGTACCACACAGGAGATTGCTGTGTCGCCCGGATCTTCTGTCCAAACAGAAGGGGAGAGTGTTCCACCCCAATCTGTCCTCCCTGCGCCTGGCAGCATGGCTCCTGAAGTCATCCAGTATGGACACTTGCAGTTGAATCCTGACTGTATGCACATCCTTAAGGAGGCAAAACGGCCCTCTACAAGGAAATCCTATGGATTTAAGTGAAACGATTTTACCTGTGGTGTGAAAGTAATGGGTTTGATCCTATCCATGGTCAGGAACAGGTGATTTTGCCCTACCTCTTACATTTACCAAGATCTGGTCTTCGATTTAATTCTATTAAAGTCCATCTTGCTGCGATCACAGCCTACAGAAAATCACCTACTCAGGTCTCCTTTTTCAGGATGCCTGTAGTAAAGGATTTTCTGGAAGGTTTGAGAAAGGTGTATCCGCCAGTCAGGTCTCCTTCTCCACCGTGGGAGCTTAATGTGGTGTTAACTAAGTTAATGGGTGCTCCTTTTGAGCCGATACATAAATCTTCCTTGCAACACTTAACTTGGAAAGTAGCATTCCTGGTGGCTATTACTTCGGCTCGTAGAGTGAGCGAGATTCAAGCTCTGTGTTGCAAAGAACCGTTTACTGTGTTCATTCCAATAGAGTGGTCCTCAGGACGCATCCTACTTTTCTGCCCAAGGTAGTGTCAGATTTTCATATTAATCAAGTCATAACCTTGCCTACCTTTTTTCCAGATCCTACTAGTCCTGCTGAAAGGGCTCTTCATTCCTTAGATTTGAAGAGAGTGCTTAAGTTTTATTTAGATAGAACAAAAACTTTGAGACATTCAGACCGTTTGTTCATTAACTATGGTCCTGTTAATACAGGCTCTGCAGCATCTAAGAGGTCCATTGCTAGATGGATTGTTTCATGTATTCTTCTAACTTATCAGTTGTCAAATAGGTCTTTGTCAGGAAGACCTAAAGCACATTCTACACGAGGAAAAGCTTCTACCATAGCTCTCCTCAGAAATGTTTCTATGGCAGAAATTTGTAATGCAGCTACTTGGCGTTCAGTGCATACTTTTACTCGCCATTATTGCCTTGACTCAGACACACAGGCAGATGCTCAGGTTGGGCAAGCATCTCTTAGAAATTTATTTGCTAATGCTACCTGAGAACTGTGTGTTTTCAGTTGTTATTGTTGTTATTTTATCTGTTCGCCCGCTTTTTTTTGGGTATGAGCTTGCTATTGACTATTAATGAGTATCCCCTGGAAGAGAAGGATTAGTTACTTACCTGTAATCCTAGTTCTCTTCCAGGGGTATACTCATTAAAGTCATAAGCACCCTCCCGCCTCCCAGTAGTTTTATGATGGTACTATTGTGTTTATTGATGCAGGTTCCTGCTAAGTTTACTGTACCGTACAAAAGAACTGACCTAATTGTCACCTGTGGTGCATGAAGGGAACAGAGTTCCCCTGGAGGCCTTAAAGGCAAAGTGTTCAGATTCTCTCATGCCTTAAAGGCGAGGTGTCAGTCTGATTTTCTATACATGGATAGTTTTTCTTGAGGTACTGGGTTTTTCAGAACCGGTACCAAACCGGTAACCCAGCGGTGCCAGGGTACACCCAAAGACCTCGGGTACTTTCCTGATTCAGACCACAGAAACTCAGAGTCTTCTAGGTGAAGTCAAGGATCGATTTTATTGGCTGCAACCAAG
Organism: Lissotriton helveticus; assembly: GCF_964261635.1. Taxonomy (NCBI): domain Eukaryota; kingdom Metazoa; phylum Chordata; class Amphibia; order Caudata; family Salamandridae; genus Lissotriton; species Lissotriton helveticus. The sequence continues at coordinate 1,918,664,461 of NC_136063.1, forward strand.
AAACAAGCGTCCTAGAAGTACAACACACGGGATGTATATTCTCAGGAGACTGCTCAATCCTACAAAGTCAGGCTTCTCTTTTTTAATACAAAATATTGTGCTTTAGGCAAACATTCTTCGAATTTACAGTATACTATTCACATTTTTACGTTACAAAGGAAAAGCAGAGTCATGATGACATGTCCATATTTCACTTCGTCCAGCCCACAACAAATCACCCGGCAAGGCCCAACATTTCATCAGATATCGGTGGACCCCCAATAAAAATGGGCACCTCCCCATCATAAAGCAAGTGAGAGAGAAAAGAGCAGGGACAGGTGTGAGCAAGATTCGGCAGGGTGTGTGCGATGAAATGGGTTTATGGCCTGTTGTGCCTTGATGCTATCTCATTCGGCCACTGGGAGAGGAACTGACCAAACAGGCTCGGCCTGGGGCAATGGTTTCAACCTGCCCAGGTCAGAGAAAAGTCAATTAAGGTGTACGTGTCCTTTGGAATCGAATTTAGCTGTATTATAAGCCTATATAAAGGGCAACTCACAAAATGGCTGCCGTATACAAAATGGAAGCCAAGGGTTCAGAACGAGAATGACGATTTCGAGGTGAAATCGTCACTGGAATATGACGAAAATGCTTGCACATAGTGTACTAGTCTTTTCGGTCTTTTGATACTAAATTCGTCATGTTACGACGAAGTTTTATTCTCAAGTCCAGAATTTTCAGAACCACATTCTGTATGCAGCCTTCTTAGGCTAATTGCCTTTTATTACAAATTCTTTGATGAAAATAAAGGTTTTCTGCTGATTATGGAATGCTTTTGAGGCTCATGCCTTTTTATTGCATTATTTATATGATTTATTTTCATACTGCAGAAAATATGTAATTATGGCTTTATTAGCCTATGGGTTATGTTGGGCTGCATTTTTATTGGTTAAAAATATATATGTGTATAATTTGTTTAGTTCTATGTACTACTATTATATGTATTTACACATATATAAATATATATTATTATATGTTCCGGGTTCCCGCTCATGGGCGGAGATTATTCAGTGCTTATGACTTTAATGAGTATACCCCTGGAAGAGAACTAGGATTACAGGTAAGTAACTAATCCTTCTGCTGTAGCTGCAGGGCATGTGTGGGTACGATTGAAGAATATGCTCTTGTAGCAGGATCACTTCACTATGGGGGGCCTAAGTTAAGGATGTGCTTGTTAGGTCGTGCCTAGGCAGCACATGAGTGGTCTCTTCGATACATGTTGTATTCACTCTGTGGTCTTACAGCCTGCCCATTGCCATTTTATTGGTTACTTCAATTGTCCTTCAAAAAGATTTGCTTGCTAGTGGTTAATCATTCCTCTTTGTCCCTCCTTTTTCTCTTTTGTTTCCTCCCCGAGAGCACCGCCCAATCACTGGTCTCTTTATACTGTTGCGTTCATTGGGTTAGTTTTATTATTTATCTGCTTGTTTCTTCGATGTTGCTGCCCATCTCCAATTACAGTTCACTTAATCACCCTGTGCCATCCCTCTACTACCTCCGCCTGTCGCTGGTTATTTGTTTCCTGCTCGTGTCTTCGGTGCGCCCCTTTCTCCTTGTGATAGTGTGTGACCCAAAGTGTTAAACAAAAGTCATTGAAATGGCAAACATATGGGCACTGAAAACACTGAACTGTCTCTTTTAGTGGTAGAGTTACTAATTTTCATCAGAATAAAGATCCCTAATAAGGTTGCCTACATTATGTAGGTGCAGTACATCATGCGCTGCATCACAGCAGCAACTGTACCTTCTTCGAAGCAAGAGAAGAGACAGCATGTATAAGATAAGGTGAGCTGGAAGTAGAAAGAGGCGAGGGCAGAAACAAAAGCTGTTGACCCTATCTAAATTAGCGGCCATACTAAGATAAGTGATTTGTGTCACCACATTAACACATCATGTACTGTTTGGGTAAAGGAAGTTTAATATTGGTGCATATAAATGTTTGCAGGACTATTTGATTGATTAAGTAACATGAAAAAAAGTGATTGTAGGACTATCGTAGGTGGGGCGGCTTCATAGTCTATGAATTGAGAGGTTTATAATACACGAACAGAGAAATGTTCATTTGCAGAAGCAAGTCGCAAACGTACTATTAGGATTTAAAAAAATGCTTGAAATTATTTAAGAAACCTACTTGTTGTTTTACACACAATAATTGTGAACGCAGTCTCAAACAATAGTGCAAACCATTACTTAATGTACCTAGTACATGTTCTGAAACCTCTTGGGCTACCATGACAATTCACACCACTCGAAGATGGCCTTTAAAAAGACACAGTAAGAATGTCCTTTATTGCTCTTGCTGACCGTGTTGTCTCTTTTCCCCGCCTTCGTCTCAAAACATGGTGGTGGCCATGCAGTGAAATTTTAGTGGGGATAATTGAATGTACATAGGCGAAGTTGCACATCAACCAGTGGGTGATATTTAGGAAAATACTGGAACTGGTCCGCGCCGGCTGAGGCACCACTATCCCCAAAAGAAATATAACATCCCTGACCTAGAATCCATCACGTACTCTGACAGGATGCACTCTGTGTCTGGACTGGCAAAGCCCAAGCCATTGTTATGGTACAAGGGCTGGCATGACACCTGCCCTCTCCACCACCACCTTGGGCCTCGGCTGGAAAACATGCAGTCGTATAAGATTGGGCCATGCTATGTCTTGATTTGATTGTTGCCTTTGTAAAGCGCAAACTGTCACTCTGAAAGGAGCAATCTTGGCGCTGGTTGGAGGAAGGGTGAGATGAAGCCCTGGGGACCCTAATTGAGGGAAAGGCAGAATTCGTCTGAGGATACAAAGATCCAAGTTTTCCGTGCCTTCCTAAACTGTGTCTCTATTTTTAACATTCTCAGATGAGTTGGCAAAAGGTTCGAGGCTTTAGTCCCTATGGAGGCTACTGTTTTTCCTCCCTTTGTTTTATATCTAAATCAGGAAGTTTGCTGACAAGGACCTAAGGGTCCTGGGCGTGCTGTGTGGGCTGAATCTGGTTGAGAGGTACTTTGGTTCCAGGTTAAGTGAAGCTCTGAAAGTGATTAAGAGAATCTTAAATAGTATTCTCTTGTGCAGCAGAAGACAATGAAGGGTTTTTAATGCTGCGGATGCGTGAGACCTACGTGGTCGTTTTAGGACTAAGCGGGCGGCAGCATGTTGGACATCTTGTAATCTATTTAGTGTTTATTGGCTCCCGCCAGGAGGCTGTTGCAGTAGTCCAGGCGCGAGAGGATGAGTGCCACCGCAACTGATTTCCTGGCAGTGAGGGGGATAAGATAAAAAAAAAAAATAATGACGAGGTTAAAGCAAGTCCCTGCTAATGTCAATACGTGCGTTCGGAAGGAGAGAGCGGTGTCAAACTACACTTCTACGTTTTTGGCTACCTTCAAAGTGGTGGGAGGTGGTGTCGCAACCTCCGGCCACCACTCACTCGGCTGAAATGGATGGTCTTTTCCTATCAGTAGGATCTCGGTTTTGTTTGTATTACACCTGAGGTGGTTGTCCTTCATCCACTGGATGACCTCAGCTAGGCATCGTTTAAAATTGAGTTTGGCGTTGATGGAATCATTGTCCAAAGATCGAATCAATTGAGTGTTGTCTACTTCCATCTCAAATTAGGCTATCGGAGAGATAAGTGGGGTCATGTATATGTCGCACTAAAGTTTTATAAGGTGAGAGGACAGGCAACGAAGACTTTCATGGGTAAATGGATTGTAGAACAATATCTCAGGATTCCAGTAATAAGGTGGCACAAGTAAAAAAAAATGGACACAATCACTATCCAGACTACATTGTTGTCCCTTATTATGAGTTACAATTTCAGCCATCCCAGGCGTTTTACCAAACAAGGTTTTGCATATTGGGATTTTGGAGCTTATAGAGTAACGCTAAAGGGAAAACTACGTGTTCCAGAATAAAAGAAAAATCCCCAGCACACCAAAGTAATGTCACAAAATTATCAGAGTGCGAAGTGTGAGCACAAATTCAACACCGAAAAGTGAGTTCTTGTTTTTTTCTTTTATTCCTTGGGTCTTCCAACAGCCGACACGTGTTTCGTCTCTTACAAGGAAAATCATCCAGCGACTTTATCAAGGCTGTACAGAAACAAATGAGATAAACAATGTGTCACCTGATACACTTGTTAAGTGTACACAATATTTCTACATTCTCACCCTGTGATAGGTGACAAGTAAATCTCTGTGCGTCTACTCAAACATGCACAAGGTTTGTTAAAACAAGATGTTTCCATGAAATGTCCCGCTTGAAGAGAGGATATGAATTTATATCCGAAAGACCAAATGTAAGGATGGAATAAGAAACATGAGAAACACACGTGAAAATTCAGATCTAAGTGACAACTATTCAAAAGGTCAGGGAAAATTTCTGCAAGCAAAACTTGAGAAACTTGAGTATCGATCTTGTGGAGAGATGGTGAGTGATAGCCAAAAGGTAGTGCTGGAATCCAATCCAATATAGCCCCAATTACAGTAGCGGCAAACTCTATAAATACCTATCTTCTCTGTAAGTTTCTCCCTGTTAAAAAAAACACAACAAAAACCACCCCAAAGTGGGTACAAATATTTATTAGTCACATCATGACTACTGTCAGCAAATGTCAATGATTCTAATCACCTAAATATTATGTGATATTTCCAACCCACAGTGAGGTTCTGTTTTCTTAGACGTCCTCTATAACAGTGTATATATCCAAACGGGTCCTGGTGTGTCACAAAAATCTAAAACAAAATAATGCTAGAAATGGATCATAACAAGTACTCATAGGGTGAGTCAAACTAGCGACACAGCAGCTATCTGATCTCATTATCCTATTTATAAAGATTCGCCCACGCTGGCTGACAGTTATATTGCTACACATTCATTTGGGGCTGCAGGGTCACATTCTGCATTGGGCACCCCGAATCCTGGTACTACCAAAATACAAGCGTGCAATCCATAATTACTTGCGTGAATCCCTATGGCATGTGTCGGATGTTAAAGACACAATTAGCCTATGTTAACTCAGAGGTAAAACCGCCTTGTTACCCGTCTGGCATCTGACGTGTCAAGTTGCAACATGAGCGCACATAATCACTTAAAAAACACCAAGTCATACTATGCAACTATTCTTGCTTGTGGAAATTCAGTTTGTATATTTATTATGTATTGGACGACACGCATACGTTTAACATCGCCATTCTAGTCTCGTATAGCCCAACACCCCCGTTGTCACAAAGTATTAGTCAGAACATAGCTAGAACAGGTAGCTGTGGAAGGAAACCAAGACATAATCTATCCGATGTTCTCAATATCCATACCACACAGTGAATTAAAACAGTCTCTAAACCCGCATACGGTCCAATTGACCTAACGACAAATAACGTGCGCTTCATGCCGTGTAAAATCACAAGTGCCATCCCTCCTTACCGTAATTAGGGGGAACCGGTCTGCGGACGTCTTTCCTCATGTCTTTCCGAGTACGGAACACGAGCATCACCTCGTAGTGAAACCTTAATAAGCCGGTGTTCCGATATTCACTGTATCCCCGTGTGTGGCTGCACCCCCTACGTCACGGGGCGGAGAAGGGCAGAGAGCGCCGCGGGGTCCTTGTGCCAACATTGTTCACAGCCTCGAGCCGCCAGCAGCCCGAGGCGGTGTACGAGGCTGGAACAGTTCTAAATTCATGTCAATTAATGTCATATTAATCACCATCTATGATGGAGATTTGATTACAGCAGGAAAGGGAGAGGGGTCTTGGAAGAGGCACGCTGATGTTGTAATGCAGGCAGCTTAGCATCGCAACATGCACTGTGATCATTCGTATAATAATTTGTTTAACACGCTTCCCGGGTACACGGTTTACATTTTAAATAAATATGTAGCAGCTTTAATGCAGGGCAATACCGGCCTGCAGGTGGGGGGTCCTGCTTGTACGGAGGCGGGCTGTGTCGGCACAAGGACCCCGCGGGCGCTGTCTGCCCGAGAAGCGAGCCATGTTCGAACAGAGCATGCGCAATGATGATGACACGGAATGATGGTGGGCGTGGTACCACGTCATCGGCCGTAATGTGCGCATGCGTACGCATGCGCAAAACAGGGGGGGGGCACTGCCACACGGGGGGCAGCGGATTATGGAACACCGGCTCCCACTTCTGGGCCGGTAACATGAAAAACAGACTTGGGCCGGTAACATGAAAAACAGACTTGGGCCGCTACTGCTCAAACGTGGATGCTAGAAACAAAACAAGACTCTAGTCCGAAACCTTCCCGATCGGCGGCCACGAGTGTTCAAGGCACACTCGGTATGGTTCCCTACCCACAGCCACTGATTATTACATAATCCCAGTGGCACAAGCATGATTCACAGTCTATACATTTCAGAAGTGTAGTGTTACTTCAGTATCGTGCACATAACATATAACCGTGCAATGCATCCACGATAGTAGTGTGGTATGGGAACAATTTATGAGCTCTATATGTTACTATGTGAGCAGTGTACTCGTGTTGTGAATATTGTGCTGTGGTGGGGGAATATCCTAGCGCTCTTATTGAGCAATATTAAATGTGGGACTGCGCTTGACTGTGGTCATTTCTCATCCATCGCTACAGGTTAAAGTGATTTACGTGTCATATTCTGGAACATACATGGCTGTCTCCGATTCTGGGAACCTTTCTGCTCACAATTACCACCCACCTGCCCTGAACAGGTGATAAATGGGAGCAAGGGAAGGGAGTGGAGGGGGAAGGTCAGGATGTGAACTATTTAGTCCCCCCTATTGTGAAGGAGAAGGATCAGGCAGGCGGAGCACGCGGTGCTTATGCCTGCTGTCCCTGTCTGGACCCGAACACAATTTCCTTGCATGGCTTTTCCTGCTGGTAATATGAGGTCTTGTGTACCTGTATCCAATAATCTGGGAACACCAATACAGTTGTGATCGGCCGTAGAGGTATCTCATCTAGGGATACCGCTCCGGCTGCCTTGCAATAATACCCTTATTCACCACTGCTGTGCTCGTCTTTCAAAGTCAACTCTTCTTGCACCACCTCTTCCTCCTTAAACAATTTCTCTTCCAGTTTCCCTGCCACTCTGTTCTTGGCCCTTTTTCTCCCCTCATCTTCTTTTCCTCAACCTTCTTTCGTCAGTTACTATACTTTTCGACTGAGACATTTATCTAATACTCCAATCAGCTCTCCCTTTCATAGTCTTTCTCCACCTCTTTTGAGTGATTCCATTCTCCACTGAACCAGTATGCAATCCAATAGGCTTTTTACCTAGGCACCTTAACCACCTCTCTGCCCTTTTTCTTCTTGTCATTTTCCTATTGGCCCATATCCCTGCCTCCAGTGCTGAGTGTATCCAATCATCCTATCCTTCACCCCTCAACCTTTCTCCTCCCTTCACTTTCCTCTCCCTCTTATCTTTGTTCCATTAGCCTATTTTACGCATGCTCCTTTTCACCTCATTTCGTCTGATTGATCCCTATCATTGCACTATTTTCTATCCTTTCCTTCATTTTTTCTCTCTCCTTATCCTCAACTACTCAGACCATCCTTGCTCCCTCACTCTCAAGTCAGTAATTCCTCTTCCTTTTTAGGTCACGCCTACGCAGCGAGCATGTGCTACATAGGAGATCTTTAGCAGTCATTCTGCTCTTTTTCGAAGCACATATACGTGCTTGTGGCGGCATCCACCTTGCGGGAGCGAGCAGGAGCGCGCCATAAGCACGAGTATGTGCCTTGAAAAAAAGAAGACTATGCACGCATGCACCACACCCAGGCTCCCCTCCTGCTCCCCCTCTCTCACGCGCATTCCTTGTTTTTTTTGTTTTTTTAACTTTTCCTTGGCCCAGCTTGGACTGTGCAATCTCAATTATTTAGAAAACATGCTGCCTGCTCCGAATAAACGCTGACTCCCGTGGCATTCAGCCTTTAATTGTAGGCACTCCCCTGCCACTCGCTGCAGGCCCTGACGGTACAGATGTTCCTCCTAGCTGGCTGGATTACATAAAGTGCTCTGTGATTGTGTAGACCTGCACACCTGTTTTAAACGTGGTAAACAACCGTGTCCTGAACACTTTATAATGCATTCTGAAACAAATTGGCGTGCTATCTCACGAGGGGTTCAGCCCGAGTCCCTGTTCTATAAATCACACTGTCGAGACCTGGGGACACCAGACCTGTGAGATGCTCTGCCTAGTCCCTAGGGTTTCAAAGTTTAATCCAACAATAAAGTCAATTCTAAACTGAAAGGGTATCTTGTAATCAAAAAATAAATAATCCAATGTCAAACTGTCATCAATCAAACGTAAATTGTATTGAAACACTTCCTGTGCCAAATACAAATAGGGCAAAGTATTTGAATGTAAATAACATACAGTTACAATAACACTGTGATGAAACACAATATTTTTCAAATTATGAAAACATTTGATGTAACACACCCCAATGCATTTCGGGCAAAGCAATAGATTGACACTTGAAGATTGTATAAGCGAAATAAATGCGAAGAATCCCAGGATAAAATTTACCCACAACATTCAATCGCACAAAATCAAATTTTTGGATATTGAGATTCAAAAAGCACCACATGGCATATCTACTGTTGTGTACCATAAACCTACTGATGTAAACAAGGCCTTACACTACTCCAGCGCTCACCCTACAACTCTAAAAGATCATCTACCGGTATCACAACTCATTAAAATAAAACTAATCACATCTGACACATTGACATGCACAAATTAATGAACAAATTCAGAGATTTAAAGATCGTGGCTATCCAGATGATGTTCTAATGACCGCACAACGGATGGTGGAACAGATGGATCACAAGGAGTTATTCCAACAAACCAAGAAGGTCCCCAGCCAATGCATGGTATTTGTTTTAAAGCAGTCAGTACAAGCCGCTAAAATAAAAAGAATAATTAGAAAGAGGTGGGAAATCATTGCCCAAGAACCAGATTTTGTCTCAAACTTTCATGGAATTCCTATGTTTGCACACAATCGCCCTAAAAATCTTAGGGAACTTCTCAAAAAAGAATATATTCCTAGTAACATCACATTCAAGGGAATGCGAAAATTCTGGAACTGCGGCCAGTGTGGTAACGTAATTCCAGGAAACACGTTTCTACACCCAAAAACAGGTCACAAAATATCGTTTAGACACACATCTGACTGCAACACTGAGGGCGTCATATACGCCATTAAGTGCCCCTGTGGGCTGGTCTATGTGGGGAGAACCTCAACAAAGATTAAGACTCGCATCATAGAACATAAGAGTACAATCTGCAACAAGCACTTAACCTCTAGCCTAGCTGCACATTGGGTAAACTCACAACATACCATACCACAAATCAGGTTTACGATACTTGAAAAGGTAGTAGACACAGTAGGTAAAGATTATCATACATCCTTGGCACATAGGGAAACATATTGGATCAAACATCTTGGGACCACTAACCCTGGGGGTCTCAATGACCATTACGAAATGTCCTGTTATATATGAATCATGTATGCACGTCGAAATGTGTTTCTCAAAGATTATGCCACATTGATTGTTGCACTGATGTGAATTTGAAATATTCTGCTATACTGTTTGTTGCAGAGATGTACAGGATTTGAACATGCTTTCACACTCTTTTTTATCTCATTTCTTACTTTATTTCAGCATTTCTGCATTGTTGGGTTTAGGAGACTTAACTTTTCGTTACATGGGTTTCATGGCTCAATATCATTCATCTATGTGTTACGATTTAAAACATCTTCTGCTTAAACATTCCAGAGACATGTGAAGGCATTTTCTTCTTTTTATGAATCGGTCACATTCACGAACTATTTCAAGCACCTTACACTCATAAACGCGGAGGCTGGTTTTACATTTGGCACAATAAAGTTTTGTCTCTCAATCACATAACGATGTGGAGAAACGGGAGACCCTTTTTAAGCTGGCACGTGATGACGCACTTTAATGGCGTCCCTGCGTCAATGTGGGGTTGAAGGACGGTGAGCGGCTTTTTTGGAGCCAGTTGGGTGAGTATTGTATTGTAATTGCATTTATATAGCGCTTACTACCCCTGACGAGGCGTCGAAGCGCTTTTTCGGCGGGTAGCACGCTACTCCGGGACCCACAGAGGATTAGTGTTGAATTAGTATAGTGAAACAAGTGGTGGATAGGTTAATCAGTTATTTGGATTTGGAATGATAGCAGAAGGATAGAGTAGGACAAAGGTTTGTATTTATTTATCGCTCGCTTGTTGACGCATGCTATTCAGGGAGCCTACAGAGGATTAGTGGTGAATTAATATGGTGAAATATGAGGTAATTTCAGTGGTGTATATTAGTCTGTTACTTGGAGTGACAAGGATAGTGGATGGATAAAAGGGGAAGAAAGATTTGCATTCATATAGCACTTGTTACCCCTGATGGGCGTTGAAGCGCTTTTCTGGCGAGTAGCACGCCACTCCGGAACCCATAAAGGATTAGTGTTGAAAATTAGTATAGTATAAATATGAAGTAATTTGATCAGTTGATATGTTATTCAGTTATTTGGGCAGTATATTAGTATAGTTGAATATGGCATTTGAGAAGTGAAACATGTTAGTCTGTTAATTTTGATTGAAAAAGGATAGTGGAGGGATAAAAGAGTGAAGGATTTGTAAAAAAAAAATGTTTAAGTCTTAGCAGTAGGAAGAGGCTTTTGGATGAGTAAAAATGAGTTTTGGAGGGAAGGAGTCAGAGGGGAGAGTTTAGAAATGTTTATTTTAGGGGATCGGTGTAGTAAAAAGAGGTGTCAGATGATGCAAGGAGGGGTAGAGCAGGAGAGAGTCTAGAAAAGGTTATTTTGGCGATCATAGTAGTGGTATGGGGTTTGGGATAAATGAGAGAGTGGATGTAGAAGATATATTGATAGATCTATAGGATGAGATATAGGGTAGTGCATTAGAAGGAGTAGTCGAAAGAAGTTTGAGAGGAGTCAGAAGGTTGGGCTAGAATATATATTGAGTGAAGTATAGGCTGAGAAATAGGCTAGTGCATTGGAAATGCTAAATTAGAAGAAAGAGATAAATATATAGATACATAAGTACATTAAAAGTATATAGATACATAAAAAAAGTAAGTATATTTAGATTAAATATATTGATAGAAGCACAGGATGAGAGATAGGGTAGTGCATTGGATATGCTTTTTCAGGAGAAAAGTAACAGACGCACAGATCCAAGTACATGGAAGGTACATAGATGTACAATGGAAGTATGTACATGTAGACCAAAAATGATTTTTATTTATTGATGATTATTATTATAATATTTTTTTTCTTCTCTTAACAACATAATTGTTGTACATGTTTTATACAGTAATACACAAAGATAGGTACATATCTATAGTGAAAACAAATGCTTATATACAGAGGGATATGCTGTAAATTTCTATTTCCGTATGGTGCTTATGTGGGGAAGAGCCAGATCTTGAGTAGTTTTCTGAAGATAAGGTGGTTGTTGGTGGATCTTATGTTGGGGGGTAAAGAGTTCCATAGTTTGGCTGCTTGAACAGAGAACGATGTGCCACCCATTGTTTTTTTCTTGTATGATGGGATTTTGAGGCGAGATGCTCCTTTAGAGCGTAGGTTCCTTTGTTGAATGTGTTTGGTGATTTTATTCCTGATGAAGAGTGGTCCTATTCCATGTATTGCTTTGTGGGTAATACAAAGCAGCTTGAACGTGAATCTTCTGGCAACCGGTAACCAATGCAGGGCTTTCAAGGCAGGGGAGATGTGGTCTCGTGGTTTGATATGCAAGAGTAGTCTGGCAGCCGAGTTCTGAATCCGTTGTAGTCTTTTCATGGTCGTTAAAGGTGATCCGTGGTAGAGACTATTGCCGTAATCGAGTTTGGATAGAACAAGGGAGATGGTAGCTTGGACCTTGTGTGGAAATCCCAAATGAGGGAAAATTCGTCGCAGCGTTTTTATAGTAGCAAAGCTTGATCTTGCTAGTTTATTTACTTGGACATTCATCGACAGCTTGGAGTCCATGGTCATTCCGAGGTTTCTTACTTCCTTCGATACTTTAGGCAGTGATCCCAGTTCATCAGGCCATGTGGCAAGCGGGTTGTAATTTTTCCAATCGCCACACGTGAGTATTTCAGTTTTTGAAGCATTCAATTTGAGATGGCTCCAAGTCATCCACTGATCCACGGCTCTGAGACAGCTGAAAATTGGTGATTTTCCAATGTCTTTGGGGCATTCCAGTTGAAGGAGTATTTGCGTGTCATCTGCATAGTTGTAGCACGTGAGGTGAAATTTATTGATCAGTACTGGTAAAGACTTCATGTAGATGTTGAAAAGCATGGGCGAGATGATAGAACCTTGAGGGACCCCTGCTTTTGTGGAGTACGGTTTGGACGAGAAAGGTGGGGTGTGGATGACATTAGTTCTGTTTCAAAGGTAGTACGCGATCCAGTCTAGATCAGTTCCCTCTATGCCGGCTTCATAAAGTCTTTGTTTCAGAGTGTCATGGTCAACCGTGTCAAAGGCAGCTGAGAGGTCCAAGAGGAGTAGCGCAGCAACCCCGCTGCGGTCAACTGTATTCTTTAGGTCATCCCAGATGGCAAGGAGGGAAGATTCAGTGCCTCTTCCCGGACGGAATCCTGTTTGGAAATCTGAAAGTATTTCATTCTCTTCAATGAATTGTGACATCTGGGCGAACGCTGCTCTTTCTATCAGTTTGCCCAGGAAAGGTCCATTTGTAATGGGTCTGTAGTTGTCGGGGTTCAGCGGGTCCAAGTTTGTTTTCTTCAGTAAAGGGCGTATGTATGACTTTTTGAGTTCTTCTGGAAATATTCCAGTAGTTAAGGAATCGTTGATGATTCTTCTTACTGGAATGGCAGCAGAGGTTGTTAAAAGAATTGTCTTGAAAGTTTGTGGCGGACAGGGGTCAGAAGGGCTGCCGGCAGGCCTGCTTGCTTTGACCAGGTCCATAAATTTATCGTGTGAGATTTGTTTGAAGAAACGGAGAGGCTTGATTAGAGCATTCTTTTTTTTTTTTTTTTTTTTTTTTGAAATTTTTATTAAAGTCAAGACATACATAAACAAAGAAAGAACAATAAACACAAGGCAATACAGTAGAAATGTATCGGTGCGGCGTCGGGGGGTGGGGGGAGTACACTAGGAGTGCAATCGACAGAGCCATACATTGTGGAAGGGGGGGAGGGAGACCAGGAGCAAGCAAGAACACCTAATCAACAGTGGAGGAAACAATAGGTTGGGAGGAAGATAGGTCGGTCTCAAAGTCCGTAGGAGGGGGGGTACATATATCACCACGGTACGTGTTGCACTGATTCCAGATCGTACCCCATTTACGGGGCGTGCCGCAGGCAACATAAACTGTCTTCTCTTGAAACATGCACCAATCCATATTTTGTTGCCACAGCAGAACCGTCGGCGGCCTCTGGGCACCCCACAATTGGGCAATATCCCTCTTAGCAATCATATTACCCACGGTCACCCAGCGAAGCTGCGCGCCACTGTAGTCATTCGGCTCCCAGACGTTCAACAGGCATCTCCTCGCCTCAGGCATCGAACGCACACCCGTGACCTCACTCATAACCTCATGCACCCGAGTCCAGTAGCGCATCACGGCAGGACATTCCCAAATAATATGGAGAAACGTACCCACGAGACCACAGCCACGCCTGCACAGACCATCCTCGGAGAATCCCATACAGACCAAACGGGGACCAGTCACATACACCCTATGGAGAATTTTGAGTTGCACAAACCGAAGGCGCGCCGGGATCGCAACTTCCTTCGGGGGAGAGATCGCAGCCTGCCAGTCCTCATCATCAAGTTCCAGGCCGTCACTGGTCCAGACCTCTCGAAGACTACAGAGGAGGTCAATCCTGTTGTTGATCAATTTTTTGTATATGAGCGAAATCGTACTGTCCGGGACATGCCCGACAAGAATCCGATCCTCCAGCGGGGACGCCTCCTTGATTTCCGTGCCAGAGGGGAAGACAGATAACATGGCATGTCGAACCTGTGCATAGCGAAAAAACTCCCTGTCATTCAAATCGTACTCAGCTTTCAACTCCTCAAACGTCTTGACCCTACCCTTGGTCCACACATCACTCACCCTGCTAATGCCAATCACATCCCACCTGTCAAAGCCCTTCGATTTCCAAAGGGACCCGAGCCTATCAGACGCGTAAAGCGGAGTCGCACGAGTCAGTTTGTCTGACCAGCCCAAAGCCGCCGTCGCACGATACCACACCTGCACGGCTGTCATGGTGGGGCCCGTGAGGGTCTTGCAACCAGACCTCGCGTACAGCGCCCTGTTATAATCTCCGCCAGGCAACAGCCACTTATCCATTTCAAACGCAGGGTTCGGCAAGGGACCATAAATACCATGGTTAATCGCCCCCAACTGAGAGGCCCAATAGTATCGGCGAATATCGGGAAGCGCGATGCCCCCGTCGTACCACGGCAACGTCAACTTCGCCAGGGCAATACGGGACCGACCCCCCCCATATCAATCGCCTCCGTAGACTCTCGACCTCCCGAAAATAGCTAGCAGGTACCGCGTCAAGCGTGTTTTGAAGCGCATAAAGGAACCGGGGCAGCGACATCATCTTGAACAGCGCAGCCCGTCCCACGGGGGAGAGGGGGAGCTTGCCCCACACATGAACATCAGCGCGAAGGCGCTGGAGCGGGGGCAGCAAATTGCGCTCGTAGCGAAGTACCGGATCCAAGGTGATAAAGATCCCCAGATATCGGAAGCCGTCTCGCACCACCGAAATAGGGCAACCGCGGGGCAAGAGAGGAGCCTCGCCCGAAAGAACGTAGACGCACGACTTAGACCAGTTGATGACGAGGCCAGAGTTTTTACGCAAGGAGGTCAAGACGTCGAAAAGAACGATCAACGACTTCCGAGGCGACGTGAGATACAGGAGGATATCGTCCGCATATAAGGACACCCGGTCCTCAAAGTCCGAATTTCATCTAATGCCCCTCAAGGATGGCTCCCATCTCAACCAGGCCGCCAGTGGTTCCAGAGCGAGGGCAAACAAAAGAGGAGACAAAGGGCAGCCCTGGCGCGTCCCCCTGCCAAGGGCAAATGGGGCGGAGACACGGCCGTTGACGACCACTTGTGCTAAGGGATCGGCATAAAGCAGCTTCACCCAACCAATAAAGTTCGGGCCGAAGCCGAATTTAGAGAGGACCGCCCAAAGATATGGCCACTCCAGCGTATCAAACGCCATAGTGGCGTCCAGAGACGCCAAAACTGCCGGTTTGCGCAATGTCCCCGCCCGCGCAAGGACACCATGCAGGCGCCGGAGATTCAAGGCCGTGTTGCGGTGCGGTATAAACCCGGATTGATCCGAGTGAACCAAATCGCTAATAACAGTCACTAAACGGTTAGCCAGCAATTTAGCCAGGATCTTCGGTTCGGCATTAATCAGCGATATGGGCCGAAAGGAGGAGCAGCGGTCGCGCGGCTTACCATCCTTGTGAATCACAACTATGGTGGCCAACCTTTGGTCAGGGGGAAGGGAACCCGACTCCAACGATTCCAGGAACATCGACCGTAGATACGGAGCTACCGTATCCGGACGGAGCTTGTAGAGCTCAATGGGGAGCCCATTGGGGCCCGAGGCCTTCCCCGAGCGGACAGAGCAAATGGCAGTAACTACTTCCTCCACTGTGGGAGGTGCCTCGAGGAGTCCCCTCTCAGGGTCCGACAAACAAGGCAGCGCAAGGTCTCGCAGAAGTAGCTGGGAGTCACGCTCGGGTCGATCGGACACGGGGGAATACACATCCCGAAAATAGTCCGCAAAACAGTCCACAATATCGGCGGGGTCAGTGAGACTCACTCCATGCACATTAACAACCACAGGGACCACACGACTCGCGCGCTCCCTCCTGTCCAGCCACGCAAGTAACTTTCCAGCCTTGTCTCCCACATCATACAGACGCCCCTGCTGTTCCCTGCCCATTTCTTTAGCAGCATCCGTAACCAGTGCTCTGTAGTCAAGTTGTTTAAGACTCAGTAGGAGCAGTCTATCCGGGGTGACCTCGGATCCCAACTCCCCCTCGAGGACAGTGATTTCGCTCTCAATCCGGACAACCCCCTCCTGTTGAACCTTCTTAGCATTACTAATCAAGGAAAGGGCGTGGCCCCGAATCACAGTTTTGTATGCTTCCCACAGTGTAACAGAGGAGGAGACGGTGCCCACATTATCAGCAAAATAATGGTCAAGCGCTTTAATCAGTTCAGCTCTCACCTTCGGATCACGGAGATACCAGGGGTTAATCGGAGCCACTCGGCCCTCAGTCCCTAGCTGCGTATCAATGACTAGCCATAGTGGGGAGTGGTCCGATATACCCCTAGCAAGGTGCCGTATCTCTCTGATAGAGGAAGCCTGTGAGGAGGGCATCAACACATAGTCAAGTCTCGAAAGACTGCCGTGGGCCCCAGAGTGGAAGGTGTACTGCGACTGCCCCGGGTGGAGCAGGCGCCAACAATCAGTGAGCCCCAGGGTGTCCAAGAAGTCCCCCAGCCAAGATTGAGACCGTGCATTTTCCCTGGGAGGGTAACGATCACACAGCCCCGACACTACAGAATTGAAATCCCCTCCCACTATAAGCCTACCCTCAGGGACCCTCAGGAGTACACTTCCAAGATCGGCAATGGTAGTGGCCTGCAGACCAGGCGGGACGTAAACAGAGAGCAGGGTGATGACATTCCCCTCCCAGCGTCCCACAATGGCAGCGTAGCGACCCCTATCATCAAGGATAATGTCGTCAATAGCGAGAGGGAGGGAGCTCCGTACCAGAATGCCCGCCCCCCTAGAGCCAGAGGTGAAACCGGAGTGGGCCAGGAGACGGTACCCACGCCTATTCAGTGCGTGGCATGTATTGCCAATCAAGTGCGTCTCCTGAAGCAACACCACATCAGGGGATAAACGCCGCAACAGTTGTAAGACCACTCCCCGTTTTATCCTGTCCCCCAACCCGTTGACGTTCCAACACAACAATTTAAGTCCCCTACCCCCATCCCAGAAACCAACCCCGACCCCACCCCACGCCAGACGCAGCACTATGTAGTAGGAGCACATCAACACTATGCCTTGAAGAAAACAAAAAAACACTAACTGCCCCAACCCCCAAAACACCCCTGAACACCTCGCCCCCCACCCTGCACCCCTCCGTAAGACTCAAAAGCCACCCGAACTTGCAGTGTGCCTGTCGCCCCGTCATACAACTAATCTACGAAAAGAACCCCTGAGGAGGAAGATTCACCCACCCCCCGCCCACCCCCCCGAAAAGATCAAACATTAGCAGGCAGTAGTTACATAGCATCAAACCACTGCTGAAAGTCAATACGGTCGCCCGGGAGCCAGCGCCGCTCCCTATTCCTGCTCCACCGGGCCGCCCTCCGCCCCTCCGGAATGTTCAAAGTGTTCAGAATGTTTCTGCCCAGGGGGCAGCGTGTCAAGCCAGTCACTTGCGGCCCCAGGATGGTCGAAGAAGAAAGTTCGATCACTGTACACCACTCATAGTCGGGCCGGGAAAAGCATAGCGTATTTCATGTCCCTGTCTCGCAGCCTCCTCTTCACCCCTTGGAATCCGAGTCTTTGTTTCTGCACCTGCTGGGTAAAGTCCGTATAAAAACTAACCGTAGAATTTTCAAAAGCCACAGGACCGGATTGACGCGATGCTTGGAGGATCGCATCCCTGTCACGAAAATGGAAAATTCGAGCAATGATGGGACTTGGAGTGGCTCCCTGCTTAGGCGGGCCTCCCGGTATCCTATGTGCACGTTCCACAGCAAAGAACTTACTGAGGCCTTTAGGCGCCAGGTGATTCAGAACAAGGTCCTCCACCAGCAGGTCCACCGAGGAAGCCTCCGATTTCTCCGGGACACCAACCAGACGGATATTGTTCCTCCGTGCACGGCCTTCAAAGTCCTCCAAGCGCCGAGAGAAATAGTCATTGGAGGCTCGCAGGTTGCCGACTTCTGTCTGTAAATCGGACACATCAGTAACGAGGCTGGATGTCTTCAAGTCGAGAGATTTGACCTTCTCGTTGGTTTTCGCAAGATCAGCCCTGATCAGGGTAACAACGATGGCAACCGTGTCCAGCTTGTGAGACAAGGCCTCATATTGTTAACCCAGTGTGGCCTTCATGCCAGCGATGGCGCCCATGACGTCTTTCAGCGACAAGTCTTCACCCATCAAGGAATCCTCTCCGACATGAATCGGGGATTTAATCGGACCACCCGGGGAGCCTTTGACGAGGGTGTATCTGTCCATGACGTTAGACTGCACGGCACCCCCCCGGGGAGCCGTCTTGGTCTTGCGTTTTTCGCCCTCAGATCTGGCGGCCATCTTGGATATCGTGCCCCGGAGGGTCGCCTGAGACCTAGTGAAAATGGCTACACTCGGTGCGCCCGCAACTGATCAAAAGCAGAAAGTGGGCACTCCACACCATATAGGGAGCCACCCAAGCAAGTCCGCAAACGTCGAGATATGGCAGGGTGGAAGGCAACCGAGGGAGGCCGGTCCGGACTGAGTCAGAGAGGACGCAGGGTGAGAAACAAAACCGAAAGTAGACGACCGGGCCGAGGTGACTCAAGCTACCCGTTGTTGTTCGATTACCGTCCGGCTGGCAGAGAAGCAGAGCCCGGGGCAGCACCAGGGGGCAAGCCAACAAAGTTCAGAAGTCCGTAACTTCGGGTCCCGGAGTCCAAACCGAAATCTGGAAACAGATAAATGATCAGCAGGGCTGTGCCACAAATAACCCGTCCTCTAAACCAGGATAGGGTACAGGATAGACGGCGGAGGTGGCGAAGGTCCGGGAGCCCTGTGCTCACGCGACCATCTTGGTTGCGCGCGAAGCTCCTCCCCCGATTAGAGCATTCTTGGATAGTTGTTTTGTACAAGGGTTAGTGCTATTGCTTTGTTTCTGTTGCAAGTATGAGTCCAACGTGTCTGCTTTGTCCTTTTAATGACTTGCCAGTTTGTCTGTGAAATCTTGAGTAACAGGATGAGTTCCTTCTAGGCAATTTGGTTTTTGAAATTCATTGAGTATTTTATAGAATTCTTTATTTGCACATTTAGCATTTTGAATTCTCTCTGAATAGTACCTTTTCTTACCTTTTTTGATAGCCACCTTATATAATCTGCTAATTTTTTGTAGGTGAAGTTTGTCTTGTTTGGCGTTTGTTTTGAGCCAGGTACGTTGCAGCTTTCTAATTTGTTGTTTTATGTTTTTTATTTCTATGTTTCTCCATGGCGCTTTTTTCCTTTTGTTCAGTTGTGTGGTTTTGAGTGGTATCAGGATGTCAAAAGCTTCCTGTGGCCACTCATATAGATTCCGAACAGAATTAATGGTTTCCAGATTCATACTGGATGTTAGTTGTGTTTCCAAGTGTTCCAAATTGAGTTTGTTCCACGGCCGATAGGTGGATGGATAAATAAATAAATATCCACATTTGTATAGCGCACAATCACCCGTTAGGGTCTCTAGGCGCTGGGGGCCGTCGGGAAGATTAAGCAAGCTATTGCCCAGAGTCACATGGTGCTGGGCTAATCTGCCGCCGGTGCCGGGGATCGAACCGTGATCCCCAGATTCCGGAGTCAGTCGCCCTGGCCGCGGCGCCACACCTCTTAAGTAAGGTACTTTTAGGTGATTCGCTTAGTGTTGTTTTATGTTGGAAAGCAAGCACGTGGTGGTCTGACCATGTGACTTGAGTTATAGTTTGACAGGTAACTTGTTCAGTATAAGCAAAAATGACATCTAGGATATGTCCAGCGGTGTGTGTCGGATTGGGGACAATCTGATGCAGGTTCAATGCGTCTAGGCCAGTGATTATTGTTTTTGGATGGGTCATATTGGTTTTATCAAACCAAATGTTAAGGTCACCCAGAATGCACAGGTTGGAGTGTATTGTTATCAGATTTGAAACTGTGTCTAGAAGTGCGTCTGGGAATGTTGCCTTGCTAGGTGGAGGTCTGTAAAGGAGCAGGAAGTTACAGGTGGAAGACGGTGTAGGATTGCATCTTGTTAGAAGAGCCTCACAATTCTTTATGGAGATGTTGTCAACTTTAGTGATATGTATTGTTTGCCTGAATACAACAGCTAGACCACCTCCTTTTTTGGCTATACGGTTTTGGATGATTATTTGATAGCCTAGAGGAATGGCTTCATGCAGGACTGGAGCCATATCCTCTCCCAACCATGATTCGGTTATGAATAGTATCTCTGGTTTTGCATCGGTGAGAAGGTCGTAGATGTGATGCTTGTTTTTAGAGAGGGATTGAGCATTTATTAGTAGACAGTGTAGATAGTGGCCTTTGGTGATAGTGTGACTTTGTTTTGTAGAAGAGTGATCAGCATTGTGTGGGTGTGTAGCAGGTGTGTTTTTAGTGCTGGTATTAGCTGTATTAGGATAGCAATCGTGTAGCTGTTCTGTATCGTGTTCCTCATCCAGCATACTAAGAAGGCATTTTGATGGGTCTGCATGTGTATGTGTTGGAGATGGTGTTTGAGAATGAGTTGGAGTGCTCTGTTGCTTTTGTGGTGTAACATTGTTGTGCGGTAGACTTGGGGAAGCAAAGTTGTGAGGTGTGGCATGTTGCTTATATTTTTTGCGTATGTTAAAGGCGGAAGGTGTATGAGTCAGGGGAGGTGGTGCAGCATGAGGGTCATGTCGTAATGTTTTAAATTGTCCAATGGATGAGAGGCGGTTAGAAGAGAGGTGCTGTATTGCTGTATCTGTGTTAGGTGTGGTGGAAGAGTGAAAGCTTGGCATTGGAGTTTGTTCCTTTGTGTGCTTTGAAAGGTGGGTATATGTATGTATTTTGTGATGGTAAGTATTATGAGGTATTGCGCTCTGAAGATCTTGTTGTGCTGGTGTGTGTGATATGTTTTGCTTTTGAGGTGTGGTGAAAAGGGGTGCTGATGTATATGTTTCATGCACCTGATTTGGTTGCGTAGTATTGTTTGTGAGAGGAGGGTGTGACGTAGAGGGGGTGGTGATGTGTTTGTGTAAAGTGTATGTTGTGTGTAGGAGGGAATAAATGTTCATTAACATTGATAATGTTTGTGATGGTAAGTATTATGAGGTGTTGCCCTCTGAAGATCTTGTTGTGCTGGTGTGTGTGATATGTTTTGCTTTTGAGGTGTGGTGAAAAGGGGTGCTGATGTGTATGTTTCATGCACCTGATTTGGTTGTGTAGTATTGTTTGTGAGAGGAGGGTGTGACGTAGAGGGGGTGGTGATGTGTTTGTGTAAAGTGTATGTTGTGTGTAGGAGGGAATGAATGTTCATTAACATTGATAATGGCGCTTAAAGCGGTGTTTGACCGCATGTAGATACATCTTTGAACATACGAGCTTTGCATTACAATGCAGTGTCTCGTTCTTTTTTAGATGCACGTCGGATGTCTTTGAAGTTTAAGGTGAGCCCGCATAAGGTATATGACTTATGCCGATACTCTGTCGATTGTCATTCATTTACATTAAGGCAACATATATTCCGCACAGGTTCTGATAACTGGTGACAGTCAGCATACTCACATGAGAGTACTTATTTCATTGACCGAATTGCGATTGGATTCGGTAAGTCTTTTGGAGATAGTGCGGGGTATGCAACTATTGAAACTCTTTGAGCCAGCTATCGGTTAACACCACACGCGTTTATTTATTTATTTATAGAGTACAGCAGCTTTAAACGTTGTCTTGTGAGTAACACGAGGCTGCATGTAAGGGAGCACTGTAGGTGTTTTTCAAGGGCTACTGGTCTACTTGGCATTAAGTCACTTTCACATTACTTGTGTCGGTGCACATTCATTCATTTATATTGTACACATCTTGTTTTATAAACATGAGCAGCAAACCATCGAGTTTGTCAGTTGTCCCTTTCACTTCACAGCGGGTTACTTTTCACCTTTTTTATCTTTTGCTTTGTCTTTTGTTTTTTCTGCCTCTTGCATGTGCAAATCCTATTGAATAATGTCAATTTTTTGCCAGTTATGGCATGATCAATCCATAGTTACGGTATTTGCTCTGTTTGTTTTATGTTGTAGTGTCCCACTGAAGGAACCGAACTATATAATACATGAAAATTAAGCATTTGAATACTGTACCCCTGAAGAAGGGTTTTAAAAAAAAAAATGCATTGGGTTGTGTTATATCAAATGTTTTCTTTATCATTCATAATTTGAAAAATATTGTGTTTCATCACAGTGTTATCGTAACTGTATGTTACTTACATTCAAACATTTTGCGCTATTTGTATTTGGCACAGGAAGTGTTTCAATACAATTTACGTTTGATTGATGAAAGTTTGACATTGGATTATTTATTTATCCAGTATTTGGGTGTCTTTCATAGATTCACATGCCTGAATCATTCCCCGTCGTCGAGACGGGAGCCTCCGGTATATAAAAAAGTAATGTCCTATAGCCATACATAGAAAAGAATAGGCCTAAGGATCTCACCTTAGTGTCCTATCCCCGTCCTTTTGTAAAAAGGACCAAAACAGAGTAGGCCCAAGGGTACCACCTTGGTGGCCTATCTGTGTCCTTTTGTAAAAAGGACCAAAGTAAAGAAAACCTACGAATCAGCTACCACCTCCTTCTAGAACCTTCCTGTCAGGAGCCCAAGTCTCTCAGATTTTCTACCGCACGTTGTGCTAGGGAGTCTCCACCTGAGTTCTCCTCAGGAATCTTTCTTCTTACTTAAAAAAACAAATTTATTCAACTTCTATCATTATGGCTGATAGCCAGAAAAAAGGTCTCTTAGCCTGTTCCTCTTGTGGCAAGAAAAGGCTCCATGTAGAGGATAAACGTGAAACCTGTTTAAATTGCCTCTACCCTCAACATCAAGCCAAGGACTGCAAAATATGTAGGACCTTCTCAAACAAGACCCTCAAGGACTGAGAAGGACGCCTACTACTCTGGCTAAACAGGCTGAAGAACAGAACAGACGACTTGGTGTCAGACGGTGAGAGTGTTTCTGGTACTTCGCATTTTTCCTTGAAGAGGCCAAGGGTTTCTTCCCCCTGGCCCCTCAGACACCCCTCCTAAGAAGACTTCCAAAAAGTCCTCAGAGGGCAAAACCTCAGTGTCTGGCAAGGATTTTCCTGTCACCAGGAAGCAGCCGCTGGTCTTGACGACGACAACAGCGTCGATGGTCTCCTCAGCGCTAAAAACTGTTTCAACGTCGACGACGACAGTGTCGACGACGACAGCATCGTCGGCCACCTCCTCGACGACGAGGACGACGCCTTCATCGTCGGCGAGTAAGTCTGTGCCGTCGACCATCCCAGTCACTCCATCGACGACGAAGATACTACCGTCGGCGACGAGATCGACGTCGAAGACGACGACGACGACACCGTCGACGAAGACCATACCGTCGGCGAAGCCTATCTCGTCGACGAGGAGCATTCCGTCGACGACAGGGAAACCGTCGACGACGGGAAAACCGTCGACGAAGGCCGCGTCGACGAGGACCCCGTCGACGGAGACACCGTCGACGACGAGTAAATTTCCGTAGACGAAGGTAATTTCGTCGACAACCGCAGGGACATGGAAAGAGTCTGAGGTGCTATCGCATGCCATGGATGCCTTCCCGCCTCAGACATCCCATATCACCGTTAAGATCACGAAAAGGCCAATTACGCCAGTCCTGACGTCGCCCAGTAAGGTGCAACAACTACCTCCAGCCTGCCTATTACAAGGTGAAGAGTCGGAGGAAGAGTTATATACACAAGCCACTAGCCCATCAGACTTGGTGCTTAAGTGCCAAAGCACAGACGAGGAGCCGGAAGAGGAGGAACATATAGAGCAATCAGTCCACACTCAAGTGCACACACAGGTTACACCAATGGTGTGCCTACCAGCATCCATTGTCTCAGACCTGCAATTCCTAATAAAGGACTACAAAGAGCGGTTTCCGGAGAAACCCACTACGCCTACACTTCCAACTGCACAGGTACCTACTCCTTTGTCTCGACACAAGCCACCTTCACTGGTGCTTAGTAAAGACCAGGAGCCAACACAAGACATTCACTCGTCTGACGACGAGGAGAGAGATCAGGAAGAGGGCGAGGTATGTGACGACGAGTCAGATCCAGATGTAGACCAGGACTATATTGCACAATCTCCGGCCTCTCCAGAACCACAGTCTTCGGAATCACCACCCGCAGACATCGGTGGATTCCATAATCTTGTAGAGCGGGCTGCCAAACGATTCCTATGGAAACTCAGGAGACTGAATGCTTCCTTTACGACTTCAAGGAGCCCACTAAAAAGACAACCAGGTCAATCCCCATCATTGACTTTATCTGGAAACAAGGCAAACAACTAATGCAAACGCCAGCTTCAATCCCAGTGGTAGTGCCCAGGCTCGATAAAAAATACAAGGCAACCTCATCGGCGCCAGCATGCCTCACAGGTCACCCCAAGGCAGACTCTGTGGTAACCCAAGCGGCACAGAAAAACTCGCGTAATCCAGCATCGCCTCTGTCGACGCCACCTGACAAGGAAGGCAGAAAACTGGATACTATTGGCAAACGTTTCTCCACCACGTCGGCCATGACGGTGAAAGTGGCGAATTCAATAGCACTTCTGGGCCGTTACAATCGTCAACTCTGGGCAGACATTGCACCCTATCTATCTAATCTGCCAGAGGATTTAAAGGAGGAGGCTCATTCGCTTCTCTTAGAAGGCCAAACATCTGCCTCCGAGCTCATTGACTGCGCAATGGATGTCGCCATGACCGGTTTCAGGCAACAGGCAGGTGCTGCCGTACTAAGAAGACAAGGTTGGCTCAAGGCCACCTCTTTCCGCCAGGAAGTGCAAACGAAAATTCTCGATATGCCCTACGACGGCCAGCATCTCTTTGGCGAAAAGATTAATGAGGCCCTCACCACTATTAAAAAGGACACGGACACTGCCAAAGCCCTTGGAACTCTGCAATTCCGGAACCAGTCCTTTTGTGGAAACAGAGGAAGAGGACAATCTTCATATAGGGGCACCTACCAGAATAGGTCTTCCTATTCGTACAACCAGAGGAAAAACGCAATACCAACCGCAACAAAACTAGCAAGGACATCAGACTTCCTACGGCAAGTCAAACTACAGGGGGAAAAACCAAAAAAGACCTGCTGGCAACTGCCAATGACTCGTTTCAAT
Source organism: Lissotriton helveticus (assembly GCF_964261635.1). NCBI lineage: Eukaryota > Metazoa > Chordata > Amphibia > Caudata > Salamandridae > Lissotriton > Lissotriton helveticus. Next base: position 1,918,689,683 of record NC_136063.1, read on the forward strand.
GGCCAGTCCATCCACCATTGCATTTGGTAAAACTTGGAGGGAAACTCACATACTTCCTAAACAATTGGCGGAGGATAACAACAGATCGGTGGGTACTCCAACTCATTCAATTTGGACATTCTCTAGAATTTGTCTCAATTCCCCCAACAACACCACCTTGCAAACGGTCCCACAGGCACCTACGATTGCTTCTTCAGGAAATCGCTTCCATGCTCCAAAAGGGAGCGATAGAGAGAGTTCCACAGGCCCACAAAGGGAAAGGTTTCTACTCCCACTTCTTCCTAATCCACAAAAAAGGGAAAAAGTGGAGGCCAATCCTCGACCTCAGGGCACTCAACGTGTTCCTAAAGAAACAATCGTTCCGTATGGTAACACTACAGGAAATCCTGGGTCTCCTGGAGGAAGGGGACTACATGACGTCCTTAGACCTGCAGGACGCCTACTACCATATTCCTATCCTCAAAGGGCACAGGAAGTACCTCAGGTTTGCGGTAGCAGGACAACACTACCAATTTTGTGTCCTTCCGTTTGGCCTCAAATCTGCTCCACGGATATTTACCAAATGCCTCTCCCCTGTGGCAGCCTTCCTTCGTCAACAGGGTCACCAGGACTTCCCATACCTGGACAACTGGTTGGTAAAGGCACCATCTGCGACCGCCGCAGCCACATCCTCCAGCGCCTGTCTGAATATTTTCCACCGACTAGGTTTGACCCTCAACCGTGAGAAGTCGGCACTGGAACCCAACAAGGTCATTACATTTCTTGGAGCGACTCTGGACACAGAACGCGTCAGAGCTTTCCCCTCTCAGGAGAGAAAGGTCAAACTCATCTCCCTGGCCACGTCAGTGGCATCACGGAAGACTCTACCGGTCCGCACCTTCAAGTCCCTCCTCGGCATGATGTCCTCATGCATCATGCTCATTCCCCACTGCCGCCTCAAAATGCGCCCTCTCCAGGAGGAACTAACGAAGCAATGGAAACAAGCTGCGGGATCATTCGAGGACCGCATACGTGTCACTCGAACCATGGTCAACCACTTACAGTGGTGGAGATCGCTCAAACACCTGTCACAGGGACTACCGTTCCTGCTTCCAGCAGAACCACACGTAATAACAACGGACGCATCCCTAGAAGGCTGGGGAGCGGTCCTCCAAGAACTCCAGATCAACGGCAAGTGGACGACACAGGAAACCAAGCTCCACATCAATCTACTGGAGTTAAGAGCGGTCTTCCTAGCTCTGCAAGCATTCCTACCACGCATTCGAAACTCCCCAGTGCTCGTCAGGGCAGACAACACCATGACGATGCACTACCTGAACAAACAGGGGGGGGACGCGATCGCTCTCACTATCTCGAGAATCGCAAAGAGTCTGGAACTGGCTTCTGGAACATGGAATAACGCTGAAAGCGGAGTATGTCCCGGGCAAGGACAATGTCTTGGCGGACGCTCTGAGCAGAGAGAGGTCTCCATCCCACGAATGGGAGCTGGACACGGAGGTGCTGGAGCACATCTTCGCAGAGTGGGGAACCCCGCGAATAGACCTTTTTGCCACCAGAGAGAACGCCAAATGCCCAAGCTTCGCAAGCAGGCATCACCACCCAGGAACCCTCGAAAATGCATTTTCCATCGCATGGCGCAACGTATTTGCGTACGCCTTTCCGCCATTTCCACTGATACCCAGGGTTCTCAGGAAGATGAAGTCGGGGCCCTGCACTCTGATTCTAATCGCTCCATCCTGGCCGAGGCAGCACTGGTTCATGGACCCTTATCGCCTCTCTGCCCGGCCACCTCTTCGCCTGCATCATTATCCAGCCCTGCTCACAATGTCCCAAGGGCAGGTTCTCCACCCGAATCTGAGCTCTCTAAAGTTGTCAGCTTGGCTCCTGAATACCGCGAATTCAGCCACCTAAACATCCCGCAGGAGTACAGAGACGTCCTTGCAAAGGCTAGAGCGGACAGCACTAATAAAACCTACTCACCAAAATGGAAGCGGTTCTGTTCTTGGTGTGTGACTAAAGGCTTGCACCCCTTCCACATCACTCCACAGCAGCTGCTACCATACTTACTGCATCTAGCGCAATCGGGCCTCGCACATGCATCCATCAAAGTGCATCTAGCGGCGATCTCCAGATTCACAAGGACTTCTAAGGGTCCATCCCTGTGGGCGAACAGACTTCTAAAACAATTCCTTAAAGGTCTATTCAGGTCCTTCCCACGACCAAGACCAATCCCTCCGTCGTGGCACCTCAATGTGGTCCTTCACCAATTAATGAAGCACCCCTTTGAACCCATCCATAAAGCGGAGATCAAATTCATCTCATGGAAAACGGCCCCCCTCCCAGCCTTAACCTCTGCCAGAAGGGTCAGCGAGTTGCAGGCTCTCTCAATACAAGATCCTTTTATGCAGTTCAGGGAAGACCGGGTCATTCTACGAACTAACCCTCGGTTTATTCTGAAAGTCCCCTTGGACTTCCACCTTAACGAACCAGTGGTACTCAGGTCATTCTTTCCAAATCCTACCACTGCAGCCGAGAGAACTCTGCATTCATTAGATCTGAAGAGATGTCTTAAATTCTACATCGACAAGACTGAACACTTCCGAAAGTCATCTCAACTCTTTGTTGCCTTTAGTAGACCACGAAAAGGCATTCCCCTGACAAAACAAAGTATTTCAAGGTGGATTTCTTCAGCGATCACCTTTTGTCATGACAAGTCTGGACGGCCTTTGGACTCACGAGTCAAGGCTCATTCGACAGGAGCCATGTCCACGTCTGCGGCGCTGTTTGCTGGAGTGCCGGTATTGAACATCTGCAAAGCGGCGACCTGGAAGTCCCCGCACACCTTCACCAGGCACTATTGCCTGGATACTGAGCTGATGAAGGATGCAGCAGTGGGCGGAGCAGTGCTTCGCCATCTATTCCAGTGAGGTGAGCCTTCCTACATCCCTCCATCCTTTACTGGTATGCACATTATTTTACTAATATTTACATGACAATGCATTTTGGTGGTTTGCAGTCGGGTGATATATATTATCTACAGACTCATATACGATGTTCCATCAAAAATTTGCATAATGTATTGCTTGCTACTCTGATTCAGGCATGTGAATCGATGAAAGACACCCAAATACTGGATAAGAAATGTGTTACTTACCTGTAACTGCAGTTATCCAGTATTAGTGTCTTTCATAGATTCACATGCACCCTCCCGCCTCCCCTGGAAGGACTCACCTATCTCTCTAACAAGTTTACGCCTAACTAGCTTGGTGCGTACGAAAATCTGAGAGACTTGGGCTCCTGACAGGAAGGTTCTAGAAGGAGGTGGTAGCTGATTGGTTGGTTTTCTTTACTTTGGTCCTTTTTACAAAAGGACACAGATAGGCCACCAAGGTGGGACCCTTGGGCCTACTCTGTTTTGGTCCTTTTTACAAAAGGACGGGGATAGGACACTAAGGTGAGATCCTTAGGCCTATTCTTTTCTATGTATGTCTATAGGACATTACTTTTTTATATACCGGAGGCTCCCGTCTCGACGACGGGGAATGATTCAGGCATGTGAATCTATGAAAGACACTAATACTGGATAACTGCAGTTACAGGTAAGTAACGCATTTCTTTTTGATTACAAGATACACTATCAGTTTAGAATTTACTTTATTGTTGGATTAAACTTTGAAACCCTAGGGACTAGGCAGAACATCTCACAGTCCTGGGTGTCCCCAGGTCTCAACAGTGTGGATTACTTAAAGACCACAATTAGGGGCTGTCACATAAAGGGTCTGCACGCACCATTCGCTCCCACTGGCCTCCAGAGCGCCTTCTCTCAAGCAGAGATGTGTTACGCATCTGCCTCCTCGCTGCCACCAATCCCCCGTAAACACAACGGAGCGCTGGTTTGTTGTTCATATTCAGAATTTAGAAACACTTGTTTCTTTTGCGCCCCTGACAGTGATTTCATGGCTGGAGCGCAGCCAACCCCTTCCCTGACATGGATGGATGCAGGAGATATATTGGCTGCGGAGGTGGTACGAGTGGGAATCCGTAGCCTGTCAGTATTTGTCACCTCTGCGCGCGCACACACCAAAGTGGTTTCGGTGTCTTGGCAACTAACCCGAAGTGACTGGTCCCGTTTGGGGTCACTCAGAGACAGACACTTGCCTTCTCTGTTCTGCCCCCGTCCTTTCGGCTCCCTGCCGCGCACCTTCATTTTCTGACCCTCTCTCCCCACTTCCTCTCTCTTTGGCCTTCTCTTCCCCTCCCCAATTCTCCCCCCTCTTCCGTACCAATACATTTCCCTTCCTTTCTCCCCCGTCTTCCCCACTCCTTCCCCTGCCCTCCCCCTCATACCCCCTCCACCCCTTCTCGCTCCCCATACCCCAATTCTGCCTGCTTGCGCCTAGCAATACACAGAGTAATTTAAAGCAGTTTGTGGCCTGTAATGCTCTCTCTCTTTTTATTAACTACTTTTGCCTCTGTCACCGATTAACATTAACCTCTGCACTAATGTCCCTTCTCACCTTCATCTCGCCACCCTGCTCGCTCAACTTTCACTTGTATTGCTCCATCTTTCTAAATATCACTTCATCATGTCTCATTGCTTCCCTTTCTCCACCTATTCCTCATTTGCCTCCACTTCTTCCTCTCTCTGCGTTTTTCCATCCTACTCTTCTTTTTAGATCATGCCAATTCATAAACGCATACCTTCAAGCACACGTGATTAAAAAATTGTACGGCGTAACTACCAATGTTAAACAAAATGTGACTGGTTGCTCTGTGTTCTTTCTAATGTTTGTAAACTCGCAGCTTGTATGCTGCATGGCTAATCACTCATATGGTCCCAAAGGCGAGACCTGTTGGCTATGCCAATGCTTGTTTCTGTTTACCTCTGTGCTGCTTTCTCCTGCATATTACTTTAGTGTTCCCTTCCCCTCTGACTCTTCCTGTTAGCCTTTTTCCTTCTTCAGTGCCACAGCCTAAGTTGCCACATGGAAGGCTGTAGTTCATAAGTTCCTATCCCATCGTAACAGATTCAGACCCTTACCCATCCCTTTGTTATACATTGAGTACCTTTAAACTGGGTAATGGAAATTCATTTTTCATTGCACTATAAACATTACAGCTGTGATTGCAAGCACTCTACAATACCCCACTCCAATCTACTCCACTCTACCCCACTCCTAAGTGGAACCTTGGTTAAATGTCCAATTGATGGGCCAGAACTCTACTCTAGCAACTTGCTTAAGAAGGTAGAAGCAACTGTATGGAGCCTTGGGTTAATTCCAAACAAGCTTTGGCAAAGTCAGTAGTTCTCATATTTGCGGCCTACTTTTTGGCTTTTTCAGTGCTTGTTTTCTATTGCCTTGGCTTTTGTCCTCAGCATGTCTGTTGGCTTTCCGAAGCTAATGCGTGCAGCAGATGTTAGTAACCTGTGTTGCTCCCCTGTTTCTCCGTGTGCTGTCCCCTTTGCACCACCCCATAACCTGTCCTTGCTTGCCTATACCCTCCTGTTAACCGGAGCTGGCAGGTCTAGCCTATGTCCGTCGGTAAAGGTCTCCATTCGTTTTTGTTATAAATGCATGACTGCAGTTCACAGGATGTAAAGAAAACAAGCATTTGCAATGCAATCGGTCTCGCCTTTGGGACCTTTATAAGAATTTAGTGTATAAGAGTTTAGTAAGAATTTATCGCACATTAGTGCAAGGTACATCTTCGTGGCTATAAATGTATCACTGTGTAAGCGCTTGTCAAATAATCAGATGCAGTCACCCAATGGGGCTTTGTGCGTAGAAGATCTGCGTAAGGGGAAGAGTAGAACATATCAGTAGAACATATCAGTAGAAGGTGACAGAGGACAAACTAGAAAGGGAGGGAGTGGTGAGTGGGCCTTGTGTACCACAGATGTGGATTTTTAGGACATGGAAATTAGGTATCCACACCGCCGTACCTCTTAAAAACACCACAACACAAACGGTAATCTGTGATTCAGCATCAACCTAACCTATCACAATGGCCTATGTACAGGGTCCGATCTACAAGAGGCCCCTGATACACTAACAACAGAATATTCAGAAGTATTACAATATCACCAATGTGGGTGTATGAAATATGTCATTTGCATTTTCTCCACAAAAGCTACAGGTTTAGTATCTATCTGTCTCGGTCTGTCTGTCTGTCTAAAACGAGCAGTGAAACAACTTGAAGTCAAATAATTAAAGGCTAATAAAAAGCAGAAAAAAGCACACTTTCTTGGCAACCATCAATTCCGTGTAATCAAACATAAGTATTGGAACAGAAAACATTCATAAGTAACACACGATGGTGCAATCCGCACACAGCACCGAATCTGCTCACGTTTCTAAAAAGTTTTAAATGTGGCATATCTGCGTAGATAAGATAGGACAATTATTAAAATATATTCTAACTAGTCTACGAAAGGGAAGGTCAAGTGGTAACGTGGGACTTGTTCAACTAAGAAGAAAATGAAGTAACTTTATTCACGATGTAGCCGTCTGGGTCCAATAACATTCATCTCTGTGTATTTTCCGCTGGCCAAGGTCTGCCTGGGCCATGGCCGTGCTGCAGCTACGAGGTTTACCTGCGTACCTGTCTCATTGCAGGGAGTAAACGTTCTATATTGGAAAACCTGCATGAAAGTCTATAACCATGCTGAACAGAATGCACGTTTTACTTAATCAGCCATAAAACGTTATGCTCTTAGATACAGGCCTCTGTTACATTACACCACAGGCACCGAGTACAGCTCAGATAAAAAAAAAAAAAAAACTCCTGTGAATAATGGGGACTTTTCGAATTATACATAGCTCGTATGGCTTTACACCCTGCAAGCTACGACATCCTGTTATCGGCATATTCACCCCGGTGTAAGCAACACATCCGGGCAGCAAACACATGAAGGGGCTCCAACCATTCATGGAAAAATAGACACAAAGTCAAACATACTGCACTGTGGGGAGCACCGCCAGAGCCGTTAACTTGCCACAACAAGCACTGGCATAGCCAATAGGTCTTGCCTTTGGGACCTTATAAGTGTTTTGCCAGACCTATTGGCTTTGCCAATATGTTTAAGCTATGTTGTAGAGCAGTGTCCCAAGAGATGCATTACTGTTTATTTCAGAATTTGTATTCCCTCCCCCTGCGCCTCCTACGAATAAAACCGATGTCTGCACAATCTAAACCGGACATTTCTATTTTTAGGAAATGCAAATCTACCAATGGAGGAACTGGCTCTTATTCTCAACTGCAAAGCAAGTTTTCCAAATGAGAACCAGCCCAGGCTAACAATGGCTAGAGTGCATAGAAGTGGCCTATGCCCGCAGCCAGCACTGCACAAAAAATGCTGCATATTACTGGATTGTCCACGACCCACATCCTTGCAGTCCACACAGAGAGATGTCCAAGAAAAGAGACCTCACTCTTAATTTCAACACCAGCTTACCCACTGAACCAACTTGTGTGACCCTGAGCACATACATACCTTTATCCTGTTTAAATCATAAAAAAACGAACGCTCAAAGAGTCCAGAGATGCGCTACACATTAATAGACTTTAATAAACCATTCATCCATACTGGACTCTTATTTCATCACGCAGCAGAAAAGTGCACCACGTGCAAATAAGCGCTTGGATATGGTTTATATAAATATGAAATATCTTCATACGGGACATACTACAAATATAACACAGTGTAGAAGTTATGTAGCCCTGATCCCCTCTACAAATCATAACACAATGTGTCTGTGTAGTGAGGGCGGAAACTACATGATAGATTTAAACACACCACAAATCCCTGCCCTTGTTACTCTAAAACATAAAGTGAACGGCCTCAGACCCCACTTTTAAGCTCCTCTTTCCACAACCAGAAACAGAAAACTGACAACGCCCGTCCCAGAAAGTAACGTCTGACACAGCCATAAGGAACCCTGTCGCTTTTACGACAAGAAACCTGCTCTTCCATCTAAGGTTTTGAAACCCTGCTGTTTTGATGGTCCCGTGGTCCTTTGTGTGGAGGGGTTCTTTTTTGGAAAAGGGGGCGCAGAGCGGTTTAATTGGGTCTAAGAGCCACATGGGGCGATCCCATACCGAGTGAGAGGCGGAGACCATGCCGGAGACGGTCGTGAAAGGAGAAGGCAGGACAGGTAAGGGTGCCCAGGTGGGAGCAACGCAGCGCTGGGAGAAGAACGAGGAGGCAGCCACGTTAAGGTCTGTGCGCCAGGTCCCGTGCTAAAGTGAGATAAAACAATGCGTCCACCCTGGATAAGTACACCGACGTGTTGCGGGCAGCATAAGTGTGTGTGGGCAGAGGGTTCAGCACCAAATAGAACAGGTGTGCGTGTTGGGTGGGTGGGGGTGGAGGTCTTCCCAGTACTCCCACAAAATAAATGCATACTTAGCTACCTAAACATTTGAAATAGCGAGCGGAGGGCTTGACGAGGTTTCACGGAAAAGCTTAATAAATGTTGCCAGACTTTTTATGGGGGGGGAAGTAGAAGATCAAAATACGTCTGTGTGACTAACTGGTACTACCGTCTTCACTCAGGTCAAATTGGGAGGGAGGGGTCCGTTCTAAAGCTAGTGAAACAAGAAACCTCAAAAGTGAAAGCTAAAGCTAATTAGAACAAGTGCGGCAAACGTGCTAATTAGAAACAGATGGCACCCCTGCTCGTGACCGCGGACATTGGCCGTAGGCGGAATCATTTTGTGGGAAAGGTTGGACATGCACCCGCCTTTGCCCAATTGCGTGCTGTCTTTTTTAGAAGGACGCATGCAAAGACCAATAGAAAAAAAACTGAAAAAAACACACACAGAAGTGTGTGAAAAGTCTTGAGCGATTCCAAGAAGTACTTTTCCTAGAGCAGCGCATGTGTGCTGCGTTAGGCTCGACCTAAAAACGATGCACAGAGACAATAAGCGCATACTACCGGTATGAAGATAAAACCCCTTTTCCCTTGAACTGTGTTTTCTTTGTTAAGAACTCACTGACCAATTACACCAGCCTTTGACACAACTTTTTCGAGGAGGGGTGCGGGAGCCGAATTTTACTCGTGTAATTTTACGTCCCCAGATTGAGGAAGGAGTGAGGATAACACAATTCAGCTGCCTTTGTCTGCGCTGCATCTCTGTAATAATTGTTTTCCAGCCTTGCATTGGGTGCACACAGGAGATGGGCACCCTCAGTGTGCACTCCCTGCTGCCCTAGACATGTAATTAAAAGCCACCTTGCAGGCTGCTCTCGAGGACAATCACGGAGGTTATGAATTGAGCAGCGCACATTCCCTTAGTGCATCCCTACTGAAGTAACAGCGAAATGTTCACGCACACTCTCTGCCTACTACTTGAAGGTATATTTATTTCTGCTCATGTCCCATAAACCAGCATTTGAATGCTAACGTGGCACTCGTCCTTTGGCTGTAATCATCTTAAGCTAAAGCGCGGGTGCCCCGATTGCTTCAAAAGTAAGGAAATAGAAAAACACTTTTTTTTTCTGTCCCCTGTTTAGAATATGCCATTTTTTCTTTATAATACTTTGAACTTTATTCGATACTGGGGTTTATGTTGTTCCGCATACCATTCTCTCCGTTTTCTCTTTGGGCGAAGATTCCAACAGGGCTTCCCGATTGTTGTTTCTCGCCCTTTTCTTGGCCTTCCTGATCATTATCTTTGGGTAGTGTCGTTCCAGAAGTTTATCTTCAAGCTGTTCTGCCTGTTACTTATATGCTTCTATGTCAGAGCAGTTGAATTATTCCACTGGTAAGTTCTGACGTTGGGCCCTCGGGTGGTAACTCTCGTACAAGAGTAAACTGTTTTTATCAGTTGGTTTGTTGTGTACCTTCGTGCTGATCCCTTCATTGGTCATTGTAATATCAAGGTCCGAAAAGATGGTGTGATTTTTTTCGATAGAGTGAGTGAAGTGTAGATGTTCGTCCTTTGTGTTGATTCACTGGACAAGTGCTGTAACCTCTTCTGGTGTCCCATGCCACACAATGAAAATATCATCTATGTAGCGCTTCCAGGTATTCAGTTGCAGCGCATAGGGGTTGTTTTGGTTGAAGATGTAATCTTCCTCGAATTGGTGTACATACAGGTACGCCATGCTCAGGGTGAAGGTGCTGTCAATGGATGTGCCTCTGATCTGATGGTATATGACTTTCTCAAATTTTAAATAATTTTTGGTTAATGCCAACTCTGCGCATTCCATAATGAAATGTCTCGGAGTCCTGAACTCCCAGTTCTGGTCCAGAATGATCTGTTCGACAGCAAGGTTGCGTCTCTGGGGTATACTTGTGTAGAGCGCCTCAATGTCCATTGTTATAAAGAGATCGTTATTGGGATCAACTTTCATGTCTCGTAGATGGCACAGGATGTCCTTTGTGTCTTTTAGATATGAAGGTGATCTCTGCACAATTGGTCTCAGAAACCAGTCGCAGAATTGCGAGAGAGACTTCAAAATGGAACCGTTCCCTGAGACTATCAGTCTTCCTGGTGGGGGCATCTTATTCTTGTGTATTTTGGGTAGGATGTAAAACCTTGGTGTCCTGGGATAGTTTGTGAGAAATTCTGCCTCGTGTTTTGTAATCCAGTCGTTCGTGAGGTTTGACTACATCAGTGTTGGTCCTAAGTTTCTGGAGTGCTGTTCTCTCTCCCTTAGGTTCTGAAATCCCTTGGTGTTATTAAAATCAATTTCCTCGATTTCTTTCACGGCATGCAATGTTCGAAGGCTAGTGCATTGCATGAGATATTCTGCGTTGATGAGAAGGTAGACTTTTTCTGGAGGCCCGTGTTGAGATTTCCCTTGTGGTCCTTTTTTGGTATTGCCGAAGTAATCCCTCAGTTTTATTTTTCTGAGGAACTGTGCCAGTTCTGTATTAAGGACGAAGGGGTCATTGTTAGGAGTAGGGACAAGGCCAAGTCCTTTGGAGAGGACAGATTCTGCTTCCTTACTGATTGTGTAGGTGCTGAGATTCACAATATTTGTTAGTCTTTGCTCTTTGATGGGCCGTTGCCCCTCCCCTTGCTCCTTGCCACTTCCCCCACCCTGTGTTGGTAGTTTTGTCCTCCCATTGCACTCTGGTGTTTCGTCTTTTATTTTGTCTGCCTCTTCCCCTACCCCTGCCTCTGTATAAAAAAGGCTGTAGGCCTTGTTGGAATCCGAATCCAGGCAGGTAGTATTGTTGTGGCCAAAAGCCGAAAGGGTGCCTAGGTGGTGCAAACATCAGTTGTTGTGGGTTCTGGTGTTTTATTGTATATTGTCCTCCAGTGCATTAACACTGCAATAAATCGGATGGGCTACATGGCATGCATTATGGTCCATTTTTTCTATTTTGTTTTACTTTTGAAGCAATCACGGCATCGCGTTTTAGCTTAAGATATACTGAAGGTAGTACTGAGGAGGGGCTAACAAGCCAATTAACCAATCAGAAACCAGCACTTACGAAGGACAAAGATACAAGCCAATGAAAAATGTGGGCAGAGAGTAGGTTGGGCTTCTCTTCCAGACTCTACTACAACAGATCACGAGAGCAGCTCATGCGCACTGACTCGGGCTTGTCCTGAAAACTAAGGGACTGGATGAACCACTCTGAGTGCGATATCTACACATAGAAGGTGCAGCGTTTTACCGCAAATGTGAATACACGCTGCCTGCTTATCATGCATTATCGTGCCCATTCATCCAGCTCATAGGCAATATCTTCGATTTACAGTAGGCAAGAGCCATTTTCAGTTCAGAGTACTGCCTTTTGGTCTCCGGTCCGCACCGCGGATCTTTACAAAGGTACTGGCTCCTGTGGCAGCTTTTCTCAGGAGGCAGTCTTTCGAAGTCTTCCCATATCTGGACGAATGGCTGGTAAATGCTCTTTCGTTCCAGGAGGCGTCCAGGGCTGTCACGTGCTGCAGTCAACTGTTCGAACAGCTGGGCCTTCGGGTCAACAAGGAAAAATCGATTTTGTGCCCCTCCAAAACAGCAAGGTTTTTGGGTGCAATCCTAGATACAGAGTGCTGCCTGGCTTTTCCTTCGGAAGAGCGCCAGTCCAAACTGATGCTCTCAGCTCGCCTCCTACAGACAAGGAAGTTTCTGTCAGTTCGCCAATACAAATCGCTTCTCGGATCGATCTCATCCTGCATACCATTATTACCACACTGCAGGCTGCGGATGCGTCCACTGCAGGAACAGTTGGACAAACAATGGCGTCAGGTGACAGGCTCCTTCGACGACAAGATAGTCATTACTCCGGGAATGCGAAAGGCAGGCAGCTGGCGTTGCTAAAAGCCAATCTTTCAGTAGGGTTACCGTTCCAACTTCCACCATCTCCCATGGTATTGACAACAGATGCTTCCATGGAGGGATGGGGAGCGGTCCTCCAAGAACTGAAAGTCAGTGGTCATTGGAACTCAGTCCAAGTCAAGTTCCACATCAATCTGCTGGAACTTATGTTCATTCGTCTAGCCTTACAGGCTTTCCTTCCAAGGATCCGCAACCGTGCCGTGCTGGTTCGTACAGACAACACCACGGCCATGCACTACATAAACAAGCAGATCTTGCACCCTGTCGAAGGAAGCACAGAGGCTTTGGAATTGGGTGATCCAACACAATATCACTCTATCAGCGGAACATCTGGCGGGCACACTCAATGCCACAGCAGACGCTTTGAGTCGCCAACGGAATATCAGCCACGAATGAGAACTGGATCAGACCCTTCTGAACAAACTGTTTCATCGTTCGGGGACCCCAACCATCGATCTGTTTGCGACTCCTCAGAACGCCAAATGCCAGTCCTACGCAAGCAGGCTTCACCATCGGGGATCCTTGGGGAATGCGCTTTTGATTGCCTGGTACGGCGCATTTGTTTACGCCTTTCCTCCTATTCCGCTAATCCCGAGACTGATCTGCAAGCTCAAGGCGGAGCCGTGCAGAATGATTCTCATTGCACCAGCATGGCCCAGGCAGTTTTGGTACACAGAGCTTCTTCTTCTCTCCCAAGATCAACCGATTCTCCTGCGTCCTGTTCCATCATTGTTAACAATGGCTCACGGGCAGGTTCCGCATCCAGACCCGAAGTCACTTCAATTGACCGCGTGGCTCCTGAGTTCAGAGAGTTCCAGGGTTTAAATCTTTCAGGAGAATGCAAAGACATTTTGGCTCAGGCCCGAGCGCCTAGTACGAATAAGACCTATCGGGCAAAGTGGAAGAGATTCTGCCTTTGGTGTCAGAGACAAGGTCTACATCCATATACTTCTGCACCACACCAACTCTTGCCTTACATCCTTTCTCTTGCAAAATCTGGATTGGCTCATTCTTCTATAAAAGTACATCTAGCGGCCATGTCTAGATTTAGACGATCATCATCAGGTCCTTCCCTTTGGTCTGCAAGGATCATTAAACAATTCCTGAAAGGTTTGTTCAGGGTTTTTCCACCAGTCCGGCCTCCACCGCTAGCCTGGCATCTTAACTTGGTACTGTCACATCTAATGAAGGCCCCATTTGAGCCTATTCATAGGGTGGACATGAAGTTTGTTTCATGGAAACTGGCTCTTCTCTTGGCCCTGACATCGGCTAGAAGGGTTAGTGAGCTCCAGGCCTTCACAATTGAGGAACCTTTTCTACAATTTAAAAATGATGTTCTCATCCTACGAACAAATCCTAAATTTATTCCTAAAGTCCCCTCAGAATTTCATCTGAATGAGCCGGTGATCTTAAAGTCCTTCTTCCCGCGGCCCTCCACGCCAGCAGAGAGGGCTCTGCATTCTTTGGACATTCACAGATGTCTCAAGTTCTACTTGGAGCGCACAAGACTGTTCAGGAAATCTTCCCAGCTTTTTGTTTCATACAGTGCTCCACGTAAGGGTTGTCCAATTTCTAAACCCTGCATTTCCCGCTGGATATCCAGCGCAATCCAGTTTTGCCATCGAGAAGCGGGGAAACCTCTTCAGCGAGCAGTTCGTGCTCATTCTACGAGATCAATGGCTTCATCGGTAGCTCTCTTCTCAGGTGTCCCGATCAAGGACATCTGTAGAGCGGCGACATGGAGCAGTGTCCACACCTTCACTCGCCACTACTGCTTGGATTCTTCTGTGAAAGAGGATGCGGCAGTGGGCCAGACGGTCTTGAGGAACCTTTTCCAATAAGTAGGTGAGCTTTCCTTACTATCCCGCCTTCCTATATTGCATATTTTGTATTACTTGTTGTTGTTCTGCTTTGTGATGCAAATGTGTTCTGTTTTCTTATCAGGATTACGTATGATATTTACAGATACATATATTATAAAATATTCTTTTCTCTTTACTGCTAGCTATTCTGATACAAAGCATGGGAATCTATGGAAGTTCCAATACTGGTGCAAGAAAACAAGTTACTTACCTGTAACTTTGGTTCCCCAGTATTGATAACTTTCATAGATTCCCATGCGCCCACCCTCCTCCCCTGGGAAAGCTCAGCCTTATTATCCAATGATGTTGCTGTTCACAACGGCTACGAAAATCTGAGGCTCTGAGGCTCTCTCGGGAAGGTTCTATGGGGTGAGGCTACTCTGGTTGGCTGCTGCAAGAATTTGGTCAATTTTACAAAAAGAGGTGGATAAGCTACAAAATGAGATGAGGCCTAGGCCTATTTTTTCACTTTGTGCTTACTACTATGGTATTTTTTATTTACCGAGGCTCCCATTCCGACGACGGGGAATGATACAAAGCATGGGAATCTATTAAAGTTACCAATACTGGGGAACCAAAGTTACAGGTAAGTAACTTGTTTTTTTGTTGTACTCCAGGCAGTCTCCCCTTCCCGCTTGGTGGAATGAAAATCCTGCTGGAGCTGCTGCTGGTCACCCTGAAGGTGCCCTGGACCTTCACGCAGGTGGCAGGTCGCCGGCTGGGGCAGCCCCGGGAGAAGAGCGTGGTGCACAAGTTGTGACGGGTGCCTGCGGCAGCCTGGGCCACATCTTCGTCCTGGAGCTGGATCAGCACCGGGTTGTGCTGGTGCTGTGGGACATCTACAGCCAGAGAGAGTAATGAGTACCGGTACATCCATGCCAGCGACGCTGAGTCAGCGGCAGGGTAAGGAAGGGGTTGTGCACTGGCCTGTGTATTCCACAAACCACACTTCTTGTGAAAGGGCACACTTGTAACTGCCAGCCATATGGGACTCTGACCAATGGCACACCGCCATGCACTGGCATAGAGCAAGTGTCAGGAGCCACCTGGCAAAAGTAACTCTGAGAGCCGCTTGGGACTCTTCGCCTAAGACACTCTCCACCATGCACTGACAATCAAAGTGTCATGCAGGACACACAGCCTGCCACAGGGAGCACGAGTAATTCTGCCAGTCTTATCAGATGGCACCCCCTAAAATAATGCATGCACAAACCACACCGCTGTGTACAAACAGGACGCTTCGCACTAAACAAGATGTTTTGCCTTGCACATTCCGACAATGTCACACAGCACACGTATTGCCACATGGCATATTGACTCACGCAGGCCAACCTTCACTCACACAACATTGTTCCCGCACACCAACAACCACCTGCTGCAGCAATGCTGACTGCTATGCTTAGGTATACGTTTCATTTTCCCAGACATAGCAGGTACACAGGGCACTTCTCAATGGGCTGTCGCACTACCTACAAGAAACCACAGCATCTGGCACGGGTCACACGAGTAACTGCCACCGCTGGAAACTCTCCACCCAAACTGCACTCTTGCAGTCACTTACTTGAGCATTGCATAGCACAACAAAACCGTGATTGTAACAGACCACACAAAGGCACCGATGCCTTCATGCCACACTGCGATACAAAAGGGGATGATGGACGGAGCGTTTCAGCAAATCAAACACTCACCCCCAGTCAACTGATCTGGGTTTAATCCATCACCATTCTTTAGCCCACTCAGCCACCCCAGTTCAGACATGGCTATATGCAAATCAGTCTGACCCTGTGCCTCATGGGAACAGTCCAGCCCGAACTGCCAAGCCATGTCTTCCCTGGACCGGAAACAAGCATCCTGGGACTGGTTTCGGATTCATAATCCTCATCAGCCAGGCTATCTTGAATCCAGTGGCCAAGTGAGCAAGAGACTCGCGTCTGAGCATACCCTGCCACACTTAGGGCGAACAAAGCGATACAAAAGGGGATGATGGACGGAGCGTTTGAGCACATCAAACACTCACCCCCAATCAACTGATCTGGGTTTCATGCCACACTGCAGCGATGCCAGGCCTGTCGCACTCTGTACTGAAAAAACACTGGCCTGCAACAATAAACTGCATGCTGCATTGCACAATGCTGGAGCATGGTGCAGAAATCGCTTGCTAGTTACCCTTCACTGACCGGGCTCTTTGCCTTGCACTGGCACACCAGCTGCAGGAAATCACACCGGAAGCAGGAGAGCTTGTTACATGGGAAGTCTGCGCCCACCGTAAAATGTGCCAGGCATTGTGTGCGATATTTACAACTTGCTGTACCATACAGAGGGTAAGCTGTGAAGAAGTTACGTTGATTGACATTTGGCACAGACTGACCACTTGTAGTTTGGAGTAATCTATCCAGAACAGAGCACTTCGGAACCAAGTTTCTGTCTTCCATTTAGTAGCATCATGGTCGTTCGGTACTGGTTATCACCACGATTTGGTGCAGCCATGTCCTTTTGTCCAAATCAGGTGCCGCACTGTATTCACTTACCACACTGAACCATGCAGTGCATATTATACACTGAGTCTAGTAACACTTTCAGACATGGCCGGCTGCGTCCAGTAGTAACAATGGCCTACGCTGACTCACGATACATGTCATGCTGCACAAAGCACCCTTTACTCTGTACTACAAGTATCAGAGTATGATCAGGGTGACCTGAAATGTACTACCTTCTGTGCCAGAGCGGGTAATGTTTGATTGTGCCATCAAACGCAATGTTTGGTTCTACAGTGGCTGCTGCTCGGAGGACAGACATGTCTGAAATCATCTATTCAATCACTTACTTATGTTCAAAGAACTCTTAGTTTTACGTCACTTCATGCGGCATTACACCAAATGACCTAGGTTCGCAGATAGACGACCTCGCACATTTGAATTGCCGTGGTAATAGGCAATGGTGAACACGTGAACGTTTGCAAGATTTGTGAAATTACTTTCACGACATGCTAGGAACTCCTTTAAATTGTGTTTAACAGGAGCTTCTTTTAACTGCTCTGATTACATCCACAGCTCTGTTGTAGAGAGCTCTTCGATCCACAAGGCACCGTGGCCTGTTTAGATGCACAGGGCTTCTTGCCGCTTCCATCTGCAAGGCAAAGGGCACACAAATCAACTCAGCACTACCTTCATCAAGTTACCTTGCCTTGCACTGGCATATGAACCATCTTTGCTCTCTGCTGTCTTCCACCAGCTGTGGTGCTGTGCATTGTGTCCCATCCCTGAGCGGCATTGGGCGTGGTGCCACTTTCAAGTGCTTTGCCTTACAAATCCACTCAGCATGTATGCTGGCCCTGCTTACATTGCTGCCCACAAACCACAATACTGCAAGGAGAGAGTTATACCACCACCCACAAGCCTGCATTCTACCACACATTGTCTGCCCATGAAACAATTACCACTACGGTGTCCAGCCTATTTCATAAAAAGGCTTCACATGCATACCCGAAGATTGTCATTGGAAAAGGGACACTTCTGTTTTTGATGGGTCATCCATCTTACAAGTTATTTTATATCTAATGCATTAATTCTTCTAGCCTGGATGACAGGGGGAGAGGATGATGGTAGTAAAAGGGAGGGGACGGCAATTTTCAATTTTCGCCTAGGGCGGCAAAAGGCCTAGAAACGGAGTTTTAGGCTATCAGCTGCCTGCACTTCATGCCCACAGCAGTCCGCTCCCACAAGGCCCATCCATGCAGTGCATATGGCTCCTAGCAGCCCTCCTTCCAGCCCTTCCCCGTCTCTGCACATCCTCTTCCCAGGCTGCCTCAGTGCAGAGCGCCCTCCTCGGATATGTGTAGAATTGTCCTCCATGTTTCAAAGCTGCAAGCTCTCGATGGCACACTTTTTTGGAGTTAACTAGGCTTTTGCCTGTGTATTTTACTAGCTAGTAGGAACCACTGGCTGTTAAACTCTGACAGTCTTGGTTGGTCCATTGTGTTGTTGGATCACACTTGTGGTCTCACTCCAGCATGAAACCTGCTCAGTGAGACTTCCGCGGGCCTTTGAGGCTAGTGTAAAAGAAATGAGGTGGTGACAGAACAACTGTAATCTCAACAAGGATTGTCTCGAACCACGTAATAGATGCATGTTTCTAGACCTCCGCTGACCTTTTCCATATTAGTGCATTGTGGGTGCTGTAATCTGGTCTTGATAACGATTTTCAGCAGGAAGGCACAGATCTGAAACGCTGTCCTGGCAAAGCAAATCAAGTGTTGGGAAGATTGCATATGTGTGTCTTTAGAACTGTCGGTGGAGCGAGAGACTTACAGCCCCAGTCATTCATAAGGAAGAAGCCTCAGATTTTCAGGTCACTGGCGTCAGGCTGCTGTAATCTCTAAAGCGTGCTGCTCTACATCACAAAGGACAGGCTGCTTCTGTCCTGTTTTAGAATCACCAAGTGCCTTTCAGGAGGGTGAGTTGTTGCAATACCAGTCTCCAAGAGTAGATATTTATCAATGTGCTTTCTTTTCGATTTTTGAATCTTTCTCCAAAATATGTGTCCTTGTTTAATCTAGGTGGTGTAATGTCTCTGGTTAGCTCTGCTCATCTCTCCCACCAACCATGTGACCTTTTCCTCACACACCCACTGCCACCACTCATCTCTCCCTCGCACTCCCACCGACCCAGTCATCTCACTCGCAATCCCATTATCCCCTCTCATCTCTCCTTCGCACTTCCATCTACCCTATCAAAACTCTCACACTCCCACTGCCCCTCTCTTCGCTCCCTCACACTCCCGTCCCTCTCATCTCTCACTCGCTGTCCCCACTCATTCCTTTCTCACACTCCCTGTCTCCTCTCTGTACTGCCTGCTCACATATGCTGCCTTCCTGTACCTCCTCGTGCCGTGCACTCAAACCACCTCTTGCCCCACCCCTTCTCCCTCTGGGTGCATCTCCCACTCGTTTTACTGCTCCTTTCACTTCTACTCAGAAACTGGAAGATGTGCACAGCCTGTCTCTTTCCTTGCTCTCTCAGTTGGCTCATACGCTTCTATCGGTCCGGTGCCCTTCCTCGATGCCCCGCCATCAGCTGGAGGGTAGGCATTGCCTCGCTGAACACCTGTTTTACTTTAAAGTTAATAAGGTTTCTTTAAGAAGAGCAACAAGTCCCTCTATTTTGCTCATACTCTCTCACACACCCTTACCTCCTCTTTCATGTGGTTGACTTCAGGTCTTCAAGCACAGTTTCTTTCCCGTGCCTTTTCAAGGTTTTTCGTCCCTCAATCCCATGCTCTCCTCCTCTTCCTGGGGTGTCTTCTGTGTACACATGCGTCTTTCGCATGCTCTCCCCTTCTTTCTCTCCCTCTCCCATTCTCTTTCTCCCACACTTTCTGCTCCTCTGTCTGGAGTTCATTCACAATTTGTGCACAAGCTATCTCTGTCTTCCTGTCTATCATGTGCAGCTCTCACCCCTATCTATCCACAATGCTACATAATTCCACTCCACACCAAACAGTACCACAACTCACAATTCGACAACTAACCATTCCAATCTAACCCAACCCACATAATTCCACGCCACACCACATAAATCCAGTCCAAACCAAAACACGTGTATGAGACTTTTTCATTGACCACCCCAACAGCGCTAACTCTGGCAAATGCCAAACCAAATGGCATTGCCAAATGTTTGTTCTTTCTTACCTTTGTCGACCTGAACATAATTACTCACCCAATTGAATTGATTAAAAAGGGAAGAGAACTGGCACGTTTTTACACTGATGGCTGGAAGCACAAACCATTTTTACATCTAACCCCAACGTAACTGCGCAAATGGCATGATTTAAGAATACATATTCAGGATGTATGGACAAAAATATAATTTACTCAAGAAGATCACACTAGTTCTGTATAATATTATGTGGGTGTAATTGTGCTTTGAGCAGCGCCGAGTGGGGGTTCTGTTAAAAGCATGTAAAGGGCCTGGGTTACTCCAATTCGGACTGTCCCTGTGCTAGGCTTCTCCTTAAAGCATCAGTGAGCCCGCCAAAGCAGTTTATTTGCCATAGATTGCCTGAAAACCAGTTCTTTATTTATTTGCTAGACAAGATTTCAGAGGGTTGCATTCTAAGGTCTACAAGGAGGAGGTTCCACATCTAGGCCGCCAGGAAGCTGAAAGAGCCACCACCCAGATGAACTCTGAGTTTTGGGTATCATTAGCCTGACCGTCCCCGAGGATTTGAGGCAGCGATTTGGCATGTAAGGTTTAATGAGGGGGAAAAGATTTTGAGAACCCTTCCAATTTAATATTCTGTAGCAGAAGCATAGCATTGTGCCTTATTCTGTGCCTGCTCTCTTGTACCCTTTTCACGCCGCTGCCGCCCCCTCCCCCTGACACTCCCCGCTCCCGCCTCCCAAGTGCGCTGTGATGTATTCCTATAGGTACTGTATCGATTCCCCTATTCCTGACCCTGGTCTGGTTAATAATTAACTAGCAGCCATCCAACGGTGCAAAAACCGTTATCTGATTAAGCCACACCACGGCACAGAAGCGCGTTATCTGATTAGGTCATAACGCATGCCATCTAATTAGACAAGCGATATTCCTCCAGCCCCTGATAAGGCATACGGAGTTCTCAAAACAAATCAAACCTACAACGACCTGGGAAATTCCCATAGCCATTGTTTTGATTTCACAGAGAACTTCAGCAAAAGAATGTGCGAACGAGCCCGTTCATATGACATCCTTATTGACGTATATATGTCCATCCTTACGTCAATCTCGGCACCTTTCAGGTATAAATATTACCGACATTGCCTTAAGCAAACACATGCGGTGGTGACGAGATCGGAGCAGGGAGACGTGCCGAGGAGCCCAGCAGAGAGCGAAGCCCACAGGCGCTGCCCCGCCTTCCTGACGCGCTGAGAACGAGACGCTGCCTTTCTCCTGCTGAGAAATCCAGCTCCGGCGCTTCCAAGCAGCCCTCGCAGGCAGCTGGAATATCAAGACCTGGGATAAGAGATACCAGCCCTCCATCATTCTAGATCTCAGGTACAGAACTGAATAACCCCTTGCAGAAAATTCTCGAATCAGTCCCTTGGCAAACAAACTTAACTTACACTGCTACTTATCTACTCCCGCCCACGTATTAGGCTTAGGTCAGGTACACTGGGGTAGGCGTGGTTAGAAGCACCAGTTGAGTATGATTAGTCAAATGTATATATGTATGTATCTATTTTATCCATTTTAAGGTATCATATGGCTTAGAAACCATATCAATGCTTTTACAGTATTATTTTATAATTCTGTCTTTACTGTATGCACTTTACTTAACTATAAGTATTACAATAATAGCGATTCATTTCTCTTGTATGAGAAAGGAGACTGATCAATAAATAACATCTTTTATTGAACACGCCCGTCTTTTCCTTTTCTCTACAATCTGGTGAAACTAAGAATGCACTGAACTGACTGAGTAAAATAAGTTGTCTTTTGTTTTCACACGACTCTAGAGATACACTCTTGATTAGGGGAGAGCAAAGTTGTCATGTTCTATGGTTGTCAGAAACTAAATCCCTTCTTGTCTATCCAGGGAGGTTAAAATCCTCCTTGCCTATTCGAGAAAGTTTCTAGTGAACTCTGAGCTAGCTGGCAAACACAAAACTTTAAGTCTAATATCGTCGGTAGAAGACCTAGTTAACCTCTGCCCTAGGTCTATACTATTGAAGATATTATTCCAATGCGCAGAGCCTATTGGGATGATAGGAACTACACTACATGGCGCCCAACGTTTGGATAGGCGATAAAACTAACGCAAGACATTAGAGTAACTCAGTCGTGCTTTTTCGCACAGAACCCCTTTTTTCCCATAATACTCCAAAGACGTCTGGAGTGGGTGAAAGGTCATAACCGCCAAACCTCGCAGGAGGAGACTCCTATGTATGGTTCTTGGTTTATTCAACGTTGAAGGATACACTGTTCCAAAATATTGTGCATCTAATCTTTGTTTCCATAAAAACCTGATCTGCAAACATACAGAATAACCTTCCTGTCAGTAAAATGACAGAAAGTGAAGAAGAAAGGGAGACAGTGAGACTAGCAGCTGAACTCCTAGTAGCAGACAATACTCTGCTGGAAAATGACCCAGATGCAATACTCATCCCGGTCAACATAAGGAAATCTATAACCCTAAAACTTATAGAAAATGGACTGACACCAAGAGGTGGTACAGTCATATTCGTAATTGAGGCACACGAATATCGGCAGACAGAGGTATTCTATTCATGGATAAACTTTCCAGCAGCAAACGCTGTAACAAAGGACTTCCACTATTACAAAATAGAGGAACCTCCTAGTGAGTACACTCCTTTCGAGGAAGTGGAAATACCACTCAAATTCCAAGAGCACCTGCTCTTGTTTCATGGCGCCCTAAAACATAATAATCACATCACCAGGCTCGGTCCACTAGGTAGACCAGGAGCAACGTGGCCGGTCCTAGCCGGATATACACCACATCCAGACATTGAAGAAATGCCTGCACCAGAGCTTTTAGCACAGCTAAAACAATTAATAAAAATACATAGACAATTAGTCCAATATGTAATGCGGACTTCAACAATCCAACCAGCAATTAAAATTCCACAGCTGACCACTCATCAGGGGAACACAAATAAAATTACACCTCAAAACATACAGTCCTGTCTAGGTAAAGTACCCGCAAAACGAGAACAAATTCCTTTCTGGCTAGCACAAAAAATCACTCAAATAGAGGCGGTGTTTCCAGATACCACCCCTGTTGAGAAACATAGGATTCTGACTATCTGTCTTCCAATGGGAATCGCACCACATGTGGAGGACTGTGACACTTGGGGAACAGTCTTTGCTTCCATTTACACAAAAACACATGGTGTACCATCCATGTCAGTAATACCAGATGTGCTTAAACAGATTCAAGATGAATACGGTCCAGAACCCGCTTTAACTCTCGGTATGAAACTACTGAAAGATTTCAAGCAGGTCTCGGCAATATTATTAGCCAACATAAAGGGAGAAGCAGCAAATGTGGCGATTCGCCAGAGGTTAAAAGAGACAAATATAGCAGACCAACCATCTGAAATTGCCAGAATCATAGAAAAATCCTATGAAGAACTAGGAAGAGATAGTTTGGGTGGAATACCAGTGAAACCTCAACTAGTTGAAAGTCCTGAAAAGGTATTTATAAAAAATAATTTAAACACTCAAAAAAAGAGCTGGGATGGAAATAAGCAATCCAATCCTAAAGAAAAAAGATTCCAGTCCAGAGGAAGGTCTCCTCGGCGGAGAGAAAGATCTCCTGATCAAGGATGCAAGTCTCCCCAAAGGGAGCCCTCTGTGAAAAAATACAACCTTAGAAATAGGGATAATATAAAAAAACCTGATAGATATCAAGATATTGATACACGTCCCTCTCAATCTTTTCAGACTTCCTCGCAGAAATCGGAAAGAAGAGGACGATCAGAACACAGGGAAGAGCACGTCAAGTCCAAAGACAAAGAACCTGCTCATCAGAATAAAAAATTACAATTTCCAAAAAAGAAGGTAGCCAGTATTAAAGTAATTAACAATGCCGAGAATACTGAGGACACAGCTGAAAAACGGAGAATGGGCTCAGACAATGCTAGACAGCGCAGCAGAAGTGAGCATAGCTCGCAAAGTCCTTATGAATCATCTGGAGACAGTGGACACGAATGAATACATTCAGGTGGAAACTGCAGATACCAGAGTTAGCAAACCTCATAAAATATATGAAATAACATTGCGTATAGAGGGGGATAAGACTAGAAAAAAAAGGGGTCTATTTTGGGATAATCTCTCCAAGGGCTATGACATCCTTCTAGCTGAACGAGACTGGCCTCCAGAGTTTGTCAGGGAGTGCCCACATGGCGAAGAAATAATTATGCCTGCCTTCTCAAACCATATTCCAATTCATAAAAAATATACACTTGCAAGAAAGTGGGCAGTAGCTCAAGCCCCTGCCTTATATAAAAAACATGTGGGATGGGATGAGGACTCTCCTCCTCACAAAATCCAGTTAAAATCACAACCTACTGCACAGAGGCAGTACCCGATTAAGCAAGAAGCTAAAAAACAGGTAAAAGAGATCCTAGATCAACTTGAATACCAGGGGGTGATTGAAACTTGCACCTCACAAATGAACAACCCTTTGTTTCCTGTCTCCAAGCCAGACAATTCATATCGTCTTGTTTTGGACTACAGACACCTTAACTCATGTTGCAAAACATTTGCGGTACAAAACTCGCATAGTGCTGCACTAATGAATAACATAGTGCGCAAAAAATACAAAACCACATTAGACATTTCTAATGGATTCTTTTGTCAAAATATAGCACCAGAGAGCAGATATTTGACGGCGTTCTCAATAAATGGCACGCAAAAAAATTTCTGTTGTTTGCCCCAGGGGTTCAAGAACAGCCCAGGATTATTCTCAGCGAGAGTAACTGAATTACTACAAACATATGATGACGAGGCATTATCTTATGTCGACGACATCTATCTAACAGATGATGACTTGGATACTCACTTGAAGAGAGTGAACACCATAATACTTGGGTTCGCAGCAGAGGGTTACAAATTCAACTTTAAAAAGTCAAGAATTGCCCATCTAACAGTCCTGTTTTTAGGATATGAACTATCAAGTGAAGGCAAAAGCCTGGCTGACAATTTCCTAGAGAAATGTGCAGTAATCCAAGCACCTAGAACACTGAAAAACTTACAATCAATTCTAGGCTTCCTAAATTTCGGAAGAACTTACATTATAAATTATGCAGAGAGAATTAAACCTCTCTATGATCTAATAAAACCAGATTTTAAAAGAATCAATTGGACTCAAAAACACACAGAAATTTTGAGATCTTTACAAACAGATATGTTAATTAAAACAAAATTACAAACACGTGACAATACACGCAACCTTGTGATTCGAGTCATCCCAGGAAGATGCGGATTCACATACCTGACCTCTAATGAAGGAGAGAAGGTACCAACAGCATACAAATCACACTTGTACACAAAAGCTGAAATGAAATTTAGCCCAACGGAAAAAATTCTGACCGCGGTACAGACTGCTGTAGCAAAGGAGCGGGCCCTAGCACAGGGTAAACGAATAATCATCGTGACACCTATACCAGCCCTAGAGGCGGTAACCAAGGCAAGCATTCCGAATGCTAAAGCACTCCATCCGAGGTGGATACAGTGGGCTAACTTTCTTGCTGCAACAGACGTGGTATACGAATTTGATCCCAATTTAAAAACACAAGAATTTCTCCAATATGAATTCGAATGTCCTCCGCCGACCGAAATTCTGCCTCTAGAACACTACGGCTGTATAATATATACAGACGGATCAGCACAACCCGCAGTGGGGGGTAAGCAAGCCTACAGTGCTGCGTGCGCGATTGTTAAAGGTCGCTGGCACGAAGGAAAATTTAAACCTGTGGTCACTAAAACGCAATCTCTAGGAGACTGTACAGCTCAAAGAGCAGAACTACTAGCATTCAAGATGGCGCTTGAAAATACCGATCGAGAATTCCCCACACTTATTGTGTGCGATTCGTATTACTGCGTTCAATCTTACAATGAATACTTGCAGATCTGGGTTCAGAATGGTTTTAAAGATGCAAAAGGTGGCACAATCAAACATAAAATGCTTTGGGAACAAGTAGTTCTTTTGCAAAAGGAACTACAAAAGACTCACGTGATACATACACTGAGTCATCAACGTGATGGCGTTCACGTTGCAGGGAATTCATTGGCTGATGAGGCCGCGAAGGCAGCAGTGCAAACGGCTTCCGTAGCTGCTATCACCTGGTCAAAAACAAAAATAGACAGCGAAATATTACAGGCTGTCAGCGCTACAGTAAAAGATGCGATAGAAACACTCCCGAAAGGCTTTCCAGTAAAGTACTCATACATAACTGATGCAAATAATGTTCCGTTTGCTCGAATCCCTGGAGTGGGGGATAGGGCAATTCCAAACATGGAACATAGGTTAGGACTCATTATAGCGGCACACGAAGGACTCGCTTCTGTACATGCTGGCGTTTCAGCCACAGTGTCATTATTAAAACAGAGATACTGGTGGCCACAAATGAGAAGACAAACAAGGAACTATGTTCTAGAATGTGAAATATGTCAAAGAATGAAAGTATCAACAGTGAAACGACCAGCACAGACGCACCTTCTAATCTCAGATAAACCATTAGCCTGTGTTTACCTAGACCACTGTGGTCCCTTACAAAGGGATGGTAACTATAAATATATCTTGGTCGCAGTGGATTCATGCACGAGATTCATATGGTTGTGGCCCCAGCGATCGGCTGACGCCAGAACTGTTATAAAAGATTTGCGAGTCTTTATCGGCACATACGCAATTGGCATGCTACATTCTGATCAGGGTCCTGCATTTAGCTCTCGAGCTTATAAGGAGGCCATGACCAGCAACGGCATTGCATTGCGGTATTCTTGTCCATTTCATCCTGAGGGAAACTGAATCGTAGAAAGAAAAAACCGTGACATAAAGCAATCTATAACAGCAAAGGTATTAGGTTCGGGAGCTGGGTGGGTCAAACATTTAATAAGTGTCCAACGTAGTCTAAATAACCTGCCAAGGAATTCTCTGAAAGGGTTGAGTCCGTACGAACTATTGTTCGGGACTAGAATGATGATCCAAGATCTTGATAGTCAGACTTCAGTGGTTAAAGACAAAAGCTTTGATATCAAAGATCGTTTGGCTATTTTACAGGACTTAAATGAAACAAGAAAAGACCTGAGCAACATAAAGTTGAAACAACAGCCAACAACCACTGAAGAGAAACCACCTGTCCCAGCAAGGCCTGTCTGGATTCCAAAAGTCGGGGATCTAGTCAGAGAGAAGATCGCGGTAAAGAAGGAATTTGGGCCTTCTTACAGAAAAGCAGTTCCTGTCTTGTCTGTCAACGGGACAAGATCAGTAGTACTACCGCCCCTTGCTGGTAAAAAGGAGAACCGAGTTGTATCCATCGACCTGGTTAAACCACAATCATGTGGCCGATAACAAATAGTAGGCCAAGTGGACTCCCAAGAAGTAGCAGAACACCAATGTTTGCTACGAATACAGAGGCTCAAACTGGAAGACTGATCACATTTGGAAAATCTACAGTGAATCAACAAGGACTATGCAACAAAGCAATGGAACTTGAACCTCTTAAAACCCAAATTAAAACTTTTCATCAAGAAACAACAACCTATGATGATGTAACTGCAGACTTTGCTAATGAAACAAAGCAAAATCCAAAAACAATTGGAACAATTGACAAAACAGCATCCGGCTACTTCATCAACTTCGATGATTCATCTGAAGACCTGAGTGAAGCAAAGAAACAGCCATCAACAAAAACTTTTAAAGACAAAGCTAAGGAACTTTTTCAACAGCTGAAAGAAACCTATCTGATTTCTCCATGGATTGAATTTTGGGTGGCCTTCGGTGCATTTATCCTCATTCTTTGGCTCATCATGGTACTATGCTTGGGACATTTCATTGAAGGAAAATATGCTAAAATGGACACAGCAAGCCAGAAAATCAACTTGGTCCTTAAACCACACACATCTTCACACATCGAGAAAAGAGAACTTTCTTCAGTGAACTTCACAGCCAATCCTATACCAGGCGGTGTAGCATGGGACAAAACTGATTATGAAATCTATGGTCCGGTTGAAATCCTGAAGTATCCTCACCAATTCAAGATCTCATTGAGTGACTTTGTAAAACCGAGCTCATTTGCTGATGATTGGGACTTTGAAAGTATTAATGATATGATGTCTGATCTTGTGATGTCTGCTAAATTTACAGAACATGATTATTTGCAGGGTTCGTCTAATTATGATCAGATGTTCTGCTACAACCACTATGGTAACCATTATCTACATAAATCTGCTCAACCTAGAAATGTTTTAAATTATAACCAATGGGAACATTGTGCTACTCCTCTAAAAGACAGCTCAAAAACATTTTATGATAAATATTCATACTTTTCAGGGTTTAACACAAGTAATGCAGAAACATTTTATTTCAAATTGTCAAATAAGACAGGTATGAAGACCATGCTTACAAACACAAAATTGATATATTCCGATTCATTCTTTGAACAAATGAATACATTTGGGTTTGATTTCTGGAACAATAATATTGAAGCAAAAACTGTTTTGGGGTACAAGAGATTGGCAAGTACAAGGTATAGAATCATTGTTTAGAGCCTGCATGATCCCAGAACAAATTATATTTTTGAATGACACTATTCAACAAACTACCTGTCTAGGCTTAGCCAAAATCAAAGATTTGAACAAACCGTCTATTCCAAAGCCAACAGTGAACAGTAATAGCTCTATAGATGTTGAGATAGACGTAAACCATATATTAAACCAAAACAGAACACATCCTGAATGGAAAAATTGGTTGATCTGGCCCACAGATACAAATAACTGTCAAGACAGATTCCTGAAGAAAGTACAGGGGTTCACATTGACTAGGCCAGACCCTAGATATTCCCAAAGACAACATCCATGGATAGTAACCACCTACAGCGTGGGCAAGCTCTGCCTTCAATGGCTACGAACGTCCACACTGGCTGAAATTAAGCAACACCTAACTTTACTTACAGAAGGTGCTGACTTGCGTGATTTCATATTGGGACCACGCAAACAGCGTCAAAAACGTTTCATAGCGGCCTCTATATATGCAGCTTATAACGAAGTTTGGAAAGTAACTTAAATTGAGACAGCAGAAAAAATACGGGAAATTGACCGTATTCATTTGGAAAAATCACTTTCTGTGGTGGACAATGGGTTAATGACTCTGTCCTCCAGAATATATTCTCTGGACAGCATTGTGTCTTCAGCAATCGACATAATATCGCAAGACTTACTGATGTTACAACACGGTCAGTCCCAATTGCGTTCTATTGTACAGCTTGGCTGGACGTTACAAAATCTGCGTTCTGGCTATGTGCCTTGGCGTTTAATCAACACAACGTCATTATTTAATATCTTTAACCTTACTGATAAACGAATCAGTTTGGCACAGAAGGGTGCTGACTATACAATTCTGAGCATTGAAAAACTTGAGAGATTACCATTAACAATGTCAGAACGACCTGTCATTGAATGAATAATACATGGAATAATAAATATTCCGATAACTACTTTCCAGTTTCAATTCTGCCAAAAATATATACAGGCAGGCCAGTATGAAAGGTTGGGTAAAGGGTACATTAAGTCAATATGGAACTTGCCCTATACACACGAATGTGTCAGTAATAAAGGCCAGAAAGTGTTTCTCAGTGGCAATAATTGTGCAAGATCACTAAGCGGTACACTTCTGTGTCAGGGTATTAGCTTGCATGGAGCCTGTGAAGGGACTTCAAATAACCTTTCATGTTACCAGCTAGGCACACCTGCAACGCGAATAGAACCATTCTTTAGGAGACTCTCGAACGGGAGTTACATTCTAATAGTAGATCGCAGATGTTGTAGTTTGCTGCCCGGAAAACCTTATCTCATAACCGTGACTAGGAAGGTCATGTGCTGTGAACGAGTATTGTTCCCGAACGATTCTCAAAACAGGGAGGCAAGGTTATGGCCCGATTTGAAAATTGCTTCTATTCGAATAGATACTTTAAGCAGAGTGAAGACTGTGCTCCTACAGACGCCGACCAGGCTCACGTCATCAAAAGAAACGTATGATCTCCAAGTTGCAAGGACAACAGAAGAGATTCATTCATTATTATCAACTAATTCCCCCATACATTTCGCAGAAATACTGAACGAAATCTTAAATATTTCTGATACCACTGGTGTCTCCAGTGTATTTAAAGCAGTGTTTTCGGGTGCTTTAACTCCATTCAAAGCCATCCTGGGTATTTTTCCAGACTTTGTCCATTCCATTTTTGGCGGACTTCCACTCCTTTTGGGACTAGTAGCGGGTATTCTATTTTTGATCCTGTTATTTCGCTATGGCAAACCATGTCACAGACAAAACACCTGCGACAAGGGAAGAAATGATCCTAGCCATTGGCTACCGGGACCGGGTAACTAAAATCCTTGGACTATCCCGGCTTAGAGACCTGAACATGACTTGGTCTCTTTCATTTAGACCAATGTGGCAAAGTTGTGTTATGCCTGTATTAAGGTGCTTGCTATGCAGCGAAGAATGCGTGTTGGACACCTGTCTGGCACTACTATCGGATGTGCCAATGGACGCAGATACCTTGTTGGGTCCGGGAACGGCTCATGCATTGTGCTGTCCCCAGCGGCTACCAATCCTGATGACGGCATTCGTGGAGACTTCACCACTACGATTGAGGGGTAGTGAAGCACAAGATGAAAGCAGCATCGATCAGGTACGACCTTCAGTCAGCTATGCTGATCAAAACATCAATGGAGGCAATCATGCTCAGGCTCATGAATGCATGGTAACAACCTTTTCCGAATTAGTGGAACTTACGCAAGAAGCTGTTGACAGTTTTTTCAACAGTCTAAATGATATGATGTTTTCACCAGAGCAGCAGGAATAACTTTGAGCAAATTAGCACTCGGAGTTCCCTACATGCTGAATTTGGCCTTCAACTTTTCGAAAAACGATATGAAAATATTTTCTCTCATCATTTTTTAAGACTACAAGAGGTTTTTTTTTCTCCCCAATTCAAAAATATTTACGATTTTTTGGGACACTTATCTTCTGCTTAAAGTAGACATTATTCTTAGAAAACTAAATTTCTATTTTAGGTAGTCACGAGACATTCGCTATCCTCTAGCACTATTATACATAACTTTATGATTGTGATGAAATGGTCTCGCACTTTTTTTCTGTATTAAGAGCCATTTCATGTGTATTTTTCGCATTTTTTCATGATAAATTTAAAATATGCGTTATATGTTTAGCATTATTAGACTGCTTGTGCATATGGTAGATGTGATAGTACATGTGATTATGTTTCATGTTTCGTAGTTCAAAATTTTCAGGATACATATGAATGTATTTTGGGGTGGTACGATATACACAAACGCTACTGGTTTCACTATGCCTAGATTTGTAAATATGGACATAGTCTACGTGGAGTGGGTGTGATGTATTCCTATAGGTACTGTATCGATTCCCCTATTCCTGACCCTGGTCTGGTTAATAATTAACTAGCAGCCATCCAACGGTGCAAAAACCGTTATCTGATTAAGCCACACCACGGCACAGAAGCGCGTTATCTGATTAGGTCATAACGCATGCCATCTAATTAGACAAGCGATATTCCTCCAGCCCCTGATAAGGCATACGGAGTTCTCAAAACAAATCAAACCTACAACGACCTGGGAAATTCCCATAGCCATTGTTTTGATTTCACAGAGAACTTCAGCAAAAGAATGTGCGAACGAGCCCGTTCATATGACATCCTTATTGACGTATATATGTCCATCCTTACGTCAATCTCGGCACCTTTCAGGTATAAATATTACCGACATTGCCTTAAGCAAACACATGCGGTGGTGACGAGATCGGAGCAGCGAGACGTGCTGAGGAGCCCAGCAGAGAGCGAAGCCCACAGGCGCTGCCCCGCCTTCCTGACGCGCTGAGAACGAGACGCTGCCTTCCTCCTGCTGAGAAATCCAGCTCCGGCGCTTCCAAGCAGCCCTCGCAGGCAGCTGGAATATCAAGACCTGGGATAAGAGATACCAGCCCTCCATCATTCTAGATCTCAGGTACAGAACAGAATAACCCCTTGCAGAGAATTCTCGAATCAGTCCCTTGGCAAACAAACTTAACTTAAACTGCTACTTATCTACTCCCGCCCACGTATTAGGCTTAGGTCAGGTACACTGGGGTAGGCGTGGTTAGAAGCACCAGTTGAGTATGATTAGTCAAATGTATATATGTATGTATCTGTTTTATCCATTTTAAGGTATCATATGGCTTAGAAACCATATCAATGCTTTTACAGTATTATTTTATAATTGTGTCTTTACTGTATGCACTTTACTTAACTATAAGTATTACAATAATAGCGATTCATTTCTCTTGTATGAGAAAGGAGACTGATCAATAAATAACATCTTTTATTGAACACGCCCGTCTTTTCCTTTTCTCTACAATCTGGTGAAACTAAGAATGCACTGAACTGACTGAGTAAAATAAGTTGTCTTTTGTTTTCACACGACTCTAGAGATACACTCTTGATTAGGGGAGAGCAAAGTTGTCATGTTCTATGGTTGTCAGAAACTAAATCCCTTCTTGTCTATCCAGGGAGTTTAAAATCCTCCTTGCCTATTCGAGAAAGTTTCTAGTGAACTCTGAGCTAGCTGGCAAACACAAAACTTTAAGTCTAATATCGTCGGTAGAAGACCTAGTTAACCTCTGCCCTAGGTCTATACTATTGAAGATATTATTCCAATGCGCAGAGCCTATTGGGATGATAGGAACTACACTACATGGCGCCCAACGTTTGGATAGGCGATAAAACTAACGCAAGACATTAGAGTAACTCAGTCGTGCTTTTTCGCACAGAACCCCTTTTTTCCCATAATACTCCAAAGACGTCTGGAGTGGGTGAAAGGTCATAACCGCCAAACCTCGCAGGAGGAGACTCCTATGTATGGTTCTTGGTTTATTCAACGTTGAAGGATACACTGTTCCAAAATATTGTGCATCTAATCTTTGTTTCCATAAAAACCTGATCTGCAAACATACAGAATAACCTTCCTGTCAGTAAAATGACAGAAAGTGAAGAAGAAAGGGAGACAGTGAGACTAGCAGCTGAACTCCTAGTAGCAGACAATACTCTGCTGGAAAATGACCCAGATGCAATACTCATCCCGGTCAACATAAGGAAATCTATAACCCTAAAACTTATAGAAAATGGACTGACACCAAGAGGTGGTACAGTCATATTCGTAATTGAGGCACACGAATATCGGCAGACAGAGGTATTCTATTCATGGATAAACTTTCCAGCAGCAAACGCTGTAACAAAGGACTTCCACTATTACAAAATAGAGGAACCTCCTAGTGAGTACACTCCTTTCGAGGAAGTGGAAATACCACTCAAATTCCAAGAGCACCTGCTCTTGTTTCATGGCGCCCTAAAACATAATAATCACATCACCAGGCTCGGTCCACTAGGTAGACCAGGAGCAACGTGGCCGGTCCTAGCCGGATATACACCACATCCAGACATTGAAGAAATGCCTGCACCAGAGCTTTTAGCACAGCTAAAACAATTAATAAAAATACATAGACAATTAGTCCAATATGTAATGCAGACTTCAACAATCCAACCAGCAATTAAAATTCCACAGCTGACCACTCATCAGGGGAACACAAATAAAATTACACCTCAAAACATACAGTCCTGTCTAGGTAAAGTACCCGCAAAACGAGAACAAATTCCTTTCTGGCTAGCACAAAAAATCACTCAAATAGAGGCGGTGTTTCCAGATACCACCCCTGTTGAGAAACATAGGATTCTGACTATCTGTCTTCCAATGGGAATCGCACCACATGTGGAGGACTGTGACACTTGGGGAACAGTCTTTGCTTCCATTTACACAAAAACACATGGTGTACCATCCATGTCAGTAATACCAGATGTGCTTAAACAGATTCAAGATGAATACGGTCCAGAACCCGCTTTAACTCTCGGTATGAAACTACTGAAAGATTTCAAGCAGGTCTCGGCAATATTATTAGCCAACATAAAGGGAGAAGCAGCAAATGTGGCGATTCGCCAGAGGTTAAAAGAGACAAATATAGCAGACCAACCATCTGAAATTGCCAGAATCATAGAAAAATCCTATGAAGAACTAGGAAGAGATAGTTTGGGTGGAATACCAGTGAAACCTCAACTAGTTGAAAGTCCTGAAAAGGTATTTATAAAAAATAATTTAAACACTCAAAAAAAGAGCTGGGATGGAAATAAGCAATCCAATCCTAAAGAAAAAAGATTCCAGTCCAGAGGAAGGTCTCCTCGGCGGAGAGAAAGATCTCCTGATCAAGGATGCAAGTCTCCCCAAAGGGAGCCCTCTGTGAAAAAATACAACCTTAGAAATAGGGATAATATAAAAAAACCTGATAGATATCAAGATATTGATACACGTCCCTCTCAATCTTTTCAGACTTCCTCGCAGAAATCGGAAAGAAGAGGACGATCAGAACACAGGGAAGAGCACGTCAAGTCCAAAGACAAAGAACCTGCTCATCAGAATAAAAAATTACAATTTCCAAAAAAGAAGGTAGCCAGTATTAAAGTAATTAACAATGCCGAGAATACTGAGGACACAGCTGAAAAACGGAGAATGGGCTCAGACAATGCTAGACAGCGCAGCAGAAGTGAGCATAGCTCGCAAAGTCCTTATGAATCATCTGGAGACAGTGGACACGAATGAATACATTCAGGTGGAAACTGCAGATACCAGAGTTAGCAAACCTCATAAAATATATGAAATAACATTGCGTATAGAGGGGGATAAGACTAGAAAAATAAGGGGTCTATTTTGGGATAATCTCTCCAAGGGCTATGACATCCTTCTAGCTGAACGAGACTGGCCTCCAGAGTTTGTCAGGGAGTGCCCACATGGCGAAGAAATAATTATGCCTGCCTTCTCAAACCATATTCCAATTCATAAAAAATATACACTTGCAAGAAAGTGGGCAGTAGCTCAAGCCCCTGCCTTATATAAAAAACATGTGGGATGGGATGAGGACTCTCCTCCTCACAAAATCCAGTTAAAATCACAACCTACTGCACAGAGGCAGTACCCGATTAAGCAAGAAGCTAAAAAACAGGTAAAAGAGATCCTAGATCAACTTGAATACCAGGGGGTGATTGAAACTTGCACCTCACAAATGAACAACCCTTTGTTTCCTGTCTCCAAGCCAGACAATTCATATCGTCTTGTTTTGGACTACAGACACCTTAACTCATGTTGCAAAACATTTGCGGTACAAAACTCGCATAGTGCTGCACTAATGAATAACATAGTGCGCAAAAAATACAAAACCACATTAGACATTTCTAATGGATTCTTTTGTCAAAATATAGCACCAGAGAGCAGATATTTGACGGCGTTCTCAATAAATGGCACGCAAAAAAAATTCTGTTGTTTGCCCCAGGGGTTCAAGAACAGCCCAGGATTATTCTCAGCGAGAGTAACTGAATTACTACAAACATATGATGACGAGGCATTATCTTATGTCGACGACATCTATCTAACAGATGATGACTTGGATACTCACTTGAAGAGAGTGAACACCATAATACTTGGGTTCGCAGCAGAGGGTTACAAATTCAACTTTAAAAAGTCAAAAATTGCCCATCTAACAGTCCTGTTTTTAGGATATGAACTATCAAGTGAAGGCAAAAGCCTGGCTGACAATTTCCTAGAGAAATGTGCAGTAATCCAAGCACCTAGAACACTGAAAAACTTACAATCAATTCTAGGCTTCCTAAATTTCGGAAGAACTTACATTATAAATTATGCAGAGAGAATTAAACCTCTCTATGATCTAATAAAACCAGATTTTAAAAGAATCAATTGGACTCAAAAACACACAGAAATTTTGAGATCTTTACAAACAGATATGTTAATTAAAACAAAATTACAAACACGTGACAATACACGCAACCTTGTGATTCGAGTCATCCCAGGAAGATGCGGATTCACATACCTGACCTCTAATGAAGGAGAGAAGGTACCAACAGCATACAAATCACACTTGTACACAAAAGCTGAAATGAAATTTAGCCCAACGGAAAAAATTCTGACCGCGGTACAGACTGCTGTAGCAAAGGAGCGGGCCCTAGCACAGGGTAAACGAATAATCATCGTGACACCTATACCAGCCCTAGAGGCGGTAACCAAGGCAAGCATTCCGAATGCTAAAGCACTCCATCCGAGGTGGATACAGTGGGCTAACTTTCTTGCTGCAACAGACGTGGTATACGAATTTGATCCCAATTTAAAAACACAAGAATTTCTCCAATATGAATTCGAATGTCCTCCGCCGACCGAAATTCTGCCTCTAGAACACTACGGCTGTATAATATATACAGACGGATCAGCACAACCCGCAGTGGGGGGTAAGCAAGCCTACAGTGCTGCGTGCGCGATTGTTAAAGGTCGCTGGCACGAAGGAAAATTTAAACCTGTGGTCACTAAAACGCAATCTCTAGGAGACTGTACAGCTCAAAGAGCAGAACTACTAGCATTCAAGATGGCGCTTGAAAATACCGATCGAGAATTCCCCACACTTATTGTGTGCGATTCGTATTACTGCGTTCAATCTTACAATGAATACTTGCAGATCTGGGTTCAGAATGGTTTTAAAGATGCAAAAGGTGGCACAATCAAACATAAAATGCTTTGGGAACAAGTAGTTCTTTTGCAAAAGGAACTACAAAAGACTCACGTGATACATACACTGAGTCATCAACGTGATGGCGTTCACGTTGCAGGGAATTCATTGGCTGATGAGGCCGCGAAGGCAGCAGTGCAAACGGCTTCCGTAGCTGCTATCACCTGGTCAAAAATAGACAGCGAAATATTACAGGCTGTCAGCGCTACAGTAAAAGATGCGATAGAAACACTCCCGAAAGGCTTTCCAGTAAAGTACTCATACATAACTGATGCAAATAATGTTCCGTTTGCTCGAATCCCTGGAGTGGGGGATAGGGCAATTCCAAACATGGAACATAGGTTAGGACTCATTATAGCGGCACACGAAGGACTCGCTTCTGTACATGCTGGCGTTTCAGCCACAGTGTCATTATTAAAACAGAGATACTGGTGGCCACAAATGAGAAGACAAACAAGGAACTATGTTCTAGAATGTGAAATATGTCAAAGAATGAAAGTATCAACAGTGAAACGACCAGCACAGACGCACCTTCTAATCTCAGATAAACCATTAGCCTGTGTTTACCTAGACCACTGTGGTCCCTTACAAAGGGATGGTAACTATAAATATATCTTGGTCGCAGTGGATTCATGCACGAGATTCATATGGTTGTGGCCCCAGCGATCGGCTGACGCCAGAACTGTTATAAAAGATTTGCGAGTCTTTATCGGCACATACGCAATTGGCATGCTACATTCTGATCAGGGTCCTGCATTTAGCTCTCGAGCTTATAAGGAGGCCATGACCAGCAACGGCATTGCATTGCGGTATTCTTGTCCATTTCATCCTGAGGGAAACGGAATCGTAGAAAGAAAAAACCGTGACATAAAGCAATCTATAACAGCAAAGGTATTAGGTTCGGGAGCTGGGTGGGTCAAACATTTAATAAGTGTCCAACGTAGTCTAAATAACCTGCCAAGGAATTCTCTGAAAGGGTTGAGTCCGTACGAACTATTGTTCGGGACTAGAATGATGATCCAAGATCTTGATAGTCAGACTTCAGTGGTTAAAGACAAAAGCTTTGATATCAAAGATCGTTTGGCTATTTTACAGGACTTAAATGAAACAAGAAAAGACCTGAGCAACATAAAGTTGAAACAACAGCCAACAACCACTGAAGAGAAACCACCTGTCCCAGCAAGGCCTGTCTGGATTCCAAAAGTCGGGGATCTAGTCAGAGAGAAGATCGCGGTAAAGAAGGAATTTGGGCCTTCTTACAGAAAAGCAGTTCCTGTCTTGTCTGTCAACGGGACAAGATCAGTAGTACTACCGCCCCTTGCTGGTAAAAAGGAGAACCGAGTTGTATCCATCGACTGGTTAAACCACAATCATGTGGCCGATAACAAATAGTAGGCCAAGTGGACTCCCAAGAAGTAGCAGAACACCAATGTTTGCTACGAATACAGAGGCTCAAACTGGAAGACTGATCACATTTGGAAAATCTACAGTGAATCAACAAGGACTATGCAACAAAGCAATGGAACTTGAACCTCTTAAAACCCAAATTAAAACTTTTCATCAAGAAACAACAACCTATGATGATGTAACTGCAGACTTTGCTAATGAAACAAAGCAAAATCCAAAAACAATTGGAACAATTGACAAAACAGCATCCGGCTACTTCATCAACTTCGATGATTCATCTGAAAACCTGAGTGAAGCAAAGAAACAGCCATCAACAAAAACTTTTAAAGACAAAGCTAAGGAACTTTTTCAACAGCTGAAAGAAACCTATCTGATTTCTCCATGGATTGAATTTTGGGTGGCCTTCGGTGCATTTATCCTCATTCTTTGGCTCATCATGGTACTATGCTTGGGACATTTCATTGAAGGAAAATATGCTAAAATGGACACAGCAAGCCAGAAAATCAACTTGGTCCTTAAACCACACACATCTTCACACATCGAGAAAAGAGAACTTTCTTCAGTGAACTTCACAGCCAATCCTATACCAGGCGGTGTAGCATGGGACAAAACTGATTATGAAATCTATGGTCCGGTTGAAATCCTGAAGTATCCTCACCAATTCAAGATCTCATTGAGTGACTTTGTAAAACCGAGCTCATTTGCTGATGATTGGGACTTTGAAAGTATTAATGATATGATGTCTGATCTTGTGATGTCTGCTAAATTTACAGAACATGATTATTTGCAGGGTTCGTCTAATTATGATCAGATGTTCTGCTACAACCACTATGGTAACCATTATCTACATAAATCTGCTCAACCTAGAAATGTTTTAAATTATAACCAATGGGAACATTGTGCTACTCCTCTAAAAGACAGCTCAAAAACATTTTATGATAAATATTCATACTTTTCAGGGTTTAACACAAGTAATGCAGAAACATTTTATTTCAAATTGTCAAATAAGACAGGTATGAAGACCATGCTTACAAACACAAAATTGATATATTCCGATTCATTCTTTGAACAAATGAATACATTTGGGTTTGATTTCTGGAACAATAATATTGAAGCAAAAACTGTTTTGGGGTACAAGAGATTGGCAAGTACAAGGTATAGAATCATTGTTTAGAGCCTGCATGATCCCAGAACAAATTATATTTTTGAATGACACTATTCAACAAACTACCTGTCTAGGCTTAGCCAAAATCAAAGATTTGAACAAACCGTCTATTCCAAAGCCAACAGTGAACAGTAATAGCTCTATAGATGTTGAGATAGACGTAAACCATATATTAAACCAAAACAGAACACATCCTGAATGGAAAAATTGGTTGATCTGGCCCACAGATACAAATAACTGTCAAGACAGATTCCTGAAGAAAGTACAGGGGTTCACATTGACTAGGCCAGACCCTAGATATTCCCAAAGACAACATCCAGGGATAGTAACCACCTACAGCGTGGGCAAGCTCTGCCTTCAATGGCTACGAACGTCCACACTGGCTGAAATTAAGCAACACCTAACTTTACTTACAGAAGGTGCTGACTTGCGTGATTTCATATTGGGACCACGCAAACAGCGTCAAAAACGTTTCATAGCGGCCTCTATATATGCAGCTTATAACGAAGTTTGGAAAGTAACTCAAATTGAGACAGCAGAAAAAATACGGGAAATTGACCGTATTAATTTGGAAAAATCACTTTCTGTGGTGCACAATGGGTTAATGACTCTGTCCTCCAGAATATATTCTCTGGACAGCATTGTGTCTTCAGCAATCGACATAATATCGCAAGACTTACTGATGTTACAACACGGTCAGTCCCAATTGCGTTCTATTGTACAGCTTGGCTGGAC
The DNA here is from genome assembly GCF_964261635.1 of Lissotriton helveticus. NCBI lineage: Eukaryota > Metazoa > Chordata > Amphibia > Caudata > Salamandridae > Lissotriton > Lissotriton helveticus. Next base: position 1,918,729,566 of record NC_136063.1, read on the forward strand.
GTTACAAAATCTGCGTTCTGGCTATGTGCCTTGGCGTTTAATCAACACAACGTCATTATTTAATATCTTTAACCTTACTGATAAACAAATCAGTTTGGCACAGAAGGGTGCTGACTATACAATTCTGAGCATTGAAAAACTTGAGAGATTACCATTAACAATGTCAGAACGACCTGTCATTGAATGGATAATACATGGAATAATAAATATTCCGATAACTACTTTCCAGTTTCAATTCTGCCAAAAATATATACAGGCAGGCCAGTATGAAAGGTTGGGTAAAGGGTACATTAAGTCAATATGGAACTTGCCCTATACACACGAATGTGTCAGTAATAAAGGCCAGAAAGTGTTTCTCAGTGGCAATAATTGTGCAAGATCACTAAGCGGTACACTTCTGTGTCAGGGTATTAGCTTGCATGGAGCCTGTGAAGGGACTTCAAATAACCTTTCATGTTACCAGCTAGGCACACCTGCAACGCGAATAGAACCATTCTTTAGGAGACTCTCGAACGGGAGTTACATTCTAATAGTAGATCGCAGATGTTGTAGTTTGCTGCCCGGAAAACCTTATCTCATAACCGTGACTAGGAAGGTCATGTGCTGTGAACGAGTATTGTTCCCGAACGATTCTCCAGACAGGGAGGCACGGTTATGGCCCGATTTGAAAATTGCTTCTATTCGAATAGATACTTTAAGCAGAGTGAAGACTGTGCTCCTACAGACGCCGACCAGGCTCACGTCATCAAAAGAAACGTATGATCTCCAAGTTGCAAGGACAACAGAAGAGATTTATTCATTATTATCAACTAATTCCCCCATACATTTCGCAGAAATACTGAACGAAATCTTAAATATTTCTGATACCACTGGTGTCTCCAGTGTATTTAAAGCAGTGTTTTCGGGTGCTTTAACTCCATTCAAAGCCATCCTGGGTATTTTTCCAGACTTTGTCCATTCCATTTTTGGCGGACTTCCACTCCTTTTGGGACTAGTAGCGGGTATTCTATTTTTGATCCTGTTATTTCGCTATGGCAAACCATGTCACAGACAAAACACCTGCGACAAGGGAAGAAATGATCCTAGCCATTGGCTACCGGGACCGGGTAACTAAAATCCTTGGACTATCCCGGCTTAGAGACCTGAACATGACTTGGTCTCTTTCATTTAGACCAATGTGGCAAAGTTGTGTTATGCCTGTATTAAGGTGCTTGCTATGCAGCGAAGAATGCGTGTTGGACACCTGTCTGGCACTACTATCGGATGTGCCAATGGACGCAGATACCTTGTTGGGTCCGGTAACGGCTCATGCATTGTGCTGTCCCCAGCGGCTACTAATCCTGATGACGGCATTCGTGGAGACTTCACCACTACGATTGAGGGGTAGTGAAGCACAAGATGAAAGCAGCATCGATCAGGTACGACCTTCAGTCAGCTATGCTGATCAAAACATCAATGGAGGCAATCATGCTCAGGCTCATGAATGCATGGTAACAACCTTTTCCGAATTAGTGGAACTTACGCAAGAAGCTGTTGACAGTTTTTTCAACAGTCTAAATGATATGATGTTTTCACCAGAGCAGCAGGAATAACTTTGAGCAAATTAGCACTCGGAGTTCCCTACATGCTGAATTTGGCCTTCAACTTTTCGAAAAACGATATGAAAATATTTTCTCTCATCATTTTTTAAGACTACAAGAGGTTTTTTTTTCTCCCCAATTCAAAAATATTTACGATTTTTTGGGACACTTATCTTCTGCTTAAAGTAGACATTATTCTTAGAAAACTAAATTTCTATTTTAGGTAGTCACGAGACATTCGCTATCCTCTAGCACTATTATACATAACTTTATGATTGTGATGAAATGGTCTCGCACTTTTTTTCTGTATTAAGAGCCATTTCATGTGTATTTTTCGCATTTTTTCATGATAAATTTAAAATATGCGTTATATGTTTAGCATTATTAGACTGCTTGTGCATATGGTAGATGTGATAGTACATGTGATTATGTTTCATATGTTTCGTAGTTCAAAATTTTCAGGATACATATGAATGTATTTTGGGGTGGTACGATATACACAAACGCTACTGGTTTCACTATGCCTAGATTTGTAAATATGGACATAGTCTACGTGGAGTGGGTGTGATGTATTCCTATAGGTACTGTATCGATTCCCCTATTCCTGACCCTGGTCTGGTTAATAATTAACTAGCAGCCATCCAACGGTGCAAAAACCGTTATCTGATTAAGCCACACCACGGCACAGAAGCGCGTTATCTGATTAGGTCATAACGCATGCCATCTAATTAGACAAGCGATATTCCTCCAGCCCCTGATAAGGCATACGGAGTTCTCAAAACAAATCAAACCTACAACGACCTGGGAAATTCCCATAGCCATTGTTTTGATTTCACAGAGAACTTCAGCAAAAGAATGTGCGAACGAGCCCGTTCATATGACATCCTTATTGACGTATATATGTCCATCCTTACGTCAATCTCGGCACCTTTCAGGTATAAATATTACCAACATTGCCTTAAGCAAACACATGCGGTGGTGACGAGATCGGAGCAGCGAGACGTGCTGAGGAGCCCAGCAGAGAGCGAAGCCCACAGGCGCTGCCCCGCCTTCCTGACGCGCTGAGAACGAGACGCTGCCTTCCTCCTGCTGAGAAATCCAGCTCCGGCGCTTCCAAGCAGCCCTCGCAGGCAGCTGGAATATCAAGACCTGGGATAAGAGATACCAGCCCTCCATCATTCTAGATCTCAGGTACAGAACAGAATAACCCCTTGCAGAGAATTCTCGAATCAGTCCCTTGGCAAACAAACTTAACTTAAACTGCTACTTATCTACTCCCGCCCACGTATTAGGCTTAGGTCAGGTACACTGGGGTAGGCGTGGTTAGAAGCACCAGTTGAGTATGATTAGTCAAATGTATATATGTATGTATCTATTTTATCCATTTTAAGGTATCATATGGCTTAGAAACCATATCAATGCTTTTACAGTATTATTTTATAATTGTGTCTTTACTGTATGCACTTTACTTAACTATAAGTATTACAATAATAGCGATTCATTTCTCTTGTATGAGAAAGGAGACTGATCAATAAATAACATCTTTTATTGAACACGCCCGTCTTTTCCTTTTCTCTACAATCTGGTGAAACTAAGAATGCACTGAACTGACTGAGTAAAATAAGTTGTCTTTTGTTTTCACACGACTCTAGAGATACACTCTTGATTAGGGGAGAGCAAAGTTGTCATGTTCTATGGTTGTCAGAAACTAAACCCCTTCTTGTCTATCCAGGGAGGTTAAAATCCTCCTTGCCTATTCGAGAAAGTTTCTAGTGAACTCTGAGCTAGCTGGCAAACACAAAACTTTAAGTCTAATATCGTCGGTAGAAGACCTAGTTAACCTCTGCCCTAGGTCTATACTATTGAAGATATTATTCCAATGCGCAGAGCCTATTGGGATGATAGGAACTACACTACAGCGCTTTCCTTCCCCTCCCCTATTTATTGGCACCCACTGCAAGGGTAGCGGAGCAAGACCTCTGACCTCCTGGTCGGGGACATGCTCTCACCCCCGCAGCTCCGCTGGTGTGCCGCTTCTGTTGTGTGGACGCTACCCTGATCAGCAGGGTACGAGTCCGCTCTCTGCCGGTTTCCTGTTGGGTATTGGTATTGTTTTTGTCTTTAGCCCTGTATTGTGCCTTATTTTGTGCCTGTTTACTGTTTTGCTTCTGCATTGTCTGCTCTCTTGTGCCCTTTTCCCGCCGTTGCTACACCCGGGGGTCCTCCCCCCTGACAGTGCCTGCTCCCGTCTTCCAGCTGCGCTTTCCCTCCCCTTCCCCTATTTAATGGCAGACGCTTCGCGGACGCACCAAAGGCAAGCCCGTCTGCGCTCAACCGCGACCGGCGCCCAACCGCGACCGGCGCCAGGATCCTTGGATCTCCTACCATCCACCGCTATAGCTGGCCTCCTCGCACTCAGCCCTGGAAGAAGCAACAACTGCCAGCTGTCCACGCTGAGCACCATCCACGTACAGTTCTCCTGCCGTCACTGCCGCCAGACCTTAAACACTGTACTGCCGTCCACCCCGTACCGAACACCTCTGAAACCCTGATGTGCATCCTCCTCAACGTGCGCGCCCTGCACAGACACGCTGTAGAGATCTGGAACCTCCTCGACACCCTCTCACCAGACGTCACCTTCTTCACAGAAACCTGTACCAATGCCTCCTCTGCCCCGGACATCCCCACTGCCATCCCTGACGGATATAAGATCCAGAGGAAAGACCGCCCCAACTGCTCAGGAGGAGGACTCGCCATCGCACACTAGAGCTCCTTCCGACTCTCCACCTCCACCATGAATGACTCCCTCTCCACCACCGAACACCTTAATTTCCAGATACAAACCATCCCTAGAACCACTCTTCGCAGCACCCTCGCCTGCAGACCCCTCTCCTCCCCCCGCCCCAGACCTTGCGCTTTATTTGCCGACCACATCGCACCCAAGCCATCGCTTCCATGGTCTACATACTCATCCGAGACCTGAATTTCCACCTTGACAACTCCTGCGTCCGCCAACTCCACCACTCTCCTGGACAACCTAGCCAACATTGCCAACATTGGCCTGAAACAACCCGTCACCGTGCCCACCCACAAAGCAGGACACAACCTCGACCCTGTCTTCGCAGAAAGGAACATCCATTTCAGCAATACCACGCAACCCCCTAAACAGACCACCACTGCGTACACTTCGTCAACAAACTCACCACCCCCAAAATGGCAACGCGCCCACCACCTCGACCGACGCCTACCTCGCAGCCAAAGAACTTCACAGATGGAACTCCAACTGCGCAGACGAACTTGCACTCCTACGCAACTGCAACAGACAGCGCCCAACAAAGGCCACCTGGTTCACCACCGACCTCCAACAATCCAGACGCACCTGCAGTCGTCTCGAGAAGAACTGGAGAAACAGCAAAATGCCAGAAGATCGCACCACCTACAAGAACGCCAAGACGGAATACCACCAACGCATCAGATCCATCAAAAAGACCTTCATATGAAACAAAATCATCGCCAACTCCAAGGAACTCTTCAGCGCCATCCAGGAATTCACCCCCCAGACCCTCCTAGCGAAACCACAGACATCACCCTTTCCCAGGACCTCTGCGACAGGCTCGGATCCTACTTCCACCTGAAAATCAAAGGCCACTACGACCACTTCAACAAACAGGCACCTGACGCCGAAGCCACCTCCCTATCCAGCAACGCCAGCCAGCCTACCGTCTCCTCCTGAACCCCAGTCACCACCGAGTACACCACTTCGGCCATGAAAGGCATCCACTCGGGGGGGGCCCCCACTAACCCTTACTAAAGAGCCACCATCGCCCCCGAACTACGACGCACCATCAACACCACCTTCAAGACCGGCACCTTTCCCGATGACTGGAAACGCGCAAACATCTGCACCCTCCTCTACCAGGTACACACCACAGCCCTGATCCTACTCGACCTCTCTGCAGCATTCAATACCGTCTCCCATAGCACACTTGCCGCCAGACTCAACAACGCTGGCATACAGGGAACCGCCCTCAAATGGATCCTCTCCTTCCTCACCGGCAGAACCCAAAGCATCAGACTGCCAACCTTCCTCTTCGAACCCATGGAAATCAACTGCAGAGTGCCCCAAGGGTCATCACTCAGCCCCACGCTCTTCAACATCTACATGGCCCCGCTCGCCGCCATCCTCCGACAGCACGGAGTCAGCATAGTATCCTACGCCGACGACACCCAGCTCCTACTCACCCTCACCAAGGACCCCGTCACCACCAGACTCAACTTCTAGGAAGGAATGAAGGACGTTGCATCCTGGATGAGCTACAGCTGCCTGTAGCTCAACTCGGAGAAGACAAAGGGCCTCGTCCTCGGACCCTCCCCCTCTGCATGGGACAACATCTGTTGGCCAACCGCCCTCGGCAGCCCTCCCACCCCCACGGACCACGCCTGAAACCTCTGCATCTTACTAGGCTCATCCCTCTCCGTGACCCAACCAGTTAACGCCGTCGCCTCCAGCTGCTTCAACACCCTCCGAAAGACCTTCAAATGGATTCCCCCCTCCAAATTAAGGAAGACCACGCACTTATAACCAGCAGACTGGACTACGAAAATACCCTATATGCCCGGATCAACAAGGATCTGCTCCACAAACTCCAGACAATACAGATCACCACATCCAGACTCTTCCTCTCTATCCCTCGACACAAACACGTCACCCAACACCTGCACAACCTCCACTGGCTCCCAGTAGAGAAGAGTCCCTTTCAAGATACTCACCCACGCCTTCAAATGCCTCCACAACCAAAGACTCCAATACCTCAACAAGAGGATCTCCTTCCACGTACCCAAGAGAAACCTCTAATCCGCCGACCTCTCCCTCGCTGAAACCCTGCGTATCCGCAAAGCTAGGACAGGCGGAAGGGCTTTCTCCTACATCATGGCCAAGACCTGGAAAGACCTCCTGATCGACATCAGATGCGCCCCCTCCCTGAACATCTTCAGGAAGACACTCAAGACCTGGCTCTTCGACTTAACGGAGCTGCAACCCACCCCAAGCTCCAGGAGACCCTCACCGGTGAGTAGCACGCTTACATTTCCCTGATTGATTGATTCCCTGATTGAGTCTCTCTGATGTAGAGGAGGAGCCGGTCACTCCATAGCCAAAGAAAGACCCAGGACAAAGACCGTGCCTAGAGCTCAAATTGCTCAACCCACATCAGAGAATGTTCCCTTTGAGGTTCAACCTAGAAAACCGACTCCACATGAGGTAGAGGGAAGCAGGTATCGAGCCTGGAGACCTGCCATGAGGGGTCCTGACCCTTGGGTCAATCCTCTGATTCTGTCTGAGCCTGAGCTGCTTTCAGTTCCAGAAAAAGCCTCATGCAGAGGCCACTGAGTCACAACTCCAACCTGTGCCCAGCTGACTTTGAAGGAAGGGCCAGCCCCATCTGAAGCCAAAAGCCAGGTTTTCAACCCACCCAAAAACTTGTACAGAAAAGTTCTTAACACAAACACAGGAGTCTGTTTAGGCATCTCCAGTCTTTGAGTTACTTATGGTCCTTGTCAGGTGGCGCAAGATTTGCATCCATTCATCCAGAGGGATAATCCTTGGCTGCCCACCACTCGCTAAGGAGCCAGACACCACAACCACCACATTGACTCTCAGGGTAGCAGGGAAAGTTGGCAAAGGGATATCAGAAGAACTAGCCCACTTCCCAATACCAAAGAAAAGCAGGGAGTAGTTTACTACCACTGTGGCACAAGGCATGCCACACATGCCCCAACCTCTACCATACCTGCATACTACCTCACCATAGTCCCCAACCTGGCCACCATCCTCTCAGAGGCAGTCTGTTCTTTTCATTCACACTGATCAAGACTGCAAAAATAATATCCAGGACCCTTACTCAGGGCTCAGGCCACATAAAAGAACCAGCAGAACCGTGGCAGCCTTGAACAATTATCCTATAATCGCCTGGTCTCAAATTGTCATCACCCTATACCAAACAGTAATTTAAAGGGCAGTGGAGCATTACAAACTTCAGCTCCACTTCGTGCAAGAGGACGCGGATTTCCTGATGGAAACATTGTCCAATACTGAGAGGGCAATTCAGTACTTGTAATGTTAAAAAACCTGACAAGGTGTGCAATAGAGAAATATAAACTGTTCATTTATCTTCACTTCAAGGATGCAGAAGTGAAAACCTGCAGCTGATGACCCTCCATAGATAAGGCAGCACATCCCATCAAGCTTTTTAGTTGTGCCAGGAAAACAACTGTTATCCAAGCTACTAAGGACGCCCCTTCCCTCCTGGTGGCTGCACACATGCACTGCAACGCTATTCACGTCTTCCTGTACTTGGACGATTGGCTGATAAGAGCAGCACCCGAAACAATGTGTAGCGCCCACTAAAGTGGGAGTGCCCCTTTGCACCGATTGGGGTTCGCTGTTGATGTGAAAAAGTTACTCCAGCATCTGCAAACTACCTTTTCTAGGAGCTGTTGAACATGGTCTGTGAAAGCCTTCCCAAATCAAGAGTGGGTGATGGCATTTAGAACATTGCATCCTCTTTTTCAGACACCACATCCCAATAATATGAGGTTAGCTATGAAACTGCTGGGAATTATAGCTTTATTGTTAGCAACTGTACCTCATGCAAGGGTATGTATGTGTTAATTGCAAGAGTGCCCAGCAGAGCAATGGTCCCAAGGGGTGCGTCATTGAGTAGAGCCCGTTTTTGTGAAGCCCAGTGTTGAGCACTGTCTAAAATGGTAGAACAGGCAAAACTTTTTACAGGACTGGCCCTTTCTCAACCCTCAACCGAAGGTGACCTTTAGAACAGACACCTCTCTCGTGGGCTTGGGAGCACATTTGAACCCCACAACTGCTTAAGGTACCCAGGAGCAACAGCGTCGGCGTTTCAACTACATCAATCTGACAGCTATTTATTTGCCACTCTGGGTGTTTTAAGCCCACATTCAGGTGATGACAGTCCTGATAAAGACAGGCAAAATGACTGCATGCATTACATTCAGAAACCAGGCTTAAATCATTTGCCTCAGCTGTCAGTACTAGCTCCAACAGATTTGGTATTGGCATTCTCAGCCACATGAAGTTCTTAGCAGAGGATCTGCCTGGAGTGGAGTTGCCAACATTGCCTAATTTGTTGGTAAATAAGTGCCAGGGCTCTTGTCAGGAGGCTGCTGCAGCTTGCACCACACATGCCAATGACAGTATCAACACACCTACTAACCCTTGCACTCCTACAAGTGGGACAATCCGGACAATTTCAGGCCCTCAAAGCTATAAGAACGGCTTGAGCTGCAGGTATTAGTCATTTTTCATTTATATTATATAAGTAGGCTGTGGGGTTTTAGGTTTAAACCTATAATAACTGATAAAACCCCACTGAAAGAAAAATAGCCCACACCGGTGAAAACATATAAACACTGAAAAAACACCTGCACAACCACAAACTAAATGCCGTTCAAAGGAAGGAAAAAGAAAGTGAAAGATTCATTTTGTTCTTACTGAAGGGGTCAATAAAATGTAACTTTGTTATACAAGCTAGCAGTAAGAAAGACTGGTTAACATTATTCTGCTTGAGTTTTGTTCTTTAGGGATGCCACTAAAAAATTGTTTCTTCTTCCTTTTACTTTTTTCAGTTTTATGGCCTTTGGTCTAAAGATGTAGGGTTTAGTTTCACGTTTTAGGTTTAGTTTAATTATTTTATAAAATGTAGAGAATCAGGACATATCAAACTCACATTTGATATTTTGGCTGCATTTAATTATTTCACTGATAGGTAACATGGCTAGTTTCACAAAAATCTTTCCTAATATGTGTCATCACATTTACCCACACTTAATGGGTAAAAACCATTAATACATCAGACCATAGTTTCTAGTGGGTCAGTATTGATAGTAGGTGAATTGCCAACACCTCAGGCTTTAAACATTAAATGTAAGGTATAGTGACAAGTATATATATCACCAAGCATCTGGGATAGTGGTGAAAAAGTTACACCAGACTTTTGGAAAACATGGAACGCAGTGTCACTTGTTATGCTCTGCAAAAAAGGTTCTTTCCAATTCAACAAAGATTGTATATAAAAAATGTGTGTGATGACCTGTCAAAATTGATACCCGAGCTGAAGTGATTCCCTGTAGGAGATCCTTGCCACTTGTTAGATGGTATGCTGAAAGCATCTTTACAATCTTCAGAGTTAATGAGGGATGCTATTGACTTTTTAGTTCATTCTGGTGCACTGTTTTCTTATGCCCAGGAACTAAAACGCAAATATTTATCAAGTTGTGCTTTATGTGGCATCAGAGAAAGAGTCATCCCAACTGTGTCCCTTAGCTGACGATTCTCAGCCCAAGGGGATATGAATGCTGAGAGGGCCTTTTCACAGAAGTTTACATGGGAAGGAAAGCGCACATGACCAAAGACTCACTGAAGAAGTATTTTATTTGTATGGTGTACTACAATAAGATTAATTTGAAAACATCTCTTTGGACCTCATATACACTATACGTACACTGTCTATATAGCATGTTCTTTCAGTGCAGAAAGCAAGCAATGACGTTCCATAAACACCGGAAAAACACTTTTTCTGTTGTTTTTAGTGGCGTGAAAATGTGTAACCACTGATAACAACTGTTTTTTAAGATATTAAAAACACTGAAAAAACCCCACCAGAATTTACCAAAAATAGAAACTGAAAACAGGACAGCCTATATATAAGTAATTACCTGTTAAGGTCATCTCTATATTATCAAGACACTTCCACCTTGTGGCTCCGGTGTTCACAATTAAGTGTCGGTGCTCAGCACCGGGATCCACTGCTGAGCACCGGAAACCACTGCTCAAATTAAGCATTTGTTGCCAACCTGCTAAGCGGGACACATCAATAAGTCTTCGAATGGGATCAAAATATTTCAAAGGTACTTCAAGTCGATATGTTAGGCCTTGTCAAAAATGCCAGAGGTTCACTTCCTGGTACCCCCAGGCCATGGGCAAGCACTTTGGATGCTTTGGTTAAGGATATTTCTTATGCTGGCCCTCCACTACGCCCTGATCACATACATAATGACAAAAATGAAGCAAACATTCATTATCTTTATTATGGTTGCTTCAAAATAGGCACATCAGTGATGGTATTCTGTTTGCTTCTGTAGATGACAGTCCATCTACTCGAAAAATTAGCAATCCGACCACACCCCCTGACTGCATCAGTGGTGGCTCAGATATCCAAACTTCAGGGAACTTAATCTAGCATTCCGGCTCCTGAGGTTTTAGAGTTTGGATGGATCAGTGTCCAAGAGGAGTGTATGCACATTTTGCTTGAGGCACGTAAACACACCACGTGAGCCTGTTATGGAGCCAAGTCGAAAATTGTTGTCCATTACTGATCAATTTAGGATATATTGTCTGCTATTTACTGCATCTCCGAAAAGCAGGTTTGGCATTCACTTCTGTTAGTATTAATTTAACTGCAGCAGTAGCCTGCAGACAAAATAGAACTTTTGTCTCTGTCTCTCTGATTAAAATACCTTTGATTAAAGCTTTCATGAGTACTTCCAAAACCTTTTTCAGCACCAGGGGGCGTGGCCTGACAAGATGGACGGCTAGCCGCACTCGCACGGAGCTCCAGCCCCAAATAAAGGAATTCTACATTAATCCTGGCGGAACCGACGAACACACCGATCAGAACGGCATTGCGATATCCCTAGACCTCGGCGAGCTGAAAAACAGCAGCCGTCCGTGGTCGGAAATCTGAGAAAACAAACAGTGAACCATGGGACATGAGTGACTTTTAGATGGAGGTGCTTGACCAGCATGCAGGAATCAAGCTCAACGAGGTTGCGGCTGGGGTTTTAGATGTAGAGTCCCGGCTGCGAGATCTGCACTCTGGCAAAGCCTGGCTCCCCCATCGTGATACTGTGGTGGGCCTAATGGTGGTCCGCAGATATAGGGAGAGGCCGGAAAAAAGAACAGGCCTGAAATTCGAGCTGGGCATCTCTGGGGCTGTAAAGAGACGAAAGAGTGCGCGACTCTCCTAGGCCCTCTTAGGCCTTGCGCTTAGCACAAGAAGAATTGCCCGTGCCTCAAAAGACTTACGTGACCATCGGGGCGCCGAAGATCGGTGTCCCTAGATTTGTGTTCCTGGCTGGCGCGGTGTCGTTTGGTCCTTGGAAGCCGGGAGATGCCGGAAGAACAGGCCGGAGGGCTGGCCTACGCAGCTCTGGGGCTGAACGGAGACGGCAGTGTGCGTGACTCCCCTGGACCCTCCTAGGCCTCGAGCTGGGCCCAGAACATTCACTCGTGCCCCAGATGACTTAAGGAACACCGGGGTCCCAGCGATTGGTGCCCCGAGATCGCAGTCCCAGGCAGGCGCAGCGTTTTTAGTTATCACGGAATCAGCCGAGCAGAGGGGAACGACTGACCGGCCCGGGAGTGAAAAACTCGGTGGAATAGGGGCCTGAGCCCCAAGCTTAATTCTGAAACCTGCAAAGTGGTGCGGGCAGACTCCCAGATGAGGCGGAAGAGACTGCTGGATCCCCGGGGGGTGAAGAGTGAGGTGAGAGACGCACTGGTGGGAAAAGAAGGCCTGATCAATTGTGAATTAGGCCTGAAGACTTAAGTAATACCCCTATGATAAATTACATGGGCAAGGAGTAACAGAAAGCCACTACCCAACAAAACGGGACACTGGACGTTGTCTGATCGGGATGGGGAGTTCCCCTCTTGGCTGTGAGTGGGCTAAGTAATATAATTTGATCGAAGCACCAGGGGCAGCCTTCAGCCCGCTGGACCGGGGTAAAGAGAAATCTACATTAACGAATAGAACTGGTTTGGGAACCCCACCACCGATTGGGTGGAAGAGATCAACAAGGAACTCGCAAAGCCACTAACCAACAGCCGAACTATGGTCAAAGATAAGCCATCGAGAGGAGGACTGGCCAACAAGATATTACAATAACAGTCCACAATAGATCAGCCCAGAAGGGACCCCGAAATGGCAACTAGTCAAGGAACTATGTCACAAGACAAGGCGGATATATATTAGGTGCCATCAGAGACTCCTGGGTGGCGCTAGAGACAAAGATGGACACAATGGCGATGGATATAAATCACCTACGCCTTGATCTGCGAAAAGTGGTGGACAGAGTCACAAATACAGAAGGGTGGTGACGTTGCGAGAAGTTCAGAGGCTCCGTATGACACTAACCTTGCTACAAGAATAGTCAAATAGTCTTGAGGTCAGAGTAGAAGACACTGAAGGGCGATCAAGAGGAACAACCTAAGAATTTTAGGATTTCCAGAGAAAGCAGAAGGGCCAGCTGCGGATATATTTTTGGAGAATTGGATCGGATCGGCCTTTAATAATATCAGGCTTTCCAAATTGTTTGCCATAGAAAGAGCCCACCGATCCCTCTGCCTCCTGCCGAGCCCGGGGTCACCGCCTAGAGCGCTGATTGTACGTCTGTTTAGCTAAAAAGACCAAGATATAATACTGCAGTATGTTCGTGCAAATGGCCAACCCAGATATGAAGTACGTGACCTGTACATTTACCCAGATTATAATCGGAAAATACAGGATCTCTGACATTTTTGGGGGGAGTCAAGAGACGACTAAGAGACCTCAATATTAAATATGGCCTGATGTTCCCAGCTAGACTCAGAGTGCAATATGGGGGTGGGACCCATTTCTAGGATACACCCTAAGATGCAACAGACTGGATGGACTCAATAGGTCTTGCCGGACGAGACCAGAATTAAGGATGACGTGAACAGCGGAGAAGGAATAGACTGCAGCGTGGCCAGCATTGTGATCCAGAAGAGCAAAGATCCAGGCTCCAAGAAATATCATAGTTGGGTTGTATTCTGGTGGGCCCCGACAGAACTTTACAGAATGAAGTTGCAGATACCATGTCAAAAACAGTATTCCCCACTCTGTCTGGTGCAAGAAACCCAATCACAGTCTGAAGGTTCCCCAGGTTAGGCCAGAGAAGGCCCAGAAGGTGTATTGAAGAGGCATTCGGGGCCAATGTGAAGCGGGTGTGTACACACAAACTGTAAGTAAATAAGCCGAAAGGGTGGGAAAGGACATGTCGAACTTAACCAAGGGGCAGATCCTCCCGACGGACTGGGAATGGACTAAAACATTTTTGATACTACACAGATCCGCCACTTTAAAGTTGATGACACTGCCGCTGCAGTGCACGGGCACAGCCATGCTAAACCAGTGGAGGCCGGGCGAGGCGGTGCCATGTTTTGCAGACTGCCCGTTTATCAGAGACTGGGTATTTGGATTAGCCTACTAAATCTTTTGATTGAAATGTTATGGGGAGGGAACTAGGGTAGGACAGGGAAGGGACATAGGATTGGGGCAGAGTCCCGAGTCCTTGGTCAACTGTTAAGCTACGGGAAGAGACAATATGCCAATCAAACAAAAAGATTGAGATATCACCGATCCTGTACAACATGAACATTAAGCCCCTGCCAGGAAGTACTGAGACACTCCTCGACAATTCCGAGACATGAAGGGCGATGAACAGAATTACAAGTTCATAACATGGAATGTTTGAGGGCTCAATAATGCTGTCAAACGTATCCGTGTAGTAACCTATCCAAAACGATATGGGGTTGATATAGCCTTTACGCAGGAAACACACCTGTGGAGAGATAGCCTCCGATATGTACAGTGACCGTGGAGAGGTCAGATATTTTCAACGTCTTATTCGGGGTATGCCAGGGGAGCGCTGATTTGGGTGGCACCAGGAGTCCCTTTTAAAGTGGTATGGTCTAGCCTAGATCCAAATGGGAGAAATGTGGTGGTGGAAGGAACACTCGATGACCGAAATATATGCTTGATTAATGTATATACCCCTAATAGAAATGACGGGGAGTTTTTGGGGTCAGTACTTAGACAGACATACCTTGCACCTGATATAGAACTCATCGCAGGGGATTATAACTGTGCTTTAGATGGAATAATAGACCGATACCCCCGAAGCCAGAGGCTAAACCAAAAACAAGAGCGGCCAGGCGCCTGATTCAAATTAACTACAACCTCATGGAAATCTGGAGGCATCAACAAGTCTATTTTTGTCACATCCCTGCGACTAATACATATAGAAGACTGTATTATTTTTTTATACAGACTATGGCGGTCAATAGAGTAGAGGAAGCGCAGTATGTGGCTCGATATTTGTCGGATCATTCCCCACTACTAATAGAATACACATTAAGTACGCCACGATCCAAGATGATAAACTGTTTGGAGGATAAACACTGAGACGTTTACTGAGGTGGTCTATAAGACAACAGTAGGAACAGAATTGGACAGATATTTTGGTACAAACTGGAATGCGGCGAGCACTAGAGCAGTAGAACGGGATCCCATGAAAGTAGTACTCAGGGGAGTATGTATGTCAACAGAGGCAGGCATCAAGAAAGTGCTAGAGCACGATCTGCAGTGCCAATGAAAACATCTGGTCACTTTAGAAAAGGCACTAACCACAGATTTAGAGGGACAGCAAAAATGGACTGAACAGCGACAGAAGGTAGGGGAAGTATGGGACAGACTAGACAAATACAATTGAAGTAAAAGATGGTGGTACACAGACGGCGATAAGGCGGGGCGCTTACTGGCACACCTTATTAGTATGGAGACTCAATCTCAACCAATCCTGGCAATTCAGAATGACCAGAATCAGCTGGTGTACACCCAACATGAAATTAATAAGGTATTTGCAACCCATTTAGATAAAATATGCCCCAGAGACCCCCACATGCCTAAACCATAAAAATATATTTGGAGGGCATAGAAATGCCTAGCCTGGACCCCGAAGCCATGGGTGCTCCAATTACAGGGAACAAAATAAAAGTGCGATAACACACTTGAAAACCGCTAAATGTCCTGGCATGGACGGCCTTACAGCCAAATTCTATAAAGAATACTTGGAGACGGTGGCTGACAGATTGTTAGACGTACTTACTGAGGCAACAGAGAGGGGTGCATTTCCAAGTTGAATGTGTGAAGCGTTAATAGTTTGTATTCCCATACCGGGGAAAGACCCGTCATTACCAAATTCATATAGACCTAGATCATGTGCTAGCGAGTAGACTGCTCCAGTGTCTCCACCAGTTGGTACACGAGGACCAGTCTGGTTTTATACCCCGCAGGAGTACGCTGAGTAATCTCCGTCAACTCGCACGTGTCCCCACACTAGGTGGGGACACAAAGGGAAGCACACTGGCTTTCTTGGATATTGATCAGGCGTTCGATTTGGTTAGATGGGAATATCTTTGGCAAGTACTTCTTAAAATGGGTCTGGGTCCTGGGTTCGTAAATTGGGTCACATTACTCCTATGGAAAGGGTCTATACGGGGCAATCTGAAAGAAAACGGTTAGTGTTCAATTCCTTACCTTAGAATATCCCTAGGCGTCAGACTGGATCCGGAAAGTTTTGCGTAGCAGTACCTCTGCGCGTCGGTAGGTGTCGTCTGCGACTCCGCGTCTGCGTCTTGATCGCCAGGATGACGTCGTCGGAGTACTTAGACACCGCCCTCGCACGCTGACGCCAGTTCTTTTTTCCGCGCCAGCAACCGTAGTTCCGGGAAGAACAGTACTCCTTAGTCACTTTTTGACTAACTTTTTCAATCTGTTTTGGATCTTCTCGAGTCGTTTATCGACTCCGGTGCCGATAGGGATGCCCGGGTTCAAACCCTGTGATGACTGTAACCGACTGATGTTGGTTACCGACACCCACCGTCGGTGCCTTTATTGCCTCGGGCCGACCATGATGAGGTCGAGGGACCGCTCGCGGGGCCACAGTCATCACAGCTCGGCGAGTCAACACCACTCGTTGTGCTCGAAGTCCTCAGGTAAGTCGAGGCACAAGAAGTCGAAGAAGCGACTTCGCTCTTCTGATGCCCCCCCCCCGACACTCACGCGGCCGGGGGTTCGGGCGACACCGCCCACGTGGCGCCGCCAGTGCCGCGTCCAGCTCCACACCCGCCAGTCCTTGGGCTGAACGCAACACCGGAGATCAGCGCCTTCCTCACGGCCATGAGGTCGCGCTTCCCTCCGTCGGGTCCCGCTGAGGTGCCTTCGGGCCCCGCGGACCGGACTGGGAGCCCAGGCGGGCCGGCGGCTTCGGCCCCGGCGCCGTCGGGTGCTTCAGTCCTGACGCCACAGGGCTCCTTCGGATCCAGGCCTGGATCCGGGTCACCGCCGGTCGACCTCACGACCCGTCCGCAAGCGGCGTCACCAAGGGTGTCGCCCCCGGCGCCGTCTTCTGGCGGCGGCGGCCCCGATCCCCTCCACGGTCCGGATCCAGCGTCGATAGGTGAGCCTTTCACTGATGATCCAGCTCCATCATTTCTTCCAGACCTCCAGGAGATGTATGACGAGGGGGATTGGGAGGGGTCTGAGGAACCTCTGGCACTGCAGTGTCAGTTAAGTCGGGACTGGGCAGACTAACTTGGGGATGCCAGTGGTCTGGACACTTCGCCCGACACTGGTTTTGTCTACCTTCCTACCGTGGCTACGGAGGAGGGGGCTGCGTACAGTGTGGTGTTGACTCGGGCAGCCAAGGCCTTGGCTCTTGAGCTCCCAGTCGCGGCCGTGAGGACTAACCTCCTCACTGAGGTCCTCAAACCGCAGGCAAGCTCCTCGGAGCCTCTCCTGCCGTTCAACAAGGCCCTCACTGGCATTCTGTTGGGCACCTGGTCCAAGCCCTCCACAGGCCTCGCTGTGGATCGGAACGTGGCCCGATGCCACCGCCCGGCTCTGGGCGAACCCAGTTTCCTGTCCGTTCACCCCACCCCTGAGAGTCTGGTGTTCCCGGCCTCAACTTCCCAGACCGCATTCCAGACCGCCCCTCCGGATCGGGAATCCAAAAGGTATGACCAATTCGGTAAGAAGCTGTTCTCCTCATTAAGTTTGGGGTTGCGGTCTGCCAACACCGCCTGGCTTTTGGGCCGTTATTCCCACTCCTTATGGGATACGGTTGCCGAAGTGCTGCCGCAGTGCCCGGTGGAGGTCCAGGCAAAGCTAACCCAGGCCCTCGCGGAGGGAAGGGACGCAGCACGATACTCCATTCGGTGCGGACTGGATACCACAGACTCGCTAGGCATGGTGATTGCAACGATGGTGGCAGTTCGCCGCTACGCCTGGCTGAGGTCCGCCAACTTTTCAGGCGATGTCCAAGCATCCCTTATTGACATGCCCTTTGATGGCCGTCGCCTTTTTGGCGACAAGGCGGATAGCGCGCTGAAACGTTTTAAGGACTCCAGGGCTACGGCCAAGTCGTTGGGCCTTGGCCAACGCAAGCAGACTTTCCCCTTTCGTCCCTTTCGTTGGCCAAGGAAGGGACCTGCTAGCCACAAGCTGCAGAATTCACCTCAACGCGGTTGCGGACGTGGTAACCGCCGTGGCGGTGCCGGGGGACACAGGCAAGGCAAGGCCAGTCCGCACCCACCCCCACAGCATCTTCCTCAAAATCCTCCTTGTCCGAGCTTTCATGCCCATTCGACGCCAGTGGGGGGCAGGGTTCGCCATCACCTCCTCCACTGGCGCTCCATCACATCGGACAGGTGGGTGCTGCAAATCGTCCGAAGGGGCTACTCCCTCCCCTTCGAGGCAACCCCTCCAGCCATGCCACCGCAGTACTGCATGTCGGGGGATCACTTGCAACTTCTGCAGGAGGAAGTTACAGCCCTCTTGGCCAAGGGGCCGTCGAGCACGTTCCTGGGCAGAAGTAGGACGTGGTTGTTATTCCCACTACTTTCTGGTACCCAAGAAGGGCAAAGGGGGCCTACGCCCTATCTTGGATCTAAGGAGCGTCAACGGCTTCCTCCGGAAGGAGAAGTTCAAGATGCTGACATTGGCTCAGGTCTTAGCTGCCCTGGACCCAGAAGACTGGATGGTAGCGTTGGACTTGCAGGACGCGCATTTTCACATCCCCGTCCTGCCGGCTCACCGGCGTTACCTGCGGTTAACGGTAGGCCACAAGCACTTTCAGTTTACCGTGCTCCCCGTCAGACTTACAAGCGCCCCACGGGAGTTCACGAAAGTGATGGCGGTGGTCGCAGCTCATCTGCGCAGATTAGGGGTTTCAGTCTTCCCCTATCTCGATGATTGGTTGTTGAAGGCAGGCTCACCCCAAACAGTCGTCTTCCACCTCCAGACTACGGCCGGCCTACTGCACTCACTGGGGTTCTCCAACGTGCCGAAGTCACACCTGTGCCCCTCCCAGCAGCTCCTCTTCATCGGAGCGGTTCTGGACTCAGCGCAGTTTCGGGTTTATCCCCCTGAACAGCGAGTTCGGGATATTCAAGCTCTGATTCCGGTCTTTCAGCCTTTATCCCGAGTCTCTGTCAGGTTGACGCTGCGGCTCCGGGGGCTGATGGCCTCCTGCATCCTTCTGGTGCATCATGGCCGGTGGCGGATGCGGGCTCTGCTGTGGGACCTGAAGTTTCAGTGGGCACAGCATCAGGGCAACCTGTCCGACTACATCCGGATCTCGGAGGGCACTGCGAAACATTTGTAGTGGTGGCTCATGAACCGCGATTGGGTCTGCGGCAGATCTCTCACTTCCCCAACCGGAGCACGTGGTAGTGATAGATGCGTCCCTCCTGGGTTGGGGGGGCCACATGGGAGAGAGGGAGATCAGAGGCCTCTGGTCTCTAGCGGAGTCCCGGCTCCACATCAACCTTCTGGAGCTGCGGGCGATCTGGCTTGCACTGAGGGCATTCCTTCCCTTTGTCCGGGGAAGTGTAGTGCAGGTGTTCACGAACAACAACACCGCCGTCATGTGGTACTGCAACAAACAGGGCAGGGTGGGGTTGTGGACCCTTTGTCAGGAGGCCCTGAACGCCAGGGCGGACGAACTCAGCCTCCGGTGCATGATGGATCACGAATGACATCTGAACTCTGACGTGGCGCAAGGCCTCTTTCGGCTGTGGGGAGAGCCTTGGTTAGATCTATTCGCCACCAAAGAGAACGCGCAATGTCATCAGTTCTTCGTGTTGGAATTTCCAAGGCGGCACTCGCTCGGAGACGCTTTTCGTCGCGAGTGGAGCTGCGGTCTGTTGTACGCCTTTCCGCCTATACCACTTCTGCCCAGAGTGCTGAAGAAGATCAGGAGAGACCGGGCCCAAGTCATACTTGTGGCTCCGGACTGGGCACGAAGATACTGGTATCCCGAGCTACTCAGCATGTCAGTCGATCCTCCGATTCGTCTGCCTCTAGGCAGGAGGAACTTCTGTTGCAGCAGCAGCAGACGGTCCTTCACCCGAACCTGTCCAGCCTCCACCTCCATGCGTGGAGATAGAACGGCGACAGTTGACGCCATTTGACTTGCCTCCTGAAGTATGTGATGTGATTCTGGCAGCCAGGCGTCCCTCCACAAAAACGGTATAGACCTGCAGGTGGAACAAATTTGTGGCATGGTGCACAGCAAAGGCTGTGGATCCTCTCTCTGCCCCTCTTTCAGAGGTTCTCCTCTTCCTTCTTTCTCTTGCCCAGCAGGGTTCTGCTCTGGGCACTCTTAAGGGCTACCGCTCTGCCATTTCCGCCTTCTTGAGGCTTCCTGATCAGCCTTCTCTTATAAAGTCCCCTATTGTAAATAGATTCTTGAAGGACATTGTGAGAAGTTGGCCTGATATATATATTTATTTATTTATTTATGGGATTTTTAGTGCGCAGCTACTACCCTAAGGTGTCTAGGCGCAGTGAGATACTCTAAAATACAGTAGTCAGGACATGAACTTATTGATTGAAGAGCCAGGTCTTCAAAGCCTTACGGAAGCCAATGAGGGTTGGTGCAGATTTAATGTCTGAGGGGAGTGAGTTCCACAAAATGGGAGTTGCTACCAGAAATCGTCTGTCACCCCAAGTAGCCGTTCTTGTACGGGGTACAGACAGTAGACAGCTTGCTGCTGATCTTAAATTCCTTTTAGGGGTGTACACCTGAAATGCCTCTTTTAAGAACTTGGGTCCAGTGTGATGGATGGCCTTATAGGCGATACATAGAGCTTTGAATTTGATCCTGCTCTCCACTCTTAGCCAATGAAGATGGCGTATGGCTGCCGAAGTGGAGTGGCGCCTGGGAATGTTGAGCAGGATCCGTGCTGCCATATTTTGGACAGATTGAAGCTTATTCAGGATGTATTTATGCGTGTTGAAAAAGAGAGCATTTCCATAATCAAGCTTGGAAAACACTAGGGTGGTAATCAGTGTTTTTCCTGCTGATGCTGGTAAATACGGCAGGAGTTTTTTAATCTTTTTCAACATAAAGAATGCAGCTGAAACTACCTTGTTTACGTGATGTCTAAAGGATAGCTTGTTATCGAAGATCACTCCAAGATTTCTGACCTTGGTAGCAGGGACCGGAGGAGGGCCCATCTGACTGGGCCACCATGTAGGGGACCACTCTGGGGAAATATTACCAAAGGTCATAACCTCAGTTTTCACCGCATTAAGTTTTAAACAGTTACTGTGCATCCAAGATTGTACATCCCGTAGCCCCTCCTGAAGTTTAGCTGCTACCACTGGGCCGTTCTTATGCACCGCCATCACAAGCTGGGTGTCATCAGCGTAGGTAGTTAAACGCATCCCATGCGATTTGATGACCCTCGCCAAGTCTGCGACATAAATGTTAAAAAGCGTAGGACTTAACGAGGGTCCTTGAGGGACCCCGCATGGCAGTTCAGAAATCGGTGAGTAATAATTACCCAGTTTGACTGCCTGCTTGCGATTAGCTAAAAAAGAGGCTATAAGATCTTTGGCCAGATGGTTAATATATGATGCTCACTAGTTCTAGTGATCACCTTGTATCAGTCCAAACAACCCTTATGGTGATTGGTTGTAAGTCAATCTTATAGACCAGCTATCCTAATGGTAGCATGGACAAAGCAGTCTTAGGCTAAACTCTTTTGGCATGTGAAGCCAGCTGTTTTACCACAATATACCCCCTTGAATACCAGATGAAAGGACACCACACAGGTAGTTATGAAAATAAACAGTATATTTATTAATAACAACACCTC
This sequence comes from Lissotriton helveticus, assembly GCF_964261635.1. Lineage (NCBI taxonomy): Eukaryota > Metazoa > Chordata > Amphibia > Caudata > Salamandridae > Lissotriton > Lissotriton helveticus. Next base: position 1,918,751,205 of record NC_136063.1, read on the forward strand.
TGAACTCTTTTGAGGTCAGAGGGCTAAGCACATGACAATCTCTTGGGAAAAATACGACAAGTTGCACAAAATTACAATGGTGCCCTAGGGGCACGACAAACCATATAGTAAGTAAGTGGAATGTGAAAGTCGATAAAAGGAATGGAGCTGTCCAGAGGCTGTAGGATCGTTGGGACCACGCTACACTAACTCTAGGTAAGTAATAGGAGGCCCACGGAACGCGTGTGCAGAGTGTGAACTCACACGCGAGATGCGTAACAACGTCTATGGACAGTACAGTTCAAGTTAACGGTGAGTACGGACAATCCTGACTAGTTAGGACTAAAACGACTGTGGAACTGGACACTAGGACAGTTAAACTACCCTTGAGCACCGAAATGCTCTCGTTACCTCACCCACGGGCTGCGGGTGCATAGGTGTCAAAGTGTGTTGGGTTCTCGCGTTGAAGTCTATGGAGCCTGGAAGAAAAGATGCTGCAGGCGACCAGGAGGAAGATGTCCGATGCGATCCAAGGGTGGATCGGTGAAGAAGAGGACCTGAAAGCAGAGGGGACAGTGTTCAAAGTCACTAGCCAGTGACCGGTGTGGAACCAGGAAGGAACCAGGTGCTGTCGTCACGATCAGGTGAAGAGTGGACGCTTGACTCTGCAGCCACGTGGACCAGGAGGTGTCTTCGACGACCAGGATGGAAGCACGAGCTGTCCCACGCAGGCTCTCGCTGTCGGCTGTGTCGGATCCGGAATTGGAGTCAACAGGCCTTGGCAAAGGCAACCCACGCGGTGAGCGGAAAAGACGTCTGGTGCGGACTAGGAGAGTCCGGGGTGCCCCTCTTTTGGAAGGGAGCAAGGGCCAGTCTGGAGCAACCAGACCAGCAGTGAAGATTTCAAGGTTCGTCGTCTAGGAGGCCACTAGCCAGCCGGCAAGTGACCAGACAACGCGTCGAGCAGCAAACAAGCAGAAGAGCCCCACGCAGATCTCGTGGAAGCTGGAGGGCTGATCTTCGGTGCAGGGGCTGCTCGGGGCTGGGGCTTCTCAATCCCCAAAGCACTTGGTCGAGTTTACCTCGGGAGTCGTGCTGGAAGCGAAGTGCAGGTTCGTTCAAGATGGCCGGTCCCACGTGTCTTGTCGCACCCACGGGTCTCAGCTTTGCTGCAGATGTGAGTTGAGGTCGGAGAGGTCTGGGAATCCGGGTCTCGTCGGGCTCTGAAGTCTGGATCCTCGAGGGAAGACGACAAAGTGAAGCCGCTGGACGCTTGATGGTGCCTGCAGTTGCAGGGTGGACACTCCTTGTCCACAAGGGAGATTCTTCAGTCTTCTGTGGAGCAGAACGTCGAAGTCCAGAGTTTCTTCTTGTAGAATTGTTCAGGATAATCTAATTTGGAATGGGACCAGCTCCTACCTTTATTCTCCTAAAGGGGGCTGCACTACTGACTAGGTCCCTCCCCTGGGTGGGACCAGGAAGGGGGGTGGCTACACCTCCTATCCTTTGTCCGGTTTCCCGCCAGAGCTGGGGCTGGAGTGCCCCAGCAACTGGTTTGAACCGGTGTATGCACAGGGCACCTTGTGTGCCCCAGGCATGTCTCATTCCTTTCAGGCTCCCTACCTCAATACACAAAATCCTGTCTGGGGTGGTGCTAGCACCTCCCCAGGCAGGAAACCCTTTGTCCAAGCCTCCCTCGCTGGAAGGACTCCCAGCAGCAGGAGGTCAGACTTGTGTCTGTGGTGGCAGCATCCATTTTGTGATGCTGAGGCTCGAGTTAACTTTAACCGGGGTTCACAGTTACATACATGTCGTGTCCCTCTAGAAGGGTGGAATGCTACCCCCGTCGCCAGAATTGGTGAGGGGGTAGTATTCCAAATCGTATGACACCTTACTCGACATGTTTTGATAATGGTATACCAGTGTTAGCATTTAACCGCGAGGATTATAATGCACTTAAGAGTCTATGGTATAGCGTTATCATGGAACAGCTATTAGGACTTGGTTCCGCAAGCTGCAGACGGGCTCAGCTCATGCTAGAGCACCATCTCACATAATTCCAAGCACTCTGCCTTCAGGATTGATAAGGCCTTCCATAGGAGTGACTGATAGGAATATATGTGTCCATTTTAGGGTTAGATATAGTTATACTATATCTATAGCAAAGGGTGATTACACCACCTTGCCCCAGCTGTCATGCAGCCAGTTGTCAGTTTTAGATGGCCAGCCAGGGGTGGCACAATACATGCTTCAGCCCCTGGTAGGCCCTGGTACACCTATGCCCTGGATACCTAAGGTACACTACGCTGTACAGGGACTGATAAGGTGGCCCGGTACCAATTGGTAAATGCACCTAAAGTACATGGTTGTCAATTTAGAGAGAGAACAGCTAGGCTGTGGGTCTGATTAGCAGGCCCACAGCCAGGGAAAGTCGTAAACCAGTGAAGCAAAAAGCAAAAATCTGGGGTGACCATAGGATTGCAGACCCCACCCTCCTACAGACATCACGCACATGTTCCTTTCGTGATGCCTCTGTGGGACTTGAACCTTGTTCTTACTTATCTGATGTGCGTTCCTTTTGCGCCACTTCACAATTGTCCTCTCCGTCTTCTAACTCTTAAGACTGCATTCCTGGTTGCCATCAACTGCCAGGAGAGTGAATGAGCTCCAGGCTCTTTCTTCTAAACCTCCTTTCCATTCTGTCCATTCGGACAAAGTTGTGTTGAAAACACATCATTCTTTCCTGCCCAAGGTAGTTACAGCCTTTCACATCGGGTAGTCCATCACTTTGCCCACCTTCTTTCCGCCTCCGCATCCTTCTAAGGAGGAAGAGAGGCTCCACCACCTGGACCCAAAACGTGCGCTCTCTTTCTACCTTGATCGCACACGCCAGTTCCGGGTGGACTACCAGCTCTTTGTTGGTTACGTGGGCGCTAAGAAAGGACGAGCGGTACACAAACGGACCATCTTTCTGTGAGTCGTATTGTGTATCAAAGTATGCTACTCTTTGGCTCGGAAGGAGCCCCCTGTTGGGCTGAGGGCACATTCCACTCGGGCCACGGCAGCTACTACTGCCCTGGGCCAGGGAGTCCCCTTGCAGGACATCTGTCAAGCAGCTACGTGTGCACACGTTTGCTAGACACTACTGCCTGGACAGCCAAGTCCGGAGAGATGGCTTTTTCGGCCGTTCCGTTCTCCAGGACTTTCTAGTGTGATCTTGGTCTGCAGACCCACCACCGGGGTTGGTATTGCTGGGGTATCTATTCAAAGGTAAGGGATCTAATACTAACCTGTTTCTTTCTGATGCACAAGTTACTTACCTTCGGTAACGATATATCTGTAAGAAACAGTAGTTAGTGTTAGATTCCTTACCGCCCCACCCATCCTCCCCGTTCTGCGTTCCGATATCTAGGGTTAAGGTATTTCCCTTTTGAGGGCCCTAGTTTTATGGCACCAGTGTCGGTCTCTGGGATGGCTCTGCATTCCTGGCGCGGAAAGCTATGTACAGCAACTGACGTCAGCGCGCGAGAGCGGCGTCTAAGTACGCTGACGTCATCCCGGCGATCACAACGCCGGACGCGGAGCCGCAGACGACGCCTACCGACGCGCAGGGGTACTGCTACGCAAAACTTACCAGATCCAGTCTGACGCCTGGGGATATTCTAAGGTAAGGAATCTAACACTAACTACTGTTTCTTACAGATATATCGTTACCGAAGGTAAGTAACCTGTGCATATGTGTCGGATGCTATGACGTTGCAGTGTGGAACGCGGCAAGGAGGCCAACTCCGATCAGAGCTGAAAGGGCATGGCATAACAATAGGACAAATAGAACATAGTGTCATTGTATGCGGATGACACATTGGTGTACCTGAGCCACCCGACCCATTCGGTCCCATTACTACTTAAGGCCCTAGAAAAATTTGCGACGACCTCAGGCCTGCACATTAATAAATCAAAATCACAATTGTATCTGATAGGAAGAGTCAAGGGAAGTCCCAGCTTCCTGGGTTGGAGCTCCCATGGGAACTAGAATCGGTGTGTTGTCTGGGACTATACGTCGCCAGTGAGCGAGACATTGTCTACGAATTAAATATGGGTAGGATAGTGAAGGGTCTGCAAGGCAGTATAAACTTCTGGACAACAATTTAAATTGTCCTTGATGGGAAAGATAGAATTAATAAAAATGGTTATACTGCCTAGATGCCCTTATGTTATGCAGGGGTCCTTTTATGAAATTCCGTATAAAGTATTTAACCGCATGCGCGCAGTGGTTTTTCCCGCTGTACGCGGCGTTTTTTAAAAACGTGCGTTACATGACCAGCTCAGCTCGCCATCAGCATGCGAGCGGCGCAACTGATGCCGAGCTCAGCTCATCATCAGCGCCGAAGTGGTTTAAGAGTTAAATTTTCTCCTTACGCAACTGTTACGGAATGGGAAATGCTGTAGGGTTAGACTGCAGATCATGAAACGTCAGTGGGATAAAGGAGGGTTGGAAATCCCAGACCTGAAACTATACTACTTGGCTTCACAACTACAGCGCGCCATAGCATAGCTAGACATGGACCGCTCATGGGAAAGAACCCTACTTGCTGGTACCTTTGGCAGGCTGCAGCTGGGAGCTCTTCTCTGGGGGTTAGGAAACTACAGGGAACATACCCCCCATTGATTAGGTTCATGACTAGTATATGGGATAGGACAGTAAAAACCGCTTATCAAGGGGTGGGCGCTATACACCAGAAGTTGCCATCTGGACCATACCACAGTTATCTCAGATAGAATGGGCGATGGCGGTTGAAAAATGGAAAGAGGGGGGAGCTGTCTGATGCTATCAGACTTATACCCAGAAAATAGGTTCATCACTTATCAGGATGCGGTAGATACATTTGGACTAGGAGCTGGGCAATTTCTGTAGTATGCTAAGATAGCAGCCACGGCCTGACCGCTTTGGCCGATAATTCCCAGACGCCCCAGAACACTCACAAACGCTGGTCACTATGATTGCAATGGCGGGCTTGCGAAGGTTTGTAACCCACTTATAGAGGGTGTTGAGGGAAGATAAAAAAAGGCAAGCCACTTTAGATAGAAGAGAGCTGGCAAGAGGCTAGTGATCAACCGATAACATCGGCAGACTGGAAAAAAATTAATGAAGATGTCCAAAAAGTGTTGGTATGCAACAGGTTTAAGCAAATACAATACAATATAGTTCACATGACATACCTCTCACCTAGGTGACTACATGCCATAAAAGCAACTAGAGACCTGCGATGCCCCCGTTGTCAGCATGCACAGATCGACTTTGTACATATGGTCTGGCGCTGCCAAAAAATACAAACATACTGGACTGACTTACTGAAACAACTTCATAGGGTGATGGGATGGAAGATTGCCCCTGAAGTAAAGACCGGTCTCCTCGGTCTGGTTTCTAGGAATCCAAAACGTAAGACAAGCAGATGATTTTTGGTTCTGGAGCTTACGACTGCCAAGAGGCGAATAGCTATTCACTGGTTAACCCAGCAGGGCACAAATATAGACAAGTGGAAGAAAGACCTGAAGGAATGGGCGCTGGCTGAAGAGGAACACATGAGATAAACTAGAAAAGATGAAAAGCTACTGGAAGTATTGCTGGCATGGGGGATGATGATCCAGGAGGTATTGGATCAAACCCCGCCCTCTCAGCAAGAGCCACAGGAAGGGGAACACCAGGAAATTAATAACACTCATGGCCAAGAAGTAGGAGGCGGGGACAACTGAAAATGATGATCCAGGAGGTATTGGATCAAACCCCGCCCTCTCAGCAAGAGCCACAGGAAGGGGAACACCAGGAAATTAATAACACTCATGGCCAAGAAGTAGGAGGCGGGGACAACTGAAAACATAGCAAAGGCATAAACTCAAGATACTGACCAATAAGAAGCCAGTAAGGGGTAGGGGGAGTCGGGAGGGTTGAAAAGATGTTGTTTAATATGCTTAAGCAAGAAGTGAAGACTATGAGCTGTAACCTGCAACAAAGGTTAATTGCACCTGCAACAAAGGTTAATTGCACCTGCAACAAAGGTTAATTGCACTGTTATTGGACTTATGGCATTACATGTTCGATAAAAGCCTATATATATAAAAAAAAAAACTTTTCCAGCACCAGTCTGGAATCGGAACTTAGTACCAGCAAGTCTTACTGGGCTTTCATTTGCGCACCTTCATTTGCCATGGCTTGGAGGGTGCTTTCCTTGTGGCAATTACCTCACTGCGAAGTCAGTAAGTTGCAAGCATTAACAGTGCAGGAAACCTTTATCCAGATATACAAAGATAGTGATTTCATCATCAAACTCAGAATTTCTACCAAAGGCGGGTTCTCCATTCCATGTAAATCAGACAATTGACTTGCCCATTTTCTTCCCTCACTACGTTCAGTGGCAGAAAGGGCATTACACACACTAGAAACCAAAATAACATAAATGTATTACATTATGAGCAACTATATGTTGGTTTCTCACAACCTCATTTGGGAAACTCAAATGTGTATAAACCTGCAGTGCTCAAGCTTAGCATATACTTCATGTAGTGCCTAGGGGTATATTCCACGAAACCTTCCTGTAGCAGACATCTGTATGGCCACTACATGATCAACACCACACTTTTTACTGAGCATTACGTGTGGATATTATTACCTGGCTAGAGCCTTTGGTTGGCTAAACAGTATTAGGGTCCTTGTTTCAAAAGTCTACATCATCTGATCCCTCCCACTTCCACAGAAGTAAACATTCATTTAGGCTGTTTAAAATTTACTTTTTGTTACTCAAAATTAACAGTACATATATTTAATCTGTCTTCACTGTGCACTACTGACAATACCTGCTGTAGATAAAGAGTCTAGGTGGAGTCTTTTCCTGGTGCATTGTGGGCCTAAGGAGCGTTCATGAGATATCTCAAGACTAAAGACTTTTTCGAAGTCAATGACTATGCGCATTACCAGCAAGAGGAGTCCCAGTACCTCGTGACTCGAAAGACTACTTCGAAGAAAAACATCTTACACACATCTGGACCAAACAATAGATGGCAGGAGTATGCACAGCAGGTGAATCTACAGCACTACATTTCACAAACTGATGCTGACTGGGTAAGTAACATTTTCCTTTATGATCCACATTATAGAAGAAAGGAAACTGGTGCTATATGTCCTTCATTGGAGGGTTGTTGCTGACCTGTAGGCGGTACAGTGATATGCCATGGGCTTCACTGGTAAGAGGTTTCAAATTTCTCGCTTGGCTTTAGAAAATGAATCTGTTTCACTTTATGAAATAGGTTTTATTGCAAGATTAAGCCTGAACTGGGACAGTATTTCCATCCACTCCCAAAACAAGTATAGATGACCCTGCAGTTAAGAGCTGGGCAGCAAGACCACGAGTTTTGGTAAATGTAGGCTATGGTGGTGAATTCAGCCTTTGTCATTGAATGCAGTTCACGTAGAAGAAATGGCAACCATGTCTACCTGCACAGCATTGGCTTTTTGACAGCATAGGGCAGTGTATTATTATTGTTGCTAGTGTATTGCATCTGCTACAAATAAACTACTGATTCTTCCTGATCAGCTCTATACATCCAAGTGGGACTTAAGTGAAAATACACCTGTATGGAGTAACCTAAGAGGTTGAAAACAATTTGCAGGTTCCTTGATCAGCAAACCGTTCTTGAAATAAATGGTGTATCTGTAATCTTTAGTTTGAATCCTATCTACTTGCTTTAAATTTGTAAGGGTGTTTCAACTACCAACACAGGAAGCAAGTCCCCACAGGACTACTTCACCACATAAACAGGGTACAGTTTACTAGAGAACTCCATATATATTTATCGCACATCAAAAGCTTTCCCTGAAAAGAACCGAACTTCTCAAAGTCAGAACCCCAGGAGGTAGACAACCTTTCCAAGTACTCCATGCCCCTGGAAATCTGTGGCTATATCATCAAAGTGTCCTCGGGATGGGGGTGTGGCTTGGACGGCAGCAGTATTGGCTGCCTAAGCCCGTCGCTCGGCAAACGGAGGAGCGATTCATACTGTAATCAGGAGTTAAAACGGGAGAATAACGAAGCGAGGCCAGACTTCTTCCCGTAATGGCGTGAAGTACATTTTGGGACCGAACTCTCACGTATTAACTGCTCGCAAGATCGTCAAACCAGAAACGAGGTGAGCGGAGCTCGCCTGGAATCCACAAAATGGCGGCGATGTCTGGAACGACCAAGAAGATTCGTATCTACCATACTTTTTGATTTCATCGTGATTCGCTGCTTCACTACAGCACCCTGTGCGACCTACTAGCCGTGAAGGTGGGTGCTTCACGCTAAAATTTCAACGGCTTTGCAACAGGAAGAGTAAATCTCTCCGCGCCACCCGTTAACAGCAAGTTTTGCCTGACCCTGCAATGGCTGTAATGGCCTCATCCTCGCAGCATTGCTTGCGCTAATGTTTACAGCGCAACTCTGAATATGCCAGTGCCCGCATTTTGAATACGCCAGTGCCGCATTTACCACCCGCCATCGCCCATTATTATTCACGGCGCCTGCATTGGAGGAGAAACTTTCGAGTAGCCTGCTTCCAAGATGGCGTAGCTAAGATTGAAGACCTAAGGGGGTAGCGACGAGCTGCTAGCGACATGACCTCTCCACAAATACTGATTTAACATTGGTACCCCAGGTCTGTCCCTCTATATCTGTTACCAACGCTACTCGATTGTAAGATTTGTCTTCGGCAACAGCAGTGATCACCTGAGGCACCTGTGGCGCATTAGAAAGAACTGAGCAGCGCTCACTCATTGCTAAATAGGTGTGGCCAAACCAGTGAGCGCATTAGGGCTTCTGCATGCCTCCAAGCTACCTCTAAGTTCCCGTTCCATCTCCGCAATGCCCTCCTGAGGCCCGCTAGAAGGAAGTGAAGAGTATACCACGATATAAACGTGGTAGCTATTACTGGTTAACCGCATTGGATATTATACCGCCTAAACTCATCCAAACGCACATAATGGCCAGCCAATTACACTGCCATAGTCCCCACGATCCAGCACACTGCCCTTACTGTCACGGCTGTTATTCCTCAGGGTCGGAACGATGCTCAAATGGGGTCCACCTCCTGACGTCCCCGCACTCTGACTATGTAACCTCCAGAGTGTAAAGGCAATCAGGCGAGGCAAAAACAGGGTAGGGGAAGGAACAGCAGGGAAAGGGACCTGGAATGACAAGAAGGGACACGTTAGTCCACAACACTCTAATTCCCTTGATCATATCATAAGGGCTATCATGGACCCTCACCTGATAAGACTCAGGAAACAAAACGACCCTTCCCTCTGTTGTGTTCTTTCTCAGGCTGAGGAGAAGAAAGACCCGTTATAACCCTGCTATACTCTGCTTGTGTTATGTGAATCATTCACCCGCCTTCACAACCCACATTCACTCACCAGTTGCCAAAAGAAAGGGGGCTGAAAAGGAATCCTTAAACAATCGTCTGGTAGATCGATGTCTCTCCCAGGACCTTATCGTTAGAGAAGACAGTAACCACTGTACTGTATAAAGAATAAGAAACAAAATCCAAATGTAGCCAGACGGCTTTTCCTGATCAAAAGGAGGGATCGGAACAAGGTCAATGGTTAACAACAGGAGGGTGCAATCCTGCGTCTCCTGTGCTATGTTCTCAGCCGAGAACACCATCTAAGTCTTGGTGTACGTGGAGGGGGAAATCCAAGCGTCTCCAACAACACCCCAAAAAGAAAAGGACTAAAGAAAACCAAAAGCGCGGAGGGTGAAATCCAGCGTCTCCCACGCCATCTGTGTATCACAGCACCAGCCGGTGTCTGCAGCGCGGATGAATGCCGCGTCCCGTGAGTGAACAACGAGGGGGAAATCCAAGCGTCTCCCGCTCACTCACCATTCATGATCAACTGTACCGCAAGGACGCGGAGGGGGCAATCCAAGCATCTCACGCGCCTTGCGAGATGAAACACTAGACAGTACCAGCCGGTAACTGTCTTCACTCTATACAACACAGCTTGCTCCACAGCCACAGAGCAAAACGAACCACACCTCCCCAGCAACTCCGCGGGGACAGGGCGTCCGCAAAACATCAGCTTCCAATGGACAAATCACAAGCACCAATAGCAGGCATCATTGGGATTATATGCCTTCTGAAGCCATCCCCTTTTCTGCTAGGCATTCTGGGAGATGTAGTTTATTTCTAGGTAGGCACCTTAGTCAGACCCTGACAGTACGCCCCCCTGCCCTGTGCCTCCTAGCGCCCGGCTTCCGTGGGTTGCGGACAAAGAAGGATCGGACCAAGCGCGGGGCGTGGACATCACAACTGGGCTCCCACGAATCGTCCTCAGAGCCATAGCCCTTCCAGGAAACGAGAAACCACAGCTTCCCCTGACGGAACTTCGAGTCCATGATACGCCGGACCTCATACTCCAATTGACCATCCCTCAGAACCGGCGGTGCGGCCTTGCGTCGCATCGAGCCAGCCGGCTTCAACAAACTTGCGTGAAACACCGGGTGTATCCTCATAGACATTGGCAGCTTCAGTTTGTATGCCACCGGGTTGATTTTCTTGATGATGGCATAGGGACCGATGAAGCGGGGATGGAAAATGCTGCGGTATCTGAACCGGATGTTTTTTGTGGACAACCAGACCTTGTCCCCTATTTCGTACACAGGACTCTCCTGTCGATGTTTATCCGCCCATTTCTTGTATGAGCCTTTTGCACGAACAAGGGACTTTTGTATCCGCTGATGTGTTTCCAACAGAGCCTTCACATGCGCAGCCACGGTGGGATGATTCTGGACTTCACCCGGTATGGTCAAAGGCAAGGTGTTTGCGTGGAAGCCTGTATTGGCTTTGAACGGAGATTCTCCTATAGCACTGTGCCATGCGTTATTGTACGAAAGCTCCGCCAACCATAGAAGAGAGACCCATGAGCGACTAGCTTCTTCCGAATAACACCTCAGATATTGTTTGAGTGTTTGGTTTAGCCGCTCTGTCTGCCCATCTGTCTGAGGGTGAAAACTGGTGGAAAGAGCGTCTTCCACCCTCAGTGCCTTACACCACATGTGCCAGAACCTGGCCACGAACTGCGGCCCCCTGTCAGAGACAATCACCCTTGGAATGCCATGAATTCGTACCACCTGTGTTAGAAGCAATTGAGCGGTTTGGCTGGCAGTAGGAAGATTTTTGAACGGTATGAAGTGCCCCATTTTTGTCAAGCTGTCCACTACTACCATTATCGCGTTATACCCTTGGTCCATGGGCAAACCTACGATAAAATCCAAGCTGATCGTGTGCCAAGGACGAGATGGGGTGGGCAACGGTCTGAGCTTCCCACGACTCATGGAATGATCCCCCTTTGCTCTCGCACAGGTGTCACAATGTCCTATCCATCTCTCTACATCCTTTGTCAGTGTGTCCCACCAGAAATGGCGTTTCACGAGATGGACAGTTTTTGTCACCCCAGGATGTCCGGCCAAGGCTTCCCCATGGCACCAGTTGAACGCCTGAAGCAGCAGATCATGGGAGGGTAAAAACAACTTCCCACCATGCAAGGGTACTCCATGGTGGATGGTTCGGAGACTGTTCTGGCTTGCCCAACTCCGCCATTGGACCTGATCCCTGTCTTTCTGGACTTGGTCGATGAAACGATCAACCGTTATCAGACACACCACCTTTTCTGGGTCGATTATTGCTCTATCTTGCTCCTTCGCCGGTACCAGGTCTCCCCCTTGTCTAGAGAGAGAATCCGCTTTCCTATTTTCTGATCCAGGACGGAACGTGACGATGAAATTGTATTCCGCGAAAAACAGCATCCACCTCATTTGTCGTTGAGACAGATGGCGAGCGGTTTTCATAAACAGTAGATTTCTATGGTCGGAGTACACAGTTACAGGATGTTGTGATCCCCACAGGTAATGTCTCCATTCTTGAAATGCTCGTTTTATGGCCAGCAGTTCCTTTTCAGATATAGTATAGTTGGCCTCGGCAGAGTTCAATTTCCTGGATAAAAAGGCAACTGGATGCAGTTGCCCTGTCTCCCTGTCTCTTTGCGATAGAACAGCCCCCACCGCTGAATCAGAGGCATCCGCTTCCACTATAAAGGGCAGGTCCAATTGAGGATGTTTCAGGATTGGGGCTGTAACAAACGCTTCCTTCAGTGACTCAAAAGCCTCCATTGCTTCCGTATTCCACTGGAACGGAACCCCTTTTCTCAGCAGTTTAGTGATGGGAGAGGCCAACAAGGAGAACTGGGAGATAAACCATCTATAGTAGTTGGCGAAGCCAAGGAAGCACTGCACCTCTTTCACACAGGTTGGCACTGGCCAGGCACGCACAGCAGCGATCTTTCTCTCCGCCATGTGAAATCCTCTCGGTGTCATGATAACCCCCAAGAATTCCACCTCCTCCACACTGAACTCACATTTGCTGAGTTTACAGTAGAGCCGGTACTCCAGCAGCTTCTGTAAAACCAGGAGGACATGACTGGCGTGTTGTTCTCGTGTGTCAGAGTAGACCAGTATGTCATCGATATACACGATGACAAACTGGTCCAGATACTCTTTCAGCACATCATTAAGGAAGTACTGGAATGCCGCCGGGGCGTTACAAGGCCCGAACGGCATTACCAGATACTCAAAAAGACCGTATCTGGTTTTGAAGGCCGTCTTCCACTCGTCACCGCTGCGAATTCTGACCAAGTGGTAGGCACCACGGAGATCCAACCGTGTATAGATCACAGCCTCCCTCACCTGGTCCAACAGCGCTGGGATGAGTGGAAGAGGATACCGGTTCCGTATGGTCTGTTTGTTTAGCTGGCAATAGTCAATGAGGGTGCGCAGCTCCCCATTGGCTTTCGACGTAAAAAACAGAGGGGACGCTGCTGGGGACCTAGAGGGCCTGATGAAGCCTATAGCACTGAAATGTGCCAGATATTCTTGCAAGTGTTTGGATTCGGGTTCGGACAAGGCGTACACTCTGCAAGACGGAACAACGGCTCCTTCAATCAAATCTATTCGGCAGTCATACTCCCGATGTGGTGGTAGTACCTCGGCCTGGCTTTCACTGAAAACCTCACTGTACTTGTGATACTCTGTAGGCAAGATGGTTACTTTTTCCGCCGCAGTAGATATGTACATTGTTTGTGTCAAAGCTACAGTGTGTGATGTAGATGTATGTAAGCATATGCTCTGACACTCAGCAGAACGAAAGGTTAATGTTTTCTCCCTCCAGTCGATAGAAGGGTTATGTTTTTCCAACCATGGGATACCCAATATTAGCTCATATTGCGGAGCCTCTATAATATTCAGTACTATGCTCTCAACATGGGTTATGGTACTGTTCTCCAACACCAGTACCAATTCCTCCGTACGCTCAATGATGGGACCGGATTTTAGAGGAGTACCATCAACAGCCAACACAGTTTCTGGGTTGGCGATGGACACCCTTCCCAACCCTAGACGACGCACCAAACCCTCGTCCACAAAATTCCCCGTTGCCCCCGAATCCACCATGCTCCACACAGCATGCTCTTTGCCCTGAGACTGTAGAGAAGTGGGCAAGGCAACGTGCGTAACAGGGGCTTCGCCCTCAACTGAAGCCAACGATGTCGGCCTCCATTCCTTAGTTTCCAACCCTTTACTGGAAGGAATGCTTTCAGCGTTTCTTTCGGGATCGGCAGCGGTGAGAGCCACTTTCTTTCCCGAGAAAAAGGTCTTGGATCTTTTGGGTTTAGAGGGACACTCCTTGACATAGTGTCCCTTTTTCCCGCAATACATACAAAGCCCCTGTGTGCGACGGGTTTCTCTTTCTGCTCTGGTAAGGGGGGACCTGATAGCTCCTACATCCATCGGTTCAGGAGTACTTTCACTGGTCCGTGGACTGGACGGAAGTCCTTGTCCCATGGTTCCAGAAGGCCCATCATGTTTTCTACGATCGCCTCCTCGCTCTCCCAGGCGATGGTCTAAGCGGAGCGTGAGATTAATCAAATCAACACAGTTTGTGGGTTGTGGGTCAATCTGAGCTATAACATCTTTCATCTCATCCGACAGGCCTTGGTAATACAACGCCATCCTTTTTTCTTCGGGCCAGGCTGTTTCAGCCACAAGACGATTAAAGGTGGTCATGTAAGAGACCAAATCTTTAATCTCAAAGGCAATGGGTTTTATGGACAGGGACAACTTGCGCTCAACATAAGTTCCTGACAGCTTGTTAGGTTACAGACAAAGTTACCATTGGTGCCACAGGAAAAGGGAAACCCTCTGAACCCTTTACAAGGTGTCGTGAACAACACCTGTACTATAAATAACACAAATTCCTAGGCACACAACATATCAATTCATTCGTATTTTGAACAGTAGTCAAATAGATAGAGTCCTAGAAAATAATATTTCGCTTCTTCTGTTTGAGCAATTGTCCAAGGATCTGCACTTCCACTGAGCACGATATGTATCATTTTGTGTGCAACTTATAGTCTACGGTCATCAGACCGCAAATATGTGTTGGAGAAATCTCTTATGCGTGTTCTTTGTGCTTTTAACGTTTGTACCAAATGTAATATGGAATATTATTGTAATCTGGATTGAACAGTCAGGCGTTATTTTCGCAGTCACTTCTCTTTCACTTTTCTTAGCATGTGCATGTCACTCACATACGTGCATAGCATATGCAAGATTAAATTGGTCTACAGAACCATGTGATTTAATGGGGTCCATGTGTTTAATGGTCAAAGAGGACTTATTGGTTGCATTCAAACCTCTACTTCTGCAACAAGAATTGCTTTTGACATTTTATTTCCATTTTGTTTGTATAAGATAAGGATAATTTCCTTTAAGAATGGTTGCCAATCTTTTGTCAGTCACTCTGTACAGTGACAATAATCACAACGAATTGTTCATTTTTTGTTTTATTTCCAGCCCTGAAGAGTCAGAGCAATCTGTACTCTGACGAAACACGTGTCGGCTAGCGTAAGGTCTTTTGGGCAATAAAGAACGACAATTGCTCAAACAGAAGAAGCTAAATATTATTTTCTAGGACTCTATCTATTTGACTACTGTTCAAAATACGAATGAATTGATATGTTGTGTGCCTAGGAATTTGTGTTATTTAGAGACCAAATCTTTCCTCCCTTGTCGGAGTCCCAGCAACTCCCTATCTGCGCTCAGTGTGGTTGCTCTCTGGTCGAACACCCGTTCGAACTCTCGGCGGAAAGCTGTCCAGTCGTTCAGAATGGGATCGTCATTTCTGACAAAAGGAACCGCCCAGTTCGCCGCATCTCCTGATAAATAGGAGATGGCGAACGCTACTCGGGACATATTATTTGGGAACGATGCCGGCCTACACGAAAAATGAAGGGTGATTTGGGTCAAAAAAGCTTGAATCCTTTGAGGGTCGCCTGAATATCTCTCTGGGCTAGCTAACGGTATTGGTGGAGGTACAGTTACTTGAATGGGTCGGCCACCTGTTGCAGCGTCAAAAGGATTGGCCTGTTGACGATCCAGCCTTTCCTTTAAAGCAGTGGTCTCTGCTTTAGAAGCTGCCAGTTCCCGTTGAACTAACACCAGGGCCTGAAGCACGTCATCCATAGATGCCATGTTTTGAGCCTCTTCCCGACCAGGAGGAGTATTATACGTGGGCTTGTGATTCTGTCACGGCTGTTATTCCTCAGGGTCGGAACGATGCTCAAATGGGGTCCACCTCCTGACGTCCCCGCACTCTGACTATGTAACCTCCAGAGTGTAAAGGCAATCAGGCGAGGGAAAAACAGGGTAGGGGAAGGAACGGCAGGGAAAGTGACCTGGAATGACAAGAAGGGACACGTTAGTCCACAACACTCTAATTCCCTTGATCATATCATAAGGGCTATCATGGACCCTCACCTGATAAGACTCAGGAAACAAAACGACCCTTCCCTCTGTTGTGTTCTTTCTCAGGCTGAGGAGAAGAAAGACACGTTATAACCCTGCTATACTCTGCTTGTGTTATGTGAATCATTCACCCGCCTTCACAACCCACATTCACTCACCAGTTGCCAAAAGAAAGGGGGCTGAAAAGGAATCCTTAAACAATCGTCTGGTAGATCGATGTCTCTCCCAGGACCTTATCGTTAGAGAAGACAGTAACCACTGTACTGTATAAAGAATAAGAAACAAAATCCAAATGTAGCCAGACGGCTTTTCCTGATCAAAAGGAGGGATCGGAACAAGGTCAATGGTTAACAACAGGAGGGTGCAATCCTGCGTCTCCTGTGCTATGTTCTCAGCCGAGAACACAGTCTAAGTCTTGGTGTACGTGGAGGGGGAAATCCAAGCGTCTCCAACAACACCCCAAAAAGAAAAGGACTAAAGAAAACCAAAAGCGTGGAGGGTGAAATCCAGCGTCTCCCACGCCATCTGTGTATCACAGCACCAGCCGGTGTCTGCAGCGCGGATGAATGCCGCGTCCCGTGAGTGAACAACGAGGGGGAAATCCAAGCGTCTCCCGCTCACTCACCATTCATGATCAACTGTACCGCAAGGACGCGGAGGGGGCAATCCAAGCGTCTCACGCGCCTTGCGAGATGAAACACTAGACAGTACCAGCAGGTAACTGTCTTCACTCTATACAACACAGCTTGCTCCACAGCCACAGAGCAAAACGAACCACACCTCCCCAGCAACTCCGCGGGGACAGGGCGTCCGCAAAACATCAGCTTCCAATGGACAAATCACAAGCACCAATAGCAGGCATCATTGGGATTATATGCCTTCTGAAGCCATCCCCTTTTCTGCTAGGCATTCTGGGAGATGTAGTTTATTTCTAGGTAGGCACCTTAGTCAGACCCTGACACTTACAGCCTTCATTAACACTCATCGCCGTCGCAACGACCATTAGAGGCCATGGATTGATGGTTTGAGGTGTGGAAATTGATGTGGTTGGCGCATACTGCTTTGCGAATACTCCTGCCAATAATCATAATACTCCTGCCATTCATAAGCGCCAAACATCACAAAAGCTGATACACAGACACAATTTAGAAGTGGTTTACGCTGCTGAGAGTTGCAAGTGATACGGATACCAGCCAATCTGTAGCTGTTTATCTAAAGGGGACCAAGAGGAAGGGAGAAAGCTACTGCTAAAGGGCCTACAGCGCCAAGAGACTACTTTTCCACAGCAAGAAAGAGGGACTGGCACTAACCACACAAGACCTCTTTGACGAAGATGGCAGACAAAGCAGAGCTTGTAAGAAGGCAAAAGCAGAACCAGCCATCTCGAACTCTCCAATCAAGGCTAAACCTGACCTAAACAGCACAATGGACATGATATTAAAAAAAAAACTAGCGGAGGGCCATGACCTGACAAAGTCTACGAAACAAAACACAGATTCCATGCAACTGGATCTCACATCCATCCGGGCAGACACGAACACTATGAACTCAAAAATCAGCGATGCAGAGTAGAGAATAAGCGACATCGAAGATGTGGCCACCCAGGCCAACAAAGAAATTAAACTCCTCCGTAACGTCACTAGTGAGCTTAGGAAACAAGCAGCGGAATTGGAAGACCGAAATGGACGTGGCAATGTACGCATTTTTGGTATCCCAGAGGGCTCAGAGGATGATGCGGGTTCATGTGTTGGCTTTCTGGAATCCTGGATACCCTGGATAATGGGGATAAACTTCCACTATGGCTTGGAAATGGACAGAGCACATAGGATACCTTAGTTTAATACTTCAAGCAGAAAAGGAACATGTCCCATGATGTGCAAACCGCTACGCTATCAACATACAGAGCCCATCCTAAACTTCACGAGGAAAAACTGTAGGAGAGTGGGGTCTGCAATCCTATGGTCACCCCAGATTTTTGCTTTTTGCTTCACTGGTTTGCGACTTTCCCTGGCTGTGGGCCTGCTAATCCGACTGTCATAATCCAACAGGCAGGGGGGAAACAGAACCCGTTTTTTGCCATCCAGATACAGATACACGGAAAACTACAACTCCCGTCATGCTCGTGGGAGCGTCGCAAGGGGCGCACAGGAAGTGCGCAAAGAGTCCTCAAATGGAGCTGAGAAGACGAAGCCGGCGCCGATAATTCCGAAGTTTCCTGGCGAGCGTTTGGAGTGTTTCTGAAGATGCGGTAAGAAAGCGGATTTTTCCCTCTGTTTGGATTCCTTTGATCTTGGTTTCGTACGTCCTTCAGGAGTTCCGCTTCTGAGCTCTCCGCACTACTGACATTGATTTTTCCCTTCGGCTGGTGGGACCGAACACGGCTGGGTGTGCGAGTAACTCCCTGCGCCCGTGTAATTTTGACTTTGGGTTCGCGGTACTTTGGAGAGCACAAGAATAGTACGCAAACGCGAATCCCCGGCTGGGTGTGAGAGTAACACCCGGCACCTTGTACTTATAACTTTGGGTTCATGGAGTTTAGCGTGCTTAGAAATAGTACGCGAAAGTGAAGTACTTCAAACTCAGATATTCGAATAATTGCATGGAATACAAGGACGCTTGTAATTCCACCAGCAAGATTTGTTTTCTACAGTAACCTGCCTCAACTAAACAGGATTTCTAAAGTGTTCTTCCACGAGTGCGAGGAAACAACTTTGAAGGGCACAATACTTTTCCAACCACAGTGGTGCAAACGTTAGTAAAACTAACGAGGGGAAGAACCTGGTTTGGTGTGCTATATAACACCTGGTTAGAAGCATTCATCTTTTCAGTTGTTCTTTATCCTTATATCATTTGCTTTACATATTCCTTGTTTCATATGTTTTGCATAGGTAGCAGACTCCAAGCGGGGCATAATCAAAGAGAACTACTCCCCCTTTGAGGAAAGCACTTCATGCACATTAGGTATGTGTGACTGTTAGAATTGGGTGAGAACAGTCTCTGATGTGTAGGGTTTTTTGTTCTACAACGTGTTTGTGCTTTGTCTTTCTATTAGATGGGTGGAGTGCCTGTTACCTCAGCCTTGAGAGTCTACTACTGGTTTACGCATACATTTCTTTCTTTACAGGTATAATCAGGAATCTACGGGTCATAACTGGGTGGTAAGGAGTGTGAAAGAGTGGGGAGCTGGAAGTCCCAGAGTAAGGGGGGGGGGCTGTTGTTTCATCCATTTGTTCTTTGTCGTTTCAGGTCTCCCTCCCAGCTGTTCCCTTCCTTTCCCTCCCCGGGTGGACACCCTTAGTAGTCTGTACATTATCCCTCAGACTTTAAGGTGGTTCAGAAGGAGAGGTTATAGGCTTAGCAACACAGCCCGAAGAGGTCGGAAGGCAGAGCCTGACAGAATTATCGGCCCAAGAATTCTATCCGCTTCTTGGCTGTGTTGAACCACAAGATGACGATCTTAGACGATGTGTTAGCAGCGTTAGCGCTAGTTCAGGCGGAATTAACCGCGTCCAATAGAGAAGTGGCCGCATCCCGAGCCGAAAACGCTCAATTACGAGCACGTTTAGATAGGATGCCTACTGTTCCGGTGGCAGGGGGTGGGGGAGCCACGGCTGCCACCTCTGTGGTGGTAGAGATGCCCGCTCAAATCCCTTTAGCCCCGCCCGAAAGGTTCTACGGGGATAACAAAAAGGTGCAGGTGTTTGTAATGCAAGTATTAATGCACTTTATGTAGCAAGTTAAAGTAGAGGGAATCCCCCTCTTACACGTACAGCACCTTAGCGAGTGCGACACTTTTTACCACACATTGTCACTTAATATAGTTTATTGTCACCCACACATACTCATTGGTCCTGAGGAAAGCCAGTTTTAATCAAAAGGCCTGGCTGAAACATGTAGACCACAAGGACGTAGGAGCTCTTAATACACTCCACATCGTCCACAGCCTTTTTATCTTGCTAACAGGGGCCCAGATATTAAAATTTACCTTTCACCCTCTGGAACTGGGACCACCTGTATAGCTTTTAACCTTTCACGTTCATTCTCACTATCACTGCACACTCAGCAAGCATACCAGCTCCTCAGTAATCTGGAGTCGCAGCACACCCGGGACACATTCGGTGTCACTGTGGTGGGCCCGATGATGAAGCATGACACCAACTAGGTTGGTGTGTGAGGGCATCATGACCAAACCTAAGGGTTTGCCCGCAGATGTACCTCCTGAGTCTCACTAACACAACCTAGCTAGTCCTATATTGATATTTCTACATATAATCAGGGGACCCGGACTAGCTTACCTAGTCCTCTCTCTCCCTTTTGATTTGCTAACCTAAGATGTTTGCCACTAACCAAGCTAGGGTAGCCTTCCTGATTTCCTACTTAGGGGGTGAGGCCGCTCAGTGGGCAGTCCCTGTGGTTCGAAGAGACGACCCCCTTCTCTACGACTGGGACGATTTCTGTGCTGAATTTGAAAAGACTTTTGACAGAAGAGCGGAAACGTTCACCGCGGATAGAGAGCTGTTGAAACTCAAGCAGGGAGACACAGACTTGGTTACGTATCTGAACCATTTCCGTCGGTTGGTGGCAGAAACCGACTGGCCCGAGGCTAAACAAACTGCCTTGTTCTATCAAGGATTGAACGGAGAGCTCAAAGACGTCCTGGCTCAAATCGATCCACAACCCCGGACGTGTAAGGCCCTTATAGAACTCACCTTACGGCTGGATCACAGAATGAAGGAACGCAAGGGGGACCACAAGAAAAGAGACCGACCAGTTACGCCTTATGAGAGTCCTACTGCGGGAGAGAAGGCTGTTTCTCAATCTGATTCTATGGAGATAGGAGCGGTGAGGGCTTCCCTTACAGCAGGAGAAAAAGACTCGACGCAAACAAGGGTTGTGCCTTTACTGTGGGAAAAAAGGACATTTCCTTCGGGAATGTCAAGTAAAACCCAAACCTGGGAGGATGAAACCTGGACAATCCTCTGCAGTACTCTCCGGACCAGAGTCGGTAAACTACAAAGCTTGAAGGTGTGCGAGGGGGAACCGTCAAGCAAGTACACTATCCCTTCTATAAACCCTGATGTGGACCAAGAAAAAACACATTTATTCTTGACCATGACGCTTACGATGGGTGATGAGGAAAAAAGAGGTGCGCGCCATGGTGGACTCTGGGGCTACCGGGTTCTTTATGGACCGTGTCGAAGCCCAGAGATTGGGAGTGCAACTCCTTAGGAAAGAAAAACCTGAAATTGTATATGCAGTTGACGGGAAAGAACTCGAGGCCGGACCAATCACGCATCACACAGCAGAATATGGGCTCACATATGAAGGAGCTCATAGTGAACTCTTGGCATTCAACATAATCCAGGCACCCCAATACGGCATAATCTTGGGTCTTCCGTGGCTGCAAAAACACGAACCGGTGATCCAATGGAAGAACAGAACGGTGCAGTTCTTATCCCCTTATTGTAAAGAACACTGTGTGCCCGGGCCACACAATCAGTCACAAGCACTGGCCACAACTGCACGGATAGCGACGGCCGCCGAAAAGGAAGTGTCTCTTCCAGTATGCTATCAGGCATACGAAGCAGTATTCAGCGATAAAGAGGCGGAGTCGCTCCCTCCGCATAGGGCATATGATTGCCGTATTGATCTTGTTCCTGGGGCAATCATTCCCAATGGCCGGATATATGCTCTTACGTTGCCTGAGAATGAAACACTTCGGGCTTACTTGGACAAATATCTTGCATTAGGGTTTATTCGCCCTTCCAGGTCTCCGGCAGCTTCGACACTGTTTTTTATCCCGAAGGCAAACGGCGAGAAACGTTGTTGTATCGATTATAGGGCGTTGAATACCATCACCGTCAAGAACCAGTATCCGTTGCCGTTAATTCCCGTTCTACTGGAGCAAGTTAGATCCGCCGCTATTTACACCAAGTTGGACCTTCGAGGCGCCTATCACCTTGTTCGTATCAGGAAAGGAGACGAGTGGAAGACGGCCTTTAAGACGCGGTATGGGCTTTACGAATACCTGGTCATGCCCTTTGGGCTATGTAACGCCCCAGCCGCGTTTCAGTACTTCCTTAATGAAGTATTGAGAGAATATCTAGACCGTCACGTCGTCGTGTATATCGACGATATACTCATATATTCTGACTCTACTGAAGAACACGTACACCACGTACAGCTGGTCCTACATGCGCTGCAACCGCATCAATTGTACTGTAAAATCACAAAATGCGAGTTCCACGTAACAACGGTGGAGTTCCTAGGAGTGATGCTCACACCCTCCGGTCAAGTGATGGCAGAAAGGAAGGTACAAGCGATCAAAGACTGACCTCGTCCGTGCAATGTCAAAGATATTCAAAGCTGTTAGGATTCGCTAACTTCTACAGACGTTTTATTCAAGGATTTTCTGGAATGGTGGCTCCTTTGACCCATCTCACGAGGAAGAATGTGAGTTTCCTGTGGACGGTAGAATCACAAAACGCCTTAAACAAATTGAAGGCGGCTTTTTCGGCAGCCCCAGTGCTTTCGCATGCCAACCCTGACTTGCCATTCATCGTAGAAGCCGATGCTTCTGAAGCCGCGGTGGGAGCAGTACTGTCTCAACGAGACGAAAACACAGGCATGTTGCACCCCATTGCCTACATGTCGAGAAAACTTAGCCCGGCAGAGAACAACTATACCATCGCGGAAAAGGAACTGCTAGCCATCCGTGATGCCTTCTTGGAGTGGACAGTGAAACAGTGAAGGTTTTGGATCCTACATCTACCCAGCCCGGATCTCAACAACAGGGAAAACAGAAGAAGTTGGCTGGACAGGGAAAATTAACAAAGAAATTCTACAGACACGCAGTCCATATGTACCACGTGGCCACTGGATTTATATTCCAAACACATTTATTTTCTTTTTTTACTAAGATTCTTAAAGTTTCAAAAAAACACAAGCACAAACAAAATGACCATCAAAACAGTGGGTTCATGTACACAGTATCTACAAAAATACAATTTTACAAATATACAGTACTTACAACAATCGAGTCAAACGAGGCAAATAGTAACACACCAAGACAATAAAACATAAAGTGATTCAATTAAATTGCGGTTATGTACAGTGCAATAATAAATGCATGAAACAGAGAGGAGAACCAGTCCTTAGAACTATGAAACCAAGGGACAGGCGGGATTGAGATGGAAATGGGTGCCTGCCTGTCTACCAAAGCCTGTGGTCAAGTATTTATAGAGGGTTGCACTACTAGGGTCCAAAATAGTGAAATTAGTTGTATCCTAGCGGCACCCTTTGAAATTGCCACAGGGTGGGAGTGTCGACGCGTTTCGAACCTAGATGTTGTAAGTTCTCTTCAGGACAGGGACTGGGGACGGTAAATCTGTAAAGACATACGGAGTAGGTGTCAGATATGTATATCATAGTACTGTGAAGGTCTACTCTGGCTCCTGGAAAGGGGGAAAATAATTACCTGCACAAGACCACAAACGTTGTCGTAGTGTGGGTAAATCTCAAAAAGCAGTCAGTTCTGAAAAAACATACAAAGAAATACTCAGCACGGTCAATAACCCGTTGTGTATGGGATATTAGCGCAACAATAGAGTAGCGTGAAGCCTTAGAGAATGTGAATCATACCTGTGATTCACGCAGTGATGGACTGAAAACGTGATGCCCGCCACGCGGTGCACACTCAGGGTTGATGAACAGCTCTCATTTTGCAGCACAGGTGTAGTTAGCTGAGTGAGTGACCACAAAAGAAAAAATTCCAAGGTCAGTACGACTGCCGATTGTGAAGACCGAGTAAAGCCAACCAGTCACAGGCAAGGAGCAAGGAAAAACGTTCCTACCTGAAATCCGAAGTGAATATAGTAAGGGCGCCTTGGCACAGAACCCAATTCAAGCCGGCAGGCGGTGTCGATTTCACCAGAGCCCGCTACAAGAGGAACGGGAACGTTTACGTATTAGTCTCATGGTCTAATGGCCGGAAAAGCTAACGGCACAGGAGAATACTAACAGTTTGCGCGAGACACTTACTCGTATGGAAGGAGTCAATCGGTCCTTTCCAAGCGAAGTTCAGTCTATGGATAAGGCGCAGCGCCTTACAGAAGTATTTAAAACAACCGGGTTATGAGGCTGGTGGGAGTGGCCAGTGGGGGCCCCTATGGAATGCTGGACGATGTAGTTTGAATGTACCGCGCTCGCAGCGAAACTCAAACACAGAAGTCACAGTCTGGGAACCACTAGCATTTTTCATAAAGGTCAAAATTACTCGTAATTGACACAGCAAATCGCATATAAAGAAATACAGTCTAATTGTGTGGTCTCACATTCTCAACAATTACATTGCTGCATGTATATACGAGAACACATCGTAAGCATATTTACAACCCAAATTTTTAGCATGGAAATGGCACAAATTCACAAGCTGTAGAGACAACTCTATAATCCCATACCCAGTTATTTAATCGTGTAGAATACTCACTATACAAAAACAGACACAGGTTTAAAAATTGATAGGGTAAAGAAAGAAATGAAAAAATGCAGCACAGCCAAACTCAACAGCATAGATCGAGAGGGATTCACAAACTGGCAGTTTCGGACATTTCATTCAGACCGGAGTTGGATGTATCGAATTTCAATATGAGATACGCCTCTTTCTGGGAAAGGCGATGATCAGGGTCACCAATGCCACCCCTGATAACGGCTAGAACAGTCCATCTTATGTCATGGCAGGCACCCATTTCCATCTCAATCCAGCCTGTCCCTTGGTTTCATAGTTCTAAGGACTGGTTCTCCTCTCTGTTTCATGCATTTATTATTGCACTGTACATAACTGCAATTTAATTGAATCACTTTGTTTTATTGTCTTGGTGTGTTACTATTTGCCTCGTTTGACTCGATTGTTGTAAGTACTGTATATTTGTAAAATTGTATTTTTGTAGATACTGTGTACATGAACCCACTGTTTTGATGGTCATTTTGTTAGTGCTTGTGTTTTTTTGAAACTTTAAGAATCTTAGTAAAAAAAGAAAATAAATGTGTTTGGAATATAAATCCAGTGGCCACGTGGTACATATGGACTGCGTGTCTGTAGAATTTCTTTGTTAATTTTCCCTGTCCAGCCAACTTCTTCTGTTTTCCCTTCTTGGAGTGGAGACATTGGCTGTTGGGGGCGAAACATCAAGTCACCGTGTACACGGATCATAGAAATCTTCAATTCCTTCGAGCAGCAAAACATCTGACCCCCCGACAGTTAAGGTGGATGTTGTTCTTTGAAGAGTATCGGTTCATAGTGACCTTCAGACCCGGCACACAAAACAGGAAAGCGGATGCCCTAATGAGACAGGAAAATCCTATCATGCATACCACTACACCAGAGCGGGCCATCATTGCACCCTCCAAGGTCATAGGAGTAACCCACACGCAGGACTTCCTAACAAAGGTGAAAATCGGAAGCCAAACGTGTGTGTGGAGAACCTGGCTAAGACACCACCCAGAGTGGAAGTTGAAACAAGGAATCCCACTGCGAGGTGCGCAGATTCTTGTTCCTACGATTGCTTTACGCAGAACCGTGTTCTCGTGGTGCCATGACATTCCATGCGCTGGACACATGGGATTTATGAAGACACTTGAGAAAGTCTTGAGACAGTTTTGGTGGCCTTCAATTCGACCAGATATATATCAATGGGTTGCCTCCTGCACGAAGTGCGCTCAGATGAAGGCGGATCGTCAAAAACCACAGGGACTGCTTCAACCATTGCCCACTCCAGAGCTTCCATGGGAAAGGTTTTCTGTTGATTTTATAGTGGGCCTACCCAAAGACCAGGGGAAAACCGCGATAGTGGTGGTAATCGATTACGTGACCAAAATGGGGCACTTCATCGCGTGTGCCCAGGTCCCATCGGCGGGGCAGTTGGCTCACCTACTCCTTGTGAATGTGGTAAGGCTACACTGGCTCCCGAGAGACATAGTGTCTGATCGAGGAACGCAATTCACGGCTAGATTTTGGAAGGCTTGGTGTTCTGAACTGCAAATACAGTCCTCTTTGTCCACCAGTTTGCACCCTCAAACCGATGGGCAAACGGAGAGGCTGAACCAAACGCTGAAACAGTACCTTCGGTGTTACGTGCAGGAAAATACAGACTCGTGGGTGGATTGGCTCTGGGTGGCGGAAATAGCCTACAACAACTCCCAACATTCCTCCACGTTATATTCCCCTTTTCAGAGCACTTATGGTTTTCACCCTCGCTTCACTCCTATGTTGTCACCTACTGTTGGTACCAGGGTGCCTGAAGTCAGGGAGCGGTTGTTACGTGTTCGCAAGGTACTCCTGGCCACACGGAAAAACCTGACCAAAGCCAAAGCCCGCTACAAACACCAAGCTGACAAACATCGTAGGCCTGGCCCTGTGTATAGGAAGGGGGACTTGGTTTGGTTGTCCACCAAAAACATCACTTTTAAGAAGTATAGCGTGTTCAATCCCCGTTTTATAGGGCCATACAGGGTGGTGGGGCATGTGAACCCAGTGACGGTTCGGTTACGTTTGCCTGCTCACTTTAGGATACACCCTGTGTTTCACGTCTCACTCCTGAAGCCCTCTCGGTGTCCTGTGCGTCGTGCCCCCGTGCCTGTCTGGGTTCAACAGGACCGGGAGTACGAGGTGCATAGGGTGCTTGATTCCAAGTGGGTGAGGGGTCGCTTGCATTACTTGCTTTCCTGGAAGGGTTATGGCCCGGAGGAGAACTCTTGGGAACCGGCTGCGGCGGTTCATGCTCCTAGGTTGGTGGCCAGGTTCCATCGTTTGTGTCCGGAACGTCCTATGGCGGGTTCCGTCCCTTTGTGAAGGGGGATGTACTGTCATAATCCGCCAGGCAGGGGGGAAACGGATCCCGTTTTTTGCCATCCAGATACAGATACACGGAAAACTACAACTCCCGTCATGCTCGTGGGAGCGTCGCAAGGGGCGCACAGGAAGTGCGCAAAGAGTCCTCAAATGGAGCTGAGAAGACGAAGCCGGCGCCGATAATTCCGAAGTTTCCTGGCGAGCGTTTGGAGTGTTTCTGAAGATGCGGTAAGAAAGCGGATTTTTCCCTCTGTTTGGATTCCTTTGATCTTGGTTTCGTACGTCCTTCAGGAGTTCCGCTTCTGAGCTCTCCGCACTACTGACATTGATTTTTCCCTTCGGCTGGAGGGACCGAACACGGCTGGGTGTGCGAGTAACTCCCTGCGCCCGTGTAATTTTGACTTTGGGTTCGCGGTACTTTGGAGAGCACAAGAATAGTACGCAAACGCGAATCCCCGGCTGGGTGTGAGAGTAACACCCGGCACCTTGTACTTATAACTTTGGGTTCATGGAGTTTAGCGTGCTTAGAAATAGTACACGAAAGTGAAGTACTTCAAACTCAGATATTCGAATAATTGCATGGAATACAAGGACGCTTGTAATTCCACCAGCAAGGATTTGTTTTCTACAGTAACCTGCCTCAACTACAAAACAGGATTTCTAAAGTGTTCTTCCACGAGTGCGAGGAAACAACTTTGAAGGGCACAATACTTTTCCACCCACAGTGGTGCAAACGTTAGTAAAACTAACGAGGGGAAGAACCTGGTTTGGTGTGCTATATAACACCTGGTTAGAGGCATTCATCTTTTCAGTTGTTCTTTATCCTTATATCATTTGCTTTACATATTCCTTGTTTCATATGTTTTGCATAGGTAGCAGACTCCAAGCGGGGCATAATCAAAGAGAACTACTCCCCCTTTGAGGAAAGCACTTCATGCACATTAGGTATGTGTGACTGTTAGAATTGGGTGAGAACAGTCTCTGATGTGTAGTGTTTTTTGTTCTACAACGTGTTTGTGCTTTGTCTTTCTATTAGATGGGTGGAGTGCCTGTTACCTCAGCCTTGAGAGTCTACTACTGGTTTACGCATACATTTCTTTCTTTACAGGTATAATCAGGAATCTACGGGTCATAACTGGGTGGTAAAGGAGTGTGAAAGAGTGGGGAATTTGTCAAATAAAGCAGTCATTTTGACAATAAAAGGCTGCCCAGAAACACACACATGGAAGAAAGCAAAAGTACTTCAAATGAAATACACTCAATACTTGAAAAAAGTGAAAAATCACTAAATAAACCCTTAGAAAGGGAAAGCTCAATGCTCCAGGGTCCTGCTAGCAGGAGCCGGAAAAAAGAACTGAAAGTAAAAGGGACCTGCAGTGCAACCAAAGAGAACAAAAAAGAAAAAACATTCAGTGTGTGGGTAATCAAACATACCGTTGTTAAAACCGAATAGCAACATTTCAAAGTAGCAAGGCTTCTGACCTTCAATGATCTATAGCAATGACTATAGTCAATGCTGAGCCCTTATTCCATAGGGCACTATCACTTAATGGTAAGAGCATCACAATGAAACATTAGTGTCCTCTATCATGTATGTAATGGGAAAACATACTGAGAGGGAGAGGTGGAGTGGGGGGTAAAGGAAAAGGCTTTCGAGTAGTGGTTCCCATCTGTGGAATGTTTCATAAGAGGAGCTGTACCTTAAGCTTGTCTCGGGAGAGTAAAGTCCTCTACGCCCCTTCAAATTGCAAAACCCTGCCGTTGAGTTTAGAAATTAGTTTCTCAAAGGAAGCTAAGTGCATGGGTATTAGTCAAGTCTTTAATTCTGAGACCTTTCTCTGTCTTTCAGAGATACAGAAAACTAATTATTGCCACCCCTATGTCTGTCGAGAACCATCTGCTTTCCATCTGTGAAAGGCTAGAAAGGGGTCAAGTGACATGCTGACTGTCACTGCTGTAAGTTTTGGGACGACCCCTTTCATATAATTCCATATTTGAAGACCGTATATACATATGTTCAGGCATTCCCACAGTATGTCCATTATATCTCTATCTTATCTATACATCTCCAACATTTAGAGTCTATACATTTTTTGCCCGTAGAAAATTCACTGGTGACCAATGCCATTGTTAAAGAACCTTGAAGTAGCTTTATTTCATACAAGATTCCCTAAGCCCTTTGTTCGTAAGCCTCTAGCATGTCACCCTACTCCTCTTCATGAAAGGTTATCCACAGTCTATTTTCTCACCACAGGCATACAGCTTTGAGAAAGTGGAAAAATAGAATTGGGTGTCAATCAAGATAGAGTAAAGGCCTGATATTGTGTCCCTAAAATCGTACCAAGTATATATGTAATGGGGTATAGGGGATTTCACGAGGGGGATACGAGAATGGCCTATGTTCTCGGTTAGGGCGTGTGATAGTTGACAATATCGCTATTTTTGTGTGGAAGGTAAGCCTGGGCATAGCACTACGCTTCACTCGCGCTACTTCGCACTACGCGAATTGCACGTCGCACAGTGCAAACACGCATAGCGTAGTGCAAGCAAAATGACATCCCGGCGAGACTTTTTCTCGTTCGCGATCAGCAACATCAAGTTGCCGATTGTGAGCGTGGAAAATAAACCTCCCGGCGAGCTTCTCAATGCGGGTCGGACAGGTGTCTCATTGCGAGTGGTTGCGTATGCTCACGACCACTCTCGATGAGAAACTACCAGTCTGCGGTGAGAAAGCTGCCGCTCAAGTAAAAATCTACTTGAACGGCAGTAAAAGACAGCTCGCCCTGTGCAAGATGCCGTTTTCAATGATTGCACCGTGCGGATAAGCATCCGGCACTGTGCAATTATAGCCAACTACGCAGTCCGCGTAGCGCTATGCGTAGCTCGCGAAGTGCACTTAGCGTAGCTACACGTAGTGCTACTTCGCAAACTACACCCAGGGTTAGTGGAAGGCAGCTTATATACTGGACGTCTCTAAAGTTTTCAGTGAATCATTTGCTATAAGGGCGTCAAGGTGTTTAATGTTGGATGTCTTCCATATGGACCAGTTGATCTCTTCCCCTATTCTTACAGCCATATTGTGCCATATGGGTGCATATTGGTGTATCCCTTCTCACTAGATCTCAGGAGCGTGTGGGCTGTCCTCCATGCATAATGTGAGATGGAATTGTTGGGGTTAAAGTAACTGTTGTCCATGTCTTTCTCGTGTAGTAGATTGTGAAGTCCGCATTGGTGTTGATATTTAGTGCATGTCAATCAGTAAGGACACACAGTAGAGTGGCCCTTTATATTGGCAGATGATAAATAGCACAAGCAATTTGCTGGGCCAACCAATAACGTTCCATGTATGGTAAGTATAAGGGTCCTTTTGCTGTAGCAGTGTATAATTTAGACCCTTTTAGCCTAGGTTTCTCTCTATTCAATACAATTAGAGATTATTCTCTCCACGTCCATAAGGGAGGGTTTCTGGCATTTCAGTCGGATCATATACCAAATAAGTAATCAAAACCAGGTGGTATGTTCAATTTGTGTCCTTCCCCCATAAAGAGATATTGACCATCTCTGGAGGTATGCTTTCATAGCATGGCAGAGAAGTTGTCATGGATCATATTTTCCAACTCTTGATTATTATATCCTCCCAAGTATTTTAATGTACAAGTCTGCCACGAAAGACGATTGTGCCTAATGAGGCTTTCATAGTAACAGGTGTCAATGGACAATGCAACTGTTGATCCCTGGGGTTAGAAAACGTCAGCAGAATATTATCTGTATAATGGACTGCTTTAAGGTCACTAAGGGTCGTCATTATTCCTCTAATCTCCATATACCGCTGTATTGTGATTACCAAGGGCACTAAAGTTAGAAGAACTAATGGTGAAAGGGGGCAACCCTGCCTGATCCCAATGTGAATTTGAAAGGATTGTGTGGAGTAAACCCCCCCCCCCCCCTCATTTGACCTATGCCGTTGAATTGAAGTACAGCCCTTTAGCGGAGGTTAGAAAATTCAGCCCAATTCCCATATATTTCGTAGTTCTAAAGAGACAACCCTATTATGCCTACTTATACATTAATAAGTGTAAAGGGCCTATAGCTGGAGAATTCTAGAGGATCTTTACCGGGTTAAGGAATAAAAGGTATCTTGGCCCTTGCAAAGTCATCCCATACATATCCTTGTTCTAGGGTCTCCCTAAAAACTGCTGCCAAATGTATGACAATCGATAGTTTAATTATTTTGAACAACTCTATAGGAAATCTGTCCTCCTCCGCTGCCATGCTATTAATTGCATCCACAATTTCCTCTTCTGAAAGTTCCTCCTTTTGTGGATTGGCGTGTTCCTTGGCCATTCAGGGAAAACCAGGTCTTTAAAAAATGCAGTCTCTGGTTTTGGATCAGGGGCAATATCTGAGGCATACAAAAATGCCACAATATCGTGGAACTCACTCATAAAATCAGTCTGTTCTGTTATCAGTTCTTGTTTGGAGTTCTGGAGGGCAGGAATAGTTTGTGTGGCTCTTCTTTCCAAAGTTGGACCGACAATAACCTACCTGCTTTTCCCCCCCTTCGTATTGTTGTTGGTGAAGATGGAATAGACTCTGCCTGAGATGGGTCCCATTTTTGCCTTGAGTAGGGCCATTAAGGTGTTGCGCGATGGGGAGTGGGAATCTGACTCCGTCAATGAGTGGACTGTCAACTTGAATAGAGTGCTAGTGTTGTGTATCGATCTCTTTACAATTACTGCGCCTCATCAGAAGTCTGCAACTGCATGCCTTGCCCGTCCCCCATAATGTCTGTGCGGATGTACCCGTGTCTTTATCTTCTAACTATTGGGTGAGGTGAGAACTTAGATGATCACCTGAGGAAGAAGGTACCGCCTATTTCAAAAATTTTAGATCTGGGATAAGGGGGAATAAACACCAATAAGCAACAACCAAAATCCCACTTGACCTGTATTTTCTCCTTAATGCCTAATCAGTGCATGCGGTTTTAGCAGCCCAAAATAGCATACTTCTACCCAACAAGCATACTTATTTGTCAAACCTAGTTTGTTCTTTATTTCTTATTGTTTATCTTGACAGATATCACCAAACAATACACTCAGCACTAATCCACAATTGATTTCACCTAATTTTACCATGTTATTCCATGTATTGCTTCTATAAAACACTGTACATCACAAATATTGGACACATTGAACAAAAAAAAAGAAATTAGGATACAACCTTAAAGACATTAACTTGTTCCTACACAAATCCAAAATCACCACCTGTCATACTCTATACACTCCAATCCAGTCACTACACATACACAAAAAAACAATAAAACAGGGCAATACTTTTGGTTTCGGCTGTTGTAGTGTTTAAGAGCTGGATTCCGCTTTAAAACGGTCAACGCACATTTCTGTGTGGTAACTGATTTCGTCCAGCCACCTTCTTCAGGTCCGCAATACAATATAAATTCTTCAGAAGTTCAGAAGGTGGTCAGCTGGGGGAATATATACATGAGCTACAGCACAAATGTGTCGGCGTAAGGTAACGCAGTCCTTAATATTATTTTTCTTTTGCTCTACTTTGTGAGGCTTTAACTTTAGGGGACTAACAAAGGGAGTAAGGCTTGGTCCTCATATTTTGCCCTCCATGAGCTGGACAAAAATGTCTCCTCATTTATGTGCAGGACCCATAGTATGCTTCTATGAAGTCCTCCATTTTGTTAGACAAAACGTCCTAGTCACTTGGGTAGTTCGAATATGATATTGGCGTTCCGACATGACTTTTGAGAGGGTCCTTACAGGTCACCTCTCTCATCGAACTAGGATTTCCTGTCAAACAGTGAGACATGTTCATAAGTCACAGTCCTTTAGTAACACTTACCATGTTTGTCTGTGTGAATGTCTATAAGGTTGTGGTCTGAGTCTCTACACAATATTATAGCCGTCGGTTCTAAATACTGTGTGAACTGAGGAGTAAAAAGAAAGTAGTCAGTCCTACTGCAGACGTTAAGTAGTCATGAGGTTAATGCTTAGTGCCTCTCATGGAATGGAGGAGACACCATGGTTCCACCATAGTAGGTTTACTCTTCAGATCAGTTAGAGCATGTCTGTCTTTGCCATGTTACAGGTCGGAGCCCCTATCTATCTAGTATAGGATTTATTGTGATGTTCAAGACTCCTTCCAGCAATACCTTAGCTACACCAAAGAAGACTTATAGTCTATGAATTTGGGAGAGAAAGTCTATTTTGTCTCTGGCCAGTGTAAATGGACCCTGATACGAGAATATTACCTTGGATTTTAAGTTTTGCATATGCTTAAGTAAACTGCCCTTTTATTGGTTGTTCTGGTGCTAGAATGAGTTGAAAGTCTGTAGCCAGTGTCAACAGTTCCTCTGCTTTTTTATTTTGCTACGGCCAATAGACATCATAACATCCTAGTTACTGATGTGCCGATGTAGAATTTTATGGATTTATTGTGAGTTTTGTTCAAAGGTTCCCTATGAAAGACTTCCCATTAAAGGTTGCTTGTTAATTTAGAATATCTAGAATATTGATATTTCAGAATTGTTACTCCTGTTACCAAATGTCTCTGGCTGACAAGGGGTTTCTGGGCTCTCATCTATCATGAGGTGCCTCTATGCCGCCAGTGATGTCTAGTTGCTGTGAAAGAAGTTGCATGTCCTTGGTCGGTTTCTTTTGATTGATCCAGCATTTGAGAACTTATTAATGTGGTCTGTTATGTAGAGTTGAAGTTGGTCTTGAAGTACTCTTATCCTCACCCTGCAGTAGGTATGATAGGTTCGCATGACATTCTCAACTGCAAAAGTACCTTGAAATGTTTGACTGTGACTGAAGATATAATTGACACTTCCTGGACCCTGTTTAACAAAGCTTGATATCTGTGTTGAGTAATTGTGTTAGGAACAAAATTTAGGATTTTCGAGAGCATGTATACTATTTATGCTGGAGGTATGGGAAAATATCCACTAACGTCAACATGTGGGGAAAAAACTGCATATTAATTTGCTGGCTGTTCTCTATCCCACTTTGGTTTCATAAGAAAGTGTTGGTTTCTTTGTACCTGCCATTTGTTATATTGTTCCCTTTTTTGTTAACAGTATTTGCATCTTAGTAAGTGGAACAGGTTAATGTTTAAACAGTGTTTTGTGTTGGTTTGCCTAAGCAACAAAACCCACTGGCATGATTATTATTTTTTAGCTATTTTGAGGCATGACTAGGTATTCCTAGCCAACATATCTAAACACCTAAAATTTGCTTGCATGTTGTAAAGCTTAATTATATTACTCTACATCAATGTTTCCTCTCTCCTGGACACCAGCTTGTCAGTGTTCCTGATAAAAGCTCTTAAATCAGGTTTAGTAGGAAGAGCAGGTTTATTGATACAACCATCAACAGCAAGCCACAGCATTCAGAATGTAAACACTCCATCAATGATGTAGAACACACAGTGTTCTGTTAAAGAAACAGTAGCCATAACACATCCTCTTACCAATATAAAAGAAAAGATAAATAAGATTTAGAAACAAAAACAGCATAAAGAAATCTGTATCTGTACAAAACAACTTAATACAGATAAATAATACAGCATAAAAGAAACTGTACCAAAAGACTTAATACAGAATGTAATCATTAAACTTCCTGGGAACTTGTCTTGTCCTAGGAACTGTTCTTGAACTATCAAGAACACCATTTTGACTTTGGTTAGAAGAAGTATAGGTATGACTGGAATTATCAATAGGCACAGAACCACTATTAGTATGACTATTAAACTCGGTACACTTTGCTAATCTAGACATGTTCCAAGTGCACCCATTGTCTAAAGTCACAACATGTTTTCTAATAGCAGTAATGATGAAAGGACCACTGAAATTGGAAGTACCCTTGTGACCACATTTTGGCTTCTTCACAAGAACACTATCCCCTATATTACATTTCCTAAATCTGACAGCCATTCTATCATCATAACGTTGTTTATACTTCCATTGATATTCAGCCAACGCATCTCTTCTTCTCAATTCACTTTCAACACTATCATTACAAACCCTCTCCGGAAGCAAAGCTGGGTTGAGTTTGGAATTAGCTAATCTCCCCCTCAATGCTTCAAAGGGAGACTTTTGCATGATAGCATTGGAAACAGTGCGATGCGCCCACCAGGTCTCCCTC
The DNA here is from genome assembly GCF_964261635.1 of Lissotriton helveticus. Taxonomy (NCBI): domain Eukaryota; kingdom Metazoa; phylum Chordata; class Amphibia; order Caudata; family Salamandridae; genus Lissotriton; species Lissotriton helveticus. The sequence continues at coordinate 1,918,786,091 of NC_136063.1, forward strand.
AACACACTTCTGAAAGAAACCTTAGACTGCAAAGCCCTCTGCGCACAACTTTTAACAACCCTATTCATTCGCTCAGTAAGTCCGTTCGCCTGAGGCGAATAAAGAGCTGTCTTCTGGTGAACAATCCCAAGATCCGTAAGAAAACGTCCATTTCATTGGAGGTAAATTGTACCCCATTGTCAGTAAGCACGTACTTGGGCACTCCTTCTGACACAAACACATCCTTAAGAAACTCAATGATAGCTCTAGAGTTCACCATTCCCATACATTTTTAAATCACCCACTTCGAAGTGTAATCCACCAGCAGTACCACAAACCTCTCATGTGAAGGCATGAGCTCAAAAGGACCCGCTATGTCCAACCCCACCTTTGTCCAAACTGTGGCAGGAACTTCTACTGGAGAAAGAGGAGAATGACTAGTGGTGTGTGATTTGTCATTGGCCGCACACAAATGGCAATCTTTCACCACAGCTTCCACCATCCGATCCATACTAGGCCACCAGTATCTCTCTCTGATGCGAGCCTTGGTAAGATTCCTCCCCAGATGGCCCTCATGAGCCAGATTGACAACTTTCTCACGCAAATCCTTTGGAGGTACTAGTCTGTCACCTCTTAACAAGTTACCTTGACAAAATGTCAAGTCATTTCTTACCGTCCAATAAGGCTTTAAATCACAATCCAGTTTATCATACCTAGGCCACACTTTTCTGATGATATCTCTCAAAGATTGAAAAACAACGTCATTATCAACACAACTTGACCATTCATCCTTAGACAAAGAAGATTCCAGTACCCAATTTATGTACTCCAGATTACCTGAAAAACAATTTCCTTCAATCGGCAACCTTGATAAACAGTCTGCGGGTTTGTTGTTCTGACCAGCAATATACTGTACACTAAAGTTAAATTCCTGTAGACCTTCACTCCATCTTTTCAATCTGGGCGTCATATGATCACTTTAGTGACAAGAGAATATCTGAACAAGAGGGCGATGATCCGATCTCACAAGAAACGGAATGCCCCATAAAAAGAACTTAAAATGATATATAGACCAAAATACAGCCAATGCCTCTCTTTCAATGCATGAATAATTCAATTCAGCATCTTTCAAAGCTCTTGAAGCAAAAGCTACCACAACCTCCTCCCCATTCACAATTTGAGAAAGTACCGCGCCAAGACCTTTAAGGCTGGCATCAGTAGTGACAATGGTTTTCAGTTTTGAATCAGTGACCCAAAGTGGGCATTTTGCCAATTTCATTCTTTATCAAACAAAATGCTTCTTCACAATCACTAGACCAAGTGAATCGTACACCTTTTTTTAAAAGAGATCTTATAGGCTCTACAATGCTAGCGAAACCTTTAACAAATTTGGAATAAAATTCCGCCATGCCCAAAAAAGACTTGACCTGATCTTTATCTTCTGGAGCTGGTGCTTTAACAATACTCTCAGCCAATTCTAATTTCGGTTGTATCCCCTTCCCAGAGATTACATGCCCAAGATAAGTAACTGAATCCAAACCAATCTTGCATTTCTCTTTCTTAACTGTGAGTCCCTTGTCAGATAGTCTATTTAACACCGATCTTAAAACAGCATCATGCTCCCTGGCATTCTCTCCATACATCAAAATGTCATCCTGGAAAAACATAACATTATGTAAATCTCCAAGAACCATTTTCATCACCCTTTGAAAGCACGCAGCAGCCGAGGCTAACCCAAAGGGCATTCTCAAGAACCGATAAGCACCAAGGGGTGTAACAAAAGATGTTAAATGTCTAGATTCTTGATGTAAAACAATTTGGTGGTACGCAGAAGAGAGATCAAGAACACTAAACATGTTCGCTCCCTTCAAAATACTAATAGACTCAGAAATATTCGGCAGAGGTTATCGATCAACCCAAATACATTCATTCAGTCCACGCAAATCCACACACATTCTTACCGCTTTTCCACCATCCTTGGCTGCCAAAACTATTGGACTTAACCACTCTGAAGACTCAATTTCTTCAATCACCCCTAATTTCAAAAGCTTCTCAATCTCCAATCTCAAAGGTTCAACCATCATATTAGGGACCTTCCGAACTTTATGCACACACGGTTTAGCAGATTTTTTAAGAACAATCTTGTGTTCAAATCCCTTTAAACAACCTAATGTATCTGTGAACACTTAAGGAAATTCAGAAAAAATATTGTTGAAATCAGATACCGTGCTAACTCCTTGAGGAGGAGAAGAGGAAATTAAATCTTCCATAAAAATCACTTGATCATGAGGATTTTTAGCACAGGGATTAAGGATTATACCAAAATCATGTTGGTGTTTCCAGCCAAGGAGATTGTCTCCTCTCACAGCTACATAAACTTTGCCGGTGATTTCTTTACCTCTGAAAGAAATCTTAGCCACTGTATATCCCAAGATGTCAATTTTTGAACGACCATAACTTAAAGGAGCAATATCTGGAGGTAATAGTTGAACATTTTCTAGACCAACAACCTCATCCCAAATCTTGTTACCTATCAACGTAAAAGGAGATCCTGAATCTGCCATAGCTTGAACATATACTGGTCAATACCTATATTACAAAAAGGCATAACAATCTTTTCAGAATCAACACTCTCCCCAATATCTTTGACATTTGAAACAACTACAGTGCGTACAATATCAGATACATTTTCATTAGATTCTTTCTTTTTGTTGGATTTGCAAACCCGAGCATAATGACCCTTACCCCCCCAATTGTTACAAATACTATCTCTTGCAAAACAGTTTGGATAATTAGAAGTGTGAGAAAAACTGCCACACCTGTTTACAGCAACTGACTCAGTATTCAGAATGTAAACACTCCATCAATGATGTAGAACACAGTGTTCTATTAAAGAAACAGTAGCCATAACAGTTCCTATGCTGTTCAGAACGCTACTATCTTCGTCTGTACGGTTATGTGAATACTATTTTGTTGAAATATCTCTGAAGAAGTGAATGTGTGTATCCACAGCCTCCATAAAACCTTCTGTGCGAGGCACAAATTATTCTAAAATCACTTAAATGGATGTAATTACATTTGGCTTGTCCTGTCTGCTTTAATTATCTGGAAAACATCGGCATGCTTTTCAATTGATTTGTGAGATTCAGTGTCAGGCCAGTGTCACATGCCTGGCCATCTAATATAATTTGAGATTATTATGATCACATTTGCCTCATAGCTTAACTAATCCATACCTAAAAGAGACCAGTGACCACCACTTATTGAATATCCTTATTACCAGTTTTAATGAGATTCCTCCTTCCTAACAAACTTTTTTTGCCTTCTTGAAGGAAAGAGATTAGTTTTGCTCTGCTGTACCATTATTACTATTATTTTGTATCTTGTCAAGAAAACCTTTGTATTATCTGCTCTGATAGACCAAGATGTTGCAGGAGCTAAATGTCTTCCTATCCCCTTAGCTTTCATGTAATTATTATCTTGAAGCAGTACTGTAGCAGTTGATACGCTCCTGTTAAAGCATGGATGAAGGGAATTACAGTAAATCTTCATGAGCCTTTCATTTCGTCTCTTATCTGAGTGGAATAGTGTGAACTAACACAAGTGTCTTGTCCATATATGCAGATGTAGAAAAGTTAACTTCCATACGGACAACAAATGTTGTCCTGCTGGATCAGTATATAGGGTCAACAAATGTCCTGCTGGATCAGTATATAGGGTCAACAAATATTGTCCTGCTGGATCAGCATCCTGATGTTCTTCTGGTAATCCATCTCCTTCTCTTGATATGGATTTTGATCCTCATTTCGAAAGAGTTTAACTTCTAACTGCTCTTGATCAGATGAGTCATGTTCTGCTTTTATCATGTATGTAGTGTTTGTATATTTTTAGGTACAGTGATTCAAGAAGTAGAGTTGTGTTTGTCTTTTCCTTCATTTTCCTTATGTACATTTCTGTTGCTTATTTTTTCTGACTCTTTTGACAGAAATATTTTGAGCTGTTTTTTATACCTTGTTAGTCTAAGAGGGGCTTGCTTCTTCATAGAGGGTGCGATCACGCCAAACGTGATTACAGCCATTTATGTGATTTCGGAATAATTAAGTCCATCCTTGCTTAGGATGCTTTTGTGTTGAAATTTAATTTATAAACTAAAATATTCTTTTGTTTCAGTTGTTGGATTCGAAGTTCCAGACAAATTTGTAGTGGGCTATGCCCTAGATTATAATGAATACTTTCGGGATTTGAATGTAAGTATTTTTTATTGTTTTGTCCATTTTGTGGCATATCTAACGTAATTGTATGTGGATTATGTACCATCATATTATTTGATGAATATTATATAATATGATATCACCAAAGAGACTTGTACCATGCAAATCATTATTTAGAAATATTGGCTTAAACATTCTCTCTAGTTTTGAGAACGTGCTACAACATCTAACACCTTCATACCGACTTTACATAACAAGTTGAAAGCCACATAACCTATGGAACCCTGCTTCTGATAACTTTCACAATGAATAAACAAAATCGCTTTTGGAGAAAATGACACCAGACTCTATATCAACTCAGTCTCCTCCGCCAACTTCCACATCCTCTGCACTTTCCGAGAGATCCGTAGATGGCTCCCCATCATCACTGGTAAAGCTGTCACTCAAGCCTTAGTCACCAGCCAGCTGGACTACAGCAAGGTACGCCATGCAGGTCTCACCACCCAACTCTAAAAGAGACTCCAGGTGATACAGAACTCCGCTGCCAGTCTCATCCTAGACCTCCCTAAATAGACCCAAATCACACCCTACCTCACCTCTACTGGCTCCCGATCGAGAAAAGACACCAGTTCAAAGTGCTGATACACGCCTACAAGGCCCTCCACGACCAAGAACCAGCATACATCAACCACCACCTGAACTTCAACCAACCCTCCAGACATTTGCGCTCCTACTCCCTCGCTCACACCTCTTGCATCAGCCGAAACAACAGTGAAAGACGTTCCTTTTCCTACCTCGCCAAGTCCTGGAACGACCTTCCACTACACCTCCGAACATCATCCCTCCCGGAATTCAGAAAGCGACTCAAGACCTGGCTTTACAACTGACCCACTAAGAACACAGCACCTGGATACCGTCACAGGTGATTAGCAACGCTCTACAAATCCAAGTTGATTGATTGACAGTACTTGCCAAACTGACTTGTAAATTATATTTAAAGTATCCTTAAGGCCAATATCTATGTCAACCTTCCTTCCCTGGTGAAATCCTTCACCACGTGTGGCATATTGCAACTTAACGTGTATTCACTGACCAGCCATATGCCTAGCAAGGCTATACATCAACCCTGGGGACTTTTTGGGGTAGGCAGCTCATCTTTTACCTGCTCAGTCTCTTCCTCAGTTATATATCCCTACAGTCCTTTTCAGGAGAGAGCCTAGATAGCTGTATTTGGAGAGAAATTGCTCTTCCTTCGATAGTGTCCCCTGATATTCAGCTGGTTACTGGTATTTATAGAATGAGTGCAAAATAGAGAATATCCAGCAGAAGCTTTACTTTCTGGAACAGACTGCTAACTGTAGATTAATTACCTTAGAATATTCCCCAGATGTCATACTAAATTTGAGAAAACCTTGAGCGGTACCTGCGTGTGCCGGTAGATGGTTCCAACAGCTCCACGTCAACATCATCTGTGCCAAATGTGACATGTGCAGTGTCTATACAGAAGCTACCCCCGAACGCTGATGTCCGTGCGTTTCACTCTGCAGTGACAGTCATGGATCCAGAGAGCTACCTTGGTCACTTTTTGATCAACTAATTTCTGTCAAGGCACTTTGGTCTGATTTCAGTGTGATAGGGATAGGCCCCCTCAAAACCTACAGGATTAAACCATTGCGTAGAAAGTTAGACAGATGATCCCCATTTGATCTGTCTTTGGTACCTGGGATGGGCTTAGACTCCAAGTCTTGCTCTGCCAACTTGTCGATACACTTGGAGACATGTTGTGACAGATAGCTAAAGCTCTTCGCGGCAACAGAAGAACCTGCATCGCCCGCTCCAGATGGCTAAACAACTCGTCAGACTCTGGTTTGGTCTCTCCACCTGGTCCGACCACTGAGGAGAGTGCGTCCCTTCCAGTTGTCATGGGGAGGGCAGTTGAGGTCCTTGATCTCCAGCTCCCATAAGTGGATGTTAACCGCTTCCGTGCGGCGCCGATTCCGCCCCTGTGCTGGACATTCCAGAACAGGGTGCGGTCGTGACGGAACCGTTCCGTCATCAGCACAGCTCAGCCGTGACTGATGACGGAACGGTTCCGTCACAAGCATCGAAGGGGTTAAAACAAATGTTTTAACTGAGCCGGAGCAAACCAGTGCAGAGCACCTGCTCCCATTTAACAATGAATGCACTCACGGATGTCTTCCTGGGGGCCTGGTCCAAACCCTGTTCTGGGGTTCAAGTATATTGCCAAGTTGCATGCTGCCCCCACCCTGCGCCAGGGAACCAGACATTCTTCACCCAGCATAACACCCCGAAAGTTTTCTGTAGCCTACTACTCCCCCAGATAGAGCATCCGAAAGATCGATACACAAACAAAGATGACGGTGGTCAAACGGCTCAGCTCACAAATTCTGGTTAAGTGTAGAGACAGTCATAAGGTAATGTGTACTCAAATGGATAAACACTATGCTGCCTACATAGTATTGACAGATATATGAAAGAGAACTTTCAGATATTCACAAAATAATAGCAAGTCCAGAGTGCCACACAATTAGAATTTCTTGGTCTGTCAGTCCGACCGGTCCAAAGCTTTATCTTCATAAAACAGAAACTTGGTAGCACATAACTCAAAGTCCAAATATGAAGACACTGTGTAGGTCTGTAGTTCCAAAGGCTTTTATTTTCTAGACATTTAAACTGGTTGAAATCCACAGATTAAACAGCCTATACGAGTTTTGTCTTTTGATGACTTTTTCAAGGCTGAAAAGTCTCACAGATCAGATGCGCTCCAATAGCATCTAGCATTAAAAAACATTCTCTTCTACCTCACCTCTGAACCCTGAGGATGGAAATCCATTTATTAGGATGATTTCTTAAAGGCAAATAAGATCCACAGAAATTCAAGATCAGAGTGTGTCAAGAAATACTGAAGTTAAGTAGCAACACTGAAGTATAGACGTTGCTGTGTTGGGGGCTATGATAAGCCCATAGTTATCGTATTCGTGCGTTGCTGCACTGTCAAAAGTCCTCTCACTATAGGCGCGTGTGTCATCCTAACAAATTGATTTCGTCCTGCAGCAAACATTTCCACCGATACCACTCCTGCCCTCGTCCTCAGGAAGATTAGCACCAACCATACCCAAGTCATCCAGTTGGCTCCGGACTGAGCACGGCAAGTATGGTATCCCGAACTCGCATGCATGAGTATCCGTCCTCCTATCAGGCTGCCTCTTCAGGAGGATTTACTGTTGCAGCAACAGAACAGGGTCCTGCACCCAACCTGCAATTGCTCCATCTTTATGCTTGAAGATTGAACAGCTAAGTGTCTTTGATTTTCCTTCAGAAGCTGTGAATATTATTCTTGCAGCCAGGCGTCCTTGATGAAATCTTTATATGCCTATTGTAACAGGTTTGTGGCTCGGTATTCAACAAAGAATGTTGAGCCACTTCATGCAAAACTGCCTGAGGTCTTCCTGTTTGTGGTTTTGGCCCAGTAAGGCCTGGTACTGGGCACGGTTAAGGGGTATTTGTCCACTATCTCTGCTTTAATGCAGTTGCAGGATAAGCCGTCCCGGTTCACGTCACCCGTTGTGACTCAGTTCTTGAAAGGGTTGCAGCATTTGCTTCCGCCTTCTCTTTTCATTATGCACCAGCGGGATTTGAATTTGGTATGGACTTAGCTGATGTTTTCTCCCTTTGAACCCATACATAGCTGTTCTCTGACTTCTGACCCTTAAGACAGTTTTGGTTGTCATTTCATCGACTCAGAAGGTGAGCGAGCTATAATCCCTCTCCATTCTACCAGGGCAAACTGGTTCTTCAAATTAAAACCTCTGTTTTACCTAAATTGGTGACTTCCTCCCACGTTGGTCAGATGATCCCCCTTCTGACATTCTTTGCTCCCCCTCATGTCACTAATGAAGAGGAAAGGCTCCATTGTTTGGATCTAAAGAGAGCCCTTAGTTTTTATACCGATCGTACCAAAGAAGATAGACTAGACAATTACATTTTCATGTGATTCACTGGAGCAAAGAAAGTCAAGGGCTTAGGGAGCCAGTTCTCTATGGATTTTGCATAAACATCTGCTACGCATTGACAGAAAAGCCACCTCCTGAAAGCTTGAGGGATCGCTCCACTAGAGTCAAGGCTGCATCGGCAATGAGGGTGCTTGTCCTAGGCATTTGCCAGGCGGCTACGTGGATGACGTTTCACACGTTCACAAATCACTATTTTATGGACACTCCGGTCCATTGATTTTTTGCTTGCTTGGTCCTGCAGAACTTTTTGGTTTAAGCCAATTACGGCCCTCCTCCGGTGAGGTTATTGCTGTGGTATCTATTCTAAGGTAAGGAATCTGTGGTTAGAACTCTCTTCCTGAAGACCAAGTTACGTAACTTTTGGTAACACCTTTTCTGATAGACTATCTAACCACAGATTCCTTATAGCCCTCCTCTTCCTCGTTGCTGTGAAAACTGGAATCCTTCTCTGTAAGGTCCTTCTTAGTCAGCACACTGGTCACAACCCTTCTGATGTGGTTCTGCAAGCGTAATGTGCCACGCTGGGGTGGTGCTTATATAGGCACTGTGCACATCACATTCGGCGCGAACAGTGTGGATGCAGAGCAGTGAGCGCCACCTGTCAGCATGCAGAGGTACAGCTGATGTCTGTTCCGTTCTTTACACAACTTCAGACTTGGATCCAGGTTGTATGATGAGGCATGTGAAATTCTGGAAGCATGGAATGTAGTGGTGGTAATCACAAAAGAGATCCAATTGGAGGTGCCGTGCAAATCCTACAGATGAATATGAAAGTCCAGACTTACCTAGTGTGGCTTTCTTGGGTACTAGAAATACTGCCAGCACGAGCACTGATACTAGAACCACTGCTAGGAACGACAATATTGCCTAAAAACTATCCATGACCTTGCCACCCTCTTCTCACATTTTGAGGCCATTAGATGAGCTAGCCACAAATAAAGTCACTTCTGCTGCTTTTCAGAGTTGCATTTGAAAACGGGCTGTAGGAGTAGCACATTAAAACAGACCACAGAAACAAACTTCAAAAAAGCAGATTACAAAACAGACTACCAAAATTTCCATATTAAGTTTACATCTCCCATGAAAATGAATCCTTGCACCTTAAATGTATGTTGATTTTTCAGAGAAGCCAGTTTACATACGGCCCAGATTTTGGCAGAATTTATTTCGTAGTCTCTGCAAAAGATATTTGAACAGATTACATTTTCACATGGGGCAAACACTGGTCTTGGCAGCCATGCCTCACTATGGAAAGGTTGGTGTCCATAAAATAGGTTTCTGGAACATTCAGCATGCTGCGTGGAAGCGGGGGCCCAAATAAACATCTGTTTATCTATTGAGGAATGCATGCAAGCGCATACATGTGACATCTGAGCACAAAAAGCAGTAAAAACCAAAAAGCGTCAGCGTTTTTAATGGTTTGTGCTTGTGTTATTTAATTGCCGAAACTTCATAGAATTCTCAGCTCACAAAAATACAGGTCAAGAGTGCACTGCTGTACACTGAAGGCATACGGTTCTCAATCTGTGTGCTTGGTGCACGGCGCCCCTGGCTACTTTTCACGGCACACAGATTGGGAACCACTGGTGGCAGGGGAATGCCTGGTTTTCTTTTTGATACAAGATAGGGGTCTCAGTGAAAAAGTATCACAAGTACACAAACGAACAGTATATGAGAACAAAGTTTTAAAAAAGAATAAATCACAAACAAGTACTTTAACACACTGTTATTTAATCACAATGTGCTTATTCATGATACATAAAGCAGATTACTAGCACAATTGTCATAGTGCCCCAAGGAAGGGAAAGGTAAGGGACGGTGTTTGTGTAAGGGAGGGATGTGCAAGGTAGGTCATAGTGAAAACATTAGTAACAGTACATAATTCATAAAAAACCCGATACAGCTGGCGTCAGAGCACTGAGCCAGTGAAATAAGGGAGCAACTAATGCTTCGACAATTAAAAAGAAACCATGTTATCGATGCTAATATTTGATATTTATAATGGTGGTTGCATCGACTGGTGTGTAGTAGTAGCCATCGACATTTCGACCCCAAGACTATAATGGTAGGTATACGTCACACCTTAAAGCGGGGGTCTTCATCAGGACAAAAAGAGACCCAGGGGAACACTGATTTCTCATGGAAAGTTGGGCTGTTTAGCTCTCAACACAGCGATACAAAAGGGGATGATGGACGGAGCGCTTGAACAAATCAAACACTCACCCCCAGTCAACTGATCTGGGTTTAATCCATCACCATTCTTTAGTTCATTCAGCCACCCCAGTTCAGACATGGCTATATGCAAATCAGTCTGACCCTGTGCCTCATGGGAACAGTCCAGCCCGAACTGCCAAGCCATGTCTTCCCTGGTCCGGAAACAAGCATCCTGGGACCGGTTTTGGATTCATAATCCTTCTCAGCCAGGCTATCTTGAATCCAGTGGCCAAGTGAACAAGGGACTCACGTCTGAGCATACCCTGCCACACTTAGGGCGAACAAAGCGATACAAAAGGGGATGATGGACGGAGCGCTTGAACAAATCAAACACTCACCCCCAGTCAACTGATCTGGGTTTAATCCATCACCATTCTTTAGTTCACTCAGCCACCCCAGTTCAGACATGGCTTTATGCAAATCAGTCTGACCCTGTGCCTCATGGGAACAGTCCAGCCCGAACTGCCAAGCCATGTTTTCCTGGACCGGAAACAAGCATCCTGGGACCGGTTTCGGATTCATAATCCTCATCAGCCAGGCTATCTTGAATCCAGTGGCCAAGTGAACAAGGGACTCACGTCTGAGCATACCCTGCCACAGTATGGTCAGACTGATTTGCATATAGCCATGTCTTAACTGGGGTGGCAGAGTGGGCTAAAGAATGGTGATGGATCAAACCCAAATCTTTTGACTGGGTGTGGGTGTTTGATTGGTTCAGATGCTCCGTCCATCACCACCCCCTTTTGTACCGCTTTGGCCGCCATAAGTGTGGCAGGGTATGCTCAGACGTGAGTCCCTTGCTCACTTTGCCACTGTATTCAAGCAAGCCGGGCTGAAGACGGCTGTAATGCCAGAAACCGGTCCTCTGAAGCTTGTTTCCGGTCCAGGGAAGGCATGGCTTGGCAGTTCGGGCTGGACTGTTCCTATGAGGCACAGGGTCAGACTGATTTGCATATAGCCATGTCTGAACTGGGGTGGCAGAGTGGGCTAAAGAATGGTGATGGATCAAACCCAAATCTTTTGACTGGGTGTGGGTGTTTGATTGGTTCAGATGCTCCGTCCATCACCACCCCCTTTTGTACCGCTTTGGCCGCCATAAGTGTGGCAGGGTATGCTCAGACGTGAGTCCCTTGCTCACTTTGCCACTGGATTCAAGCAAGCCGGGCTGAAGACGGCTGTAATGCCAGAAACCGGTCCTCGGAAGCTTGTTTCCGGTCCAGGGAAGGCATGGCTTGGCAGTTCAGGCTGGACTGTTCCCATGAGGCACAGGATCAGACTGATTTGCATATAGCCATGTCTGAACTGGGGTGGCAGAGTGGGCTAAAGAACGGTGATGGATCAAACCCAAATCTTTTGACTGGGTGTGGGTGTTTGATTGGTTCAGATGCTCCGTCCATCACCACCCCCTTTTGTACCGCTTTGGCCGCCATAAGTGTGGCAGGGTATGCTCAGACGTGAGTCCCTTGCTGACTTTGCCACTGGATTCAAGCAAGCCGGGCTGAAGACGGTTGTAATGCCAGAAACCGGTCCTCGGAAGCTTGTTTCCGGTCCAGGGAAGGCATGGCTTGGCAGTTCGGGCTGGACTGTTCCCATGAGGCACAGGGTCAGACTGATTTACATATAGCCATGTCTGAACTGGGGTGGCAGAGTGGGCTAAAGAATGGTGATCAAACCCAAATCTTTTGACTGGGTGTGGGTGTTTGATTGGTTCAGATGCTCCGTCCATCACCACCCCCTTTTGTATAGCTCTCAACACAGGCAGGAGAACGAAGAAAAAGTACGTCCAATTAACCGAATGAAATTGCAAGGATCAATATATATTGGATCCAATAGATTGACTTGTGAATACCAAGTTCAGTGAAATGCCAGAGTGGTCATCATCTTTTATATTTTCAAAGTTGTCTCGAATCTTAACATGTTAGGGGGTAATTATTCCATCCTAGGTATTCCATCAATGCACGGGCCAAAAGGGGATCTATCCGTGCCTCATCAAAGTGAAATGTCCGCTGCCGCGGTATTCATAAGCTAAATGCACCTGCAATGGCACGTGTCCGCTGTGCGTAAATCACAGTGGAAACTGTAACCCTTGTCGTGGTAACTGTATCCCTCATCGTGGTAACTGTATCCCTCGTCATGGTATAAACATCCCCACAAAAGCTGCCTGATTCGCGGATCAGGCAGCTTTTGTGGGGATGTTTGAAGAATAATGATCTGCTGCACCGTTAAGAGCGCACTCCCATATTGAGGGACGGACGGATCCTCTTCGGGCCTCTGCCAGCATACAGTGAAAGGTGGGACAAGTGCAGATAGAACATCAATACCACGACGAGGGATACAGTCACAAACACTGTCCCTTACCTTTCCCTTCCTTGGGGCGCTATGACAATTGTGCCAGTAATCTGCTTTATGTATCATGAATAAGCACATTGTGATTAAATAAGTGTGTTGAAGTACTTGTTTGTGATTTATTCTTTTTCAAAACGTTGTTCTCATATACTGTTCGTTTGTGTACTTGTGATACTTTTCCACTGGGACCCCCTATCTTGTATCATACAGCACCCATGTCCCTAGTGACTCTATTGGGTAAAACCCCCCTTGTTTAATGGTTTTCTTTTTGGCCATTATCTAGCTATGTTCCAACACAAGACTAATATTAAACTCTGGGATAGAGAACAGCTTTCGGAAAAAAACAGTGCCAATCTGGGTTTAAAGTATGGGTGTGTCCTTGCACCGCCTCTGTGGTTATTATGAATAAAATTAATAAGGCAGCATTTGAAAGAAGAGGGAAGCCTTCAAAAGGTTGCTTTTTAAATGACCTGAAGATAGATTAGCCACCAGGAAATACGTGGGTGTACTGTTTAATGAAAAGAGAGTATTTCATAAAAACAAAAAAAGAAGCAATTAAGACTGTAATTGGAGCGATATATATATATATATATATATAGGTAAGGGATAGAAACTGATGCAGGAAATGGAGCTACCATTTTGGAACAACTTCAGTGAAAATTGCTCCGCTCCCTGTCTTGCTACCATAGGCTACCCAAGAGCTCAGTTAGGTTAGAGTGTTATCTGACCAGGCTAATATATATATATATATATATATATATATATATATATAGATATAGATATATAGATATAGATATATAGATATATATATATATATATATAGATATATATATATATATATATATATATATATATCTATATATATATCTATCTATATACCTATATATATCTATATACCTATATATATCTATATACCTATATATATCTATATACCTATATATATCTATATATCTATATATATATATATATATATATATATAGATATATATATCAAGGCTAGTTTCTGAAATAGTGCTTTAGGACGAGGAGTTCAGACCAGAGTTCGCTCAGGCGTTCGCAAAAGGCTATAAGCTTCAGCCTCAAACACTTTTAACCCCTGGTACAACTTTTTCCAGAGGGCATTAGTAAATTTGAATACATTCATACTGTGGGATAGTGGATTCTTGTTTGCAAGCTTTAAAACTAGTATGTATTTTAATACTCATCTAATGAGTTTTGATATGGAGCATTTTGATTTGTGTAAAAAGCAATTGGGTGAATACAAAGAGCAAGATATCTATATTTCGCCATGAATAGAATACCTAGATATACATCTGGAAGAAATTGTTTATTCCAATCGCTCCTACCTAGTGTAAGGGAAACGTATGATCTGGTGTTAAGAGGGCACTGGAGTGTAAGTTGTGAATTTTTTTAAAAAGGAATCCCTAAATCACAACTTCTGAAGCTGCAAGGGGCTGGAAACAAACCGCTTTCAATAGGCATTTACTCCATCTAGGTGTTCGCTTCTGCAAAGAGGTAACGCTGTACTATTTGCTGGAAGACAATATGCATTTAAAGTGGGTATTGACTTGCATAATATTTGCTCAGAATTAATTTTTTTTACATTTATTTATTTTTTATTTTATTTTTTTACTCATGTGATATCCAGTTTATTGTGATCCTACCTTAAAGTATTTCTATCCTTGCCAAAAATCAGCACAAGTCTCAGTAGATTTCTTTTAAGTTTTACACCGGAGCCATGATGGTATATCATCTGGTATATAAAAACAGTCCTCATGTCAGCCTCAAGATATATGATATTATTTTCCTAAACTTATAGCCTTTTTATCCTCTCATATAAGTATTTGAGCAAACACACTCCACATATCTGGTGTCTTCTTATCATTCTTTGTTTTATAGTAACACCATACAGGAAACCAAATGTTCCGTAATTCAGATAAAATACCCCCAGCACTCGACTAACTTTGAGTAACTGTCATACATCTCCCAATCCACCTCCACCCTTCAATCTGTCAGAGGGCCGGCTGCCCACAAACGCACACACCGGCCCAAGTGGGCCAGTGCGTGCACCCGCAAGCGACCAGCCCTCACCGACAAACCAAAAAGCAAAAACAATTTGAGAGACATGTACGGCAGTTTTAAAAAAAAAAATGTTTTAATTTGTTTTATTGGCATTTATAACAGAAAATTACAGAAGGAACAAAGGAAAAAGAGAGCTTGAGCAATCAGCACGGTCCTTGACAGTCCTCGTGAATAACAAAAAAGCAGGGCATGAGCATATAGTAAACAATATAAAAAATACACAGATAATGGAATGACGCATTTATATTACAACATACTGCAGGTTGGGACATCTTGTATCCGGAGATCCAGGTTCTGTGTATAAATCACCATTCACCCTAGCGCTCGGAGGGGGCACCCGTGGGACACATCGCCAAAGGGCATTACCCTCCCTCCCCACCTGTGGACAGTCAGTATCGAACGATATACGTAGCGTTGTCTGCTATTGCAGTCAGGACAGTGCCAGTCATCGGGGGAGAATTGTCCTCATCCGTCTCATCGTCACATGTGCGGCGTCTTATCAGTGAACCGGGACCAGTAGTTTTTATGCCTATTACGTGGTGGAAGCCGGTCACTATACAGTTCCGTCTACGTGCAGCAAAAAGTAATTTCCCTAGTCCACTGTGCTAATGTGGGGACTGGGTCCCGCATCCAGGTACATGCGATACACCGTTTGGCAATCAGGAAAGCCATATCTACCAGTCTCCTATACATGGGATGGGGGGGCTTGGAGTATCCCAATATGGCCAACAGTGAGTCGGGAGTCAATGTGAGGTGTGTGATCTCGTTAACTTCATGGTACACTGAGTGCCAAAAGGCGAGGATATCCAGGCAAGACCATGCGACATGAATAAAATCGGTGAGTAAAACCCTACATCTCTCACACTGAGCGCTGTCCCGTAGTCCATATCTATGTAGTCTGTCAGGGGTGTAGTATACCCTGTTGAGATATTTAAAGTGCTGCAGTCTGTGGCGACTGTCCAGAGATATTCTTCTCGTACTCGTGCAGCAATACTGCCACGTCTCCTCCCCCAGTTCAATTCCCAAGTCAGCTTGCCACGCCATTCTCGGTTTGGCATATTCCGCCGACCTCTCAGAGAGGGCAATGCGATATAGATTGGTGATTAGTTTAGAAGGAGCTTTAGCATTGACAATGTAGTCAAAGGCTGACACTATCGCAGGTTCCTCCATATCGTCCCCTAGTAAGCCCCTAAGAGCGAGCCGTACTCTGTGGAACTGGAAGCGTGATAGAAGGGAGTGCGTCCTGTCCTCCGTCTCGATCTCACTCCAACTCCAAGCACACCCCCCAGAAAAAAGGTCTCCCATAGTATTGATCTGCAGCCCCTTCAGAGCCTCCACTACTCCTTTATCCCTACGTGGTGGCAACCACGCGCACCAATCCACAGGTGCGTATAGGAGACTACACGCCTGAATATCCATCATGTGGTGCCAGGCATGCGTGACAACATTTAGAGAATCCAGGAGACCTGTTCTGTGATCCGGTGGTCTGGATAACAGTGCCGGCAAGGGCGGCGGGTCCGCCACAATTGACTCGATACGTATATGTGGAATGTTCACTGGCCAGTGAATCCAATGGTAAGCGTGTGCGCATTGCGCCGCACTCTAGTAAAGCTCTAAATCCAGGGCTTCCAGCCCTCCCGCCTCGTATGGACGCATTAATATTTTCCATGCTGCTCGGGGCTGCTTCCCGGCCCAGGCCAGGCGCACCATTGATGATTGTAACTGCTGGTAAAAAAGTCACGATAAAACCTTAGGGATGTTGCTGAATAAAAACAAGAAGCGCGGAAGAACTACCATTTTCATTAGGGAGATTCGCCCCAGCAGCGATAGTGGGAGAGCTATCAATCTCTCCGTATCCTCCTCGAGCTTTGAGACCGCCACCCCATAATTCTCACGCAGGACCACTTCCGAGTCCGTGTGGAGACGAATCCCCAAGTACCGAACTGGGTCCGTGGACTACTGAATAGGATAGTCCGGTTCAAAGGGCTGCGTGGCTGGCGTGAGTGGAAACATAAGGGACTTCCTCCAGTCATCGTGGATCCCCGATAGTGAGCTAAACAAGACCACCTCTCGGAGTACAGCCGCAGGTGCACCTCCGGATCTCTGACATAGAGAACGGTGTCGTCAGCATACGTAGATAAGATCAAATTATAGGTGGGGAATCGAATCCCTCTGTGGCCATGATATTCATGCAAGGCGCAGGCTAAAGGCTCAGCGACCAATGCGTATAATATGGGGGAGAGGGAGCATCCCTGCCTCGTGCCTCTGCTGATCTGTATAGGGTCAGTGGTGAGAGAACCTCTGCGTATGTGGGCAGACGGGCAGGTGTACAGCGTAGCCAGCAGCCGCAGAAACCGCTCACCCACCCCCATGCGACTCAGAACATGGTGAAGGAACGACACCTCGACGGAGTCGAAGGCCTTCTCCATGTCGAGGAAGACCGCCACAGCAGGGACCTCAGGGCGTGTGTGTTGGAAAGCCGCGAAGACCGTCCGTAGATTATACGTAAGATTTTGTGTCGGTACCATGGGGGCGAGGCGGTTGGCAATTAATTTCGCAGGTATCTTCGCATCAACGTTTAGCAGAAATAGAGGGCGATAAGAGGTGCAGTCTCCCGAGTCCTTATCCGGTTTGAGAATCGCAACTAAGATAGCTTCGCGTAGAGTAGGCGGCATCGTGGCAGTGTCCGCCATGTCCTCGCAGAGGGAAAGGAGATGTGGTATCAATAAATCCGAATAGGCCTTGTAAAAGACCGCAGATAGGCCATCCCTGCCCGGGGCGTCGCCAGCCCTGCCCGGGGCGCCGCCAGCCCTCATCGCCGATAATGCCAAAACTATTTCTTCCCGCTCTATCGGTCATGCCAGGAACTCTCGTTCCACGGTAGATAACCAAGGGAGCTCATGGTGGGTTAGATAATCCAGTATGCGCTCCTCAGGTGCAGTGCCTCTCGAAGCGTACATTTTCGTATAATATTCCGGGAAACGTTCCGCCACCTGTTCATCGGGGAGCAGCTCCTCAGTTGCAGAAGACCTCATAACAGGGGTTGCCGTTCTGTCCCGTCGGCGCCTAGCCAGATGCGCAAGAACCGCACCAGGACGATCTCCTTCCCCATACACCCTAGCAGTTGCGTATTTTCCCAGATGCTTGATCCTCGGAATCAGCCTCCTCATTGTATTCGCGTAGCGTGTGAGCTATCTCTTGGGCCAGTGCCTCACTACTATTGTGAACTTGTTTTCGCTCCAGTTCCCCAAGTTTCGATTCCAAGGTACGCAGCCTGCCCCTGAGCGATCTGAGGACTCCCGCATGTTTTGAAATAGTGACCCCTCTAACGTACACCTTGAACGCCTCCCATACAGTCTGGAACGAGTCTACGGAGCCCATGTTAGTTTCAAAAAATGTCTCAATGGCCACCGCCAGCTCCTCCTTAAAGGAGACTTCCAGCAGCGAGTACGGAGGGAAGCGCCAAGCAAATGGTGGGATGCGCTTCGCTGGAACCGCCATCGTCAACAGTATAGGGGAGTGGTCTGAATATGTACGTGGTAAAATAGAGCAAGCGCGTACCATTCGAGTAAGGTGTGTCGTAGCCAACCAGTAATCTATCCTGGTATATATGTTGTGTGGGGCCGAATAGTGCGTGTAACCTCCTTGCATGGGGTGCAGGTGTCTCCATAAGTCATGCGAACCATTTGAGATTCTAGCGCTCTAGCCGAGGCCGAGTGGCGGTGGTCGGGGCCGTCCGATCTGTCTAAGTGTGGTTGTCTAATCATGCTAAAGTCGCCCCCTAGAGCACGTCCCCGTTTGCGTACTTCTCAACCTTTGCCCCTAAGTCCATGTAGAAGTCAGGGTTGTCATAATTGGTATTCACTACAAAGACATCGATGCCCTTACCGCAACACCGCGTGATGGTATATCGTCTGTCGCCGTCATCTTAATGCGTGTCTTCGGGTTGACCCACGTGAGCACCCCCCTGGCGTGCGATGTGAACCCAGCCGCATGTGTGTTCCCCAGCAGGCCTCTGTAACGGAGAATATGACTGTCAGGGTGTAGGTGCGTCTCCTGTAATAGTGCGATATCAACTCCACGCCATGCAAGACATTGCAATACCTTTCGGACCTTTCTGTGGTAGTTAAGACCCCAGACGTTCCAGGTTAGCAACGTCAGAGTTATCCCCAGTGGTGTCCGTCCTGTCTACGGCGGTCTGAGTGCCTGTTCCAAAGTATGTGCCTGCATATGTATCCCAACACTGTGTAGTGCCCAAAACATGCGAGTTGACCTATCGAGATTGCCCATTAGCATCAAACAAATTAAGCAGCATGAAAATAATACATACCGTCCCCCAATCCCTCCACCCGCTCCCACCCACGCCTGCCCGTCCCCAACTAGGCTGCGAGCAACCCTCCTCCCCATCTTAGCTACCCTCCTCTCCCAGAACCCTCTCGACAAACCCCAAAACCACTCAAAAACCCAAACAAAACTTTTTTCCAGATTCAGTGGTAAACACACAGAGGCAGAGGCAGCCAACAAAATGCTAACTCTGTTAGATCAAAAAGTAAATTTAAAGCTGCACACCCCTCCCTCGTCTCCGTGCAAGGTATACAATACAATTTGCATGTAATGAAAAGGTGCAGCGAAGATGCAGACCCAGCATGAAAAAATACAATACTGTCGTTACAAATCCTGTAGTACAATCCCAAGCCTGAGAAAAATAATGTAGTGGATTTGTGGTGCATGGGTGTCTAGCTCCTCCGTCAGTATAGGAATATATCAGGGGGTCATACCTAACACCCAACAGTTCTTTCCCCCAGAGCAAACCATCATCCATTTAACTGCACCCCTCCAATGTGTCCTGATATCGCCGCTCCCCCACAATTATTCACATCTCCACCCCCAAGCCCCCACCCCACCCCCCCCCCGACCCAATAAGATGCAAAGCCAAAAACGTTCCTAGTCTGCGAGTGTCTGTTATTCCAGGTCATCCGCGGAGCCTCCCGCTGCCTCATTCGATCCGTCCTGTGAGGATCGGCTCTCTTTGCACCAGTCCTTCAGGGCCTTCTGCAATGCCTTAGGGTCCGTGAATATCAGGGAATTCCCCTGCCTGTTGATCCTCAACTTCGCCGGGTACAACATCGCCTAATCTGCGCCCATCTCCTGGAGCTGTCGTTTCATCGGTTGGAACTGGCGTCGGGCCTCCTGTACTCTTGGAGTGAAATCCGGGAACAGTGAAAGCGTCGAGCCCTCATATCGAAGTGGTTGTTTCTCCCTTGCGAGACGCAATGCCACGTCGCGATCCCTATAGTTAAGCAATTTCGCTATAATGGGCTAAGGCGAAGCACCCGGCTTCGGCCGCGGGCCGAGCGAGCGGTGTGCACGTTCTATCACAAACATGGCGGGAAAAACTGAGTCACCCAGGAGAGATTTCAGGAGTTTTTCAATAAATATTTCCATGTTCCCAGCCTGCGTGGACTCCGGCAAGCCTGTAATGCGAAGGTTGCATCTCCGGGAGCGGGCCTTAAGATCCTCCGTCGTGTCCTGAAGCGCCTGCATCACTCTGGCCAGTTGTTTACCCTCAGAGTCCAGAGAGGTCTGGGCTTCCTCCACCTCCGTAAGCCTGCGCTGGGGCGTGTTTATCAAGTCTCTCCTCCGTGCGGTAGGTGCGTCCATCTTGGTGCCCAAAGAAGCAATACCCCCCTGGAGACCCTTTTCCATTGCCAGTAGCAGAGTGCGCATAACTTGTGGGGGAGGAGGGGGTCATCAGTAGGTTCACGCTCTCCCTGCCGCCGTGTTGCCTGTCTTGGTGCCCTTAGGATCAAAGGACAGTTTCGACTGAGTCCTGTCGGTGTGCCCCATTCTCACCAGGCCCAGTACTCGCCCGACCTCCGGCACTGGTACTCTGTTCTGCACAGTATAGGATTGTGCCAAACCGCCCCAGGGCCAACAGCCTCGCCCCGAGTCCAAATCCCGGCCAGGGGGGGGGGGCGTGCGGGCCAAACTCACTCTCTGCAGTGTCCGCGGGAGGTAAACTGCACGAGGTCACAGTATGGAAGCCTCGGAGAAGGGTTAACTCGCAGGATGGATTAAGGATCGTTGGCGAGACGAGGGAGCTCCAGGCCCAAGCAGCCATCTTGGTTGCGAGCTGGCTCCGCCCCCCCCCCTTTTTTTAAATGTATTATTATGAGGATGAAATCCGCCCATTAAGAAATTGAGGTAATCAGCTGTACTGCCAGAGGTGGGAGGTCCATGGAAAATGGACAAAAGCATTTTGTGGAAGATAATATACTTGTTTTAGTTTTAAATCATTTGAAACTGTGGTAATCAAATTCAATCTCTTGTTGCATTATCTGTTTTCTGCATTTAGCGATAAAATGATGAAATGTGTATGTTTATAGACTGTACATTTCTGATTGATACTTCTAAGCACATATTACTCTCCTTGTGACTGCATCTGGAAACTTTTCAGCAGTACCTCTGCACGGCAACAGGTGGCGTTGTGCAGTTCTCCGCCAACTTCATTCCGCTGTAGAAATGGTGTGCAGAGCTGCATATTAGCGCCACCCATGTGCGCTGATGTCTGTTACGTTCTTTACACAACTTCAGACTTGGATCCAGAGGTTCTCCCTGGACTTTCGACCAGAGTTTTCATCTCAAATTATCCAGTGTGCAAGGAAATGTCGCTCCCTAGAACAGGGTTCAAACCGTGCAGGGACTTTTGCAAACAGATATCTGTGAGGGACCCGCACAATGTCTGTTGGTGGTGCATAAGGTGGGACCATGACTCTAAGCCTGGTGGAGATTTTTCCAGATATCCTAAAGCTATTTGGGAAAGTGAAGCCAAACTACATCAATAAGCACCAGAAGTCACCACTCCATTACTGGTTGAAGTAAAAAAAAAAGGTCCTTTTCCACTCCTGGACTCGTTGCCGCGACCGGTCCGCATTGCAGTCGAAGTCTTTGGGTATGTTGAAAAAAATACATAAGAAATCAAATCAGGAAACATACCCTTCCTGTCACTCTTGAACTCCAGAGAAGGCACAAGAGCGTCAATGTCAATCTGGCTGTTGCTCTCGATCTCCTGTGGAGCCGATTCAGTCCCTGGTCCTAACATAACCGTACTTACCAGGTCTGTTGGTGACATTGCACAAAGTAGAAGCCTTCAGCGAGGCAATGCTGTGGATATTTGACACTTGACCCGCACCTCTGATGGGCTTTCTGGCCCCAAGAAACCACAGGGCCTTTCAAGTAGACTTCTGTGAGCGGGTTCACCCTTGGTGCCAGCTATGGCCCTTAGATCTACATCAGGTCAGCGCTGACTTAGGTGCCCACTGCGGTCCAGGCGCCACCAACTGTGCCGGTTCCGTTAGCATCAACATCATGCTGGAGGCAGTACAGCCTATAGTGCTAACTCCAAACTAAATCTGCCACAACCTCTTCCGAAGTCGCTGGCAAACTCATGTTAATCCCTCTGGCTCTGATAATTTGTCCTTACCTCATAGTTTGGCCCAGACTTTACATAACCTGTTTGGCATGGATTCAAACTGACCACTATGAGCAGGCGGACAATTATGTTCCCTCCTTTGTAGTCATTAAAGCAGGTTTGTCTGCTGAAGGCTGCAGCAATTCAGTAAATCGGATGATCTTCGCCAGAATCCGACCCTCACCATTCGAAGAGATAGAAGATATATAAACCTCCTCTTAGCCCCATGTTTTCCTTCCATAGTGCCACACACAGACTGGCCCAGAAAAAAGAATTTGCCTCATAGAAACAGGCCTGACTATACTGAGAAACACCAATGCTTAGCTTGCTAGCCCTTGTTCCAATAATGAAAAAGTATACCAACGCCCTGTAAAAACATAAATCACGAAGGTGGTTGAGGCCCTTAAGGGCGAGCTACCTTCCCTAACGATGCCTGGAGACACTTCTGCTAGCTGCTCCTGCATCCGAAACTTCTCAACCAGGAAGTGCAGCCCCAGCCACTTCAAACGGGCCCAACTACGTCATGACTGGACTGAGGGAAACGCCATAGGAGCAGTCACGCCAACCCTACCAAGCGGCGTCCCTCGCCATGCAAACGATAAACAAGGTGACGATATACCCCTCGTACTCCTTCCCCAGTAAACCACGAACTGCTGACGGTGATATACAAAAACTGGTGCGCCCTGATCAGATGGCTGGCTGTCCCAAAGTGACACAGAAAAGAACAAGAGTATTATTGGGGGTGGGGGAGGTCAAGGGGGGTAGTTGGTTGGTGTTATCAATTGGATGTATTGAGAGGCGGGACTTCCTCAATCAGTAAGGAAGGAAAGGAGGGGCGATGGGTAAAGCCGATTTGTTCTTTTTCATATGACAGGAACCCTCCTAAGCATAATGCAAGCAAGGATGGGAGTAGATGGTACGGTCCTTAAATGGACCAAGTCCGCCTGAAAGACAGACCCTACATCACAGTTAAGATGGGAAACGTCCAGTTTGAAACTTCACATCTCCCCAAGGTTGTAATTTTTTTGACACTGTTCAAGCTTTGTTCAGCCCCACAATGAAGAAATCTGAAAACTAGGCCTCAGCATGGTGATGAAATTTTAGTTTGCATAAATCTTATTTCCGAATGAGACGCCTCCTATGTGAGAAAATAGCTCGAACTGACCTAATTCTGTCCACACACTCCCTAAAGCAGAAGCCAAACTCTGATAAAACTGAATTTCGTCTTATCCCCTTCCCCCCAACAACACCACCCTTGCCCACAACTGACTGCATTGTGGAATCAAACCCACTAGGAATTAAATCAACTATTGTCAGTGAAGGTAGTGGCTACGAATTCGAGACCTCCAATTCTCACAAAAAGACATATCAGTAACGTCATTGAAAATGCTCCATGGCAACTGCGCACCATTGGCAATGGTAAATATGTAGGCTCTGAATGCAATATACTAATGCTAGTTCAGTCCTATCTCTAGATTTACTCACTGGCTCACCGAAATCTAGTCTCACATGAAGACGACTCAATGCTCTTCAGCAGAACGAAGATTTTTTAGCTCGCTCTCCGGCTGCATAAAATTCACATCCTAGAGAAAGGCAAACTCCAGGAAAAAAAATGCTGGTGCTTAAAATCCTGAAATTCAATTAACCGAATACACTAAATAAGTCTTTAACTGGGTCAGCACCAGGAAAATTGAATAGCGTCTCTACAGAACTGAAGATGACCCCTTCATACATATCCTTTAAGGTAGGGTTATAATAATGTTTTACCCAACTAGTAACTCCTCTATGCTGACTGGGCAATGTCGTTGTCTATCTAATCGCGAATATCAAATTGATTTACAGGACGTCTTGCTGCTCGTACAATGAAGGAAAGTAGAAGTGAGATAACTTGCAGAATACTTGTCTAAGGAAAAATCACATCTAGCTGGCCAGACTTTCAGCAGAAAGAATTATTGCTGTAAATCAAATACGGGGACAAAATGTAAGATCCTAAATCTGCAGCAAGAGATGTCTCTTACTCAGCTATACCTCTTTATATTGTCGGATACCTTTTCATATTTTCTCCTCGTAATACAAGGTTTTTGGGGCTACCATTTCAAAGTGCCACTGCGGTGGGTGTATTAAATGGTCCCTGTGTTTGGATTTTTACTGCAACCCTGATATCGTTGAGATGCCACAAGTGGAAGTTTTGTGGAATATCTGGGCAAATAAAAGCCGCACTTTTTTTCGTTTTCTCTTATCCTCACTGAAGTTCTCAGCTTGGCAGATACACAAATTGATTTGGGAGCAGGAAGAATCTGCACTAGGAGCCTTTTTATGCAGTGGAATATACCGGGACACGGTTAACCACCTACAGTAGACTGGCACATTCTGTACCCTTACATTGTGTCACGGGTCGCTCAGACTGTGGGACAGGGAGGACACGAGTTCAAGGGAAACTAACAATGGTCAAAGGAGAAAGACAAGTACAGGAGATGCACAGACAAGAAAACAGACATGCACAGACTAACAAATGCCGGAACAGACGGTCAATTGAACATAGGTTTGGTGGAAGATGACTTCACTGATCCTTACTACTGAGTGCTTTTCATAGAAATAGCTGATACTAGCAAGTGAGTAGCCAGAAAATAAAAATACCCCCACTTGAAACATAATCTTAAATCAGATTGAGCAGGCTTCCGGAGAAGAGTTCTTTTCACTCTCCTTCCTTCCATCGATCTATCCATCCATTAATCTTTCTATCTGTTATTCCATGCATCTGTCCAAACTTTCACCTTTACATATACCCACCCATTGCCCCATCCATCTTTTCACCCATCAATATGTTCATGCATCCATCTATCTTTTAATCATCCATACATTCACTCTTCATTCTTCAATACTCCTATCCATGCACACTTTCATCAGTCAATCCTCTCACTCCATCCAGTCATTCATTTACCCTTTAAACCTACCATACACCTTTCTTCCATCTTTCCCTTCACTTTTCCGTCCTTCTGTCATCCCTACTTTCGACTTCCGTTCTTTTTTTCCCTTTGTATCTTCTCATCTTTTCTCTCATCCTCACTTTTTCAATCAAGTCTATCAGTCATGCACATTGTTTTATAATAATAATAATAAGGGAAATTTCTAAAGCGCCTGGTTACGCTATGAAGCGTGTCCCCGCGCTAACTGAAAGAAACAGACTCAAACAGAAATAAGGAGTGGACCCGACTACCTTGAAAAAAAGGTGTGTTTTTAGTTTCCTCCGGAAACTAAAAACTGGTTTCCGATGGATCCAGACGGAGATCGAGGGGTAGAGCATTCCACCTCTTCGCCACCAGGTAGCGAAAAGATCTTCCTCCCATACGGGCCCTTCTCACTCTAGGGACCTTTAATAGGCCTCCATGTGAGGAGCGCAAAGCGCGAGATGGAGCATACCTGGTGACTAGGTTCTGGAGAGGTGCAGGCGCCTTCTTAGCAAGAATGCGGTGACAAGTACATAAGGGATTTAAAATCAACTCTGCTCCTTACCGGCAGCCAGTGGAGGGTCTGAAGGGCAGCTTTGGAGCTCGATCTTATTGGAAGCTTTAGTATGAGGCGGGCTGCAGCATTCTGAAGCACCTGTAGGCGATTGATTGCCTTACAGGTTGCTCCCAGATACAGCAGATTACCAAAGTCCATGCGTGCTGTGACTAGGGCATGCACCAGGGTTCTGCGGGCGGTCATGGGGAGGCGAGCTAGGACCTTCCGTAGACTTTTTAATACACTAAAACAGATGCCCGTCACCCTGTCTATCTGGGGCCCGAAAGACAGGTCTGCATCAAGCCAGACCCCAAGATTTCTTACTTCATGTCGGGGTGTTGGGGCCTCACCTAGGCATGGGGGCCACCACACCGACGACCAGACAGATGGGTTCCCCCCCACCACGAGCACCTCGGTCTTGTTGCCATTTAATTTCAGGCAATTTGTGGACATCCAGTTTGCAAGATCTTGCATGCAAGCCCTGAAACTGTCCATGGCAAGGCCGGGTGCACGCGAGAGGGAGACAACCAGCTGCGTGTCGTCGGCGTAGGATACAATTTGCAATCCATGACCAACAGCAATCGGAGCCACTGGGGAGACATAAAGATTGAAAAGGGTTGGGCTCAGGGACGATCCTTGAGGAATGCCCTGACCCAATCCTATGTCTCTGGAATAGTGGTCACCTTGGCGGACTTGGAAGCTTCTTCCAGTCAGGAAGGATTGGATCCATTGGAGTGCGGCTCCGGTTATTCCTCCGCTATTCAGACACTGTAGCAAGGTGGAATGAGCTACAGTGTCGAATGCCGCACTCAGGTCCAATAGGATGAGGGCCATAGTATGACCCTCATCCCTGCCGTAGGGTCTCCACCGCCATCAGGAGCGCCGATTCCGTTGAATGGCGAGGACGGAAGCCAAATTGGGTGTCGTGCAATAAGGCAGCTTTGTCCACAAAATCCATTAGTTGGATTTAGTCTCTCTCTCTCTCTCTCTCTCTGCATTCTCTACTATTAATCTTTTTTCTTTGTGTTCCTTTCTCGGAGCATGCCATCTGAAAGCGCGCAACCCTCTCTCGTGGTATTTGGTAGCAGTGCTATGTATAGCATTTTGTCTGCAGACATAAGAGGCCCATAATCAATTAATGAATGTTTATGATCCAGTTCACCAGCTTATCAGTCAGTTGGAGCCCCTTTCTAAGCTGCTACAGGTGGTGGGGGGGGGGGGGAGAGGGGGGAGGGGGTGTAGGTAGAGTGGGGAAGTTAGTATCCTACGCCCTTTGCAAACTGTGTGTGTACCTAGACACCCATAGCTCCAAGAGGCAATGGAAATGGTGTTCTACAAAAATGTGTTGGTAACTTAATAAATTATACTACTTTGGAAATCCCTGTAGTGAGTAACTTTTGTAACACTCAGCAAGATTTGCGAACTGTAAAACCATTAGATTTGTAAAATTAGATTTTTTTTTTAGTCTTGCAGTTTTCTAATTTTTATTCTCAGGGTAAAGTTGAGCGTACATTAACTGAGTTATTCAGAAGTGAAAAAGACCTCTGCTCGACATTTTATCTTCTACCTAGGCACATGAATTTGAGGCCCAGGGAATGGCAGTGGATAACAAACTTTCTTGGAAAACGCAAACATCGATGAAACGCCCTTTTGGTTGTTTTTTGTCAAAGAAGTTTTTATTGATTTTTCAACACAAACTCAAGGCACAATCCGCCCATTATCCTACGCAGGGGAGAGATGACTACTAGTCAGAATGATGATACCTGACAAAAGAACCCTGTTGTGCGTGTCGACGTACCCCAATCACAACTCGTGGCTCAACTGAAGGATACAGTTTCTAAACCGTATGGGTACATAGGGCAAACATAGAGAAGAACGTCAGCGGGAGCTTGTGGTAACTCTGTCTGTCTTCTCTGCAGGATTCAGTGTTCTTACCATTTCCACCGCTGAAACATAGTCCCAGTAGATGTGGGTATAGCGGAACTCTCCCTCTAGGGGCTCAAAGTTAAATCAAAACTAACAATCATACAAAGAGTTAACCAAAGTAACTAAAAAAAAAACCACCACCCCCCCTACCCTGGTGGTGGCCTCAGAAACCCTGGAATGGGCCCACAATAGTGGGGCCTACTCGGAGTTGGAAAAGATGTAGAGCCCTAACTGTAGCGAGACAGACTGCCGATGGGAGACCCCGTGAAAGGAAGGAGACCAATGGACCCCACTTAAACTCGAAGTTCTTGAAGTCATCCTTAAAGATGTCAGACATCCGCTCTAGGCTAAGCAGGTTCCAGAGGCGGGAGTGCCACAGGGAGATCGCTGGCGCTTCCTTCCTTTTCCATGCCGCCGCTATAGTAATCTTGGCCGCCCCAATACACAGCCACATTATCCTTTTATCTGCCCTGGTCTGGTGTTCTAACATAGGGTCTCAGACGCCCAGAAGTATTTCAGCCATGGATGTCGGGATGGGGGTACCCGAGTATGTCTTTCACCTGAGCTAAGATTTCCTCCCAAACAGGTCGGATGGTTGGGCAGTCCCACCAAATGTGTTGGAAGTCTCCGAGTAATCCACACCCTCGCCAGCATCTATCTGAAGAGCCCGGGAAGATTCGAGATAATTTGGAGGGATATAAGTACCAGTCCAACATTGTCTTTAAATGGGCCTCTCGCAGATCTGTGGATTGGTTAAATTTAAAAATGTCAGACCACAAATGAGCCCACTCTTCGTCAGTTATGTCCCGTTGAGCCAGCCCCTCCCACATGGACATGTACCTCGGCCGGGGGGAGAGTGTAGTGGACAGCAGAAATTTGTACAGAAATGAAATAACCCCCTTCATGGAAGAAGATTTAACAAGGAAGGCTTCAAGTTTAGTAAGGGGACGGGTAGCCCCTTCGTGGACCTGGGGGCCTAATGCCCAATGTATTAACTGAGTATAGTGATAACACTCAGAATCTCCTACTCCATAGTCTCTCTTACAGTTATCAAAAGCAAGGTGATCATAGTTGTGGAACAGGTGGGTCAGGGCTAGGCAACCCGCCATGAGTCAAAGGGTCCCTCCTGAAGGGTCGGAGGGAACGCTGCAGTGAAGTGTAGTGGTGTAAACGGTGAATGGAATATAGTACAGCTGTCATCCTTCGTCACAGAGTCCCAGACTCGTAGGGTGGTACGAGTAGGGGTGCTAAGGTAGGCGTTTTTGGGTCTGTCATGTTTCTCCCGCCAGACTAGGTCCCATATCGTCCTGCCAGCCACACTACGGTCCATATGGGAGGTTTCTTGAAAGTAGCCCGTAGCACACTATAAATCAAATGTCGATGCAAGGAGCGTGTCCACTCCTATGAAAAACACGGGACCCGAGGTCGGACAGGGTCCAGTGCGTGAAGAAAATTGCGGGCTACTCCTAGTCGGTCTGTTCCGGAACAGACCGACTAGGAGTAGCCCGCAATTTTCTAGGAGTGGACACGCTCCTTGCATCGACATTTGATTTATAGTGTGTTACGGGCTACTTTCAAGAAACCTGCGCTATAACTATAAGGTACACGGAGTTCTACATACCGACGTCTCGATTTGCTAGTAATTTTGGCCACTTTATAACCACAGCAGTGCTTGTACTCAAGGGGTATACCTGTGCTTGTTGCTTCGTGACCCTTGGTTTCTTTTAAAACCTGATCTCCTGGTCAAAGGGCCCAGCCGGGTTGGAATTATCACCGGCTGTGCGACCTCAACAGACTGACAACGTTTTTGGAAAGCCCTGAAGAGTCGCGGAATTCATGTTCCAACACGACAAAACACGTGTCGGCTGGCTTCTAAAGTATTAAACAAGGACACCCCAAGAAGATTCTGTGAGAAGTTGGCCTGATGTGCAGTGTTCACTATTCTAGTGATCACTATATATCAGTCCAAACAACCCTTATTGATGATTGGTTGTAAGTCAACCTTATAGACCAGCTATCCTAGTAGCATGGATACGAGCAGTCTAAGGCTAAGACTCTAGAGGGCGTGTTAAGCCAGCTGTTTTACCATCACATTACCCCTTGAACACCCAGTGAAAGGACACCACACAAGTTGTTATGAAAATAAACAGTGTATTTATTTATAACAAGACTACCCTGGCTCTTTATGAGACAGGGAGCTAAGCACACAACAAAACTCTTACGAAAATACTTAAGTTAGCACGTTATACACAAATGCCCGAGGGGCACGAAAAACCATATACTCTAAAAGTGGAATGCGAATTACTAGCAGGTAAGTAACAGTTCTAATAGGCTTTGGAATCGCTAGGACTGGACTAGGGAATCGTTAGATTACTACTAGGAGGCCCAGGGGACTCGGGTGCAGAGTGTGCACTCTCACGCGGGATGCGGGACAAAGTCTATGGAAGCTAGAATTCACAAAGTTAGTGTTCACGGGCGAACCCGACCTGGTAGGGAGAAAACGACAGTGGATCCTGACCCTTGGATAGTGAGGCTATGCTGGGACACCGGAGTGCCGAAGTTACCTAGCCCAGGGGCTGCAGCTGCATAGGTCTGAAAAGACGTCGGGGATCTCGTTGCCGGACCAGGAGCCTGGAAGGAAGAAGTTGCTGGCAGGCGACCAGTGAAGGAAAGTTCGTTGGATCCAAGCCTAGATCAAGGAAGAAGAAAACCTGAAAGCAGAGGGGACCAAGTTCTTGAATCACTAGCCAGTGATTAAGTGGGCACCAGGATGGCACCGGGCGAAGTCACCGCAGTCAGGTGAGTGGGCGCTGCTGGGCTCTGCAGTCTCTCGGACCAGGAGGCGTTGTCGGCGACCAGGATGGAGGTGCGAGCTGTCCCACGGAGGTTCTTGCTGTCGACGTCGCTGGACCCAGGATTGGGCAACAAGTCTTGGCAAATGCAAGGCCCACGCGGTGGACCTAAAATGGCGTCTTGGGCGGACCCGGAGGGTCCAGGGTGCTTCTCCGATGGAGGGAAGCAAGGGCCAGTCTGGAGCAACCAGACCAGCAGCAGAAATGTCGTCGGGCGTCGTCAGGAAGGCCACAAGCCAGCGGGCTAGTAGCCAAACAACGCGGTGAGCAGCAAAAAGCAGAAGGGCCCCACGCAGATCGTGGAGATGCTGGGGGGCTGCACTTCGGTGCTGGAGCTGCTCAGGGTGGGGGCTTCTCGGACCCCAAAGCACTCACCAGGAATTCACTCGGCGGGCTTGCTGGAAAGAAGTCGTGCAGTCTTGAAGATGGCCGGTCCCTCGAGGTCTCGTCACACCCACGAATCTCAGCGTGACTGATGATGCAGGTAGAGGTCAGAGGTGCCAGGGAAGCCGGTTCTCGTCGAGCTGGGCAGTCGGATTCCGGAGGAAGGACTTGCAGCAGACCGCAGTGTTCTTTGGATGGTGCCTGCGGATGCAGGGTGACTACTCCTTAGTCACAAGGGAGAAATCTTAGGAAGAAGTCTTGAGTTCCTTTCGTGGAAAGTAGTTTCAGGATTCAAAGATGATCTGATTTGGAAGGGGGCCAGTTCCTACCTTTATCCTGTAAAAAGGGGCTGGCACGCGACTAAGTCCTGCCCTAGGGGTGGGACTAGGAGGGGGGTGGTTACACCCACTTCCTTGGCGGGCTTTTCCCCAGCACAGGGTCTGGAGTGACCCTGGAACTGGTTCCAGCCAGCCTATGCACAGTGAGCACCGGGGTGCCACGTGCAGTCACCTTCCTCTAAAGCCCTGCCTACCTACAATACACAAAACCCTGTCTGGGACGGTGCTGGCACCGCCCCTGGCAGGAAACCCTTTGTCCTTATCTCCTGCTCTGGGAGGACTCCCAGCAGCAGGAGGGCAGACTTGTGTCTCGGTGGCAGCATCCATTTTGTGGAGCTGAGGCTCTGTTTGACTTTAACCGGGGTTAGGGGTTACATACATGTCGTGTCCCTCTAGAAGGGTGGAATGCTAACCCCGTCGCCAGAATTGGCGAGGGGTTAGTATTCCAATTCGTATGACACCTTACTCGACATGTTTTGATAAAGCGATACCAGAGTTGGCATATAACCGCGAGGATTATAATGCACTTAAGAGTATATGGTATGCGATATCATGGAAACGGCTAAGGGATGGATCCCGAAAGCCGCAGACAGGCTCAGCTCATGCCAGAGCACCATCTCACACGATTCCAAGCACTCTGCCTTCAGGATTGTTAAGGCCTGCCATAGGAGTGACTGATAGGAGATCTGTGTGTCCATTTTTAGGGTTAGATATAGGTATACTATATCTAAAGCAAAGGGTGATTACACCACCTTGCCCCAGCTGTCGTGCAGCCAGTTGTGTCAGTTTAGTTAGTCAGCCCAGGGGTGGCATAATACATGCTTCAGCCCCTGGGAGACTTCTGGGTACACCTCAGCCCTGGGTACAGGGACTTGGAGAGGGCCCAGTGCCAATTCAGTACCTGAGTACAATTTGGATAGAGAGAACAGCTAGGCTGTGGGTCTGATTAGCAGGCCCACAGCCAGGGAAAGTCGTAAACCAGTGCAGCAAAAAAGCAAAAATCTGGGTGATCATAGGATTGCAGACCCTACTCTCCTACAGATTCTCTTTCTGTTCTTTTCCTCTTTTTTTCCTCTAGTAAATTGTGATTTTGTATTTCGAGTGTCACACTACACACACTATTTGCTCTACTAGTATTTGAGTGCAGGGGGCTTTTTTCTTAATTATGTATTGGTGTGTTGGTCTCAACGCACTCATTTAGAAGGGTTATAGGGCTCTCCCTTCGTCCTCTAGCACCACTGCCCTACCGTTCCACTTGCTTCACTTACGTTAGCTGAGCGCCCAGTATTTCCCTTAAACTCTCTGAAAACCCTATCGTTTGTCTTACGGTCCATATGGAGCCTGTGCTTCTCTGACTCTTTCTGCGACCATTCGACCAGTACTCTGAGTTGTGCGGCTTTATAGTAGAGATGGAGTAGTTTCTGTCCTGTAACTCCAGTTCTGTAGTAGGGGTATCTCTGTTATCAGGTAGACCTACCTCCCCCCCCCCCCTCCCGCTGGGAGCGGCGCAGCAGAAAAAATGAGAAGCGGGCATGTCCTCTTTGCCAGATAAAGCGTAGGATGATTGCTTTTACACGTCTAAAGAATTCCCCTTCTAGTTCATTGGTAGCGCCTGAAATAAATACAGTAATTTAGGGAGAAGGGTCATTTTAATCGCGTGTACGCGACCCAGCCAGGACATGAAGAGAGGTATCCATCTTGTCAGCTCCTCTTGAATGCGAGTAAGAATGGGCGGAAAGTTGTCTGAGTACAATTTCTCTACTGTCGGCGTCAGTTGGACCCCCAGATATTGGATAGAGGAGACGGCCCATGATAAGGGTGTAATGGATTGGAGTTGATGGACCTCCTTTTGTGAGAGGGTGAGATTAAGTATATAAGATTAATCCAAATTGATTTTGAAGCCTGTAATCCTCTCAAAGCGTTCGAGTTTATTTATTTATTTATTGGGCTTATTGAGCGCGACAGCTACCCAAAAAGGGTTTCCCGGCGTTAAAAAGATACTGAATCAGGAGGGGAGAAAGAAAGACTCGGGAAATAGACATGGGTTGATTATTGGTTGAAAAGCCAGGTTTTAATGGCTTTGCGGAACTGAGTGTATCGAGTTTCCAGACGAAGGGGTTGCGGGAGGGAATTCCAGAGCTTGGGGCCTAGGAGGGAGAAGGATCTCCCTCCCATCCTCACTCGGCGTATTTGTGGGACGCAGAAAAGGCCTTGAGTAGAGGATCTCAGGCATCTAGCCGGCGTGTAGGTTTGCACAAGGGTTTGGAGGTATCTGGGAGCGTTTCCCCATTTTACTCTGTGCATGAGGCTAAGAGTTTTAAATTTGATCCTGTTATCGATTCTCAACCAATGGAGTGCCTTTAGATGACTGGACATACGTTCCCTCCTATGACATTTGCATACCATTCTGGCTGCAGCATTTTGCACCAGTTGAAGACGACGCAGGACTGCTTGTGGTGCCCCTAGATAAAGGACATTACCATAGTCTAACCAGGAGGTGATAAGTGCGTTAATTAGTCTTTTGTGTGTCGTCCGGGAGCATCCAAATGATTTTTCTGAGCCATCTCAGAATTGTAAAGCAGGTGGCAGTGAGATTGTTGACTTGGGGCTCCATAGTTAGGCCATTGTCGATGGTAATACCAAGATTACGGACTTGTTGCGACGGGATAGGTAGGGGGCCCATTTCTAATGGCCAATGTCTAGGATTCCAGAGATTTTGGTCTGGACCCACTATTAGGACCTCTGTCTTACTGCTATTAAGTTTTAGCAAATTGGTGCTCATCCAGGTGGCGATATTCCTGAGGCCCACCTGCAGGAGGGATGGTGAGTCATGGACACTGTTTGAGAGGGAAAAAACAATTTGCGAGTCGTCGGCATATGTAAACATATTAAGACCAGCTGCTTCAGCGATCTGGGCGAGCGGGGTTACGTAGAGGTTAAAAAGCAGGGAACTTAGCACCGATACTTGTGGCACTCCATAAGGGGAGAGATGGATATTTGATGCCGCGGTGCTAGAGGAGATTTGAAAAGTCCTCAATGACAGGAAAGATGCAATCCAGTCCAGTGCATTTCCTTTGATGCCCATGTTAAGAAGTGAATCAAGCAGTATGTTGTGGGAAATGGTGTCGAACGCTGCGCTGAGGTCAAGTAGAATCAGCGCAGCAGAGTCACCTTTATCAACCAGAAGGCGGAGGTTTTCGATCACTCCGAGTAGTGTTGTCTCTGTCGAGAAACCGGGACGGAAGCCCGATTGGGAAGGGTGCAGGATGTCATTATCCTCCGCAAACCTTGCAAGGTGTTCGTGGACATGTTTCTCCAAGATCTTGGAGAACACGGGCAGGAGGGATATTGGACGGAAGTTTGCCAAGATTTTCGGATCAGCCGATGGTTTCTTAAGAAGAGGTGAAACCATGGCATGTTTCCAGAGTGCAGGGACCTTCGCAGTGGAGAGGGATAAGTTCAGAGTTTGTCGGTAAACAACCTTTACAACGCAACTTTTACATCGCAGAGCATTTACAACGCAACCTATTACAACGCATTGCTCTGGGGGGAGCTCTAGGATAGGGAATAGGTTAATTTACTATCCAATAACCTTCCCTAGTGTCCACGGGGACTGGAGTTGGAATTGTAAATTAAACTATTCACTATCCAGCACCCCAAAGCACTATGCGTTGTAATACTTGCGTTGTAAAGGCATGCGATGTAAAAGCATGCGTTTTAATGTCATACATCCGAGTTTGACATATCACGGCAAGTAGTGGAGTGTCCAGAAGTCTGAGTATTGAGATCGGGAGGGGGTCGGCGGGTGAGCCAAATTTAACTTTCCCAAGGATGTCACGCAAACCCTGGACGTCCATCCTGGGCCACGATGTTAGGGGCTCATAGGACAGATGTGGTTGAAAGGAGATGTCCTCTATGTTCGGGCTAGGGTCATGCACACTCTTAGCTTGAACTGAGTGTTGTTTCAATATATCTTGGTGAATTGTCTCAATCTTCGTTGTGAAATATTTCGCCAGTTCTTCACATTGGAAACTGTTCAGAGGGAGAGGTTTGGCTGCTGTATTTGAGCCTGCTAGCTCTTTTACGAGGTTAAAAAGAGTTTTAGACTTATTTGCAGCTTCATGGATGGATTTGGCGACATAGTTGGCTCTTGCCGTGTTACAGGCTCTGTGATAGAGCTTGAGTTCGTTTCTGTAGCTCATGTTAGCTTCCGGGGAGTAATCTTTCCTCCAGAGGCGCTCTAAGCGTTTGCATTTGGATTTAGCAGTTTTTAGTTGCTCATTATACCATAGAGCTGGGGAGTTGTGAGGGGTAGATATTTTGTGAGCCAGGGGTAAGCAAATATCTAGGGCGTCCAGGAGCCATTTATTAATTTTGGTGGCTACGGTCTCGGTCTTCGATGACGAATAATTCATCCAGAGGGGCAGCAGTAAGGACGGACACGAAATGGTTTATGTCTAGTTTTTTCCAGATTCTTGTGGCGAGCTTGCTTGTCACGCTCGGGAGGTTAGAAGTCGTTTGATCGACTATGCTGAATTTTATTAAAAAGTGGTCTGACCAGTCAAGGGGCAGGGCAAACTGACAATATAGCAGGGGAAAGCTGGAGAAGATGGGGTCAAGGAGGTGGCCCCCTTTATGTGTGGAGCCCGAGTTCCATAAAGTGAGGTTCATGGTGGCTAGGTCATGAATAAGATTTTTTCCTGGTTTATTTGTTGGATATTTGAAATGAACGTTCAGGTCACCTAAGATGGATAAGTTGTTATAATTCACCCGTCCTGAAGCAGTCCAATCGACTAGTTGGGAGGCCCATGGTTGTATAGGGCCAGGTGGACGGTAGATCAGGAGACCCGTGAAGGTGAAATTCGGGTGAAGTTGGAGTTTGAAGAGGGCCATTTCGCAGGCAGTTAAGGGAATGGGTTCCCGAGTACATTGCAGCGATTTTTTGAAGATGACTGCTATGCCACCGCCAATTCTGGTGGTTCGGTCTTTCCTGACAATGGCATAGTTTGATGGTAAGGCTTCTGCAATGTCTGGACCTGAACTAGCGTGAAGCCACGT
The DNA here is from genome assembly GCF_964261635.1 of Lissotriton helveticus. Taxonomy (NCBI): domain Eukaryota; kingdom Metazoa; phylum Chordata; class Amphibia; order Caudata; family Salamandridae; genus Lissotriton; species Lissotriton helveticus. The sequence continues at coordinate 1,918,822,490 of NC_136063.1, forward strand.
CTCAGTGAGGAAAAGGGCATCTAGTGAGTTGTCGGAGAGAAGGTCAAATATGTCTTTTTTTATGCTTGTTGAGTGACCTGCAGTTCAGGCTGCCAAGAAGCCAAGTGGGTGCCGGCTTTCGGCCATTGGATCTCGGGCAGCAGAGCTGTGGGACGTCAAGTTGAAAATTGCATGCAGGGCATGCAATATGATTGTTCCTGTCATTAGTTAAAATTACACAGATGTGGTTAGCAGGGGGTCCCAGGGAGAGAAGCAGGTCGGGCGTGTAGATCTTAGCTGTAGGGGAGTTTCCTCCAGGGGCTAAGGGCCCTGGGCCCGGCCTGGCGCAGACGGGCTTTCCTTTGGCGCGCCTTCGGCACGCAAACGGTGCTCCCGCTGCGCTTCCGAGAGATGCACATTTTTTATACAGAGAGGGGGGCGGTGCAGTGAGGGCGTGGCCTCTCGCAAAAGGGGCGTGGCTTGTGGGCTGGCCGGGAATGGCAGCAAAAGGACTTTGAGGTATATCCCGCGGCAGCGCTGAAATCCGCTGCGCGGGTGTATTAGGAGCGCGGTGGAGCCCTCAAGACAGAGTGCAGTTAGAATTAAAAAAACAATTCACATACAATTCAAAGTGACACTTAAATAGTTAAAAAAGCTTTGCAGCGTTGCTCCCGGCTTCCGCCTCAGGAGATTCAGAGCTTTAAGTGGCGCTTTTGAATCAGCTTCCTTAAATAGCGAAGTCTAGGGGCGTGGCCTCTCGCAGAAGGGGCGTGGCTTGTGGGCTGGCCGGGAATGGCGGCAAAAGGACTTTGAGGTATATCCCGCGGCAGCACGGAAATCCGCTGCGCGGGTGTATTAGGAGCGTGGTGGAGCCCTCAAGACAGAGTGCAGTTAGAATTTAAAAAACGATTCACATACAATTCAAAGTGACACTCAAATAGTTAAAAAAGCTTTGCAGCGTTGCTCCCGGCTTCCGCCTCAGGAGATTCAGTGCTTCAAGTGGCGCTTTTGAATCAGCGGCCTTAAATAGCGAAGTCTAGGGGCGTGGCCTCTCGCAGAAGGGGCGTGGCTTGTGGGCTGGCCGGGAATGGCGGCAAAAGGACTTTGAGGTATATCCCGCAGCAGCACTGAAATCCGCTGCGCGGGTGTATTAGTAGCGTGGTGGAGCCCTCAAGACAGAGTGCAGGTAGAATTAAAAAACGATTCACACACATTTCAAAGTGACACTCAAATAGTTAAAAAAAGCTTTGCTGCGTTGCTCCCGGCTTCCGCCTCAGGAGATTCAGTGCTTCAAACTCAAAAGTTCCTTTTGTAGGTGCGGGATAGACACCATCGGGTCTGAAAGGGACAAGAGGACATCGTCAGCAAAAAGAGAGATCTGAAGGGATTCCCCGGTGAAGGGGAGGCCTTTAATCCCAGGGTTTTCTCTGACAGCAATCGCTAGTGGTTCAATACTAAGAGCGAACAGCAGGGGGCATAAGGGGCATCCCTGCCTATTCCCTCTGGAGTGTGTAAAGGGAGAAGATTGCACGCCATTCACCGAGACTTTAGACCGGGGGTTTCGGTAGTTGGCCCGAATCATGTTGAGGAATTGTGGAGAGAAGCCAAACGCCGTAAGCGTGGAGAATAGGAACCTCCAGTCAACGCGGTCAAACGCCTTTTCGGCATCCAACCCGATCAGAACCGCTGGGATCTTAAATTTGTCAGCCTTTTCTATTAAATGGACGATGCGGCGGGTGTTGTCGTGGGTTTGACGTCCCGCAATAAATCCAAACTGGTCTGGGTGAATAAGGAGCGGCATGAGGTCGTTCAGTCTCTTAGCCAGAATAGATGAATATAGTTTCGCGTCTATATTCAGGAGGGCAATAGGCCTGTAGGAGGCGCAGCGTGAGGGATCTTTCCCTGGCTTGGGAATTACTGAGATCACTGCCTCGGGCATAGAGCCAGTCGTGTCCCCGTCAGTGGCCATTCTATTAAAAAGCCTAACTAGGTGAGGGCTGATGTCAGATGAGAATGTCTTGTAGAAAATCGCAGTCTCTGATCGCTGTGAGTGTGCACAATGTCTGCCTGGTGGGCTTAAGCTTATGGGATTGTTCAATGGCCGATAGTTCCGCCTCAAGTAGTTCCCTATCTTTGGCCTGTTGTCTATTCAGGGCTGTGTTGAGCGCGATGCATTTACCCCGCAGCACAGCCTTAAAGGAGTCCCACGTATTGTATTCAGATGTGTCCTCCGGCCGGTTAAGGGTAACAAATTCTTTGATAGTTTCGCAGAGATGGGTGCACGATTCCTTGTCCCTAGCTAATGATGCCGGAAAGTACCATCTAGGGGGAGACGGGGCATTGCCAAACCAGTTGAGACAGACTGAATATAAGCTGTGATCCGAGACGGACATGGGGAATATCTTGGCCTCCCGGAGGCTGCCCTGCAGGGACTGGCTGGCGAAGATGTAATCCAGCCTGGAATAGGAGTGGTGAACATGGGAGAAGAAGGTATAGTCCCGGGTCTGGGGGTAAAGAACACGCCAGGTGTCCAACAGTCCCAGGTCCTGAATATGTCTTTGAGTGTCATTGGAAAATGAGCCCAGATCGGAGCGGCGCGTATGTGTACTATCAAGATCTGGTTGCCACACCAAGTTAAAGTCCCCCATAAGAACCAGCGGCCCCTCACCTTTCCCAGTAGGGTTTGCAGGAATCTCTTTTGCCCAGTGTTAGGGGCTTAGAGTGCCACAAAGGTGCAAAGCTTCCCTTTCAGGCGCCCCTTGACCATAATCCAGCGTCCGTCCCTATCGCTCTGCACCCCAATGGGCTGGAATTGAGTAGTGGACCGAAATAAGAGTGCCACCCCCCTATGCTTGGTAGAAGCTGACAACTTATAAATAAGCGGGAATTGTTTGTGTTTCAAACGTGAATCTCCAGCCCTAGTTAAGTGTGTTTCCTGAAGGGCCACTATGTCCAGGTGATGGTCAATTATATACTTCCAAACTTTCTGACGATTCTGAGGAATTAAGCCCCTTAACGTTCCAGGTACCTAGGGTAATCGGCATAGCAATATGGGAACCTCGTACTTCTCCGCTGTCTTACCAGCCATCACGCCCCAACCAGCCACCATGTTATCTCTCCAGTCTCTCGCCCATGGGTACATGAGGCGACCTGGGCTATGTAAAGAGCAGGAATCCTCCCAATGGTTGTTATTACAAAGGCCACCACCATACACCTCCCCTCGCTAACCCATACAAAAAACCTGCTGTAAAAGAACAAAACAAAGCAGCCACCACCATCCCTCCCGCACCAACCCCACAAAACTCAACGAAAGAAGAAACTAGAACTTTAACCCAGAATCAATGTTCTGTCGTAGCATGGAGCAAGTCTGCCCCCGCATGGACTCCTGGGGACAACAGGTCCTGGGACCCAGTCCGCACCTCACCATAGCGAGATCTCAAAAAGGAATCTATGAAACATAAAGGTCACACATTTTGCCCCTGGCTGTGCTGTCCCATATACAGGTCTCAGTCTTTAAGTCTATGGCCGCCACAGCACAGAGCAGTCTGAAATTAAAGGCATCATATCTCACCCCCTCTAGGAAAGGATCAGGCTCAGAGCTGTGTCATCAATACAGCGTGCAATAAGCATCCCCAGAAACACAACAGGAGTTGCCTACTGGAACCAAAGAAAGCCGGAACTTAACAGCTTTGGAGGAGTGTTGTTAATGGCACAAGGAAAACATAGCCTCACCTCCGTCGAGGCTCCGGAAGACCCAAAAACTCTCATCCCCGAACTCGATGGTCCGGGACCTGCCTATACCCCCCCGGGGGCCAGGCAGATGCTCATCAGTGGAGTGGCCCTCAGACGTCTTCAGCGTCTCCCTCTTCTCGCGTTCTGCGTCCAGGCCGAATTGGAAGCTGCGCCCCCGGGCGGGTCGCCAGGCGTCCCAGATGAAGAGTCTCCTTCATCTGATGGTAGGCCCAGAAGATGCAAACCATCCTTCAAGTCGGTGATGTGGCGTCTCTTGTTGTGAAGTTCAAAACTGCAACCGAAAGGATACGTCCATCTGTATTTTATCCCGTCTTCCTGGAGCTTGGTAGTGATACGCCGCAGCATCTGCCTGCGCGCCAGCGTGGATGGAGCTACATCTTGGAAGATGGCACAAGAGAAATTCTGAAAGGAAATAGTCCTTTGCCCTAGCAGCTTGTAGGACCGCCTCCTTGGTTTTGTAAGAGTGGAACTTTGCCAGTATATCGCGAGGCCTCCTTCGGTCGCCCCTCTGGGGGGGGGCCCACTCTGTGGACTCTGTCCAGCTTTATCTTGAGCACCTGGGGACTCAGGATCTCCGCAAAGAGGCCCTCCACAAAGGCCTCCAGGTCTGGCCCTTCTGCGCCTTCTTCAAGGTCTTTGATGCGGATGTTCTCCCGGCGTGCGCGGTTTTCTAGGTCCTCGGCCTTAAGCTGTGTCTGTTGAAGTTGCTCCTTAAGAGATTGGATGTCTCCCTGGCACTCTCCCACCGATTGCTTGTGTTCCTGGTATTGCGTCTCCAAATCGAGAACTCTGGTGCCCACGGAATCTACATCTTGTTGGAGAGTGGCCATACGTTCCGATAGGTCTGAGCGCAATTGGTCTATAGAAGACTTAATGTCCTGACCAAGCTCGGTGCGTAGCTCAGATTTGAAGTCTTTAAACATGGACAATAAATCTGTTTTTGTAAGGGCCATGGTCCTCTTCTCAGTATTGCCCCTGAGGGCTGGCCGGTTATCAGTGGTGGTAAAAAAATCCGACACTTTGCCAGTCCCCTTGTTTGTGCCTTTCTTCGGAGGCATAAGGATGTGGCCCTACAAGGCCCGGCCGCCTCTGGACTCGCAGGTGCACCCCCTCAATACTTAGCTTAGGCTCTGGAGTAAGCCCGTGTTCCAGCAGGGATCACCGATTTGCAATCTTCCACCATCCCGGGAAGCGCACCTTCCGGGCTGACATCCACTGGGGTCTGTGTGCTCCGCACTGTCGCAATGGTAGGAGGGGGGAGATCATTCTGGGCCCGTAGCTGCCAGAATTTATCAGCGCCGAGTCGGAAGGACTGCTGCACCCTCCCTCGGCCCTCCTCCGTCGTTGTGGCTGCCAGGCATGGTCTCGATCTCCACTAGAAGGGCCCACATGCCCTGGCCGCTGTCTGTCGCATGTTCTCGCAGCCCCACTGCTGTGTCTCTATAGGGGAATCTCCAGGCAAGGGGGAGCAAACCAGAGCCCCACGAGGCTCTCCGCCGTCTCAGGAGGTCCCACCGGCCACCATCTTAAGGTCAGGCAGCCGGGGTGATGGCCTCCAGAGTGCTTCAGGTAAAGAGCAGGCCGCTGCAGGTGGGTTGGGACTCTCCCCCGTCGCCTCCACTGCTTCCGTGACACCAGCGCTCCCCTCCGCGGCCTCAGATACTGCTGCTCATCGCCATCCGGCTGCCTCGCAGGATCGCTTGCCAGCCGCCATTTTGTTCCCGGGGCCACTCGCCGCCTCTAAAAACAGCGGATGGGAGCCCCCGAGACCCCAAGAAGCCTCCAAAGTGCTCTGCAGCGGTGCCTCAGGTCTTCCACCGCCGGGGGGTAATTCGTGGCAGTGATTCCATGCAGGTTTGCCGCCAGCAGAGCTCGCCAGGTGACGCGCGGACCGGGAGCCGAAGCAGGTCACGTCTGCTCGGCCATCTCGCCCGGCCACGCCCCCCTTTTTGATTTTTAACATTTTCATGAACTCCAAAAAGTTACCTTAAAATTCTACTAGTATAAAATGTATGATTAATGCAAAGCAGGACCAACACACGCCTTCTTATTTATTTATTTATTTTATTTTGAAGGTTTTATATAGCGCGAACAAGACTCTTGCGAGTATCGGAGCGCTTTACAGGTCATAATTAGAAGGCGAGAAACAGTATACAAAGAACAAACATAAAGAAAACAAATACAATGAATATATATATAGAGTTCAGGTGAATTTAGCCATGAGGATAGCTTTCACTTCTCTTTTGAAGGAGGCAGTGGAAGGGATCATTCTTGTTTCGCTGGGTAAGGTGTTCCATATCTTCGGAGCCATACCAGAAAAGGACCGGTTATACGTTTTTTTCTTGGCAAATCGTTGAGGATGTAGGAGAAGAGTTTTGGCACTCGTATATGTGCAAATCTAGAATTTGTTTTACACCATGAAGTTTACAAGGGAACTGTCTTCTGAGCAAAGATTAGAGAATGTTATGATTTAAGGCTGTTCAGATTTGTTTTATCATTTGCACTCGTTTAAAGTATAGAGGGATGTGAAGCGAGGGTACATTTTTGTTTTACCATAAATATGTTGCAGAAAATAAAGTTTATGCTTCAGTTGTAAAAACAAAATATGGATTTGAAAATGATTATAGTTCAGCACTCTGAAAATGTGACTTAATTCAAAATGTATTGCTTTTCTGATGATTATTTTATCTTTTTCAGCATATTTGTGTTATAAGTGAAAGTGGGAAGACGAAATACAAAGCATAAGTGATTTGTTCAGCTACTCCGTGATGCTCCAGCGACTTTACTTCACTGGTCTCAGCTTTTCACAGGCTTTAGCACACTCATTTGGATCCACGGATGCATCGACTTTACCACCATACGCTCATTGTAGTTTAAGGATTTCACCACCTTTTTGGTGTTGATTTTAGACACATTGTTAGTCATTCACCACATGTCCAAAACTGATTTGAGGCATGCATGATACAGATGCCAATCACTGCCTCATCGCCTGGTTCGGCTGCGCCTGATGAAAAACGCTGAAGTCCTCACTCATACTCCTGTGCTAAGTAGACTCTTCCCCATTAATGGAACCAAGAGTTCTGCGATTAAAATACGAGATATGGAGCAAAAGCCATATCAGAAATAAAGCCTTCTGGGAATGTTTTTATTAAAAAAAATTAATTTATTACATTTTTGTATTTTAATTTAGTAACGAATGCCAGTGTTTGCAGTTTTCAAACAATTATGCTGTGTGTAGTCGTTTAGTGTATAAAGTGCATCACGTATAAAAGCTCTCTAAATGTACTTTATTTGATTATCATAGACCATGGGATGCCTTGGTACTCCTAGAGTTCGTCTAATTTTCTTTTTTTTCTGCTGAGCACAGTAAACTGCTGAAGGTGTAACGACAAATGAATGTTAAATAAATGTAAACAGAAAATCCTACCCTACGTCACCTTTTTAGTTCTCTTTAGCCATCTAAAGTTCACATAAAATTTAGACCTCGGAATGGTTTTATTTAGTCAACTCATTTTACCCTCAGTATACCAATTTTGCAGATTATGTTAAATCAAATCTTCCAAATTAACAAGAAATTAGTTCAAGTAATCTTTGAGATCAGTGGTAGCCAATGCAGCTTCCAAAATATTGACTAACATTAGATACTTGTTTGCATAAAATACAATCATAGTTCTTAAGAAAGTTGGAGCTTTTTTAAAAATTGCACAATACATCTTTATTAATGTTTAGACGCACTTTAGTTGAGGATTATAAAGACTGACTCAGCAATTGAGGGTAACGGAGCCTTCGCCCAACCCCCCCACATCCCAGATGTTCCCTTCTGAGTCTCCATCCTTGACACCATTAACCAAATTGCACTATCTGTGAAGATTAGAAGTGAAGCAGTCCTCTATCCGTCTTGCTAACACAGGGAGGGACTTTTCTGTGGCCCCTTTAATATTATTGTGAAATTGTACTTGATTTTAGCACTGTGTAATTTAACTGTATTTCACTACTATTAATCTACTCTTTTAACTCCATAGCTCAGTGTTTAAGTAATGTAAAATTTTAGTTCTTGTGAAAGAATTTCCGGTACTAGTAAGAATTAGGCTTTCACTTTCCTTACCACTATTACAGCAGCCAAAAAATCGTAACTTGCAAAAACTTGAATATGCAAGAGACTTCTAGAGATAACTGCAAGTCACCTCGCACAAAAATGGCCAAACTGAGATTAAGTCCTATACGGAGACATGGTCATTTCCATAGCCTTCTTGCGTAGAAACAGTCCCTTCTCCATTGCAGTGTTCTGTTTGAAATTACAGCAATGCTAAAACATCGTACGTTCTCACTCCTGGGCCTAATTTTAAACTTGGTGAAAGCAGTACATGTGTCAAAAACCAGCAGATTGACTGATCGTCCTATTTATAGTGTATTAGATGGGCCATCAGCTGCTTTTTGACAGATATCCTGCATATACCAAACTGTAAAGCAGGCCCGCAGTCTTTCTTCTGATCATTGACTAAAAGAAAAAAAACATGACAACTGTGACCGTTGTTTACTGTACTCTATTTCATCCTGCAGTCATAACATTTTAGAGAAAAGAAAAGGAAACTTTTGTTACCATGAAAGCAACCATAAGGTGTCAGCACCCCCTTCAGGGGAGCCATGGGGCAAGCAGCTCCTACTGTGCCCAGCTGTGAGTTTTGAGGCCTTTTACTCTTGATGTCCTAGGCCCGCCTTACTATGGACCTTGAGCAACTAGGCCAAGTACCCCTTTACCACTTGACTCTGTGGTAGCGTGGGTCAAGCAGTCTAAGGTTTCTCAGGGGGAAGGTAGACTTAGAGTGAACAAAGGCTCGCAACTCTAAATACATTCAATAACAGCAACAAATGACTGTCAAATACTTGCTTTATACGAAAATAAAGTGAAACATGTTCTGTACAAACAGCACCCCACAGCCCTCTGAGGTCAAGGCTCTAGCGTCCCCTAGTCCCAATTCCTTCTCACTAACAACAGTGGTCATTCCCCATTTGCTATAGGCTACATTCAGGTTAAGCACCACTAGTATTTTAAAAAATATATTTGTATTGCAGTTTATCAAATAAAGCTAACACAAGGAGATGATGGACAGAGCGCTGAAACTTTTTAGACACTCACCCCCAGTCACAGATTTGGGTTGAATCCATCATCGTTCTTTAGCTCACATCTCCACCTCAGTTCAGACCCAGCTATATGCAAATCAGTCTTGACCCTGTGCCTCATGGGAACAGTCTAGCCCGAGCTGCCATGCCAGGTCTTCCCTGACCAGGAAACAATCATCCTGGGACCTGTTTCGGGGTAACACCAATCATCAGCCAGGCTAGCTTGAATCCAGTGGCAAAGTGAGCAAGGGACCCTCGTCAAATAAAGAGCTCTGCTTACCAAACCTAGAAAGGCAGGTGTGCACACATGTGCGAACATTAATAAAAACAACATAAAGTATTCAGAACATCAGATTAAGGCTGATGCAGCAGCTCAGTGTTGACCCATTACAGAGGCGTAGAGCAGGAGGCGCAATCCCAGGCAGTAACTCAGTGGTCCTCTGCCACACCCATCTCTCATACATCTAGGGAACAGGCAAATGCTGCTCTCATATTCAGGTCCTCAGCATTTCAGGCAACAGATGCAGAATCAAGACACAACTGGCATATGGCGAGGGAGCCACAGAAACCACCTGCTCAGTCCAAATCTTTCCCTGAGCATCTGTTCTGGGGTAGGCCACTAAAATTGCAACTCAGGCAGGTTTAATCAGAACCATAAGCACTCCCCTATGCTCCTGTCTCCGCAGCGCCACCCTCTTACGATCCGTCCATTTAGACCGCTCTTGCACCCCATTTTACTATACAGATCAGGGCCACTGGCAGATTTCCAGCTCATTGCTATTTGCTGTTGGGCAAGGCTTAGCGTTAAATCTGCAAACTTGCCTGTCACCTTTCGGGCCGTGCTTCGATTATGGAGGCCCAACAAGCACAGCTGTGGGAAGCAGTCAAAGTGTCTGTCTGTGCCACTTGCTCACTTTGCCACTGGATTCAAGCTAGCCTGGCTGGTGAGGGCTGTTAGCCCGAAACCAGTCCCATGATGCTTGTTTCCGTTCCAGGGAAGACATGGCTTGGCAGTTCGGGCTGGACTGTCCCATGAGGCTCAAGTTCAAGACTGATTTGCATATAGATGTGTCTGAACTGGGGTGTCGAATTGAGCTAAAGAACGATGATGGATTCAACACAGATCTGTGACTGGGAATGAGTGTCTGAAAAGTTTCAGCACTCTGTCCATCATCTCCTTGTATTTGCTTTGTTCGCCCTAAGTTGGCAGGGTATGCCCAGACTTGGGTCCCTTGCTCACTTTGCCACTGGATTCAAGCTAGCGTGGCTGATGAGAGCTATTAGCCGGAAACCGGTACCAGGATGCTTGTTTCCGCTCCAGGGAAGACATGGCTTGGCAGTTCGGGCTGCACTGTTCCCATGAGGCACCAGTCAAAACGTATTTGCATATAGCTGTGTCTGAACTGGGGTGGCGAAGTGAGCTAAAGAATAAGGATGGATTCCACCCAGATCTGTGACTGGGGGTGAGTGTCTGAAAAGTGTCAGCACTCCGTCCATCATCTCCTTGTGTTTGCTTTGTGCCCTGATATATAACTTTGCGTACAGTACCCCAGTATGGGAACAGCACTGAGCAGGCCCATACCATATTAAAAACCCTGTGTCTGCATGGCATCGGGAACACGCCAACAAAGCCCTTGGGGACATGCCATGAATACACAGAGGAGTGAAATACGCCTGGTGCAAGAAGTAAAACTGTTTAAGTTTAAATCTAGCATTTCAGGACACCTTTGAGGTGAACATCAGGGTTGTCTTGCAGGTTCAGTCACCGAACATGTGACCCAGATCCATCGCCCAGAGTTGGTGCAGCTGAGACAGTACCCCCTTTCACAGAGCCCTATAGAGAAGCATGACCACCTTTGTTTTCCCAATAGAGCAATAGATAACCAAGGCATTCACGTTCCAGACGTTACGCTCGACCCTACCCAGTAGTGCCCCACCAGGGCATCAAACGCTCCCCTCGTGTCCAGGAAGGAGCTAGCTCCACCACCCGCAAACAGGTCACCAAGTATGGTGAGCCCCTCCACAGTTGTAGACCAGCCGAGCATCCCGGGCACTCCTAGTACCAAACAATCTTCAAGGGGAGCGCTGAGGTTTACGGTATTCTGGTGTGCATCCTCTGCAATGTTCTTGTTTACACATACAGTGCCGTTCTAACTAACTCATTCTCATCACAAACCATCGGGGCAGGGGTAGGTCTCCCCAGAATCAGAGTCAAAAGTGCTCTGTAAGGTGTTCCGCACTCTGTGACCCACAGCATCAAACCCCATTGAGATACCTACTGTAACTGGGTGGCTAGATAGTAAAGCTCAAAGTGTGGAGCAGCCATACCACCCTCATCCACCGCCAGTTGTAATTTTTCGCAAAACCACTGTGCGTCTCGAGGACCCCCAATATAATATAAAAAGGAATCTATCCAGTCCCTGTAAGAACGCTTAAGGGAGTTCCACTGGCAGGGCAGCCAACAAATAAAGGAGCCGCGGCAGGGTATAAAGGTCACCGACTGCTGCAGGGCAGACCTAGTCAGGACAGAGTTCCTTTTAAGAGCAGCTCCGCTGATCTATAGACAGCTACCTCTAAGTAACATGTCCCACAGCAGTGGAAAGCTGAACCTCCGCCGGGTCGTAGTTCGTAAATGTAAATGTAGAGGTACTTGTATAGCACACAACTACCCGGAGGCATCTCGGCGCTTGTACGAATACCGCTGAGGAACCCTTCCTGGCCTTTCCCTGTGAAGTTCCCACTCCTGGGCACCCCCAAAATGAAGCCAGGCGCATCCTAGCGTTGTTGGGGCCGTTGTGGATATTAAGCAAGCTATTGCCCAGAGTTGCAGAGTGGGACCCATGATTAGAATAGGCACCGAGGCGAGAATTAACAGGTCCGAGGAAATTGAGCCCAAGACCCGCCGAGGCGGGAATTGAACCCTGGTCCCGGGCCAGACTTCTGCATCAGGGTCTGCCGCTCTAACCATTGAGCCAAACTTCTCCACTAGGTGGAGGACTTGTGCCAGTTTACCCGAAGGCCGGAAAGTAGCCCGAAAGACGACAGAGCAGTCACTGCTCCTTCTAAGGCAGAGGGCTCACAACGCATAGACAGCAGTATGTCTTCTGCATAGAAGTATATCGAGCACTCAATTGGACTAAATGCCTGTGCATACTTCCTGAAACAAAGGAACATCAACGAACTGGAACACTCGGCCATGTAACTGACCATGATACAGATATGTCTAAATAACAACATCTTCTTCAATCATGATATCTACCACCAACAGTGCGGCTGAGTCATGGGCATCTCTTTCCCCCCCCCCCCAATTATGCCAACCTCACCATCGGATGGTGGAGAAGGAATTAGCTTGGGGACCACAAAACAGCATGGCTGTCGAGAAAATAATATTATGATCGCGATACATCGACGATCTGTTCCTGATTTGGAACGGCACCAAACAGGAATTCACGGAGTACTTCCACACGCTGAACAACAATGAGATTGGTCTGTCTTTCACTTGCACCATGAGTCGCTAAAAAATAGACCTTTTAGACATCTCAGTATATATTGACGAAGGAAAGATCCAAACTACATTATACAGAAAAAAGACGGCCACAAACAGCATCTTGCATGCCGAAAGCGCCCACCCAAAGCCATTGATAAGAAGCATCCCCTTTGGAGAATTCACCAGAATGAAAAGAAATTGTTCCAAGGAAGAAGAAGCAACCAAAGAAATCCTCAAAAGTGCAGAAAGACTGAGGAGAAGGGGATATAGAGAGAGAGATTTGAAGGCAAACTTTGAGAAAATTGAGAACAAAACCCGACAGGAAATCTTGGTAAAAAACTTGAAGGTCACAAATCAAAATGAGACAAATCCACAGGCACCAAGATTAATAATATCTTACAGCAAAGAAGCCCACAAAATCAAACAAAGTGTGCAAAAATACTGGCCACGGCTACAACAAGATCATGATTTGAGGAATATAATCGGCCCAGAACCAAAAATAACTTTTAGGAAAGTACCAAATTCAGATTCAGATTAGCTTTATTCGATTTTTGTTACATAAAATCATAAAAGCAACATTTCATATATATATATACATACAGTTCATACATAATAAAACCTTTTGTTAAAACAGTATTAAATCAGTTTAAGGTACATTCGCTAATCATTAAATTCCGTTTTCTTAAAACATTTTTTAAAAATCCAGTCATCACCATGGTACAAGTAGCGTTTCCCAGTTGCTGCAGGCTAAGAAACGCAGGGCGACATTGCCGACAGGCACCTTGTTTCAGATACTGTTAGATCCACCTTTTACGCTCACTCTCATACAATTTACAAAAAAATACTATATGAAAGGTGGATTGCACCGATATACAGTCACATGGGCAAGGAGCTAGGGTTCTTGACCAATCATTTTTACTTGGGAATGTGACTAACTGGTGAAATAAATTAAACCTAAATCTTGTTAAAATGAATCGATCAAAGCCCAAGTTACATAAGGTCAAATATGGCTGGATTGTGTAGGTAGTCAGCGATAGTTGATGCTCACTAACCGTTTTCTTCCTCATCTCTCCTACACACCTTAAGAGTTCAAAATGAGCCATACATAGCCTCTTCAATTCAGACTTCGAGATGTTCATGATTGAGACTGGTTTGCTAAAGTATTCAGGACGTTGTATATCTATAAATATTTTCCTGATATACTCAAGCCAGGCTGGGCGCTTTACGTTTTCAAGGGCCATGACATCCTTTATTATATCCTGGTTTAGAACAAGGGCCTCTGAGTCCCATACTCTGCGCCAGAGTAGAACCGGTTGTAATTTAATCAAATCGGATATGTAGTCCAACCCCATTTCCTGATGGCAATTAAAAACTGAGGTACCTTTCGGGAGAGCTAAAAGGTATCTAAGGAAGTTATTTTCTTCAACTTGAATCGCCGATGTGTCCTGATACCCCCAGATCCCTGCCCCATACAATGCAACACTTCTGCATTTATATATATAAATCTTTAACATTATTTCAGGGGGGTTTTTGCCCAACTTGGCGGCAAAATTTCTTAGTGCTCCAATAGAGCGCTTAAAAGATAGGGTCCTATTCTTAATCTCGGGCCCCCAGGAGCCAGAGCCCTCAATTATGACCCCTAAGTATGGGAAAGTTTTGGTATGGAGTAGTTTCTGTCCTGTAACTCCAGTTCTGTAGTAGGGGTATCTCTGTTATAGTCATAATCTAGTGAATAGTCCCGCCCATGTGCGTGGACCCCGGAGCAATCAAAAATAATCTCTTACAGTGTCAAAAAATGCAGAAAAGCATAGACACTTAAGAGAGAATTTAAAGACAGATAATGCAGCCTAAAAAGGCTACACTGTCCAGTACTTCAACTAGAAATTCCACCATAAAATCCACAAAACAGCAAAAGCCTGTACAGATTTCCCTTGCTTTACCAGCAAAATCCCTCAGGAATGATAGAGAGAAGAACCTGGACAGACAAGCCCCATAGGCTGCCATTATGTGGCTCAAAACAGGATACTGTGCCTTTAAGAGAATCTTCCAGAACCTTCTCCCAGTATCCCAGAATGCATAGCAGGTCCAACTTAGATTCAGTTCTTTTTGAAGGCATAACACGCCAGACCTGTAGCATTCCATAAAGGAAAATGTCTCTCTCTCCACCGGGGAGGAGGAAGGGCGCTTATGACTATAACAGAGATACCCCTACTACAGAACTGGAGTTACAGGACAGAAACTACTCCTTCTGTAGTAGGGGATCTCTGTGTATAGTCATAATCTAGTGAATAGAATGGCAAGCCCATCCCCACACCAAAGCGGCGGTGGAGAAAACAGAATTAACGCCACTACTGTGCGAACAGATTTCGCAGCGAAGCCTGCCTAACCTGAGCGTCTGCCCTGGCATCAGTGTCCAGGCAGTAATGCTTAGCAAAGGTATGAACCGACTTCCAAGTGGCCGCCTTGCAGATTTCTGCAATCGGAACATTACGGAGCAACGCTGTCGTGGCAGCCTTGCCCCTGGTGGAATGAGCCTTAGGCTTACCTCCTACGGTCTTATTAGCTTTTTGGTAACACAGCTGTATGCAGGACACAATCCACCTAGAGATAGACTGCTTAGAGGTCGCAAGACCCGTCCTGACAGATCCATAATTGATGAACAATTGGTCTGACCTACGAATATCCCTGGTTTTATCCAGATAAAATTTCAACACCCTCCTAACATCCAGGGAATGCAAAGACCTTTCCGCTGGAGATGAAGGATTCTGAAAGAACGTAGGTAAAGATATAGTCTGATTGATATGAAAATCAGAAACAACCTTGGGAAGAAACTTAGGGTGAGTACGCATAACAACCTTAGCAGCATGAAATACAGTATAAGGTTCTTGGCAACACAACGCCTGAATTTCACTCACCCTGCGGGCCGATGTAATGGCCACGAGGAACGCCGCCTTCCAGGACAGGTGCTGCATCGAAGCCTTATGAATAGGTTCAAAAGGCTCCTTCATCAATCTGGACAGCACCACATTCAAGTCCCATGAAGGCGAAGGAAGCCGGACAGGAGGGAACACTTTCTTCAAGCCTTCCAAAAAATCTTTGATCACAGGGATCTGAAAGAAGGAAGTCTGTGAAGGGCATTTCCTGTAGGCAGTCAAAGCAGCCAGATGAACCTTAATGGAATGGACATTAAGGCCAGACTGCGCCAAATGTAGCAGATATGGAAGGATGACATCTTCCTTGCATGTCGTAGGGTCATAGTTCTTAGACTTGCACCAGATGCAAAACCTCTTCCACTTGTAAGCATAAGAAGTCCGAGTGGAAGGTCGCTTAGCCTCATTCAGTATGTCCATACAATCCGCTGGGAGATTCAAATGGCCATATTGCACTATTTCAGGAGCCATGCCGCCAAACTCAAAGACGAGAGGTTGGGGTGCACCATCCGCCCCCCGAACTTCGTGAGAAGGTCCGGCCTGCACGGCAGCTTCATGTGAGGAAGGAGAGACCGGTGAAGCAGGTCCGTGAACCACCACTGTCTGGGCAATTCCGGGGCAATCAGAATCATCTTCGCCCTGGATTGGGAGAGCTTGATGAGCACCGCTGGAATCAGGGCAATGGGTGGAAAAGCGTACAGAAAGCTGTTCGACCAGTTGATCCATAACGTGTTCCCCAGCGTCCCCGGCTGGAAGTACCTGGGGGCGAAGTCTCGGCATTTGCTGTTTTCGGCGGTGGCGAACAGATCTACGTCTGGAGTGCCCCACCTTGCGAAGACTTCTCCTAGTACTTCGTCGTTTACGACCCACTCGTGATTTTCCTGAATCAGTCTGCTCAGCTCGTCTGCCTGAACATTCTGCACACCTGGCAGATGAGTGGCCATTATCGAGAGTCCTCGAGCCAGAAGCCAATGCCAGATCGCCTGCGCCTCCTGAGACAGAGTGCGCGATCTCGAGCCCCCCTGCTTGTTGAGGTAATACATCGTGGTCGTATTGTCCGTCTGTACAAGCAGAGAGTTGGTCCGGAAGGACGGTTGAAAGGCCTTCAGCGCCAAGTGAACAGCCCTGAGTTCCAGGAAATTGATGTGGTACGTGGACTCCGACGGGGACCACGTCCCTTGAATCTGCAGATCTCCGGAGTGCGCTCCCCATCCCAGGAGAGAAGCATCCGTCACGATAGTCTGAGTGGGAATGTCCTTGTGGAAGGGAACCCCTCTGAGGAGATTCTCCGCTGAACACCACCACTTCAGAGACTGAAGAGAATGTAGAGACAGTCGTATCTTGTCGTCCCAAGAGCCTCTCCTCTGGTCCCACTGATCCTCCAAGCACTCCTGCAGCGGTCTCATATGCAGCCGTGCATGTGGCGTCAGGAAGATGCAAGAAGCCATCGATCCCAGCAGAGAAGACACCGTCCTCACTGTCGTGGATGGAGCGGACAGGAGAGCCTGAGCCTTCCGAAGGAGTGATAAACCTCGCTCTTCCGAAGGAGACACGCTTGCCGACTGCGTATCGATGGAGGCTCCCAAGTACTGGATGCACTGGACCGGAGTCGGGACAGACTTGGACATGTTGATGTGCAACCCCAGCTTGTTCAAGAGAACGCACGTCTTCTGGAAGTGTGCTTGAGCTTCCGCGAAGGAGGAGGCCTTGATTAACCAATCGTCCAGGTATGCGTAGACAAACACCTTGTTCTTCCGCAGGTGTGCCGCTACCACTGCCATGCACTTCGAGAACGTCCGGGGCGCAGACTTCAGCCCGAACGGAAGTACCGTGTACTGATAGTGATTGGTGCCGACTTGAAATCGCAGGAACTTCCGGTGTTTGTGTGCAATGGGCACATGGAAGTGCGCATCCTGCAGGTCTATGGCGCAAAGCCAGTCTCCCCGTTGCAGCTGAGGGTAAATCTGATGCAACGACAGCATGCGAAACTTTTCTCTGCGAATCCATTTGTTTGCCTGTCGCAAGTCCAGAATGGGCCTGAACTAGTTCTTGTCCTTTTTTCGGACCAGAAAGAACCGGGAGTACAGACCTCTTCCTCTTTGAGACAGAGGTACATCTTCTATCGCCCTTTTCCTCAGAAGGATGTCGGCCTCCGCCTGGAGCTCGCGCAGTTGATACTGCGAGCTGACCGGAGGAATCGATAGAGGAGGGCTGATGAACCGAAGACTGTATCCATTGCAAACAATATTCAGCACCCACTTGTTCTGAGTAATTTTTCTCCACTCTGCCAGAAAAAAATTGAACGCTTCCCCCCACCGGAGCGGGTAACGGATGAAGGGGAAGTAACCGCTCAGGGGCGAGACCCAGCCGGGCCCTTGTTCGCGGTAGAGGACTGCTGTCCACCTCTACCCCTCTGACGTTTCTGGAAGGGTCTTCTGTATTGCTGCTGCTGCTGTTGTTGCCCAGAAGACTGTACTCTTCCTCTACCCTGCGACCCGAACCGCCGTTGGAACTGGCGGTAGGGTTTCTTTTCTTTCGGCTTCTCCAAGCCCACAGCCGTCAGGGTTTCAGCCTCGGCCTTCATCCTGGCCATTTCGTCATCTGCGTGTTTCCCGAAGAGGGTGTCACCGGAAAACGGCAGATTAGCCACTCGTTGCTGCGCTTCAGGCTTGAGCGACGTCAGCCGTAGCCAAGCATGGCGTCTCTGATTGATACCGTGGCAGTATCCATGAGCGGCCAGCAAGGAGATATCCGCCGCGGCACTGATGGCCTGGTTCGAAACCAGCATCCCTTCCTGGACGATCTCCATGAAGTCCTCTTTCCTGTCCCGCGGGACAAGGTCCGCAAACTGTTCCATGGAGTCCCACAGTGCACGGTCGTACCGTCCTAACAACGCCGAGTCACTGGAGGCCTTCATTGTCGTGGAAGACGTGCCACACGCCTTCCGTCCAGCCGAGTCAATCCAGCGGCTCTCCTTATCCGGAGGCACAGTGGAGGACGGGGAGATAGCATGTAGTTTCCGAGCCGCCGTCACAATCACTGAATCAGGCACTGGGTCCTTCCGCAAGAAGGCCGCGTCCGACTCAGGAGCCCTGTACTTCTTGACAAGCCTGGAGGGAGCCGCTTTCACCACCGCCGGCGTAAGAAATAGCTGTTCCGCCGGCTCGACCAGTCCTGGCACCAAAGGCAGTAGGGGGCGAGACAGGTGCTTCGTGTGCAAAGTCTCGAAGATCACAGAAGTTGTGGGCGTAGGGGCCGTCACCTTGATCCCCAACTTCGCCGCCCCTCTCAGGAGAACCTCCTGGAACGTGCCAATGTCATCTATCGGAGACACCCTCGTCTCCAGTGAATCCGACAATGTAGGCGAATACGAACGGGTCCCAGAGGCCGAATGGGACCTGGACCGATGCCTCCTATGGCGATGTCTGGATCTCGAGGAGGATCCATGTCCACTCCTTGATCTGTCCCTTCTCCCTGAGCGTGACCTCGATCTCCTGGGTCTGGGACGCTCTGCCGGTTTCCCCGGGTCGGACGTCTTGGGCTTAGGAGGAACCTTCGACTTCGGAGTCTTCTTCGGAGGTGTCGGAAGGTTGGGCATCGACACCGATCTCGGTGGAACCGGAGGAGGAGCACCCGGCACCGGGGCCTGTGGTCCTGACGGAAGAGCAGGTAGAGGAGGCAACGGAGGAGGCGTCGCAGTCCTCGGAGGAGGCCCTCTAGGCAAAGGAGGGGGAGGAGGCTGTATAACAGTCTTCCTTGGTGTATACACCTCTGAATACGCCGTTCCCGGCGAGCCACCATCCTGTTCTGACTGCGGGGAGCCCCCCACAGTCCTCGGCCTGTCCTTACGGCCCCCTGACGCGGAAGACCGGTGTTCAGACGTCGACCGTGGTTCCTTCGACGTCGAGCGGCCCTTCGGCGTCGACCGTTTCGCACTCCTCGGCGTCGACCGGCTTCTATGCCTCGACGTCGACCCCGACCAGATGGACGAACCTCGACGACGGTCGCTGGTGCCTCGACGGCGACCTCGACCGCCTCGACGGCGACCTCTTCGAACGCCTCGACATCGACCTCTTCGATCGCCTCGACGTCGACTTCTTCAGCGCCGGAGACCTCTTCCGTCTCGACGGCGGCCTCGACGACGAGGATCCCCTCGACGACGTCCTCGACGGCGAACGGCGGTGTCGCCTCGACGGCGAGCGCCGACGCTGGGCCCTCCGATGCCGTCCGCTCGACGGCGACGACGAGGAAATCGACACCGGGTTCGACGGCGGCCTGTGTAAGTCCCTCGACGGGCGACGTTTGCTCAACCCAGAGCCCTGGGGAGACCGGGAACTGGCCGTGGACCGTCCTCTCGACGTCGTGGTCATGGCAACCGACCCAGACGGAGATCTTGGACGTTTGCTGGACTTCCTGCCCCTGGGGAGCCCCCCAGAGGCCTCAGCATGGGCAGTAGAAGCCCCTCCAGACCCACCTTGAGCCTTCAGTCTTCTTTCTTCAAGTCCCTGAAGTCTGATCTTCTTCCTGTCCTTCAGGGTCCTGCCAGAGAAGCCTCTACAGATCACACACTCCTCTGGGATGTGGGAAGAGGGAAGGCAGAGGATACACACCTCATGGGGGTCTGACTTGGCCTTCTTCCTGGAGCACTCCGGGCATTTATCGAATAATGCAGGCATTATGGACAATAAAAGAGTGCAGAAAACCAAGAAGAAAGTCACCAAAGTACTTTAAAAGTACACAAAATCGAATTTAGTGAGAAAACACCAACAAAACCCTTGAAAAGGGAGAGCTCAATGCTCCAGGGTCCTGCTTGCAGGAGCCGGAAAAAAGAACTGAAACTAAGTTGGACCTGCTATGCATTCTGGGATACTGGGAGAAGGTTCTGGAAGATTCTCTTAAAGGCACAGTATCCTGTTTTGAGCCACATAATGGCAGCCTATGGGGCTTGTCTGTCCAGGTTCTTCTCTCTATCATTCCTGAGGGATTTTGCTGGTAAAGCAAGGGAAATCTGTACAGGCTTTTGCTGTTTTGTGGATTTTATGGTGGAATTTCTAGTTGAAGTACTGGACAGTGTAGCCTTTTTAGGCTGCATTATCTGTCTTTAAATTCTCTCTTAAGTGTCTATGCTTTTCTGCATTTTTTGACACTGTAAGAGATTATTTTTGATTGCTCCGGGGTCCACGCACATGGGCGGGACTATTCACTAGATTATGACTATACACAGAGATCCCCTACTACAGAAGCTCAATTACAAGTCCCGATGCCTTAAGGTTTTTACAACTTGCGCGTCCCTTCCCAAACCGCATCTCACATGATTTTTTAGCATTTATCATGAGACCCCTTTCTTTCATGAATTCAAGATATTTTGTTAGGGCTTTCTGCGCTCCCGCCTTAGTTCTCGCCATCAATACCGCATCGTCTGCGTACAGTAGTGATACAATTGGGTTACTTCCATACCTGGGGGAGTCTATTTTGCAAGCACCCAGTTCCTCAAGTTTGTTCGTATAAAGGGTAAAGAGAAAGGGGGCCAATACGCACCCTTGTCTTACCCCTTTTTCCATACTGAAGGACCCAGTGCACTCTCCCCTCAGTCCATATCTAACCTTGGCAGTTGCCCCTGTATACAGCTGCCTTAGGAAGAGTAAAATGGCAGGCTCAACTTCCATTTCCTCAAGAGTTTGCCACATCTTGGAATGTATCACGCAGTCAAAAGCTGCGGATAGGTCAACAAAGATGGCATATTGTTGTCCTTCTTTAGCCCGAGTGTATTTGGCTTGTAACAAAACGAGGTTTAGAACCTTCTCTACTGTACCCATCCCTTCACGAAAGCCATACTGTACAGGACTCAAAATATCGTGTTCCTCCGCCCATAGTTGAACTTATTTAAGACCACCCTCCCCGCCATTTTCATAAGGGAATCTAGTAAAGAGATCGGTCTATAATTTGATGGGGACTCCCTGTCCCCCTTTTTGTATATTGGTATAATAACCGATTCTGACCAGGTACCAATAAAACCTATTGCACAACAGGCCCGAAGAACCCAGGTACAGAGTGGGGCCCATAGATCTATATTAAATTTAAAAATGTCATTGGGGATCCCATCCGGTCCCTGGGAAAGTACCATCTATTCAAGATTCACTAGTAAAGAGTCACTTTCAATCTAAAAAGAAAATAACAATGAATTGGCTTGAGAAACAAAAAGTGGGCTTCAACAAATGCAACAGCTGTAAAGCCTGTAAAATCGCGATGAACAAAAAATGCATGAGATCCAGAAGGAAGGCTGATCCAAATCAACTCAAAAATAACCTGCACCACCCAGTTTGTGGTATATGTGATACAATGTAATTGCTAAATGATTTATATAGGCAGTACCATCTGCATGCTGAAAAAGCGTATCTTAGTCCATATAAGAGCAGTGAAAAACAAAGACCTATCATACGCAACGGCTAAACACGTCCTAAACTGTCAAGGTGGTGACTGGCGCAAAATAAGTTTCTTTGCCATCGATACTGTCGAACCAAATGAAAGAATGGAAGACCGTAAAAGTAAACTGCGACAATTAAAATCCAAATACATTATCCGTATGAGGACCAAACACCCGGGAGGGATCAATCTGGATGAGGAACGTTATGTCCACTTGTGAACATGAATAAGCAGACTGATAAGAACTAATTACATAAATTAACATTGCCCATCAAATCTGGTAACAAAAACAAAAATTAGGAAACATACTGTTTATAGGTGGTATATACAATACATCGGTGTGTTCAAACATGATTGTGTAAATTGTTAGCATAAAATACTCGGGCCTATACCCTAGACTCTGACAAACTCCAAAATCAAAACATATATGTGATGCATAAAATATGAAATATTTACTGTACAACTATTATGTACAAATACCTGACAGTACACAACACAATGTTTAGCACCGATGGCATCTCAGTTATGTGCAACCTGCTACGGGTAAGACATAGCATTACAAAAATCTATCACAAAGGTGCTCTGCATGCTCATAACATCAAAACTACAACTCCCAGAATTCTATGGGAGAATGTAATATCATGTGACTGCTTTAAATACAGATGGTAAAAGTAGTGCCACCTACTGTGAGAAAGGCCGCCAAGGCCAAAACGCGTTGGTGTGATAGACTTAGGATCTGTGCCAATGAATTAAGAGAAACGAAGTTCCTGTGTGCTGCGCAATTTGTATTAAAAAAGTATGTAAGCATATAGCTGCAGTCCCCAATAATGCCCACCATGTCGTACAGTCATTGAGAATAACTAAAGCTAGAACAAATAAGAGTGGGGATATGGGGGAGCCCTGCTGGGTGCCCTGCCCAACTGCGTACACATCTGATCAAACTGACCCAGTCCTATTCCTTGCCACCGGCTTGGTATACAACAGCTTGGTCCATTTAACAAAAGGTAGCCCAAGCTCCATCTTGCAAAGTAGCATACAAAAACTTCCAGTGAAGAGAATCAAACACTTTCCGATTGTCAACAGATCATACAAAGTGTTGTGGGAGGCTCTCCTGCATGCTCAGGATATGAATTCAGCTGGTGAAGATTAGACAGGGTGTTACGGATATGTATAAAACCTGTCTGATTGGGCCGAACTAAGTCACCCACATATGGCCATGTCCTGTGTGCCAGAATCTTTCTCGCAAGTTTATAAACTGTTAAGCATAGAGATGGGCCGGTAGAGATCCACTAAAACTGGGTCTTTGTACTTCTTGGGTAGAGACACAATCATGGCCTCACGCAGAGAGAACAAACAGCCGTGGTGTCAGCTCCATTAAAAACGTCCACTAGCTTAGGGGCAAGGACAGCAGAATCAGCGGATTAGAATTCTATGGGCAACCTGTGTACCTTGCCCCGAGCATCTCCCTAATTGCATCTTGCTTCTCCTGCCCAGTAATATTAGCACCCCGTCGCTCTGCCCCAGAGGGATCGAGGACTGATGGGGAGGCATCCGTGATGTAACGTAGAACGTCCGGCTCGCTGACCTCAGGGTATAGCTCACAACAGTAGTGCATGAATGTCATAGTTCTTTCCTTGTGTGAACACGTCTTGGACCCCGAGATCTCGATTCTGAAGGATAATGTGCCCCCTTGTCTCTTCCTGTAGGAGCCAGGCTAACATGCTCCCCGATTGAGCCCTCTCTGCATGGGCTCTTGCAATATAAGTCCCGTAGTCCTATTGCAGCCAGCGCTCTACCTTCGCAAAGTTTCTACCATTCGGCGAACATCTGCTGCCTGCCTTCATGTGTCTTTCCCCGCTACTGCGGCAACCTATTAGGACCACCTCTTGCTGCCTAATGTACGAGTGTAGCTAGGTGCTCACCCCTATCTTGTTGGAGATAGTTATCTTGCACGACCACCTTTAGGGCCTCCCATGCAACTCCCAACGGCGACGCTGATTTCGCGTTGTCAAACCAAAAATTACTGATCCTCTCATCAAGCAAGGTCGGGAAAACTGGATCATCAAGCATGGCTGGGTCCAACAGCCAAGAAGGGATACAAGATCCGCGAGGCGACTACCAGAAAGTGCATAGCAAGGGAGAGTGGTTGAAAAGAAGTCCTTGCCAGGTACTCCACATCCACCACCCTCATACTGCACCGCAACAGAAACCCCCTTCCAACCGCACCTCTTTGTCGTGTGTGCCTGCCTGAAAGGAGTAAGCCCGGACCCCAGGGTTTAGTGCTCTTCAGCAACCAAGTTCCCAATGCAGCACAAAAAGCCTCTGCCAATTTATGCACGGGTGCCAAGAGCTGCGGAGGGTGGAACCTGTCCAAAGTTAGATCCGTCACGCAATTGAAGCCCCCGCACCCCAGTATCCTCAAATACGGCAGGATTGTCAGCAGGAGTATTCTGGCGTAAACATTAAGCAAGGCAACATCCTTGCTGTCTTAACCAACCATCACTAGCACATACTGGCCCTCCGAGTCAATGACCACCTTATGCAATTAAAAGGACACCGCGGGCTGATCCAAATATGGACCCCATTTGCAGTGCAATACAGTTGCTCCTCCATCTCTTACAGAGTGCTCTGCTCTCAGAATACAACAGATGGGTCTTGTTAGACTTGGGCCTTAGGGCAGGTTCACCCCTAATCTTTTTGCCTTTATTTGTGACCCTGTGTAGTGATTTTTGGGTCTTGGCGCACTTTTTCCCTGTGTCCCAGAGTGAAAGTGCGTGCGTGTAGTATGGCTGGCCTGCCCTCCCATAGGAATGCATGGGGAATGTGTGTGCCCTGGTAGTTCCTGATGTGTGGGGAGTGCAGGCTCGAGTTTAGTATGTATGAACTCGTGAGAGTGAATGCTGCGCAATGGTATGTGCGGCTTGTATGTGTCTAGAAGGGAAGTGCTACTTCTGGACATTGATGTATGTGTGCAGTGAGGATACTGGAGCGTGATTGGCTGGAGCTGGCTGGCATGCCAGGCTCCAGGAAGTCTGGATGGGTCTGCCCGGTGGTGAGTGAGAGATCAGCATGAGTGATGTGTGGGAGGAGTAGATCTGTGTCCTGGATGGGCTGGGTTTTTCCCCACACAATGCTGGCTCCGCCCCCCTGTGGTTTGTCTAATGACCCAAGCCTCCCCAGTGAATGAAAGGGGTGGTTGGGCCATCAAGGGTACTCCCAAGCCAGCTGCAACTGGTTTCCCCCCACCCTGCACCTCCTAACAAAGGATTTCTCTGTATAAATATGGGGCTGTGTCCCCACAGAAGTTGTTCTACTTGTGGATCCTTGCCAGAGGGGGCTGTTGCTGCTGCTGGGGCCAAGAGGACCGCCACTTGGCTGTCTCCCTGCCTGGAGACCCAGTGTGCTGGCTCTGGCCCTGCCCTGCCCCTCTGCCTGCCTCCAGTCCCTGCTGGAGCTTTTGCTTTTGACTTAGAGTGCCTGGGGGCGCTCTTATTTGATTTATAGCGCTAGGAGCGCTTTCCTGGTGCCACAGCGCTCAATAGCGCTTTGCTGATATTTGTAGCGCTAGGAGCGCTTTCCTTTAGCCCCTAAGCGCTGGGTGCGCTTTATTTCTATTATAGCGCTGTGGAGCGCTTTTTGCCGTTTTTTTGGCCTAGCGAGTGCCTACCTCGCTTTACCTTTATTTTGAAGGCCGGTGCCACCCGGCATTGCCCCGTGGTATTTATTTGTTTAAGAGCGGCTGCCCACGCCGCATTGTCCCGTGTTCACCGCCGCAGCCCGGGAGCCCTGAAATCCGCTGCCTGTTGCGACCCGGAAGTCCCGCCTCCTGACCCCCCAGGGCCGCGCTGCCATTGGCGGCCCCGGCGGAAGTCAGGCGGAGGGAAAGGAGACAAGGCCAGGCGGGAGACGAACGAGGCGGCCGGTCGTGTCCCCGAGGCTCCCCGAGTGGAGAGAGGAGCCCCGGGACGAGAGGAGCCCCGCCCGCCCTGAGATAGCCGGTGAGTGAGGCAGAAGGGAGGGGCGCCGGGACACATTGTCGGTGTCCGCCCCCTCTCCCCCCGGTAGCGCGATCTCGCGCCATTTGATGGAGTGAAGCCACGAGGGCTTCAAAGCAGCATACCTTGGTTCTCTGAGCGGCCCCGGTTGGCAGAGGGCCGCTCCAACGTGGGCAGTATTCGTTTTTGAGAGCCATGAGGCTCTGAGGGGGCACTCTGTTCTGCGAGCCCGGCGAGGCTCATTG
This sequence comes from Lissotriton helveticus, assembly GCF_964261635.1. Lineage (NCBI taxonomy): Eukaryota > Metazoa > Chordata > Amphibia > Caudata > Salamandridae > Lissotriton > Lissotriton helveticus. Next base: position 1,918,848,423 of record NC_136063.1, read on the forward strand.
CCCCTAGTTGTTCTTTGAGCCCACGAGGCTCTCGCCCCTATTTAGTTAGAGCCCACAGGAGGTTCTGGGGGCATTTGATTAATTTAGAGCGCTGAAGCTCTACATTGCCTATTTTGCTTTGCGAGCCACAGAGGCTCTAGGGGGACACAGGCAGTTAGTTGGTTGTAGCCCCGAGGCTCCCACGCTGTGTCTCCCCACCATTGTTCTTGAGCCCACCCGGCTCCAACGTTGCCTACTCGCTATTTACAACTGTCCAGCACTTAGTGGACAGTTGCTACGTTTAGGCTTTTGTGTCTGTGCTGCCTGCGCAGACCCCTGACTTTGAGACTCAGGGCATTCCGCCCCTTTCGAGGCCAGTTGGCCTGAGGGACATTTTGAGTGTTGTGCTACATGCACCCTGCGCATTGTGATTTCTTTGCTATATGATTCTTGCGCAAAAGTTCTAACCTGCACCTCTGAATGTGTTTTAATGTTACATGTGCAATTCTTGTTTATTATTATCTTTGCTAAAAGTGACCTGCTTAGGTAATTCTTTATGTGTTTATCCCCTTTGCTAAAAGTGACCTGCTTAGAGGATTGTTGGTGTCATTACCTTTGCTAAAAGTGACCTGCTTAGGTAATGCCTTGTTCTTTTATTCCCCTTTGCTAAAAGTAACCTGCCTAGAGGAATGTTGATGTTTGATTGCCTTTGCTAAATGTTACTTGCCTAGGTGATTATTTTAGGTTTCCTTCCCCCTGCGTGATTTCCCTACAGAGACTAGGGTGGCGTAGGAGGTGATAGGTTTTCCTTCCATAGGTTTCCTTCTCCCTGCGTGATTTCCCTACAGAGACTAGGGTGGCGTAGGAGGTGATAGGTTTTCCTTCCATAGGTTTCCTTCTCCCTGCGTGATTTCCCTACAGAGACTAGGGTGGCGTAGGAGGTGATAGGTTTTCCTTCCATAGGTCCTGATGATAAGGTCCTAGCTCCCTGCGTGATTTCCCTACAGAGACTAGGGTGGCGTAGGAGGTATTTTCCCTTTACCAGTAGTTACTGGTTGTATGCTACATTTACTATTTCTGTGTTACAGTCATTGTATGTTTATGTGCTAAAGTGTTATACCTACAAGTATTATTTCTAACAAGTGCATACCCCTGACAGTGGCCCAGGTGGCCCTGTCCTGTACATAATCCCTTGTAAATCTTGCCCGTGCCTGTTGGCACATTGTAAAGTGTGTGTGTTATCTAATGTGTTCTTATTATTATAATACAAAGGCTATTTTTGATATAACCTTGTGTGGAGTTTCCTTTGTGGTGGGCCTTTGGTTGTTGTCGCTGGGGTGCGCGCGCAAACGCTTTACACATCGCCTCTGAGATTAGCCTTGCTGCTCGCGCCACGTTACCTAGAGGGTGAGCGGGGGTTATCTTGGTGTGTGACTCCCTAGCCCTGACCTTAGAAATGATGATCCCTGACTGACCTCGACGCGAGTCTTGGCCGGCCAGGGTCCCGTTTCTAACATTGGTGGCTAGCGGTGCGGATTGGACTTGCGTTTGCGTTGTACCACAGTGGCGACAGGCCACACTTCAAAACTCTGCAATTTTAGATAACCACATTTTTGGGATTATTGTTTTTTAGGGAAGTTCAGTTTTGCTTCTCCTGAAAGGTGTCATTTGTATTTTGTCCAGTACCTTGTTCCCCGCCCTGCTCCCAGAGTTTGGTACCTGTGTCGCTAGTGGTCAGGTTGAGATAATCAGGGGTGGTAGAAACTGCCTTACCAGTCCGAGGGGAGGGTTGTGTGTGAATAAGTGTGTGTTACGCTGGACAGTGGAGTGCAAGTTCTGAGATAGGAATCTTGCTGAATTGTGTTAATTGTGTACTCCTGTTTAGCTCAGACCCCCAGGTTCCCTGTGTGATCTCGTCTCTAGAACGTCTGCCAAAATGGAGCCTGTTTTTGATCTCAGTGATCTAGTTTGGTACAGTATGCAGGAGTTGGAAAGGTTCTGTAGAGAGAGAGACATAGGGGTGGATGAGTCAGATACTGAGAACCAACTTAGGAACCACCTGATCCAATGGTATAAGGATCAAAGGGATCTTGAGCGCAGCGAGGAAAGGGACCAGGCCACATGCCATGAGGGTGGTGAGTCGGTGGGGAGCCCTGAAGATTCTGATGAAGAATGTGAGTTGGATGATGACAGTGGTTGGGCCCCAGCAGATAGTGAGGACCCCATAGGTAGGGAGTCCCTTGCTGGGCCCAGTGTCAGTACCAGCGCCCCATCCCTTGTCCTGTCCCCAGAAGAGTGGGAAGATAGGGAGAAAGAAAGGGAGCACCAGTTAGCGATGGAACAGCTCATGTTAGAGCATGCCCAGGCTATGGCGCAGCTAGAGATCGAAAGACTCTTAGCGCAGGAGAGGATAGAGGTGGAGAGAAGGGCCATCATCCGTGAGAGAGCAGCCCTAGAGGATAGACTCTTCCCTGCGCACAGTTGTAATTGTCTGGATTCCCCAGGGAGGGTGGAGTCCAGTGGTGGCAGCTTTTTAAATGTCAGTGTAGACAGTCCCACTCCCAGTTCCCCGAGTATGGTTCCTGTTTCCCCAGAGGAGGAGAATAGGTTGAGGTTTAGGAACCTTAAGAAACCATCTCACCAGAAGTGGGGGTATTTTGTGGATGACTGTTCGGATGCAATGTGGGGTTGGCTGACGGCTAACTCGGACAATGAGGTGGACGGTGTGGTGAATATGTTCCTCAAAGAGCAGTTGCTCAGTGTTGTTTGTCCAGAGTTGCGCCAGCACCTGCTGAAGTTGAAGTGTTTTTGTCCTTGGGACCTTGCAGAGGAAGCAGAACGCTGGGACAGTGCGAGAGGTTCTTTTGAGTCACTAGTGAGTGATTCCAACAATAGTGGGTCAGGTGTCTTCCAGCCCAGTGTGGTGGAGGAGGGTGAGAGTAGCCCAGCTAGGTCCTTGGTTAGTGAGAAGGGTGTAGGGGCTGACTGCCTGTCTCAGTGGAGCGGGAGTGAGTGTGTGACCGAGAGTCCCCAGACGCCCGAAGCCCTGTCACAGAGCCTGGATGGTTTCTTTAGGGAACACCAGGAAAGGAACCTAGACTTGCCTGTTAGTTCACTTGAGGGAGATCTCCTAGTGTGTAGAGAACCTGGAGCATCTGTAAGCGGAGCTTCTATGGTCCTAGAAGCTGGCAGTACCGCTCCAGGAGGGAGAGTACAGAAGTCCAGTGAAAGGAGTGATTTGGGGATCGGATGTGAGTCCCCAGAAGTCCTGGAGTGCCAGGCATTGGTTCCACCGAAGGTTTTAGACCAGAGGTTGGATGGCCAGGTTCAGGATCAGCCTGACCTGAAGGGTGGGACTACTGTAATCAGTGTCCTGACCAGTTCTTTTTCCAGATGTACCGCCCCGGTTGGGAGGGAGCAGGACTCTGGAAGGGGGTGCAGAGGGTGGGAGAGCCCACCTCTGACCCCGGTACCACCTGAGGGGTTAAACCCTAGGTTGGGAGAATGTTGTTTAGAGGGTACCCCTCGCAGGAGGAGGAGGAACCCTAGGAGAAGAGGTAAGGGGAGGAGAGCCTTCCCTGAGACTCCTGGTCCGCCTGAGGTTGTAGACCCTAGGGTGGAGAACCAGTGGAAGTCTAGCCCTGTCTTACAGACAGGAAGAGTGGAGCATGGCTATTATGTGCCAGGGGTTACTACCCCCCACTTTGTGAGTATACAGGATCCAGTGGTACCTGGGTGGCCTAGGGCCTGGTCCTGGCCGAGGGCAGCTGGAGAGTATCAGTGGGGTACCCCAGTTAGTCCCTACAGTAGTTTTAGAAGGAACCCTAGGGGTTCACCGTGGCGTAAAACAGGAGGGTGTCCCTGCAGTTATGGGCCCGCGTCCTTGTTTTATCGCCCCAAGCAGGGAAGCCCATCACGGTGGTGATCTGTCTGCCCTGCGTTTTGGCTGGAAGGGGGTCGTGTTAGACTTGGGCCTTAGGGCAGGTTCACCCCTAATCTTTTTGCCTTTATTTGTGACCCTGTGTAGTGATTTTTGGGTCTTGGCGCACTTTTTCCCTGTGTCCCAGAGTGAAAGTGCGTGCGTGTAGTATGGCTGGCCTGCCCTCCCATAGGAATGCATGGGGAATGTGTGTGCCCTGGTAGTTCCTGATGTGTGGGGAGTGCAGGCTCGAGTTTAGTATGTATGAACTCGTGAGAGTGAATGCTGCGCAATGGTATGTGCGGCTTGTATGTGTCTAGAAGGGAAGTGCTACTTCTGGACATTGATGTATGTGTGCAGTGAGGATACTGGAGCGTGATTGGCTGGAGCTGGCTGGCATGCCAGGCTCCAGGAAGTCTGGATGGGTCTGCCCGGTGGTGAGTGAGAGATCAGCATGAGTGATGTGTGGGAGGAGTAGATCTGTGTCCTGGATGGGCTGGGTTTTTCCCCACACAATGCTGGCTCCGCCCCCCTGTGGTTTGTCTAATGACCCAAGCCTCCCCAGTGAATGAAAGGGGTGGTTGGGCCATCAAGGGTACTCCCAAGCCAGCTGCAACTGGTTTCCCCCCACCCTGCACCTCCTAACAAAGGATTTCTCTGTATAAATATGGGGCTGTGTCCCCACAGAAGTTGTTCTACTTGTGGATCCTTGCCAGAGGGGGCTGTTGCTGCTGCTGGGGCCAAGAGGACCGCCACTTGGCTGTCTCCCTGCCTGGAGACCCAGTGTGCTGGCTCTGGCCCTGCCCTGCCCCTCTGCCTGCCTCCAGTCCCTGCTGGAGCTTTTGCTTTTGACTTAGAGTGCCTGGGGGCGCTCTTATTTGATTTATAGCGCTAGGAGCGCTTTCCTGGTGCCACAGCGCTCAATAGCGCTTTGCTGATATTTGTAGCGCTAGGAGCGCTTTCCTTTAGCCCCTAAGCGCTGGGTGCGCTTTATTTCTATTATAGCGCTGTGGAGCGCTTTTTGCCGTTTTTTTGGCCTAGCGAGTGCCTACCTCGCTTTACCTTTATTTTGAAGGCCGGTGCCACCCGGCATTGCCCCGTGGTATTTATTTGTTTAAGAGCGGCTGCCCACGCCGCATTGTCCCGTGTTCACCGCCGCAGCCCGGGAGCCCTGAAATCCGCTGCCTGTTGCGACCCGGAAGTCCCGCCTCCTGACCCCCCAGGGCCGCGCTGCCATTGGCGGCCCCGGCGGAAGTCAGGCGGAGGGAAAGGAGACAAGGCCAGGCGGGAGACGAACGAGGCGGCCGGTCGTGTCCCCGAGGCTCCCCGAGTGGAGAGAGGAGCCCCGGGACGAGAGGAGCCCCGCCCGCCCTGAGATAGCCGGTGAGTGAGGCAGAAGGGAGGGGCGCCGGGACACATTGTCGGTGTCCGCCCCCTCTCCCCCCGGTAGCGCGATCTCGCGCCATTTGATGGAGTGAAGCCACGAGGGCTTCAAAGCAGCATACCTTGGTTCTCTGAGCGGCCCCGGTTGGCAGAGGGCCGCTCCAACGTGGGCAGTATTCGTTTTTGAGAGCCATGAGGCTCTGAGGGGGCACTCTGTTCTGCGAGCCCGGCGAGGCTCATTGCCCCTAGTTGTTCTTTGAGCCCACGAGGCTCTCGCCCCTATTTAGTTAGAGCCCACAGGAGGTTCTGGGGGCATTTGATTAATTTAGAGCGCTGAAGCTCTACATTGCCTATTTTGCTTTGCGAGCCACAGAGGCTCTAGGGGGACACAGGCAGTTAGTTGGTTGTAGCCCCGAGGCTCCCACGCTGTGTCTCCCCACCATTGTTCTTGAGCCCACCCGGCTCCAACGTTGCCTACTCGCTATTTACAACTGTCCAGCACTTAGTGGACAGTTGCTACGTTTAGGCTTTTGTGTCTGTGCTGCCTGCGCAGACCCCTGACTTTGAGACTCAGGGCATTCCGCCCCTTTCGAGGCCAGTTGGCCTGAGGGACATTTTGAGTGTTGTGCTACATGCACCCTGCGCATTGTGATTTCTTTGCTATATGATTCTTGCGCAAAAGTTCTAACCTGCACCTCTGAATGTGTTTTAATGTTACATGTGCAATTCTTGTTTATTATTATCTTTGCTAAAAGTGACCTGCTTAGGTAATTCTTTATGTGTTTATCCCCTTTGCTAAAAGTGACCTGCTTAGAGGATTGTTGGTGTCATTACCTTTGCTAAAAGTGACCTGCTTAGGTAATGCCTTGTTCTTTTATTCCCCTTTGCTAAAAGTAACCTGCCTAGAGGAATGTTGATGTTTGATTGCCTTTGCTAAATGTTACTTGCCTAGGTGATTATTTTAGGTTTCCTTCCCCCTGCGTGATTTCCCTACAGAGACTAGGGTGGCGTAGGAGGTGATAGGTTTTCCTTCCATAGGTTTCCTTCTCCCTGCGTGATTTCCCTACAGAGACTAGGGTGGCGTAGGAGGTGATAGGTTTTCCTTCCATAGGTTTCCTTCTCCCTGCGTGATTTCCCTACAGAGACTAGGGTGGCGTAGGAGGTGATAGGTTTTCCTTCCATAGGTCCTGATGATAAGGTCCTAGCTCCCTGCGTGATTTCCCTACAGAGACTAGGGTGGCGTAGGAGGTATTTTCCCTTTACCAGTAGTTACTGGTTGTATGCTACATTTACTATTTCTGTGTTACAGTCATTGTATGTTTATGTGCTAAAGTGTTATACCTACAAGTATTATTTCTAACAAGTGCATACCCCTGACAGTGGCCCAGGTGGCCCTGTCCTGTACATAATCCCTTGTAAATCTTGCCCGTGCCTGTTGGCACATTGTAAAGTGTGTGTGTTATCTAATGTGTTCTTATTATTATAATACAAAGGCTATTTTTGATATAACCTTGTGTGGAGTTTCCTTTGTGGTGGGCCTTTGGTTGTTGTCGCTGGGGTGCGCGCGCAAACGCTTTACACATCGCCTCTGAGATTAGCCTTGCTGCTCGCGCCACGTTACCTAGAGGGTGAGCGGGGGTTATCTTGGTGTGTGACTCCCTAGCCCTGACCTTAGAAATGATGATCCCTGACTGACCTCGACGCGAGTCTTGGCCGGCCAGGGTCCCGTTTCTAACAGGTCTCCTGTAGAAATGCAGCCCGTGCAAGTAGGCCAGGACATTATATAGCGTCCAGCCATGTCCAGGCCTACTCGTTCCAAGTGATCAATCTAATACGGTCAGCCATCTATACGAGGACTCGTGGCCTGGTGAGCCACAGCACCTCATGTCTGCCATACAATCGGAGCACCAGCGCCAGCCACATAATACAAGCACACCCACCGCACACCCTCTACCAGTAACGAGAACAAAAAAAATAAATCCTTCAAACCCACAGCCCCCAGACTGTGATATGGGTACATCCTGTACAAACAAAGTCAGGCAAGTAGCCTACAAACTAAGGCCCATCAATGAGGGTCAAACAGGTCTCTATTGGAAAGCTCAGCAGTGGAAATAGTCCAGCCAGCCTAATGGAGTGTAAAACAGTGAAAGTCACATGTAGCACAGGCCCCCTAACCTCACGCAGCTCCCCTTAGCCAAAAAAGATAAGCACAATGATACCCATGAGGTTATAATGTAGCTGTCACTGTACAGTACCACAAACGAGGCATACACCTCTTGAGACAGCTGCCATTCATCAGGGCTCAAATATTGTAGTTTGTTGTGCCTTGGGTGACCCTCTAGGGATTGTTCTCTAGACCTGGCACTGTTAAACCTGCCAAGCTCAAAATGGACCCCCTGCAGGAAAGTATTCTGGGATGAGGTGAGACACGCTACCTCCCAGGGAAGCCGCAGTCTCCACCACCCTCAGCCACTCTTCAACTGCCTGCTGTTTGCTAGGCTGTTTCACCCATTTTCAACTGGAGCACTGACGTCTCAGGCATGCTGGCCGATGATTGTCCGCAAGGTCCAGAAGCACCGTCCCCTTATTGTAAAGTTCTAGTCGGTCCATGCAGCAGCATGAACTGTGAAAAAGATTAAACCTGTCCTCTGTCTATACTCTGATGGGCTGTAAAAGGCTAGTAATAGGGCAACGCCCGTTTGCGGGGTTATAAGAGGTGATTCATTCCAACCACTGACCACATTGAGTGACCACTGGACAGAGGACTTGAATACCCCCATAGCAGATAGAGACTGGGGAGCGTCCTGGACAGAAGCAAAAAGGTGACTTGAAATGCCCGCTTCAGATTAATTAATTTCTATGTCCTGCCCAGGGCGTATCTCATCCCTGGATGCATTGGTAAATACTTCCACAGGGAAGATTCAGCGTGCGTGCGCTGTGGGGAACTCGGAGCGGAAATGATGTACATTATCTGGGCATTTCCAACACTGCACAGCTACTCTGAAGAATGGTGGCGGGAAATACTGAAAAGACTATTCCCTGCTCACCGGCCGACTGCCTCTTAAATCTGTTCCCCCATACATCCAAAACAAGGGTTACCAGTAGGTTACAGGACTTGGCCTTTATACTAGCTAAATGGAAAATGAAAGTCTCATGGCACCCCGGATAGAAGTATGGATAAAAGAGCTAGAGAGGTAGGTGGGGTGTGAGAAGAGAATCCTGCTTAGAGATGCTCGTAGAGGGATCAGCTCGATTGAGAGGGCTAGAGCTCGGGAGGTGCTAGTTGACAGCATGAACGACCCTGGGCTGGAACCGGGTGAATCTACACCGTGGATGCTGTCTCCGCCTGGGAGTCCACCACAAAATGATCCTCTGGGGAGGCCACTGGTTGCTGCACAACTTGCAGAAAGCCAGTAGGACTCCGGTTGGTGGGAGGGGGGGTTTGTTTTGATATTGACCCCAGAATAAAGATGTGTATAGATCTGTTGTATATCTATGACCAGTTGTGACACCAGAGAGAGTAGGGAGGGTGTAGTTGGGATGTGGGAGTCCGAAACAGATGCCATTCATTTGTGATAGTTTTCACAATGTAAATGGAGATAGCTCATTGTCATTTAAAAATGTGATATTAGAACGCTGTAAATGTCATATACCTCTTTAATGCAATAAAATCTGTTTACAAAAAAAAAGGACTGGACCCATCTTACTTGAATCCAGGGTGACTTCAAGGGCTCGCTGGCTTGCCCCCTGTTCTGAAGTCTCAGGCCCATTAAAGACTTCCTTCAACATTACCTGGACTCTGCAATCTGATAGTCCTGTCCCGTGGATTGGTGCCAATCCAGTCCTGGGCCCTTAAAAGGTGATTTCAGCTTTCCAGAACCATCAAAATTGACATGTGATGTCTTTGCTCTGATTAGAATCCCACGTTGCCCTTCAACGCAGGAGCCGATCGACGACATTGCTTTGATGGACTGTGTGGCTCGATGACAACGCAGTGCCTGCATCGTAAAGGGATTCTTCATTGCCTGTGCAGATTACACCAATGCACAGAGTCATTGACATCTTGCTCTGCTCCATGCCAAGCTACTTTTTCAGCGGGACCTTCATGAGTTCTGTAGTTAGGCTGTCCTCCATCGCGGTCAGCGTGAACTCTGGATCTACCCCGGTCCAACACGACCTCAAGTAATGCCCAAGCGCTAGTTGACTAAGCACTAGATTAGGATGTCATCTTCAAAAATTCATAACCTCAGTTCTACCAATTGGATTTTTGTTATTTTAGTCTTGTATCTGGAATCTTGTGTGGGGTGTTTTCATTGGGTTACTGTGTGTGTGTTGCACAAATATTTTACACAGTGGCTCTAGATAAGCTTGACTGCTCTGTGCCAAGATACCAGAGGGTGAGTACATGTTATCTTTTAGTGTGTATCTAGCTTACCTCGACTAGGATTGTGGTTCCTAGTTGGACAGGGTGCACACCTCTGCCAACTAGAGACCCAATTTCTAACAGGTTCTATTTGAGTTGGGAATATTCTGTCTATGCAAATGTTGTACCAAAATCCTACTCTTGCAAAGCCAAATCTGACATTGTTTTGTAGGGGGAAAATCACAAAATGAGGGTACAGATAGCAGATTTTCAGTCTGTCCTCTAATCCCATAAAGAGAAGGAATTTGCATTTGAGATGTCTGAGGCTAAACCCTACTGTCTCTTTGCGGCTTGGCAATGGAATCTTTCATTAGACAGACTTCACCACACTGAGATGATCTTGACTTGAATCGACCTTCTTAAAACTGAACATAGGAACATGCCAAGATGCAATCAGTCTGTCTAAACAAAACTGATTTACATTTACCTTACCACATTCTTAAATGTCGTATGTTTTTTAAAATGTATTCGATCTTTAACTTGCTATTGTCTTTTTACCTTTGTAATTATTTTAGTTAATCTTACCACATCATTATTAATTAATTCACTTCTCTAGGGAGTGAACTAGGTAACTAGATCAAAGTTGTATTTAGTCATATGACCTTCAAAATACCTTCACCAAGGCAAGAATAACACCTGAAATTTAAGATACAGATGAACAGGCTAATGAATAGGACACTGTAGTACTAGGAGTAATGTCCTTGGAATTCATACCTTCCAAGCCCAATGGCAGAGCCATTGCAGTCACTCTATATAGGTCTGAAAGAGCCATGTCTCTTTAGGATTTTGATGGTTTTACAACCTGCAGGGCAAAGCATGACTAAAACAGTATTGGTCAGGGAAAAAGAGTCTGGTGGGCAAGGGTGCACACCAATTAACCAAGCAGGGAACATGGGTACGCCATTTTTCTAGAGACATTGGACTAGGTCTGTGCTTTATCTGTCAAAACACCCCCTTCACCGTTCCTGTTGATGGACCTCACAGGCATTGTCCAATGCTTATGGTTGGAGAAATGCCTTAGCAATGTTATATACTTCCTTTAGGGCTCTTCTCAGTTGCCAGGGTTGTCATTGCTTCAGCTGTAATGCATGGATTGTTGTATGCCAGGAATTTGCTCAATATCTCATTTCGAATGGCTGAATGGAAAAAGCTCCTTCCTCACAAGCAATAATGAGATATTTTAATCTAGAAAATGGTCTGTTTGAATTGGTACTCGGTCACTGAGACCAAGCCTACAGCTCCATTGTGCAAACTCAGGAATGAGGTCCATATGCTTCAGAACTATTACCACATTGTATTTTTCAACTACAGGAGCAATATGGTTTAAAAGGGCATTTGCCGCCTTGGGTGTTCAGTTGATAGTCCTTTAGCCAGACTCAAGAAGTACTGAATATATTTTCATCTGACTGGGAGAAAGGTTTCCGGTCAGACGTTGTTTGCTTTTTCACTGATTAGAAGTGGTAAATTGATGTCACGTGACTGGAAGAAGTTCCCCTTGACTATCCATGTCTACAAATAGCTATTACAAAAGAATGACATTTTTTCTAGCTTTAATAATGGAAAGTTTCAAATTTATTAAGGACTCGGAGGCGAGGATTATGCTTTTTTTCTTCTTTTTATTTTTTACAGCAGGTTTTTTAAACATCATATTAAAACTTCCTTTCCCATGAGATCTAGGTAAAGGAAAAACATACAACAACCAATCAGCACGTCAGTCCAACAATAGTCCTTCCTTCATCTTCATGACCTCTCTTTCTTCGTGCGACGATCACCACCAAAGCCAACCTCCACGAAGGAATGAAGGCCGTCGCCGACTAGATGAAGACCAGCCCCATGAAGCTGAACTCGGACTAGACGGAGGTCCTCATCCTTGGCTCCAACCGTTCAGCCTGGGACAACTCCTGGTGGCCGACGGCACTAGGGGCAGCCCTGATACCCACCGACCACGCACGCAACCTTGTAATCATCCTCGACTCAACGCTCTCAATGACCAAGCAAGTCAACGCCGTCTCCTCCTCCTGCTTCAACACCATCCGCATGCTCCGCAAGATCTACAGATGGATCCCGACAGATACAAGAAAGATAGTCACCCAGGCCCTCGTCAGCAGCAGATTAGACTACGGAAAAGCCCTCTCCGCTGAAGCTTCGACCAAGCTCATCAAACAACTACAACGCATCCAAAATGCCTCGGCACGACTGATCCTAGACGTACCACGCCACGGCCACATCACCCCCCACCTGAGAAACCTGCACTGGCTCCCCGTCAACGAGAGGATATCCTTTAAGCTCCTCACCCATGCACACAAGGCACTCCACAAGACTGGCCCAGCCTAATTCAACATATGGCTCTCCTTCTACATCCCCAACCGCCAGCTACGCTCTGCCGATCTCTCACTCGCCACCGTCCCGCGCATCCAAAGAACCACCACCGGTGGGAGATCCTTCTCCCACCTCGCCGCCAAGACATGGAACACCCTCCCACTGAGCCTACGACAGACCCAAGACCTGCTGACCTTCAGGAGGATACTCAAGACATGGCTGTTTGATCAGTAGCGCCCCCCTCCACCCTTCCCCCCCCCCCCCAGCGTCTTGAGTCCCTCGCGGGTATGTAGTGCGCTTTACAAATGATTGCTTGATTGATTGACCAAGATAGATTCCTCCTTGTATGTTAGTCTTGCTTGGCCGATTCAGTTCCTATAGAAAACTAATAGCACGTAATGAAACCCAAGTCTTAAGATGTCAAAAGACTCATGGTACTGTGGCAATCTTGACCATAACATATCCATAAACTGTAAGAATATTGAAAAGACATTATAAAATCCACAGATTGTAAGCAAATGCACAATTTCACTTACAACCCATACTGTGATTGAAGAGGTACATCCGACCTATAAATCCTGAGAATGATAATCCTTGCCTGCGAGTCCTTTATAGAATTGAAACTTTTTGTTACAAAAACTAGGACATTTTTCCTTCTATGTCAGGAGCGGAGAAGATTATGCGTGTTCAAAGCTTGTTGACCACGAGGGATGCTATCACTATCGTAGATGTGAAGTAAAAACGTATACATAATTTAGGATGGTCAGCAAATGCCAGGTAAGAGATTAATCGTGAATTACATTTTGTATGTCTAGATAAATGAAAAGTAAAGGTAAAAACTGTTCTGCATGAGATGAGGCACAATAACATTGCCAACTTATCATAGAGTTCCTTTCAAGAGAGGTATTTATTACTCTTACAAGACAGGAAAAGCTCAGGTTCGACAATCGCATCCCAGAGAACAGAAGGGCTTATTTACAAGCCCTTTTTGTCACAGGTGTCACTTTTTCCCATATGAAAAGTGACGCACACCAGCAGCGCAAGGGGCTTGTAAATAAGTCCCTTGATTCTGGAAGAAGTGAGAGACGGATGCCCCTCACCAACTAGCATACTATGGGCTGTTCCCAAACCAGATAGTTTAACAACTACAAAAGAATCTGGTGGTCTAGGAAAAGGGAGCAAGTTATCACAACACAAAGGATTAACCCCTTCACTGCGGCGGCTATTCCGCCGCAGTGCTAAGGGGGCGGGGCGGAAGAGCGGCGGGCGCATGCTGGTGACGGAACCGCTCCGTCACCAGCGTCGGTTGCGCTGTGCTTATGACGGAGCGGTTCCGTCATGGCCCGCCCCGCTCAATAGAACGCTCAGCGCAGGCGCGGAACCGCTCCGTCATCAGCACAGCGCGACCGCGGCTGATGACGGAGCGGTTCCGTCATCAGCAGGGGAGGTTAAAAACACCCAGCAAGTATCCAAAGTGTAATGAAAAAAGATAAATACATAAGGAGAAACGACCTTTGCGAAACGATAGGCTTTCCATCAACTACCAAGAGAGGTCACTGTCATCACTTGGATATCCTTTCTTCCTACCACGACTCCTCTAGATCACAGAGGGAAGTCATGTGGATCGGATTGCGACCAGGTCACAGAAATGACAACAGGAGGAAATGCAAGCAAAAGAAAAGAGAGACCACTTTGTCACCTACTTACAGATTTCAAAACGTGGATATCAATAGCTTGGGTGATGGAATTGTTAGTGCAGTGCATGTGAGTGAGATTAAAAGGGATTTGGGAGAGAAAAACTAACTTTAATACAAAATATCTCTACCAATCCTATTAAAATAGTGCAAAAGCAGCTTTCAACAAATAGGCCGCTTCACAAAAAGGTCAACTAGTTTCAGCCTTAAGGGCCACTTGCCCCGGCTTTCTTCAGGACCTAGACAATAGATTACTACTGCAGTCTTAGATTAGTGAAACGTGCTAATAGTTATCATCGAATACAACCTTTTGCATGATAATACCTCGATACAAGCGGAGTGTTCTTCACACCTGTAAAAGATAAGCACACAGATCCTAGTTGTGAAATAATAAAACAGTTATAAATGCTCACCACAACTCATTCATCATCCCAGATGATATTTATTGGCTATATGTATCCCAATACATTCTATTTATTGCACCGCCGTATCAAATCGTTAGCCAGTGCACTTACCTGTCTTGTATGAGATATAAACCTCCCCTCACCCAGTAACAACTCATGTATGGGAGACCCCACCCTGTAAGGAAAGTGAAATAACGATTGAGGGGAGCAGAAGACAAATTTCAATTCACTTACTCTGCCCCTTCGTGAGTGTATCATATTTTGTAAGCTTCTACTCAATAGTGGACACCTTTCTCCAAAAGAACACACTTAAAAACACACCTCAAAAGACTTGGTTATCAATGTCGCTGTTCATTTCCACAAAACGCTATTTTATCAATGCAGACTCGTCAGCAAGAGTTCTTTAATTAATGTACACAACCATTTTTTGGTCAAATGTGTGTATCAACGCAAAACAAAAAACAAGTTAACATCATTGTATTCCTAAAAATTGCCTTGAGTTAGCATGCACGATACATTTAGATCTGTATTTGGTGCAACCAGATAGTGAGCTACCTTTTAGATCTATATGAGCCTACACCACATTGCTATATATTCATGCCTGTTTTGTAAGAATGTTGCGAATATAGCCCAAAAACAATTTTAAAATACACTGTTAATCAAGCGTTTCCGTGCCTGTGTTGTAAAAATATATATGCAAGGTAAGCCTTTAGTTATTCTCAGCAAAAAAGCTCCGTTTGTAAGAGTGCTGGAGCAGGTCTTTAAGGAGCGGGTCTCTACAACCGCAGAAGCCGCTCTTTATTTGTTGATAAAAGTTCAGGCAGTGCCAAGTTTAGAAGGTATTGCGAAGAAAGAAGTTCTCCTTCCCCCCGGTGCGGGTAGATTACATAAACAAGGGCACTTGTTCCTAAAAAGTGGGTCTCTAAAGCCGCAGTAGCCGCTCTTGATTAGTTGGTAAAGATCAGGCCGTGCCAAGTTTAGAAGGTATAGCGAGAAAAGGAGTTCTCCTTCCCCCGATGCGGGTAGGTTACATAAACAAGAAAACTCGTTTCTAAGCTTATCGCGAGGTTCGTAAGCGTAACAAAGAAAAAAACAGCGGTTACAGGGCAGCATGTGCCGCACCTCTTACCTCTCCGTCGGTGCCTCGGGCTCTCCTGAGTAAGTGGGAGGTACCGAGGCACTCGGCTCACCTAATTTTAAATCTCCCGTGACCTTTGACGCTTCATGGTGACATCAGTATAAACTACAGAATGACGTCATGGTACCAGGAAGCTGTAGTTTAGAAAGCAAAGGTAGTGCGATTTGCGGGATCAGCAAAAGGACCACAGAATTACGTCACCCTACCCGAAAGTGGTCATTCTTTCAGGACGCTTTACACAGTTTATTAGTAGAATATTAATAGAAAAGTACATTTGCCGCATCTTTAATTATATAATGTATTTAATCGGCATTAACTTCAGCTGTAACGGCGTCTTGATACCGAGAAGCTGTAGTCTAAAAAATGGGAAGGTCGCACAATCAGTGAAATCAGTAAGAGGACCACAGAATTGCGTCACCCCACCCGGAAGTGGTAGTTTTTTCGGGGTACTTTGTACTGATAGAAAAAGCCATATTTGCAGCGTCTTGGTTTATACTGGTTCAATTACCGTTATTTGTCATTTATTTCAGCTGTCATTACGTCTTTTATATCTATTGCCAAGTAAATCTGTAAATATAAACCTGCCTATAAATTGTAGCAGTAGCTTACTGTCATGAACCGTAAGCCATACTACTGACATGGTTTCTAAGTTAATGTCAAGTAAGTGGTAGTGACTACTGCCAAACCCTATGTACCTTTCATCTACTGTAGAGTCTCATAGAGTTTCATAAGGCTGTCCACGGTATGCCATCGTTAAGGCCCTTGATGTCACTATGCAGTTTGAACACCCATTTCTGTTCTTTATTGAAGAGAAACCTGGCTTTATCACTCACATAAGGTGGTATATAGGGTTTTTCTAAAACCGTCCATGTAAATTCATCTGCTTGATGGTCAAATTCGGTAAAGTGCCATGTCAATTTAGTGGTGGTTTGTCTACATCTAAATGTACTTTTGTGTTCCAGCATCTTCAGTTTAACTTTGCGAGTCGTCATCCCCACGTATTGATATTTGCAGGGACACCGTTTAAGATAGATCAAATTATCCCTGTTGCAATTGGAAAAAGTTTTCTGTATCCACGGTCTGGTGGTTCCAATATAGACTGTTTTTGAATGTTTAGTTTGTGGGCAAATAGCACATGCTCTGCAAGGAAAAAGGCCCTGGACAGCCAGTAAGTTCCAGAGTGTCCCAACTTTTCTTGGTCCTTGCTCTATTGGTTGCGTGTGTACCAGTTTGTCACATAGATTGTGCCCTCCTTTGAAAGCAAACAGCGGCATTGGAATTTTCTCTTTGCAGCTCTTCAGAAGTCGCCAGTTCTTACAAATGAACTTCTGGATGCCATTCTTTAGCGTGCTGAAAGTATTGACAAAGGTCAAACCCCCCCCAGGGGCGGTTTTTCAATCTTTGGTTCTAATAACGCCTCTCTGTGCTTGTTCGTAGCTCCCTTGTAATCACGTTTGATTGGTTTTCTTGGGTACATCTTCTCTGTCAATTGGTTAGATAGATTACGGGCATGTTGTCTGTATAGTTCAGGAGTAAAACAATGTCGTCTTACCCGTAAAAATTGGCCAAATGGCAGATTGTGACGCAAGGCCTTCGGATGCTGGCTGTCATACCTCAAGAGGGAATTCCTTGCCATGGGTTTACGATAAAGTTCGCTTTCCAATACTGTTGGTGTCACAAAAATGGATAAATCAAGGAAAACTATTCTGGTTTTGTGTGCCTCAAGGGTGAATCTCAGAAAACCATTCGCTTGTTGAGCCATTGTTGGGACTGTACCACTGATTCTAGATCTCCACACCACACCACGACAATATCGACGATATATCTTTTATAGTCTGATCGACTTATGGAACGGATTATCATCATTCAACACGTGTTCTTGTTCGAAATTGTGGAAGTATAGGTTTACCAGAGACTTGGAGGTAGATTGTTTCTTCAAACTTGAAAAAATTGTCTTTCATAGCCAAATGTGCCAGGGTCATGATAAAATGGACCGGAGTAATGGAGTCCAAATTTGTGTCATTCAGGATAGAAGCAATAGTGTCCAACATCTCGTCTTGGGGGATAGATGTATACAGTGATTCAACATCGAAGGAGACCAACAGATCTTGCTCCGGGTCGAATTCCACTGTAGGTAAAAGAGGCAGCACGTCTTTTGTATCCTGGAGATATGTTGGCATCCTTTTTATTACAGGCCTCAAAAAGAAATCTACAAAAGTAGATAATGGTTCTAGCAAAGAGCCTATCCCGGATATTATGGGTCTCCCCGGCGGTGGTCTTTGGATCTTATGTACTTTTGGTAAATAAAAAAAAAATAAGGCAGCACGGGGTGAGTCGTTAGGAGGAATGCATTTTCTTGCGATATTATCCATCCTTCATTATAGGCTTTTTTCACTATTTCAGTGATGGTTTTGCTGATTCTCTCTGTAGGGTCTTCCCTCAATGGACGATAAAATCTCCGGTCGTCTCAAACACTCAGTTCGATAGGCCTCAGTATCCAATATCACAATTGCACCGCCTTTGTCTGCGGGCTTAATTGTGATTTCTCAATCCTCGGTGAGTGCTCGAAGAGCAGCTTGCTCTTTCTTTGGTAGGTTGCTGTAATTCCTTATTTTGTTGGTACACCGGATGGTAAATACCTTCTTGTACTATTCTCTCGAACGTGAGTACAAGTGGTGGTACACTCTGTAATGGAGGATTGAAAGTAGAGCGCTTCTTAAGTCCGGTATTTCCCGTGTCAGTCAAGGACTGTATCTGGCCTCTGTCTTTAAAAAAAGAATGTAAGCGTATTTTACGAAAAAATCTCGCAAGCTCGCATTGTACTTGAAAGTCGTCTCCATCTGACGTCACAACAAACCCAAGGCCTCTATTATGAACTACTTCTTCCTCGTTGGTCAAGATTTTTTTGCTCAAATTCACTATCAATTCCCTTCTGGGTTCATCCCCCATTGTTGCTGGTTCTGATTCCGCTTGGATTTGCTGCGAGTGCCTACTTGCTGAGGCACTAGTGGGTGTTCATTCCAATGCACTTGTGGTTGCCGATTCCTTCTTCTGCCTCTGGTTCTGTCTGGGCCCGACCCTAAAAAAGACTGGTTATTAAAGTCTTGTGGGTATAGCTGAAAAGGCGCACCTGGTGGTTGGAACTGTTGTGGCGGGAAACCCCACACCAGATAGCCCTTGATGAGAGGATGTCCCGCCGGAATAGCAGCGCAAAAGGTGTTCACCAATCTGTAAGCCATGCTTTTTTTAGGCTAGGGAAGACGAGAAATTCAGCAAATTATTTTTTTTCCAGCACGATGATGATATATTTCGAATCATTCAACAGTTATCTTTCAGTGATCAGGAATGCAAACCTCACAGACACATAATAGTTATACAGAGGTATTGTGTGAGCACGAAGAGGTACATAGTAGAAATAGGACACATTAGTGGCATATACATTATAGAGAGATTGCATATCTCTGTAGAACCTACAAGCACTTCAATTGTTGTTACGTTCACCTTAGACCCCAACCATAGATCAATTATCAACCGTGGGATAATCATTAATGATTGTGTGCTTCCCCACCCTCACCCTCCCCAACCACTGTCTGTTCTTCGCCGTCCACAGCTGTCGTTCCCCGTTGTAACATATAGGCTTGTAATGGTCCCCATATATCCTCAGTCCTAGAGGCTATGGGCTGAGTCTCTGCATAAATTCCAACTGTTCCTGGCAGTATACCATATCTTGCATCCATTCCTTAAACTTCGGGGCTCTCCCCCTCCCCCAGCGACATGCAAGCCTCCGTTTAGCCAGCAATAGAGCGACATCTACAAATTTTCTGCTGCGTTTTGGTATATATGCTGTATGGCCAAGTAATAAGATCAGGGGATCCTTATCAAAGCTGAAGTCCAGCATGTGTTCCAGGGCGTCATGTACTTGCTCCCAATATTGCTATACTTTTGGGCATTCCCAAGCTAGGTGCAAAAAAACAGCCCCCGGTTGTCTACATCGTTCACATCAATCTGCGTCAGCTAGTTTAAACCTATATTTCCTGGCAGGGGTGTAATACAATCTTTGCAAGATGTATAGTGGATAACCTTAAATCGACAGCTTGAGGTGATGTCCGGTGACTTCAAAGCAATATTCCCATTGCCTATCAGTGATCTCTCTCCCTAAGTCATCGCTCCAGTGCCTCCTGGCCGTCCCCACCACCCCTTGAGTGTGTGTTCGGAGACTACTGTAGATGCCTGACACCAAGTGTGCGCCATCAGTGCTGCATAGTATAACATTCAGGGGAGGGACAACATCAGGCTCCCGCGGATAGTCTGAGAGTAGCTTTTTCATTCCCTCCCGTAGACGTATATAGTAGAAAATCCCCAGAGGGCTAGGGGCAATGTCACCAAAAAACTGCTCCCTAGGGCGAAATACCCCGTTAAAGAACAGATCCCCCACAAAGTTATGTGAAGGCGCTTGCACATATTTTGAAAACCAAGTTCTTGTCTCACAACCAATCTGGGATGATAGGCAAGGGGCATACGCGGTGCATATAGCAAGGGAATTTGTAATTTGCGCAGTATCCTCTGCCATGCATCGATCGTGCAAGACACAGTGGTTGGTGGCGTCTCCAGGGCGCTAACTGGGCCATGTACGATGCCATTTAGGGGCAAAGGTTGAGCAATCCAGTCCTCCACCGCAAGCTGCGGCATATATCGTGTAGGTGTAATCCAATGGTATACGTAGTGTGCCTGAGCACTGAGATAGTATGCCTCGAAATCCGGGATGTCAAATCCCCTTTACTATACGGCTGTGTCACAACAGCCCACTGAAGCCTCGGTTGTCGCCCTCCCCAAACTAGCCTAATCAGTTCCGATTTCAAAGTTTTGAAAAAAAAGGCTCCCAGATGGTACGGTATATTGAGAAAGAAATATAAGAAACGAGGTAATACAACCATTTTGATAAGGGAGGCTCTGCCAGCCAGCGACAGGCAACGTGATCCAGCATGTGATATTATCCGTTAATTTCGTCATAGCCGTACCATAATTCATCCGTACCGTCTCTTCCCTGTCTCTGGAGACCTGGATCCCCAAGTACTTTAGGTCAGAGTGGCACCACTCAAGAGGAAAATCTAAGGGGAATTCGGACACCGCAGGGGTCAATGGGAAAAACTGGGACTTGCCCCAATTTATAGCTACGCCCGGCAGCCTGCCAAAAACCAAAAATTCACGTAGCAGGGCGTTCAGTCTATGTTGAGGATCCGTGACATACAGCGTCACATCGTCCGCGTAAAGCGATAGAGATATGACGCTGGAGGCATCGGAATGCACTATCCTGATGTAACTGTCCGGGATTGCTATGGACTTCACCAAAATCAAACTAGAGGTGATGGAATTTTTCAGAAAAATAAGACTTAGGTGGTTTTTCAAAGAGTCATCACAACAGGTCTCTGTGGAAGCCTCAGGACTACGCAACAAATCCACATTCTGTCCTCCGAATCATAACATCTCTAAGAACATCATTGCCTTTGAGCGCTCCGTTATGTCATCTCTCAATACACTTGAGAAGAAACGCCCTTTTGTGGTTGGGAATGTTACAAAAAAACAGAGAGAAGCTATCTGTGAATTGAAGAACCAGCAGGAGGCCATTATAAGGCCTGCAGACAAAGGGGGAGCTGTAGTCCTTTGGTCTAAGGATCTGTATCGAGCTGAGGGACGCAAACATGTATACAATCAGGAATGGTATCGCCGGATCACACATGACCCCACAGCGCAGATACTTGATGACGTCAACAGACTGGTCAAGACGGTGAAAGAGGCAGGAATACTGGGTCCAAAGGAGTCCGAATATTTGGTCAAAAAAATACCCACGCACTCCCCATCTGTACTTTCTTCCGAAAGTGCACAAGGACTCTAAAACACCGCCAGGACGTCCAATTGTGTCTGGTTGTGACTCTGTGTTCGAACCCATTTCCCAATTCGTGGACATCTTCCTTAAACCCCTTGTAGTTCAGGTGCCATCTTATCTTAGAGACACCATGGACTTCATTACCAAGGTTGAAGGCATCAAATTTGATTCCAATTCGCAACTGCTCGTCACCATGGACGTATCTTCGTTATATACGCAGATTCCGCAGCAGGATGGCCTGGATGTAATTGAACTCTATCTGGATACTAGACCTCGTCCGCACAGGGTCCCCACCGATCTCATCGTCTCGTTTGCAACATTGGCACTCCAAAAGAATTTTTTCACCTTTGAGGAAGAAATGTTTTTGCAAATCAAAGGTTCAGCTATGGGCTGTCCCTTTGCGCCTGAAATGGCCATCCTTTACATGGGCCAATACGAGGAGAGATACGTGTATACCAACAACCCTTACAGAGACCACATAGAGCAATGGCTCAGATATATAGACGATGTCTGGTGCATCTGGAATGGGTCCCCCGCTTTGCTTGAAGAATTCCACACTTGGCTCAATGACAGAAGCCCTGACATCAAATTCAGTCTCAGCTACGATTCCAAGTCATTACCTTTCCTGGATGTCGAGGTGTCAGCCAACACAGATGGACTTGTGTGCTCTCTATATCAGAAAAAAAAACGATAAAAACAACGCACTTCACTACAGAAGCTACCATCCCCGGAGCCTGAGGGATAATCTCCCATACGGACAATTTCTTCGGGTGCGACGGAATTGTTCGTCCACTGAACAATTCAATCTCCATGGCCAGGCTCTTGTGAAAAAACTTCACGAAAGAGGGTATCCCCAAAAGTTACTGAAGCATTCTATGAAAAGGGCAAGATGGACACCGAGGGAGCATCTCCTAGAAAAAAGATCAAGACCTCCAACCCAAAGGATGGTATGCGTCTCAACGTTTGGGCCCCATACTAACCAGCTACAAAAAATCATTAAGAAGTCCTGGCACCTGGTTGAAGAAGTGCTACCAGATGTGGGGGCACCCTTGTTCGCTCTCAAGAAGAACAGGAGCATTGGCCAAATGATTACAGCGACACGGCCGCCAACTAAAAAAGATCCACAAAGTACCATCTTTGGGTCAAACCCTGTGAAGGGGCACCGGAAATGCGGCACATGCACAGTCTGCGACCTCACTATGGAGGGGTCTTTGTTCACAGATGGCAGGAAATTCTGGAGACATGAAGAGCATACAAACTGCAAAACTAAAAATACAGTGTACGCCATCCAATGTCCGTGCAAAAAGGTGTACATTGGGAAGACTACCCAAGAGGTTCGTCAACGAATCATTCAACACCGATCAAGAATAAATAATAAGACTCTGTCAGCCCCCATTGTTTCTCACTTTTTGCAACATAAACACTCAGCCAATGACATCAAATGGACCGTGCTTGCGGTCATCAGAGGAGGAAGTGGAGACCCTGATGTACGCCTCGCCCAAAAAGAGGCGTATCTGATTTTGAAATTCGACACCTCTAACTCTGGGTTGAACGAAATGTCTGAACTTGGTAATTTGTAATCTCACTCCTTTTCTGCGTTCCGCTTTAGCCGTGCTGCTTATATGATGAATTTTAACTGTCTCATCCACATGCCACATTGTGGTTGTTCATCTCAACACACTCTTTATAATTCTCCTGTTCTGTGTAGGGAAGCGAAGCTCTGTAACTGTGGTCATGCCCTGTGACAACTGCCTGTACCCCATGTATGCTGGTTGACCCGCCGAAACACACAATGTCGTAATGACATGCACAAAAATTCTTGCAAAATCTAAATGTACTTTGAATGTTCTTCTGTGCTTGGCTATACAATCCGTCTTATAACTGGATAGTAATTGTTTGATGAAATGTACTTTCCTTTTTAGACAAAGTTCATGTATGTGCATTGTATTGGGACTTTGTGATTATAATTATGAACGTGTACATGTGACCCAAGGTCCTTTAAGATCGCAACGCATTGGTTACTAAGTTTACGGCAATTAGGGGTGCACTGGTGGTACATTGCGAAAACTGCGGGTACGCAGTTCATGCCTGCTGCTGTGCGGGATACGCTGCCAGGGTTTTGACGGACATTTAACAGCCTGGGTACTGGGTTGCGACCCCGCTGGACTACGAATACCAGCATCCTCGGCTGCCCCCGTTGTCCTTTTTCGCTTTCACCTAGCAAGAAAGCTTTTAACAACGGATTCTCTGGCTGACGCCAAGGACTTCCGTAACGCCTTCTGCAGCGGACCTGATCTCCGTTGGATATGTAAGTCGCCGACTAACGTTTCTCGCGGGCAGGATCAATACAGTATCCGCTCGTCTATACAGATTACTACATGTTTCTGCCATTGCCCCCTATAGTTCTGAACTGCGGCAGATTCATTCCCGCCCCACACGAGAGAAAACCTCCGAAGTTGTTTGCACTTCAAGACGGCACTCAGGTAGGCTGAACGCCGACTTCTCTAAACGATGTTTTGCGGTCAGGTTACATGTACCTGGCGGCTACTGATTGTGGCGGGCACTCATGACTCCTCACTTTTCTTTCTCTAGCACATTAAGAATGTGAGTGTGGTCGCACTTCATAACAGCGTACCGCTGGGCGGACGCCATTAACCTCTGACACCGACCAAATTGGTTCAGGTAATTGAACTTCCTTTGTTTACCAACTAGCTCCGTGAGTATGCCACAGCTACTGAATACTCCAGCCTGACTGCTTCCCCCTTATTTATATTTTTTGTAGAGAGCCATTGTCCTGTTTTACAGCCTTCGCTGTCACCCGTGCAATCACCTGTGCTCGCGGTACAGATAAATTTCCTCCTCCATGTACATATGTCGAGATAGAGAGGGTGTGTTTATTGTGATACCTTTATTTTTGACACCATCCCTTAAATTTTCCCTACAGTGATTACTCCAGTCCCTGTCCTGAGGAGAACCTAGAATTTTGTTGGTTCGAAACGCGTAGACCCCCAGCCTGTGACAAGAAGGGAGTGTGCGACTTGGGACCAATTTATCCCACTGTGGTGGGCCCTAGTTTGCAACTAGTTATAATACAGCGTCACAGGTCTCGTGGATAGGCAGTCTCTTTCCACCGTGCATTCCGCCTGTCCACTGGTATTACAGTCAAAGGACTGGTCTTGTATTGATTGTTAATGTTATATGTTTTTGATTTTCTAATTGATTTGTATTGTTTGTATTGAAGCCCCAGTGATTTTTTGGTGTCTATCTAATGTAAAAAGATTGATTCATTCACTTTTCCAATGTTTGTATACTTTGTAATTTTGGTGTATACAGTTGCCTGTTTTTGCTTTGTGATTTGACTGTCCTGATGGTGTGTTCTCCTTGTACGTCATTTTCTTATCAACTTTGAAGATTTGCTTTTTAAATTCTAAATAAATGTTTTGTTAACAAAAGGCCTGACCACTCAGCATTGATTGGCTGTGTGGGCCCTGATTGATATTTCAAATTGTCTGACCAGCCGCATGTTTTTCTGTTTTTGTAACTGTCTCAGTCGACATGCCAGTGGTTCTATCGCAATGGCGAAAAGGAGGGGAGATAACGAACATCCCTGCCGGGTGCCTCTGATTATGGACAACGATGCCGAGAGATGACCATTTACAAGTACTTTCGCGGTAGGCTTACTGTACAATAACTGCACCCAGGCTAGGAAGACAGGTGGGAAGCTCATCTTCTGCAAGACAGTAAAAAGATATCGGCACTCCACTGAATCGAACGCCTTTGAAGCATCCAAAAACACAGCAGCAAGCGGGAATTCCGGTGCTACTGTTTGTATGAGGGAGACAAGAGTACGTAGGTTATGACTGGTCGCTCTAGACGGGACGAATCCCGACTGATCCAGGAGTATTATTTGGGTCATGAGCAGGGACAACCGTGTGGCCAATACTTTGGCCAAGATTTTCGTGTTGCAATTAATTAAGGATAAGGGACGGTAGGAATCGCACTCCATGGGATCCTTGCCCGGCTTCAGGAGGGGCGTGATCACTACTTCACGCATGGATTGTGGCAATATTCCCCCCTCCATGGAGTTCTCAAATACTTCTCGCAATACCGGCGCCATAATATCAATATACCATTTATATAACTCTGCCGGTATCCCATCTAATCGCGGCGCCTTCCCATTTTTAAGGGACATGATCGCTTCCCTAATTTCATCCAACTCCAGAGGGGCACTCAGAAACTTCCTGTGAACATCGCTCAACTAACACAAGGCCACCTCTCCCAGGAAGCCATCTAGATCTACATCTCCTGAGACCTGTGTGGAGTATAAGCGCTCATAATGCTTGGTGAGGACGTCCATAATTTGTGCATTATCCCTACATGCCTCCCGATCCTGGTTAGTAATTTCAAGGTTAGTATTATTACCTCGGACATTCCGTATGACCTCAGATAAAGCTCTCCCTGGCCGTTCTCCCTCCCATATTTCCGAGCAACCCAATATTTGTTCCGGAATTTCGTCTCACGCAGCGCCTCCTCCTCATACTCTGACAGTTTGATTCTAAACTCTTGTTGCGCAGCAGCCTTGTCCTCCCCCTGCATTCTCCGCTCTAGCCCTTTCAGGTCACCCTCTAGTTTATGTATCGTACGCTGAATTTCTCGTAACACCCCCAAACCTTTAGCTATACACCATTCACGGACTGTGACCTTAAAGGCCTTCCACACCATCTTGACGCTGTCGACAGTGCCCTTATTACATGGAAAGAAGTCAATTATGTCTCCCCGTAACTCCTCTCTAAATACTGCGTCCAAAAGAGCAGTGGGCTGTAGCCGCCAGGCAGGTCTGGGATAATCACACCCAGGCACCGTCAATGCAACAAGCACAGGACAGTGGTCCGAGTAGGTTCGGGCCAGATGCTTCGCAGCAGTAATACAACAACCAGGCCTCTGGACAAAAAACAATAATCCAGCCGCGCCCATGTGCCTGTATATGAAGTGAAGTGCGTGCCCTCCTGTCTCGTGGGATGCATGTGTCTCCAGCTGTCGATCAACGACCCCTCCTCCACAATGCCTCGCACCGCCTCTCCTGCTTTATTATTATATTGTGCCAGGCCATCCGCTCTGTCTAGTGCAGGTACCAGTGCCACGTTAAAAATCGCCCCCCCAAATAATGTGTATGGAGCCAACATCCAGGATCTTGCCCCATACCATTTTGAAAACTCTGGTGTGTATGTGTTGGGAGCGTAGCAATTGACAATGGTAACTGTCCCATCTCCCAGCCTCCCTCATATTATCACGTAACGCCCAGAATTGTCAACCATTTGACCAAGGAGTATGAATGGGACAGAACTCTTAATCAGTATGGCAACACTCCTAGCGTAGGAGGAATAGGAAAAGAAAAACCTGCCTCCCGCCCACCTGCTGGCAAAGGAAGGACTAGTCTGTGGGGGAATGTGCGTTTCCTGTAACAATACTATTTGTGCCTTATGCCGGTCCAAATAAGACAGTACCTATCTACATTTTCGTGCATCTTTAAGACCTCCAATATTCCAGGATAGTACCGTTAGTGTATTGTTAGGCGGCTCGCCAGTCATGAACAGTGACACTGCATAGAAAGCAATTCAACAAAGTCTGTGAAGGTTCTGCCATTCCCCACCCACCAGAATTATCTGTAGTTTCATCTCGTGCATTCGTGCAAACCGTGTCATAACGAACTTCACCACCCCCCACCCACTGAGGATCAAACATGCCATCTTATCCCCTCCCTGCCCACCCATCCCGATCAACTCAACCAGCGCACATCGCCATGGGGGCATGCCCATTGGGGTATTACGGCAGGTAGCGCGCTCAAACCTTGCCTCTAGGCCGGAAGTCGACGAAACTCGTCATCATCCCACCCCAGACAAGGGTGTCCGGGTCAATGCAAGACTGTGTTACACAGACCATTAAGTGTGAAATTAACTATCAAATCAGTATCCTGAAACATTTAACATTAACAGTATGATAGGAGACTGATATCAGGCATGCAGCACGGTATCAATTAACTCTCATGTCTGGTAATGCACTAATCAAGCATATTTCAGTGTAGTCCACACATGCGGATACAGTCAATCACTCCACCTCAGAGAGCTGTGCCCCCTCCTCATCCTCCTGGAATGCAGTATGGGTCTTCCGGTTTCGCAGTGATTTCAGAAACTTTTCAACAGATTGTGGTGACATGTGGATTGTCTGCTTACCTTGGTGTGTCACTCTTAACCTTGCAGGATATAGTAGTGCATAGTCTACCTGTGCCTGTCGAAGTTTCCGTTTCACAACATTGAATTTCTTTCGTTCCTCCTGTACCCGCATCGTGAAGTCAGGGAAGATAGTGAATGTGACTCCCTCATAAGTGAACTGTTTCTTTTCGTGGGCTACCTTTAAGACAACATCCCTATCCCTGTAATTCAAGAGACTGGTGATGATGGGCCGAGGAGGAGTCTCAGGAGGCGGCCGCGGACCAAGGGATCTATGTGCCCTCTCAACAATAAATTGCGAGGAAAGCAGCCCTTCTCCTGTCGTCACCGTCAACATCTTCTCAACGTATCGTTCCAGGCGGCCCTTGTTGGTGCTTTCCGGTACCCCTAATATGCGCATATTCCGCCTACTGCGGGCTTCAATGTCCTCATTCTTTGCATCAATTACACGCATGAGTTTGTCCATCTGCGTCATCGCTTTCTTCAGTTGTGCAGCAACGCCCTCACTATCAGAAATCCTCTGTTCCGCCTCTTTCAGTCAGGTTTCCTGAGCTTCCATTTTGTGAACTATAGAGTCCATACGAGTAGAGAGCGTGTCCACTTTATCCACGATCGTATATGAACCCCTGCCGCATTTCCGTTAGTATAGTCTGCATGTCAGATTGAGGAGCAACGGTAGTATCTGTCGTGGGCCCCGCCCCCTCCTGCTCACCTCCCGTTTGTACCTGCCTCGCCCCTCTTTTTGTCTCAAACGTGAAGCGTGGTTGTCTCGCATCCGGCTTCCCCATTATATCGCTCTGTGGCGCCAAGGGGGTTCCCCACGGCGAACGTCAGCAGATGAGTCTAGGGGCCAGCAGCCCTGAGCAGCCCACAGTGGAAGGCACAAGGAAAGCGCTACCTAAACAAGGACAAGTCCAGAGGTAGCCATGTGCAGAACAACAGTAGGACCCACACCTTTGATGCACAGTTCTGGCATCTCCGCCGCATCGCAGCTTCAGACGCAGCACAGTATTCGTCACTGGTGACCGGGCCCAGGTATAGGGCACTTGGGATCCAAAGGTTCCTATGCAATCAAGTAGCGCACTGCGACCTCTTCAGCCGTCACCACTAACATGGCCCATAGCACTGCGTTCATGCGAGCAAGCAAAGCTCCGTTGCAGCTGGTTCTCACCCCGCAACCCATTCAGAATGAACTGGCCCTCCTAACTAAATCCTCGCTCAAGGGTGCCCTATACAATGTCTGGAGGCTGTCCTTCCTGGCCGACAAGCAGGCCACAACACCACCCCCAGCGGGGTGCCCCAGAGCCACGTCCCCACCAGCAGCGCCAATGGCCGTCCGCCCGTCAGGTGTCCCAGGCCTACTGCGCCATCACCGCCATCTTGTCGCACTCAGTAGAGCCTCCAGTCAATTACTTGCCGCGATCGCCGCTACCTGAGGTCGGATCCTGTATTCCGACCACACTATGCTGCCACTGGTCGTCCGCTCGTTATGGCAGGCAACCGTTGAACTCACGGTTCGCTGTGTCCCGCAAAGCATGCGCGCTCGTCTGCGCAGCCCGCACACCATGTGTGGTCCCCGGCGCACGCGTGAGCCTCCCCGCCGCCAGCGAGCTCTACACCGGAGCACGGCATGTTCCGCGGGAAGTCAGCAGCGCACCGTTCTCTGGCTGAGAGAGGAGCGAGGGAGTAGGATTCACTCCGCTGCCACCCAAGGTCGTTCTCTGTGCAGCAGTAGGGGTTTCAGGCCGTGCAGAGGTCTGGTATCACAGGATAAGTGGAGGATTCGCCACCGGACCACGGGAGCCTCACGTCTCCGCGGCCATTCCGTAAGCGCGCCACCTAGCGCCCCCTGAGAAATTCAAAATTGAAACATCTCCAGACCCCCATGGGATCCAGGTCCCTCTTGAGACGCCAACCCACCCATTTCAACCACTTGTAGTGATATATTTTTGTTGTACCTTTTGTCCATGCCTTGGATAAGAAACATTGAGCAAAAGTCCCAGGACCTTCCATTGTTCCCTGTAACCCTCCATGCCATGAGAGACAGTTGTCCTTCCGATACCAGAGAATGCGAGTTCCCCTATGGGATCCAGGAGAAGATCTGGATCTAAGGGGAGAAGGATTGGAGAATCCCAATATAGTTGCATCAGAACTGTATACCAGACTTGCAACCTCTAATTCAGGGTTATCACCATTAAGTCGACGACCTGTCTGTACCTGGGCAGATGACCTTCTGATCATTGAGAATGGTAAAAACGCATAACCACTCTACTGGCTTCAATCTTGGAGAAAAGCGTCTGTCGCCCCTCCAATTGTCTCCGGTCTCCAGCTGAAAAATGTCTCCAGGTGATGGCCCAGTCTTGACGCAAACATATCCACAGAGAAGGGACCCTATCATCCTTCGATGGCTTTGACAATTGAGGAGTGCAGCTTCCAAAGACTCAAATCTCAGAGGTGCCTTTAGTTCCAGTGTGCCACCTTGTTGGCCTTGTCAGGAAGGTGATCCATAATTAGCGAGATGTTATGATCAAGACAAAAATGCCAGAAGCTCTTGGCAAGTTCTGCCAGTTTTTTCGAACCTGTCTCGCTGAGATTATTGATATACCATACGGCAGACACATTGTCTATCTTCACTGTTCTCTCTTTGGTCCAGCAAAGTGCGGCAAAGTATCCTGCTACAATGTAGAGAAAACTGATGTGTAATAGTCATTTTTGAGGGAACCATTTTCCTCCCATGGACAATTCGCCGCAGTAAGCCCTTCTCTGCTGGTGTCTGATTCGATAATCATAGCTGGAGTGGAACCAAATATTGCTTGTCCGTTCCACTCTTCCATATGTGTGAGCCATCCTCTCATCTCTTCCTTTGCTTCTTCCGTCAGAAGGACCTTCTGCGGATATGTTGCACCTCTGTGGAGATCATGAGCCTTCATGTGTTGAAGGGCCTGGTAATTGAGAGACCCAGAATGATGGCCTGAATCAATGAGAAAAGGACTCCCACCAGACAGGCTATCTGTCTTCAAGAGGTCAGCTCTTTCGAGAATCTTGCAGAGCTCTTGTCTGATTTTTGCCACCTTCTTTGTTGGAAGGCTCAGAGTGGCCTGGCAGGAGTCTATGACAAACCCCAGACACGTCATTCTTTGTGATGGCAAAAACGCCCACTTCTTCACGTTGATGACGAAGCCAAAGTTTTCCAACAAAAGAGCAGTTGTCTGAAGATGTTATCAAAGCTTTATCTGACACTGATCCAAAATGAGGATATCACCCAGATATACAATCAGACATATTCCTTGAGCCCGTAGGTGTTCCATGGCTGGTTTCAGCACCTGGGGGAAGCACCATTGGAGCGGACGAGAGACTGAATGGCTGGGAGGAAAACTCATATGTTCGACCTACCCATATGAACTGGAGAAACCACCGGTGTGGTGGAACAATCAGGATAATGAGAAATACATCTTTCACATCCTGATGGCTCATCCATTCTGTAGGATGTAGGATATCTCTTAGGAGGTGGATTCCCTCCATTTTAAAGTGGCAGTAAACCAGCCACTCATTGAACTCCTGGAAGTTGATAACCTGATATTGGCCCTCATTCCTTTTCTCCACCAGGAAGAGATCAGGAGAGTCTTGTTCTGACAATGCGAGAGGACGAGGGACTTGCCTTTGCACTGCAGTGCCATAAAATTCTATTTGAAACCTTATATTGTTTAGAGGACCTATGCATCTGATGTGATGCAACCCCAGTTGTCTGCATACTGATCCAAGCGCCCTCCCAATTTTAGCTGGGAAGAAGGGAGAACACTTACCGGAGCCCTTGCTGTGGAAATGTCCTCGCAATCCTGTACTGCTGCCTCTATGGCGAGGTCCTCTTAAGGGGTAGAAGCCTCTAGGTAGAAGGAATTTTGAAGCCTCCAAACTTGGATTGGTCTTGCCATTGACCATGTCCAGAGCCTTGGCCCCTGCAGGGTCTAGCTGTGGGTGTACGGCCAGTCGAGCTTTCTCCAATGAAGTAAAAGTAGAGACAAATTTGCCCAGTTCTTTAACAAAGGTGCATCCAAAAAGTTCCCCTAGGCAATGGACCTCCTTCTGAGTATGCAAAATCACCCAACTTGAGGTCTACCTTTATCGGGCGAGATCACCTACACTCAGTAGATAAGGCACAGTAGGCGTAGCCTAAGAAAATTATTGTACGTTGTGCCCAACCAGATAAAATGTCTGGGGTGATGAGGGAACCTGATTGTTTAGCTTCCATGTCATTTAGGGCCATGTCAAGGTTCTTCGAAAAGTGTCCCGTAATGGCCAGTAATGTATCCCCCTTGTTGTAAATATTTTTGTCCACCCTAAGCGTGGAAGGGTATACTCAGACATGAGTCCCTAGCTCATTGCACCATCAGGATTCAAGCAAGCCGGGCCGAAGACGGCTGTAATGCCAGAAACCGGTCCCCGGAAGCTTGTTTCCTTCCCAGTGTAAGAATTGGCTTTTGTAGTTTGGTTTGCCCTGTTCCCATCATGCACTGGGACAGGAACAGACTAATTTGCATACAGCCAGGTTCTGAAACTGGGATGGTGCATTGAGCTAAAAAACGGTGTTGGATCTAGCCCTGATCTCTTGACTGGGTGAGAGTATTCTGCTTAATTCAGAGACTCTGTCCATCACCACCCCTTGTTGTAAATATAGTAATGTATCCTGGCAGGACCACCATGAGCAGTCTATGCCGTTTTTTAGGATCTCTACGAATTTGCCTAAGAAAGTAGCCATTTTATCGCCTATCTCTAGGATTGAGGCCACTTTGCCCTTCAGGGCATTCTGCCCTCAGGCGAGTTCAAGTCTCTTTTTACAAAGATTTCCTCAGCCTACCCGCAACATAAGTGACTGCTTTTTCTGTTGGAGCTCATTCGGAGGAACAAGGGTGTATAAAATTATCTAGGTCCAGCATGTCAGAGGTATCAGCAGTTTGGAATCTGGGGAGGGAGTTGCCCGGGGTCTGATGAAGAATGCCATGGCCTTGAAGGATCAGGATTACCATCAGAATCCCAGTAAAAGTCTTACGCCAGGCAATCCTCTGCCTAGGGGTTGTACTTATCTTTGTGGACTGGGGTGTGTTAACCCCCCAGTCCACAAAGATACCCTAGTGAGGTAATGGATTGAGACTCAGAAAATTCTTAGAATAGGGAGTGAGGCAGAAATTCCTTATTGAGGCGGTCGAAGGCATCCATATTTTGGACGTATTTATGTTTAGCCACTATCTTTTAGGGATTTCTGACAGGCACACCCGGTTGTGGGGAGTCAAGCATAGAGGATGGGTTATCCATCAAGGTAAGCGGTTCAGGCTGTCTGTATGCCAGCTAAAAGAGTTTGCGCTCCAAGGGATTGATTGCAAAGGTGACTGCTTGGTGTAGTGACATATTCACTGCATCACAGACGTCTACATTGAATAGAAAGAAGTGAGGATTTTCCTCTTCATACATATAGTCTGCGTCCGACTGATGCATTTTGGGGCCTAGGGAGCTCAGATTCAGTACAGCTGACAGCCTTGGGCTGTATTTGGTGCAATGGAACAGAGCTTCTGAAGCTCTTAGGCTCTGAAAAGGGTACTATCCCCGGAACGATTGCACCCTTGGAATTCTATGGGCAAGGCACATGGAATGTCCCTGTGGTGTGTGAGCAGGAGTTAGACCTGCGTACTATATATATAGACCCCAAGGGGTATCACAGCGAGTAGTTGGGCATGAGAACCCTAAAGATGTAATATCGACCCATGTGGGCGACCACATTGCTAGCTGGCTGAGAGCACCAGCCTACACAGACCCCTAGTAGAGTCTTTCTCCAGGTGCTGCAGGTGAAGGCTCTTGTGACGGCAGAGAAAACTCCGATTTTTTCAAATGGAGTCATGCTGTCATGAAGGTCCACAGTGAGCCTCTATGGTAAATATTGGACTGATAGCGCCCCGAATGTGCGGAGGTCTATACCGCTCTTCACTCTGCCAGCAATTAATATATATGAAACAAGCCCCACGTGAGGAACGCAGAAATGCGTTCCCGTGGTGCCCCTATGCGGAGTAGGGTAGAAAAATGGTTAGTGCACAGTCAAACCCTCAAAACAGAAGAGAAATACCCCAAAAAAAATATTCAAGAAAGGAGACACATATCTTAAGGCTGGGAAGCAGTGAAGAAAGAGAGGCCATGAAGATGAAGGAAGGACCATTATTGGATTGACGTCCTGCTGATTGGTTTCCATTTGTTTTTCCTTTCCCTAGGTCTCATGGGAAAGGTAGTTATAATATGTTTAAAATAGCTGTGGTAAAAAAGAAAGCAAAGAAAGAAAGCATAATACTCGCCTCCGGTCCGGACAGAATCTTTACAATTTAGACATTGGACCTAAGCATGGACTTCCTGAAAGCCTACAACCCGTTTCGATCCATAGGTAAACAAGAACAGCCATTTTACTTAAATTTCTCTTTCTCCTACCTAAGGGTAGGAACAAAATAACTGCTGTTTTCTTTTTCTTTTTTTTACTTTTTATTTAACCGTGATGGTACTCCCTTCTGTAACGTTCTAGTGTTGCTGGCTTGAAGGGCGACCCAGATCCTGTCCCACACATTGTATCATTCTCTGGCCAGGCGTGGCCAGAGAGCTATAAATAAAAGGGCCGGGGTCGCTCGGGACTTCCGGTCCTGACTAAGTAACTGTGGTGTCCGGTGTGTTTTACTGCTGGCAAACATCGCACTGTGCAGGCCTGCGCGACCGCGCCCCTAGCTTCCCTCCCACATCACACTGGCGATGAGGGTGGGATGCCC
This sequence comes from Lissotriton helveticus, assembly GCF_964261635.1. Classification (NCBI taxonomy): domain Eukaryota; kingdom Metazoa; phylum Chordata; class Amphibia; order Caudata; family Salamandridae; genus Lissotriton; species Lissotriton helveticus. The sequence continues at coordinate 1,918,882,587 of NC_136063.1, forward strand.
ATAAGCGTGACCCTGCAACTAGAAACGCTCACCGTGCAGTGGAAGACAACGCAGAGTCAACGAGGCCCCGCCGAGCCCAGCAGAGCCGTCGCGGCAACCGGCAAACCCGGAGAACAGCCATCCGGGACTGGAGTGCGAGGGACGCGACGTTGACCTCATCCGGAGGCGTCCCTGCCGGTAAGGACGCGAAGGGAAGCAAGACTGAGGCTGTGCATGTTTAGCAGCGTCCTGGGAGCCATCGGGGAAGCGCCGCGAAAGAAGAGCCGGCCAGCGCGTGCGCAGTGCGCAGGAGAAGCCCCCACCGGCCTGAACACGCGCTCAGAGCGCGAGGAGACGCCGCACAGGACCGCAGCAGCCCTGAGGAGAGGGAAGTCCCGAGCGAGCCAAAGGAAAAAGGGGCAGAAGGACAAGAGAGCACACCCAACGTGCTCCAACAGAGCCCAGACACGGGCCAATGAACAAACAGGAGTAAGGCCACCAAACAACCTTGGCAAAGGCAAACAAGCAACCGGCAGCAACACCTCTGAGAAACAGGCAGGGGTGGATATAAGTAGCCAGACAGTCCCACCAACGAAGGGACATACAGCAGCAACACCCCATACCAAATAAGCATTGGCAAATGCAAGTGACCCCGAAGGGGGGGGAGACAGAGAAACTGACTGTGGCAACCACAAGAGCCAGCAAAAAGCCGCCCAACACACGAGACACAACGCCAAGGCCAGAAAGGCAGTCGGAGTGAAAACAAAAGGAGACCAGAATAGACCCGAAGGCACAAGTCAGCAAGTGACTAAAGCATGTCGAACGTGCTAGGGGCTGCAACAGCCCAGCAACCAGTAGCACCACCAGTGGTGACGCAGCCAGTACATTCCCAGATCACCGCAATCCCACCATTTAGTGAACTTGCTGATCCAGCCACCACGTCCCCGAGGTGGAAAGTATGGGTTAGCCGCCTTAATAATTATTTCATAGCCACAAGAGATACCGATGGAGCGGTAAAAAGATCACTATTGTTACATTTTGCTGGTGATGAGATGTATAAGCTATTTGCACATCTCCCAAACACTGGTGCTGCCAACGACTATGACGCGGCCGTCCGGGCATTGAATGCTCACTTTGACCCCCAACTCAACCCTCATTATGAACGCTTTAAGCTTAGGCAAGCTAGACAACGCGAAGGAGAATCGATGGACACATACCATGCACGCCTCAGGGAATTAGCAAGTACCTGCACGGAGGCTGACCAAACCAAAGACGTGACAGCGCAGCTCATCCAAGGGTGTCGCAACAAGACGCTGAGGACCCTCATACTACGGCAGCCCCGGATCACCCTAGAAGAAATACTAATCCTTGCACGCTCGCATGAACTAGCAGATGTCTGAGCGACAGCCATGGAGGCCGCACTCACCTCCCACCAAGACCAGTGTCAAGGTAGAGCGGGCTGATGCAGTTCGCACAGCATCCCGGGGAGGGAGAGGTCGATGGTCAACCAGAGTGCCACGGCGAGCGTCATGCGGATGGTGTGGAAGAGAAGAGCACCCACCAGAGAGCTGCCTGGCAAGAGGAAAGTCATGTTCCAAGTGCGGAATCCCAAACCACTTTGCAAGTGTATGCCGAGGAAGTGCACGAGGAAGAGGCAACACAGGAAGAAAGCCACCAACAGGGGCTGTAAGAAACCTAACGCTAGCGGAGCATCCATGGACAGAACCCGCAATCGCCTGGTAGATTCGTCAATGGAGGAAGAAGAGGAAGAGTGTTATTTCGTGTAGTTCGCGAGTGACCTCAAGAAGAGGCGGCGGCCGCAACCGAAGTGCAACATCGAAATCGACGGGTCCCGGGTGACTGGCTTAATTGACACGGGAGCGACCGTCAATGTGATGGGATCACAGCACTACAAACGACTGAGCCAGAGGCCAACCCTCACTCCATCCAAGATTAAAATACTGACTTATGGCAGCACAACCCCGTTACCTCTCAAAGGGAAGATGACCGTTCAAGTGAGGTCGGAACAGCATGAAGTAACAACAGTGTTCCATGTCGTGGACGGAGAGGCTGACATACTAGTTGGCAGCCACACTGCGGGGGACCTTAGGCTAATTGTCTTCGCGAATGCAGTCAAACTCCTACAGGCTGATGACGTCCTAGAAATGTTCGCGCAGCTGTTCGACGGACTGGGGAGCATACGAAGACCACCCGTGAAACTACATATCGACAAAGCCGTCCAACCAGTGGCCCTGAGACATCGACGTATCCCCTTTCATCTTCGACCTTTAGTCGAAAAGGAACTACAAGAGCTGGAACGGCAAGGGGTTATTGAAAAGGTAACAGGCCCGACTCCTTGGGTATCACCAATGGTGATTGCGGAAAAGCCTCAACAACCGGGAAAAATACGCATATGCATAGACATGAGGATGCCGAACCGAACAATCCGGCGAGAAAGGCATATAACCCCGACAGTAGATGACATCTTGGCTGACCTAAACGGTGGTTATCGAAGCTAGATTTGAACGCAGACTATCACCAACTCACGCTAGCAGAGGAGAGCAGATATATAACCACCTTCTCCACACATCTTGGGCTCCGGCGCTACAAACGGTTCTATTTTGGAATATCATCGGCGGCGGAAATATTTCAGAACACTGTGAGAGAAATACTATCTGGCCTAGGAGGTGTACTCAATGCAAGTGACGACATATTGATTCACTCGAAGGCCATCGAAGAGCACCATCGACGACTGCGTGCCACCCTGCAACGGCTGGCCGAGCACGGCGTGACACTCCACAGAGAGAAGTGCCAATTTTTTCCAAAAGTCCATAGATTTCTTTGGATACGTATTCAGTGCAGATGGGGTCAAAGTAGATCCCCGGAAGTCTCAAGCGATACACCTGGCACCAGCACCAATGAACGCATCCGAGGTGAGAAGTTTCCTAGGGATGGCGACGTATTGCGGACGCTTCATTCCGAACTTAGCAACTATCGCAGAGCCGCCACCTAATCTCACGAAGAAGGAGACTCCATGGAAGTGGACCCCGGAAGAAGAAAAGGCATTTAAACAAGTGAAGGCTGCCCTACTGGACAGCACAACAATGGCCTATTTTGTCAAATCACGTCCAACGGAACTGATTGTGGACGCCAGCCCAGTGGGCCTAGGCGCTGTACTTACCCAGGAGACCGAACCAGGGACCTGGGTCCCGTTAGCATTTGCGAGCAAGGCTCTCACCGCAACCGAGGCAAGGTATTTCCAGATAGAGCGGGAGACGCTTGCGATCAAATGGGCATGCAATCACTTTCACCTCAATGGCAGTGGACATCCATTTAAAGTGATAACCGACCATCAGCCCCTCCTGCCATTGTTCAGAGGAACAGCAACCCCCCCCCGGATTGAACGATGGGCAACTTAGTTGCAACATTATCAAATGGGGAGGAGCCAAGCTCGCGATCGTAATGGTCGCTCTGTAGCTCGGCTCCGTCAGACTTCCGGCCTGACTCGCAAATCCTGCCATATATCCTGCCCCGGGACGATGCACTCGAGCAGAGATTGAAACGCAACGTGTTGCTCTTACTCACCGTTTGACCTGGAGGCTCCTACGTGCCGCGACTCCGAAGTTGTGCCCCCTGAGGAACCACGGCCTCCGCGGTGATGAAGCCGGGGCCTCGCCTATTGGGCCCAGCCTGGCATTGTTGTGCGCGTCGGCCCCGGCCGAGAGCGTGAGCCGCTGGCGGGAGACCGTTGTGCGAACATTCCGGTGGTCCTGATCCGGATTTGCCTTGGTGGCCGTGGAGCTGGTGTGGGGCACGGTGCACCGAGGGCTGCTCGTGTGAAGGGGGCCCCCCTGCCGCGGCTCCGTCCATCCATCCTGGAGCCTCGCGCCCGGGATCTGCTCTTCGACCACGCCAAAGGTATTGCAGGCTGCACCCCGACTTTGGCGGCTCTCCTTTCTGCACCAAGGCTGCATTAGCGGGACCCCCTTGGTTTCTGTGGAGGTCCGCATCTGAGGCCCTGATCCGGGAGTCGTGGGAGGTGGTGACGAGCCTGAATCCACAAAATGGCGGCCATCGAGATAGGCCGTGGATATCCTCCGGACGGCGGACCTGGACTACTGGACTGCACGGGGGCCTGGACATGTGTGCGCGAGCCTACAATCGGCGACGTTCTGGAAGCACTGCGGTCCTTGCATGCGGCCTTGACCCCCATTGCCCCTGGGGTATCGATGCGGTCCGCCGCCATCTTAGAGGGTCGGTCTCTCACGGTCCCCTCTCGTCTCGGTGATGCTTCTGCCTCACCCCCCTCGGCCGAGCTGAGAGCTACTGCCACTGGCCGTCGACAGGTATGCGAACGATTGGCTTCTGCACCTCCTGCGCTTCACTGTTTGGAGTTTGGGGGCCCGGATGTCGTTCTGGGGTCGGATCCTACTCGAGTGTCCGAGAAACATGATGGCTTGCTACATCTATTTGCCTTGATGAGGTCGTGTTTCTGCTCTGCAGGGGAACCCCCGCTTTCCCAAGCGGCGAGACTGAACTCCTGTCTTTTCCTGCCCCTGTTAACATTGTTGGGACACTTGCACTGTATACCCGGACTTTTGATCTTTTGCTTATGGATTGCCCTCCCTGGCCTACGTCTTCATCGGACTATTTTTTGTTCGTGTGATTGCCTTGCACCGAGTTGTTCGCTTCTCGCTGTCGTATGGTGGGAGTTGCTTGTAGCTAAGGAAGGCCTGGGGTGAGATACATTGCTTCCGGTGGATTGCTGGTATACATATCTGTGGCGAGCTTTCCCGTGTGCATAGTGCGGTGGGTGACCCCCTTGTACGTTTTATGATGCTCGAGTTGTATCGTTTTCGTCTACACATATTACGATTGACTGGTTGGGCGGAGGGCTGGGGCCGACCATTTTGTTTTTACTTCCTCACTCCTCCCTCACATCTTTTTTGTCTTCTTATTCTTCTTTTTGTCTCCTTATTCTTTTTCTCTTTCGTGTTTCCTACATTTCGGGTTCGGGATTAATGCGACAGGCACGCTGCTGGGGGGGTAGGCCGTAGCCTTCTGCAGGGGTGCTGGGTGGGATGGGTGGGATGGGTTTTCTTTCCCGGTTTATTTTCCTTTGTTCTATGGCCCTTTTGTATCCCTTTATAGGAGCGCCGCGGCTGTCCCTGCCTCCCGTGGTATTATAGGGATGGGGGTCTGGATTGCTGCTTCTCTCCTTTTGTGGCTATGCTGCGTTTCAGTGCCGACTCCCATCCCTTCCTTGTTGCTAATACTCCTACTCTTTCTGTGTCCTTACTACGGGATGCGTGTCTCGACGCGGCGCTCTTCTCTTTCAGTCTGTATTTTTCTTTTTCCCCCTTTTCTTTCCCCTCCCCTCCCCTTCTCTTTCTCTCTCTCCCTAGGGTTAGTATGACGGGTTGGCTTTAGTGATGTTAATGTTCCGGTTCCATCGTCCTATCTCTGCTGTGCTATTGGGTGGTAGAGGTGCACACGATGAGTCTACTTGTATGTTGATTTGAATTAACCGCATCTGCTTTCGTATTGATGTAGACTGTAGTGATAATTTTCCGCATTGCTGCCCCTTTAGTTTTCTTATGGCCAATAGTTTGCTCTGGGAACCTGGATTCATTTATACTGTATCCGAGCCTGTTATACTCCTTATTGTAATATTATAAAAGTTAACCTTCCTTCTTCCTGTTTGTGGGCCGTCTAGATTCTCCCCCCCCTTCCTTTTTCGAACTGTATTGACTGCATATTATCCTGATTGTATCTGTATATTCTTCTTCTGTATTTTTTGGATTGCTCTATTGTATCGTGGCCGGCCGGTCTGGTTGTAGGCCCAGATTTGTATTTCCTTTTTGTACAAATAAAGGTTTACAAAAAAAAAACATTATCAAATGGAAGTGCTTTACCGACCAGGGGCCAAAAATCCTGCGGACTTCTTATCCTGCCATCCGGCCATAGCGACTGAGTCTGGCCTGGAACAGGAGATGCAAACGGAGGATTTCATCAACATGGTCTCGCAATGGTCGTGCCCCCGAGCCATCTTGATAGAAGAGATCAAGGAGCACCTTGACAAAGATGTCTGCCTCCTGCGGGTGGTAGCCGCGCTGAGAGGAGGATCCTGGGAAAAGTTCCTCGAAGACATTCAAGGATGGAGTGAACCTGACCACAATTGTCTTGGCAAGCTCTGGAAAGTAAAACACGAACTTAGCTCGACAGAAAATGGGGTCGTTCTAAGAGGATCACGAATTGTAGTGCCTATCAGCTTGCAGGAACAAGCGACCGTCCTTGCTCATGAAGGACACCAGGGCATCGGACGGCTGAAGTCCCGAATGAGGGAAAAGGTATGGTTTCCAGACCTGGAAAGTCACGTTGAAAAAGTAGTACGCAACTGTAGCGGCTGTCAGCTTACTGGAAATGCTGAAGCTCCAGCACCTGTCATCACGGAAGCTCCAGCACCTGTCATCACAGAAGAGCCAGCCCCCTCCCCGTGGGCCTGGCTAAGTCTGGATTTCAGAAGCTTCCCTGACGGGAGAGTCACTGCTGTCATTGTTGACAGCTATACCAAATACCCCATCGTCTAAGTACTACCCTCAACATCGTTCAACAACCTGCAGCCTGTGTTAGAAAAATCATTTGCACTATTCCGCATCCCACACATCATCAAGACTGACAATGGACCTCCCTTCCAAGGGGGTGGTTTCAGAGACTTTCTAACACACCTCGGCATCAAACATCACCGGATAACGCCACAATGGCCCCAGGCCAATGGCGAGGTGGAGCACTTCATGCGCACAATAAACAAAGTATTGCAAATTGCAACAGCAGAAGGTGCTGACCCAGAATGCTGGTTACACCAGTTCCTGAGGGAATATCGTAGCACACCCCATTGCACAACTCCGAGATCACCGTGGTCTCTCATGCTGGCCGGACCCCGGAATGACATGATCCCAAGAGCGGGATACGGGGAACAACAACCATATGACCCGACGACAACCCAAGTGAAAAGACAAAGCACCACGACCGAGCCAACCAATGACGCAAAGCAACAACCCGTGTCCTGCCACCTGGATGCTCTGTATTAATCCGAAATCGCTGGGACACCGGGAAGTTCAAAACACCTTAGGAACCCGGTGTGTGGGTGGTGAAATCCAACAAAGGAACGGCAGTCACAGCAGAAAGGAAGGGCGAGACTATAACAAGGAACGTCTCGTGGTTCAAGCGAATTCCCACTCCTGCCACAGAACCACCAGTGACAGAAAGGCTGCAGCCCCGAAACCTCAGTGGAGGATGCAGATTGCATGTCAGGGGCAAGTGCCCCATCGAGTCCAGCGAGGTCCCAAGGACTGGAACAGCGTAGTCCTGAATGCCAGGTCACATGTGTGTGGGTTCCAATTTCACGCAATCCAAGAGACAATCACTGTCACCAGTATAGTCTCAGGTCGAATCCTAAGCCAAACCGAAGACTGGCCGACTTCATGTGCTAGTTTGTTATGTTTAGTTTGTTTAATGACCAACCTGATAAGGTATGTATCGTTCTAGTGTTGGTGGCTTGAAGGGCGACCCGGATCCTGTCCCATACATTGTATCACTCTCTGGCCAGGCGTGGCCAGAGAGCTATAAATAAAAGGGCCGGGGTCGCTCGGGACTTCCGGTCCCGACTAAGTAACTGTGGTGTCCGGTGTGTTTTACTGCTGGCGAACATCTCACTGTGCCGGTGTTCTATAATCCACTGTCCCCCATGTGGCAGTGTCCCCTCATCGTTGTGCGCATGCGCACTAATGGTGCGCATGCGCATTTTAATTTTCATGACGTCTCACTACCCCGCCCATCAGGGACTGTACCCCCTGTTTGTGCACACATTTACGCAAGTGTGGGTGGGGCCAGTTCTATGTTGCCCGTCGCGCGCGCGAGCTCCTCCGCCGCTGTGATTAGTCAGCTCTGGCAGGCGCTGCGATGGCGCTTCCTACCAGAGGCAGCCTCGGCGGCAGAGGGGCAGCGCTGCGGGCGGACGCGCCTGAGGCGACCCTGCTTTGACCGGCGGCAGCAGCAGCAGCATGTCCCGCTGCGGCTGACGGGGGAGCCCGGGGCTGCCGCCACCTCTCCGCCGACCCCCGCCCGTGAGCCTGAGGCGACCCTGCTTTGACCGGCGGCAGCAGCAGCATGTCCCGCTGCGGCTGACGGGGGAGCCCGGGGCTGCCGCCACCTCTCCGCCGACCCCCGCCCGTGAGCATGGAGCCCGCCGCCGCCGTGCCCCCGCTCAAGGAGGTGCACTGGAGTTCGGCCTCGCTGCCCCTGGACCAGCTCATCAGCTCCTACAGGCTGGCGGCTGCCCCAGGTAGTGCGTCTGGACACCGGTGAGTGCAGCGGCGCCGCGCCGGGAGGGGCCTGTGGGAAGCGGGGAGCCAGGGTCCGACGCACCGGCTACGGTCACTGGCTGTGCAGGCGGCACCGGGCGCAACCAGCAGCTCTCCTGACTGACCTCAGCCTCCCCTTCAAAGGAATGGCTGCGGCATCAGCTCTGGAGATTTTAATTCATATTAGAGTAGAATTCCTTTCTTAGGTATTACAACGTTCAACAGAAGTGCAGGTGACTTAAATACCAAGGGACAGATTTAAAAGCCCCTTGCGCCACTTTTGCGTCACTTTTCCTATGTTAAAAATGACGCAAAAGTGGCGCAAGGGGCTTGTAAATAAGCCCCCAAGTTTGGGGGGCGGTCAAGGTTGCGAATTTGCAACCGAGACACAACCAACTTTATTTCTCCTTGGACTCCAATTAGGAGTGATATTGTACTTGGGACAAGTTGAGGATGGTTGCTTGTCTAAAAAGAAGCCGATCTCTTGTTCAAAACGAAGACAGACTTGTGTGAAGTAGTTACCGTCCCACCGTCTCCCTACCTCCTTGCTGTTGTGAGTACCAGTGTTCTGAATATGATAGGTCGCTGAGGAGTCCTGGTGCTGTAATTATGCCATACATCCCCACCGGACGCTTGTGTGGCATGGATCTCTACCTGGCATGCCCCTCAACTCTGCTTCATTTTCTGATGATTTGTTTGTTGGGCTACAAGAGAGTAGTAGAATTGGGGGTCTCTCTATCGCCCTCTCTTTCTATCGCCCTCTCTCTCTCTCTCTATCGCCCTCTCTCTCTCTCTCTCTCTATCGCCCCCTCTCTCTCTATCGCCCTCTCTCTCTCTCTATCGCTCTCTCTCTCTCTCTATCGCCCTCTCTCCCTCTATCGCTCTCTCTATCGCCCTCTCTCCCTCTCTCTATCGCCCTCTCTCCCTCTCTCTATCGCCCTCTCTCCCTCTCTCTATCGCCCTCTCTCCCCCCCTCTCTATCGCCCTCTCTCCCCCTCTCTATCGCCCTCTCTCCCCCTCTCGCCCTCTCTCTCTCTATCGCCCTCTCTCTCTCTCTATCGCCCTCTCTCTCTCTCTATCGCCCTCTCTCTCTCTCTATCGCCCTCTCTCTCTCTCTATCGCCCTCTCTCTCTCTCTATCGCCCTCTCTCTCTCTCTATCGCCCTCTCTCTCTATCGCCCTCTCTCTCTCTCTATCGCCCTCTCTCTCTATCGCCCTCTCTCTCTATCGCCCTCTCTCCCTCTCTCTATCGCCCTCTCTCCCTCTCTCTATCGCCCTCTCTCCCTCTCTCTATCGCCCTCTCTCCCTCTCTCTATCGCCCTCTCTCCCTATCGCCCTCTCTCCCTCTCTCTATCGCCCTCCCTCTCTCTATCGCCCTCTCTCCCTCTCTCGCCCTCTCTCCCTCCCTCTATCGCCCTCTCTCCCTCCCTCTATCGCCCTCTCTCCCTCTCTCTATCGCCCTCTCTCCCTCTCTCTATCGCCCTCTCTCCCTCTCTCTATCGCCCTCTCTCCCTCTCTCTATCGCCCTCTCTCTATCGCCCTCTCTCCCTCTCTCTATCGCCCTCTCTCCATCGCCCTCTCTCCCTCTCTCTATCGCCCTCTCTCCCTCTCTCTATCGCCCTCTCTCTCTCTATCGCCCTCTCTCTCTCTATCGCCCTCTCTCTCTCTATCGCCCTCTCTCTCTCTATCGCCCTCTCTCTCTCTCTATCGCCCTCTCTCTCTCTCTATCGCCCTCTCTCTCTCTCTATCGCCCTCTCTCTCTCTCTATCGCCCTCTCTCTCTCTCTATCGCCCTCTCTCCCTCTCTGTCGCCCTCTCTCTCCCTCTCTCTCTCGCCCTCTCTCTCTCGCCCTCTCTCTCTCGCCCTCTCTCTCTCGCCCTCTCTCTCTCTCCCTCTCTCTATCGCCCTCTCTCTATCGCCCTCTCTCTATCGCCCTCTCTCTATCGCCCTCTCTCTATCGCCCTCTCTCTATCGCCCTCTCTCTATCGCCCTCTCTCCCCCTCTCTATCGCCCTTTCTCGCCCTCTCTCCCTCTCTCTATCGCCCTCCCTCTCTCTATCGCCCTCCCTCTCTCTATCGCCCTCCCTCTCTCTATCGCCCTCCCTCTCTCTATCGCCCTCCCTCTCTCTATCGCCCTCCCTCTCTCTATCGCCCTCCCTCTCTCTATCGCCCTCCCTCTCTCTATCGCCCTCCCTCTCTCTATCGCCCTCCCTCTCTCTCTATCGCCCTCTCTCTCCCTCTATCGCCCTCTCTCTCCCTCTCTCTATCGCCCTCCCTCTCTCTATCGCCCTCTCTCCCCCTCTCTATCGCCCTTTCTCGCCCTCTCTCCCTCTCTCTATCGCCCTCTCTCTATCGCCCTCTCTCTATCGCCCTCCCTCTCTCTATCGCCCTCCCTCTCTCTATCGCCCTCCCTCTCTCTATCGCCCTCCCTCTCTCTATCGCCCTCCCTCTCTCTATCGCCCTCCCTCTCTCTATCGCCCTCCCTCTCTCTATCGCCCTCCCTCTCTCTCTCTCTATCGCCCTCCCTCTCTCTCTCTCTATCGCCCTCTCTCCCTCTCTCTATCGCCCTCTCTCCCTCTCTCTATCGCCCTCTCTCCCTCTCTCTATCGCCCTTTCTCGCCCTCTCTCCCCCTCTCTATCGCCCTTTCTCGCCCTCTCGCCCTCTCTCTATCGCCCTCTCTCTATCGCCCTCTCTCTATCGCCCTCTCTCTATCGCCCTCTCTCTATCGCCCTCTCTCTATCGCCCTCCCTCTCTCTATCGCCCTCCCTCTCTCTCTATCGCCCTCCCTCTCTCTATCGCCCTCCCTCTCTCTATCGCCCTCCCTCTCTCTATCGCCCTCCCTCCCTCTATCGCCCTCCCTCGCCCTCCCTCTCTCTATCGCCCTCTCTCTCTCTATCGCCCTCTCTCTCTCTATCGCCCTCTCTCTCTCTATCGCCCTCTCTCTCTCTATCGCCCTCTCTCTCTCTATCGCCCTCTCTCTCTCTCTCTATCGCCCTCCCTCTCTCTCTCTATCGCCCTCCCTCTCTCTCTCTATCGCCCTCCCTCTCTCTCTCTATCGCCCTCCCTCTCTCTCTCTATCGCCCTCCCTCTCTCTCTCTATCGCCCTCCCTCTCTCTCTCTATCGCCCTCCCTCTCTCTCTCTATCGCCCTCCCTCTCTCTCTCTATCGCCCTCCCTCTCTCTCTCTATCGCCCTCCCTCTCTCTCTCTATCGCCCTCCCTCTCTCTCTCTATCGCCCTCCCTCTCTCTCTCTATCGCCCTCTCTCTCTCTATCGCCCTCTCTCTCTCTATCGCCCTCTCTCTCTCTATCGCCCTCTCTCTCTCTATCGCCCTCTCTCTCTCTCTATCGCCCTCTCTCTCTCTATCGCCCTCTCTCTCTCTATCGCCCTCTCTCTCTCTATCGCCCTCTCTCTCTCTATCGCCCTCTCTCTCTCTATCGCCCTCTCTCTCTCTCTATCGCCCCCTCTCTCTCTCTATCGCCCTCCCTCTCTCTCTCTCTATCGCCCTCCCTCTCTCTCTCTCTATCGCCCTCCCTCTCTCTCTATTGCCCTCCCTCTCTCTCTCTATCGCCCTCCCTCTCTCTCTCTATCGCCCGCCCTCTCTCTCTCTATCGCCCTCCCTCTCTCTCTCTATCGCCCTCCCTCTCTCTCTCTATCGCCCTCCCTCTCTCTCTCTATCGCCCTCCCTCTCTCTCTCTATCGCCCTCCCTCTCTCTCTCTATCGCCCTCCCTCCCTCTCTCTATCGCCCTCCCTCCCTCTCTCTATCGCCCTCCCTCCCTCTCTCTATCGCCCTCCCTCCCTCTCTCTATCGCCCTCCCTCCCTCTCTCTATCGCCCTCTCTCTCTCTCTATCGCCCTCTCTCTCTCTCTATCGCCCTCTCTCTCTCTCTCTCTATCGCCCTCCCATCTCTCTAGCGCCCTCCCTCTCTCTAGCGCCCTGTTCTCTTCTCTTCTCAAGTGCTGATCTGCTGCTCTCTTCCACCCTGCCTCCTTCTCTAACTCCCTGTTCTCTTGTCATCTCACGTGCTGAACTGCTGCTCTCTTCCACCCCGCCTCCTTCTCTAACTCCCTGTTCTCTTCTCTTCTCACGTGCTGATCTGCTGCTCTCTTCCACCACACCTCCTTCTTTAACTCCCTGTTCTCTTTTACTGTGCTTATCTGCTTTTCTCTTTCACCCCGCCTCCTTCTCTAACTCCCGGTTCTCTCAGACACAACCACACCACACACAACCAAACCACACGCGCAACCAGACACAACCACACACATGTTTATAAGCATTTTATCTTCTTTATTTCTCAAGCTCACTAATGCAAATGAAAACCTGTACAGCAGTGTCCTTACTGCAGTTTTCAGAATTGTAGCCAAGAAGTATCTACACCTACCAGAATGGCAACAATTGCTGCTTAGCCGACGAATTCCTTGACCACCCAACATTGGTTCTTGGATTATGCCTGCCATTATTATAAAACTGTTAACACATTTTTGCACACCATGTAACTTGCCTTATCTGCATACTCTCTGCTAATTTTATGTTATCAATTTGCAGGATTATGGCGGTATGCAGAGACCTGGAATTGTTGTCGACTACCAGACAAATCTGGTATTTGGTCGGCCTGCTGGAAGGTGGATGAAAAGAAAGATGATGCAATCGCTTAATAAACCCATTGGAGGGGCGTTTGTCGACAAAAAACCTAAATTGAGAAAACCTGGATCAAATGGCAATGCGGTCAAAAAAGGTATGTTTCTAGATAGACAGCTTCTGTTTTTTAGGTTTCGCCTCTCACCCCTGGACCAGAGTACCCCTACTCACCCCTAGATCTGAGCACCCGCTACTCACCCCTGGACCTGAGCACCCGCTACTCACCCCTGGACCTGAGCACCCGCTACTCACCCCTGGACCTGAGCACCCGCTACTCACCCCTGGACCTGAGCACCCGCTACTCACCCCTGGACCTGAGCACCCGCCACTCAGCCCTGGACCTGAGCACCCGCCACTCAGCCCTGGACCTGAGCACCCGCCACTCAGCCCTGGACCTGAGCACCCGCCACTCAGCCCTGGACCTGAGCACCCGCCACTCAGCCCTGGACCTGAGCACCCGCCACTCAGCCCTGGACCTGAGCACCCGCCACTCAGCCCTGGACCTGAGCACCCGCCACTCAGCCCTGGACCTGAGCACCCGCCACTCAGCCCTGGACCTGAGCACCCGCCACTCAGCCCTGGACCTGAGCACCCGCCACTCAGCCCTGGACCAGAGCACCCGCCACTCAGCCCTGGACCTGAGCACCCGCCACTCAGCCCTGGACCTGAGCACCCGCCACTCAGCCCTGGACCTGAGCACCCGCCACTCAGCCCTGGACCTGAGCACCCGCCACTCAGCCCTGGACCTGAGCACCCGCCACTCAGCCCTGGACCTGAGCACCCGCCACTCAGCCCTGGACCTGAGCACCCGCCACTCAGCCCTGGACCTGAGCACCCGCCACTCAGCCCTGGACCTGAGCACCCGCCACTCACCCCTGGACCTGAGCACCCGCCACTCACCCCTGGACCAGAGTACCCCCACTCACCCCTAGATCTGAGCACCCGCCACGCACCCCTGGCCAGAGCACCCGCCACGCACCCCTGGCCAGAGCACCCGCCACTCACCCCTGGATCTGAGCACACGCCACTCATCCGTGGACCAGAGCACCCCCCAGTTGAAAATTAACTTGGGTGAATCTGAAGGAGCTACATTTTAAGGTGTATTTCAGAGTGCAAAGTCTGTTACGATGAGACCCAGGGGCTTATTAGGTCTGTGGTGCATTGAACCTAGGGGGCAAGTCAGAAGTGCTCACTATATCCTAGTTGGCTATTATTACTAAACCTTAGGCTTCCATTAGAGTCTAATGGGCCCCTTTCACTTGGACGCAACGTGTTGCTTGTATCTGATTTAGGATATTACATAAAATGTGACAATCGTGGCAGATCAGCTCTTACCTGTGCCCTCAGCTCTTACCTGTGCCCTCAGCTCTTACCTGTGCCCTCAGCTCTTACACCTGTGCCCTCAGCTCTTACACCTGTGCCCTCAGCTCTTACACCTGTGCCCTCAGCTCTTACACCTGTGCCCTCAGCTCTTACCCCTGTGCCCTCAGCTCTTACCCCTGTGCCCTCAGCTCTTACCCCTGTGCCCTCAGCTCTTACCCCTGTGCCCTCAGCTCTTACCCCTGTGCCCTCAGCTCTTACCCCTGTGCCCTCAGCTCTTACCCCTGTGCCCTCAGCTCTTACCCCTCAGCTCTTACCCCTCTGCCCTCAGCTCTTACCCTGTGCCACACATTGAATTGGAGATCTCTGCCTCGTTCACAGTTGATAGATGGACCATATCAGTAATATTCATTGGCAGTCTGGGATGGGACAAAAACCTGACTGGAGGTGGTAGGGGGGTTTTGGGGAACTTGGACGATCACATTGTTTAAAGTTTGTCACTGTTAATGTGTACTCGCCAGCCTGGCACGCTGCTGCAGCCGGTGACTGCTCCTCTGAACTCTTCTCTCTTTCCCAGAGCTTAACACCAAGATGATTGGCTTTGACGAGTTCTTGCCCATGCTGCAGACAATTGCGAAGAACAAGGACTAGGGTACCTACGATGACTTTGTGGAGGGGCTGAGGGTCTTCGACAAAGAAGCCAATGGCTCTGTGATGGGCGCTGAGTTGCGACATGTACTAGTCACTCTGGGTAAGAGGCCATTTTGGCACAGTACTATTTTCAAGGCAGAGTATAATTGACTGCTGAACTCCCCAGCCCCCCTGCAGTGTTCAGGGCCCCCCTTTCTGATTCCGAGCTTAGATTTCTACCCGCGTCTGGATATTACAGTTAATGTGCCCTGTTTCAGCCTAACAAAGTGTCCTATCAATCTCATTTAACTGTACATTCTTTTGGGGCGAGGGAGGACGGGGACACGGTTGGGTTACAAGTGGTTTTTGGATTGCCCCTTCTACAGGCTAGAGCTTTGACTGACTAATAGTTAGTCTTGGTGAGCCATGTCCTGGAAATTGGTGGCCTCCTTGTCTTGTGGGTAGCGGCCACTTCAGAACATCTGCTCTGTCTGGTTTTACCCTGGTGGCTGGCTAGTCTCATCAGCCAGTGCTGCTTCTGTGGCGGAAGTGTATTTGGTGGGTGTTAGAAACGGGACCCTGGCCGGCCAAGACTCGCGTCGAGGTCAGTCAGGGATCACCATTTCTAAGGTCAGGGCTAGGGAGTCACACACCAAGATAACCCCCGCTCACCCTCTAGGTAACGTGGCGCGAGCAGCAAGGCTAATCTCAGAGGCGATGTGTAAAGCGTTTGCGCGCGCACCCCAGCGACAACAACCAAAGGCCCACCACAAAGGAAACTCCACACAAGGTTATATCAAAAATAGCCTTTGTATTATAATAATAAAAACACATTAGATAACACACACACTTTACAATGTGCCAACAGGCACGGGCAAGATTTACAAGGGATTATGTACAGGACAGGGCCACCTGGACCACTGTCAGGGGTATGCACTTGTTAGAAATAATACTTGTAGGTATAACACTTTAGCACATCAACATATAATGACTGTAACACAGAAATAGTAAATGTAGCATACAACCAGTAACTACTGGTAAAGGGAAAATACCTCCTACGCCACCCTAGTCTCTGTAGGGAAATCACGCAGGGAGTTAGGACCTTATCAGCAGGACCTATGGAAGGAAAACCTATCACCTCCTACGCCACCCTAGTCTCTGTAGGGAAATCACGCAGGGAGCTAGGACCTTATCATCAGGACCTATGGAAGGAAAACCTATCACCTCCTACGCCACCCTAGTCTCTGTAGGGAAATCACGCAGGGGGAAGGAAACCTAAAATAATCACCTAGGCAAGTAACATTTAGCAAAGGCAATTAAACATCAACATTCCTCTAAGCAGGTCACTTTTAGCAAAGGGAAATAAAAGAACAAGGCATTACCTAAGCAGGTCACTTTTAGCAAAGGTAATGACACCAACAATCCTCTAAGCAGGTCACTTTTAGCAAAGGGGAATAAAAGAACAAAGAATCACCTAAGCAGGTCACTTTTAGCAAAGGTAATAACAAACAAGAATTGCACATGTAACATCAAAACACATTCAGAGGTGCAGGTTAGAACTTTTGCGCAAGAATCATATAGCAAAGAAATCACAATGCGCAGGGTGCATGTAGCACAACACTCAAAATGTCCCTCAGGCCAACTGGCCTCGAAAGGGGCGGAATGCCCTGAGTCTCAGTGTCAGGGAGGTCTGCGCAGGCAGCACAGTCACAAAAGCCTAAACGTAGCAACTGTCCACTAAGTGCTGGACAGTTGTAAATAGCAAGTAGGCAACGTTGGAGCCAGGTGGGCTCAAGAACAATGGTGGGGAGACACAGCGTGGGAGCCTCGGGGCTGCAACCAACTGGCTGCCTGTGTCCCCCTAGAGCCTCTGTGGCTCGCAAAACAAAGGTGCTGGCGCCAAAGAGCTTCTGCGCTCTAAAACAATGATGGGCACTCAAGAGCCTCGGGGCTCTGCACTGACTAATGCCCCTCGCGTTGGAGTCCCTCGTGGCCTCGGGGCAACTAAGCACGTTGGAGCGGCCCGCTGCCTTTCGGGGCCGCTCTGTCACCTTCTCAATGCCTGGAGCCTCTCGGGGCTCCAAGAAACAACTGGGCGTCGGGGAGTCCCTCACGGGGACTCGGAACAAATGCCTGGGGTCGTTGGGGCGGCCCGCTGCCAACCGGGGCCGCCCTAAACAAACTCAGAGGACCCTGTCCCCGTACTCACCGGGTCTCCTGGGCCAGATGCGTCTCCTCGGCGGGTCGGCAGTGCGGGGAGCTCCTCTCACTCTCCGGGGCTCTCCTCTCAATCGGGAGCCTCTGGAAGGCGCGCCGGCCGCTTCCTGCTCCTTTGGCCTGGCGCCGTCCCGCTGTAATCCGCCTGACTTCCTCTGGGGCCGCCAATGGCAGCGCGGCCCTGGAGGTCAGGAGGCGGGACTTCCGGGTCGCAACAGGCAGCGGCCCGGCAACGGATTCCAATGCTCCTGGGCTGCGGCGGTGACCTCGGGGCAATGCCGGGTGGGCACCGGCTCGCAATAAAATCCGCACAACGGGGCAATGCCGGGTGGCACCGGCCTTCAAATTAAAAATAAAGCGAGGTGGGCACTCGCTCGCTCCAAAAACCGGCAATATCGACAAAGCGCTCCCAAGCGCTCTGGGAGCACAGGATCAGCGCGCTCAGCGCTGGAAAGACAAGCAAAGCGCCATTGAGCGCTGGGGCACCAGGAAAGCGCTCCTAGCGCTATGAATCCAATAAAAGCGCTTCCAGGCACAGCACAAGCTCCAGCAAGGTCTGGAGGCAGACAGGGGGGCAGGGCAGGGCCAGAGCCAGCACACTGGGTCTCCAGGCAGGGAGACAAGCCAAGTGGCGGTCCTCTTGGCCCCAGCAGCAGCAACAGCCCCCTCTGGCAAGGATCCACAAGTAGAACAATTTCTGTGGGGACACAGCCCCATATTTATACAGAGAATTCCTTTGTTAGGAGGTGCAGGGTGGGGGGAAACCAGTTGCAGCTGGCTTGGGAGTACCCTTGATGGCCCAACCACCCCTTTCATTCACTGGGGAGGCTTGGGTCATTAGACAAACCACAGGGGGGCGGAGCCAGCATTGTGTGGGGAAAAACCCAGCCCATCCAGGACACAGATCTACTCCTCCCACACATCACTCATGCTGATCTCTCACTCACCACCGGGCAGACCCATCCAGACTTCCTGGAGCCTGGCATGCCAGACAGCTCCAGCCAATCACGCTCCAGTATCCTCACTGCACACATACATCAATGTCCAGAAGTAGCACTTCCCTTCTAGACACATACAAGCCGCACATACCATTGCGCAGCATTCATTCTCACGAGTTCATACATACTAAACTCGAGCCTGCACTCCCCACACATCAGGAACTAACAGGGCACACACATTCCCCATGCATTCCTATGGGAGGGCAGGCCAGCCATACTACACGCACGCACTTTCACTCTGGGACACAGGGAAAAAGTGCGCCAAGACCCAAAAATCACTACACAGGGTCACAAACAAAGGCAAAAAGATTAGGGGTGAACCTGCCCTAAGGCCCAAGTCTAACAGTGGGTAAGTGCTGGGTCTGAAGCTGTGCGTGCTGCTGCATTCTGGGCAGTTAATCTGGAAGGTGTTTGATCGAAGCCTGTGTGCATTTTTGTCCTTTCCATTGTGCAGGTGAGAAGATGTGTGTGTGGCTGTGTCTGTGTGTGTGGCTGTGTCTGTGTGTGTGGCTGTGTCTGTGTGTGTGGCTGTGTCTGTGTGTGTGGCTGTGTCTGTGTGTGTGGCTGTGTCTGTGTGTGTGGCTGTGTCTGTGTGTGGCTGTGGCTGTGTCTGTGTGTGGCTGTGGCTGTGTCTGTGTGTGGCTGTGGCTGTGTCTGTGTGTGGCTGTGGCTGTGGCTGTGTCTGTGTGTGGCTGTGGCTGTGTCTGTGTGTGGCTGTGGCTGTGGCTGTGTCTGTGTGTGGCTGTGGCTGTGTCTGTGTGTGTGGCTGTGTCTGTGTGTGTGGCTGTGTCTGTGTGTGTGTGTGTGTGTGTGGCTGTGTGTGTGTGTGTGTGTGGCTGTGTGTGTGTGTGGCTGTGTGTGTGTGTGGCTGTGTGTGTGTGTGGCTGTGTGTGTGTGTGGCTGTGTGTGTGTGTGGCTGTGTGTGTGTGTGGCTGTGTGTGTGTGTGGCTGTGTGTGTGTGTGGCTGTGTCTGTGTGTGTGTGGCTGTGTCTGTGTGTGTGTGGCTGTGTCTGTGTGTGTGTGGCTGTGTCTGTGTGTGTGTGGCTGTGTCTGTGTGTGTGTGGCTGTGTCTGTGTGTGTGTGGCTGTGTCTGTGTGTGTGTGGCTGTGTCTGTGTGTGTGTGGCTGTGTCTGTGTGTGTGTGGCTGTGTCTGTGTGTGTGTGGCTGTGTGTGTGTGTGGCTGTGTCTGTGTGTGTGTGGCTGTGTCTGTGTGTGTGTGGCTGTGTCTGTGTGTGTGTGGCTGTGTCTGTGTGTCTGTGTGTGTGTGTGGCTGTGTCTGTGTGTGTGTGTGTGTGTGTGTGTGGCTGTGTCTGTGTGTGTGTGTGTGTGTGTGTGTGGCTGTGTCTGTGTGCGCGGCTGTGTCTGTGTGCGCGGCTGTGTCTGTGTGGGGCGCTCTGTCTGTGTGGGGCGCTCTGTCTGTGTGGGGCGCTCTGTCTGTGTGGGGCGCTCTGTCTGTGTGGGGCGCTCTGTCTGTGTGGGGCGCTCTGTCTGTGTGGGGCGCTCTGTCTGTGTGGGGCGCTCTGTCTGTGTGGGGCGCTCTGTCTGTGTGAGAGTGGCTCTATATGAATGTCAGTGCAATCCATCACGTCATTAACAATTACAGACCTTCACATCGCCAACACCTTGGCATTGGTTTGATAGTTGAAATAATTGGGCAGTGTGGTGGTTATAATATTAATTATGGGTATCTCAAAATAAAGGCTTTGTCAATGTGAAGGGCATGTCTTTGGAATTGGATGGCCTCTTCTCCCTATTTCATTTTTTTCCAAATCCTTCGGCTCTCTCATTGACCAATCTGTGTCCTTCAAAGGGCATGTCCAGAAAAGAGCACAGACTTCTGAGTCCCAGCTTACATTAAAGCACATTATAAAGCTTGCCCTTCATCTTAAACATTTGTGGTTCACGTTCCAGGAACTTGTCTTATCATTTGCCCAATGAGGCCCCACACTACTCTCCCACAGTTCTCATTAACACCTGTCAAAGTTTCTCTTACGCGGTCGCTTTTCTAATCGCCAACAACAGACAATGTGAGCTTGTTTGCCCTTCTTTGAAATAATTACATGAGTTCCCTCTCCATTTCATAATCCACCTCGAAGTGTGTTGTGTGAGCTACAAGGCACTTCTCTTGAGTAAACCTGAATACATTGCCTCTAAACATGGCTGGTGGACCAAACACTGCTGGCAGTTCATCTCTGGCTATGTTCTGTTATCTGCCGACATTCCATTAAATTCAGAGGCTGCTGTTTCATGATACTTTGATTTGCATCTCTGCACCACCACTGCCATGCACACACACACCACCACTGCCATGCACACACGGACACCAAAAAAGAATTTATGCAAAACATTGTCCTTTACAATGCCAGTAACTCAAACTTAAATGCTGCGAGACCTATTGCATTGCAAATGCTTATTTTATATAGCTTTGCTTTTGAAGCAATTGCACCTCCTTGTCTTTATCTTACGATGTTTACAGCTAAAGCACGAGTGCGTCAAAGGTCTCGCATTTGAGAGACTTTGATCTATTTGCATTGTAAATGACAATGTTTTTTTATTTGTCTTCAGAAAATCTACCAGAGGTTTTTCAAACCATTCAATCAGACTCGGTGTAACCCGTTGCCTTGCAGTCTGCCTTGGAGTCCTGCTCGCCTTGTCTCTTGGCTGTGCTCTTTTCCCTTGAGGGTTTCAGGTCACGGCCTGCTTGGTGGGGTTTGATTGCTTGCTTGTGGAGGGAGCGAGATTGCGGGTCATTCCCTAATAAGAGTCCCTGGTGTTTTTTAAACGCTTATCTGGCACACCCTGGTGGCAGAGTAGTTTCTAAAGGGTTTCTGTCCACATTGAAGGCCTTCTCTTCTAGGTTCCAACCAAGTTATTGTAGTTGAACTAGCAGTATGTGTATAAATTAACGTTTATTTATCTAAAAAAAATTCCAGGCTTACAAGGAACAAATAAAAAGGGAGAGCGTACTCATTGCTACAAGTATCCTAAACAACCCAACAGTCAAGTCCTGGTGCGTTTTCAGCTTGCCCTCGTGGGTGACTGGGATACCGAGTCCTGAGAGAGAGATACCAGCCCTCCAGCATTCTAAATCCCAAGTACTGAACTGACTAAAACCGTATAGAGAATTCTTGAGTCAGATTCTTGGCAAAACAAACTTAACTTAAACTGCTACTTACTTACTCCCTCCCACGTATTAGGCTTAGGTCAGGTACACCGGGGTAGGTGTAGTTAGAAGCACCATTGACGATTAGTCAATGTATATATGTATGTATATCTTTTATCCATTTTAAAGTATCATATGGCTAAGAAACCATATCAATGCTTTTACAGTATTATTTTATAATCCTGCTTTTACTATATGCATTCTACTTAACCCTAAGTATTGCAATTGTAGCGATTCATTTCTCTTGTATGAGAAAAGAGACTGATCAATAAATAACACCTTTTATTGAAAACGCCCGTCTCTTTTTTTCTCTACAATCTGGTGAAACTAAGAATGCACGTATTGACTGAGTAAAATAGCTGTCTTTTGTTTTCACACGACTCTAGAGATGTACTCTTGATCAGGGAGAGCAAAGTTGTCATGTTCTATGGTTGTCAGAAACTAAATCCCTTCTTGTCTATCCAGGGAGGTTAAAATCCTCCTCGCCTATTCGAGAAAGTTTCTAGTGAACTCTGAGCTAGCTGGCACACAAAATTTAAGTCTAATATAGTCCGTAGAAGACCTAGTTACCCTCTGTCCTACGTCTATACTATTGAAGATATTATTCCAATGCTCAGAGCCTATTGGGAATATAGGAACTACACTACACCCCACTGACCCCACTGGTGCGGCCCTCAGGCACAAACCACAGTGTAAATTTGGCCCCTGAGAGAACGTTTGTGAGTACCCATGACCTATGCTGTGCTTCCAAGCGCTGAGATACCCCCCTGGGGGTGATTCAAGCGCTATACACATTAAATAAAATCATTAATTAAATTAAACAGGTACACATGCTGCAAACGGATAAGTTAGTTACTATCAAGAATTAGCTTGCAGCCTGTAATGCTGTGGATGCACTTGCACCCTTCCTGCCACCAGGGCTCACACTGCATATTGAATGTTCAGATCTGTGTACTCCTTCCTCAGCTTTGCAAATAACACTTCTTCCGTACTGAGTTTCACCCAAAAAATTGTAGTTTCGCAGGAAATGAATTTCTTGGAAATGTGATGCCCACCCTCAATATTCCAGTCATCGCCCCCTCTGTACAAGGACTCCTCGGAGCTCATGGGCGTTCATAGACCTGGCATGGATTTTTCCATCCTATGGTCTGTCTGGACATACTCTAAAATTTAGAAGTCCTGCATATGTTCTCCCCGTTGTAAGATGCCTTTTCTAATAATATATTCTTTCTGCTTTTTTGTGATCTGAAATCTGATTTCTTTACTTGCACTGTACACAAGACTTTTGCTGTTACTTTTGTAATAGTTGGTGTGCATTTGTTCTTGAGAATTTTGCTAAAGATGGTTTAAAACTTGTGTTTACTTTTAGGGTGAGAATCCCTTTGAAATCGTTGAACAAACGGGAGAATCGGTAGTTGAGGAAACAACTGATGCGAATGATGAAGACAATGACCAAAACGAAAAGGAGGACATTGATGGTGAAAACAATGAAAATGAGGAGCAGATAATGTGGAGGCAGAAAGTGCAGATGCGGATGATGCTGCTGACCCAAATGATTACTCTGGGGACTTAACAACCACTGATGAAAAGTAGTTGAGAAACTGCCCTGAAAGACCAAACACTTTAGCACACTGCATTGGTGGACTTTAAGAACAATTTTCCGCAAAGTTGAGCAGTTCGTTCACCCTGCATGCATTCCACTTCTGTTTTAATTGCCTATGGGCAAACCGGTTTTAAGTTTAGTTTTTTTATTAAACTAAAGCTTGTATTAAGCACAGCAAATGCGTCAGTATTCTTCCAGTGTAAATTGATTTGTTCATGGTTACGTTTTGAGGAAATTTGAGCAGTTTGGGTTCTAAACATTCCAATGTGATTTTTTTTTCTCAGTTTTTAGCGCCCAATGTAGTGTTGTATATAATTCAAGCTGTTGTAGCAAAGAAACCCTGATTATGTCCTGCAGTAATAAAGGCTTACAACAAGATTATACACTTATTTTGCACCTCTCCTATATGGTACTGTCTACCTCAAAGAACGGGTACACTCAAGGTGGTGTATAATGTGTTTTATGCCCGGAGGTAGCGCCCCAGGGGGGAGCACTTGCCTGTTTAATGCTGATCAAAGGCTCTTTGCTGAGGTGTGAGATTGGAGAGGGGGGCCGAGGGTATTCTGGGTGACGAGGTGTTACTGTAAGGCCTGGTAGCCTCTGGATAATGAGCAGAGGTGGGGATGGCAAGAAATATCCGCTCTGCCTATGGGGGCCTTGTGACACCAGCTGGGTGATTCACCCACCGAGGTGTTCCTTTCTTGCTTTAAAGCGTTCGATTTGTCTTGTGTTTTTTCTGCACTTTTATTTAGCGCGAACCCTATCGGAAGGTATTGCAGCGCTTTAAATGAACACTAGTTACATCACACAAGGTCACTTTTTAAACCAGATAAACAAGCATTTTCGGAAATTATGTAGAATATTCCTTTTGTGGAGTGCTGCAGTCGGGCCGGAGCTGAATTTTAATCGGGGGGGGGACTGCAGTGATGGACTGCAGTGTGTCTGCTGTTATACCAATGGCATAAATCACGCCAAGCCAGACTCTGTACCCACAGGCACCAGCTCCCGACTGTCAGGGTGGTCGGGAGGCAGCTGGAAAGGTCTGAGGTACCAGGGAGAGGGGGCTGGACACAGACAGGGACAGAGGAACAAAGGAAGCAAGAAAGAGCGGGAAAGACTAGGAAGGAAAGGAGAGGAGGAAGAAAATAATATGATAAGGAAGAAGGAGGAGGGGCGAAGAGAGGGATAAACGGAGGAGGGGGTTATGAGGGAGGAGAACAGAAGTGGATTGACAGAATACAGACTACGGAAATAAAGCGCGAAAACGAAGGAAGCAGTTGAGGCAGGCATGCAGGGTGGAAGGAGTAGAGGGGAAAGATCAACAGGATAGAAAGAAGAGAATGGAAGGAATAAAGCTGGAAAGCTGCACATTGGGGACACAAGAAATAATGAGCAGAAGTAGAGACAGAGAAAAGCAGAAGCACAGAGAAAGAGACTGAAGAGGATGGGGCAATGTTGGAAAGAACGAGGAATGAGGTAAGAAAGAGAAAACCGGAGCGAGAACAAGGAAGGTTGAATGAAGAAGAGGAAATCAAATAAGGAAGGCAGTAATAAAGAAGATATGAGAATACAGGTGATGAAGTTGTAGAAAATATGGAGGAAGGGGAAGAAAGGAGAAAGTACACCAAAGCATGTAAGAAAATAAAAGATGCATCGAAGATGAAGAATGGGAGACGGAGATTGACAAAGAGGAATACATGAAGGAGGAGACTGAGGGAAGGTGATAGAAATGGGAGGAAAGTGAACAAGTCAGTGTAAAGTGGTAGGTGGAATGAAGCATGGGCCGCAAAGAACACCAAATAAAAAGCGAGAAAAACTAGCTCTGGCATTGCGCGGAGTGGGGCGGGGGAGCGGCTTCCTTTCAAGTCTGATGCCGAGGCATGGTGTGGGATGTGGCTGGTGATGTGCACGCGCCTGGCTCACATGAACTGAATTGAATCTGCAGTTTGGGGAGACTTTTCGGAACAACTACACAAACACAATTAGGAGGGGACCCAAGGGAAAGTTTAACGACCGAGCTCTGGATACATTCCCTACAGTATACTCATAACAACAAAGGTACCAGAGGGTCAAATAGTGGCAAGTGTACTCGGACTGGGACTAGATACTGATACCAGCAGCTACACCCTGACTCTTATAAAACTAGTAAGATAAGCCAAACCTGTGGATGGTCTTGAACACCCATCAGTCACCACTCGGAACCGCCCGTCATCATTTGGGGTTCCGTGAGAGACCCCCACACACACACACACCAAGATGTCTTATCACAAACAGGAATGGGCCGAGCAGATGACCATTGGTCCCTCCCCAGTCGGCACAGATGCCGGTTTGAAGTACCGACTGAAAGAGCGGTGCTTCACTTTTGCCCTGAGCCGCTGCCAGGTGGGGTGAGGTCTTCACACCTTACAATTCGGTGAATAACTGAAATTGTAAGAGGAGACGGGACATTGCACCTAGGAGTTCCAGGTGATATTTGTGCCAGTCTGTCTATTGATTCACTATTTGTTTATTTATTTCACAATTTGATTACACGTTTTGGTATTCATTTGCTGCAGTAGCCATAGTCGTCAAATAGGTCCTGAAGAAAGCAAGGCATAATGGCCGTGAATTGCTGAAACATGTTGACCACGTTCCACCATTAGACAGTGTATATCTTTACCTGTCTTGACTATTTTTAATGTTGGAAGAGGAAGCATTATCCGAATAAATTTGTTCTTCACTTCCCAATCCAATTTTTTTTTTTTCACAACCGATTTTATTAAGGAATTCAAGCAAGGCAATCAATGTGGCACCCCACAATCAGGAGAAACCACCAAGCATTTGGATACATTACATCTAGCAGGATCGAAGGTCGAAATGAAATCATCACAAATCTTATTTATTTGAAACAACCCCCCACCCCATCCCATCCCAACTCCCCACCACCCTCAACTAATTCCACCCCGCAGTCCCACCCTAACCCTGTGCACGTGTAAAAAGGGGGAAACAGCGTTGTGTGAGTATAGTGTATCCGCCAAGGCGCAAGACACAGGCCCATGCAATGGGGGAGCTTAGGGCTCCTCTTCGGGGTCGATCGGGGGGTCCAGTGGCAAGTCCCTGTAATCGGCCCATCTTTTCCATATCTTAAAGTGCTTGCGAGGGCACCCTCGCGCTTCAAAGATCGGGCGCTCCAGACCCATACAGAAGTCTAGTCCCGCTTTCCATACACACAAAGGAGGTGCCCGTTCGTCTTTCCATGGTCTCTTGGCTAGGTCTCTTTTGGCTAATACAAGTCCCAACAGCAATAGATGGCGCTTATAGCAATTCCCCCCCATTCCTGCAAGAATATGGAGCAATCCCAGCCGGTGGGTGCGGGGTAGATCCCAGTGTAGTACCTCAGACAGGCAATTCCACACACCTCTCCAAAAGCCAGCTATCCCAGGACACAGCCACACCGTATGAAGCAGCGAGCCCATCTCCATCCCACAACGCAGGCATTCCGACGATTCAATCAGTCCCGCCTTCCAGAGGCGTTCACGGGTAAAATAAGCCCTGTGGAGAATTTTAAATTGAATAAACCTGAGCCTCATTGCGATGGCAGTGTCTCGTGGGGATTCCAGGGCCTCTCGCCAATCATCCTCGTCCATGGGACCAACATCTGCCTCCCAGGCCGTCCGCAGGGGAAGTAAATCAGAAGCGCAATGAGTGACCACCGTTTGGTATATCCGGGATACTTTTTTGTCACCGAGATCACCCATGAACAACTTCGCCTCAATAGGGCTGAATTCGGGGAGCGAGTCAAGATCGGCAATGTATGGTGTTAGCGCATGCCGGAGCTGTAAATACCGGAAGAATTGGGACCGTGGCATGTGGAACTCCGCACTGAGGTCCTGGAACGATTTAAGAGCACTGCCAGTCATTTAGGATGAGCAGGTGAGCTGCTTGGTAGTAGGACAGGAGGTCCGAGGTGGCGAGGCCCCCACAGTACGTAGATAAAAAGCACGTACGTAGCGCCACCCGGGCAGAACCCCCAGCCCATAGGAACCGCCCCAAGACCGAATTCACCTGCCGAAACCATGAGGTCGGGACCGGATGGGGATAATTTTGCAGTTGATACAGAAGGCGTGGAAGCGCTACCATCTTAAAGATGGCGGATCGGCCAAAGATATTAAGGGGCATTCGGGACCAAGTTTTCACGTCGGCTTGCACCCGCTCCCAGACCGGAAGTACAGAACGTTCCCACGTGAGGGTCGCAGATTCCGACAGGAACACTCCCAGGTATTGCAAGCCAGTGGTCGCCACCTGCAGGTCCAATGTCCAAGGGTCCGACACTGTGCCACCTCCAAGGACCCACAGGGTAGATTTACCCATGTTCAAATATAGGCCGAGACCTCTCCAAAGACCCGCATAATTTCCAACACTCGCGGCCCGGAGCGTCGCAGGTCCGTAAGGAAGAAGAGAACGTCATCAGCGTATAACGCGATCCTATCAGAGAGGCCCCAGGGCCACACAAAGCCACGCATCTGCGCGTCCATACGGACCCAGGCGGCCAACGGCTCCATAGCAAGGGCAAAGAGGTACGGGGATAAAGGGCATCCCTGCCGGGTCCCCCGGCCAATGTGGAAGGTCTCTGACACCGCCCCGGCAACACGCACAGTAGCTGTGATGTCCGTATAGAGCAGCTTAATATATGATAGAAATACGGGGCCCAGGTTAAGACGGGGCAGGAGCGCGAACAGAAACGTCCAGCTCACCAAGTCAAACGCTTTGTTAATATCAGCAAGCAACAAGGCCGCCTGCTCACCTGTGGCCCCCATGGCATCAATCGCAGCCCACGCGTGCCGAATATTATGGCGTGTAGCCCTACCGGGCATAAAGCCCGATTGATCGGGGTGTACCAGTTCCGTGATATACGGAAGCAACCGATTAGCCAGGGCCTTGGCCAGTATTTTGGCTTCTATGTTAAGCAGCGAGATAGGGCGATAAGAGTCGTGCCTATCAGGGGGCCTACCCGGTTTCTGGAAAACCACAAAAGCCTACCCTGCGCCGCTTCAAGCGCACGCCGAAAGTGGGGCCCTAGTTGCGTGTGGAACTTTTTATAGAATTCACAAGGGTAACCGCTCGGTCCGGGGGCTTTGCCCGCGTTAAGCTGTCCCAGAGCATCTCCCAGTTCTTCCGCTGTGAGAGGAGCATCCAGATAATGATGGGCGGTCATAGGGCTTACCACACCGTGTTGAGGACTGTATACCTGGGGCCCTGGTGACCGACACTGGGACGGAAAAATCCCGATTGGCACCGAGTGCATTCTGGAGCGAATGCTCCTTTAATGTACGTTTGATCCTCCTTGTAACTCACCCAGCCTTGTAAGGGTGTCCGAATGTAATATTGTAGTGCCAAGCACCAATCACGCCCGTGTAAGGGTGTCAGAATGTAATATTGTAGTGCAAGGCACCAATCACGGAGGAGTAAGAGGGGGAGCCAACCCTTTGCACACCAGAAGTGAAATTAAAAATATAACCGGCTCCTGAGCTGAGCTGTAGTCCAAATCATTGCAGCCCACAAAGGCGTAAGAGCCATGTCTAGTTATAAGGAGCGTGTGCGCACTCCGAGGGCCCTCTTGTTGTTACAGCCGGTAAGGCGTAAGTCAAAAAATTGCTCCGTCTGACCTTGAGGCATTAAGAGCCTAGGAGCAATTTGGGAACACAAGCGAAGGGCGTAATCCAAACTGGTATAAGTGGAACCTGATTGGGTTACGCCCCCCGGCTCGTAATCGGCTCTAATCCGCACTCAGCCACTTGGGAAGGCCTGTAGCGGATAAGCGCGAAACTGCGCCATGATAGGAAGTAGTCCCCGACGTACCCATGGAAGTACATTGTGAAGGTACTAGTTTGGGACAATATATAGTACCTACCTGCACTGAATACGGAACCCTTGGCATTAGTAAGATACCTTACCACCACCGACAGTGGCGTAGTAGTAACGCTGGAACCCCAGAGCGGGGCCAAGCTCTCCCAGCCCCGTCTGGATTTAGCGTCCAGTTGGGCCAACGTATGTAGAGTCAATCTATAAAATGAGAGCACGCCATCTCCACACCAACGTGAGCGTCTTAAGGCTGCGTGACCGGAAGTGTTAACCATTTCGTGTTATGACACAAAGACATCGTCTAGGCAGTTGAGGCATGAAGCTTATATGCAAATTGCACAGGCATTGCAACTAGAAGCGCACATTGGTAAAACCCCACCGGTCAAGGAACATTTCAAGTATCCCGCCCGTGGGCGAAAACAATTCCTGGCGGGAACACTTAGTAAGCGTGAGAAACCAAGGGACAGTAAATAATACAGAAAAGCTGCAAGATCCCTTCTATAACAGGTGGAAGTACATATGAACACATATAACAGAGATCCGTCAGGCCTTTATTGTAAAAGGGGTGTAAACGGGTATAAAAACTAAGTCTAATAAGGCCACCCGCGTTGCGGATAGACCGCCGTATTTTGATCTTAATTTGATTTTGATTTTGACTTAAGACTGACTCCTGTGGTGGCGCAGTCTAGTTTATGCACGTCACGTACCGACGTGACGTACAGGCGCCGGGATTAGCGTGAAAGCCGAGAGCGGTGCACCATCGGCTCGGTGCTCTTTAGAGGTTATAAATTAAATAAACCTGACGCAAATCCTCTACACTTGCAGTGTCTTCATTTATGGTAACCACTACGTTACAATGGCGACGAGGGTGGGATGTTAGATCCACCCACCACGAGGAACGACACGAGCAGGAGCCACCGAGGGAACCAACAACCACACCGGTGTACAGAAGACACGTGGCAGAGGAGCAGGACCACAGCGCTGAAAGGTCAAGAGAGCTGGAGGTCGGGGCGAGACTAGCCAGAATCAAACACACAGGTACCAGCCCTAAAGAGCGTGGCAGAGCCCAGGATCGCCCAGAAAGGCAGAACAAACCTACCGAAGGGACAGGGCACTACCCAGAAGCCCACAAGATAGCGCGCCAAACCAAGCAAGCCCAAGGCAAAGCGCGCCAAACCAAACAGCAACCGGCGAGACAGAGAGACAGCGCTGGATCCCCCACCGAAGAGCGAGGGGGCGGACGCAAGTAGTCCCCAGTCTCACACAAGCAAGGAAGAGCAAGACAACACACCAGGCAGTCCCAGGAACCAAGGGAGCACGCCCTCCGCGATCAAGAGTGAGAAGATGAGTGCGCAGGCGGGATACGCGATGGCGCCAGTACAATTTCTACCCAGGCCAGGGGAACCACTAATGAAGTGGGAGGACTGGAGAGAATACATAGACAATTTTATAGAAGTATTGGAAGACGAGAGCGAGGAGGTGTTCAATCCTAAAAGAAAAAAACGTATCCTATTACTCAACCTAGGCCCAGAAGGTCTGAGAATATACAAGAGCCTGGTGCCAAAGGAAAGAGGAAGCACGGACGACAACGTGCATGCCAATGCCATCGATGACCTAAATGAACACTACAGACCGGCGGTGTGTGTGTCGGTAGACAGATTTAATTTCCAGCAGAGGAAACAACGTCCAGGCGAGACAGGGGAGGAATATGTTGCAGCCCTGAAGAGACTGGCGTCCACGTGCAAGTACGATAATTGGGAAGAAGAGTTCATCAAGGACCAGGTGGTGATGCACACCACGAGCACAGCAGTGCAGGACAAGCTGTGGGCCAGCGGAGACACCACCCTGAAGGAAGTGATGGTGATTGTCAAAAGAGCAGAACTGGCGCGCAGGTGTGCGGAAGCAACGAGGAAGGAGACGGCACCCACCGCCATGGTGAACAGAGTAGACGATGAGGAACCGCGCCGGGACCACAAGTACAAGGGGTCGGCGGCGAAGGGACCCAACAGATGGCAAGGCAACCCAGGCCCTCCGGGTAAAGAAGCGGGAAGCAACAAGAAGTCATGCTACCGGTGCGGGAGCTGGTCCCACGAGGCGCACGACAGGAAGTGCCCAGCATTACGCGCAAAATGTATGTACTGCGGGATAGTGGGCCACTATGAGAAGGTGTGTCGGAGAAAGGCCGCGAAGAGCGTGGTGAAATACATCGGACAGGACAGTGAAGAACAAGAAGAGGGCACGGAGGAAGATGTCGTCACAGTCATTTATATCGAGGATCAAGTACTAGGCGTAGATGGTCAAGTACCGAGTGTTGACGGCAAGAGAACAATGAAACCCGTCCTGGAGATGTCGATTGGAGGAATACCGATAAACGTGGTGGCTGACACGGGTTCACCTTACACCATCATTCAGAGAGCAGTATGGGAGGAGAGCTTTGCACCACACCTAGGCCCAGAACTGGAAAAGCTGGACATCCGACCAGTGACGTACAATGGGGACCGAATACCCATGGCTGGGTTCAGACCATTACATTTCGAGTTCAGAGGCCGATCTGCGTTCTGCAAACTCTACATATCAGAGAGAGGACCCTCGGTCCTAGGATGGCTTGACCAAGGCGACCTGGGCATCAAGTTGGATCCAGGGGGCAAAGAACAGATACTACTCACGGAACCGGGAACATGGCCGGGCCTGGACAAATGGAAAAGTGAGTACCCTAAGGTTTTCGGAGGCACAGTTGGAAGGATGGAGAAGTTCGCGCACAAGATAATCCTGAAGGAAGATGCCATACCGGTCGCCCACAAGGTGAGGAATGTGCCATTGGCGGTGAGAGACGCAGTGCAAGAGGAACTACAGGATCTGGAGAGGAAAGGGATCATCGAACCCATCACATGCGCGGAGTGGCTCGCGCCCTTGGTAGTAGTGATGAAGCCAAGCGGGAAGGTCAGGTTGTGTGTCGACCTACGCGAACTGAACAAGAACATTGTGGTGGGGAAATTTCCCTTGCCCAGGATCAAGGAAATGCTGGCCAGCACAAGGGGGGTCAAATGGTACTCAACCATAGATTTGACCTCCGCCTACCACCAGATTTCCCTGCACCCGGAGAGCCGCAAACTAACCTCGTGTATCACCCCATTTGGGTGCTATCAGTTCCGCCGCATGCCGTTCGGGCTAGCATCAGCGGCTGCGGTGTTCCAAAAGCTGATGCACCAACTATTCAAAGACACAGATGGAGTCCAATACTTCCAGGACGACATCCTGGTAATGGGATGGGACAGACAGGATCATGACAACAAACTCGGAAAAGTACTAAAGATCCTTGAGGGTAAGGGCCTCACAGCTGAATGGACCAAGTGCCGGATAGGGATGGAGTCCGTGACGTACCTAGGACACGAGATAGAGGTGCGAGGGGTTACCCCGAAAGCAGACAACGTGAGAGCCATTTGCGAAGCACCACCGCCCTCCAACAAAGAAGAAGTCCGATCGTTCATTGGAATGGCGGAATATTATAGTAAGTTCGTGCAGCACTTCGCCTCCAAGACCCACCACATGAGGCAACTGACGAGAGACAACACAGAATTCTGCTGGACGGAGGAAGCGCAAGGCAAATTTGAAGTCATCAAGAGAGAGGTGGCAGGAGCAGTACCACTCCAAGGATATGACCCCTAAGGTAACACAGTGCTCACCACCGATGCCAGCGACAAGGGGCTGGTTGCCGTCCTGATGCAAGACCGAGGTCAGGGGAGAATGGAAACGCTCAGCTTCGCATCCCGCGCACTGAGTGAAACTGAAAAGAAGTACAGCGTAATTGAAAAAGAAATGCTAGCGGTCGTATGGGCCATGACCAGATTCAGGCAGTTTTTGTGGGGCACACGTTTCCTATTGAAAACAGATCATAAACCCTTACTGAAGGTACTAACGTCCAGCGGACACGCAAGTGCTACGCCCAGAATCTCAAAGATGACTCTCAAACTGCTAGAATTTAGATACGATGTCGAACACATCCCCGGCAGTAGGAACAGGGTGGCAGACTATCTGAGTAGAGCAGTGGCCATGGATCAGAGTGGAGAAGACCAAGCAGGGGCGGAAGAAATGGTGGCACTCACAGAAGACCAAGAGAAAACCATAGAACATCAGGAATGGAAGGAAGCATATGGAGAAGACCAGATCCTAGAAAAAGTAAAATCATACATCACGAAGGGATGGCCAGACAAAATACAAACCCGTGGGGACCTCAACCCATACTTCGAAGTCAGAGAAGAGTTGTCGATGGACGACCTAGGAGTGTTTGTATACAGAGGGGAGAAAGTCATCCCCCCGGCAGGAATCATCCCCAAACTATTGGACATTCTCCATGAAGGACACTTGGGGATAGGGAAATTGAAATTGAGAGCCAAGCAAAACTACTGGTGGCCAGGGATGGACGTAAAGGCTGAGAGGCATGTCAGGGACTGCTCACAGTGCCAAGGGGCGGATAAGACACTTAAACCACTACGCCCGGCTCTCGGCAAGTTCGATCCCCCTAGGAACCCATGGGAAGAGTTATCAGCGGATATTCTGGGCCCGATACTGGACATACACGGAGTCCAAAAGTATGTATGTGTTCTTATGGATAGGTACTCCAAGTGGCCTGAGCTGAAAATAGATGAGGCGATGGATGCGGAGACCATTATTAAGTTCCTGGCCGACACATTTGTGAGGGAAGGCATCCCTAAGTCCATCCTGAGCGACAATGGTCCCCAATTCAGGTCAGAGAAATGGAACAATTTCATGCAGAGAAATGGCATACTGGTCAAGCACACGTCAATATATCACCCCGCAGGAAACGGACTGGTGGAGAGATTTAATAGAGTGGTGACGGGGTCCGTTCAAGCAGCTATCTCCAACAACAAGGATTGGGAAAAGGAGATATGGCACTTGGTATGGGCGTACAGGATCACCCCTACAGGGACAGGGTACAGCCCCTTCCAGATATTAAGAGGCCGCGAACCATTCACTCAAGACAATAGAGTGTGGAAGGAAAAGACTATAGTGAGCGAATGGTCCCCTGCAGTGGTGCGAGCCAACTTGGAAAGGGCGCAAGCCATTTACTCAAAGCACTACAACAACCGGAAAAACGTGAAGGAGACAAGATTGGAAAAAGGAGAATGGGTGCGAGTAAAGTTGGCAACGCTGCAAAAGAAAGGAGACAGCAAGTATATCAAGCCTATGCAGGTCAAGGAAGTGATGGGCAGAGCAGCTCTGCTAAGTGACGGAAACGTGTGGTCACTGGACGGCATGGCAAGATGCAACAAAGTACTACGTTGGGACCAGGTTGGAGCAGACCTGGAAGACAAGGAGGAAGGAGCTGCAGAGCAAGAACATTCTGAGATGCATCCGGATGAGAAGAGCCGAGAGCAGCAGGAAGAGATACCCGGTGGTGCCAACCAAGCGTTGGCTAGTGAAGGTAACGTGAATAGAAGAGAAAATAGTGAGGCTGCATTTGGAAGTGGAAGGAGCGATGAAAGGACTCAGGAAGGAGGTACCCCATCCACCCCGGTGAGACTGACCCGGAGGGGGAGAGCGGTGGTCAAAACAGCCTGGTTCAGAGACTTTGACATGAACGGCGGACTGTGAGTTAACAGTTTCTGTATTGGGAAAAAGGGCGAGATATGTGGTGGTGCAGTCTAGTGTATGCACGTCACGTACCGACGTGACGTGCAGGCGGCCATGTTCTGGCTGCGCGCACACAGGCGCCAGGATTAGCGCGAAAGCCGAGAGCGGTGCACCATCGGCTCGGCGCTCTTTAGAGGTTATAAATTAAATAAACCTGACGCAAACCCTCTACACTTGCAGTGTCTTCATTTATGGTAACCACTACGTTACAACTCCTCCCCCAAAGACACCTCCAAATCTAATTCACACCCTCGCTATCATCTGAAGGAAGACCTCCCATTATTGAAAAGTCTATTGTCCAGGACTATGGAAGTTCCTTCCGAGTGTGTTCTGGTAGTTTGAATGTTTACCATTTTTTCCAGTATTATCCTTGTACCTGTTATGGTACCCTTTTGTAACTTGAACATGTCACTTTTCTCTTGTAACACACTGTATGCTACCTCTCACTTTTGTTTGCTTTAGATACTTGCACAAGTGCCACCATTGCCTACGTAACGTTTGTTCTTGTGCTGGAGTGTCTGCCATTTATTGCAGTATTATACCTCTACTTGTACTTTGTGTGCTTTTGTAACCTGCACACATATCACTTTTTTCTCCTCTAATGTACCGATTGCTACCTCATGTATTTTGGTTGCTCACTATTGTCACTTTTGATCATGTAACTTAACGTTTGCTTTTGTAATTTGTTAATTTGCAATTGTTTCCTCTTGTATCATTACTGGTCCTATTGTGAAGCGCTCTGACACCTTCGGGTAAAGTCCGCGCTATATAAAATCGCATAAATAAATAAATACAGAAATAAAATAAAAATAAAAGCACAAGTTGCATCTATGCCGAAACCCGGGATTGAACCAGTGTCCTCCAGCTCTGCAGTACAACGCTCTCCCAACTGAGCTATTGAGGCTTGTTTGAATCAAGGCGACGCGCGCCTGCCTTTTTTTCTGAATACACTAAAGCACCTGAACAGCTCCTCCCCCATGACGTAGGGGGTACAAAGCGCCATGGGGGGACGATGGCGAATAGCTCGGTGCTGAGATTTGCTGCACCCCCGTGACGTAGGGGGTACAGCCAGTCATGGGGGTAGAGCGCTTCTCAGAACACCGGCCTGCGCGACCCCGCCCCTAGCTTCCCTCCCACATCACACCTTCCATCAGCTTCATTTGTTGACAATCACTTTTAAACATGAAAATGTCAGCCACCCACCTAGCAAATTTCTTTATGCTCACATTTAAACAAAACTGTGACATTTCCTGTTTATGCGTCTTCAATTTTCATTCTGTGATACCCACAACATTGTTGGCATCATAATCGCCTTACTACCTAGGCTTATATATTTGACTTTTCAATTGTGACGCTACCATAACATTATCGATACTCACTGTATTAGCTGAATTGTTTTTGTTTTTAGTTATAGAAGCATATAATCAATAAGTGAATCAAACTGACGCATTTATTGCCATGTTTGTTTAGTATTTTTTATACCACATTTATTGCGATGTTCATTGTGTCTTGTTAATGCGTTGGTGTCTGCAACTGCTGTTTTGTTTTATAATCATGAGATAAAATCAGCAATCCGATCCAATACAAACTCCGGTATCAGACCACAGGGCAGACAGACTTCAGGCTAGGTCTATCAAGCCAGAAGTCATGCCGGTTTGTAGAGCCAACCAGCCTGAGTCGGAGGTGATGCCAGGAATAATGCAAAGAAGTGGCCTTCAGCCTAGCACTTGTTTTCAGGCAAAGCTGTGAGGAAAATAGCAACTTCGCTATTCTCTCACAAAAACATGTATGCTGTTCGATCGAGCTTAAGAAACTCGAACAGGCTTGCTATTTACTGCTTCAGCTAAGATTTAGCATAGTGCCTAGAAATTGCTTTAGGGTATTAGGACATCAAGAACTCGCTAGCCATGTTAGAAATGTTGTGTTTTCGCTGACCATCTCATCCATTCCTTTTTTGCATTCTGTGCGATTACCATTCATATTTTACGAACTAGACTAGGATTTTAAAATAAACATATTAAAGTACCTCTCCTATTTCTTAGTGCTAATTTTAGTGTGCTATTATTTGACCAAAGAAGCTTTTGGTATTCCTGTGTGTCCCTGAACTAATCTAGTAAGACTGACCAGAAACAACCTGTATGGAGTAGAACAATTGGATTTTTAATTTGTATTGGGAGCATTGACTGAGTCCTTGTGCCAGGGGGGTTATAAATCCTACCCCTGCTGAGAGGCCTCCAAATTATATAATTTTGACGCTCAAACCCTTGCGTGGATTATCTGAATCTATAATTCATTTTTGATTGCACACTTCAACAAAATATACAGACACGTTCCTTGTAATATTGCTAACCTCTTTCGGGTTAAATGAGGATCCCACGTTTACTGTAGGTTTATCAAGCTTGACTTTTAAAGGTTCTTCCCCATTCTGGTGTTTCTATATTTTGGATCACATGTTTATTGAAACTTTTCACTAAAAATGTTGGGTCCTTGTTGCAAAAGTAGTTCATTAGAGGGCAGCAATTACACAACATCTTACAGAGGCATCCTCAAAATTGGACGTGCAGTAACATTTGTTGTAAATGCATATGCCTATGAATTTTTTTTTTACTAGTAGGTGTAGTTTGACGTAGATCCTAATACAGGATACTTTCATTCATATACAGCAGTGCCTGTACATTAGCTTGAAAATTATGACTTGTAAGCTTCTTTGACCCACCAAGAACACCAAAATTGGTTTTGTGGTCAGCTACCACATTCACACCAGAATGTTAGGCTTGTGTAGTAATGCACTTGAAGCTGGTAGATCTATTTAAGGAGTATTTATTGAAAGAGTCATATGTCGAATACAATAAGCAGGATACAACAACTTGTCCCCTAAGTCATGAAGGGCCATTTGACATGTACTTGGCTATGTTTACACCTTATCCCAATCCAGTATCTTTCCCGTATTCTAATGTAGTAAGATTATTAAATCAGGTAGTAGCTCTACACAAGCCTCTCAAACAATATGCTTACAGTACGACAGGGCGAACAAAGCGAACACAAGGAGATGATGGACGGATCACTGGAACTTTCCAGACACTCACCCCAAGTCACAAATCTGGGTTGAACCCATCATCGTTCTTGACCTGGCTTGGCAGTTCAGGCTGGACTGCTCCCATGAGGAACAGGGTTAAGACTGATTTGCATATGGCTCGGACTGAACTGGGGTGGCAAAGAGAGCTAATGAACGATGATGGATTCAACCCAGATCTGTGACTGGGGGTGTGTCTGAAATGTTTCAGCGCTCCGTCCATCATCTCCTTGTGTTTGCTTCATATTCAGATTCTCCTCCATCTTATGAGTTGCAGCCTACCGGTGCCCCAGATTGCAGTGAGCAGAGAGCAGAGTCCAGGAAGTGGTAAGGAGGCAGACTAGTGCTGTCTCTTTCGTAAAAAAGTTAAAAAAAACGATTTTCCCTACCTTTGATTGCACCATCTTATTTTTTTATTTCTTTAACAGTCTTTGCCTGTGGTTGTTACAGATTAAAATTTTAGTTTTAACCTGCCAGTGATTGCATAATGTATCCCATGTTTTTGTGTTTAAACTTGTGGTTTTTCCTGCCTGTGACTGCTTCCATTTAACCTGTTGAATTGTGGGATTTGCAGTCTAAACTCTGTAGTTTTCCCCTCTAATTCCCCGTGATTATCAGTTTTTCCCTCCAAATGTCTCATTTGCTCTGTGTTAAGACCTGTATGTTAAGCAGTGCACGCCAGTGACCATTTTGTGTTAACAAGTCAGTGAAACCAGCTCTCCCCCCCCCCAATCCCCCTGCAGTAATCTGCTGTAAGCTGTTTAAACAAACTGTGTTTAATATGGACTGTGCACTTTGTTTTTTGGCCAGGAGAGGGAGTAAAGTTTTATACAAATAGTGTTGTTAGAGGACAAGTGTGTTGGGGCCTTACCTGCAGAAGTCCAAAGTGTGGATAGAGCCGGTTGTCTCCCAGGAAATTTCTGAATACAGGAGCAGCTTCCAACTCCCTGGCCAGCAAACCTTGTCTGAGGTAGCTAGGATCTTATATAGTCTGATATTGTTTGGTACATGTGTACACTGATTGGTGGTTGTTTCTGATGTTTATATTGAATTAGGGTTAGTGTCCTCATTGGTTGGGTATTTGAGGGTTGTGATTGGTTTCTGGGTCTGTGATTCAATCAATGTAGGGTTGGGACTAGGGCTAGGGTTAGGATTTCTATTGGAAGTAGGGACTAGGGCATCCTTTGTAATTGGTTGTTGGGACTAGGGTGGGGCTAGGGTTAGGCCTTTAATTGGAAGTAGCGATTAGGGCTTCTGGTGTGATTAGTTGCTGGACAAGGTGTGGGACAAATAGTAGGGTTATGCTTTCTATTGGAAGTAGGGACTAGGGATTCCTGTGCCATTGGTTGCTTGGACTAGGGTTGAGACTACTGGTAGGGCTAGGGCCTCTATTGGACGTAGAGATCAGGTTTTTTTTAACTGATTGGGTGCTTGGACTAGGGCTAAGATTGGCTCTAAGGTCCTGGTCTCCTATTGGTTCTAGATTTTAGGGCTAGTACTGTGATTGGATAGTGTTAGGGTTCCCATTGGCTGAAGGGGGCAACTGACTACTAGGGCTATACACGGGCTAAGGGTGGAGAGGACAAGGGTGAGTGCCTGTTCAAGCCTGGTCGGGACCTGGGCCAGAAATGCTGCCCATTTTCCCATTCATTAATACCCACCCTATGTATTTGTCCCTCTGTATATACGCCTTTATTTTCACTATAGATATGTGCCTATCTTTGTGTATTGCTTTGTGTAAACATGTACAATAATTATGTTGTTATAAAATCATCTTTGGTCGACATGTACTTGGATCTGTGTGTCTGTTACTTTTCTCCTGAAAAAGCATATCCAATGCACTACCCTATTTCTCATCCGCTACCTCTATCAATATCTTTAATCTGCATATACTTACCTCCTTAATGCATCTATATACTTTCAATGTACTTATAGATCTATATAATTATCACTTTCTTCAAATGTGGCATTTCCAATGCACTACCCTATTTCTCAGCCTATACTTCTCTCAATATATCTTCTAGTCCAACTTTCTGACTCTTCTCAAGCTTCTTTCTACTACTCTTTCCAATTCCCTACCCTATATCTCACCCTATACATCTATCATTATATCCTCTACACCCACTGTCTCATTTATCACTTTCTTGAGTCTCTCCTACTCTACCCATCCTTGCATCATCTGACACCTCTTTTACTATACCAATCCCCCAAAACAAACCTTTCTAAACTCTTCCCTCTGACTCTTCCCCTCCAAAAATAATTGTTACTCATCCAAAAGCCTTCTCTACTCCTAGGACCTAAAAAAGAAATCCTTCACTCTTCTATCCCTCCACTATCCTTTTCAATCAAAATAACCGACTAGCATGTTCATATTCTCTAATTCCATATTCCACTATACTAATTTACCACTAATCCTTTATGGGTTCCAGAGTAGCGTGCTACTCGCCAACAAAGCGTTTCAACACCTCATCAGGGTTACAAGTGCTATATAAATGCAAACCTTTTTTCGCCCCTCCCCGACCCTTCTCAATCCAAAAAACTGACTAACATATCCACCACTCAAATTACTTCATATTTCACTATACGAATTTTCAAAACTAATCCTATGTGTTCCGGAGTAGCCTGCTACTCGCCAGAAAAGCGCTTCAACGCCCCATCAGGGGCAAAGGCGATATATGAATGCAAAGCTTTCTTTCTCCTCTATACCTCCGCTATCCTTCTCACTCCAAATAACTGACTAATATCCACCACTCAAATTACTTTCATATTTCACCATACTAATTCACCACTAATCCTTATGGGTTTCCGGAGTAGCGTGCTACTCGCCAAAAAAAAGCGCTTCAACACCCCATCAGGGGTTAGAAATGCTATGTAAATACAAACCTTCTTTCCTCTTCTATCCTTCTGCTATCCTTCCGAATCTAAATAACTGACTAACATTTCCACCACTTAAAATTAACTTGCATGTTTCACTATACTAATTCAACACTAATCCGCTATGGGTCCCGGAGCAGCGTGCTACTTGCCGAAAAAGGGCTTTGACGCCTTGTCAGGGGTGGTAAGTGCTATACAAGTGTAATTACAATACAATATAGTACAACAAGCAGAGCAGCTCCAATAGGAACTACATCACAGGTTGCAATACAGGCAGTCCTTCCACAAACTATAAATGCTAATATGGGCAAGTGCCTATTAAGTGCAACAAAATTGCCTCCTAGATTGCTTGCAAGATCAATCAGTTGGGAATGATCTGTCCTTACACAATACCCCACGACAACCATAGATTTTTGACTGCGTCTTCTTTTTGGGATGGTATCATGATTAAAAGACTGAGACATAAGGGGAAGTATATTTGCATGTGTCTATATGACTACGCATGGCTCATCCTTATTAGTAGTGCTACCAGATGTATTAACACTAGTACAAAATGAGCCCAGACTGTACCTGCTTTAGATTTGGGGATAAAATAAAAAAAGATTTTGAAACCGTTCCCTCTATCGTTCTGAGGAACATTTGCAGCCCTGGCAATACATCAGACACTTACTGCTGTTCATTTTCAAGGACTTGAGAGGGAGCTACCAAAAATAATTTCTGCATCTGCGGGTCGTAAAAACTTGGGAACACAAACTGTCTAACTATAACTCCAAATAATACGTGCAATTGAGGGTTCCAGCAATGAAAAAGCCATTCTAGAGACCAAAAGCTAGTAGAGAGTAAAATAACAGGACTTGATCTCGGTCAACTCAGGAGTCAAGCTGGGATGGTTATAATTTGAGAGACCGTGATCAAATTTAAAAAATTGATTGGTATAAGTAAACTGATTTTCTGACACAAACATTGAAGGTACTACACAACGTAGGCCCACCTCCCTGAACAGTCGCTTCTCCTTCCATCAACCACCCAGACACCTCTACTTCTCAGGAGTCCTACTCGCACACATTCCATGCATAAAGAAAGCCATATCAGGAGGACGGGTATTCTCTTATAAATTTCCTAAAGAGTGGAACAACCTCCTCTCTTGGATTCCGCAAGAAGCTGAAGACCTGGCTTTTCGATTAACCAACCTACCAAAGGCAGGGATAGCCACACACCTGCTCAGCGCCAGGACATCCTCGCAGGTGATAGTATGTTTTACGAATACACATAGCCGTTCTTTCCATTCTTTTCAGGATTCTGACAGTAACTGAGCAGAAATGACTGGTCGTTCTGACTACCACAGGCAGGAAGAGTATATGAAGCAGGAAAGTGAATCCGGGCGTAAAGCTAAGGTTAGTGTAAAGAAGGAAGAGAAAGGTCCGTACTGGAAGTGACAATAGTGCATTAGACTCTACAGGAGTTTCTGGTGGTGAATCTGACAGGTTAAGATGACAGATGGTATAAGTTAATTTCTGGTTTTCTTTCGATGCAAAAATAAAAAACCTCCTTTCAAAATCTATCCCATCCCTTCTCTCTCCGACTCATCCCAAACCTTTCTGACTACTATGAATCCCCAAACATCCTTCTAAAACTTCCCCTCCTTTTTGTTTTAGCAAAGTTACCCAACTAACAGGCACATATGACTACTACTTACAAAAACGTACTACTTCTCCTGTCAAATCCATTACCATCATTCTATCTTCTCTAAACTATATTAAACACAAGAAAGCAAGAGCACAAACCTAACACAACCAAGGCACAAAGGAAAGAAAATTAATACTAATCTACTAACTATTAGCCTCAATCTTGGGTTCCAGATTACCGTGCTACTCGCCGATAAACGCTTCAATACCTCGCGATGGGTAGTAAGCGCTATATAAATACAATTACATGTAAACCCTTTATAATGTAAAAGTACAAATTAAAGGGGATTATCCACGTACAATTAAAGTGATATTCTGGCAGCATTTATCAGATGTCAATGACCTTATTCTTGCAGAGGACGACTGGTCTCCAGTCTTTATAAAGGGTGCACTTCGAGGTGAGGAGGTAATCATGCTAGCATTTTCCTCCTTAGTTACATAAGTCCACAGGCAAAGATATGTACATACATGGGCTTTGAAACAAGTTCCAGCATTGTATAGAAACCAAGTGGGATGGGATAAAAAAACAGATTTCAAACCAAGATTGATATAGACATTTTGGCACCGATTCAATCAATTGCTACGGGAGAAAGGCCTCCTGATGGCTTTATCTGTGAATATTCATACAGCCTCACTCAAAATAGCACTCCAATGGTGTCTTTATCAGGAGTGAAATATACATATATTCCTAATGAACAGGATCATGAGAGGTTAGTATCTTCCCATTCTGCCATGAGAGTCACAGTAGCCATGTTATACTAAAAGATACAGATGGCCTTATTTACCTGAACAAACTAAAACTTATGTATGGCAATGTGACATTTGCCCACAAATAAAACATTATACAGTTTCAAGACCACTGTAGACTCCACTTGCTATCTCCTAGTTTCAGTAGTTTACCACAACAATATCAGGCCAATATTAGTCAACCGATATAACGTTATATTAGTTGTTGTTTCATCTGAGTTTGGCCACAAAGAAATGCGTATAGTCAAGCACTGCTTAGTAGTAATGGATGCAGTTAACACTTTTCATTCAGACAATGGTCCGGAGTTCTCTGCAAAGGATATTAGAGGTGCTATGCGTGCAGTACTCACAGCCGTTATGTCCTGAGTTGGCTACATAATCTGTATGTAGTTCAGACAGCACTAAATAATTTACCTAGAGGAGGTGTAGTGTATTGTTCGCCGTACAAGCTGCTCTTCAGAGTATATATGTATGCGCCCGATAATGATAGTGCTAGAAGATAGCGGAAGAGAACAAGTATGGCCTGGGCAATCATTTAACTATCATGTAGAGCATATAAGAGGTAAGAGATAAGATCATGTATCAAATTTGAAGCATTCCAATTATGCCACTCGCGAAAAAGTG
This sequence comes from Lissotriton helveticus, assembly GCF_964261635.1. Taxonomy (NCBI): domain Eukaryota; kingdom Metazoa; phylum Chordata; class Amphibia; order Caudata; family Salamandridae; genus Lissotriton; species Lissotriton helveticus. Next base: position 1,918,925,992 of record NC_136063.1, read on the forward strand.
GGAGAGCTCCTACAGTAAAAGATTCCCGATAAGGAAGTGTTTGGGCAATCTTACAGACCACCCATTCCGGTATTTGGGGTAGAAGGGACACAAACCGTAATTTTGCCCAAACTGCCTAGTTCAAAGTATAACAGCCAGGTGTCCATTGACCATGTTAAAAAGTATTAGTGGCCAATTGTCTCTGACAGACTCCCAAAGGACAACAAAGTCCCTTCGAAGAACCTCTCAGCCGCTCCTTACTCTGAAAGAATTACCCCTAGAAGAGAACATTCATGCTGAAATCCGAGTCCCAATTCGGGGACTACAGTGCCTGCAGTGTGTCCAGCATTATACCAAGTGTCCGATTCCACAGAGGATGAACAAGGTACTTAACTTTGTTAATGCTTTTTCAGACAGGGCCTCTATCTAACTGCAATTTCCTAACCTTAGAATATTCTCCAGGCATCAGAATGAATCCAGTAAATGCTGAGCAGTACCTCTGTGTGCTATAAGGTGGCATTGATCGGTTCTGTATAGGACGTGAGGTGCGCAGTACCTCTATAGGCTCCACCCAGCACTCAGACTTCAGTTACTATTGTGACTATTTCCACACCAAAAATGCGGCGCCACGACTGAATGATGCCCGACTAGTGTGCAGAAATCTAACAAGCTTTAGGGTTAGAAGCCTATATTGCACAGTAGGGAGGATGCGAGGGTAGGTGAAAAATCTTTGGTTAGATAGTCTCCACCAGAAAAGGTATTAGCAAAGATAAATGACTTGTTCTTCTGATAAAGACTTCTAACCACAGATACTGTCCTTTAGAATAGATAACCAAGTAATACTTCCCTAGAAGTGGGTCTCTAAACAGGCTCAAACCAGAAACTCCTGGAGCACCGAACAGGCAAAATCCCCAACTCAATGGCCCTGACTGTCCTAACAGTTGTGCTTTTCGAACATGTGAAGTGATGCTCATGTAGCAGCTTGGCAGATGTCTAGGACAGGTGCCTTGTGCGCTAACGCAGTAGTAATGACTTTGGCCCTGGTGGAGTAGACTCGCAAACCCTCAGGAGGCTGCTTTTGAGCCAGTGAGTAGCAGATTGTGATGCAGAGTACACGTCATTCAGAGATGGTCTGTTTCTGCACTGCGTTACCTTTCTTCACCCCAACGAAACTAATGAAAAGCTGATCAGGTACCCAGTGTATTTTGGTGCGATTAATGTAAAAAGAGAGAGCTCTTTTTGGTTCCAGACGATGTAGCCTCTCCTCTTTCTTGGAAGGTTAAGGTGGAGCGAAAAACATCGGCAGCGTGAGGTTTTGTCTGACGTGGAAAGGACCACTTTCAGCAGAAATGAGGCATGAGCATTAAAAACCATTTTGACCGGGTAAAAGCTGGTGAATGGAGGGTAAATCGAAAGAGCCGGAGGCATACTGACCCTCCTGGTTGATGTAAGGACAACTAAATCCACTCTTTTGAATGTCAGGGGTCTCAAAGGACTGCTGTGCATGGGCTCAAGACCAGATTGAGGTCCCATTGGGACATGACAAAGGGTTGGAGGGAACAAATGTTGCAATCCGTTAGGAAAAGATGTTACAACGGGTAACTCTAACAAGTAGGGCTGGCCCAGCATTCGCAAAAAAAAGCAGAGATGGAGGAAAGATAACCTTGCCCAAGGCTTTGCTGGGCTAGCCACAGAACAAACAATAGTACCTCTGACATGGAGACAGACAGTGAATCATTATTGCAGGAGAAACACCCGGCCACAAACTTGTACGACCAATAGGCCTATATAGTTTTTGTTGAGGAACGCCTGGTTGCCAAGTTGACATCACAGATCTAGGAAGGAAGATCAAATTAATTAAACTGTTGGGGGCTGGGGGGCTAGAGGGCGCACACGCAAAATGGCCACACTGCTGTGAGGCTCCGGCAGCTCAGGAAAGGTAATTCGGCATTATCCTGCTCCCGCATGGACCCCAGCACAGAAAAGGAGCCACAATACTGTGGAAAAGTAAATTTTGCCATGTTCTGTGTCCCTACGCGTCCTCCATCATATGTTATGTGTGCATGATTAATATGCATATGTATTCCCCATGTTCGATTAAAGACGCAATTATATTTGTGCCCATCTCTAGTATGCCAGATTCCAGTTCTCGTGAATACTACGAATATCAGGCCTATTTAAAGTTACGTTGCCACGTTTCTCAGTGTGCACGTTATTCCATTGTAAAGTCCCCGTTTCTAGGCCTCAAAAGGGCCCGGACACCAGATTCAGCTGTCTGCTGAAGCCCTCGCTGAGGAGCGATACAGCCCCCACCTGTATCCCTGACCCTTCACTTACTTCCTGCCTCACAGTGCCCGGTTCAGCCTGGCTCTGCCTCTGAGTCTGCCAAGAGTATGTTATGATTCTAGTTATCAGTCCAGCCCTCCTTCTCTGCATTCTTAAAGCTACTGAATCGCATCAATAGTTTCCGTCATTGTCTAGCCTTTACGTCTCCATGTAAGAGAAATACTGCATTTAATGGTCATTTAATATTCTTCATCACGCACTACATGTAGAATAATGCATGCTCCAGTCTTAGAATCAAGTTAGCCTTTCCCCTCCTGACTTCTAGTTTATATCAACATGTTCTCTAAACATCAGATACTAGATACTGTTTAGGTACATGTCGCCCTGACTCTCCAGACTTCAGTCTCTGCTCCTAGCACAGAGTTCATAGCCCCCAGCTTCTCCTAGTAACACGTCATTGTCAGTTTGCGCGCACCATTAGGTTAGAGGTCCCGGCTCCTTAGGTAGCCCCCTCCGTGTTTCCGCCCCATTCATGACATATTCTGCTACGTTTGCATCACATGTCTATGTATACGCCCCTGTTACACCCATTTTTCACCCTTATCTTTCGCGACTGCTATTGACTACACCCACTGCTTCGCCTATCATATGTACTGTAATGCAACTGTTTTACTATATATACTTGTGTATTGTTATTAAATGCTAGCGCGCTCATCCCAGATCCAGCCCCGGCAGCTGCCGGGCCCTGCCATCCTACTCCTGTGCAGGTTGTCCTGTTCCTGTCCTTTATGCTGTAATAAACCTGCAAAACTCCTACTACCTCGAATCTTGACTCTTATTTATTGAGCTATCTGTTATTCATTTATCCATTCAAAAATAGAGGTATTATTTATTTATTTACCACATAATGGCGCCCGAATAGGGACTTGCCCTTTCCCCACGCGTCGGTGAAGCCACGCCGACCCCCTGACCCTCTGCAGTCGTGACGGAACTCTTCTGCGCACCGGCAGATATTTCTGCTTCAAGTATCCCTCAGGCCCACGGAGGAGACGGAGGAGGCGGTCCAGCATCCAGACGAGACGGTGGAGGAACGCGGCGAGTCCCGACCAGAGCCCAAGCCGAGAGTCCAAGGTCCGAGGTATCCGGAGGCCCACCTGTAACAGAAGTCTGAAGTTCGTCCGTTCGGCGTCGAAGCAGTCCAGTCCAGTCCGAGGCCTTCCGTTCTTGCTGCCCGGTGAGTACCGTTGCTGGGGTAGTATCTAGACAGGGTCAATCTAATTGACTCTGGTCCGTGGGTTGGTGGTACACAGACCCACAAAACGAAGTGTCCATTTCGGTGGATGCGGGTCCTGACGTGTCTCTTTATGAGACCGGTAAGTTTAGTACTGTTTTAGCAGTGCATCTAGTTTCTGTTCTAGTCAGTTCTGTTCTCGAGAAAATTCATGTATTCTGTTTTCCGTATTCCAGGTAGTACTCTGTTCGAACTGTTATTCTGAATGTTATTCATGTATTTTAATGTCGTGGTATGAGTGTGAAGTAATTATCGTGTTTATTGTGTATTGTGTTGTGTCCAGATTATAGTTCAGTCATGCCGCTCTTTTCAAAACTGCGTCAGTTAAAAACCAGAAAAGGTCTGCTAGAAGCAGCAGTTCCTGTTCCGCCTAGGGACAGTCCAGGTCATTTCATGTATCAGAAGCATGGCATAAGCGCCATATTGTATCTAGATTTATGGGTAGAGTATACCAAAGGTTTGGAAGAAAAGTATAGATGGCCCGTATCAGGTACGTGGGATGCCGAGTGCATCATGAGAGTAGAAGAAGCATTATGGAAAAAGAAAGCCAGACAGTCACAGAAAGATGCCATCGAGTTATGGCGCAAAGAATCTCATAAAAGAACCGAAAAAGAAATCAGAAAGTCAGAATTAAGTAGAGAATCCTTAGAGCGGGCCCAAGAAAGGGAATTAATCGAGATTGGTGAACGAGTTAAAACTGAACAATCAGACAGACAGAGGAATGCCCTTATTAAGGGTATGTACCCTCTTCTTGCCGAGGGCTTGCCCAAAGCGACCCCGGAGGCATCCAGTAATTTCCCGCCACCATTAGTTCCGCTCAAGCTACGTCACAAACCGACCGCAGCTGATATTTTCATTTCGTCCTATTTGGACGACACAGTCCCAGAATATGCAAATCCCGCTCCGCCAGTCCCTGTAAATCAGGCACTTCCCGCTCCTCCAGACACCGGAGTACCTGTTACGGTACCCCCGGTCCAGCCCGCCATACAAGTCCAGCCTGCATTTCCATTTCCCGCTCTGCCAGCACGTAGAGCGTCAGTCGATGGTTCCAGTTTAGGGGCCGCAGGAGGAGGTCCTCCTCAGACCCCGCCGCCAAATAGACGTCTAGGAGCAGTCGAGTTACATGAACGTGCGTTACAGCGTACGCCTAAATATCAGTCTATTGCAGAAATCAGGCGAGCTCTTACTGAATGCTGTTATGATCCAGTTCCAGGCGAGGATAGTATGGTTATATTTTCCGTGCGTGTTAGGCAGGTGTCCGAGTACTTGGTCACTTTACCGAATATGAAGGAAGATCTAGACAGAATATATCGTTTCATCCGTACAGGGGATGATCCAGAAAGTATTAGTGAAGTCATGTCTCAAAGGAAAGTTGAGATCCAGCTCATGATATTAAAGTTTCTGATTAATTGTCTAATAAGGGAACAAGATTATCCGACCAAAGATCAAGTCGAAATGAGAACCCTGACAAGGTGGAGTGAGAATATAGCCGAGGGTAAGCACAAGACTATCAGTAGTATAGAGAGTATGTACAAGAAAATTCGTAAGGAAATAATAAGGTTACATGACCAACGTAAAGCAGCACAAGTAAGCGAGAAAGAAAATGACTCTGCGGAAGAGGTAGAGGACGAGAATCCCGCCAGAATAGCGTATGTAGGAAAATCTAGATTCCCAGATCGCCATTTACGCCTAGAACACAAGTCAACTTTCCATCATCCGGCACTAGAACAAGGTTCCCTAGAACAAGTATTTCAAGCTACCGATCACATTCTGAAATCACGAATCGGTTATAACGAGTTAAGTACTATGCATGAACAAGAACTAGTCCGATCAGCAGTCCGATGGATTACTGATTCTACCACTTTTCCAGACGAAATAGTGGCACAAATGTTTCTGAAATTGCCCCCAGCCGAGCAGCGACTGGTGGGTATGTATATGATCCAACACCTCATTACATTGTATGAGGGTCAACATTCTGATCCAGGTCCGTTACACGATGTCCTGAACGAGTTACTCCAGTATAAATGGAAAGGTTTAGGTACTGATTTAATTAGTGTCATTCTAGAACAGCGCCACAAATACAGAACGTTTTTGAACCCGCATTTTGTTCATGTCCCACCCCCAGAAAGTAAACCCTTTTACATAGACAGACAGAATCCGTTACGAGAAGTGCATCCAGTTAAGACAGGGGGTGGTGAAATGCAACGAGTGTTTGTTTACACCCCTATCACAAAGATGGAACTCTTAGAGATGAAAAAATTAATTCCCTGTCATGATAAAGATCCAGCAGGGTTCCACCGAGAATTAAAAGACATGCTCCGTATGGGAGAATACACGTATCCAGATATTATTAAAATGTTAAAGGTCCTGTTGCCCGCAGGGGTATATGAGAAACTCAAGGAAAAAGAATGGGAGGTGGGAGAGAAAAAGATCGATTGGGCAGTTCTAGAAGCTGAAGATAAGGCACGAGTACCAGGTACCGGTCTTGGAGATAAATGTAAAGAATTACCTGAACTATTAATACAAGTTTTGCCCAGACTATTAGCAACTAAAAAGGAAGACTGGGATGCAATCTCAGCATGTAAACAGAAACAAGACGAAGACACTAGTGATTTTTACTCTAGATTTGAAAAATGTTTTATTATAAACAGTGGCCTCAAGACGAGTAGCGAGTCATACCCTCATCTTTTTGTTACTAAACTAGTCGAGAATTCAAGTCCACAAGTTAAGAATCGAGTTTTGAAAGTCGAAAGTACCTGGCAAGCTAATACCCCGTCCCAGATGTTACAGATGCTTCAATACCACCAGAATAGAATCAGAGAAGAGCAAGATCACGAGAGAAAACGTATGAAAGACACGAAAATGAAAGTACTAGTTGCACAATCTGTTCCTCAAGACAGTCAGAAGAGGGGACCAAATCAAGCCAGTCATCCTGCAGCTCCCGTTAAAGGGAACTGTAATTATTGTAAACAGCCAGGTCATTTTATAAACGAGTGTGCAGTTCTGAAACACAACATAGCTACCGGTAAGACTAAAGAAAGACCACGTCCGCCTAGACAAGAGCAAGTTTCACAGACTTCTCAGCCACAGAATGCACAACAGACAGTTACTGTACCGCAGCCCATCGCTGCAACACAGCATGTTACACAGCAGATGTACCAGTATGCGCAGTCCGAGTATCCAGAGTATCAGCCATATTCATGAAACAGCCTAGAGAGGGAGGTAGGCTTTCCTCTCATCGAGATACCTGTAGATCAAGAAGGTCCCTATGTTCACAGTCAAGTATTAGGGAAAGACAGAAAGTTTCTGATTGATACAGGGGCAAGTAGGACCACTATAAGTCACGCCGAAGTTCCAGGGGCTCCGCTCTCAGGCTCTAGAAATGTTTCCCTTGGATTTTCAGGAAAGCCTATTGTAAATGAGATATCTCAGCCAGTTACTCTAGAAGTAGGTCCATTGTCCCGCACTACTGATCTGTTACTTACGAAGTCATGTCCAGAGAATCTATTAGGCATTAAAACACTGAAAGAATTAGGTGCAGTTATATGCTGTTCCCCAGAGGGAATACGATTGTTCCTACGTGACTTCAAGGGTCACTATGTATTACGAGATTTTGATCCGAGATTGTCTAATGTTCCGCAGCATCTATGGGCGCAAGGTCCAACTGATGTTGGCTTTATGCAAATCACACCCCATCGTGTGACTCTCAAGCCAGGTGTAGTGTTACCACGAATCAGGCAGTACAGACTGCCACCTGAGGCTGTAGCAGCCTTATCCAAAATTATTGACGAGCTCATGGCTCAGGGAGTAGTTGTAGAAACCGACTCCAATGTATGTAATTCTCCGATCATTCCTGTCATGAAACGTACTGATCCAAATGCACCTCCAGTATATCGTTTAGTGATTGACCTTCGAGAACTTAATAAATGCATTATTCCCCAGTACCCAGTTGTCCCAGATATCTCTTCCCTATTGACAGCCATTGATTCCGAAGCCTCATTTTTTTCAGTCATAGACCTCAAGAACGCATTTTTTAGTGTCCCCATTCATCCAGACAGCCAGTTTCTTTTCGGATTTTGTTTAAATGGAAGGAGCTATATGTTCACACGAGCTCCTCAAGGTTTCACAGAAAGTCCAAGTATTTACAGTCAAGCACTTAAGAGACAACTAGACAATATTCACATGCCAACTGACACTGCCCTGCTCCAGTATGTCGATGATCTACTGATCACAGCCCGTTCTGAACGTGCTTGCGAGCGAGCATCCCTTACAGTCTTGTATTTCCTAGCCGAGATGGGACACAAGGTGTCCCCTTCGAAGCTTCAATTCTGTGTCCAGCAAGTGATCTACTTAGGACACTTACTGTCCAAGAGGGGTAGGCAGTTGACACCAGACCGTATCCAGTTAATAGCGAGTCTTCCTCAGCCAAAGACCCAGAAGGAGGTACGTGCTTTTATCGGCCTTACTTCTTATTGTAGACAATGGATTCCTCAGTATGCATTCTTAGCCAAGCCACTGATACAGTTAACAACACAGGAGGCAGCCGTATCGACTGTTCTCCCTTGGACATCTGAACATACACTTAGTTTCAATGAATTAAAGAAAGCCCTATGTCAAGCTCCAGTTCTAGCAACACCGAACTACAGTAAGCCTTTTACACTTTTCGTCACAGAACGCGAAGGTACAGCATTATCTGTCCTCACACAAGATCAAGCAGGACAATACAAGCCTTGTGCTTATTTTTCGAGCACATTAGATCCTGTAGCCCAGGCTCTGCCTGCGTGCCTCAAGTCAGTTGCAGCCACAGCACTAGCTATCAGACAAAGTGATTCCATAGTCTTAGGACACTCCCTGACAGTACAAGTTCCACACTCCGTGGAAGTTCTTTTAAACCGAACACAAACTCAGCACTTGACAATTGCACGTTTAACAGGTTATGAATTGACACTGTTTCAGCCACACATAGAAATCAGACGCTGCAACGTCCTAAACCCTGCTACATTGTTACCATCAGTTACTTTGAATCCTGCCACACACGACTGTGTGGAAGTTGTTAACATCATGACAAAGCCAAGACAAGATCTGACAGATATTCCATTACCAGATCCCGACCTGACGCTTTATGTGGATGGTTCATGTATGAGAACAAGTACAGGAGAACTAGTCGCCGCGTATGCAGTGACTACTGACACCGAAGTTATAGAGACACACCGCATTGACACCCTGTCTGCTCAAGCAGCAGAGCTAGTTGCTCTGACTCAAGCCTGCATACACGCCAAGAACCTGAAAGTTAATGTTTACACAGATTCACGTTACGCATTTGGAGTCGTACACGACTTCGGAGTGCTCTGGCAGGAGAGAGGTTTCATGACTTCTCATGGAACCAAGATTCAGCATGGTCTCCTTATTCAAGCTCTGTTAGATGCAATACACTTACCGACATCCATTGCTATCATGAAGTGCAAAGCACATACGAAAGTTACTGACATTATTTCCCAGGGTAATGATCTAGCAGATCGCACAGCCAAGCTTACAGCTCAGACTCCAGACATTCCAGTTAATAAGACACCGACACACACTCCAGATCCGACTACTTGTATGACAGTTAAGGACCCTACACAAGATGTCATAGATATCCAGTTACATGCTACTCCCGAGGAAATCAAGAAATGGTCCGAACAAGGAGGGGTCCAGACAGAACAGGGATGGGTAACGAAGGGTAAAGCCACATGGTTTCTCCCTGATTCTATGGTTCAAGTCATTATTAATACCGCACATAGTCCAGCACATTTAGGAGAAAAAGCTATGTTAGACAGTATCCAGAACATTTGGTTCAACAAACATTTGCGAGCTGCAGCCAAGCAGAAAGTCCGTACCTGTATGATATGTTGTCAGTTTAATCCAGGTAAAAGTGTCCCGGTGGAACAAGGTGGATTCCAGCCCCCTGACCACCCTTTTGAAGTCCTCCAGATGGATTACATTCAGATGGAGCGATGTCGAGGTTTCAAGTATGTCCTCGTAGTTGTATGCGCTTTGTCCAGGTGGACGGAGGCATATCCAGTTCCAGATTACACAGCCACGACTACTGCCAAGCAGTTGGTTCGTGAGTTCTTCCCCCGTTACGGACTCCCTAGAGTCGTATATTCTGATAACGGCCAGCCATTCTCATCCGAGCTAATGAAGCACGTTTCCCTTTTGTTAGGGTACCAGTGGAAGTTCCATTGTGTACGCCATCCTGAAGCAGCTGGTCTCGTAGAGAGATATAATCAGACTCTGAAAATTCGAATTGCAAAGGTTTGTCAAGAGAAAGGTGTGGACTGGCTAATAGCTCTGCCAGTTGCCCTGTTCTATATGCGCATGGTCGCACATTCCAGATCAGGTCTGTCCCCGTATGAGGTCGTTTTCGGCCGCCCCCCTAACATGTGGGGTACTCCTAGACCTCGAAGTATTACCGATGTTTCAAGTAATATGCTGACAGATTACCTAGCTTCCTTGATGTCTGCCCTCAACTCTTGTCGTTCACAGGTTGCCGCCGCATTTCCAGACAATACCGAGGTGGCACCGCATGAAATCGTTCCCGGATCCATGGTCTTAGTGAGAAATTTTGATCGCTCAAGTCCGCTGGAGCCTCGCTGGAAGGAGCCCCGACAGGTCCTCCTGGCCACCCGTACAGCCGTGAAGTTGGAGGGACGCAAAGGCTGGGTGCATCTTTCGCATATCAAAAGGTTTTATGGATTGAAACCAGTTTCAAAGAACATTTCCGAGGATTTAAAGGACTGCCAAAGTACTATTCTTAAGGACTGTCCCGCAAAAGACAATGATATTGCACCCTCCCTGTTAGAGGAAACTCCGCAACAGGAGTATAAGAAAAAGTTAAGGTCTAGTAAAATAAGTCAGCCAGTTTGATTGTCTAAGTCCTCCCCTAGGTGAAACGGTTAGACCGGTTTCTGACATGTATAAAATAGACCCCCATAGTGAGAGAGTTAGTCAAAACTCAATCCGATGTATCATTTTTCTAAGTTTCGTTTTATTTCTCAGCATTATGATTTCCTGCACCAGTTATGCATTTTACCTGTATTTTCCAGTTTCTCATGTAAATAAGTCTTCTAATGTTACAGTAGAGCACACGTTTAGTGATCTGCCTCCTCATGAACTCTCTTACCGCCTCGCTATGCGTAACAATTCTTTTATCCGCATGTTACATTATTCACACCAGACCAGCAATGCCACTAATTGTTGGGTGTGTGGTCGACTCCCCCCTTTCCAGACACCGAAGGGAGTTCTGCCACTCTTTCCTTATCCATTTTCTCATAATGGTTCGTGTGGAGCATGGTCCACGTTAACATCATCCTCAACAGATATGTCTTTTCTTAACAGTACATGTTTCCCAGACAAGCAAGGTCTTCCCCACAGAACAGGGTTAGATCTAGAGAATGAAGTTTACAATTTAGGAAATTATTCTTCGAATTTCATGGTCCTGAATGTTCAGTCTGATACTACTCCAGACTTACCTGCTATTTCAGTACTACCAGTCAAAGGCGAATTATGTGTCCGAAATAATGGATCCGTACATGTAGGACACAGCGATTGTACTACTATTGTCAAGTACAGTGACAGTGGGAAATCTATTTTCAAAGCTTCACGTCATTCTTATTTTATTTGTGGTCAAACTGCATATGTTCGTCTGCCCCTCGATTGGGAGGGAACCTGTTACATTGCCTTCCTACTGCCACCTGTTTTCCTAGCTCCATCTGATTATCATAGAAACACACATCTAGTACACCTTAGACATAGAAGGGAGATTGAGTCCCCAATTGTCGATTATACTGAAACTGCTCTAGAACAGTATACAGATTTCAATAGAGGTTTCTTCTTTTTTATAGGCCCCATCCAGAACAGTAAGCTAATCCGTAGGTTAACCAGAACCCTTGAAGCTGTAGTAAATGAGACTGCCTCTGCTCTAGGTAACTTAACCGAAGAGCAATCTGCTATGAGATTTGTCGTGCTCCAGAATCGTCTCGTCCTTGACGTCATATTGGCCGATAGGGGCGGGGCCTGTAGAGTCATCGGATCTAGTTGCTGCATTTTCATTCCAAATAACGCACCGTCTGTTTATTCAGCTATAACCAGACTCCATAAAATTGCCCATCTGTTACACCAAGACCCAGGCACCTGGACATGGTCCGGTTGGTTCTGGAATATAATTTCCGCTTGGGGATGGAAAGTATTGTCCTTTCTAGGTATTGCAGTAGCGATCATATTCAGTTGCTGTCTCTGCATACAATGTGGCCCTGCGATTTGCGGCATTTGTGCTACCTCTTGTATTCCTAGTCCCAAGTCCCGTTCTAAATCCCGTCCCAAGAAAATTCGAGACGAACAAATGATACTGTATGAAATGATAGATGGTATCATGAATATTGATGTTTCCTGATGGAAACGTAGTGACAAGGAGGGAATGTGGAAAAGTAAATTTTGCCATGTTCTGTGTCCCTACGCGTCCTCCATCATATGTTATGTGTGCATGATTAATATGCATATGTATTCCCCATGTTCGATTAAAGACGCAATTATATTTGTGCCCATCTCTAGTATGCCAGTTTCCAGTTCTCGTGAATACTACGAATATCAGGCCTATTTAAAGTTACGTTGCCACGTTTCTCAGTGTACACGTTATTCCATTGTAAAGTCCCCGTTTCTAGGCCTCAAAAGGGCCCGGACACCAGATTCAGCTCCTGTCTGCTGAAGCCCTCGCTGAGGAGCGATACAGCCCCCACCTGTATCCCTGACCCTTCACTTACTTCCTGCCTCACAGTGCCCGGTTCAGCCTGGCTCTGCCTCTGAGTCTGCCAAGAGTATGTTATGATTCTAGTTATCAGTCCAGCCCTCCTTCTCTGCATTCTTAAAGCTACTGAATCGCATCAATAGTTTCCGTCATTGTCTAGCCTTTACGTCTCCATGTAAGAGAAATACTGCATTTAATGGTCATTTAATATTCTTCATCACGCACTACATGTAGAATAATGCATGCTCCAGTCTTAGAATCAAGTTAGCCTTTCCCCTCCTGACTTCTAGTTTATATCAACATGTTCTCTAAACATCAGATACTAGATACTGTTTAGGTACATGTCGCCCTGACTCTCCAGACTTCAGTCTCTGCTCCTAGCACAGAGTTCATAGCCCCCAGCTTCTCCTAGTAACACGTCATTGTCAGTTTGCGCGCACCATTAGGTTAGAGGTCCCGGCTCCTTAGGTAGCCCCCTCCGTGTTTCCGCCCCATTCATGACATATTCTGCTACGTTTGCATCACATGTCTATGTATACGCCCCTGTTACACCCATTTTTCACCCTTATCTTTCGCGACTGCTATTGACTACACCCACTGCTTCGCCTATCATATGTACTGTAATGCAACTGTTTTACTATATATACTTGTGTATTGTTATTAAATGCTAGCGCGCTCATCCCAGATCCAGCCCCGGCAGCTGCCGGGCCCTGCCATCCTACTCCTGTGCAGGTTGTCCTGTTCCTGTCCTTTATGCTGTAATAAACCTGCAAAACTCCTACTACCTCGAATCTTGACTCTTATTTATTGAGCTATCTGTTATTCATTTATCCATTCAAAAATAGAGGTATTATTTATTTATTTACCACAATACGTCGGAAGGTGCCTGGAGATAAATGGGGCAGTCTAATTAAATAATCCGCCGAGCGGGTCAGCGGTAATGGAATATGCCTCAGATGGGCCTAACGGCTGTGCGGGGAATGCGGGCTGAGCCGAGGCCTAGCGGGCTTGGTGAGGTGCCCACTATGACTTGGCTGACAACCGGATCGGTGGGCCGTCCCTGTGCATGTAGGCAGCCAACATTCAAGACTGCGGAGGAGCCTGCCTCTGAGTGACACAAGGTGGGTGCGGGAGCAAACTCCCCTGGCAGGCCTCCGATGCGGCAGGCATGGTGGGGAAATGTGTGAGGCCTACAGAGGAGACCAAGCACTAGCGGCGCAGGGGAGAAGGCCAGGCTGGCCTGGTGAGCGGCGGAGGAAGATCTGGCCCACTTGCTGCTGCAGTGAGATCCTCGATACCGGGTGAATCGGGCCCCTTCAGCATTACCAGAGACTGAGCGCACAGCGCTCAAGACACCAGGCGGGGGCCGGTGCAACCCCAGCTGGGTGAGCAGGCCGGCCCCTGCAATGAGGGAACCCTCCATACCTGCGGGGGGTGAAAATGAATGCGCCTGGAGGGAGAGCACGCAAATAGCTGCATGCTGCCCTTTGTACGGTAGTCACCGAAGACAGGCCAGGGAAGGGGAACCCATTCTCCTTTAGTAACAGCAACAGAGCAGGGGAACGGCCTCGCGGGCCAACAGGAGAGACCCACACCCCCGCATGTGGAGTGTCATCTGCTGAGCGGGGGGTGACCCTGCACCCCCTCTCCCCGCCCCCCCCCCCAATGGCTATATCAGCTGGACCGGCTCCTCCTGGGGGAAAAGAAGATAGCAGCCAGGACATGTGGCGCAGAGGCACTTAAGAACTGACTAGCAGCACAAAAGGTAGGTTCAACTAAATACCTTATAAGATTTGCTGACAGCTGCGAATCCCTGAAATACGGAGAGCCTTGGGTGTTGGAAGAGCCGGCCACTGAGACCAAATTGGCTCCTTCATTTGAAGGATAAGCACTGCATATGCCACAACACCCACCTGGAGAAAGTGACCACTAAATACTATTGCCAGACAAGATGGGCAGGACAGAACAGAAACAAGCTAAACTGCCATTTGAACTCCGGAAGATGCCCCGAAGCCAGAACGGAACCAAACAGCCGCCGACCCACTGAAGGAAGCACTACTGCCTGCAGATGAGGACCTTAAAACTCTCTTTATTACTATGAAACAGGGTCTCACTTCAATAGAAGCCAAAATGGACACTATGTGTGGTAGACTGGTCTTCATGGCCCAAAATTGGAGAATCATGATGCATGCCTCGGGGAAGCTGAACAACGTAGCTCGACCTTGGAGGACGCCGCTGTGGCCAGAAGCTCGCAGTTGTTGCTAATGGACAGCCTGCTGAAGGTGATTGTCACCAAAAATGAGGACCTCGAGGTGCTCTCAAGGCGTAATAATATCCGCATCTTGGGAGTTCCAGAAAACGCTAACACTAGCAAAATGGAGGACTATGTTGAGTGACTGCTCCACGGGGTCTTTGGCGCTGATGTGTTTTCCACCCAGTTTGTAGGGGTGAGAGCGCATCGATACCTGGGGCCCAGGCCGCCGCTGGGAACACCTACCAGGCCCTTAATAGCCAAATTACTAACTTACAGGGACCACGACACGGAATTGAGGATGGGAAGAACGAAACAGCAATTGACATTCGAAGGGTACAATATCGCGCTCTTCCCAGATTTTACGCTTTTTGTACAAGAAGCTAGGAAAAATATGTGCTGGTCAAGAAAAAACTGCTCCAGGCGCAAGTAGATTATGCGATGATGTACCCGGCCTGGCTTCGAGTTACTCACCAGGGGAAACAGCAGTTCTTCCTCAACCCGCAA
Source organism: Lissotriton helveticus (assembly GCF_964261635.1). Classification (NCBI taxonomy): domain Eukaryota; kingdom Metazoa; phylum Chordata; class Amphibia; order Caudata; family Salamandridae; genus Lissotriton; species Lissotriton helveticus. Next base: position 1,918,941,088 of record NC_136063.1, read on the forward strand.
CAAGTAGAAGACTTCCTCAAGAAACTGAAGAAACAACGGGCAAATCGAGAAAGAGAGAACGCAGATGAGCAATCAACATCACAGCTGTCAGACAGTGACTGAATGGGACATTATTAGATCGGTCGTGAGTATAAAAACTGTGAACTGCATAATTGGACAAGGCCCCCTAATATAGATAGGTTTTAGCTTATGGCCTGAACAGCTACGATGCTGGATACAGTCTATTAGCTATTCACATGGATCCAAGCGATTCAGCGAGCGTGGACACTCGCACTCCTGGACACCCCTCACACTATTAGGGGGAACGGCAAGAGCGGGTTGGCACGACCTCTGATGTAACCCCACATGGTGACCTACTAGTATTTTTCTCTTCCCTTGACGCTTGGATCCTGAACCATAACGTACTAAGTGACTTACCTGGGTGTGCTCTTAGTCTGTTGGAGTTAGTAGTTGTCTGTCCCCCCATTCCTGTTTTTCTCACTTGGAGAGGGACGTTGCTCTTTGGCTGTCTTGCCAGCAACTGTGGGTCTGGACGGAGCGATTGCACGTTTTGACCTGGGATTTATCAGAGACACGCCCTTGCTGCTGAAACAGCCGTTGATTGGGTACTGGGGTTGCATGGGGAGGGCACAGATCACGACAAGTTGGGGCTGTCGATGTGGGTGGGGGAGGGTAGTTGGGACTGTTTGTTTAAGGGCACATTGTTTGACAGGAAACAGCTCACACAATACACAAAGACTACTGGGCTGTACCCTGGGAACAGATTACATGGAAAACCACTCAGATGACAGAAATCCAAAACCACTCTTTGAGATCTATTTCATAACCTGAGACGTTAGAGGACTAGGCAATCCCCGCAAGTGCAGGCAAGTACTAGCTTACCTAGATAGATATGGAATCCAAGTCACAATGTTACAAGAAACTCACCTGGACCCTAAGCGGCCCCAACGCTTTGCTGCCTGATGGACGAGGCACAGTTGATTTGCATCCTATTCTACCTAGTCACGGGGCACCAAGATCAAAATAACACTCCGTATATACCTATGGGCTCCATGTCTGATCCTCAAGGACACTACAGTATACTATGGGGTAAATTAGTTTCGAACTCTATCACGATGATGGAGTAGTTTCTGTCCTGTAACTCCAGTTCTGTAGTAGGGGTATCTCTGTTATCGTCATAATCTAGTCAATAGTCCCGCTCATGAGCGTGGACCCCGGAGCAATCAAAAATAATCTCTTAAGTTGTCTACAAATACAGTCCTGCACAGACACTTAAGAGAGAATTTAAAGACAAATAATGCAGCCTATATCCACAGGCTACACTACTTCAACTAGACATTCCACCAAAACCACAAGCAGCACAGCGTGCCAAGTTTTCACCATAGAGAAAAACTTCCCCTTTTACCAACAAAGTCTCTGGAATGATAGAGAGGAAGGGAAGGACAGACAAGCCCCATAGGCTGCCATTATGTGGCTCAAAAAGGGATACCGTGCCTTTAAGAAAACTTTCTAGAACTTTCTCAGTATCGCAGAATGCCCTGCAGGTCCCATTTACTTTCAGTTCTTTTTGAAGGCGTATAACGCCAGACCTGTAGCATTCCGAACATGAACATCTTTCTCCACCGGGGAGGAGTGCGGGCGCTTATGACTATAACAGAGATACCCATACTACAGAACTGGAGTTACAGGACAGAAACTACTCCTGTAGTAGGGGATCTCTGTGTATAGTCCTAATCTAGTGAATAGAATGGCAAGCTCATCCCCACACCAAGCGGCGGTGGAGAAGTATAACACCACTACTGTGCGAACAGATTTCGCAGCGAAGCCTGCCCAACCTGAGCATCTGCCCTGGAATCAGTGTCCAGACAGTAATGCTTAGCATAGGTGTGGACCGACTTCCAAGTGGCCGCCCTGCAGATTTCTGCAATGGGAACATTACGTAACAAAGCCGTCGTGGCAGCTTTGCCCCTGGTGGAATGAGCCTAAGGTTTACCCCCTAAGGTCTTATTAGCCTTTTGATAACGTAGTTGTATACAGGACACAATCCACCTCGAAATGGACTGTTTTGAAGTGGCAAGACCTGTTCTGACTGACCCATAATTGATAAACAATTGGTATGACCTACGAATATCCTTGGTCTTATCCAGATAGAATTTCAACACCCTCCTGACATCCAGGGAATGTAGAGACCTTTCTGCTGGAGAGGAAGGATTCTGAAAAAACAGAGGTAAAGTTATGGTCTGGTTAACATAGAAATCAGAAATAACATTAGGAAGAAATTTAGGGTGAGTACGCATAACAACCTTAGCAGCATGAAATACAGTATAAGGTTCTTGTCAACACAACGCCTGAATTTCACTCACCCTGCGGGCCGATGTAATGGCCACGAGGAAAGCCGCCTTCCAGGACAGGTGCTGCAACGAAGCCTTATGAATAGGTTCAAAAGGTTCCTTCATCATCTAGACAGCACCACATTCAATTCCCATAAAGGCGAAGGGAACCTGACCAGAGGAAACACTTTCTTCAAGCCTTCCAAAAAATCTTTGATCACAGGGATCTGGAAGAGGGAGGTCTGTGAAATGCATTTCCTGTAGGCAGTCAGCGCAGCGAGATGGACCTTAATAGAATGAAAATTAAGGCCAGACTGCGCCAAATGTAAAAGGTACGGAAGGATGACATCTTCCTTACATGTTGTTGGATCATAGTTCTTGGACTTGCACCAGATGCAAAATCTCTTCCACTTGTATGCATAAGAAGTCCTAGTGGAGGGTCTCTTGGCTTCCTTCAGTATGTCCATACACTCTGCAGAGAGATTCAAATGGCCATATTGCACTAGCTCAGGAGCCATGCCGCCAAACTCAAAGATGAGAGATTGGGGTGCACCATCTACCCCCCGAACTTCGCGAGAAGGTCCTGGCGGCACCGCAGCCGAATGCTACTAAATTCCTCGACTCCCTGAACGACGCTCTTGGCCACTTTCTACTCCGCTACCCACATTTTACCCTACTGGGAGATTTCAATTTGCACCTCGAGACCCCAACCGACTCTCATACTAAAAGCTTCCTGCAGACACTAGAAATTTTCAATCTATTACAACATGTTAAGCTGCCTACCCACTCCCTTGGCCACACCTTAGACGGGGTATGCTCCAATTTCCCGTCCATCACCACCCTACCCCCTTTACCTCAGATCTGGACCGACCATTGCCTGATCCCGTTCCACATCCTCAGCCACCCCCCTCTAACCAGGAAAAAGCGCACTCTCCACCACGCCCCCTCTATAAATTGGAAAACTGTTCAGAAAAATCTTATCCTTCATCCTTTTTCCCCCACCAATTTCCCCTCCCTGTCCGGCAACATTGACAGTGACGCAGTGCGCCTTAACAGCTGGCTTTCACATGAAATCACCAAAATATGCCCACCTAAGAAATTGAACAATACGTCAAAAAATTCGAAAATCAAAGCCCCCTGGTACACACCCGACCTAGCAGCCGCACACCTACTTTGCAGGAAAGCGGAACGCAAATGGCGAAGAACCTATGAAAATGGTGACCGCAATCATTACACTCTACAGAGGAAAAATTATCTCTCCTCCATCAAAGCAGCTAAAAAAACTTATTACGTAAACGCCATTAATGATGCCAGCCAAAAGCAAAAAACTCTTTTCTCAATTGTCAAAACCTTCACAAACCCCAAAGCCCTCCAACCTGAAATCCCTCCATCTCAGGAACTTTGTGATAAGATCTCTGACTTCTTCGACGACAAAATTTCCTCTATTCAAAAAAACTTTCCCCCCTCCCTTGCGGCACATGTAATTCCGGACTCGGACACATCGAGCCCGTCGACTAACAGTCTCAAAAACTTTACTCCGGTGACTCTGTCTCAGACCAGAGAGGCGATCCTCTCCTACAAATCAGGCTCCCCCTCCGATCCCTGTCCCCCTAAAATTCTCCACCTTATCATCGATGAAGTCAACCCCATCATCAATGAAATAATCAACCTTTCTCTCAACTCCGGTACTGTTCCACTCTCTTGGAAAAAAGGCGTGGTCAAGCCGCTCATGAAAAAAGCGTCCAAACCCCCAACGGATCTGACAAATCTCCGTCCCATCACTCTGTTACCTGCTCTTGGTAAAATCACTGAACAGCTAGTTCATAAAGAGCTCAAATCCTTTCTGGACGCCCATAACCTTCTTCATCCCCAGCAGTCCGGTTTTCGGGCTAAACATTCTACCGAGACCGCCCTCATCGAACTGACTGAGACTATTAAAATCCTTCAAGATCAAAGGAAGAAGGCCATCCTGATCCTTCTTGATCTCACGGCGGCATTCGATACTATCTCCCACTCCATCCTGATCAATAGACTTATGGACATCGGCATCACCAATTCAGCCTTGTCTTGGATCAGATCTTTTCTCAGCGATAGGTACCAAACCGTTACCCTTGGCCCTTTCCAATCTAATGAGAAAAAGGTATCCGCCGGAGTCCCTCAGGGATCCATTCTAAGCCCCCTTCTTTTCAACATTTACCTCATTCCTCTTCTCACCCTCATAGAATCGTTCGGCATAACTGTTACCTCCTATGCCGACGATACCCAACTTATCATCCCACTAGAGAACAATTCCAACAAGGCAGAGCTCAATCTCAAGCACTGTCTAACAGCTGTCTTTCAATGGATGGAAGCCAACCATCTACGCTGCAATTCAGATAAAACGGAAATCCTCCCCATTGGAAAAAATGCCTCTTTTTGCCCCGCCTTATGGTGGCCTGACAACTCCGCAGCCCCCCCGCAGACGGTCTCGTCAGCTAGAAACCTCGGGGTCCTCTTCGATTCTGACCTCTCTTTCGACCTCCACGCCTCGACCGTTGCAGGAAGATGCTTCGGCATAATTAAGTCCCTGCGAAAGTTCTTTGAATTTCTCCCCCTAGACTCCAGAAAGACCGTGGCAGTAGCACTTATACTCTCCCGAGTAGACTACTGTAATGGTCTTCTTGCGGGGACTAAGAAGTCCACTCTCTTAAAACTTCAAAGTGTTCTGCACACCGCTGCCCGCCTTGTCTTAAAACTTCCACGCAAATCATCAATCTCTGCAGCCCTCAAAACCCTGCATTGGCTCCCCCTACACAAGCGAATACTCTTCAAAATCCTCATCATAGCTTTTAGGGGTTTTAACAAATCCGGTCCCTCCTATCTGTCCAGACGCTTCCCTCATTACAATCCGACTCGCACCCTCCGATCTTCTCATGAAAATCTCATGACCCCCTCCAAATTTAATCTGAAGTCCAAAGGTGGGAAATCCCTCACCACCTTAGCCATCAAGGCCTGGAACAGCATGCCTAGACATCTCAGACTTCAGACTCTTGAGAAACCGTTCAGGAAACTCCTTAAAACCTGGATTTTCAATCTTCCTGATGACTGGACAAAAGCGGCCATCTAGTTCTTTTCTTCTATCCCTCTGTAACCTGGTTCAAGGAATGACAGCGCCATGATGCTCCTTCCGGAGCGAACGCCGCGCTTTATAAATACCCCTCCAAATCCAAATCCAAAATGTGAGGAAGGAGAGACCGGTGAAGCAGTTCTGTGAACCACCACTGCCTGGGCCATCCCGGGGCAATCAGGATCATCCGCGCCCTGGCCTGGGCCAGCTTGATTAGCACCGCCGGAATCAGGGGAATGGATGGAAAAGCGTACATAAAGCTGTTCGACAAGTTGATTCATACTGCATTCCCCAGCGTCCCCTGCTGGTAATACCTGGACGCGAAGTCTCGGCATTTTCTGTTTTCGGCGGTGGCGAACAGATCCACGTCTGGAGGGCCCCACCTGGCGAAGACGTCTCTGACCCATTCGTGGTTTTCTTGGATCAGTCTGCTCAGTGCGTCCGCCTGAACATTCTGCACACCTGGTAGAAGAGTAGCCATTATCGTCGGTCACCTGGCAAGAAGCCAGTGCCAGATCATCTGCGCCTCCTGCGACAGGGTGCGCCATCTCGAGCCCCCCTGCTTGTTGAGGTAATACATTGTGGTCGTATTGTCAGTCTGTACAAGCAAAGAGTTGGTCTGGAAGGACGGATGAAAGGCCTTCAGTGCCAAGTGAACAGCTCTGAGTTCCAGAAAATTGATGTGATACGTGGACTCCTTCTGGGACCACGTTTCCTGGATCTGTAAGTCCCCGGAATGCGCGCCCCAACTGTGGAGAGAAGCATCCGTCACGATAGTCTGAGTGGGAATGTCCTTGTGGAAGGGAACCCCCTTGAGGAGATTCTACGCTGAACACCACCACTTCAGAGACTGTAGAGCATGCGGAGACAGTCGTATCTTGTCGTCCCAGTTTCCTCTCCTCTGGTCCCACTGATCCTCCAGACACTCCTGCAGCTGCCTCATGTGTAGCCGTGCGTGTGGCGTGAGGAAGATACAGGAAGCCATCGACCCCAGTAGAGAAGACACAGTCCTCACTGTCGTAGATGGAGCGGTCATAAGAGCCTGAGCCTTCCGAAGGAGTGATAAACGTCTTTCCTCCGAAGGAGACACGCTTGCAGACAGCATATTGATGGAGGCTCCCAAGTACTGTGCAACCCCAGCTTGTTCAAGAGAACGGACGTCTTCTGGAAGGGCGCTTGGGCTTCAGAGAAGGAGGATGCCTTGATCAACCAATCGTCCAGGTACGGGTAGATAAACACCTTGTTCTTTCTCAGGTGTGCCGCTACCACTGCCATGCATTTGGAAAAGGTCATGGGCGCAGACTTCAGCCCGAACTGCAACACTGTGTACTGATAGTGATTGGCGCCGACTCAGAATCGCAGGAACTTCCGGTGTTTCTGTGCAATGGGCACGTGGAAGTATGCATCCTGTAGATCTATCGCGCACAGCCAGTCTCCCCTTTGCAGTTGAGGGTAAATCTGGTGCAAAGACGGCATGTGGAATTTTTCTCTGCGAATCCACTTGTTTGCTTGTCGCAAATCCAGAATAGGCCTGAACTCGTTCTTGTCCTTTTTGCGGACCAGAAAGAACCGTGTGTACCGACCTCTTCCCCTTTGAGACAGAGGGACGTCTTCTATCGCCCTTTTTCTTAACAGGGTATCAGCCTCTACGTGGAGCTCGCGCAGCTGAAACTGCGAGCAAACCGGTGGAATTGCTGGAGGCGGGCTGGTGAACCGAAGACTGTATCCATTCCAAACAATATTCAGCACCCACTTCTCCTGAGCAATTTTTCTCCACTCTGCCATGAAATATTGAACGCTTCCCCCCACCAGAGTGGGTAAAGGATGACGGGGAAGTAATCGCTCAGGGCCTCAACCCGGCGGGGCCTTTGGTCGCGATGGCAGACTGCTGACCGCCCCTGCCCCTCTGACGTTTCTGGAAGGGCTTCCTCTGGAACTGCTGCTGCTGCTGCTGTTGTCCAGACTGTTGACCTCGCCCTCTGCCCTGTGCCCCGTACCGTCTCTGGAACGGATGGTAGCTCTTCTTCTGGTCCTTGAGCTTCTCCAAGCCCACCGCCATCAGAGTCTCAGCCTCTGCCTTCATGCGGGCCATCTCATCGTCGGCGGATTTCCCGAATAGGGTCTCACCCAAGAAGGACAGGTTGGCCAACCTCTGCTGGGCTTCAGGTTTCAGCGACGTCAGTCTGAGCCAAGCGTGGCGCCTCTGATTAACTCCATGGCAGTACCCGTGGAATGCCAGGAGCGACGAGTCTGCAGCTGCGCTGATCAGCTGGTTCGACACCAGCAATCCCTCATTCAGGATCTCCATAAAATCCTCCTTCTTTTCCCGAGGGAGGAGGTCGGCAAACTGTTGGCGGGACTCCCAAAGCGCCCGATCATAGCGCCCCAACAGAGCAGATGCACTGGCAGCCTTCATGGAGGTAGCAGCTGTCCCGCACACCTTCCTACCTGCTGAGTCCAACCAGCGACTCTCCTTGTCCGGAGGCACATTTGAGGACGGGGTGGTGGCGTGCTGCTTCCTTGCCGCCGTCACAATAACGGAATCCGGAGTTGGATCCAATCGGAGGAAAGCCGGGTCCGCATCAGGAGCTTTGTACTTCTTTTGCAGCCTAGAGGGGGCTGCTTTCGCCACCGCCAGAGTTGAGGTTCTTCGATTTCCGACTTCGTCCCGCATTTGGCCGCCATTTTTGTGTCCCGTCCCCATTTTGTATTGCCTTCACTCAGGCAGCACGGCGACCAGAGTGTTTTTGCCGTTTCTAGCTGCTACGTGTTTCTTTTGTTAAAGAGTAACCCCCTGCCCTTGTTTACGAAGCCGATGTCAGGGTCTGGCCGAGTCTACTAATCCATGTCTGGACTGATTGATCCCTGTCTCGACTGACTGTTTGTCTCGCTCTATTCTTTCTTTACTTTATCTTATCTGACTGGTCTTCGCTATTCTCTCCTTGTATTCTCTTGTTACACAACTATCCTTTGAGGCACACAAATATGTCCTGCCACCTTCAAATTAGATTGCAGGCACTAGCACTGATTAACTTGTGGGGAGGGTTGACACACGGGGTCTGAAAGAAGGGCGTATTTGGGATACTTGATAGCTTGTTTTTCAACTTTCCTTATTGGCTAGCCTTGTATGTATTGGGAGTATACGTTGTAAATATGTGTGCTATAAAAGATTGTGCGCCACGTAGTAAAGTGGCAGTCTCCTAAGAACCTACTTTGTACTTCTGGGACAACTGTGCTTAGCTGCAGTTAATTAACCTGATTTTCTACGCCTAACAGAGTGTCTCGTGTCTCTGTTCGACAAGGCAGGTGAACTCGGAGGTTTAAGGCGTACCCTGCGCTGCCAGGCCCATAAGGCCCGGTTCTTCAACTGGCGCCCAACGTGGGGCGGGATCAGCGGTAGCGGTTCAGCCCGAGGGTCGTGAGGAGCCTCGCAAGAAAATTCCGGAGGATTCGCGAACCACGTCAAGCAACCCCTGTATGTCGAAGTGGACCGAAGGTCTTTTGCAGCGCGGCTACTCCTTTCCGACGGCTGCTGATGACTGCTGCCCTGACTTCCGCCCTGCCTTGGCCCCTTTGGTGACGACTAGTATCGCGAGACAGTAGACGGACCTCTGTTGGCGTGAGAGAACACTTAGTTAAGTATTTGTGGGTAGCGCCCACTTCTTTATTTCTGTTTTTCTTTGGGTTTGTTATTTCGACTATTGCAATAGCCGAAGCAAAGGGGTAAGTACGTTTGTACTGTGTGATTTTATCTATCCCCCTTGAAGTTTGTAAATAGACGAGTGACTTAAAAATGCCTGGTCTTAGCAAGTTTAGGAAGTTTTGTTGTCTTGATTGTAATCGGGATTCCCGGTTGGAGGATTCTTGTCCAATTCCTTCAGTTGGAACTCCCACTTATGAGCTCAATTCGAAACATGGTGTTGGCCCCATTGCCTTTAACGAGGCATGGATCCGATACACAAAGAAAGATGGTGTTCTGCAGTGGCCACAAAATGGTAGCTTTGAGTCTGACATATTAGATAATCTAGAAGCATTTTTGTTCAAAAGAAAAGCCCGGCCGGCAATGTTTGACTCTTTCCGCCTCAGGCGTAAGGAAGCCAAACAGAGAGAAATTAAGCAGGCAAAAAGAGATAAGAAAGAGAAAGGTATGACGATTATACAGGCTGCCCAGCAGTTTAAAGATAATGAGATTGATCAGGCGATTGAAGTCTCAGAAAGACAGCATTGTATGGCAATCGATAAATGTTACCCTGTGTTGCCTACTTCCCCACAGAGTAAGGATCTTGATGAAGATCCCTTAATGTCCCATTTGTTGAGATTGCCTCCGCCCTATGTACAAGGTGCTAATGCACCCCCATTGTTACCACTTGCCTAGCCACCTGTCGTTCCACCATTTGTCCCGGCTCTTCCACAATTGCCTCTTCCAGTATTGCCACCCCCGCCTCCTTTGCCACCGACTCCCGTTCCTCGGACTCCTGTACCTCAGTCTCTTTTACACCCGGTTCCTCTTGTAACTGTCACCCCTCCTAATGCCTTGTCTCCCATTCTACGGTCTGATTCTCCCACAACTCGTAAACGATTGGTTGATACTGTTTCTGGCCTTTTCTCCCCCCTCTTTGGGTCTTTTAACTTGACTCCTGCTCTTTCTCGAAGGTAATCCCGTAGTCAACTCCCAGGTCCCGACGAGCGAATTGTGTTGAACAATCTTGCTCACAAATGGATCATGAGTGGTCCACAGTGCATGATATCATGAGCACCTTTTACCAGTGGGATGCGCCTAGACAAAGATATGTTTTTAATGTTATGTGTTACACTCTTGCTAAAGGATGGGAGGATATGGATATGGGTTTAGCTCCCCAGGGTCTGTTAGATGTACAGGCTACATTCGATAAAGGACTTATTGTGGGTTCTGAGGTTGAGGACGCCGTAAGGACACTTGTCAGTTTCAGGTCTTTATTTTCTTCTCAGGCTTTTCTTGAACCTGATCCTGCAGTTAGACAGAAAGTGAAACACTATCCTATGCGAGAGGTTCCCCCAGTATGGAGAGATGCGGTTCCAGCTCAGGGTGATAATCAGCCTATACCAGCTCATTTCCAGTGTATATGGGTACATGTCCCTTGGAAACGATCTGAAGTTTTGGCTCTAAAACAGTCTTTACCGGATCCTCGTAAAAATCCTGCTGGATATTATGAAGAGTTGTCCCAGACTGTTGATGCGTGTAGTATGAATTTGGCCGATATTGATATGCTGATGGGAAATGTAGTCCCACAAGCATTATGAGCTCGGATTCATAGGGAGGACGACGATCAAGCTTTAGGCGGTGATTGGGCTGCTATAACTGCCGCGGATGCAGCTCAAGGAGGTGGTGCTAAACCCAATGCTTTGATTACAGAATTGCCCGGTAGGATCCTCACTTTAAGGAAAACGATGATGCCTGCCTTACGTGTTAACTGGGATAAGTTGGCTGCATGTAAACAGAAGAAAGATGAGGGTGTTTCCGGTTTCTTTACCCGTTTCGAGGAGACATTCATCGACCACAGTGGTCAGGATATGAGTACTGAGGGTGGACAGCGATTATTCGTGGATAAATTTGTATTTAATTTACTTCCAGAATTGTCGCATAAATTGAAAGATTCCGAAAGTTGGTGGGTTGTTTCTTCATCTGCCCAGATATTAGCCACTGCTCAGTATTACGAGAATAGGGATAAGGAGGAAAAGGATAAACTCGAGAAAAAGACTAAAGAATTCAAAACGAAGGTTCTTTTGCAACAGGCTTATCCCCCTCGTTCTGCTCAGCGCCAATTTCAACAGCCTCCCCAAATTCAGAGGTTGTTACAGAAACCTGAACATTTTGTTCCGCGATCTTTGTTAGGTCCTCATCAATGTGCCTATTGTAAAGAGGTAGATCATTTTAAGAATAGCTGTCCGGTTTTATTGCAGCGTAATAGTGGATTTCCAGGGCTGCGAGGCCGTGGTGTTTTCCAGTCAGCACCCAGGGGTAGGGGGCGAGGTGCATTGTCTCAGACACAGCGTTCCTTTCCCCCTCAGAATTCTATGAACTATTTTGACCAGCAGAATACTCAATCTGCACAATATTACAATGACGACTATTGTGTTGAGAGTGAGAATCAAGATTTTCACTCTAGCTAGGACAGCCATGGACAAAGCAAGGGAGTCGTATCAGTTCCAGTGGATCAGAATGGGCCTTATGTTGAAGTTGTTGCATTGGGTGTTTCAGAGCCATTTCTTTTGGATACTGGTGCAATGAGAAGTTCTATTATTCACACCAAACTCCCTGGGGCACCTTTGTCTGGCTTAACAAATGTTTCTGTAGGATTCTCTGGTGCCCCAGTTCGTAACCCGGTTTCTTGCCCTTTGCCTATTTCAATTGGTCCTTATGATTTGGAGGCCCCGCTCATTTTAACGACTAGTTGCGGTGAGAATTTGCTGGGTTTGGACTTATTAAAACGTCTTCATGCAACATTGTACTGTTCCCCCTCTGGTGTACATCTTACTTTAGGTGAGAAATTGGTTTCTCCTATGTATTTGTCCAAGGACCAATTCCCACCCGAATTGCATTCCCTTCCTGCTACGCTTTGGGCTACAGGTCCGAATGATGTTGGTCTGCTCCAAATTCCACCATACGTGGTTACTGTCAAGCCTAATGTTAAATTACCACGCATTCCTCAGTATAAAATTTCTAGCGACGGAGAAAGAGCTCTGTGGGCTATTATCTACGATTTGGTTCAGAAGGGTGTGGTTGAAGAAACAAGAGGAAATGTTTGCAATAGTCCTGTTCTACCTGGTCTTAAACGTACTGGTTCTTCTCAGCCTCCTGTATATCGTTTTGTGATTGATCTTCGGGAGGTTAACAAGATTGTTATACCTCAGTTTCCTGTTGTCCCAGATATCACTGCCTTACGATGATACCTGCTTCGGCTGCCTGGTTCTCAGTTATTGATCTCAAGAATGCTTTCTTCAGCATTCCTATTGCTGAGGAGAGTAGGGATATTTTTGGCTTCTCTCTCGGAGGCCGAAGTTTCCGATTCAAACGTGCACCCCAAGGCTATTGTGAGAGTCCCTCCATTTATAGTCAGGCTTTGAAATCTCAGCATGATGCTTTCACTTTGCCCCCAGGTGCCACTCTTATTCAATATGTGGATGATTTGTTGATTGCTGCTGATTCAGAGGATGTTTGTAAGCATGTGACTGTTTCGTTGTTGCGTTATTTGTCTGACCTACATCACAAAGTGTCACCCTCTAAACTACAATATTGTCGCCAAGAGGTTACCTACTTAGGTCATCTCTTGTCGAAGGAGGGAAGGCGATTGACCCCAGAACGTATTCAAGCAATCGCACGAATGTCTGTACCATCCACACAAAGGGAGGTGCGTGCCTTTTTGGGCATTACCTCTTATTGTAGACAGTGGATTCCAAATTTTTCTTTGTTGGCTAAACCTCTGCTGGCACTTACTTTGAAAGACACACCCCAACCTTTTCCTTGGACTGACTAATGTCAGAAGAGTTTTTCTAACTTACGTACTGCCTTGTGTTCTGCCCCTGTGTTAGGTACTCCGGATTACAGTAAGCCCTTCACACTCTATGTTCATGAAAGAGAAGGTTGTGCGTTGTCAGTTTTAACACAACAATTTGGAGACAAACAGCGGCCATGTGCCTATTTTTCGGCTACATTGGATCCAGTAGCCAAGGCATTGCCTAGTTGTCTTAGAGCTACAGCAGCAGCAGCGATCTCCATTCGTCAATCTGCTGGATTGGTACTGGATAACACCCTCGTTGTTATGGTACCACATGCAGTTGATACTCTTTTAAACTGAACGATAACACAGCATCTTAAGAGTGCCCATTTGTCTGGGTATGAGCTGAAGCTCTTAGCTAGTCATATACACATCAAGCGATGTAATACTTTGAATCCAGCGACATTGTTACCCATTCCAGAAGAGAAAGACACCCAAGAACAACATGATTGTTTTCTCCACACGGAGGAGGAAACGAAAGGCAGAATAGACTTAAAATATACACCACTTGTAGACCCGGATGGGATCCTATGGGTGGATGGGTCTTCTTTTAAGCTCCCTAATGGTGAAACGACTGCAGCCTATGCTGTTACCACTTTGTATACAGTTGTAGAGACAGCACGTATTAGGCAGAATTCAGCCCAAGCAGCTGAATTGATAGCTTTGACTAGAGCTTGTGTATTGGCTGTAGGGAAGAGAGTGTATGTGTTCACCGACAGCCAATATGCATTTGGGGTGGCCCACAGTTTTGGCCGCCTTTGGAAAGAAAGAGGATTCTTTACTTCACATGGTACTAAAATACAGCATGGTCAGTTAGTGAATGATCTTTTGGAATCACTTGTTTTGCCTACCCAGATAGCAATTGTGAAGTGTAGTGCACATAAAAGGATCACTGATGATGTGGGTCGCGGGAATGCTTTTGCGGACGAGGTAGCAAAAGAAACAGCGAGAGATGCTACAAGTCGTGTGTATGTTGCAGGCCCTGCAAGATGGGTCAGAGAAGGAGGAATGTGTGAGGACACAATAGAAAGTGTGAGAATGATTCAAGAAGAGGCTACAGAGAAGGAATTGAGTAAGTGGAGAGAAAGTACGGGAATGTGGGACGCGACAGGGTGTTGGACGGAATTGTCAGGACACCAGCGTTGGCTGTTACCAGATGCCTATGTATTGCCTGTAGTTACCATGGCGCATGGTCCAGCCCACATCAGTGCGAAAGGGATATGCAAACTTCTGGCTCCAGTATGGCAGAATGAAGGAATCCCTAAATGTGCGGAGAATGTGGTGAAACATTGTATCGTTTGTTTGATACACAATCCAGGAAAGGGAACCCCAACTCCGGCAGGTCATTTTGCTCCCCCTACGTATCCTTTTGAGGTATTATAAATAGATTACATTCATATGGAATGTTGCAACAACCTTAAGTATGTTCTGGTGGTGGTGTGTGCCTTTTCCAGATGGATAGAGGCCTACCCCCTAAAGGATAATACTGCTTTGTCCACTGCTAAAGTCCTCTTGAAGGAATTTTTCCTGAGGTTTGGTTTGCCGCGAATTGTCTGGAGTGACAATGGAAGTGAATTTGTAGGCCAAATTATGCAGAAGGTGTGTTCAGGCCTTGGTATTAGGCAGAAATTCCATGCGGCAAACCACCCTCAGTCAGCAGGCTTGGTAGAGTGCTATAATGGCACTCTCAAGCTCAAATTGGCAAAGATTCAGGCCAGCACGGGTCTTGCTTGGCCCGATGCTTTACCTTTGGCACTCCTATCTACGAGAACAACTGTACACTCTCGCTTGGGACTCAGCCCATACGAGGTTGTTTTTGGGCGCCCAGCTAACGTTTGGGGAGTCCCCCGACCTAAAAAGTATTCCGATATTCCGTATCCTATGTTGATTGACTACTTACATGACCTCACCATCAAATTGCATGTTCTTCATCAGCAGGTTCAAAACGCTTTGCCGGAGGCCTCCGCAGACACAGGGCACTCCATCCAACCTGGAGACTGGGTCTGTCTAAAGAATTTTCAGCGAAAGAAGAATCTGGAAGGAGTAGTTTCTGTCCTGTAACTCCAGTTCTGTAGTAGGGGTATCTCTGTTATAGTCATAATCTAGTGAATAGTCCCGCCCATGTGCGTGGACCCCGGAGCAATCAAAAATAATCTCTTATAGTGTCAAAAAATGCAGAAAAGCATAGACACTTAAGAGAGAATTTAAAGACAGATAATGCAGCCTAAAAAGGCTACACTGTCCAGTACTTCAACTAGAAATTCTACCATAAAATCCACAAAACAGCAAAAGCCTGTACAGATTTCCCTTGCTTTGTGGTAAATAAATAATTAATTACCGGTACTATTTTTCTATACATTAACTAAAACAGATAGCTCAATAAATAAGAGGCAGGATCCGTGATATCTGAGTCAGAATGGCTTTAATCGGATGGCTCGAGCCTAAAGACCATGATGTGGCATGCAATGGAATGGAATGGCAGCTGCCACGTCTCATTAACATTACATAGTATATATAGTAAAACAGTACAATTGTATTGCATACAGTAGGCGTAACAAGTGACAAACGTAAGATAAGAACATATAGGCGTACAAAGAAGGCGTGCACAGAGTATGCACGAAGACATGTGATGTAAACGTCACAGAAGTGTCATAAATGGGTGGATACATGGAGGGGGCTACCTGGGCAGCTGGAACCTTTAACCTACTGGTGCGCGTAAACGGGCCATGACGTGTAACTGGGGAGAGCTGGGGGCTCTGACTTCTGGCACTAGAAGAGGAGACTAAAGTCTGGGATGTCAGGACGACATGTACCTATAGCATATCTGGTATCTCGTGTTTGGAGAACATGTTGATAGAATCTAAATGTCATCAGGGCACAGGCTACTTGACACTAAGGCTGGTGCATGCATATATTCTACATGTATTGCGTGTACTATGAATTTTCTATGAATACTAATTCAGTAATTCTCTTGCATGGAGACAGAAAGACTAGACTATAGCTGAAGATGTTTATGCGGTTTGTTAGCTTAGGAATGTGAAGCCGGGGAGCTGAACTGATAACTAGAGGCATAACATATTCTTGGCAGACAGGCAGGCAGGCCAGGCCGGGCACCGCGCTGCTTGGCAGAAAGTAAGTGAAGGGTCAGGGATACGGGAGGGGCTGCATCGCTCCTCGGAGTGATTCAGAAGACTTGAACTTGAATCTGGTGTCCGGGCCCCTTGAGGCCTAGAAACGGGGACAACTCGATGATTTACCGTGCACAATATAAAGACATTGGCAACATAGGCCTAATACTCGTTGCTTTCACGAGGACTGGATAACTGGCATACTAACGTTGGACACAACTATAATTGCGTCTTTATTCGGTCAAGGGGGTAAATATGCATATCGATCATGCACAGATGACATATAATGGGGAACACGTAGGGACACATGACAAGGCAAAATTCAATTTTCCTCATTCCCTCCTTGTGCCCTACGTTTCCATCAGGAAACATCAATATTCATGATACCATCTATCTGTTCATACAGCATCATTTGCTCGTCTCGAATCTTCTTGGAATGGGACTTAGGACTTGGAATACAAGAGGTAGCGCACAAGCCGCAAATCGCAGGGCCACATTGTAAACATAGACAACAACTGAATATGATCATTACTACTATTCCTAGAAATGACAATACTTTCCATCCCCAGGCAGATATTATACTCCAGAGCCAACCGGACCATGTCCAGGTGCCTGGATTCTGGTGCAACTGATGGGCTATCTTGTGAAGTCTGGTTATAGCTGAATATACAGACGGTGCGTTATTAGGAATGAAAATGCAACAACTAGATCCGATGACTCTACAAGCTCCGCCCCTATCGGCCAGTATGACGTCAAGAACAAGGCGGTTCTGAAGAACGACAAATCTCATAGCAGATTGCTCTTCTGTTAAGTTACCTAGAGCGGAAGTAGTCTCATTCACTACTGCTTCAAGGGTTCTGGTTAACCTACGTATTAGCTTACTATTCTGGATGGGTCCTATGAAGAAAAAGAAACCTTTATTGAAGTCTGTATACTGTTCTAAGGCAGTTTCAGTCTGATCGACAATTGGGGACTCGATCTCCCTTCTAGGTCTGACGTGTACTAGATATGTATTTCTGTGATAATCGGATGGGGCTAGGAAAACTGGTGGCAGTAGGAAGGCAATGTAACATGTTCCATCCCAATCTAGGGGCAGACGTACATATGCGGTCTGACCACATACAAAAT
The DNA here is from genome assembly GCF_964261635.1 of Lissotriton helveticus. Lineage (NCBI taxonomy): Eukaryota > Metazoa > Chordata > Amphibia > Caudata > Salamandridae > Lissotriton > Lissotriton helveticus. The sequence goes on from NC_136063.1 coordinate 1,918,958,315, forward strand.
ACGAATGACGTGAGGCTTTGAAATTAGATTTCCCACTGTCACTATACTCGACCACAGTAGTACAATCACTATGTCCTAGATGTACTGAACCATTCCTTCTAACACATAATTCGCCTTTTACTGGTAGGACTGTAATAGCAGGCAAATCTGGAGTAGTCTCGGATTGAACATTCAAAACCATGAAATTCGAGGAATAATTACCTAGATCATATACTTCATTTTCTAGATCTAACCCTGTTCTATGGGAAAGACCTTCCTTGTCTGGGAAACATGTTCTATTCAAAAGGGACTTATCGTCTAGGGATGATGTTATCGTAAACCATGCTCCACACGAACCATTGTGTGAAAACGGATAGGGAAAGAGTGGCAGAACTCCCTTCGGTGTCTGGAAAGGGGGGAGTCGACCACACACCCAACAATTAGTGGCATTGCTAGTCTGGTGTGAATAGTGTAACATTCGGATAAAAGTATTGTTGCGCATAGCAAGTCGGTAGGATAACTCGTGAGGAGGTAGTTCACTAAAAGTGTGCTCTACTGTATTATTAGAAGACAAATGTACATGTGAATCAATAGGAGGAAAATATACATGTAAAACATAACTTATGCATGTAATCATAAGACTCAGAAATAACATAAACAATAAAGTGATTACGCATCTGCTGCGCAAATTTTTACAATAACGTATTTTCTTAGAGTTTCGTCTAACTCTCTCACTAGGGGAGTCTATCTCATACATGTCAGGAACCTGTCTAACCGCTTCACCCGAGAGGGACTTAAACAATTAAACTGTCTGACTTGCTAGACCTCAATTTCATTTTATACTCCTGCTGCGGAGTTTTCTCTAACAGGGGGAGTTTAGAGTCAGTATCTGGGCAGTCCTTGAAAAAAGTCTTTGGATAGAGTCCATGAAAACGTTTAACGTGACTGGAGTGGAGCCATCCCTTGCGGCCCTCCACTTTGACGGCGGTCCTTGTGGTCATCAGAACTAGTTTCGGCTCTTTCCAGCGGGGCTCCAGCGGACTTGAACGATCAAAGTTCCGGATCAAAACCAGATCACCTGGAACGACCTCGTGCGGTTTCACCTGGGTGTTGTCTGGAAAAGCAGCCGCAACCTGTGAACGACAAGAGAGTAGTGCAGACATCAAGGAAGCCAGGTAATCTTTCAGCATATTACTGTCAACATCAGTTATTTTACGTGGCATAGGTGTACCCCACATGTTCGGGGGACGACCGAATACAACTTCAAAAGGTGACAAACCTGAACGGGAGTGAGCGACCATTCTCATGTAAAAAAGGGCGACTGGCAGAGCTACCAACCAATCTACGCCTTTCTCGGCACAGACCTTTGCAATGCGGATTTTCAAAGTCTGATTATGTCTCTCGACGAGGCCAGCTGCCTCAGGGTGTCGTACACAGTGGAACTTCCACTGGTACCCTAACAGAAGAGATACTTGTTTCATGAGTTCGGATGAGAATGGCTGGCCATTGTCTGAATACACGACCCTGGGCAAACCATAGCGGGGGAAAAACTCACGAACCAACTGCCTGGCAGTGGTCGCGGCAGTGTAATCTGGGACTGGATATGCTTCTGTCCATCTGGACAAAGCGCATACAACTACGAGGACATACTTGAAACCTCGACATCGATCCATCTGAATATAATCCATCTGGAGGACTTCAAAAGGGTGGTCAGGAGGATGGAATCCACCTTGTTCCACCGGAACACCTTTACCTGGATTGAACTGACAACATATCATGCAGGTACGTACTTTCTGCTTGGCTGCTGCTCGTAAATGCTTGTTAAACCAAATATTCTGGATGCTGTCTACCATGGCTTTCTCTCCTAAATGTGCTGGACTGTGTGCTGTATTAATAATGACTTGAACCATAGAGTCGGGGAGAAACCATGTGGCTTTTCCCTTCGTCAACCATCCCTGATCTGTCCGGACCCCTCCTTGTTCAGACCATTTCTTGATTTCTTCTGGGGTAGCATGTGACTGTATGTCTAGTACGTCTTGTGTAGGATCCTTGACTGTCATGCAAGTTGTCAGGACTGAAACGTCTGTCTTTGTCTTGTCAGCTGGAATGTCTGGAGTCTGAGCTGTAAGCTTGGCTGTTCGATCCGCTAGATCGTTACCTTGGGAAATGGTATCAGTGGCTTTCGTATGTGCTTTGCACTTCATAATGGCAATGGCTTTCGGTAAATGTATTGCTTCTAACAGAGCTTGAATGAGGGGACCATGCTGAATCTTGGCTCCATGAGAGGTCATGAAACCTCTTTCTTGCCAGAGTACTCCAAAGTCGTGAACGACTCCGAATGCATAACGTGAGTCTGTATATATGTTTACTTTCAGGTTCTTAGCTCGTATGCAGGCTTGGGTCAGAGCGATGAGCTCTGCTGCTTGAGCAGACAGGGTGTCAATACGATGTGTTTCTATAACTTTAGTTTCAGTAGTCACTGCATATGCGGCTACTAGTTCCCCTGTACTTGTTCTCATACATGAACCATCCACGTAAAGTGTCAGGTCTGGATCAGGTAATGCAATGTCCGTCAAGTCTTGTCTTGGCTTCGTCATGGTGTTAATAACTTCCACACAGTCGTGTGGCAGGATTTGATGTATTCGAGGGTAACAGTGTAGCAGGATTTAAAATGTTGCAGCGTCTGATGTCTATATGTGGCTGAAACAGTGTCAGTTCATATCCTGTTAAACGTGCAATTGTCAAGTGCTGAGTCTGTGTTCGGTTTAAAAGAACTTCCACGGAGTGTGGAACTTGTACTGTCAGGGAGTGTCCTAACACTATGGAATCACTTTGTCTGATAGCTAGAGCTGTGGCTGCAACTGACTTGAGGCACGCAGGCAGAGCCTGGGCTACTGGATCTAATGTGCTAGAAAAATAAGCACAAGGCTTGTGTTGTCCTGCTTGATCTTGTGTGAGAACAGATAATGCTGTACCATCACGTTCAGTAACAAAAAGTGTAAAAGGCTTACTGTAGTTTGGTGTCGCTAAAACAGGTGCATTACATAAAGCTTTCTTTAACTCATTAAAAACAAGTGTATGTTCCTGGGTCCAAGGGAGGACAGTCGATGAGGCTGCCTCCTGTGTTGCCTCCTGTGTTGTTAACGCCAGGGAATACCTCCATGATCGCCGATTCGGGCTTACCCTGGCGTCGTCCGGTTGCGACTCTGTAACACGGATCCCGGCAGCCTTTAATTCGAGGTTTGCTGGACCGGGCCATACTGAGCATCGACTCGCCCTTGGTCAATCACGCACTGCCTCGGCAATTTGAGGTTTAGTGTAATAAGGCAATTATTTATTTTTGTCCTGATGATGGTTCCAATTATCCTTTAGGGGAACCGAAACGCCGTCGACTTGCTCATGCACCTTATACAAACATATTTGATTGGTTAATCTGATGTAATGGTGCTATTTGATATTTTCTGTACAATGAATGTGTAAACAGAAAAACGTTGGTTTGCCTTTTAAACCTTTCCTATCTTTTCTCCAACTGTACTCATCCCGTAAGTGTTAGGCACAGGCTTGTGTACCTCACAGGGGCATTGTGGAAGGTATCCTTGTTTTATTCTGGATATTCGTTTATTAAGTAAACTTGAATGACCTCTGTCCGGCTGGACATGTCACTCTAAAATATAGATTGGATTTGCGTCTATGTTTATTGATACTGTAGTTTATCCTTGCATGGGACCATTGTTGTTTTAGAAAAAAGTTAACTGTATCAGTGGCTTGGCTAGATATGCATACTGAGGAATCCATTGTCTGCAGTAAGAAGTGAGGCCGATGAAAGCTCGTACTTCCTTCTGTGTCTTGGGCTGTGGAAGATGTGCTATTAACTGGATACGGTCAGGTGTCAACTGTCTACCCCTCTTGGACAGTAAGTGTCCAAGGTATACCACTTGCTGGACACAGAATTGCAGTTTCGCAGGGGACACCTTGTGCCCCATGTCTGCCAGAAAATACAGGACTATAAGTGACGCACGTTCGCAGTCACGTTCTGTACGGGCTGTGATTAATAGATCATCGACATACTGGAGCAGGGCAGTGTCAGTTGGCATATGAATACTGTCTAGTTGTCTTTTAAGTGCCTGACTGTAAATACTAGGACTTTCTGTGAAACCTTGAGGTGCACGTGTGAATTTATAACTTCTTCCATTTAAACAGAATCCGAAAAGGAACTGGCTGTCTGGATGAATGGGGACACTAAAGAATGCGTTCTTGAGATCAATAACAGTAAAGAACGTAGCTTCAGAATCAATGGCAGTCAATAGGGAGGAGATATCTGGAACCACTGGGTACTGGGGTATGATACATTTATTAAGTTCTCGAAGGTCAATCACTAATCGATATACTGGAGGTGCATTTGGATCAGTACGTTTAAGAATCGGAATGATAGGGGAATTACATACATTGGAGTCAGTTTCTACAACTACTCCTTGAGCAATGAGCTCGTCAATAATTTTCGATAAGGCTGCTACAGCCTCAGGTGGCAATTTGTACTGTCGGATTCGTGGTAATACAACACCTTGTTTCAGAGTGACACGATATGGTGTAATGTGCATACAACCTACATCAGTTGGACCTTGCGCCCATAAATGCTGTGGTACATTCAGTAATCTAGGATCAAAATCTCGTAACACATAATGACCTTTAAAATCACGTAAAAACAATCTCACTCCTTCCGGAGAACAACATATTACGGCACCTAACTCTTTCAATGTTTTAATACCCAGTAATTTTTCAGGACAGGATTTCGTAAGTAACAAATCTGTAGTTCGGGACAATGGACCAACTTCTAGGGAAACTGGTTTCGATATTTCATTAACAATAGGCTTTCCTGAAAATCCCAGGGAAACATTTCTTGAGCCTGAGAGTGGAGCCCCTGGAACCTCGTCATGACTGATGGTAGTCCTACTTGCCCCTGTATCAATCAGAAACTTTCTGTCTTTCCCTAATACTTGACTGTGTACATAGGGACCCTCTTGATCTACAGGAATCTCGATGAGAGGCAAGCCAACCTCCCTCTCTAGGCTGTTTCATGAATACTGCTGATATTCTGGATAATCTGACTGTGCGTACTGGTACATCTGTTGTGTAACGTGTTGTGTGGCAGCTATAGGCTGCGGTACTGTAGTTGTCTGTTGTGCGTTCTGCGGTGGTTGCGTATTTTGCGGAACATGTTCTTGTCTAGGAGGACGCGGTCTCTCTTTCGTCTTACCTGTAGCTATGTTGTGTTTCAGAACTGCACATTCGTTTATGTAATGACCTGGCTGTTTACAGTAATTGCATGTCCCTTTAACGGGAGCTGCAGAATGACTAGTTTGATTCGTACCCTTCTTCTGACTATCTGCTGGAACAGACTGTGCAACTAGTACTTTCATTATCGTGTCTTTCATACGTCTTCTTTCGTGTTCTTGCTCTTCCCTGATTCGGTTCTGGTGATACTGTAACATCTGGAGCATTTGAGACGGGGTATTAGCTTGCCAAGTACTCTCGACTTTCAATACTCGGTTTTTAACTTGTGGTAAAGAATTCTCAACTAGTTTGGTAACAAAAAGATGTGGATACGACTCACTACTTGTTTTCAGACCGCTATTTATAATGAAACATTTCTCAAATCTGGAATAGAAATCACTAGTGTCTTCGTCTTGTTTCTGTTTACAGGCTGAGATGGCATCCCAATCTTCCTTTTTCGTGGCTAGTAATCTTGGCAAGACCTATATTAACAGTTCGGGCAATTCTTTGGCTTTATCCCCAAGACCAGTACCTGGGACTCGTACATTATCTTCGTTCTCTAACGCGGTCCAGTCTATCTTTTTCTCTCCCACCTCCCATTCTTTTTCTTTGAGTTTTTCATATATGCCCGCAGGCAACAGGACCTTTAACATTTTGATGATATCGGGATACGTGTATTCTCCCATACGGAGCATGTCTTTTAATTCACGGTGGAACCCTGCTGGATCTTTATCGTGACAGGGCACTAACTTTTTCATTTCTAGTAGTTCTATTTTCGTGATAGGGGTGTAAACAAATACTCGTTCGAGCTCACCCCCCGTTCCCTTAACTGGATGCACTTCTCGTAACGGATTCTGTCTGTCTATGTAGAACGGAGGTGAAACAGAAACAAAATGCGGAGTCAGGAACGTTCTGTATTTGTGGCGCTGTTCTAGAATGACGTTAATTAAATCGGTACCTAGACCTTTCCATCTGTTTAGGAGTAACTCGTTCAATACAGTATATAAGGGACCTGGATCAGAATGCTGACTCTCGTACAGTGTGATGAGGTGCTGGATCATGTACATACCCACCAGTCGCTGCTCGGCTGGGGGCAATTTTAGAAACATTTGGGCCACTACTTCGTCTGGAAACGTGGCAGAATCACTAACCCATCGGACTGCTGATCGGGCTAGATCTTGTTCATGCATGGTACTAAGTTCACTGTAACCTATTCGTAATTTCAGAACTTTATCGGTAGCCTGGAATAATTGTTCAAGAGAACACTGTTCCGGCACGGGAGGAGGAAAAGCTTTCTTATAGTCTAGGCGTGTGTGTCTATCGGAAGGTCTCGTCCTACCTACGTACGCTATTCTGGTGGGATTCTCGTTGTCTACCTCTTCGTCTGAAGAGTCATTCTCTTTCTCGGCTACTCTCATTGCTTCCTCCTTTTGGTGTATACTTATAATTTCTTTACGAATCTTCCTGTACATGGTTTCTATACTATTCTGTGTTCTGTGTTTTCCTTCTGCTATAATGTCACTCCATCTGGTCAGGACTCTCATCTCTTCTGGATTTTTATCGGGATGATCCTGTTCTCTTATTAAACAATTTATTAAAAATTGCAAAATCATGCCTTGAATCTCGACTTTTCTGTGTACCATAGCTTCGTGAATACTTTCTGGTTTCTCCCCTGTTCGGATGAAATGATATATTCTGTCTAGATGTTCTTTCATATTTGATATGGTAACCAAGAAGCTTGCAACTCGTCGTAAGCGTATGGAATATATTATCATACTATCTTCACCTGGTACTGGATCATATCTACAATCAGATCCGCACTCATTGAAATACTTTCTGAGAGCTTCGTACGTAGTCACTTTCGGGGTACGTTGTAACGCTGCATCTCTCAGCGTCAGGCGTTTTGTTTGAGGCGGGGTGATAGGAATACCTCCCCCTGCTCCTCCTGAACTGGAATCGTCAACTAATACTGAATGTACGGCTGCTGGTAACGTGACTGGCAAAGTAGGAGTACGTAATGTGGGTTGGTCCTGGGGAACTGGCGCATGGACAGGACCAACGACTGGAGGCACAGTAATTACATTATTAACAGGGTGCTGGACTTGAACTGGCGGAATACCTGGCGGAATAGGATTCGTATTAGCATATTCTGGGACAGTGTCATCTAGATAGGAAGAAAGGAAAATTTCAGCTGCAGTCGGTTTATGACGTAGCTTAGTCGGGACCAAGGGTGGCGGTAAATTACAGGATGTTTCCGGGGTCGCTTTAGGCAAACCCTCGGCGAGAAGAGGATACATACCTTTAATTAGGGCATTTCTCTGTCTGTCTGACTGTTCTGCTCTAACTCGTTCACCTTCTTCGATTAATTCCCTTTCTTGGGCTTTTTCTGCTTTTCTGAATTCTTTCTCGGTTCTTTTATGAGATTCTTTACGCCATAACTCTATGGCATCTTTCTGGGATTGTCTGGCTTTCTTTTTCCATAATGCTTCTTCTACTCTCATGATGCACTCGGCATCCCATGTTCCTGAAACAGGCCATCTGTATTTCTCTTTAAGATGCTTGGTGTAGTCCACCCATAAATCTAGATACAGTATGGCATCTAAGCCATGCTTATGATACATGAAATGTCCAGGACTGTCCCTAGGAGGGACAGGAACTGATTCTTTAAGTAACCCTTTTCTCGTTTTTATCTGACGTAATTTCGAAAACAGCGGCATATTTGAACCGTACTTGAACTTGAACACAATACACAATGAACACAGTAATGAAATAGCAAAACAATCATTCATACCACGACATCAAGAACATATTTAATAACAGTTCGAACAGATACTACCTAATACATTGAAAACATAATACTTGAATTTCTCGAGAACAGACTTACTAGAATTACTGGATGCACTGCTAAAACAGTACAGAACATACCGGTCTCCTAAAGAGACACGTCATACCGTATCCACCTAGGTGAACACGTCTGACCGGATCTGTGTACCCAAACCCGTCGGACCGGGCACAAATTAATGAACCCGTCTAGATACCCCCAGCAACGGTACTCACCGGGAAGCAAACTGAAGGCCTCGGACTGGACTGGACTGCTACGACGTTGGGTAACTGCTACGCACTACGCATGCGCCTCGGGCTTCGGGCTTCGGAAACAGGTGGGCCTCCGGATACCTCGGACCTTGCTCTCTCGGCTTGGGCTCTGGTCGGGACGACCCGCCTTCCTCACCGCCTCGTCTGGATGCCGGACCGCAGTCTCCGTCTCCTCCGTGGGCCTGAGGGAGACTTGAAGCAGAAATATCTGCACGTGCACAGTAGGGTTCCGTCACGGCTGTAGAAGGGTCAGGGGGCCTGCGTTACATCGCCGGCACGTGGGGAAGGGGCTCGTCCCTATTCGGGCGCCATTCTATGTGGTAAATAAATAATTAATTACCGGTACTATTTTTCTGTACATTAACTAAAACAGATAGCTCAATAAATAAGAGGCAGGATCCGTGATATCTGAGTCAGAATGGCTTTAATCGGATGGCTCGAGCCTAAAGACCATGATGTGGCATGCAATGGAATGGAATGGCAGCTGCCACGTCTCATTAACATTACATAGTATATATAGTAAAACAGTACAATTGTATTGCATACAGTAGGCGTAACAAGTGACAAACGTAAGATAAGAACATATGGGCGTACAAAGAAGGCGTGCACAGAGTATGCACGAAGACATGTGATGTAAACGTCACAGAAGTGTCATAAATGGGTGGATACATGGAGGGGGCTACCTGGGCAGCTGGAGCCTTTAACCTACTGGTGCGCGCAAACGGGCCATGACGTGTAACTGGGGAGAGCTGGGGGCTCTGACTTCTGGCACTAGAAGAGGAGACTAAAGTCTGGGATGTCAGGACGACATGTACCTATAGCATATCTGGTATCTCGTGTTTGGAGAACATGTTGATAGAATCTAAATGTCATCAGGGCACAGGCTACTTGACACTAAGGCTGGTGCATGCATATATTCTACATGTATTGCGTGTACTATGAATCTTCTATGAATACTAATTCAGTAATTCTCTTGCATGGAGACAGAAAGACTAGACTATAGCTGAAGATGTTTATGCGGTTCGTTAGCTTAGGAATGTGAAGCCGGGGAGCTGAACTGATAACTAGAGGCATAACATATTCTTGGCAGGCAGGCCAGGCCGGGCACCGCGCTGCTTGGCAGAAAGTAAGTGAAGGGTCAGGGATACGGGAGGGGCTGCATCGCTCCTCGGAGTGATTCAGAAGACTTGAACTTGAATCTGGTGTCCGGGCCCCTTGAGGCCTAGAAACGGGGACAACTCGATGATTTAACGTGCACAATATAAAGACATTGGCAACATAGGCCTAATACTCGTTGCTTTCACGAGGACTGGATAACTGGCATACTAACGTTGGACACAACTATAATTGCGTCTTTATTCGGTCAAGGGGGTAAATATGCATATCGATCATGCACAGATGACATATAATGGGGAACACGTAGGGACACATGACAAGGCAAAATTCAATTTTCCTCAGCTTCACCAGCAAAATCCCTCAGGAATGATAGAGAGAAGAACCTGGACAGACAAGCCCCATAGGCTGCCATTATGTGGCTCAAAACAGGATACTGTGCCTTTAAGAGAATCTTCCAGAACCTTCTCCCAGTATCCCAGAATGCATAGCAGGTCCAACTTAGTTTCAGTTCTTTTTGAAGGCGTAACACGCCAGACCTGTAGCATTCCATAAAGGAATATGTCTCTCTCCACCGGGGAGGAGGGAGGCGCTTATGACTATAACAGAGATACCCCTACTACAGAACTGGAGTTACAGGACAGAAACTACTCCTTCTGTAGTAGGGGATCTCTGTGTATAGTCATAATCTAGTGAATAGAATGGCAAGCCCATCCCCACACCAAAGCAGCGGTGGAGAAAAGAGAATTAACGCCACTACTGTGCGAACAGATTGCGCAGCGAAGCCTGCCCAACCTGAGCGTCTGCCCTGGCATCAGTGTCCAGGCAGTAATGCTTAGCAAAGGTATGAACCGACTTCCAAGTGGCCGCCTTGCATATTTCTGCAATCGGAACATTACGGAGCAAGGCTGTCGTGGCAGCTTTGCCCCTGGTGGAATGAGCCTTAGGCTTACCCCCTAAGGTCTTATCAGCTTTTTGGTAACACAGCTGTATGCAGGACACAATCCACCGAGAGATAGACTGCTTAGAGGTCGCAAGACCCGTCCTGACAGATCCATAATTGATGAACAATTGGTCTGACCTACGAATATCCCTGGTTTTATCCAGATAAAACTTCAGCACCCTCCGAACATCCAGGGAATGCAAAGACCTTTCCGCTGGAGACGAAGGATTCTGAAAAAACGTAGGTAAAGATATAGTCTGATTGATATGAAAATCAGAAACAACCTTGGGAAGAAACTTAGGGTGAGTACGCATAACAACCGTAGCAGCATGAAATACAGTATAAGGTTCTTGGCAACACAACGCCTACATTTCACTCACCATGCGAGCCGATGTAATGGCTACGAGGAACGCCGCCTTCCAGGACAGGTGCTGCAACGAAGCCTTATGAATAGGTTCAAAAGGCTCCTTCATCAATCTGGACAGCACCACATTCAAGTCCCATGAAGGCGAAGGAAGCCTGACAGGAGGGAACACTTTCTTCAAGCCTTCCAAAAAATCTTTGATCACAGGGATCTGAAAGAAGGAAGTCTGTGAAGGGCATTTCCTGTAGGCAGTCAAAGCAGCCAGATGAACCTTAATGGAATGGACATTAAGGCCAGACTGCGCCAGATGTAGCAGATATGGAAGGATGACATCTTCCTTGCATGTCGTAGGGTCATAGTTCTTAGACTTGCACCAGATGCAAAACCTCTTCCACTTGTAAGCATAAGAAGTCCGAGTGGAAGGTCGCTTAGCCTCCTTCAGTATGTCCATACAATCCGCTGGGAGATTCAAATGGCCATATTGCACTATTTCAGGAGCCATGCCGCCAAACTCAAAGACGAGAGGTTGGGGTGCACCATCCGCCCCCCGAACTTCGTGAGAAGGTCCGGCTGCACGGCAGCTTCATGTGAGAAAGGAGAGACCGGTGAAGCAGGTCCGTGAACCACCACTGTCTGGGCCATTCCGGGGCAATCAGAATCATCTTCGCCCTGGATTGGGAGAGCTTGATGAGAACCGCTGGAATCAGGGGAATGGGTGGAAAAGCGTACAGAAAGCTTTTCGACCAGTTGATCCATAACGCGTTCCCCAGCGTCCCTGGCTGGTAGTACCTGGAGGCGAAGTCTCGGCATTTGCTGTTTTCGGCGGTGGCGAACAGATCGATGTCTGGCGTGCCCCACCTTGCGAAGACTTCTCCTAGCACTTCGTCGTTTAGGACCCACTCGTAGTTTTCCTGAATCAGTCTGCTCAGCTCGTCTGCCTGAACATTCTGCACACCTGGCAGATGAGTGGCCGTTATCGAGAGTCCTCGGGCCAGAAGCCAGTGCCAGATCGCCTGCGCCTCCTGAGACAGAGTGCGCGATCTCGAGCCCCCCTGCTTGTTGAGGTAATACATCGTGGTCGTATTGTCCGTTTGCACAAGCAGAGAGTCGGTCCGGAAGGACGGTTGAAAAGCCTTCAGCGCCAAGTGAACAGCCCTGAGTTCCAGGAAATTGATGTGGTACGTGGACTCCGAAGGGGACCACGTCCCTTGAATCTGCAGGTCTCCGGAGTGCGCTCCCCATCCCAGGAGAGAAGCATCCGTCACGATCGTCTGTGTGGGAATGTCCTTGTGGAAAGGAACCCCTCTGAGGAGATTCTCCGCCGAACACCACCACTTCAGACACTGAAGAGCATGTAGAGACAGTCGTATCCTGTCGTCCCAAGATCCTCTCCTCTGGTCCCATTGATCTTCCAAGCACTCCTGCAGCGGTCTCATGTGCAGCCGCGCATGTGGCGTCAGGAAGATGCAAGAGGCCATCGATCCCAGCAGAGAAGACACCGTCCTCACTGTCGTGGATGGAGTGGACAGGAGAGCCTGAGCCTTCCGAAGGAGTGATAAACGTTGCTCTTCCGAAGGAGACACGCTTGCCGACAGCGTATTGATGGAGGCTCCCAAGTACTGGATGCACTGGACCGGAGTTGGAACAGACTTGGACATGTTGATGTGCAACCCCAGCTTGTTCAAGAGAACGCACGTCTTCTGGAAGTGTGCTTGAGCTTCCGAGAAGGAGGAGGCCTTGATCAACCAATCGTCCAGGTACGGGTAGACAAACACCTTGTTCTTCCTCAGGTGTGCCGCTACCACTGCCATGCACTTCGAGAATGTCCTGGGCGCAGACTTCAGCCCGAACGGAAGTACCGTGTACTGATAGTGATTGGTGCCGACTTGAAATCGCAGGAACTTCCTGTGTTTGTGTGCAATGAGCACATGGAAGTATGCATCCTGTAGGTCTATGGCACAAAGCCAGTCTCCCCGTTGCAGCTGAGGATAGATCTGATGCAACGACAGCATGCAAAACTTTTCTCTGCGAATCCATTTGTTTGCCTGTCGCAAGTCCAGAATGGGTCTGAACTCGTTCTTGTCCTTCTTGCGGACCAGAAAGAACCGAGAGTACAGACCTATTCCTCATTGAGACAGAGGTACACCCTCTATCGCCCTTTTCCTTAACAGGACGTTGGCCTCCGCCTGAAGCTCGCGCAGTTGATACTGCAAGCTGATCGGAGGAATCGACGGAGGAGGGCTGGTGAAACGAAGACTGTATCCATTGCAAACAATATTCAGCACCCACTTGTCCTGAGTAATTTTTCTCCACTCTGCCAGGAAAAATTGAATGCTTCCCCCCACCGGAGCGGGTAACGGACGAAGGGGAAGTAACTGCTCAGGGTCGAGACCCAGCCGGGCCCTTGGTCGCAGTAGAGGACTGCTGTGCACCTCTACCCCTCTGACGTTTTTGGAAGGGTCTTCTGTACTGCTGCTGTTGTTGCTGCTGCTGATGTTGCCCAGAAGACTGTCCCCTTCCTCGACCCTGCGACCCAAAACGCCGTTGGAATTGGCGGAAGGGTTTCTTATCTTTGGGCTTCTCCAAGCCCACCGCCGTCAGGGTTTCCGCCTCGGCCTTCATCCTGGCCATCTCGTCATCTGCGTGTTTCCCGAAAAGGGTATCCCCGGAAAACGGCAGATTTGCCACACGCTGTTGCGCCTCAGGTTTAAGCAACGTCAACCGAAGCCAAGCATGGCGCCTCTGATTGATACCGTGGCAGTACCCATGCGCGGCCAGCAGGGAGATATCCGCCGCGGCGCTAATGGCCTGGTTAGAAACCAGCATCCCTTCCTGGACGATCTCCATGAAATCCTCTCTCCGGTCGCGCGGAACGAGGTCCGCAAACCGTTCCATGGAGTCCCACAGTGCACGGTCGTATTGTCCCAACAACGCCGAGTCACTGGAGGCCTTCATCGTTGTAGAGGACGTCCCACACGCTTTTCGTCCAGCAGAGTCAATCCAGCGGCTCTCCTTATCGGGAGGCACGGTGGAGGCAGGAGAGGTGGCATGGAGCTTCCGAGCCGCCGTCACAATCACCAAAACCGGTGTTGGGTCCTTCCGCAAGAAAGCCGGGTCCGACTCAGGAGCCCTGTATTTCTTCACGAGCCTGTAAGGCGCAGCTTTCACCACCGCCGGCGTAAGGAAGAGTTGTTCCGCCGGCTCAAGTAGTCCTGGCACCAAAGGCAGTAGGGGGCGAGACAGGTGTTTCTTATGTAATGTCTCAAAGATCACGGAAGTTGAGGGCGTAGGGGCCGTAACCTCGATCCCCAACTTCGCCGCCCCGCGCAGGAGAACCTCCTGGAACGTGCCAATGTCATCAATCGGGGACACCCTCGTCTCCGGTGAATCTGACAACGTAGGTGAATAGGAACGGGTCCCCGAGGCAGAACGAGACCTGGACCTATGCCTCCTATGTCGATGCCTGGATTTCGAGGAGGATCCGCGTCCACTCCTCGACCTGTCCCGTCTACCTGAGCATGACCTCGATCTCCTGGGTCTGGGACGCTCCGCCGGCCTCCCCGGGTCGGACGTCTTGGGTTTAGGAGGAACCTTCGACTTAGGAGTCTTCTTCGGAGGTGTCGGGAGTTGGGGCATCGACACCGATCTCGGTGGAACCGGGGGAGGAGGAACAGTTGGAACCGGGGCCTGAGGTGCCGGTAGAGGAGGCAACGGAGGAGGGGTCAAACCCTCGGAGGTGGGCCCTTAGGCAAAGGAGGCAAAGAAGGCGGTGCAGTAGGCTTCTTCGGGGTATACACCTCGGAGTATGCCGTTCCCGGCGAGCCACCATCCTGTCCTGACTGTGGGGAGCCCCCCACAGTCCTGGGCCTGTCCTTACGACCTCCTGACGTCGACGATCGGTGCTCAGACGTCGATCGTGGTTCCCTTGACGGCGAGCGGCCCTTCGGCGTCGACCGTTTCACACTCCTCGGCGTCGACCGGCTTCTCCACCTCGACGTCGACCCCGACCAGATGGACGAACCTCTAAATCTCGACGACGGGCGATGACGCCTCGACGGCGACCTAGACCGCCTCGACGTCGACCTCTTCGAACGCCTCGACGTCGACCTCTTCAATCGTCTCGACGTCGACCTCTTCGAACGCCTCGACGTCGACCTCTTCGACCGTCTCGACGTCGACTTCTTCGGCGCCGGAGACCTCCTCCGTCTCGACGGCGACCTTGACGACGAGGATCCCCTCCACGACGACGATGTTCTTGTCTTCGACGGCGAACGGCGGTGTCGCCTCGACGGCGAACGCCGACGCCGGGCCCTCCGATGCCGTCCACTCGATGCCGACGACGAGGAGATCGACACCGGGTTCGACAGCGGCCTGTAAACGTCCCTCGACGTCGACGGGCGACGTTTTCTCGACACAGAGCCCTGGGGAGACCGGGAACTGGCCGTGGACCTTCCTCTCGACGTCGTGGTCATAGCAACTGAACCAGACGGAGACCTTGGACGTTTGCTGGACTTCCTGCCCCTGGGGAGCCCCCCAGAGGCCTCAGCATGGGCAGCAGAAGCCCCTCCAGACCCACCTTGAGCCTTCAGTCTTCTTTCTTCAAGTCCCTGAAGTCTGATTTTTCTCCTGTCCTTCAGGGTCCTGCCAGAGAAGCCTCTACAGATCACACACTCCTCTGGGATGTGGGAAGAGGGAAGGCAGAGGATACACACCTCATGGGGGTCTGACTTGGCCTTCTTCCTGGAGCACTCTGGGCATTTATCAAATAATGCAGGGCAGAAATCCAAGAAGAAAGTCACCAAAGTACTTTAAAAGTACACAAAATCGAAATTAGTGAAAAACACCAACAAAACCCTTGAAAAAGGAGAGCTCAATGCTCCAGGGTCCTGCTTGCAGGAGCCGGAAAAAAGAACTGAAACTAAGTTGGACCTGCTATGCATTCTGGGATACTGGGAGAAGGTTCTGGAAGATTCTCTTAAAGGCACAGTATCCTGTTTTGAGCCACATAATGGCAGCCTATGGGGCTTGTCTGTCCAGGTTCTTCTCTCTATCATTCCTGAGGGATTTTGCTGGTGAAGCAAGGGAAATCTGTACAGGCTTTTGCTGTTTTGTGGATTTTATGGTGGAATTTCTAGTTGAAGTACTGGACAGTGTAGCCTTTTTAGGCTGCATTATCTGTCTTTAAATTCTCTCTTAAGTGTCTATGCTTTTCTGCATTTTTTGACACTATAAGAGATTATTTTTGATTGCTCCGGGGTCCACGCACATGGGCGGGACTATTCACTAGATTATGACTATACACAGAGATCCCCTACTACAGAACCTCGTTGGGGGCCGCCTCGGCAAGTTCTTCTGTTGACACGTACAGCAGTAAAGGTCGCCGGAAAGAAGAACTGGATCCATGGCGTGCACTGCAAAAGGGTACCTTTGCCTTTGCCGTTTGACCAGTGGGTCCGCAAGGGTATAGGTGATAGTGAGGGCGAAAGGGTCCCTCGGTTGGTACCTTTCAGTACTGCACCTCTGGATCGGATGAGATCTGAGAAAGAAGACAACGACGTGTTGCAAGAAGCTGTACCATCACATCTGCGATTGAACACAACAAACCCAGAGACTTTGTTTCGAGAGCAAACCTGACAAGACCCGGTACAACCTAAGACCGAGACTGATTAAGAACAATTGAACTTTTTCTTTTCTTTTTCTTTTTCTGGTTACACCTTTTAAAATACATTTCTTTTTGCACCATCCGTTAAGTTGCAGGGTCACGGTAGGAGTCTTAGGCTGTGACCTGAGTAGTGACAGTAGGTCTGCAGGACTTACAGTGTCATAGGACGGCTAATAATCACAACTAAGTGATCTATGAAGATTACCGTGAGCAACGCTTTAGAGGATGGATATTGAATTGGAAAAGAATGATAAAAAACAAGAAATGAAAAGTAAATATAAGAAACTGTTGTTTAGCCTATGTGGCATAACTTTGTGCATTTTAATATGTTCATGTATTTTATTGGCTTGTGTGGGTTGGGTTGTTTACACTATGCAGCAAGCACCTGTTCCTACTTCTGTTTCCTTGCCTTTTTCCACTACTGTTTCCCCGCATCAGTTTCATACATTCCCAGAGCACGAATAAATTAGGAGAGCAGAATACTTTAACAATTCATTCATTCAGCATTTGCATCAGCATCAACTGGCAGTCAATACTACTGACTGTTGGGTTTGTGGACTCATGCCCCATAACACAGAGAAAGGGATGCCATATTTAGTCCTTCCGTTTTCTTATGACGGTTCTGCTTGGGCCTATTTGGCCATGTTTTCCAATTCATACCGGAATCAACTTCGACATCCTCTTGTTGGTCCATATGGTGGTGGAGCAGATTTTAGTCATAGTTCTTTGATAAAGGGAATAGTGGCTATGGCTAGAGTCGCTGAAAGTGGTAAGATTCCCGTTGATGAGAAACGAGCGTATGATGGTTGGAATGTGACTCGTTACGTTACTAGCCTCACAGATAAGGCTAAACGAAGGAGATCCCCATCAATTTGGACCGTACCTCATCGAGCCAATTTGTGTTTACAGATAAATGGTCAAAATACTAAAAACCAACAGGGAAAGAGTGTTTGTTCTCGTACATACATCTATTCATCCCAGATTTCTTCACCGTTAATACCATCTCTGGGCAACATACTTTGTTTGCCACGACAGAGCCTACACGTGGCTCCCCACCAACTTTTCAGGAACATGTCATGTGGCTTTTCTTCTCCCTCCGACATACACTGCTCCTTCAGGTCATCATAGAAATAGATATGGCAGAGGGGTTATCGATTCTAAAGACACAGCAGGACAAGAGGGAGGGGACTTTTTTCAAAGGGTTCCTTCCCTTCTGGGGTCCAATGGCCAATAGAAGAAACATTAGACAGCTAGTTTGTGTTCTTAAGGCTACCATAAATGTGACTTCTGGAGCCTTGAGTAATCTAACAGCCGAACTTCATGCGGACCGCCTTATGACTTTGCAGAACCGGATGGTTCTAGAGATTGTTCTTGCAGATCGCGGAGGAGTCTTTAAATTGATAGGGTCCAGTTGCTGCATTTATATTCCTGATAATGCTCATACAGTATACCAAGCCATCTCTAAATTGCATGTAATTTCTGAGTTGATTCACCAGGATGCAAGAGATTGGTCTGTGATGGGATGGTTTTGGGGACTACTGTCCACATGGGGATGGAAGGTATTAACCTTCCTTGGAATGGTTTTAGCAATCATTTTCTCTTGTTGTCTTTGTGTACAGTGTGGCCCTGCCATTTGCGGTCTTTGTACCACCATGTGTGTCCCGAGACCTGTGTCACAGAAAACAGAGCACATTAAAATGATGTTGCAGCAACAGCTTGACGACCTCATTGACATCGACTCAGACTAACTTGAGTCTTTTGTGTTTTGCTTGAGTAATGGCAAAAGGAGTATCTGAGGTTCTTCGATTTCCGACTTCGTCCCGCATTTGGCCGCCATTTTTGTGTCCCGTCGCCATTTTGTATTGCCTTCACTCAGGCAGCACGGCGACCGGAGTGTTTTGCCGTTTCTAGCTGCTACGTGTCTCTTTTGTTAAAGAGTAACCCCCTGCCCTTGTTTACGAAGCGGATGTCAGGGTCTGGCCGAGTCTACTAATCCCTGTCTCGACTGACTGTTTGTCTCTCTCTATTCTTTCTTTACTTTATCTTATCCGACTGGCCTTTGCTATTCTCTCCTTGTATTCTCTTGTTACACAACTATCCTTTGAGGCACACAAATATGTCCTGCCACCTGCAAATTAGATTGCAGGCACTAGCACTGATTAACTTGTGGGGAGGGTTGACACGGGGTCTGAAAGAAGGGCGTATTTGGGATACTTGATAGCTTGTTTTTCAACTTTCCTTATTTGCTAGCTGTAGGAGAGTAGGGTCTGCAATCCTATGATCACCCAGATTTTTGCTTTTTGCTGCACTGGTTTACGACTTTCCCTGGCTGTGGGCCTGCTAATCAGACCCACAGCCTAGCTGTTCTCTCTATCCAAATTGTACTCAGGTACTGAATTGGCACTGGGCCCTCTCCAAGTCCCTGTACTCAGGGCTGAGGTGTACCCAGAAGTCTCCCAGGGGCTGAAGCATGTATTATGCCACCCCTGGGCTGACTAACTAAACTGACACAACTGGCTGCACGACAGCTGGGGCAAGGTGGTGTACTCACCCTTTGCTTTAGATATAGTATACCTATATCTAACCCTAAAAATGGACACACAGATCTCCTATCAGTCACTCCTATGGCAGGCCTTAACAATCCTGAAGGCAGAGTGCTTGGAATCGTGTGAGATGGTGCTCTGGCATGAGCTGAGCCTGTCTACGGCTTTCGGGATCCATCCCTTAGCCGTTTCCATGATATCGCATACCATATACTCTTAAGTGCATTATAATCCTCGCGGTTATATGCCAACTCTGGTATCGCTTTATCAAAACATGTCGAGTAAGGTGTCATACGAATTGGAATACTAACCCCTCGCCAATTCTGGCGACGGGGTTAGCATTCCACCCTTCTAGAGGGACACGACATGTATGTAACCCCTAACCCCGGTTAAAGTCAAACAGAGCCTCAGCTCCACAAAATGGATGCTGCCACCGAGACACAAGTCTGCCCTCCTGCTGCTGGGAGTCCTCCCAGAGCAGGAGATAAGGACAAAGGGTTTCCTGCCAGGGGCGGTGCCAGCACCGTCCCAGACAGGGTTTTGTGTATTGTAGGTAGGCAGGGCTTTAGAGGAAGGTGACTGCACGTGGCACCCCGGTGCTCACTGTGCATAGGCTGGCTGGAACCAGTTCCAGGGTCACTCCAGACCCTGTGCTGGGGAAAAGCCCGCCAAGGAAGTGGGTGTAACCACCCCCCTCCTAGTCCCACCCCTAGGGCAGGACTTAGTCGCGTGCCAGCCCCTTTTTACAGGATA
This sequence comes from Lissotriton helveticus, assembly GCF_964261635.1. Lineage (NCBI taxonomy): Eukaryota > Metazoa > Chordata > Amphibia > Caudata > Salamandridae > Lissotriton > Lissotriton helveticus. The sequence goes on from NC_136063.1 coordinate 1,918,978,036, forward strand.
AAGGTAGGAACTGGCCCCCTTCCAAATCAGATCATCTTTGAATCCTGAAACTACTTTCCACGAAAGGAACTCAAGACTTCTTCCTAAGATTTCTCCCTTGTGACTAAGGAGTAGTCACCCTGCATCCGCAGGCACCATCTTAAGAACACTGCGGTCTGCTGCAAGTCTCTCCTCCGGATCAAGACTGCCCAGCTCGACGAGAACCGGCTTCCCTGGCACCTCTGACCTCTACCTGCATCATCAGTCACGCTGAGATTCGTGGGTGTGACGAGACCTCGAGGGACCGGCCATCTTCAAGACTGCACGACTTCTTTCCAGCAAGCCCGCCGAGTAATTTCCTGGTGAGTGCTTTGGGGTCCGAGAAGCCCCGACCCTGAGCAGCTCCAGCACCGAAGTGCAGCCTCCCAGCATCTCCACGATCTGCGTGGGGCCCTTCTGCTTTTTGCTGCTCACCGCGTTGTTTGGCTACTAGCCCGCTGGCTTGTGGCCTTCTGAACGACGCCCGACGACATTTCTGCTGCTGGTCTGGTTGCACCAGGCTGGCCCTTGCTCCCTTCCAAAAGAGGAGCACCCCGGACCCTCCTGGTCCACTCAAGACGCCATTTTGAGTCCACCGCGTGGGCTTGAATTAGCCAAGGCTTGTTGCCCAATCCTGGGTAACTTCGACGCCGACAGCTTCATCCATCGTGGGACAGCTCGCCTCTCCATCCTGGTCGCCGACAACGCCTCCTGGTCCGTGAGATCTGCAGAGCCAGCGTCGCCCACTCACCTGACTGCGGTGACTTCGCCCGGTGCCATCCTGGTGCCCACTTAATCACTGGCTAGTGATTCAAGAACTTGGTCCCCTCTGCTTTCAGGTTTCCTTCTTCCTTGATCCAGGCTTGGATCCAACGAACTTTCCTTCACTGGTCGCCTGCCAGCAACTTCCTTCTTCCAGGCTCCTGGTCCGGCAACGAGATCCCCGACGTCTTTTCAGACCTATGCAGCTGCAGCCCCTGGGCTAGGTAACTTCGGCACTTCGGTGTCCCAGCATAGCCTCACTATCCTAGGGTCAGGATCCACTGTCGTTTTCTTCCTACCAGGTCGGGTTCGCCCGTGAACACTAACTTTGCCTTTACTAGCTCCCATAGACTTTGTCCCGCATCCCGCGTGAGAGTGCACACTCTGCACCCGAGTCCCCTAGGTCTCCTAGAAGTAATCTAACGATTCTATAGTCAAGTCCTAGCGATTCCAAAGCCTATTAGTACTGTACTTACCTGCTAGTAATTTCGCATTCCACTTTTAGAATATATGGTTTTTCGTGCCCCTCGGGCATTTGTGTATAACGTGCTAACTTAAGTATTTTCGTAAGAGTTTTTGTTGTGTGCCTAGCACCCTGTCCTCATAAAGAGTACAGGGTTGTTGTGATTCTAATAAATACACTGTTTATTTTCATAACACTTGTGTGGTGTCCTTTCACTGGGTGTTCAAGGGGTAATGTGATGGTAAAACAGCTGGCTTAACACGCCCTCTAGAGTCTTAGCCTTAGACTGCTCGTATCCATGCTACTAGGATAGCTGGTCTATAAGGTTGACTTACAACCAATCATCAATAAGGGTTGTTTGGACTGATATATAGTGATCACTAGAATAGTGAACACTGCACATCAGGCCAACTTCTCACATTGGTGAGCAGCGGTTGGGATTTGAGCTTGCTGTTGTTTTACCACACATGCCCTAAGAATATCTTGTGAAAGATCACATGAGTACTAAAGGTACATATAACTTAGCTTAGAATACTCTGAGTTCTACTGAACCAGCTGTTGTAGTTCCTAGGGCCTAGCACACCCTAAACTACAACTCTAGCAAGGGATCAGTAGGCAAACATATAGTGTAGGTAAGTGCACCACTTACACCTCACTAGAAAAGCATGTCTACCCAGGGAGATTCTACTGAGACTCCCCTGGTCAGTGTTGACCCTCCACAGGTCACTTCAAGATATGCAGCTCTCAGTTTCCAGGAGATGAGACAAATCTGTGTCTCCAGAAAACTGAAGCAGGGGTCTAACCCCACCATTCCCTTTCTGATAGGTCTCTTAGAGACATATGATGCCAGAAAGCTTTCTCAGTTACATGAGAACATGCCAGCCTTAGAGGGAACCTCTGGGGATCCAGACCTCCCCAACACTGCTACTGCAGTTGAGGAGGAGGAGGACCAGGAGGAACTCTCTGGGGATGAGGTAGACAAAGGTCTTGAGGTAGTCAGAAGGCTAACTAGGACCAACTTAGACTTACTTGGGCTAGGATCTGGGGGACCCCCAGTACTAACCCGAAGTGGGCCTAACCTTGGAGTTAGGAGAGATAGATCTCTTTCTAGGGACTCCAATAGATCTCTGCACTCTAATGCCTCTTCTCAGGGGAGAAGGAATCCTCCACAGAGGAGATTTACTTCCCCTCAGAGAAAAGAGCATGAAGCTAGAATGAGACAAGCTGAACTGAGGATTGAAAGGGAAGAACTTGCCCTGGCCAAAGAGAAGCTTGCCTTTACTAGAGAGCAGCAGATGAGTGGGCTAGCTCCCACTGGTGGCAGCAATCTCCCAAGAGATAGAGAGAAGGGTTTAGATACTAAACACCTGACTAAAATAGTGCCCCCCTTTAAGCAAGGGGATGATATCCAGAAATGGATGGCTGCTCTGGAGAGGGCCTGCACTGTGCAGTGCATTCCCCAGAGTCAGTGGGCAGCTATACTGTGGCTCTCCTTTGATGGTAAAGGTAGAGATAAGCTCCTCACTACAAGAGTAGAGGATGCTAACAATTACCAGGTCCTGAAGAATACACTGGTTGATGGGTTTGGTTTAACCACTGAGCAGTACAGGTTGCTGTTCAGAGACACCCAGAAAACTCAGTCTCAGGACTGGTCTGACTTTGTGGATTGTGCCACTAAGGCTTTGGAGGGCTGGTTGCTGGGTAGCAAGGTTACAGATTACACAGGATTGTATAATCTAATGATGAGAGAACAAATTTTAAACAATTGTCAGAACCAGTTGCTGCACCAGCACCTTGTTGATTCAGATCTGACCTCTCCCCAAGAATTGGGAAAGAAGGCAGACAAATGGGTCAGGACAAGGATCAAGCAGAACCAGAACCAGAACCAGGGTGGTCAGAAGAAAGCAGACCAGAAGGGTAATGTTAAGAATGAGCAAAATGACCAGAAGTCTTCACCAGGTCCCCAACAAACCAAAGAGGGTGGGGGTCAGGCTTCCCAGAAGAAGAAGACTCAAGAAGGCCAGTCAAAAAGGTGGTGCCAGTACTGTAAAAGTAAATCTCACTGGTTTAGTGAGTGCACCAAAAGAGGAGGACAAACTCCTGCCACTACAGCCCCTAAGGCAACTGCACCCCCTAGTACAGTCAGTAGTGGTAGTGTACCTCCCAAGGCATTAGTTGGGTTAACCTTGGGTACTGAGGGGTCTGACAACTTAGTTGGCACACTCACTCAGGCTGTCCTTGTCTGTACAGGGGATATGGATATGTCCCCTGAGATAAGTCCCAATACTTTGGGCAAATACAGGCAGACACCTTTGATAAATGGCAAAATGGCTCAGGCCTATAGGGACACTTGTGCCAGTGTCACCATGGTGACACCTAACTTTGTGGACCCTGGACAGATCATGCCAGGTACTGATTTCCTGGTGACCAATGCCAGCAATGTCACTACTAGTCATAGTGTGGCAATTGTGGCTTTCTCCTGGGGTGGAGTGAAGGGGCAAAAGAAAGTTGTAGTCAGTTCAGACCTCCCAGTGGATTGTTTGTTGGGCAATGATTTGGAGTCATCACAATGGTCAGAAGTGGAGCAGAGGACTCACATGGAAATGTTAGGCTTGCCAGCACATGTGCTTGCTGTGACTAGGTCACAGGCCAGAAAATGCCCCACTGAACAGGTGCTGGATCCTGAAATGATGGACCAGACACCTTCCAAGAAGAAGAGCAGTAAGGGTAAGGCTTTGCCTTCCCCCTTACCCCAGGTTGAGGATCAAGTCTCTGAGGAGGCTGATCTGGAAGAGCTGAGGGAAACTGAGCCTAAAGAGCTTGAACTTGATCAAGTTGAGTTTCTGGGCTCAGGGGGACCCTCCAGAGCAGACCTGGGGAAGGAACAGTTGAGCTGCCCTTCCCTTGAACCCCTCAGACAGCAGGCTGCTGCTGAGGCTGCAGGGAATGCCACAGGTGCCCACAGGGTATACTGGGAAGATGGACTCCTGTACTCTGAGTCAAGAGACCCCAAGCCTGGTGCAACCAGGAGGCTGGTCATCCCCTTGTCTCTGAGAGGTTTCCTTCTCACCTTGGCCCATGAGATTCCCCTTGCAGGTCACTTAGGTCAGACAAAGACTTGGGACAGGCTTGTCTCACACTTTCACTGGCCCCATATGAATGAGAATACCAAGGAGTTTTGTCGCTCCTGTGTCACTTGCCAAGCCAGTGGTAAGTCAGGTGGCACAACAAAGGCCCCCCTCATACCACTACCTGTGGTGGGGGTTCCCTTTGAAAGAGTGGGGATTGACATTGTTGGTCCAATGGAACCCCAGACAGCATCAGGGCACAAGTTTATACTGGTGGTGGTGGATCATGCCACCAGGTATCCTGAAGCTATTCCCCTTAGGACCACTACAGCACCTGTAGTGGCAAGAGCCCTAGTTGGAGTATTCTCCAGAGTGGGTTTCCCTAAGGAGGTCGTTTCTGACAGAGGTACAAACTTCATGTCAGGATATCTGACTGCAATGTGGAAGGAGTGTGGTGTGAACTACAAGTTCACCACACCCTATCACCCACAATGCAATGGGCTTGTTGAGAGATTCAACAGGACCCTGAAAGGGATGATTCATGGACTACCTGAAACTCTTAGGAGAAGATGGGATGTCCTGATCCCCTGCCTCTTGTTTGCTTACAGAGAGGTCCCACAGAAGGGGGTTGGCTACAGCCCTTTTGAGCTTCTGTATGGGCATCCTGTAAGAGGACCCCTGTGTTTGGTGAAGGAAGGATGGGAGAGACCTCTCAAAAAGCCTGCCACCAACATAGTGGACTATGTACTTGGTCTCCGCTCCAGGATGGCTGAGTATATGGAAAAGGCATCCAAAAACCTTGAGGCCAGCCAAGAACTTCAAAAAGCTTGGCATGACCAAAAGGCTGTTCTGACTGTGTACCAGCCAGGACAGAAGGTGTGGGTGCTGGAGCCAGTGGCCCCAGCAGCTCTGAAAGACAAATGGTCTGGGCCCCACACCATCATTGAGCAAAAGGGAGAGGTTACCTACTTGGTGGACCTTGGAACTCCCAGGAGCCCTCTCAGAGTGCTCCATGTTAACAGGCTCAAGGCATATGTTGACAGGAAGGACATGAGCTTGCTCATGGCCACAGATGAGGGACAGGAGGAAGAGAGTGACCCTCTCCCAGACCTGCTCACTCAGAATCCTGATGATGGATCAGTTGATGGTGTTGTCTTTTGTGGCAGCCTCACTGAACATCAGCAACAGGATTGCAGGCAAGTCTTGCAATCCTTCAGACATATGTTCTCTCTGACACCCAGCCAAACTGATTGGTGTACCCATGATGTTGACACTGGAGACAGTCTGCCTGTCAAGAGTAAAATCTACAGACAGCCTGATCATGTTAGAGACTGCATCAAAACTGAAGTGCAGAAAATGTTGGAGCTGGGAGTCATTGAGCCCTCAGATAGCCCTTGGGCTAGCCCAGTAGTTCTAGTGCCAAAGCCTCACACCCAGGGTGGTAAGAGAGAGATGAGGTTTTGCGTAGACTACAGAGGCCTCAATGCAGTCACTAAGACTGATGCCCACCCAATACCAAGAGCAGATGAACTTATAGATAAATTGGCTTCTGCCAACTTCTTAAGTACATTTGATTTGACAGCTGGGTATTGGCAAATCAGGTTAGCTGAGGAGGCCAAACCCAAGACAGCATTTTCTACCCCTGGAGGGCATTATCAATTTGTGGTAATGCCCTTTGGACTGAAAAATGCCCCTGCCACCTTCCAAAGGTTGGTGAATCAAGTCCTCACTGGGCTGGATGATTTCTGTGCAGCTTATCTTGACGATATTGCTGTCTTTAGCTCCACCTGGGAGGATCACCTGGTCCACCTGAGGAAAGTGTTAGAGGCCCTGCAAAAGGCAGGCCTCACTATCAAGGCCACAAAGTGCCAGATAGGGCAGACACAGGTTGTATACCTGGGCCACCTTGTAGGTGGAGGCCAGGTTCAGCCACTGGAGAGTAAGATACAGGCCATCAAGGACTGGACTCCTCCAATCACCCAGACTCAGGTTCGAGCTTTCTTGGGCCTGACTGGGTACTATAGGAAGTTTGTCAGAAATTATGGGTCCATAGTGACCCCTCTTAATGACCTGACAAGCAAAAAGATGCCAAAGAAAGTTCAGTGGACAGCAAGCTGTCAGAAAGCATTCGATGACCTAAAGCAGGCCATGTGCACAGCACCTATCCTAAAGAGTCCAGATTACTCCAAGCCATTCATTGTCCAAACAGATGCTTCTGAGTTGGGTGTGGGGGCTGTTCTGTCTCAACTGAATTTTGATGGTAATGATCAGCCTATTGCTTTCATTAGTAGGAGGTTGACACCCAGAGAGAAAAATTGGTCAGCTATTGAGAGGGAGGCCTTTGCTGTGGTCTGGGCCCTGAAGAAGCTGAGGGCCTACTTGTTTGGCACTCACTTCACCATTCAGACAGACCATAAGCCCCTCTTGTGGCTAAATCAGATGAAGGGTGAAAACCCCAAACTGCTTAGTTGGTCCATTTCCCTACAGGGGATGGATTTTACAGTGGAGCATAGACCTGGTACTGATCACAGCAATGCTGATGGGCTCTCCAGGTATTTCCACTTAGAGCAAGAAGACTCACCTGGTCAAGGTTAGTTTATTGTCCCAAAGTTTGGGGGGGGGGTCATGTAGGAGAGTAGGGTCTGCAATCCTATGATCACCCAGATTTTTGCTTTTTGCTGCACTGGTTTACGACTTTCCCTGGCTGTGGGCCTGCTAATCAGACCCACAGCCTAGCTGTTCTCTCTATCCAAATTGTACTCAGGTACTGAATTGGCACTGGGCCCTCACCAAGTCCCTGTACTCAGGGCTGAGGTGTACCCAGAAGTCTCCCAGGGGCTGAAGCATGTATTATGCCACCCCTGGGCTGACTAACTAAACTGACACAACTGGCTGCACGACAGCTGGGGCAAGGTGGTGTACTCACCCTTTGCTTTAGATATAGTATACCTATATCTAACCCTAAAAATGGACACACAGATCTCCTATCAGTCACTCCTATGGCAGGCCTTAACAATCCTGAAGGCAGAGTGCTTGGAATCGTGTGAGATGGTGCTCTGGCATGAGCTGAGCCTGTCTACGGCTTTCGGGATCCATCCCTTAGCCGTTTCCATGATATCGCATACCATATACTCTTAAGTGCATTATAATCCTCGCGGTTATATGCCAACTCTGGTATCGCTTTATCAAAACATGTCGAGTAAGGTGTCATACGAATTGGAATACTAACCCCTCGCCAATTCTGGCGACGGGGTTAGCATTCCACCCTTCTAGAGGGACACGACATGTATGTAACCCCTAACCCCGGTTAAAGTCAAACAGAGCCTCAGCTCCACAAAATGGATGCTGCCACCGAGACACAAGTCTGCCCTCCTGCTGCTGGGAGTCCTCCCAGAGCAGGAGATAAGGACAAAGGGTTTCCTGCCAGGGGCGGTGCCAGCACCGTCCCAGACAGGGTTTTGTGTATTGTAGGTAGGCAGGGCTTTAGAGGAAGGTGACTGCACGTGGCAACCCGGTGCTCACTGTGCATAGGCTGGCTGGAACCAGTTCCAGGGTCACTCCAGACCCTGTGCTGGGGAAAAGCCCGCCAAGGAAGTGGGTGTAACCACCCCCCTCCTAGTCCCACCCCTAGGGCAGGACTTAGTCGCGTGCCAGCCCCTTTTTACAGGATAAAGGTAGGAACTGGCCCCCTTCCAAATCAGATCATCTTTGAATCCTGAAACTACTTTCCACGAAAGGAACTCAAGACTTCTTCCTAAGATTTCTCCCTTGTGACTAAGGAGTAGTCACCCTGCATCCGCAGGCACCATCTTAAGAACACTGCGGTCTGCTGCAAGTCTCTCCTCCGGATCAAGACTGCCCAGCTCGACGAGAACCGGCTTCCCTGGCACCTCTGACCTCTACCTGCATCATCAGTCACGCTGAGATTCGTGGGTGTGACGAGACCTCGAGGGACCGGCCATCTTCAAGACTGCACGACTTCTTTCCAGCAAGCCCGCCGAGTAATTTCCTGGTGAGTGCTTTGGGGTCCGAGAAGCCCCGACCCTGAGCAGCTCCAGCACCGAAGTGCAGCCTCCCAGCATCTCCACGATCTGCGTGGGGCCCTTCTGCTTTTTGCTGCTCACCGCATTGTTTGGCTACTAGCCCGCTGGCTTGTGGCCTTCTGAACGACGCCCGACGACATTTCTGCTGCTGGTCTGGTTGCTCCAGGCTGGCCCTTGCTCCCTTCCAAAAGAGGAGCACCCCGGACCCTCCTGGTCCACTCAAGACGCCATTTTGAGTCCACCGCGTGGGCTTGAATTAGCCAAGGCTTGTTGCCCAATCCTGGGTAACTTCGACGCCGACAGCTTCATCCATCGTGGGACAGCTCGCCTCTCCATCCTGGTCGCCGACAACGCCTCCTGGTCCGTGAGATCTGCAGAGCCAGCGTCGCTCACTCACCTGACTGCGGTGACTTCGCCCGGTGCCATCCTGGTGCCCACTTAATCACTGGCTAGTGATTCAAGAACTTGGTCCCCTCTGCTTTCAGGTTTCCTTCTTCCTTGATCCAGGCTTGGATCCAACAAACTTTCCTTCACTGGTCGCCTGCCAGCAACTTCCTTCTTCCAGGCTCCTGGTCCGGCAACGAGATCCCCGACGTCTTTTCAGACCTATGCAGCTGCAGCCCCTGGGCTAGGTAACTTCGGCACTTCGGTGTCCCAGCATAGCCTCACTATCCTAGGGTCAGGATCCACTGTCGTTTTCTTCCTACCAGGTCGGGTTCGCCCGTGAACACTAACTTTGCCTTTACTAGCTCCCATAGACTTTGTCCCGCATCCCGCGTGAGAGTGCACACTCTGCACCCGAGTCCCCTAGGTCTCCTAGAAGTAATCTAACGATTCTATAGTCAAGTCCTAGCGATTCCAAAGCCTATTAGTACTGTACTTACCTGCTAGTAATTTCGCATTCCACTTTTAGAATATATGGTTTTTCGTGCCCCTCGGGCATTTGTGTATAACGTGCTAACTTAAGTATTTTCGTAAGAGTTTTTGTTGTGTGCCTAGCACCCTGTCCTCATAAAGAGTACAGGGTTGTTGTGATTCTAATAAATACACTGTTTATTTTCATAACACTTGTGTGGTGTCCTTTCACTGGGTGTTCAAGGGGTAATGTGATGGTAAAACAGCTGGCTTAACACGCCCTCTAGAGTCTTAGCCTTAGACTGCTCGTATCCATGCTACTAGGATAGCTGGTCTATAAGGTTGACTTACAACCAATCATCAATAAGGGTTGTTTGGACTGATATATAGTGATCACTAGAATAGTGAACACTGCACATCAGGCCAACTTCTCACACTAGCCTTGTATGTATTGGGAGTATACGTTGTAAATATGTGTGCTATAAAAGATTGTGCGCCACGTAGTAAAGTGGCAGTCTCCTAAGAACCAACTTTGTACTTCTGGGACAACTGTGCTTAGCTGCAGCTAATAAACCTGATTTTGTACGCCTAATAGAGTGTCTTGTGTCTCTGTTCGACAAGGCAGGTGAACTCGGAGATTTAAGGCGTACCCTGCGCCGCCAGGCCCATAAGGCCCGGTTCTTCAGAGTGAGGAAGAGCTCCATGGCGGGCTCTACTAATCCAGGCACTAAGGGCAACAGAGGCCTCGATAGGTGCTTCTTGTGGAGAGTCTCAAATATTACTGAGGTCGTAGGCGTGGGCACAGTCAGTTGGATGCCCAGCTTGGCCGCACCCCTCAGCAAGACTTCCTGAAAGGAGACCAAGTCGTCCACAGGGGATACCCTCGTCCGAGGGGATTCTGATAGGGTTGGGGAATAATCCCTTGCGCTGGACGAACCCGTGCTGTACCTAGACCGACCCCTCCTATGGCGTCGTCTAGATCTCTTCGATGAGCGACGACAACTCCTTGATCTTCCTCTCCGTCCAGAGCGAGATCTAGGTCTTCTAGGCCTTGGGCGATCCGCAGGTGCCTGAGGCGGATCCTGCGGTGGTGGCTTGACCGGGGACCTCGGCCGAGGTGCCCCCTTAGGCGGCGTAGGGAGGTGCGTCAATGAGACCGACCTCAGAGGCCGTGGTGGGGCATGTGGAGGAACAGGAGGAGGTGGTGGTGGAGGAGTGCGCGGCGGCGGCTCCTTAGGCAGAGGAGGAGGAGGAGTAGCCGACTTCGGCTTGGGGGTCGAGTACACCACAGAGTACACAGAGTCCTGTGACTCCCTCATCTTCTTCCTGGGTGTAGGTGATCGAGAGGCAGCGACCCCTGTTGGTGACCGACGTCGCCGTCGTGCCCCGGACGATCCGGAAGGACTCCTGACTCCAGAACGCCTCCTGGAGGATGATCTCTTCCTCTTCGGCGCTGAACGCCTCTTCGGCGTCGAAGAACGCCTCCTCAACGCCGACTAACGCCGTCTCGGCGTCGACGATCTATGCCTCGACGTTGGGCTTCTCCGCCTCGACGCTGAAGATCTGCGCCTCGACGTCGAACGTGTCCTACTCGACGCCGACCGACGAGTCGATATCGAGGGTGAATGGCGGCGGCGCCTCGACAGCGAGCGCCGAGTCGACGCCGAGGGCGAACGGCAGTGTCACCTCGACGGCGAGCGCCGACGCCAACAGGAATCCTTATGACGTCGAGGTGTCGACGACGTTGATGATGAAGACGTCTTCGGCGGCGATCTCGACGGCGGTCTCGTCAGTCCCTTCGACGCCGAACGTCGCCCCAACCCGACGGGGAGCAGATCGCCGTCATGCCTCTCGACGCCGTTGGCGATGGTGTCGACGGAGAACGGCGACGCTTTCTGGCCGCCTTAACGCTGGGGAGCCCCCCAGAGGCCTCAGCATGGGCAGAGGAAGCAGATCCAGCCTGCCCAGACCCACCTTGACTCTGCAGCCTCCTTTCTCCCAGTCCTTGGAGCCTGATCTTCTTTCTGTCTCTCAGGGTCCTGGAGGAGAAGGTCTGACAAATCTCACACTTCTCAGGAAGATGAGTAGAATGGGAGGCACCGGATACACACAGCATGTGGGTCCGACTTGGCCTTCTTCCTGGAACACTCCGGGCATTTATCAAACAATGCTGGCATTATTGACAAAAAAGGAGTGCTCCGAATACTAGAAGAGGAAGAGGGCACCAAAATACTTCGAGTGTAAACACTCACACACTTAAAAGTGCACAAATTCTTTCAACAAACCCAAAAAAGGGAGAGCTCAATGCTCCAGGGTCCTGCTAGCAGGAGCCGGAAAAAAGAACTGGAAGAAAATGGGACCTGCAGGGCATTCTGGGATACTGAGAAAGTTCTAGAAAGTTTTCTTAAAGGCATGGTATCCCTTTTTGAGACACATAATGGCAGCCTATGGGGCTTGTCTGTCCTTCCCTTCCTCTCTATCATTCCAGAGGCTTTGTTGGTAAAAGGGGAAGTTTTTCTCTATGGTGAAAACTTGGCAGGCTGTGCTGCTTGTGGTTTTGGTGGAATGTCTAGTTGAAGTACTGGACAGTGTAGCCTGCGGATATAGGCTGCATTATTTGTCTTTAAATTCTCTCTTAAGTGTCTGTGCAGGACTGCATTTGTAGAAGACTTAAGAGATTATTTTTGATTGCTCCGGGGTCCACGCTCATGAGCGGGACTATTCACTAGATTATGACAATAACAGAGATCCCCTACTACAGAAGGAGTAGTTTCTGTCCTGTAACTCCAGTTCTGTAGTAGGGGTATCTCTGTTATAGTCATAATCTAGTGAATAGTCCCGCCCATGTGCGAGGACCCCGGCAATCAAAAATAATCTCTTAAATTGTCAAAAAATTGCAGAACTGCAAAGACACTTAAGAGAAAATTTAAAGACAAATAATGCAGCCTATATTCACAGGCTACACTGTCCAGTACTTCAACTAGAAATTCCACCAAAAATCCACAAACAGCAAAGCCTGTCCAGATTTCCCTTGCTTTTACTGCAAAACCCCTCAGAATGATAGAGAGGAAGGCCTGGACAGACAAGCCCCATAGGCTGCCATTATGTGGTTTAAATAGGATACTGTGTCTTTAAGAGAATCTTCCAGAACTTTCTCCCAGTATCCCAGAATGCATAGCAGGTCCAACTTACTTCAGTTCTTTTTGAAGGCGTAACAAGCCCAGACCTGTCGCATTCCGTAAAGGAACATTTTCTCTCTCTCTCCACCGGGGAGGCGGGAGGGCGCTTATGACTATAACAAAGATACCCCTACTACAGAACTGGAGTTACAGGACAGAAACTACTCCTTCTGTAGTAGGGGATCTCTGTGTATAGTCATAATCTAGTGAATAGAATGGCAAGCCCATCCCCACACCAAAGCGGCGGTGGATAAGAGAGAATTAACACCACTATTGTGCGAACAGATTTCGCAGCGAAGCCTGTCCAACTTGAGCATCTGCCCTGGCATCAGTGTCCAGGCAGTAATGCTTAGCAAAGGTATGAACCGACTTCCAAGTGGCCGCCTTGCATATTTCTGCAATCGGAACATTACGGAGCAAGGCTGTCGTGGCAGCTTTGCCCCTGGTGGAATGAGCCTTAGGCTTACCCCCTAAGGTCTTATTAGCTTTTTGGTAACATAGCTGTATGCAGGACACAATCCACCTAGAGATAGACTGCTTAGAGGTCGCAAGACCCGTCCTGACTGATCCATAATTGACAAACAATTGGTCAGACCTACGAATATCTTTAGTCTTATCAAGATAACATTTCAACACCCTCCTAACATCCAGGGAATGTAAGGACCTCTCCGCTAGGGATGAAGGATTCTGAAAAAACGTAGGCAAAGTTATGGTCTGGTTAACATGAAAATCAGAAATAACCTTGGGAAGAAATTTAGGGTGAGTACGCATAACAACCTTAGCAGCATGAAATACAGTATAAGGTTCTTGGCAACACAGCGCCTGAATTTCACTCACCCTACGGGCCGATGTAATGGCCACGAGGAACGCCGCCTTCCAGGACAGGTGCTAAAACAAAGCCTTATGAATAGGTTCAAAAGGCTCCTTCATCAATCTGGACAGCACCACGTTCAATTCCCATGAAGGCGAAGGAAGCCTGACAGGAGGGAACACTTTCTTCAAGCCTTCCAAAAAATCTTTGATCACAGGGATCTGGAAGAAGGAAGTCTGTGAAGGGCATTTCCTGTAGGCAGTCAAAGCAGCAAGATGAACCTTAATAGAGTGGACATTAAGGCCAGACTGCGCCAACTGTAGAAGATAAGGAAGGATGACATCTTCCTTACAAGTCGTCGGATCATAGTTCTTAGACTGACACCAGATACAAAATCTCTTCCACTTGTAAGCATAGGAAGTCCTAGTGGAAGGTCTCTTAGACTCCTTCAGTATGTCCATACAATCTGCAGGAAGATTCAGATGACCATACTGTACTAACTCAGGAGCCATGCTGCCAAACTCAACGACGAGAGGTTGGGGTGCAACATCAGCCCCCCGAACTTCGTGAGAAGGTCCGGCCTGCACGGCAGCCGAATATGAGGAAGTAGAGACCGGTGAAGCAGGTCCGTGAACCACCACTGTCTGGGCCATTCCGGGGCAATCAGTATCAACCGAGCCCTGGACTGGGACAACTTGATGAGAACCGCTGGAATCAGGGGAATGGGTGGAAAAGCGTACAGAAAGCTGTTCGACCAGTTGATCCATAGCGCGTTCCCCAGCGTCCCCGGCTGGTAGTACCTGGAGGCGAAGCCTCGGCATTTGCTGTTTTCGGCGGTGGCGAACAGATCTACGTCTGGAGTTCCCCACCTTGCGAAGACTTCTCCTAGTACTTCGTCGTTTATGACCCATTCGTGGTTTCCCTGAATCAGTCTGCTCAGTGCGTCCGCCTGAACATTCTGCACACCTGGCAGATGGGTAGCCGTTATCGTCAGTCCTCGAGCCAGAAGCCAGCGCCAGATCACCTGTGCCTCCTGCGACAGGGTGCGTGACCTCGATCCTCCCTGCTTGTTGAGGTAATACATCGTGGTCGTATTGTCCGTTTGCACAAGGAGAGAGTCGGTCCGGAAGGACGGATGAAAAGCCTTCAGTGCCAAGTGAACAGCTCTGAGTTCCAGGAAATTGATGTGGTACGTGGACTCCATCGGTGACCACGTCCCTTGAATCTGTAGGTCTCCGGAATGCGCTCCCCAGCCCTGGAGAGAAGCATCCGTCACGACAACCTGAATGGGAATGTCCTTGTGGAAGGGAACCCCTCTGAGGAGATTCTCCGCTGAGCACCACCACTTCAGAGACTGAAGAGCATGTAGAGACAGTCGTATCTTGTCGTCCCAAGATCCTCTCCTCTGGTCCCACTGATCTTCCAAGCACTCCTGCAGCGGTCTCATGTGCAGCCGCGCATGTGGCGTCAGGAAGATGCAAGAGGCCATCGATCCCAGTAGAGAAGACACCGTCCTCACTGTCGTGGATGGAGCGGCCATGAGAGCCTGAGCCTTCCGAAGCAGTGATAATCGTCGCTCCTCCGAAGGAGACACGCTTGCTGACAGCGTATTGATGGAGGCTCCCAAGTACTGAATGCACTGGACTGGAGTCGGAACCGACTTGGTCATGTTGATGTGCAACCCCAGCCTGTTCAATAGAACGCACGTCTTCCGGAAGTGTGCTTGCGCTTCCGTGAAGGAGGAGGCCTTGATCAACCAGTCGTCCAGGTACGGGTAGACAAACACCTTGTTCTTCCTTAGGTGTGCTGCTACCACAGCCATGCACTTTGAGAATGTTCTTGGCGCAGACTTCAGTCCGAATGGCAGTACTGTGTATTGATAGTGATTGGCGCCGACGTGGAACCGCAGGATCTTCCTGTGTTTGTGTGCAATGGGCACATGGAAGTAAGCATCCTGGAGGTCGATGGCACACAGCCAGTCTCCCCGTTGCAGCTGAGGATAAATCTGATGCAACGACAGCATGCGAAACATTTCTCTGCGAATCCACTTGTTTGCTTGTCGCAAATCCAGAATGGGCCTGAACTCGTTCTTGTCCTTTTTTCGAACCAGAAAGAACCGGGAGTACAGACCTCTTCCTCTTTGAGACAGAGGTACGACTTCGATCGCCCTTTTCCTTAACAGGATATCGGCCTCCGCCTGGAGCTCTCGCAGCTGATACTGTGAGCCGGCCGGAGGGATCGATGGGGGAGGGCTGATGAACCGAAGACTGTATCCATTGCAAACAATATTCAGCACCCACTTGTCCTGAGTAATTTTTCTCCACTCTGCCAGAAAAGATTGAATGCTTCCCCCCACCGGAGCGGGTAACAGTTGACGGGGAAGTAAGTGCTCAGGGCCTAGACCCGGCCTGGCCCTTAGTCGCTGGTGCCGACTGATGGCCTCCTCTGCCGTTTCTGGAATGGTCTTCTGAACTGCTGCTGTTGTTGTTGCTGCTGTGGTCCGGAAGATTGGCCACGCCCTCTGCCTTGACCACCGAACCGCCGTTGGAACGGGCGGTACGTCTTCTTGGTCTCCTTGGGCTTCTCCAAACCCACCGCCGTGAGCGTTTCAGCTTCCGCCTTCATGCGGGCCATCTCATCGTCCGCGTGCTTCCCGAACAGGGTTTCGCCAGAGAATGGCAGATTAGCAACCCTCTGCTGAGCGTCCGGTTTCAAAGACGTAAGGCGGAGCCATGCATGTCGTTGCTGGTTTATTCCGTGGCAGAAACCATGCGCAGCCAGAAGAGAAGAGTCAGCTGCAGCGCTGATGATTTGGTTCGACACCAACAACCCTTCGTTAAGCACCTCCTGGCAGTCTTCCCGCTTGTCCCGCGGAAGAAGTTCCACAAATTGTTGAAGCGATTCCCAGAGGGCTCTGTCATACCGACCCAACAAGGCAGTGGCACTAGCTGCCTTCATTGAGGTCGCTGAGGTCCCACAAACTCTTCTACCAGAGGAATCCAACCACCTTGATTCCTTGTCTGGCGGAACTGTGGAGGAAGGCGTGGTGGCATGTTGTTTGCGCGCCGCTGTCACAATCACCGAGTCTGGAGGAGGCTCCAGCCTCAGAAAGGCCGGGTCCGAGTCAGGAGCCCGGTATTTCTTCTGTAGCCTGGAAGGTGCTGCCTTAGTCACTGCTGGCGTGAGGAAGAGGTCCAGGGCCGTTTCTTCCAGGCCCGGCACCAGTGGTAGTAACGGCCGAGACAAATGCTTCTGGTGGAGCGTCTCGAAGATGACCGAAGTCTTCGGAGTGGGCACCGTCAGAGTAATGCCCAATTTCGCCGCACCCCGTAGCAGCACGTCCTGGAAGGACACCAGATCGTCGACTAGTGAAACCATCGTGTCCGGTGAATCCGACAAGGTCGGGGAGTAGTCCCTGGTCCCAGATGACCTGGTCCGTGACCGAGACCTGTGTCTCCTGTGGCGCCGTCTAGATCGGGTCGAAGACCTGTGACGCGAACGGTCCCTTCTCCCGGAGCGGGAGCGCGATCTCCCATCGCGTGGGCGCTCCACCGGTTTCCGCGGAGGAGTCTTCCGCAGCCTCTCCTGGGGTTTCGGGGTAGGCGTACCCTTAGGAGGTGTCGGAAGAAGAGGCAGGGACACCGACCTCGGTGGTCTATGAGGAGGGATAGGCGGCAGAGGCTGCCCCGCCGGAGAAGGCGGAGGCATGGAGGGGAGCGGCGGCTTAGCCGGAGGAGCCTCCTTCGGTAGAGGAGGAGGGGTCACAGGCCTGGTAGGCGTATATACCACCGAGTACCTCGTGCCCGATGACTTCTTGGAGGAAGGGGCCTTTGATCCAGACCCTCCAGAGCGTGAACGACGCCTCTTACGTCCTCCATCAGATCCAGCGTGACTTTTGGCGCCAGAATCCCTCCTGCGCCTCTTAGAGGAAGTTGAGATCCTAGGCGACGCCGATCTCTTCCTGCTCGACGTCGAGCGTCGTTTTTCAGGTGTGGAACGGCGATCCCTTGACTACGGCGTCGAACGCCGTCTCCTCGATGTCGAGTGTCTCTTTCTCGACGTCGATCGTCGCCCCCTCGACGACGAGCGGTCAGATCTCGACGGCGAGCGTCGACCCTTCTTCCTTGATGACCGCTTCCTCGCGGTCCTCGACGCCGAGGAGCCCCTCGACGTCGAACTGGTCGACGGCGACCGGCGGTGTCGCCTCGACGGCGAGCGCCGGTGTCTGCGTCGACGGCGATGCCTCGACGTCGACGACGGCGGTGACTTCGACGGCGGCCTGGCCAGGCCTCTCGACGTCGATCTTCCACGCTGTCTCGACCCGGAGCCCCGGGGAGAAGGGGAACACACCGTCGTCATCCCTCTCGACGTCGTCGTCGATGCTATCGATGTCGACGGAGACCGGGACCTTTTGCTGGTCTTCCTGCCTCTGGGGAGCCCCCCAGAGGCCTCAGCAGGGGCAGAGGGAGCCTTCCCAGCCTGCCCAGACCCACCTGCAGCCTGCAGACGCCTCTCTTCTAGGCCTTGGAGCCTAATCTTCTGTCTTTCCCTCAGGGTCCTTGTAGAAAAGGCCTGGCAGATGTCACAATCCTCAGGGACATGTTCAGCAGGGAGGCAAATAATGCAGACGTCGTGTGGATCAGTCTTGGCCTTCTTCCTTCCACATGCTGGGCACTTGTTGAACAAAGCAGGCATTTTAGATCCCTAAAAGCCTGAACAAACACACACAGAAGTGAAAGGCAACACCAAGAATCAAATGAGAACACTTTAAAAACCAAAAAGTGTCAAAAAAATCCAATAAACCCTTGACAAAGGGGGAGCTCAATGCACAGGGTCCTGCTTGCAGGAGCCGGAAAAAAGAACTGAAGTAAGTTGGACCTGCTATGCATTCTGGGATACTGGGAGAAAGTTCTGGAAGATTCTCTTAAAGGCACAGTATCCTATTTAAACCACATAATGGCAGCCTATGGGGCTTGTCTGTCCAGGCCTTTCTCTCTATCATTCTGAGGGGTTTTGCAGTAAAAGCAAGGGAAATCTGGACAGGCTTTGCTGTTTGTGGATTTTTGGTGGAATTTCTAGTTGAAGTACTGGACAGTGTAGCCTGTGAATATAGGCTGCATTATTTGTCTTTAAATTTTCTCTTAAGTGTCTTTGCAGTTCTGCAATTTTTTGACAACTTAAGAGATTATTTTTGATTGCCGGGGTCCTCGCACATGGGCGGGACTATTCACTAGATTGACTATACACAGAGATCCCCTACTACAGAACTGCTGTTACAGACCCCATCTGGATGACCTAGTGTTCATTGCCAATCTGTTGGGCAAAATAACCAATATAGGGTCTACTCATATTATCTGGGGAGGAGATTTCAATACGACAATTGACCCAAAGATAAATAGGTCACATCCACAACCCCATCATTCCAACCATGCTCAGCAACAGGTGCAAGATATTGTAGCAGAGAATTGCCTGGTGGATACCTGGCGCTACTTACACCCTGGGCGGCGAGAGGGTACACACTACACGGCTGCAAACTTGACATGGTCGAGGATTGATATTTGCGTGGTATGTAGAGGTCTAAGTTCCTGGCTGACATTGGTGGATCACCTTGCACGCACCTACTCGGATCATGCTCCTGTGGTCTTGAGTCACGCAATGCCGACTGGGTGTGCTCCACATACTGCCAGGCGCCTATACCCCACCATGCTGTTAGATTCAGTGTTTTGTATGAAAACTGACCAGGAAATTCAAGAATTTATTTAATGCAAAGTGGGTTCAGTTGACCGCATTACGACAGTGTGGGAGGCCTTTAAGGTCACCATCAGGGGATTTGCCTTGCTAAGGGGAGAGGTGTGCTAAGAGACCTGCGCTCCACACTTACTAGACTAGAGACCGAAATGAAACAAATAGAGCAGGACATCAGCCGCTCGCCATCCGCCCATGAACAAACAACACTTAAAGACAAAATAACCGAATTTCGAGACACAGCAGGCAGAGAGTGTCTGTACTATGGCAAACACTTCAAAGCCTGCAGATACGGTCAGGGGGAGAGACCTGGTAAAGCGTTGGCTGAGCTGATCCGCAATCCCCACTTCTGGAATCACGTATTGGAACTCCACAACTCCGAAGGGAAGGTTGTTAGAGATACACCAAAAATTTGCCACACATTCCAGACCTTCTATACCTTGCTCTACAACACAACACAGCTGCCGCTACTCATGCTACAACAGTATTTGGAACCCACTGTGCTTGGATGGCTGAGCGACGCCCATAGAGACTTCCTCTCTATGGAACTAGAGTTAGATGAAATCGGAGCAGCGATTATGCAACTCCGCTCGGGTACAGCTCCCGGGCCGGATGGCACACCTGCCGATTTGTATAAAGCATACCTAGAACACGTAGCCCCTATCCTTAAACAGGTATATGAAGAAGCATTAGAAGAGGGAATTCTGCCACCCACGATGAGGGAGGCATCCATGATATCTATACCTAAGCCTGGGAAACCAACTGATAGATGTGAGTTGTACAGGCCGCTCTCTGATTAACTGGGATGTGAAAATATTGACCAAAGTACTATCCAATCACTTGAGCCTTATCATGAGTGAATTAGTATTGCCTGACCAGGAGGGATTTGTGCAAGGAGAGCCACCTCCCACAATCTTAGAACACTCTTCGCGGTAATGCAAGATGTGGACCCAGACCTCGCTGCGATGGCCGTTTTTTTTTAGATGCCACCATGGCATTTGATTCAATAGGGTGGGGACTATCTGTTTGGAATACTACAGAAGATGGGCCTGCCCTATGGCTTCCTGTCTTGGATACAGCTACTATAAAACAAACCTCAAGCTAGAGTGGTGGTGAACAGCGCTTGCTTCTCCCCCTTTAACATCACAAGAGGCAAGTGGCCGGGTGCCCGCTCTCACTGCTCCTATATGCTTTAGCTGTTGAGCCGCTGGCAGCCATACTCAGGCAGCATCATCGGGAGTCTGTCTGTCGGGAGCATGTCTGGTGAGTATCCCACCAGACATGAGCTGATCTCATTAGACGCTGACGACATCACAATATATTTACGGGAACCCCAGACTAGTCTGAATACGATACTACTAGAGCTTCTCGTTTTTGGAGAGCTGTCATGGGTCAAAATTAACTGGGGGAAATCCCAACTGTTCCCACTAACTGAAGTCGTCTAGCCTTACCCTATGTACTACCCCATTGAATGGTGCTTGGAGGAAGTTAAGTATTAGGGTATTATTATCTCCAGAACTAGAGCGGAATTGCTCCGGGCAAACTATGGAAAAGCAATGGTGAGAGTGACAGAATTGGTCTCCAAATGGATTGCCATGCCCCTATCCCTCGCAGGCAGAATATCTCTGATGGAAATGGTCAACTTACCTAAGCTGCTATATCAATTTAATAATATCCCCCTCGCCCCGGGCGCAATTTTTAGTTTGAAATCTGTTTGATTTTCTAAGTCAGGAGTTGAACATAGGTCCAAACGTACACAGCGTTAAGCCCACAACCCATTTAGGGCCGGCCGCGTTGCTTTCAAGTGTTTCCCAGCATATAAAAAGGCATTCATAAACTAGTTGGAACACAGCATGCCGCCTAAAACCCTTGTTGGCCCGGCCATGTGACATAGTACATATAGCAATATTTGCGTGTTGTGGGAAGTCTCGGGACCTGTTTAAAACCAATAACATTGGGAACACGGGCTAGAGGCCCATATAAAGTGGATAGCGGTAGATGGACAGAAAAGGGTCAAAAAAAGAGAAGATAGTAGAAAGGAGCGGTATACAGCATGTAGGCAGTTGGGTGGACGGACGGGAAGTTGGGTGTGATGGTGTCAGGTGTTGAGAATGAAGGCCTTAATGCTTGTTGAAGCGTCGCAGCGCTCTAAGCTTGGAGGGTAAATAACGAGCATATTCTATTTTACAGAGGTATTTAACCAAGGGTCGCCAAACAGCAGTGAAGCGGGTGTTTCATGATTGCAGTCGCGCTGTAAAAAGTTCCATCGTTATTACATACCACAACCGCACGATCCAAGCTGCAATTGGGGGAGTCTCCGCTTTTTTCCAATATAGTGCTATAAGTTGCTTAGCCGCCCCAAGCATGTGAAGTGCTATAATCCAATCGCTGCAAGTAAGTGCTTTTAGGTTATCAGGTTTAAGGCCCAAAAGGATTGTGGCTGCGGACTCAGGCAGGGGGAAGCCCAGCATCTCCTTAATATGACTAAGGACTTCCTTCCAGAGCTGGGTCAGGAGAGGACAATCCCACCAAATGTGAATGAAGTCTCCAGATGCATTTGAACACCTCCAGCATAAGGGGGGGCGTAGCAAGGAACAGTTTGTGCAGTCGAGCGGGCGTGTAATACCATTGTGTCATAATTGTGTATGCATTTTCCCTCTGTGAGATGCTACAATAGACCCTAGGGATGTCCCGCCATAGGCGATTCCACTGTGTAGGTGTGATTTCCATGGCTGACGTCAGCTGCCATTGGCGTTGGTATGGGTGCGTAGTTGGCACCGAAGGGTGTTGTAGGATTTGGTATGTCCAAGAGAGAAGGCCTTTTGAGTCGTCGAAAGAACGGACCAGCCGCTCAAAGGGGGTGAATGGCGAGACAGCAGCCTGTTGCATCTCTGGTGAAGACACCCAGTGCCGCAACTGCGCATATTGTAGTCCCGCTCCCAGTGGGAGACAAAATTATTCCCTGCACTGGGCAAACGTCTTAAGCGTGTCCCCCTCGTACAGGTCGCCGATCACTGTGCAACCCCCCTGTAGCCATATGGCGAATGTTTGTGAGTGGAGGGCCGAGCTAACAGTGAGTTACCTGCAATGGGAGTGTGAGGGGAGGGGAAGGTTGTCAGCCCCTTACGCAAGGCTAACTTGTACCATATATCTAGGACTGTTTTAGTAGGCACTGCAATATAGGCACTACAGGAGCACGCCGTACGGTGGGGCCACGTAAGATCCCAGATAGTACGCCCAGTTACCATCCTGTCCATATGAAACAACACCTTTTAGCTTTCAGTGGATGTCCATTCCGAGACAATGCGGAGGTGTGAGGCCCAATAGTATTCCAGAAGGTTGGGACACGCTAGTCCCCCTCAGTCTCGTGGTAGCATGAGGAACTTGTGGAAGAATCGTGATCTAAGTCCACTCCATATGAAGTTGGTGATATCTCTTTGGAGGCCCTGTATCTGGTGTTGTGGGATAGGGGTGGGGAGACATTGGAATAGGTACAAGATTTTAGGGAGTATCGACATTTTGACGGCATTAAGCCTACCCAGCCAAGAGATAGTTAGGGATTTCCACCCCCTTAAGTCCTCCAAGACAGTTTTCTTGCATTCCTGCCAATTTACCTCAGTCCATGTGTCCAGGGAGGGGTTTAGTTGAAGCCCTAAGTATCGCATACGATCCGAGGCCCATTGATAAAGGAGCAAGTGTCTTCAAGTCTGGTATCTTCTCTTCCGGAATCGTAAGGTTTAAAGCCCAAGATTTGTCATGGTTAATTTTAAGGCCTGAGGCCCGCTCAAAGGACTGTAGCAGAGTGTGAAGCGCCAGGAGAGATATATGTGGACGCGTTAGTGTGAGGATAAGGTCATCCGCGAAGAGTGCCACCTTGTTCTGTTGACCTCCAAGAGTGAGGCCATGTATGTCCGCATTCTGCCTGATCATCTCCGCTAAAGGCTCCATCACCAGGGCAAATAGGAGAGGGGACAGGGGGCAGCCCTGCCATGTACCCCAATGTATGGAGAAGGGTTCTGTAAGCTGCCCGTTGACCCAAACCCTCACTTGCGGAGAGAGATAAGGAGCCATGACCATAGAAATCATGTTTCGACCAAGTCCGATCTTGTGCAACACCGCGCAAAGGAAACCCCAATCCACCCGGTCAAACGCCTTCTCAGCATCAAGCGACAGAAGGCAGGCTGTTATGTTCTAGTGGTGTGCTTTCCCCACCGGTGCGCAATTCTACGCACGTTGTCCGACCCTTGTCTATTGCGAATGAAGCCAATCTTGAGCCGGTTCCACAAGGCCAGGCATATGGGAATCTAGGCATTTAGCAAGCATTTTGGTGTAGATATGGAGGTTTGTGTTTAGCAATGCTATGGGGCGGTAGGATGCACACAACGTGGGATCTTTTCCTGGTTTGGGGATGAGGGCTATTTCTGCTATACCCATGGAGGGTGACGACCGCTCCGTGTCCAAAAAGGAATTATATAATCACTGTAGATATGGCTGAAGTTGCGCTATGAACATACGGTAAAAGGCCAATGGCAAGCCGTCTGGGCCTGGTGTCTTCCCAAAAGGGAGTTCCTTCAATGCTGCCGTCAGTTCCTCTGCAATGAGAGGCCATCCAGTTGGTTGGTGTAGTGTGGGTGTATTTGGGTACAGGGGCTCTGGTTCAGAAAATCGTCGATATGGCTTTGGGAGGGCGCATCCACTGTATAAAGGGCAGTGTAATAGGTCTTTAAGGCCTCGCTTTTAGCCTGCTCCGTGGTGACCCTTTCTCCATCCGGCAATTGAATGTTCGCTATGTGGGCCTTCGCTGCGCGCGCTCGCAAGCATTTTGCCAGTAATCTGCCCACTTTGTCTCCCCCTCGAAATATCGTTGTTTTAGGGCGAGCAGGGACCGCTCAGCTTTATTTGTGTGCAGGGAGCGAAGCTGACCCCAGAGGTTTGTGAGTCGCTGCCGACATGCGAGTGAAGAATGTTCCTGATCCTGCTTCTCCAGTTTCTTAATGTCCTTGGAAAGGCTATCTTCCAGGTGTCGGGCTGCCCGTGCAATCGCTATAGATGTGATGTGGCCACAGATTGTAGCCTTAACCACTTGGATGCTAAGGCCTTTTCCATCCTTCCCATGTAATTTCCATTGAAATGAATGGCAACTCCATGACGAGCTGAGCTCGTCATGAGCGTCGAAGGAGTTAAAGGCATCCCACACCACAGGAAATGGGGTCTCAGGTAGATCATTGCTCGCAAAGTAAGAGTCAATGGCAGTCCGTATGTTTTCCACATTTGCTGGGTCCCGCAAGATATGCGGCGGCAGGCGCCAACCGTGGCGGGCGGGCGGGTGGCGCAAGCGACCGGATCCTGCAGGAGAAGCTCAATATGGGCATGGTCGGATATCGAAATGGCGGACATGGATGTCGCTAACGTGTCCCTTACAAGGGAGTGTGATATAAATAGATAATCAATACGCGAGTACGAGCGGTGGACATGCGAGTAGTAATAGTCCCGCACCTCAGGAGAGTGGTATCGCCATCAAGCCAAGGTCTGTTATCTGTTTCCGAAGTGCGCAGGACATGGCCCGAACCCGTTCTAGGAGGCTTCACTACGGTCCAGCGTAGGATCCCACACCAGGTTAAAATTTCCCCCAAAAATCAGGGAGGGGTCACCCTGTGGCACTTGTTCCTGTAGTAGCACTTGGAGGTAGGAGTCCTGCATTTGGTTCGGCGCGTAGACATTACACAGTGTGAATAGGCGTTTCCTAATCTCCACCTCTGCTCTGATGAAACGCCCATCTGGGCTACGAAAAACTTTTGGTTCTCCCTGCCTGATACCATTTCTGCATAGAATAGCCACTGTTTTGGTGTCAGTTGTGGCCCAGAATTGAAGGGGATATTTAGGGTGTGCCATGCGAGGAGTGCCTACTTTCAACAGGTGGGTTTCTTGAAACAAAATGATGCCTGGACTGTATTGCAGTAGGTAGCGCCACAATTGTTGTCTCTTGTTGGGAGAGTTAAGCCCCTTGACATTAAGGAATAATACCTTTAAAGGGTCGGGAAGTGACATAAATATATCTGATCCCAAGTTAGGCCATCATACCACCATAGAATACACGTCAGGATAGGGGAAGGGGGTTCAGGAGTGGATCCTCCCTGTATACAAGGACGCACCGGGGCGCATTTTTTAAAAACCTTGAAATCCCAAATGATACGACTCGCCTGGGGTGGGAAACAATCTAGATTCCTTCGCTCAAGGAGGATTCAAAGCCCTTGATTTCGAGCTATATTATCTCAGCGCATAGGCGCATTACCCTGCCTATTGGTTTAATCCCCACGCCCTACATGCCACGCTTGGCAGTTAAACAATACTACATGCAGCCCACACCCCTGTTGGGTTTCATAGCCACACAGACAATGGGGAGGGATACTGGATCCACTACGGTGGAATGCACTGTTGCGGCTTGGCAAAAAAATCGCAAAGAGACTAGCTAATACACAGATATACTCACCCCTTTTACAAGTGACTGGCCATCCTGATCTAGAAGTTACCCAAGAATGTCAGTGGCGCCAACTATTGGAAAAAAGGGGTATTGGACAATGGGGTGATCTCTACACAAATGGGGTGTTCCGCACTAAGGACCAGTTCTTTTTAAACAGTGACCCTGTGGCATTGGATCTATTCATGTATGTAGGACTGTGGCAGAGTGTGAGGGCGGCCACACCAAACTTCCCCAATGAACCACCCACATTAATGCAGCTACACTGCCTACTGCAAAACACTGACCCCCAAAAGGGTTGTATCCATTTTATATCACAGTACACAGACAGCTACTCAAACGGCTCTGGGGACAGGTAGATTACAATGGGAAGAGGACCTAAGCAAGGCCATTGATGAAGACAAATGGAGCTATTGCGGTCAGCAAACTGGAAATGTATCAGCAAGTAGCCAACTACGTATCATGCACTTTAAATATCTCCACAGAATCTACTATACCCCAGCCAAAATGTTCAAATTTAAAATACGAGATAGTGATGCCTGCGACTGATGTAGGAGGGAGACAGCAGGGTTCTTGAACATTACATGGGAACTATTTTACTAGATCCAGGTCCTTGTGGCCCTAAAGAAATGACTATGTTCACACTGTCCGAATCGCCTGTAACGGCCTTATAAGGGTACACAGCAGATATACCCTCAGCATATAAACGGTACGTGGCTTTAGGGCAATTACTGTCCAAGCGCAGAGTGGCATGCAGATGGGGCAGAGGGAGAGCACCTAAATTTAAGGAATGGGTTTGTGTTCTTGTTTTCTGGCAAGAACAGATGGAGTAGTTTCTGTCCTGTAACTCCAGTTCTGTAGTAGGGGTATCTCTGTTATAGTCATAATCTAGTGAATAGTCCCGCCGATGTGCGTGGACCCCGGAGCAATCAAAAATAATCTCTTACAGTGTCGAGAAATGCACAGACACTTAAGAGAGAATTTAGAGACAGATAATGCAGCCTAAACAGGCTACACTGTCCAGTACTTCAACTAGAAATTCCACCAAAAAAATCCACAAAACAGCAAAGTCTGTACAGATTTCCCTTGCTTAAACAGCGAAAACCCTCTGGAATGATAGAGAGGAGGACCTGGACAGACAAGCCCCATAGGCTGCCATTATGTGGCTCAAAACAGGATACTGTGCCTTTAAGAGAACTTTCCAGAACTTCACAGTATCCCAGAATGCACTGCAGGTCCCAGTTACTTTCAGTTCTTTTTGAAGGCGTAACACGCCAGACCCGTAGCATTCCGTACATGAATATCTCTCTCTCCACCGGGGAGGAGGGCGGGCGCTTATGACTATAACAGAGATACCCCTACTACAGAACTGGAGTTACAGGACAAAAACTACTCCTTCTGTAGTAGGGGATCTCTGTGTATAGTCATAATCTAGTGAATAGAATGGCAAGCCCATCCCCACACCAAAGCGGCGGTGGAGAAACGAGAAATAACACCACTATTGTGCGAACAGATTTCGCAGCGAAGCCTGCCCAACCTGAGCGTCTGCCCTGGCATCAGAGTCCAGGCAGTAATGCTTAGCAAAGGTATGAACCGACTTCCAAGTGGCTGCCTTGCAGATTTCAGCAATACGCACGTTACGAAGCAAAGCTGTCGTGGCAGCTTTGCCCCTGGTGGAATGAGCCTTAGGTTTGCCCCCTAAGGTCTTATTAGCTTTTTGATAACACAATTGTATACAGGACACAATCCATCTCGAGATGGCCTGTTTAGAGGTAGCAAGACCCGTCCTGACTGATCCATAATTGATGAACAATTGGTCTGACCTACGAATATCTTTGGTTTTATCCAGATAAAATTTCAGCACCCTCCTAACATCCAGGGAATGCAAAGACCTTTCCGCTGGAGACGAAGGATTCTGAAAGAACGTAGGTAAAGTTATAGTCTGGTTGATATGAAAATCAGAAATAATCTTGGGAAGAAACTTAGGGTGAGTACGCATAACAACCTTAGCAGCATGAAATACAGTATAAGGTTCTAGGCAACACAACGCCTGAATTTCACTCACCCTGCGGGCCGATGTAATGGCCACGAGGAACTCCGCCTTCCAGGACAGGTGCTGCAACGAAGCCTTATGAATAGGTTCAAAAGGCTCCTTCATCAACCTGGACAGCACCACATTCAAGTCCCGCGAAGGAAGCCTGACAGGAGGGAATACTTTCTTCAAGCCTTCCAGAAAATCTTTGATCACAGGTATCTGGAAGAAGGAAGTCTGTGAAGGGCATTTCCTGTAGACAGTCAAAGCAGCCAGATGAACCTTAATGGAATGGACATTAAGGCCAGACTGCGCCAGATGTAGCAGATATGGAAGGATGACATTCTCCTTGCATGTCGTAGGGTCATAGTTCTTAGACTTGCACCAGATGCAAAACCTCTTCCACTTGTAAGCATAAGAAGTCCTAGTGGAAGGTCGCTTAGCCTCCTTCAGTATGTCCATACAATCCTCTGGGAGATTCAGATGGCCATATTGCACTATTTCAGGAGCCATGCCGCCAAACTCAAAGACGAGAGGTTGGGGTGCACCATTCGCCCCCCGAACTTCGTGAGAAGGTCCTGCCTGCACGGCAGCTTCATGTGAGGAAGGAGAGACCTGTGAAGCAGGTCCGTGAACCACCAATGTCTGGGCCATTCCGGGGCAATCAGAATCATCCTCGCCCTGGATTGAGACAGCTTGATGAGAACCGTCGGGATCAGGGGAATGGGTGGAAAAGCGTACAGAAAGCTGTTCGACCAGTTGATCCATAGCGCGTTCCCCAGCGTCCCCGGCTGGTAGTACCTGGAGGCGAAGCCTCGGCATTTGCTGTTTTCGGCGGTGGCGAACAGATCTACGTCTGGAGTTCCCCACCTTGCGAAGACTTCTCCTAGTACTTTGTCGTTTATGACCCATTCGTGGTTTTCCTGAATCAGTCTGCTCAGTTTGTCTGCCTGAACATTCTGCACACCTGGCAGATGGTTGGCCGTTAGCGACAGTCCTCTGGCCAGAAGCCAGTGCCAGATCGCCTGCGCCTCCTGCGACAGAGTGCGGGATCTCGAACCCCCCTGCTTGTTGAGGTAATACATCGTGGTCATGTTGTCCGTCTGTACAAGCAGAGAGTTGGTCTGAAAGGACGGATGAAAGGCCTTCAGTGCCAAGCGAACAGCCCTGAGTTCCAGGAAATTGATGTGGTACGTGGACTCCGTCGGGGACCACGTCCCTTGAATCTGTAGGTCTCCGGAGTGCGCTCCCCAGCCCTGGAGAGAAGCATCCGTCACGATAGTCTGTGTGGGAATGTCCTTGTGGAAGGAAACCCCTCTGAGGAGATTCTCCGCTGAACACCACCACTTCAGAGACTGAAGAGCATGTAGAGACAGTCGTATCTTGTCGTCCCAAGATCCTCTCCTCTGGTTCCACTGATCTTCCAAGCACTCCTGCAGCGGTCTCATGTGCAGCCGCGCATGAGGCGTCAGGAAGATACAAGAGGCCATCGATCCCAGTAGAGAAGACACTGTCCTCACTGTCGCGGATGGAGTGGACATGAAAGCCTGAGCCTTCCGAAGGAGTGATAAACGTCGCTCTTCCAAAGGAGACACGCTTGCTGACAGCGTATTGATGGAGGCACCCAAGTACTGGATGCACTGGACCGGAGTCGGGACAGACTTGGACATGTTGATGTGCAACCCCAGCTTGTTCAAGAGAACGCACGTCTTCTGGAAGTGTGCTTGAGCTTCCGAGAAGGAGGAGGCCTTGATCAACCAATCGTCCAGGTACGGGTAGACAAACACCTTGTTCTTCCTCAGGTGCGCCGCTACCACTGCCATGCACTTCGAGAACGTCCTGGGCGCAGACTTCAGCCTGAACGGAAGTACCGTGTACTGATAGTGATTGGTGCCGACTTGAAATCGCAGGAACTTCCTGTGTTTGTGTGCAATGGGCACATGGAAGTATGCATCCTGTAGGTCTATGGCGCAAAGCCAGTCCCCCTGTTGCTGCTGAGGATAAATCTGATGCAACGACAACATGCGAAATTTTTCTCTGCGAATCCACTTGTTTGCCTGTCGCAAGTCTAGAATGGGCCTGAACTCGTTCTTGTCCTTCTTGCGGACCAGAAAGAACCGGGAGTACAGACCTCTTCCTCTTTGAGACAGAGGTACATCTTCTATCGCCCTTTTCCTTAACAGGATGTCTGCCTCCGCCTGGAGCTCGCGCAGCTGATACTGCGAGCTGACCGGAGGAATCGATGGAGGCGGGCTGGTGAACAGAAGACTGTATCCATTGCAAACAATATTCAGCACCCACTTGTCCTGAATAATTTTTCTCCACTCTGCCAGAAAAAATTGAACGCTTCCCCCCACCGGAGCGGGTAACGGATGAAGGGGAAGTAACCGCTCAGGGTCGAGACCCGGCCGGGCCCTTGTTCGCGGTAGAGGGCTGCTGTCCACCTCTACCCCTCTGACGTTTTTGGAAGGGTCTTCTGAATTGCTGCTGTTGTTGCTGCTGCTGTTGCCCAGAAGACTGTCCCCTTCCTCTCCCCTGCGAGCCGAATCGTCATTGGAACTGGCGGTAGGGTTTCTTGTCTTTGGGCTTCTCCAAGCCCACAGCCGTCAGGGTTTCAGCCTCGGCCTTCATCCTGATTCAGAAAAGGGGGTGGTGATGAACAGAGTGCCTGAATTAAGCAGACCACTCTTACCAAGTCCAAAGATCAGGGCTTGATCCATCACCGTTTTTTAGCTCACTGCACCATCCCAGCTCAGAACTTGGCTATATGCAAATTAGTCTGTTCCTGTCCCAGTGCATGATGGGAACAGGGCAAACCAAACTACCAAGCCAATTCTTATACTGGGAAGGAAACAAGCTTCCGGGGACCGGTTTCTGCCATTTCAGGCGTCGTCGGCCCGGCTTGCTTGAATCCTGATGGTGCAATGAGCAAGGGACTCACATCTGAGTATACCCTTCCACGCATATGGTGGACAAAATGATTCAGAAAAGGGGGTGGTGATGAACAGAGTGCCTGAATTAAGCAGACCACTCTTACCCAGTCCAAAGATCAGGGCTTGATCCATCACCGTCTTTCAGCTCACTGCACCATCCCAGCTCAGAACTTGGCTATATGCAAATTAGTCTGTTCCTGTCCCAGTGCATGATGGGAACAGGGCAAACCAAACTACCAAGCCAATTCTTATACTGGGAAGGAAACAAGCTTCCGGGGACCGGTTTCTGCCATTTCAGGCATCGTCGGCCCGGCTTGCTTGAATCCTGATGGTGCAATGAGCAAGGGACTCACATCTGAGTATACCCGTCCACGCATATGGTGGACAAAATGATTCAGAAAAGGGGGTGGTGATGAACAGAGTGCCTGAATTAAGCAGACCACTCTTACCCAGTCCAAAGATCAGGGCTTGATCCATCACCGTTTTTTAGCTCACTGCACCATCCCAGCTCAGAACTTGGCTATATGCAAATTAGTCTGTTCCTGTCCCAGTGCATGATGGAACAGGGCAAACCAAACTACCAAGCCAATTCTTATACTGGGAAGTAAACAAGCTTCCGGGGACCGGTTTCTGCCATTTCAGGCGTCGTCGGCCCGGCTTGCTTGAATCCTGATGGTGCAATGAGCAAGGGACTCACATCTGAGTATACCCTTCCACGCATATGGTGGACAAAATGATTCAGAAAAGGGGGTGGTGATGAAAAGAGTGCCTGAATTAAGCAGACCACTCTTACCCAGTCCAAAGATCAGGGCTTGATCCATCACCGTTTTTTAGCTCACTGCACCATCCCAGCTCAGAACTTGGCTATATGCAAATTAGTCTGTTCCTGTCCCAGTGCATGATGGGAACAGGGCAAACCAAACTACCAAGCCAATTCTTATACTGGGAAGGAAACAAGCTTCCGGGGACCGGTTTCTGCCATTTCAGGCGTCGTCGGCCCGGCTTGCTTGAATCCTGATGGTGCAATGAGCAAGGGACTCACATCTGAGTATACCCTTCCACGCATATGGTGGACAAAATGATTCAGAAAAGGGGGTGGTGATGAACAGAGTGCCTGAATTAAGCAGACCACTCCTACCCAGTCAAAAGATCAGGGCTTGATCCATCACCGTTTTTTAGCTCACTGCACCATCCCAGCTCAGAACTTGGCTATATGCAAATTAGTCTGTTCCTGTCCCAGTGCATGATGGGAACAGGGCAAACCAAACTACCCGGAAGCTTGTCTCCTTTCTGGTGAAGAATTGGCTTGGTAGTTTGGTCTGCCCTGTTCCCATGATGCACTGGGCCAGGGACAGAAAATTTGCATATAGCCAGGTTCTGAGCTGGGATGGGGCAGTGAGCTAAATAACGGTGATGGATCAAGCCCTGATCTTTGGACTGGGTAAGAGTGGTCTGCTTAATTCAGACACTCTGTTCATCACCACCCCCTTTTCTGAATCATTTTGTCCACCATAAGCGTGGAAGGGTATACTCAGACATGAGTCCCTTGCTCACTGCTCCATCAGGATTCAAGCAAGCCGGGCCGACAACGCCTGAAATGGCAGAAACCGTTCCCCGGAAGCTTGTCTCCTTTCTGGTGAAGAATTGGCTTGGTAGTCTGGTCTGCCCTGTTCCCATGATGCACTGGGCCAGGGACAGACTAATTTGCATATAGCCAGGTTCTGAGCTGGGATGGGGCAGTGAGCTAAATAACGGTGATGGATCAAGCCCTGATCTTTGGACTGGGTAAGAGTGGTCTGCTTAATTCAGACACTCTGTTCATCACCACCCCCTTTTCTGAATCATTTTGTCCACCATAAGCGTGGAAGGGTATACTCAGACATGAGTCCCATGCTCACTGCTCCATCAGGATTCAAGCAAGCCGGGCCGACGACGCCTGAAATGGCAGAAACCGGTCCCCGGAAGCATGTCTCCTTTCTGGTGAAGAATTGGCTTGGTCGTTTGGTCTGCCCTGTTCCCATGATGCACTGGGCCAGGGACAGACTAATTTGCATATAGCCAGGTTCTGAGCTGGGATGGGGCAGTGAGCTAAATAACGGTGATGGATCAAGCCCTGATCTTTGGACTGGGTAAGAGTAGTCTGCTTAATTCAGACACTCTGTTCATCACCACCCCCTTTTCTGAATCATTTTGTCCACCATAAGCGTGGAAGGGTATACTCAGACATGAGTCCCTTGCTCACTGCTCCATCAGGATTCAAGCAAGCCGGGCCGACGACGCCTGAAATGGCAGAAACCGGTCCCCGGAAGCTTGTCTCCTTTCTGGTGAAGAATTGGCTTGGTAGTTTGGTCTGCCCTGTTCCCATGATGCACTGGGCCAGGGACAGACAAATTTACATATAGCCAGGTTCTGAGCTGGGATGGGGCAGTGAGCTAAATAACGGTGATGGATCAAGCCCTGATCTTTGGACTGGGTAAGAGTGGTCTGCTTAATTCAGACACTCTGTTCATCACCACCCCCTTTTCTGAATCATTTTGTCCACCATAAGCGTGGAAGGGTATACTCAGACATGAGTCCCTTGCTCACTGCTTCATCAGGATTCAAGCAAGCCGGGCCGACGATGCCTGAAATGGCAGAAACCGGTCCCCGGAAGCTTGTCTCCTTTCTGGTGAAGAATTGGCTTGGTATTTTGGTCTGCCCTGTTCCCATGATGCACTGGGCCAGGGACAGACTAATTTGCATATAGCCAGGTTCTGAGCTGGGATGGGGCAGTGAGCTAAATAACGGTGATGGATCAAGCCCTGATCTTTGGACTGGGTAAGAGTGGTCTGCTTAATTCAGACACTCTGTTCATCACCACCCCCTTTTCTGAATCATTTTGTCCACCATAAGCGTGGAAGGGTATACTCAGACATGAGTCCCTTGCTCACTGCTCCATCAGGATTCAAGCAAGCCGGGCCGACGACGCCTGAAATGGCAGAAACCGGTCCCCGGAAGCTTGTCTCCTTTCTGGTGAAGAATTGGCTTGGTAGTTTGGTCTGCCCTGTTCCCATGATGCACTGGGCCAGGGACAGACTAATTTGCATATAGCCAGGTTTTGAGCTGGGATGGGGCAGTGAGCTAAATAACGGTGATGGATCAAGCCCTGATCTTTGGACTGGGTAAGAGTGGTCTGCTTAATTCAGACACTCTGTTCATCACCACCCCCTTTTCTGAATCATTTTGTCCACCATAAGCGTGGAAGGGTATACTCAGACATGAGTCCCTTGCTCACTGCTCCATCAGGATTCAAGCAAGCCGGGCCGACGACGCCTGAAATGGCAGAAACCGGTCCCCGGAAGCTTGTCTCCTTTCTGGTGAAGAATTGGCTTGGTAGTTTGGTCTGCCCTGTTCCCATGATGCACTGGGCCAGGGACAGACTGTAGGAGAGATGGGTCTGCAATTCTATGATCACCCAGATTTTTGCTTTTTGCTTCACTGGTTTACGACTTTCCCTGGCTGTGGGCCTGCTAATCAGACCCACAGCCTAGCTGTTCTCTCTATTCCAAATTGTACCCAGGTACTGAATTGGCACTGGGCCCTTTCCAAGTCCCTGTACCCAGGGCTGAGGTGTACCCAGAAGTCTCCCAGGGGCTGCAGCATGTATTATGCCACCCCTGGACTGACTAACCAAACAGACACAACTGGCTGCTTGACAGCTGGGGGCAAGGTGGTGTACTCACCCTTTGCTTTAGATATAGTATCCCTATATCTAAACCTAAATGGACACTCAGATCTCCTATCAGTCACTCCTATGGCAGGCCTTAACAATCCTGAAGGCAGAGTGCTTGGAATCGTGTGAGATAGTTTCCCTGGCCGCCACAGAGGTAAGTTTCGCTGCCCTTGCTGTGGCTGGCGTCCTAATCGTGCTTTATCATCTTCTCCCATCAGTAACATCCTTGGCGCTGAGTATTCCTGCATGCTGCTAAACACCAGATCCGCGTGCAGGCATGCGCAAGACATCTTTGAGCTTCTCGACACAGAGAAGCCACTCTGTCTCATGTTGACTGAGACTTGGTGGGGAGAAGCTTCTAATCCGGACGTTGCCATGGCAATTCCGCCTGATTATAACATCTTCAGGAAGGACAGAGCCAAGGGAAGGGGCGGAGGGGTGGCACTGGTGGTGAAGAAGGGCACGGTGTGTACCATCTTGCCTGCGGATGATATCCGTGGCTCCGAGTCCCTCGCCTTTTCGATCACTCTAGCTCCGCATCAAGCAGTTAAGGGATTATTAGTATATCGACCTCCTGGCCCGCCTGGTACGTTTTTTGAAGACCTCGATTCGGTTTTGCTGGGCTTGGCCTTGAAAGCAGAACACTGCATAGTGGCTGGGGACTTCAACTTTCGGATGGACGATCCATCAGACCCGGCCGCTATTAAACTATCTGAGGCTATGACCCCGCTGGGCCTTATTCCTTATCTGCAGGGGCCGACGCATGTTAAGGGGCACACTCTTGATCAGATCTTCTCCACATCTGCTCTTGTGGTGAAAGAGATTCTCCCGGTGCTGTGGTCTGATCACCGGCTTGCCAAATTTGCGATCAGAGGCACAGCCAGGTTGTCCATCTCTGTGCCACAGCAGCGGGGTCGAGTGTCTAGAGCGTTCAATAGAGTGACTCCTGAGATGTTGGCTCAGGCCGCCATGGAACATCCCTGTCCTCTCTCAGGCGATCTGGAGAGAGATCTGGAGTCCCTGCAAGCATGGCTTTCCGATAGGCTTAATGATCTAGCCCCGGTGCTGCCCCCCCGCTCGACATCGAAACGGGTCTCGGCCCCTTGGTTTACCTCTGCACTGTGGGCTACGCGGCAGCAGTGTAAGGTAGCCGAAAGGGCATGGCGGGCACACTATGATAGTGTGGACAGGCTGACCTACAAAGCGGCGGTTAAGGCCTATCACCAGGACATTCGCCTTGGGAAAAAAGCCTACCTTGCAGGGAGGATAGAAGCGGCCTCCAACTCCTGCAAGGAGATCTTTACTATTGTGAGAGAATTCATCTCCCCTCGGTCCATTACATCTGAAGAGGGGCCCTCAGAATCCTGGGCTGTGGATCTTGCCCGTTTTTTTACGGACAAGATCAAGCTCATACAGGACTCCTTTCCACCTGGAGCACCTGCAGGGCCGTTTAAACCTGCGGTTGACATGTTCCCGCCGGCCTCGCATGGCGCTACGCTGGCTGTATTTCCACCTTTGTCAGCCCCTGCCTCCTTAGTGCTTATGGGCAATCTTAAATCTGGGTCGCCATTGGACCCTTGCCCAGCCAAATTTTTGGCAAAGATCGCGGAAGTGATCAATCCATTGGCGAACCCTCTTCTGAATTTCTCGTTGAGTCAGGGAGTGGTTCCGCAGGCCTGGAAGCAGGCAATGGTAATCCCGCTGCTTAAAAAGCCTGGTCTAGATCCGAAGGCCCCAGTGAACTACAGGCCTATTTCTTTGCTGCCGGCTCTCGCAAAAATTTTGGAGAAGCATGTTCAGATGGTGCTCTCTAACTTTTTGGAGACTCACGAGATCCTGCATGCCACCCAGTCTGGTTTCCGTTCAAATCTCAGCACCGAGACCGCGCTCCTCGAGGTTTCTGAAACCATTAAAGGGGTGCTGGATTCTGGGGGCAAAGTCATGCTGGTGTTGTTGGACCTGTCGGCGGCTTTTGACACCGTCCCCCATGATCGCCTTCTCGCACGACTCTATAGATTGGCCTTCGGGGGACGGTGCTCAGCTGGTTTTCTTCCTTTCTAGCTGGCCGCCGGCAAACGGTCTGGGCCTCTCCAGACACCGCCGTGATGCCGCCTCTGGGTGTTGGGGTCCCTCAGGGCTCTATATTGAGCCCGACCCTCTTTAACATCTTCATGACCCCTCTGGCGGCGTTGGCGGAGTCGTTTGGGGCCCGGATCGTATCTTATGCCGACGACACCCAGCTCCTCTTCTCCTGCAAGAGAGGTGGAGACTTTGATGGGGAGAGTATCCGGGATTGCCTTGGGGCTGTTTTTCAATGGTTCCAACTGAACAGCCTCAAGTGCAATTCCGATAAGTCCGAGGTACTCTTCTTTGGGTGTGATACGGAGCCAATCTGGCAGGCCTGGTGGCCCATCGATATGTTTCCCCCGTCCTGTTCCTCCCCAATGGCTAAGAACTTGGGGGTTAAGATGGACAAGGGGCTAACGATGAAGGCCCAGATCTTCGGGGTGACCGGCACCTGTTTTGGCCTATTAAAGATGCTGCGGAGGTTTTTACCTCTGCTGTCTGAGGAACACAGGAAGCTGACCGTGCAGGCTCTGATCGGCTCTAGGTTAGATTATTCTAACGTTCTTTACCTGGGCCTACCAGAGTACTTGCTGCAGCGGCTTCAAGTCGCGCAGAATGCGGCAGCCAGGGCCATCTTTGGTCTAAATAGACGAGCCAGAGCTTCGGGTCTACTGTTGACGTTGCACTGGCTACCCATCCGCAAACGGATTGCCTTTAAGGCAATGACTTTGGCCTATAAGGCTCTCCATGCGGTGGGAGCCAAGTACCTCCAAAAGAGACTTGCCTTTTACCATCCGGCTCGCTCGTTGAGGTCAGAATCTTTATTCCTGGCGGCTGTTCCGCGAGTGAAAAAAGCGCGTCTGGTTGGCCGCTCCTTCGGTTTGCTGGCACCACAGATGTGGAATTCGCTTCCGCTCTCACTTCGGGGAGCCACTAGTCTTCTTGCTTTTAGGAGAGGTCTTAAAACTTGGTTGTTCACCCAGTAGGCCTCTCAGTCCCCCTTTTTACTGTGTTTGTTCTTGTTTTCTTATTTTACTGTGTTATGTTATGGTGATGTAGTTCTCCTTACCTAAAGCGCCGGGACACTCTTTTTGAGTAACCGTTGCGCTATACAAAAGAATAAATAACATAACATAACATAACATAGTGCTCTGGCACGAGCTGAGCCTGTCTGCGGCTTTCGGGATCCATCCCTTAACCGTTTCCATGATATCGCATACCATATACTCTTAAGTGCATTATAATCCTCGCGGTTATATGCCAACTCTGGTATCGCTTTATCAAAACATGTCGAGTAAGGTGTCATACGAATTGGAATACTAACCCCTCGCCAATTCTGGCGACGGGGTTAGCATTCCACCCTTCTAGAGGGACACGACATGTATGTAACCTGTAACCCCGGTTAAAGTCAGACATAGCCTTAGCTCCACAAAATGGATGCTGCCACCGAGACACAAGTCTGCCCTCCTGCTGCTGGGAGTCCTCCCAGCCGAGGAGGCAAGGACAAAGGGTTTCCTGTCAGGGGCGGTGCCAGCACCGTCCCAGACAGGATTTTGTGTATCCTAGGTAGGCAGGGCTTTAGAGGAAGGTGACTGCAAGTGGCACCCCGGTGCTCACTGTGCATAGGCCGGCTGAAACCAGTTCCAGGGGCACTCCAGCCCCTGGCCTGGGGAAAGCCCGCCAAAGGAGAGGGGTGTAACCACCCCCCTCCTAGTCCCACCCATAGGGCAGGACTTAGTCGCGTGCCAGCCCCTTTTTGCAGGATAAAGGTAGGAACTGGCCCCCTTCCAAATCAGATCATCTTTGAATCCTGAAACTACTTTCCACGAAAGGAACTCAAGACTTCTTCCCAAGATTCTCCCTTGTGACTAAGGAGTAGTCACCCTGCAGCAGCAGGCACCAACAAAGCATCGCGGTTTGTTGCCAGTCTCTCCTTCGGATCAAGACTGCTCCAGCACGACGAGAACCGGCTTCCCTGGCACCTCTGACCTCAACCTACATCATCAGCCCAGCTGTGATCCGTGGGTGTGACGAGACCTCGAGGGACCGGCCATCTTCAGAACTGCACGACGCTTGTCCAGCACGACTCCCGAGTGACCCTCGACTGAGTGCTTTGGGGTAAGAGAAGCCCCGACCCTGAGCAGCTCCAGCACCGAAGTTCAGCCCCCCTGCAGCCACGAGATCTGCGTGGG
Source organism: Lissotriton helveticus (assembly GCF_964261635.1). Classification (NCBI taxonomy): domain Eukaryota; kingdom Metazoa; phylum Chordata; class Amphibia; order Caudata; family Salamandridae; genus Lissotriton; species Lissotriton helveticus. The sequence goes on from NC_136063.1 coordinate 1,919,016,394, forward strand.
GCCCTTCTGCTCTTTGCTGCCAACCGCGTTGTCCAGGTCGCTTGCCCGTTGGCTAGTGGCCCCCTCACGACGCTCCACGACGACAACCACTGCTGGTCTGGTTGCTCCAGACTAGCCCTTGCTCCCCTCCAAAAGAGGAGCACCTGGACCCTCCTGGTCCACTCAAGACGCCATTTTAGGTCCACCGCGTGGGCCTTGCATTTGCCAAGACTTGTTGCCCAATCCTGGGTCCAGCGACGTCGACAGCAAGAACCTTCGTGGGACAGCTCGCACCTCCATCCTGGTCGCCGACAACGCCTCCTGGTCCGAGAGACTGCAGAGCCCAGCAGCGCCCACTCACCTGGCTGAGGTGACTTCGTCCGGTGCCATCCTGGTGCCCACTCAAATCACTGGCTAGTGATTCAGAACTTGGTCCCCTCTGCTTACAGGTTTCTTCTTCCCTGATCCAGGCTTGGATCACTCCGAACTTTCTTCACTGGCCGCCTGCCAGCAACTCTTTCTTCAGGCTCCTGGATCTTCAACGAGGGTATCCGACGCAACTTCAACCCTATGCAGCCGCAGCCCCTGGGCTAGGTAACCTGAGTACTCCGGTGCTCCAGCATAGTCCAACACCCTAAGTGTTCGGATCCACTCTTGTTTTCGACCCACCTAGTCGGGTTCGCCCGAGAACAGTAACTTTGCAACTGCTAGCCTCCATAGACTTTTTCCCGCCTTACGCGTGAGAGTTCCCACTCTGCACACGACGTCCACAGGCCTCCTGCATCTAATCCCAGTGTTTAGAATTGTAGGCCTAGCGATTCCTGAGTCTAGAAAAGTACTACTTACCTGCTAGCAAGTTCGCATTCCACTTACTGTGTATATGGTTTTTCGTGCCCCTAGGGCATTTGTGTAAATTGTGCGACTTAAAGTATTTTCGTAAGAATTTGAATTTTTGAATTTAAAAACATTTGTACAGCGCTCGCATACCCAGCGGTTTCATGGCGCTAGTGTTGATCAGTGAACGGCAGCAACTAGGAAATTAGGTCAGGTAGGCTTGCGTGAAAAGGAAGGTTTTCAGGTTTTTCCGGAACAAAGGGTAGGAGGGTGAGGTACGTAGAGTGACAGGGAGGGAATTCCAAAAAGTTCGAGCCAGGACGTCGAATCTTGCTCCGCCTGATCTCTGCTTTTTAAAGCGGGGGATGGTAAGAAGAGCCAAATGGGCTGAGCGAAGTTCTCTGCCTGGACAATATGGCTGAATGAGAGAGCAGATAAACTCGGGGGCAGTGCCTGATCTGGCCTGGTACGTGAGGCAGCCGAGTTTAAACAGAGCACGTTCTCTGACAGGGAAGAGTTTTGTTATGTGCTTAGCTCCCTGACTCATAAAGAGTGCAGGGTAGTCTTGTTATAAATAAATATCTGTTTATTTTCATAACAACTTGTGTGGTGTCCTTTCACTTGGTGTCCAAGGGGTAATGTGGTGGTAAAACAGCTGGCTTAACACGCCCTCTAGAGTCTTAGCCTTAGACTGCTCGTATCCATGCTACTAGGATAGCTGGTCTATAAGGTTGACTTACAACCAATCATCAATAAGGGTTGTTTGGACTGATACATAGTGATCACTAGAATAGTGAGCACTGCATATCAGGCCAACTTCTCACATTGGTGAGCAGCGGTTGGGATTTGAGCTTGCTGTTGTTTTACCACACATATCCTAAGAATATCATTTGAAAGATCACAAAGTACTAAAGGTACATATAACTTAGCTTAAAATACTCTGAGTTCTACTGAACCAGCTGTTGTAGCTCCTAGGACCTAGCAAACCCTAAAACTACAACTCTAGCAAGGGATCAGTAGGTAAACATATAGTGTAGGTAAGTGCACCACTTACACCTCACTAGAAAAGCATGTCTACCCATGGAGAGTCTTCAGAGACTCCCGTTGTGGTTATTGACCCTCCACAGTTCACTTCAAGATATGCAGCTCTCAGTTTCCAGGAGATGAGACAAGTGTGTACCTCCAGGAAACTGAAACAGGGGTCTAACCCCACCATTCCCTTTCTGATAGGTCTCTTAGAGACATATGATGCGAGAAAGATTTCTCAGCTAGATGGGAATATGCCAGCCTTAGAGGGTACCACTGGGGATCCAGACCTCCACAACACTGTAAATGCAGTTGAGGAGGAGGATCCTGAGGAACTCTCTGGGGATGAGGCAGACAAAGGTCTTGAGGTATTCAGAAGGCTAACTAGGGCCAACATAGACTTGCTTGGGCTAGGATCTGGGGGACCCCCAGTACTGACCCTAAGTAGGCCTAACCTTGGAGTTTTTTTTATTTTTTATTTTATTTTTTTTAAAAACTTTATTCACTTTCCATACATGCACACAGCTTTCGCCTACAACCCTGGGGCCGGCAGCAATCCAGCAACACATCTATATCATGTTCTATACCAGTGTTCCAAAAAATATGCTAATATTGGTGCCGGCGTCGCCCATTCCAGGCACCCGGGGTGCAGATCAGGTCGGCAGGTTAGTGCTGTGAAGCTAGCGTCCCATAACAACACTCTCCAGTACTGTAGTGGTACAGCGTACATTGTCTATAATGCTGCCTTGGTAAAGTCTTTCAGTGCATGCTCCCAGCAACTTGGTCAGTGTCAAACTTCCCTAACCCAACTTGTCCAGAACGTCCCTCCCCTCCCCACCCAACTACCTATGTGCCACTCCCCATGTGTTACCACCTTTCCAAGTGTACGTGTCTCTCACCCCAGCCTAGTCCTCACTCCTCCGCCTCGCACCATCACTCAATCAGTCAGTCACTCGATGCTCTCGGCCCGATGGATCCCATATGTATGGTCCTATGTGTCACAGTACTCAGAAATCTGTGTACCCCGTGCGTTCCATCCTCACGAAGCCACCCACAGACCCGAGCGAGCCTAGTCCCCGGTGTCTCCCCCCCGATCCTGCTGCTCCTCCATCTCCTCCAAATCGTCCCTTGTGGCGTCCCTATATGAAACGTACGTCAGGTACTGGTCCCAGAAGCTCCGCGGCCTACTCATCGGCGGCAGCAACTCGCAGTACAGTTGGGTTTGCGTACAACTATACAACAGAGCCCTTTCCCATTCTTGTTTGGTCGGAAGGGGGCCGCGCATCCAATGCATCGCTATCGTTCGTCTTGCCAGAAGTAGCCCCATGCCCGCCAGACGACGCGTAGCTGGGGGCAAAGGTCTGGTGTGCCCCAGCAGAGCTATTGCCGGATCTACCGGGAGCTCCACCTCTAGTATCCGCCCCAACTCCAGGAAGACTTCCTCCCAGAAGGCATTTATCCCAGGGCAATTCCAGGCCAAGTGCACGAAGTCAGCCACTGGCGTCCCGCAACGCTCACATTCCGGCGACTGCCGGAGCCCATACCTGTGCAAGCGTTCCGGGGTGTAATACACTCTTTGTAGAAATTTAAACTGGACGAGCCTATGTCGTGCATTCAGCGACACTCGTTACGTATTCTGACAGCAGTATTGCCACATTTCGTCGCTGATATCTACCTGTAAGTCACACTGCCACGCCTGGCGGGCCTTCGAGGGTTCCTGCTTCCTGTGACACTGCCCAATTCTGTACAGACGTGATATCATCTTGCCACTCGACTGTGTTTTGATGATATACGTTAGTTCTGGCAATTCTGCCGGCTCCTCCATGGCCGGCCCCAGCTGCACCTGCAGCGCTGCCCGGACTCTATGTAGGCTGAAACGATGAAGCAGTGTCGTAGTGATCTGGGGTGAATCCACCTGCTCCCAGGTGACCACCTTCCCGTCTCTGAACATGTCCCCCAGCTTGATTATACCAAGCTGATTGAGGGCGCGCGCAACCCCTCGTTCTCTCAGGGGTGGAAGCCACAAGGCCCACTCAATCGGGACCAAGGGTGAATACAGGAGCGCACAGCCACTGCGTCTCACCAGAGAGTGCCATGCGTGATTCGTACTTGCTATAGAGGCCAGGGTGCCAGTCCGTCGCGCGGCAGGTTCGAACACCGTAGACGCTGGGTGGAGGGGGCTCGTGAAGAGCGTCTCCAGTTTCACATGCGGGATGTTACCATCGCCATGAATCCAAGTGTGCAGGTGCATTGCCTGTGCGACCCTGTAGTAATGTTCCACGTCTGGGGCCCCTAGTCCGCCCTGATCATATGGGAGAGTCAGGACCTGCCACTTAACCCTCGGCTGCTTTCCACCCCATGCCAGCTTCGTGAGGGTCTGGACCAGCGTAGCAAAGAACGCCTTTGAGAGCACTACCGGAAGGTTGCAAAAGAGAAACAGGAACCGCGGTAGCACCAGCATTTTCATTAGCGCAATGCGACCCGCCAGGGACAGCGGTAGCCTGCACCATCTGTCCACGTCGTCAACTAGTTTCATGTAAGCCACTCCATAATTTTCTCTGACCAATACCTCCGGGTCCGGGTGTAGTCTGATGCCTAAATACCTGACCGGGTCGTCCGACCACTGCAGTGGGTAGTCCATGACAAACTCCTTTGTCACCGGGGTCAGCGGGAACGCCACCGACTTCGACCAGTTGACCCTGAGTCCAGATAGGGCTCCAAATTGCACTACCTCCCGTAGCACCGGCGCGAGGTTAATCTCCGGGTCCCTAATATACAAAAGCGTGTCGTCGGCGTACGTGGATATGCATATCCTGTACGTGGGGAAGTTAATACCTTCATGACTGTGGTACTCCCGGAGTGCACACGCTAGGGGCTCCGCCACTAGAGCGTATAACAATGGGGAGAGCGGGCAGCCCTGTCTCGTGCCCCTGCCAATCCCAAACGCCTCAGTGACTATATCACCAATCCGTAGTCTGGCCCTCGGCTTGTAGTACAGAGCGCCTATCATTTGTAAAAAAGGCTCGCCTAGTCCCAGTTTCCTGAGTACCCTGGACATGAAAGGCCACTCTACGGAATCGAAGGCTTTCTCCATGTCCAGGAATATAGCCAATGCCTTGTTCTCCGGCTTCATGTGCTGCATCGTCCCCAGGACTGTACGAATGTTGTATGTGAGGTTCCTAGATGGAATAAAACCTGCCTGTTCCGGGGCCACCAGTGCAGGGGCAAGGAGAGCAAGACGCGTAGCTAGCACCTTTGCATACAGCTTAGCGTCCACATTAATCAAAGAGAGGGGCCTATACGATCCGCAGTCCGTGGGGGGTTTCTCCGGCTTGAGTATCGTCACAATGAGCGCCTCGCGCATCGTCGGGGGCATGGACCCTTCTACACATATGTCATCGAATAATGCTGAGAGGTAGGGGACCAGCAAGTCTTTAAATGATTTGTAAAAACCGACAGTGAGTCCGTCCGCGCCCGGCGCGCTGCCCACCTTCATACTATCCAATGCCTCAACTATTTCCTCCCTCTGGATAGGCATCATCAGGAATTCTCTCTGCGCGTCAGACAGATGCGGCATTTGAATATAACTCAGGTAATCATCTATCGCCCCGTCCAACCCTGTCGATTTGGATTCATACAAAGCGGAGTAGTACTGCTTGAATTCCCCCACTACCTGTTCCTCATCAGTGAGAGTCTCTCCCGCGCTCGACACCAACTCACCAATCAGCAGGGGCCGGCGCTCATGTTTGATCATTTTCGCCAGGAGTGAGCCTGGGCGTTCACCCTCGCCATACACACGGGCTGTGGCATATTTACCCATATGTTGTACCTCCCGATCCGCCTCCGAGTGATACTCCTTCAACAATTGTTTTATCTGGTCCAGAGCGTCACCTTCCGGCTCCGCCTGGTGTCTCTCTTCAAGGTCCTTCAGCTGACCTTCCAAAAGTGCGAGCCGCTGCCTAATAGATTTCAATACACCGGAGTGTTTGGCCATGGCTACCCCGCGTATGAAGACTTTAAAGGCTTCCCACAGCGTTTGTAAACTGTCCACGGAGCCCGTATTTGCCACAAAAAAGTTTTCGATTTCCTCCGCCAGCTCCCCACGGAACACCTCGTCCAGTAACGAGTACGGGGGGAAGCGCCACGTAAAGGGGGGGATTCCGCGCACCGGGGATTCCAGGAGCAGGAGGAGGGGAGAGTGATCAGACAGGGTGCGTGGCAGTATGAGACAGTCCCTAATGTTATTGGATAGCCGTTGTGAGACCAGCCAGTAATCTATTCTAGTGTGCAATGCGTGATATGCTGAATAGTGTGTGTACCCCCCTTTGGAATGATGCCTACTACGCCACACATCCAAGAGATCTAGATGCACCATCTCAGTGCGGAGCGCCGTGGCAGCCGCCGACGGACTCCTGCTCGGTCCATCAGACCTGTCCAGGTCTGGATTGAAAACCAGGTTAAAGTCCCCACCCCAGAGCACACTCTCACAGTCATACATTTTGCATTTCCTGGCCAATTCAGTGTAGAACTCAGGCGAATCGTAATTTGGGCCACAGAGTTTCACAAGCAGCATGTCGTGTCCTCGCCCCTTGCACCTGCAAATTACATACCTCCCCACCGGGTCCGACTCCAGTGATTGTAATGTGAGTTTGGAGCGAGGGTTCACCCATACCAGCGTCCCTCTCGAGTGTGTGGTGAAGCCCGCAGCTATACTATTCCCACTCAACCCCTTATGTTGTAACATTCTGCTAGCAAGAGGCAAGTGAGTCTCCTGGAGGAGAGCGAGGTCTATATTATGCCTGCGCAAGTAGCTAAGGACCTTTCTCAGCTTCCTATAGTCATTAAGGCCCCTGACGTTCCATGTCAAAGCGCGCAGTGGGGCTCTCGCCTCTTCGATTCGTAATGTGCATTTCTCAGTTCCCGCCATTGTGGATAGAATGCGCGACCAGGCTGTCTTGTAGCGGTGACAGTCGGACCCCAGGGGCACTGACCGTCCGGAGACACAATGAACACTGGCCTAGTGCAGCCCACATGGCTCCACACCAATTTTCAGAGAGCAACCACTCGGTAGTTAAACCCAAAATCAACTGCCCTTTAAGAACAAACCCCAACAGTCCCCCCACCTCCCACAGCAGACCCACCCCAATTTGGTCATGCAGAATCCCATCCCGCCCAACCCCCCCCATCAACCAGTAGAAGTTTCCCATGTGCACAACGCTCAAAAGTAGTAGGGTCGTGAAGAAGAGAGGGGTACGTGTCCAGTTTCTTCAAGCCGCCCCCCGCCGCCGACCGCCAAAGCCAATTAAGGGCAGCACAGCAGTCACTCAGCAGCCGATTCCGCTAGTTCCTTTGTCGCTGCCTCGATCGCAGCACGCTGGCCTTCCTGTATCTCCTCTTGGGGAGGGCGACGCGGTCTACGCCGCCGTTTCTGCTGACGCCATTGCCCCGCGGCGCCTATCTCTGAGTCGTTCTCCGTTCGGGTGTCCCCCGGGGGTTCAGGTTCCTCAATGTCTAGCAGCCGGCAGGCGTCAGCAAGAGATCGAATCTGATGTACTTTATTGTTCATTTTGAAGACAATCCTGAACGGGTGACCCCAGCTGTATGTGATTCCGAGGCGCCGCAGTTCCGCAGTAACCGGTCGGAACGACCTGCGCTTTTCCAGGGTGATGGCTGCCAGGTCCTGATAAAATGTCGGCGAATGATCGCCATAGGTGACGGAGCCCATCTGTCGCGCCTTGGTGAGAATCTCCTCCTTTGTGCGATAGTCCTGGACGCAGACCAGAATGTCCGCCGGCAGGGCGCCCGAGGCTCTAGGCGGCCCTGCCCGGTGTGCTCTATCCAGAGCGATAATGGAGTCAGCAGAGCGTCCCAAGACGTGGTTGAAAAGGCCCTGCGTGAACTTGAAGAGATCCGCTGTGTCCGGGGTGGGTTTCACTCCCCTGATTCGAATGTTATGCCTTCGGGACCTGTTCTCCAAGTCTTCCACGTGTGATTGTAGATCAACTTGCTGGTCATGAATGCGGATAATTTCCTGCTGGAGCGCTTCCATCTCTACATCCCGGGCGTCAGTCTTCGACTCCAGATCCGCAACTCGCTCCCCAATGGCGTCCGTGTCTCGTCTCAGCTCCCGGATCTCCCCCTTCAGTTCAGTCTTAAGAAGCTGGAGATCCTCCCGCAGACCTCCAAATAGTGATTCCAAGAACGATCTTGTGACCGGCTCGTCATTGCTTCGGGAGCTGGGGCCCGGAGTGCCGCCCGCTGACTTGGCAGACGCCGCAGTGTTGTCAGCGCCACGAGGGTCCGTTTTTTTCCCCCCCGTGGAGACGGGCGAAAGTAAGTCCTTAATGGTCCTGTCCTTCCTCACCCTACCATTCGCCATACTGCCCCAGATAGTCCGCAGCTCCCGGTGCGCTCTAGTCCAGAAGCTCGCCCTAGCACCTGCAGTCCAGGGCCAGACCGTCCAGCACTAAACGGCCACCTCGCTCCGTCGCCGAATTCCGCTGCTCCAAGTACTCTCGCTTGCTGGACCTGATCGTCGGTGTGTCCCTCCCAGAAAGTGCGTTGGGCGCTACCCAAAGCGATGTAGGCCGCGTGGGGAATCAGTTGCTGGGTCGGGTCAAATCACGATATGCCAGTCCTCAGGGCACCACCCCGCAGTAGCCACTCCTGGGCCCGGTCGCCACAGTTCACACCGGGGGCCACTTAAATAAGAGCATCACATTGAGGACCCCACACCCTGTCGCTGTCCTGGCTCTGCTGCGCAGCGTGGGGTGGGACCCCTACTCCCCGTCGGTGGCAAGAGCAGCAGTGTTAGGGGATTCCCACCCGAGCCCTCCACTGTGCAGGGGGGGCAGATGTGTGTTGTTGGCGGAGGTGAGTGGTCTAAGGTCCGGCTCCGCGAAGGGTGCTCCCCGCAGGTGCAGATCTCTATGCCCGACCTCCCTGTCTCAAAATGGCGGAGCACCGCCAGTGAAGCACCCTCAGCTCCAGGGGGGTCCGCAGAGGCGGCTGCTCGTTGCAGGGGGGGGGGGGAGCGCAGCGGTCAGCACTCGTTGCCCACCGGGGCCGCAGTCCGTGGCCGCTAGGGCTCCTCACAGCCTCCCCCTCCTCCTCACCTCCAGCCTCGTCCCAGGCCCTGCAGTCGCAGCCTTGATCGTTTCCGCTGTCCTCTCCTGCCCCACTCCGCCGATCGGGGATCTCCGGTGAGCCGGTGCGTTCACCCGGCCGGTCCGCAGATGCCTCCTCCAGAGAGCCGCAGGTAGCTGCACCCTCAGTCCCGCTGGTCAGGCTGAACCTAGCCCGGCAGGGCAGTCCTCGCGTCGGCCCGGTGGCTCCGCCTCCCTCGGCCTCACTCCCGCTTCTCCGTGTGCCGCAGGGCCTCACAGGCCGCCCCGTACAGACCCCGCGCCGGTCCAAACTCGCACCCCAAGGTCTCAGCTCGCTTCAGCAACGCCCGCTGCAAGTCGGACACTGCACCAGAGACCCAGCACGGTCCCTCGGTGCCCAGAGGTACGCTTTAGAGGCTATGTAACGGCGTTCGGCGGCGGGAGCTCTGCTAGACACGTCCGCTCACACCGCCATCTTGGCCACGCCCCCCTAACCTTGGAGTTAGGAGAGATAGATCTCTTTCTAGGGACTCCAATAGATCTTTGCACTCTAATGCCTCTTCTCAGAGGAGAAGGAACTCTCCCCAGAGGAGATTGACTTCCCCTCAGAGAATAGAGCATGAAGCCAGAATGAGACAGGCTGCTCTGAGGATTGAAAGGGAAGAACTTGCCCTGGCCAAAGAAAAGCTTGCATTTGCTAGAGAGCAGCAGATGAGTGGGTTATCTCCCACTGGTGGCAGCAATCTCCCAAGAGATAGAGAGAAGGGTTTAGATACTAAACACCTGACAAAAATAGTGCCCCCCTTTAAACAAGGGGATGACATCCAGAAATGGATGGCTGCTTTGGAGAGGGCCTGCACTGTGCAGGGCATTCCCCAGAGTCAGTGGGCAGCTATACTGTGGCTCTCCTTTGATGGTAAAGGTAGAGATAAGCTCCTCACTACAAGAGTGGAGGATGCTAACAATTACCAGGTCCTGAAGAATACACTGGTTGATGGGTTTGGTTTAACCACTGAGCAGTGCAGGTTGCTGTTCAGAGACACCCAGAAAACTCAGTCTCAGGACTGGTCTGACTTTGTGGATAGTGCCACTAAGGCTTTGGAGGGCTGGTTGCTGGGTAGCAAGGTTACTGATTACACAGGATTGTATAATCTGATGATGAGAGAACAAATTTTAAATAACTGTCAGAACCAGTTGTTGCACCAGCACCTTGTTTATTCAGATCTGACCTCTCCCCAAGAATTGGGAAAGAAGGCAGACAAATGGGTCAGAACAAGGATCAAGCAGAACCAGAACCAGAACCAGGGTGGTCAGAAGAAAGCAGACCAGAAGGGTAACACTAAGAGTGAACAAAATGACCAGAAGTCTTCAACAGGTCCCCAACAAACCAAAGAGGGTGGGGGTCAGGCTTCACAGCAGAAAAAGAAGACTCAAGAAGGCCAGTCAAAAAGGTGGTGCCAGTACTGTAAAAGTAAGTCTCACTGGTTTAGTGAGTGCACCAAAAGAGGAGGGCAAACCTCTACCACTACAGCCCCTAAGGCAACTGCACCCCCTAGTACAGTCAGTAGTGGTAGTGCACCTCCCAAGGGATTAGTTGGGTTAACCTTGGGAACTGAGGAGTCTGACAACTTAGTTGGCACACTCACTCAGGCTGTCCTTGTCTGTACAGGGGATATGGATATGTCCCCTGATGTAAGTCCCAATACTTTGGGCAAATACAGGCAGACACCTTTAATAAATGGCAAAATGGCTCAGGCCTATAGGGACACTTGTGCCAGTGTCACCATGGTGACACCTAACTTTGTGGACCCTGGACAGATCATGCCAGGTACAGATTTCCTGGTGACCAATGCCAGCAACGTCACTACCAGTCATAGTATGGCGATTGTTGCTTTCTCCTGGGGAGGGGTAAGTGGCCAAAAGAAAGTTGTGGTTAGTTCAGACCTCCCAGTGGATTGTTTGTTGGGCAATGATTTGGAGTCATCACTATGGTCAGAAGTGGAGCAGAGGACTCACATGGAAATGTTAGGCTTGCCAGCACATGTGCTTGCTGTGACTAGGTCACAGGCCAGAAGATGCCCCACTGAACAGGTGCTGGATCCTGGAAGAAAGGACCAGACACCTTCCAAGAAGAAGAGCAGTAAGGGTAAGGCTTTGCCTTCCCCCTTGCCCCAGGTTAAGGATCAAGTCTCTGAGGAGGCTGATCTGAGAGAGCTGAGGCAAACTGAGCCTAAAGAGCTTGAACTTGATCAAGTTGAGTTTCTGGGCTCAGGGGGACCCTCCAGGGAAGACCTGGGGAAGGCACAGTTAGACTGCCCTTCCCTTGAACCCCTCAGACAGCAGGCTGCTGCTGAGGCTGCAGGGAATGCCACAGGTGCCCACAGAGTATACTGGGAAGATGGACTCCTGTACTCTGAGTCAAGAGACCCCAAGCCTGGTGCAACCAGGAGGCTGGTCATCCCCTTGTCTCTGAGAGGTTTCCTTCTCACCTTGGCCCATGAGATTCCCCTTGCAGGTCACTTAGGTCAGACAAAGACTTGGGACAGACTTGTCTCACACTTTCACTGGCCCCACATGAATGAGAATACCAAGGAGTTTTGTCGCTCCTGTGTCACTTGCCAAGCCAGTGGTAAGTCAGGTGGCATAACAAAGGCCCCCCTCATACCACTACCTGTGGTGGGGGTTCCCTTTGAAAGAGTGGGGATTGACATTGTTGGTCCAATGGAACCCCAGACAGCATCAGGGCACAAGTTTATACTGGTGGTGGTGGACCATGCCACCAGGTATCCTGAAGCTATTCCACTTAGGACCACTACAGCACCTGTAGTGGCAAGGGCCCTAGTGGGAGTGTTCTCCAGAGTGGGCTTCCCTAAGGAGGTTGTTTCTGACAGAGGTGCAAACTTCATGTCAGGATATCTGACTGCAATGTGGAAGGAATGTGGTGTTAACTACAAGTTCACCACACCCTATCATCGACAGTGCAATGGGCTTGTTGAGAGATTCAACAGGACCCTCAAAGGGATGATTCATGGACTACCTGAAAAGCTCAGGCGTAGATGGGATGTCCTGATACCCTGCCTCTTGTTTGCTTACAGAGAGGTCCCACAGAAGGGGGTTGGCTACAGCCCTTTTGAACTTCTGTATGGGCATCCTGTAAGAGGACCCCTGTGTTTGGTGAAGGAAGGATGGGAGAGACCTCTCAAAAAGCCTGCAACCAACATAGTGGACTATGTACTTGGTCTCCGCTCCAGGATGGCTGAATACATGGAGAAGGCATCTAAAAACCTAGAGGCCAGCAAAGAACTCCAAAAAGCTTGGCATGACCAGAAGGCTGTCCTGACTGTATACCAGCCTGGACAGAAGGTGTGGGTACTGGAGCCAGTGGCCCCAGCAGCCCTCAAAGACAAATGGTCTGGGCCCCACACCATCATTGAGCAAAAGGGAGAGGTCACCTACCTGGTGGACCTTGGAACCCCCAGGAGCCCCCTCAGGGTGCTCCATGTGAACAGGCTCAAGGCATATGTCGACAGGAAGGACACGAGCTTGCTCATGGCCACAGATGAGGGACAGGAGGAAGAGAGTGACCCTCTCCCAGACCTGCTCACTCAGAATCCTGATGATGGATCAGTAGATGGTGTTGTCTTTTGTGGCAGCCTCTCTGAACATCAGCAACAGGATTGCAGGCAAGTTCTGCAATCCTTCAGACATATGACTCTGACACCCAGCCAAACTGATTGGTGTACCCATGAGGTTGACACTGGAGACAGTCTGCCTGTCAAGAGTAAAATCTACAGACAGCCTGATCATGTCAGAGACTGCATCAAAACAGAGGTGCAGAAAATATTGGAGTTGGGAGTCATTGAGCCCTCAGATAGCCCTTGGGCTAGCCCAGTAGTTCTAGTGCCAAAGCCTCACACCCAGGGTGGTAAGAGAGCGATGAGGTTTTGCGTAGACTACAGAGGCCTCAATGCAGTCACTAAGACTGATGCCCACCCAATACCAAGGGCAGATGAACTTATAGATAGATTGGCTTCTGCCAACTACTTAAGCACATTTGACCTGACAGCTGGGTATTGGCAAATCAGGTTAGCTGAGGAAGCCAGGCCCAAGACAGCATTTTCTACCCCTGGGGGTCATTATCAGTTTGTGGTAATGCCCTTTGGTTTGAAAAATGCACCTGCCACCTTCCAAAGGCTGGTGAATCAAGTTCTCACTGGGATGGATGACTTCTGTGCAGCATATCTGGATGATATTGCTGTCTTTAGCTCCACCTGGGAGGATCACCTGGTCCACCTGAGGAAAGTGTTAGAGGCCCTGCAAAAGGCAGGCCTCACTATCAAGGCCACTAAGTGCCAGATAGGGCAGACACAGGTTGTATACCTGGGCCACCTTGTAGGTGGAGGCCAGGTTCAGCCATTGGAGAGTAAGATACAGGCCATCAAGGACTGGGCTCCTCCAATCACCCAGACTCAGGTTCGAGCTTTCTTGGGCCTGACTGGGTACTATAGGAAGTTTGTCAGAAATTATGGGTCCATAGTGACCCCCCTTAATGACCTGACAAGTAAGAAGATGCCAAAGAAAGTTCAGTGGACAGCAAGCTGTCAGAAAGCATTCGATGACCTAAAGCAGGCCATGTGCACAGCACCTATCCTAAAGAGTCCAGACTTCTCCAAACCATTCATTGTCCAAACAGATGCTTCTGAGTTGGGTGTGGGAGCTGTTCTATCTCAGCTGAATTTTGATGGCAACGACCAGCCAATTGCTTTCATTAGCAGAAGGCTGACCCCCAGAGAGAAAAATTGGTCAGCTATTGAGAGGGAGGCCTTTGCTGTGGTATGGGCCCTGAAGAAGTTGAGGTCCTACTTGTTTGGAACTCACTTCACAGTTCAGACCGACCATAAGCCCCTCTTATGGCTAAGTCAGATGAAGGGTGAAAACCCCAAACTACTTAGGTGGTCCATTTCCCTACAGGGGATGGATTTTACAGTGGAGCACAGACCTGGTACTGATCATGGCAATGCCGATGGGCTCTCCAGGTATTTCCACTTAGAGCAAGAAGACTCACCTGGTCAAGGTTAGTTTATTGTCCCAAAGTTTGGGGGGGTCATGTAGGAGAGTAGGGTCTGCAATCCTATGATCACCCAGATTTTTGCTTTTTGCTTCACTGGTTTACGACTTTCCCTGGCTGTGGGCCTGCTAATCAGACCCACAGCCTAGCTGTTCTTTCTATTCCAAATTGTACCCAGGTACTGAATTGGCACTGGGCCCTTTCCAAGTCCCTGTACCCAGGGCTGAGGTGTACCCAGAAGTCTCCCAGGGGCTGCAGCATGTATTATGCCACCCCTGGACTGACTAACCAAACGGACACAACTGGCTGCTTGACAGCTGGGGGCAAGGTGGTGTACTCACCCTTTGCTTTAGATATAGTATCCCTATATCTAAACCTAAATGGACACTCAGATCTCCTATCAGTCACTCCTATGGCAGGCCTTAACAATCCTGAAGGCAGAGTGCTTGGAATCGTGTGAGATAGTGCTCTGGCACGAGCTGAGCCTGTCTGCGGCTTTCGGGATCCATCCCTTAACCGTTTCCATGATATCGCATACCATATACTCTTAAGTGCATTATAATCCTCGCGGTTATATGCCAACTCTGGTATCGCTTTATCAAAACATGTCGAGTAAGGTGTCATACGAATTGGAATACTAACCCCTCGCCAATTCTGGCGACAGGATTAGCATTCCACCCTTCTAGAGGGACACGACATGTATGTAACCTGTAACCCCGGTTAAAGTCAGACATAGCCTTAGCTCCACAAAATGGATGCTGCCACCGAGACACAAGTCTGCCCTCCTGCTGCTGGGAGTCCTCCCAGCCCAGGAGGCAAGGACAAAGGGTTTCCTGTCAGGGGCGGTGCCAGCACCGTCCCAGACAGGATTTTGTGTATCCTAGGTAGGCAGGGCTTTAGAGGAAGGTGACTGCAAGTGCTCACTGTGCATAGGCCGGCTGAAACCAGTTCCAGGGGCACTCCAGCCCCTGGCCTGGGGAAAGCCCGCCAAAGGAGAGGGGTGTAACCACCCCCCTCCTAGTCCCACCCATAGGGCAGGACTTAGTCGCGTGCCAGCCCCTTTTTGCAGGATAAAGGTAGGAACTGGCCCCCTTCCAAATCAGATCATCTTTGAATCCTGAAACTACTTTCCACGAAAGGAACTCAAGACTTCTTCCCAAGATTCTCCCTTGTGACTAAGGAGTAGTCACCCTGCAGCAGCAGGCACCAACCAAGCATCGCGGTTTGTTGCCAGTCTCTCCTTCGGATCAAGACTGCTCCAGCACGACGAGAACTGGCTTCCCTGGCACCTCTGACCTCAACCTACATCATCAGCCCAGCTGTGATCCATGGGTGTGACGAGACCTCGAGGGACCGGCCATCTTCAGAACTGCACGACGCTTGTCCAGCACGACTCCCGAGTGACCCTCGACTGAGTGCTTTGGGGTAAGAGAAGCCCCGACCCTGAGCAGCTCCAGCACCGAAGTTCAGCCCCCCTGCAGCCACGAGATCTGCGTGGGGCCCTTCTGCTCTTTGCTGCCAACCGCGTTGTCCAGGTCGCTTGCCCGTTGGCTAGTGGCCCCCTCACGACGCTCCACGACGACAACCACTGCTGGTCTGGTTGCTCCAGACTAGCCCTTGCTCCCCTCCAAAAGAGGAGCACCTGGACCCTCCTGGTCCACTCAAGACGCCATTTTAGGTCCACCGCGTGGGCCTTGCATTTGCCAAGACTTGTTGCCCAATCCTGGGTCCAGCGACGTCGACAGCAAGAACCTTCGTGGGACAGCTCGCACCTCCATCCTGGTCGCCGACAACGCCTCCTGGTCCGAGAGACTGCAGAGCCCAGCAGCGCCCACTCACCTGGCTGAGGTGACTTCGTCCGGTGCCATCCTGGTGCCCACTCAAATCACTGGCTAGTGATTCAGAACTTGGTCCCCTCTGCTTACAGGTTTCTTCTTCCCTGATCCAGGCTTGGATCACTCCGAACTTTCTTCACTGGCCGCCTGCCAGCAACTCTTTCTTCAGGCTCCTGGATCTTCAACAAGGGTATCCGACGCAACTTCAACCCTATGCAGCCGCAGCCCCTGGGCTAGGTAACCTGAGTACTCCGGTGCTCCAGCATAGTCCAACACCCTAAGTGTTCGGATCCACTCTTGTTTTCGACCCACCTAGTCGGGTTCGCCCGAGAACAGTAACTTTGCAACTGCTAGCCTCCATAGACTTTTTCCCGCCTTACGCGTGAGAGTTCCCACTCTGCACACGACGTCCACAGGCCTCCTGCATCTAATCCCAGTGTTTAGAATTGTAGGCCTAGCGATTCCTGAGTTTAGAAAAGTACTACTTACCTGCTAGCAAGTTCGCATTCCACTTACTGTGTATATGGTTTTTCGTGCCCCTAGGGCATTTGTGTAAATTGTGCGACTTAAAGTATTTTCGTAAGAGTTTTGTTATGTGCTTAGCTCCCTGACTCATAAAGAGTTCAGGGTAGTCTTGTTATAAATAAATATCAGTTTATTTTCATAACAACTTGTGTGGTGTCCTTTCACTTGGTGTCCAAGGGGTAATGTGATGGTAAAACAGCTGGCTTAACACGCCCTCTAGAGTCTTAGCCTTAGACTGCTCGTATCCATGCTACTAGGATAGCTGGTCTATAAGGTTGACTTACAAACAATCATCAATAAGGGTTGTTTGGACTGATGCATAGTGATCACTAGAATAGTGAGCACTGCATATCAGGCCAACTTCTCACACAGACTAATTTGCATATAGCCAGGTTCTGAGCTGGGATGGGGCAGTGAGCTAAATAACGGTGATGGATCAAGCCCTGATCTTTGGACTGGGTAAGGGTGGTCTGCTTAATTCAGACACTCTGTTCATCACCACCCCCTTTTCTGAATCGGCCTTCATCCTGGCCATTTCGTCGTCTGCATGTTTCCCGAATAGAGTCTCACCGGAAAACGGCAGATTGGCCACTCGCTGTTGTGCTTCAGGCTTGAGCGACGTCAGCCTGAGCCAAGCATGGCGTCGCTGATTGATACCGTTACAGAAAAGGGGGTGGTGATGAACAGAGTGTCTGAATTAAGCAGACCACTCTTACCCAGTCCAAAGATCAGGGCTTGATCCATCACCGTTATTTATCTCACTGCCCCATCCCAGCTCAGAACCTGGCTATATGCAAATTAGTCTGTCCCTGGCCCAGTGCATCATGGGAACAGGGCAGACCAAACTACCAAGCCAATTCTTCACCAGAAAGGAGACAAGCTACCGGGGACCGGTTTCTGGCATTTCAGCCTCTTCGGCCCGGCTTGCTTGAATCCTGATGGAGCAGTGAGAAAGGGACTCATGTCTGAGTATACCCTGCCACACCTATAGTGGCCAAAAACGATTGATACCGTGGCAGTATCCATGTGCGGCCAACAGGGAGATATCCGCCGCAGCGTTGATGGCCTGGTTCGAGACCAGCATCCCTTCTTTGACGATTTCCATGAAGTCCTCTTTCCTGTCACGCGGGACAAGGTCCGCGAACTGTTCCATGGAATCCCACAGTGCACGGTCGTACCGCCCCAGTAACGCCGAGTCGCTGGAAGCCTTCATAGTTGTGGAAGAAGTCCCACACGCCTTCCTTCCAGCCGAATCAATCCAGCGGCTCTCCTTATCCGGAGGCACGGTGGAGGACGGGGAGGTAGAATGCAGTTTCCTGGCCGCCGTCACTATCACTGAATCGGGCACTGGATCCATCCGTAGGTAGGCCGGATCCGAGTCAGGCGCCCTGTACTTCTTCAGAAGTCTGGAGGGAGCGGCTTTTACCACCGCAGGCGTAAGAAAAAGCTCTTCCGCAGGCTCAACCAGTCCTGGCACCAACGGCAGTAGAGGGCGAGACAGATGTTTCTTGTGCAAAGTCTCAAATATCACGCACGTCGTAGGTGTAGGAGCAGTCACCGTGATACTCAGCTTTGCAGCCCCCCTCAGGAGAACCTCCTGGAACGTGCCGATGTCATCGATTGGAGACACCCTAGTCTCCGGGGAGTCTGACAAAGTAGGTGAGTAGGAACGGGTCCTAGAGGTCGAACGGTACCTGGACCTATGCCTCCTATGGCGATGTCTGGATCTAGTGGAGGATCTTTGTCTGCTCCTCGATCTTTCTCTCCTCCTGGAGCGAGACCTCGATCTCCTGGGCCTGGGACGTTCTGCCGGTTTCCCCGGGGCGGACGTCTTGGCCGTAGGTGGTTCCTTAGACTTCGGAGTCTTCTTGGGAGGAGTCGGAAGCCTGGGCAACGAGACCGACCTCGGTGGAACCGGGGGAGGCTTACCAGGCACCGGGGCCTGCGGTCCTGTTGGAAGCGGAGGCAGAGGAGGTAATGGAGGAGGGGTTGGAGCCCTCGGAGGCAGACCTCTTGGCAACGGAGGCGGAGGCGTAACAGACTTCATCGGAGTATACACCTCCGAGTACACCGATCCCGGTGAACCGCCATCCTTCCCGGACTGAGGGGAGCCCCCCACAGTCCTAGGCCTGTCCGCACAACCCCTTGACGTCGACGAATGGAGTGCCGACGTCGAGCGCAGGTCCCTCGACGTCGAGCGCCCCTTCGGCGACGACCGTCTTCCATGCTTCGGCGTCGAACGACTTCTATGCCTCGACGTCGATCCCGACCATCTCGACGACGATCCTTTATGCCTCGACGGCGATCTCTTGCTCGACGTCGACCTCGACGGCTTCGACGTCGACCTCGACGGCTTCGACGGCGACCTCTTTGACCGCCTCGTTGGCGACCTCTTTGACCGCCTCGACGGCGACCTCGACCGCCTCGACGTCGACCTCTTCTTCGCCGGAGATCTCTCCCGCCTCGACGGCGACCTCTTCCGCTTCGACGAGGGCCTCGACGACGAGGATCCCCTCGACGACGATGATGTCCTGGTTGTCGACGGCGATCGGCGGTGTCGCCTCGACGGCGAGCGCCGACGCCGGGCCCGTCGACGCCGTTCACTCGACGTCGACGACGACGAAATCGTCACCGGGTTCGACGGCAGCCTGTGTAAGTCCCTTGACGTCGACGGGCGACGTTTTCTCGACCCAGAGCCCTGGGGAGACCGGGAACTGGCCGTGGACCTTCCTCTCGACGCCGTGGTCAGCGCTACCGACCCCGACAGAGACTGTGGACGTTTGCTGGACTTCCTGCCCCTGGGGAGCCCCCCAGAGGCCTCAGCATGGGCAGATGAAGCCCCACCAGACCCACCTTGAGCCTTCAGCCTTCTTTCCTCAAGGCCCTGAAGTCTGATCTTCATTCTGTCCTTCAGGGTCCTGCCAGAGAAGCCTTTACAGATCTCACACTCCTCTGGAACATGGGAAGAGGGCAGGCAGAGGATACACACCTCATGAGGGTCTGACTTAGCCATCTTCCTGGAGCACTCCGGGCATTTGTCAAATAATGAAGGCATATTTGACACAAAAAGAGTGCAAAACCCATGAAGAAAAGCCCCAAAGTACTTAGAAAGTACTCAAATCGAATTTTCAATGAAAAAACACAATAAACCCTTGAAAAGGGAGAGCTCAATGCTCCAGGGTCCTGCTTGCAGGAGCCGGAAAAAAAAACTGAAAGTAACTGGGACCTGCAGTGCATTCTGGGATACTGTGAAGTTCTGGAAAGTTCTCTTAAAGGCACAGTATCCTGTTCTGAGCCACATAATGGCAGCCTATGGGGCTTGTCTGTCCAGGTCCTCCTCTCTATCATTCCAGAGGGTTTTTGCTGTTTAAGCAAGGGAAATCTGTACAGACTTTGCTGTTTTGTGGATTTTTTTGGTGGAATTTCTAATTGAAGTACTGGACAGTGTAGCCTGTTTAGGCTGCATTATCTGTCTCTAAATTCTCTCTTAAGTGTCTGTGCATTTCTGCATTTTTCGACACTCTAAGAGATTATTTTTGATTGCTCCGGGGTCCACGCACATGGGCGGGACTATTCACTAGATTATGACTATACACAGAGATCCCCTACTACAGAAGTTAACATACACAGAATTACTCCCAGTGTCCAGTAGACCAAAATACATCTGGGATCCCCTGAAGGGTAGTTTGTTAAACCACGCAGATGTGCATGGTGGACAAGGCGACACCCTCCTATTCTCCCCTACCCCCACTGCACCACACATGGGCAAGAATGAGTCTCTGCACCAAGAGACCCAAGGGATAGAAATACAGCGAAAAACCCAGACCAAGAGTAGAATTCTGCTTGAAATCCAGGCACATAGTCTGAAGCGAATACGAGACTAGAACTGTCAGGCGCAACAGAAAGGGGGAAAGGAGCGAAACACAATCCATTACCTGATCATCTGAGTTATAGTGCTAGACACTGTAATGTACTTGTTCCATGCTGGTGTAATACAAGTGTTCCTTTTCAAAGACTACTGTATTATCGATGATGTGCTAACCATGCTGCATGTCCGTATTGGTTTCAAAATGACAATAAAAAAATAAAAATAAACTGTTGCCGCTAAATCTCCACGCATGAAGATACAGATTCGGGTGCAGGGCCATGCCCTGTTGCTGTGACAGCAGGCCCTCCCGAAGGGCCAGCTTGATCAGGTGACAGATAATCATGCTCTGAAGTTTGTGATAGCAGACTCTCCTTGGCCGGTCCAGAGCTATTAGGATGAATTAGGCCCGTTGGGTACTGATCTTCTTGAGAACTTGGGGAAGGAATGGTATCACCAGAAAGCAGTCTGGGGTTCCAGTCTAAGCGGAAAGCGTCTCTAAGTAATAGCCGCTTTAGTAACTCCAGCATGCAAAATGGCTGACATTGTGCATTCCCGGTGGTGGTGAACAGATCAAGCCAAGGTTCTCCCCTTTCTTGGAAAAGACCTTGCACCTCCTCCGGATGCAGACTCCATTTGTGATCCGCAAGGCATCAATAACTGAGATTTTCTGCCCTGGCATTGTGAGATCCCGCCAGGTGCTGCATGGCCAGGAGCCAAGCCAAGTCTGAATGTGCAGAGTCTCCTGGCCCAGGGTCCACAACCAGTCTCTGCCCTGCTTTTTGCAGTACCACATGGCGGTAGTGTTGTCTGCTAACACCTGCACCAGTCTTCCCTTCGATGCATGGTAGGAAGGCTCTTAACAACAAGCCAATTGTCTGCAGTGCCAGAAGATTCATCGGGAATGTCAGCTCCGCTAGAGATCAGAGTACTCTGATCTCCACCTCCCCTAAATGGTTGCCCTGTCCCAATGCTTCGGTCTCCACTGTAAATTCTAGGTGGGGAAATGAGAAGTATCTTCCATTGACTCAACTGTGGTTCAACAACCACTGCAGATCTTTTCTCCTCTGAAATCTGGACCAGGTTGGAGAGATTACCCTGATGCTGCACATGCTGAGACTTCAGATACCACTGCAGAGCCCGCATATGAGACCTGGTGTGTTTCAACAGCAGGATGCAGGAGGCCATCAATCCCAGGAGCCTCAGACTGTCAGTCTCACTTAAATCCAGGAACGAGGCTGTAACATTAGGATTAAAGACCAAATGTCCTGGACTCACAGCTCCGGAGGATAGTCCCAGAACTGTACCATGTCCAGAATGGATCCAATGATTGGAAATGGAGTCATGTGTGACTTTGAAATGTTGATAGTAAGTCCCAGTGAAAGAAGGAGATTTGATGTAGCCTGGGGCAAGAACACCTTCAAATGCCAGTCATAGAGGTAGAGGAAGACAGGAACTCCTGACATCTACAGATGAGCCTCAACCATTGTCATCACTTTTGTGAACACCTGAGGGGCGCTGGTGAGGCAAAAAGGGTGCACAGCAAACTGAAAGTGATCCTGTCCCACAGTAGACCGCAGGTAACACCTGTGGGCCACAGTACAAGAACTTGAAAATACACCTCCTGGAGGTCTAACGCAACCATCCAGTCTCTGGGGCACAAGGCAGACCGGATCTGAGCCAAGATGAGCAGCTTTTTATTTTTTTATTTTATTTTTTTAAACCTTTATTAGCATCAAAAGGATATACAATTCTAGGCCTACAACCAAATCGGCCGGCATCAATATGTAAAGCGGTCAAAGGTTCCGAGGCAAACAGTACAGATTCAATCAGCAAAAACAGGGGCAAAACAATCGTAAAAAGGGGGGGGAAGACACCTAGGAACCAGACGGCCAAAAAACAGGAGCAAAAAAGGTTAATTTTATAATATGGGGATAAGGAGTACGATAGGCTCACTTTCAATATAGAGGCATCCGAAGTCCCAAAACCATCCTCAGCGACAATAAGGGGGCATGGGGCCGCAATACAGGAGAGGCAACTCAATACACACCGGGAGACAGGGATATTTTAGACATAATCGACACGTGTTCATTATCATCTTTACATGCCCACCACCCAAACCACAACCAAGCCAGGACAGAGGGATCGGACAAACATTACATCAAAACTAACCCATCATAGTGACCTCTAGGAAAGGGGGGGGGGGGCAGGAAAAGGGGAGAGAGGGGGGAAAAGAGGGGGAGGGGAGGAGGACAAAGCGGAAAAATGATAAAAGGAAATGAAATACAAAGACGAAAGAAAGAAGACCACGCCGAAACGAGCGTCCCGTGGCGAGAGTACAGGAGAAAACAGGAGCCTCCGTAACAAGGAGGGTACAGCAATCGAGACGAAAAGTAACCAACCCAGAAGAGGAGGATCGAAGACGCCACATACCCCACCCCGAACATACCACGAGATGCAAGGACAGACGCGGCATTACTATAAAGAGATACAAAAGGGCCATAGAACCATAAAACAAACAACAAATAGACCCCAACCCACCCATCCCACCCTGCACCCCTGTAGAAGGCTATGGCCTACCCTTCAGACAGCGTGCCTGTCGCCCTAAACCAGACCCCGAAATATAGCAAGAAAGAAAGAGAGAAGAACGAGACAAAAAGAAACATAAACATAAATAAGAAAACAGGAGGGAGGAGCATGAGAACAGAAATCAATACGGTCGGCCGCAGCCCTCCGCCCAACCAAACAATCGCAGCAAAAAAACAGACCAGGACGACACCATTTCAAGCGCCATAAAACGTACAGAGGAGAGGACCTTCCACCGCGCCAAGGGTACAAACAATCGCGCCACGAAGTCGTACAGGAAGAATCCCCAGGAGTCGCGCATATCACCCCCATCCCTTCCGAACCACAAATTCCACCCACCACATGACAATGTAACGTGAACTACTCAATACAAGACCAGCACACAGTCGAAAAAAATTTGAACTGCCACGTAGACAAGGGGGGTCAATCGGTCCGCAAGTGAGCAAAAGTCCGAGTAGAGAGTTTATAAGCATCAGCAATCGCAGCACGGGTGATGAAGAGCAGGAGATTAGTTTTGCCGTTTGGGAAAACGAGGGGTTCTCTGCAACAGACAAATGCGTAGCCATCGGTGCAGGCGCAGGCGGCAGTCCACCAATATTTCCGGGCATCCCAGCCGAATAGGGCCGCGGCACAATGTCCAAGTCCCTGGGGCCAGAACCTCGAAAAGCAGGGAGCTCCAAAGTCACCGGCACACCAAATGATCGTCGATCAGCAGCGGCAACACTTGCAGCAGTCGAGGGGGGCGAGGCAATGGAGTCTCTGAAACAAGAGGGAGGCAAGAAGAAACGGCTGCTCAAAATGGCGGCAGATCGTGGCGGGCTCACGGGGACATCGGGGGCCAGAAATGCGCGCAGGGATCGCAGAGCTTCCAGGATATCTCTGAGTGTAAGCTCCCGCTCACCAGACCAGACCCCCGGGCAATCAGGCAACCCAAGCCCGCCGCCACGAGGCAATACAAGTTCCAGATGGTCGGCCGCCATTTCGCGAAGTCAGCCCAGTCGCCACCCTCCGCGACTCTCAAAAACAGTTCCAAAATGTAGGACTTTACAGAGCTCCGGGGGGCTCCCAGCAATGGCCGCCTTGGTGCAGAAAGGATGTTCGCCCAATGCGGGTCTCTGCCTACACCAGCACCGGCGCCCCAAACAAGCAGAGTCCGGGCACAGAGGTCCAGGGCCGCCGGGCACAGCAGCGGCGGGGGGGACCCCTTCACAGAATCAGTCCCCGGTGCATCTCACCCCCATCAGCCTCGCGGCCACCGAGGCAGGCCCGGATCAGGATCGCCGGGATGTTCGCACAACGGCTCTCAGCCTTGGTGCACTCCCTCGACCAGGGCCGACAGTCGTCGGATCCCAAAGGCTAGGTCCCGGTCTAGGTTCCACGGGGGCCCCGGTCTTGTGGAGGGCACAACTTCGGAACCGCTGCACGTCGAAACCTCCGGGCCAAACGGTAAGTACAAGTGAGGTGTTCCGTCTCCAATTCTACGATAATGTGTCGTCTCCGGACAGGATAAGATACAGGATATACGATCAGGCCGGAGGGCTGCGGGAGCCGAGCTAAAAGGCGACCATTACGCTTGCGAGCTTCAAGATGAGCAGCTTTAATTTCTCTTTATTCAGAAAGGCATTGAAAGGGCGAATGTCTAGGACAGGACAGAGGCCTCCATTCTTGTTTGGCACCAGAAAGTAGCAGGATAACAACCACATATTACTTCTGACGTTTGCACCCTCTCTATGGCACCTTTAGCCAGCAGAATCTACACTTCAGTCGAAGCATGGAGAGATCATCATCAGTCAGCCATTCTAGAGATGGTGGGAGGGACAGTGGGGTTTCCAGAAAGGGAAGGGATAACCCCGCTGCACGATTTGGAGCACTCACTTGTCAGGCTATATTGTTTGCTATTGTGGCAGGTGGTGTCTGATCTTGCTTCCAACGTGATGGCGATCCTGTGCTGAAGACCCTTTTGCAGCCAGAGGGGTGTGGGATTCGACAGTATACTGGATGGGATCCACACCAATGGCCACTAAAGGGCTGGAAGCTTGTAGGTTTGGGGGTGTGGATGGTATGTTGGATGCCCTTGGGAACCTCTGCCATGGTCACAGAAAGGGCAAAAGAACTGGTGCTGCTGCTGGGAAACCAAGGAAAGTCTGCGGGATCTGGTGGTGACTCGACTCTCTTAAAATGTTCGAGTACTGTGTCAGCTTTGTCACCTAGAGGAACTGAACCAGGCATGATGGCGTAGTGCCACCGTAGCAGCCTTGGCCCAGCCCAGTGAGTCAGTGGTATCCACACAACACCAAATGGTGAACTTTGCTGCATCCCGGCTGTCAAACAATGCTTGGTATCAAAAGGCTTGGCCCACTTGGGCCGCAGCTGCGCAACAGAGTCCCACAAGCAATGGATGTAGCGGCCCAAGAGGCATGCGGTGTTCACCGACCACAAAACCAGGCTGTTGGAGTAGAGGATACTCTTCCCAAAGTTATCCAGCCTCTTGGATTCCCTATTTGGTGGGGTGGCATGGAATGTGGGTGGGTTGACCTTGGCTGTCGATGCCTGCATTATCAGGCTCTCAGGAGAGGGGTGCTGGGACTGAGTTGGGTCTGTGGGGAAATGTGGCAAGCACTCATTTTGTGCACAGAAAACCCCATACAAGGTTTGGCCCAGGCCCCCAGCAGAACGTCTGTGAGCTCTGTTGAAATACCTTTGTCAAGAGATTGGTCTTGATCTTGACGGAGGGTAGCTGTAGGTCAGGGATCTCCATCACACTGCACATCACCACCACAAAGGATACGCAGGATCTGAAGGAGTGCCAGGGGTGCCATTGGACGAAAGATGAAATGCATGGCGTCGTAAAACTCCTTCAGCTGGGCATGAGTTGCTCCAACTCCGAGGGAACTCAAGGCAGCATGAGGCGGATCCGCCCACTGGCTCTACAGGTGGAGTGCTGGATTGGGGCCTCGTGGTATGACGCCTGCTTTGAGAAGTTGAAGAATGATTTGTCAAGTACTTTTTTTTGGACTTACCCGACTTCAACTTGAATCCCCTGATTCAAGACTGTCGTTCGCTGGATAGGTCCCAAGAACGGGCCAGAGATCTCCCTAGGGATCAGGATTGGAATGAAGGATGCCACGAAGCCGCCTTTTGCCACGCCGCCAGGAGCTTCCTCGTCTGCTTGTGAATAGCCTTCGGATGCACAGACTTAAAGTCTGCATAAGCCTTGAGGTCGTGGCCGGACCCCAGGCACTAGAGGCAAACCAAGTGGGGTGCAGAGACAGACATCTGTTTGTGACACTCCTCACGTGGATAAACCCGTGAGTTTATTGGAAGACCTATCCCTAGCACACTGGAGGCAAAACCTCAAAAAGAGTCGAAAAAAGGAGTTAAAAAAATGACTTAGATACCTCTTTCTAGATCCGTGTTGTTGGCACGGAAAGAAAGGAACTGATGATAGCACACTGAGATAGCACACTGGGATGATGACTATATAGGCTCCGCGCAAGTCACTTCTTACCTGGCCAATGTAGAGCCAATCGACACCACCTACTGGAGTGCACAGGTACTGCTTTGACCGGATCAAGTCTGATGCCTGCATAATATTCTAAGGTGAGGAATCTGCAGTTCATAGTCTCTATCAGAAGCTGCAATATCAACAACCCCAACTGTCTCAACTACTTCTGTCGTGTATTATGAGCAACCCCCTGAGCCAACATACATTAAAGAAAACTTTATGAAAATGATTCTGGCTTTGAGTTATATGGCACACCAAGATGCTCCACAGCTCCTCAACATCACCAATGGCTTGCTGTTTGCCAGTGGTTTCAAAACAAGTATCTCATTCCACGTGGTCCTACGTCTGGACTGCTGCTACTGGATTGTTTTTCCTCTTAATGTGGATCATCATGTGGTGAACAAGTAACTTACCTTCCGTAACGCATATCTGGTAGAGACTATGTAGCTGCAGATTCCTTACCTTTGAATTTCCCAGGCATCAGGCTGGATCCAGAGACTTCTGCTGAGCAATACCCCTTGCGTGCGCCGTCTGGTGGCTCATTTCGGCTTAGCGTGACGTCTGCAGCATCGGTTATGGTGTCACAGTCAATTATATTGGCAGCACACAGACGTCCGTACTTTTCGTTTTTTACCACGAGAAGCGCAGAGCGATGAAGCAAGTGTTGCAGTTGTGTGCAAAACTAGGTCCCTGAAAGGGGAGTGACCCTTTCCCTACAATATTAGTCCACAAAACGGAGAAGCATGGGTGTGGCTGTAAGGAATCTGCAGCTAGTCTCTACAGGATAATGCGTTACCGAAGGTTAGCAACTTGTTCACCTGATAGACTTCTAGCTGCAGGTTCCATACCTTGGAATTAGATACCCAAGCCATATCATCCCAGCGGTTGGCTGCGGACCAATATCTTAAACTAGAAAGTCCTGCAGGACCGAGCGGGCAAAATGCCAGTTTCTGCGGATCTGACCGTCCAGTCAATAGTGCCTTGTGAACTTGTGCTACAATGCCCACATTGCTGCCTGACAGATGTCTTGTACTGGGACACCCTGAGACAAGGCTGTAGTCGCAGCCTTTCCCCTGGTGGAATGGGCCCTTAATCCCTCAGGGGACAGCTTCTTTGCCAGGGCATAGCAGATCTTAATGCCTTTCCCTTCTTTGCTCCCACGTACCCCACAAAGAGTTGGTTGTCCACCCGGAACTCTTTTGTGCGGTCAAGGTAGAACAACGCTCTTTTTGGATCCTGTCGGTGGATACGTTCCTCTTCCCTGGAGGGATATGGAGGAGCAAAGAAGGAGGGCAATGGTACTCTGTGTTCCAGGTTCACTTCCCAGGCAACCCTAGATTAAGTTATTTGCTCAGTCTCGGATCGTACTGCATCTACAGGTACAGGTTAGATAGGGGCAGGGTCTCCTCTCTTGTCCAGTGCCACCCCGAGACATTAGGTGGTGGGGCTCAAAGCCCACTCATATTCTCCAGATGCATGACCGAGGCACGTGTGGAGCACAATCAGGAAGCATCCTCAACAACACACAGATCTATAATTAGGCTTTAGAGAGGATGTCTGACCTATGGTTCTTCATTCCAATCGTGATTTTGCTCTATCCTGTGCGGTTTTAGTGTCACCTTTTGAGGATTTTGGACTCTAGTCATGGATCTTCTAACTCAAAACTAGCACAGGAAAGGTCTGTGTGTGGGGTAAAAGCACCTTCTGTGATTTTTTGGTACCACTTCTACTTACAAAGTAGTTTTGTCCCACATTATGGGTCTTTCATTTTAAAGACTGTTTAAGTAATGAGGACGTACCACTTTATCACCGAGTATACTGTGAGTGCTTGGGTACCTGTAACCTGATGCAAGAATCCACAATCTTTGTAAGTCCTCGAGCTGTAGCTCACTTCTGTATATGTGAAGCACCTAAAGTTGTAAGGTTCGTCTTAAGGTTAACAGTAGTCAGAGATAGTTGTCTCCATATTCCAGGATATCCTCTACCATGTTCTTTTAGATTGTCGTTCTCTGCCTGGAATTTACTTTGTGGCCACATACCCCACCTAGCTTCTAATAGCCACTTCAAGAAAGGACGTTTTGTGCTGTGACACATTAAAAACCTGTTCTAGCAGGTCATGGTGTGACCTGGAAGAGAACAAAACATGGAAAAAGATTTTGCCTGGTAAAAGAACACACCATCTCAAGAAAAGGATGAACTACCGCCATCATCCTTAAATCGCATGGTGGAAGGAAAGGATCACCTAGATAGCAGACAGACTAAGCAACAGTTTGCGTTAATAATGATTGACAGGGACATATGAACATCCATATTAAAACAGCTTTATACGATTATTCGCTCTCCCACTGGTTTGGGGAAAGCTTTGCATTTCATTGAACATTTGATGAAATTGCAAAATATCTCTAAGACTAGATATAAACTGGCACGTAGAGCTTATCCAGTGTTCACATTCACTCAACAATGTACACCAGTGAAGAGCAGGCAAGGACCAGAAACAGGGTCATGGTAATCTTCCTTTTTGTGTATGGACCACCCACCAGGGCACAGGTGGGAGTGAGGAAAGGACCCATGAGGAGGACTGCCTCAGAAGAAGCTGGTAGTAGCTGGAGGCGAAGTCTCGGCATTTGCTGTTTTCTGCGGTGGCAAACAGATCTACGTCTGGAGTTCCCCACCTTGCGAAGACTTCTCCTAGTACTTCGTCGTTTATGACCCATTCGTGGTTTTCCTGAATCAGTCTGCTCAGTGCGTCTGCCTGAACATTCTGCACACCTGGCAGATGGGTGGCCGTTATCATCAGTCCTCGGGCCAGAAGCCAGTGCCAGATCGCCTGCGCCTCCTGCGACAGGGTGCGTGATCTCGAGCCCCCCTGCTTGTTGAGGTAATACATCGTGGTCGTATTGTCCGTCTGTACAAACAAAGAGTTGGTCTGGAAGGACGGGTGAAAGCCCTTCAGTGCCAAGTGAACAGCTCTGAGTTCCAGGAAATTGATGTGGTACGTGGACTCCGTCGGGGACCACGTCCCTTGAATCTGTAAGTCTCCGGAGTGCGCTCCCCAGCCCTGGAGAGACGCATCCGCCACGATAGTCTGAGTGGGAATGTCCTTGTGGAAGGGAACCCCTCTGAGGAGATTCTCCGCTGAACACCACCACTTCAGAGACTGAAGAGCATGCAGAGACAGTCGAATCCTGTCATCCCAGGATCCTCTCCTCTGGTCCCACTGATCCTCCAAGCACTCCTGCAGCGGTCTCATGTGCAGCCGCGCATGTGGCGTCAGGAAGATACAAGAGGCCATCGATCCTAGTAGAGAAGACACCGTCCTCACTGTTGTAGAAGGAGTGGTCAGAAGAGCCCGAGCCTTCCGACGAAGCGATAATCGTCGCTCCTCCGAAGGAGACACGCTTGCTGACCTCGTATCGATGGTGGCCCCCAAGTACTGAATGCACTAGATCGGAGTCGGGACAGACTTGGACATGTTGATTTGCAACCCCAGCTTGTTCAAGAGAACGCACGTCTTCTGGAAGTGCGCTTGAGCTTCCGAGAAGGGAGGCCTTTGTGAGAAGTTGGCCTGATATATAATGTTCACTATTCTAGTGAGCACTTTGTATCAGTTCAAACAACCCTTATTGATGATTGGTTGTAAGTCAACCTTATAGACCAGCTATCCTAGTAGCATGGATACGAGCAGTCTAAGGCTAAGACTCTAGAGGGCGTGTTAAGCCAGCTGTTTTACCATCACATTACCCCTTGAACACCAAGTGAAAGGACACCACAAAAGTTGTTATGAAAATAAACAGTTATTTATTTATAACAGGACTACCCTGAACTCTTTATGAGTCAGGGAGCTAAGCACATAACAAAACTCTTAAGAAAATACTTTAAGTCGCACAATTTACACAAATGCCCGAGGGGCACGAAAAACCATATACACAAGAAGTGGAATGCGAAGTTGCTAGCAGGTAAGTAATTCTTTTCTAGACTGTAGAAACGCTAGGCCTACAATGCTGAACCCTTGGATTAGAAGCAGGAGGCCTAGGGACGCCGTGTGCAGAGTGGAAACTCTCACGCGTAATGCGGGAACAAGTCTATGGATACTAGCAATCACAAAGTTACTGTTCTCGGGCGAACCCGACTAGGTGGGTCGAAAACAAGAGTGGATCCGAACACTTAGGGTGTTGGACTATGCTGGAGCACCGGAGTACTCAGTTTACCTAGCCCAGGGGCTGCGGCTGCATAGGGTTCAAGTTGCGTCGGAAACCCTCGTTGAAGAACCAGGAGCCTGAAGAAAGAAGTTGCTGGCAGGCGGCCAGTGAAGAAGTTCGTGGTGATCCAAGCCTGGATCAGGGAAGAAGAAGACCTGTAAGCAGAGGGGACCAAGTTCTGAATCACTAGCCAGTGATTTAGGTGGGCACCAGGATGGCACCGGACGAAGTCACCTCGACCAGGTGAGTGGGCGCTGCTGGGCTCTGCAGTCTCTCGGACCAGGAGGCGTTGTCGGCGACCAGGATGGCGGTGCGAGCTGTCCCACGAAGGTATCTGCTGTCGACGTTGCTGGACCCAGGATTGGGGCAACAAGTCTTGGCAAATGCAAGCCCACGCGGTGGACTTAAAAAT
Source organism: Lissotriton helveticus (assembly GCF_964261635.1). Classification (NCBI taxonomy): domain Eukaryota; kingdom Metazoa; phylum Chordata; class Amphibia; order Caudata; family Salamandridae; genus Lissotriton; species Lissotriton helveticus. The sequence continues at coordinate 1,919,047,334 of NC_136063.1, forward strand.
GGAGTCTGGAGTGGACCAGGAGGGTCCAGAGTGCTCCTCTTTTGGAGGGGAGCAAGGGCTAGTATGGAGCAACCAGACCAGCGGTGGTTGTCGTCGTGAAGCGTCGTAAGAGGGCCACTAGCCAACGGGCAAGTGACCTGGACAACGCGGTGAGCAGCAAAGAGCAGAAGGGCCCCACGCAGATCTTGTGGATGCAAGGGGGCTGAACTTCGGTGCTGAAGCTGCTCAGGGTCGGGGCTTCTCTTACCCCAAAGCACTCAGTCGAGGGTCACTCGGTGGTCGTGCTGGACAAGCGTCGTGCAGTCTTCAAAGATGGCCGGTCCCTCGAGGTCTCGTCACACCCACGGATCACAGCTGAGCTGATGATGCAGGTTGAGGTCAGAGGTGCCAGGGAAGCCGGTTCTCGTCGTGCTGGGCAGTCTTGATCCGGAGGAGAGACTTACAGCAGACCGCGATGCTTGGTTGGTGCCTGCTGCTGCAGGATGACTACTCCTTAGTCACAAGGGAGAAATCTTAGGAAGAGTCTTGAGTTCCTCTCGTAGAAAGTCGGTTCAGGATTCAAAGATTGATCTAATTTGGAAGGGGGCCTGCTCCTACCTTTATCCTGCAAAAGGGGGCTGGCACGCGACTAAGTCCTGCCCTATGGGTGGGACTAGGAGGGGGGTGGTTACACCCCTCTCCTTTGGCGGGCTTTCCCCAGATCAGGGGCTGGAGTGCCCCTGGAACTGGTTCAAGCCGGCCTATGCACAGTGAGCACCGGGGTGCCTTGCAGTCACCTTCCTCTAAAGCCCTGCCTACCTAGGATACACAAAATCCTGTCTGGGACGGTGCTGGCACCGCCCCTGGCAGGAAACCCATTGTCCTTGCCTCCTGTGCTAGGAGGACTCCCAGCAGCAGGAGGGCAGACTTGTGTCTCGGTGGCAGCATCCATCTTGTGGAGCTGAGGCTATGTCTGACTTTAACCGGGGTTACAGGTTACATACATGTCGTGTCCCTCTAGAAGGGTGGAATGCTAACCCCGTCGCCAGAATTGGCGAGGGGTTAGTATTCCAATTCGTATGACACCTTACTCGACATGTTTTGATAAAGTGATACCAGAGTTGGCATATAACCGCGAGGATTATAATGCACTTAAGAGTATATGGTATGCGTTATCATGGAACAGCTATTAGGACTTGGTTCCGCAAGCTGCAAACGGGCTCAGCTCATGCCAGAGCACCATCTCACATGATTCCAAGCACTCTGCCTTCAGGATTGTTAAGGCATGCCATAGGAGTGACTGATAGGAATACATGTGTCCATTTTAGGGTTAGATATAGGTATACTATATCTAAAGCAAAGGGTGATTACACCACCTTGCCCCAGCTGTCGTGCAGCCAGTTGTGTCAGATTTGGATGGCCAGCCAGGGGTGGGATAATACATGCTGCAGCCCCTGGTAGGCCCTGGGTACACCTATGCCCTGGGTACCTAAGGTACACTGTACAGGGACTGATAAGGTGACTCAGTATCCAATTAGATATGTACCTAAGGTACATGGAATCCATTTTACAGAGAGAGCAGTAGGCCTGGGGCCCTGAATAGCAGGGTCCCAGGTCAACTAAGTCAGAAAACCAGCAAAACACCAGGCAAAAAGTTGGGGGCAACCATAGTCAGGGATCTACCTTCCTACATAACCCCCCCCCCCCCCAAACGAAAGGAGATATGGCTATCCTTGACAGGTAAGCCTATATTGCCTAAGTGGCCATATGAGGAAGTACCAGCACTGGCATGGTTACCCCCTATGTCATGGTCCACTAAGCAATCCCTCACCCTAAGGGTATCGGAGGGTCTCCACCATAGAGAATCTCTACCTGTGGTGTGTTTTGGCAAAGTAAAAGGCTGGTGCTGAAATGGAGTACTGAAGTGAGGCTCCACTAATTTTGGGCTCAGCTTCCTCCAATCATTTTCCACCATAGAGGCCTTTCTTTCCAAGACTGAGTTGTTTTGAGCTCTCAGGGTCAACCTCTGGCTACCTACAGCTGGAGGTTGGGTCCCTCTGTTTGGCTTACTGGAGGGACAGGTCAGGTTTGGGGCCCTTAGGTCCCAGGTTTGGCTGTGCCCAACAGTGTCCATCTGTGGGAGGTCCCTAACTAAATTTAAGGGGGATCCCTCAGGAGTTGGATTTATTTTCACTTGGCTAGGACTACTAGCTTCAGTGCCCTTAATCTGCTGATAGGGGGTTTCTTTTGGACAGGGGGCCCTTTGGGGTCCAACACTGGCCTCCCTGACCTCTACAGCCCTGGGCTGACTGAGGCAGGGTAGAGAGGGGCAGGTTACCTGCTCCAGACTGGGTCCCACCTTGGAAGGGTCCACTGACATCAGGGGCTCTGCCAGGCTAGGCCTGACTACCTCTGGGGCAGTTCCTTCACAAGGGGTCAGATCAGTTCCCTGAGGAGGCTGATCCTTTCCTAGAGTCTGGTGGGAGGGAGATTTCTCTTCCTCCTCAATGCTCTCTGTCTGAGTGGAGTGATCCATAGTTTCAGGCTTCACAACACTATTATCTGTCTGAGTTTGAGCTGTGGCCATCACAACTCTCCCAACCTTTTCAGGAGGGGACTCAGTTTGGGTATGGGCTGTGACCATCACAGCCCTGCTAACCTTTTCTGGGAAGGAAGCTGTCTGAGATTGGGCTGTGACTGGCACAGCCCTCCTGACCTGTTCAGGGAGGACATCTTGGACTGGGGCTGTGGCTATCACTGCCCCACTAACCTTACCATGGAGGTTCACCATTTTAAAATGGGTTTCTTGCTCTACCTCAGCCCAGGCTGAGAGCTCTAAATCATTCCCCAGTAGGCAATCTACAGGCAAGTTTGGTGACACTGCCACTCTCTTGTGGCCAGTGACACCTCCCCAGCTGAGATTTACCACTGCCATGGGATGATTTCTCTGTACTCCATCAATATTGGTCACCTGGTATGTGGCACCAGGTAAAAGTTGCCTTGAGGGGACTAGACTCTCAGTCACCATGGTGATGCTAGCCCCTGTGTCTCTATAGGCCTCAACTTTTATACCATTGATGAGGGGCTCCTGTCTGTACTTGCTCAAAGTGTTGGGACAAGTAGTGAAGTTGGCAAACCCCATGCCATTTTCACAGACAAGAGCATCTAAGTCAGGGGACCTGGTTAGGCCAGAGTCCCCAGGAACTCCCAAAGTAAATGCACCCAAATTCTTGGGGGCACTCCCACCACCTGGGGGATTATTACTAGTAGTAACAAGAGGTTTGGGAATGTTACTTGGGGGTATGTTCTCCTTATTGTTGTTCTTTGGGCAACTGCTGTCAGTTTTCAAATGACCCACCTGTTTACAGGGATAACAATAAGGTTTCTTCTGGGCATTGGAAGGATTCTGGGACCCACCCCCCTCAGAGGATTTTTGGGGCCCTGATGTGGTTTGATCTTCAGATTTATTCCCACCCTTCTCTTGAGGCTTGGTTGATTCCTTTTTCTGGTCACCACCTTTGTTCTTAGGCCTAATCCTGGTTCTGACCCATTTGTCTGCCCTCTTACCCAATTCTTGTGGAGAGGTCAGATCAGAGTCTACCAGGTGCTGGTGTAATAACTGGTTCTGACAATTATTTAAGACTTGCTCTCTCATAATAAGATTATACATTCCTGTGAAGTCAGTAACCTTGCTACCCAGTAGCCAGCCTTCCAAAGCCTTAGTGGCACAATCAACAAAGTCAGCCCAATCCTGAGACTGAGTTTTCTGGGTATCCCTGAACAGCAACCTGTACTGCTCAGTGGTTAAGCCAAACCCATCAACCAGTGTATTTTTCAGGACTTGGTAATTATTAGCATCCTCAACTCTAGTAGTGAGGAGCTTATCTCTACCTTTGCCATCAAAGGAGAGCCACAGTATAGCTGCCCACTGACTTTGGGGGATGCACTGTACAGTGCAGGCCCTCTCCAAAGCAGCCATCCATTTCTGGATGTCATCCCCTTGTTTAAAGGGGGGCACTATCTTAGTCAGGTGTTTAGTATCTAAACTCCTTTCCTTATCTCTTGGGAGATTGCTGCCACCAGTGGGAACTGTCCCACTCATCTGCTGTTCTCTAGCAAAGGCAAGCTTTTCTTTGGCCAGGGCAAGTTCTTCCCTTTCAATCCTCAGATTAGCCTGCTTCATCCTTGCTTCATGCTCTCTTCTCTGAGGGGAAGTCAATCTCCTCTGGGGAGAAATCCTTCTCCTCTGAGAAGAGGCATTAGAGTGCAGAGATACACTGGAGTCCCTAGAAGGAGATCTACCTCTTCTAACTCCAAGGTTAGGCCTCATTAGGGTCAGGTCTGGGGGTCCCCCAGATCCTTGCCCAAGTAGGTCTAAGTTGGCCCTAGTGAGTCTGCTGACTAACTCAGGACCCTTGTTTGCCTCGCCCTCAGAGAGTTCCTCTAGATCCTCCTCCTCAACTCTGTCTTCAGTGTCAAGGAGGTCTGGATCTCCAATGGTACCCTCTAGGGCTGGCATATTCCCATCTAACTGAGAAATCTTTCTCGCATCATATGTCTCTAAGAGACCTATCAGAAAGGGAATGATGGGGTTAGACCCCTGTTTCAGTTTCCTGGAGGTACACACTTGTCTCATCTCCTGGAAACTGAGAGCTGCATATCTTGATTTGACCTGTGGAGGGTCACTAGCCACAAGGGGAGTCTCAGTAGACTCTCCATGGGTAGACATGCTTTTCTAGTGAGGTGTAAGTGGTGCACTTACCTACACTATATGTTTACCTACTGATCCCTTGCTAGAGTTGTAGTTTAGGGTGTGCTAGGCCCTAGGAGCTACAACAGCTGGTTCAGTAGAACTCAGAGTATTCTAAGCTAAGTTATATGTACCTTAGTACTTATGTGATCTTTCAAATGATATTCTTAGGATATGTGTGGTAAAACAACAGCAAGCTCAAATCCCAACCGCTGCTCACCAATGTGAGAAGTTGGCCTGATATATAATTAGGCTGTCCGGATTTCGGTTTAAACCGATTGCAACCGACAGTACACTACCGGCTGAAAATGAGCTGAGCCGGTTTAAACCGACTATCACTGATTCTGTGGGTGTGCAATCTAGACTCCTGAGCAGCTGAGGACCCGAGTGCCCCCCGCCCTCCCTCAAACTCAATGGCCCTGCTGGGAGAGACTGGATTGGACCAGCCCGATTTCCCCGTGTGCACCCTCCCATCTCCTATCTCCTTGACAAGAAAGATACACACAGGCCAGCCTTGCCTGCAGCGTAGATCCTCGCAATCTGAGCCTGGTGTAATCACGCTACCTTTGTGTCATCAGGCTCCGTAAATCAACAGCGTTTCTTCTCCAGTGCAGTAAAATGATACGTGTGACGTATCTGGATTTGGCACAACCTCTTGGTCCACGCCCACTATAATGATATCTCCGTCCTCTGACTCCGACCGACGGAATGACTGGTGCTGGGACTCCTCGGAGCTCGGCCCCATCAGCCAATCAGAAGTTACAGCAGCCCTACCCTGGCCCTCCCTTCCAAGCAGTTTAAAGGCCAGTGTGAGTCATCCATTCCGCAAGAAAGCTCAGTGGGTTAGTCAATCAGGGGCTAAAATCTGCCTGAAGTTTGGTGGGGCTGACTCGTCTGTCCATCTTTTGGAGGTTGGTAAAAGCAGTACCATTGCTTTTGTTATGAGTGATGCACATTAGTTAGTACAATATAAACACACAACACTGTAGAAGCAAATACTGGATGTACCAAAATATTTTGTAGGTTCTGCAGTCTCACTACAGGCAATTAGCAGCAGCGCGAATTGTAGAGCAGCTCAGTGAGCTAGTGCACCGGCCGCGTTGATGTGAGCTCGAGCCCATATGACTTAAATCTCTACTGGGATCAAGTAGATGAGTCAGACGCATTACATGTTTGTTAGGCCTATACTAGAGTTTGATGGGTAAAAAATTCAACAGTATAATAATTTTGTTCCCTTGAACTGCATACAAGCGTGCAACGCCCATTGTGCTGAAAGGGATTCAGCTCCCCCCCCCCCCACGTCGTGTCAGCCCGGGGTGGGACAGCTTCCCTGGACACACACACAGCCGCACCCGAGCGAGCACTTCACAGGTGTTTAAAAGACCATCTACGTATTCAGGAGGCTTTGTTATGTTTTCACGCCTAATTAGAGCCCCAGCATCTCCACTCTGCCGATTGCTTTAAGAATTAGCACCCATCCCCCGAAATTTTGTGTTAAAAAGACCCCCCCCCCCAACACCGAAATTTGGCTCTAGTTGCCTCTGGCTGTATATAATGATTGCTTGTCGTGTGTTTCTGTACCGTAATTCTTTTTTTGGGCAGTTTTATATGCGCAAACTCGACTTTAGAGGCTTTAGAGTGCTTTCCATGAGTACCAGTTTCATTACAGACAGGACAGATTAATTTTGTGTAAGCACAGTGAAATTAACTTTTTTGCCCAGAATCACATGATGTTGAGCTGCTGCCGAGACTCAAACCCGGTTCCCCAGCACAGTTTCAAAGTCAGCAGCTCTGGCAGTTACAGTTTCTTAGACGCACACGATGTTGATGTAAACACAAGAGGACTTCCTTACAGAGAGGAACAGGGAGACGTTTTGACATGTCTGTGCAACTGGAGTCCCGGTGAGTGTTCTCCATACACAGACTGGCTCCTGAATATCTTTGCCTTTGTCCCACAGGGTTTTCAAGTCACCCTCCCGACACACTTAATATGATGCCTACTCCTTCTTACCTTTATGTCTCTAAGACTAAGGGTGTTGCTCAGAAATCTGTCATAAAAGAAGGTCTCGCAAAGGTATGTTAGCAGGGATGACTTGGTCTCTCATGCTTCTGATAAACTTTGTTTTCTTGAGTTCACTCTCGACGAACGGCTTAATTTGAAGAGGTGTTGGACTTTTATATAATTCACAAAAACAACTGTTACCCGGAAATCTTGTAATTGAAAATCCTCATGCATAAATGGCGCAGGAGTTCCTATGCACGAGTGAGATTTTTTGTGTTCTGGGAAAAAAAAATTATCTTCATTAATTGCTATTTTCTGTGTATAGTTCTCATTTACTTCCCTTTTCTTGTGACTGTTTTCTTTTACTTCTCAAGCAGTCCCCTTTATTCGTGTAGACTGCTGCTTTTTTTTAAACTTCCGGGGAATGTCTCCTTATTTCTACGCCTGTCACTCTTTTACTGCCATAGACAGGTCAGTTTATACTGCATAAAGCTGTTCTATTACTTCAGTTATGTCCCCTAGGCAGGCCCCATTACGGCTGTGTAAATCTCTTTTTTTTTACTTCACAAATAGGGCCCCTTATGCCTTTCTGCACGTTGTTTTTTTCTAGGTCCACTTATTTCTGTGCACATGTCTCTTTTCCCAGTAGGTCAGCACAATACCACTACATACATTCAGTTGGGTGTCTGTGTCATTATGTGCAGTGCTGAGATACAGTAAAAATCTACAAAGCGCTTTATAAAAACCAATGTGCTTATGCTGAAGATTTGTAAGCCCACACTTGTATTGTTACAAGCAAAGCTATATGTTTCAGAATGTGATTTGCTTTTGGAAAAAGCCCAGACTCAGACTCAATGTCTTATGTGTGTCTAAATTAGCTAAGTTAAGTGGGTGATGTTTTTCACACTGGCAAGAGAAAATGCCTCTACAAAGGGCAGTGAGGAAGGAAGGCCTGAGTCCTTCAGCTTCTCATTAGACTTTTTTTTCTTTTGATATTTTTAGTTTTGGGACCCGCTCAGCATGTCCGGAGCTGGGAAACGGCGAAGCATGTGCACAAACAGTTAACTTTGTGCTGAGAGGATGAGGGCAAATTAGCCGCGGCGGCAGGAACAATCTAGAATGTACCTGTGTTTGTTTTTAATCACCTCAACATGCATGCAAAGATAAACACACATCTATTAATGGATAAAGACACAGTGATACAGAGGATTTCCCATGCATGCTGTTTTACTATCCACAAAAATAAGGGCATTTGTTAGATCTGCAGAATGTGTATGCGTGTGTAGGAGAGTAGGGTCTGCAATCCTATGATCACCCAGATTTTTGCTTTTTGCTGCACTGGTTTACGACTTTCCCTGGCTGTGGGCCTGCTAATCAGACCCACAGCCTAGCTGTTCTCTCTATCCAAATTGTACTCAGGTACTGAATTGGCACTGGGCCCTCTCCAAGTCCCTGTACCCAGGGCTGAGGTGTACCCAGAAGTCTCCCAGGGGCTGAAGCATGTATTATGCCACCCCTGGGCTGACTAACTAAACTGACACAACTAGCTGCACGACAGCTGGGGCAAGGTGGTGTACTCACCCTTTGCTTTAGATATAGTATACCTATATCTAACCCTAAAATGGACACACAGATCTCCTATCAGTCACTCCTATGGCAGGCCTTAACAATCCTGAAGGCAGAGTGCTTGGAATCGTGTGAGATGGTGCTCTGGCATGAGCTGAGCCTGTCTGCGGCTTTCGGGATCCATCCCTTAGCCGTTTCCATGATATCGCATACCATATACTCTTAAGTGCATTATAATCCTCGCGGTTATATGCCAACTCTGGTATCGCTTTATCAAAACATGTCGAGTAAGGTGTCATACGAATTGGAATACTAACCCCTCGCCAATTCTGGCGACGGGGTTAGCATTCCACCCTTCTAGAGGGACACGACATGTATGTAACCCCTAACCCCGGTTAAAGTCAAACAGAGCCTCAGCTCCACAAAATGGATGCTGCCACCGAGACACAAGTCTGCCCTCCTGCTGCTGGGAGTCCTCCCAGAGCAGGAGATAAGGACAAAGGGTTTCCTGCCAGGGGCGGTGCCAGCACCGTCCCAGACAGGGTTTTGTGTATTGTAGGTAGGCAGGGCTTCAGAGGAAGGTGACTGCACGTGGCACCCCGGTGCTCACTGTGCATAGGCTGGCTTGAACCAGTTCCAGGGACACTCCAGACCCTGTGCTGGGGAAAAGCCCGCCAAGGAAGTGGGTGTAACCACCCCCCTCCTGGTCCCACCCCTAGGGCAGGACTTAGTCGCGTGCCAGCCCCCTTTTCCCAGATAAAGGTAGAGACTGGCCCCCTTCCAAATTAGATCATCTTTGGAATCAAGATACCACTTTCCACGAAAGGACTTCACGATTTCTTCCTCAACATTCTCCCTTGTGGCTAAGGAGTAGTCACCCTGCAACCGCAGTGTAGGAAGGTAGATCCCTGACTATGGTTGCCCCCAACTTTTTGCCTGGTGTTTTGCTGGTTTTCTGACTTAGTTGACCTGGGGCCCTGCTATTCAGGACCCCAGGCCTACTGCTCTCTCTGTAAAATGGATTCCATGTACCTTAGGTACATATCTAAATTGGATACTGAGTCACCTTATCAGTCCCTGTACAGTGTACCTTAGGTACCCAGGGCATAGGTGTACCCAGGGCCTACCAGGGGCTGCAGCATGTATTATGCCACCCCTGGCTGGCCATCCAAATCTGACACAACTGGCTGCTTGACAGCTGGGGCAAGGTGGTGTAATCACCCTTTGCTTTAGATATAGTATACCTATATCTAACCCTAAAAATGGTCACACAGATCTCCTATCAGTCACTCCTATGGCAGGCCTTAACAATCCTGAAGGCAGAGTGCTTGGAATCGTGTGAGATGGTGCTCTGGCATGAGCTGAGCCTGTCTACGGCTTTCGGGATCCATCCCTTAGCCGTTTCCATGATATCGCATACCATATACTCTTAAGTGCATTATAATCCTCGCGGTTATATGCCAACTCTGGTATCGCTTTATCAAAACATGTCGAGTAAGGTGTCATACGAATTGGAATACTAACCCCTCGCCAATTCTGGCGACGGGGTTAGCATTCCACCCTTCTAGAGGGACACGACATGTATGTAACCCCTAACCCCGGTTCAAGTCAAACAGAGCCTCAGCTCCACAAAATGGATGCTGCCACCGAGACACAAGTCTGCCCTCCTGCTGCTGGGAGTCCTCCCAGAGCAGGAGATAAGGACAAAGGGTTTCCTGCCAGGGGCGGTGCCAGCACCGTCCCAGACAGGGTTTTGTGTATTGTAGGTAGGCAGGGCTTTAGAGGAAGGTGACTGCACGTGGCACCCCGGTGCTCACTGTGCATAGGCTGGCTGGAACCAGTTCCAGGGTCACTCCAGACCCTGTGCTGGGGAAAAGCCCGCCAAGGAAGTGGGTGTAACCACCCCCCTCCTAGTCCCACCCCTAGGGCAGGACTTAGTCGCGTGCCAGCCCCTTTTTACAGGATAAAGGTAGGAACTGGCCCCCTTCCAAATCAGATCATCTTTGAATCCTGAAACTACTTTCCACGAAAGGAACTCAAGACTTCTTCCTAAGATTTCTCCCTTGTGACTAAGGAGTAGTCACCCTGCATCCGCAGGCACCATCTTAAGAACACTGCGGTCTGCTGCAAGTCTCTCCTCCGGATCAAGACTGCCCAGCTCGACGAGAACCGGCTTCCCTGGCACCTCTGACCTCTACCTGCATCATCAGTCACGCTGAGATTCGTGGGTGTGACGAGACCTCGAGGGACCGGCCATCTTCAAGACTGCACGACTTCTTTCCAGCAAGCCCGCCGAGTAATTTCCTGGTGAGTGCTTTGGGGTCCGAGAAGCCCCGACCCTGAGCAGCTCCAGCACCGAAGTGCAGCCTCCCAGCATCTCCACGATCTGCGTGGGGCCCTTCTGCTTTTTGCTGCTCACCGCGTTGTTTGGCTACTAGCCCGCTGGCTTGTGGCCTTCTGAACGACGCCCGACGACATTTCTGCTGCTGGTCTGGTTGCTCCAGGCTGGCCCTTGCTCCTTTCCAAAAGAGGAGCACCCCGGACCCTCCTGGTCCACTCAAGACGCCATTTTGAGTCCACCGCGTGGGCTTGAATTAGCCAAGGCTTGTTGCCCAATCCTGGGTAACTTCGACGCCGACAGCTTCATCCATCGTGGGACAGCTCGCCTCTCCATCCTGGTCGCCGACAACGCCTCCTGGTCCGTGAGATCTGCAGAGCCAGCGTCGCCCACTCACCTGACTGCGGTGACTTCGCCCGGTGCCATCCTGGTGCCCACTTAATCACTGGCTAGTGATTCAAGAACTTGGTCCCCTCTGCTTTCAGGTTTCTTCTTCCTCGATCCAGGCTTGGATCCATCGAACTTTTCTTCACTGGTCGCCTGCCAGCAACTTCCTTCTTCCAGGCTCCTGGTCCGGCAACGAGATCCCCGACGTCTTTTCAGACCTATGCAGCTGCAGCCCCTGGGCTAGGTAACTTCGGCACTTCGGTGTCCCAGCATAGCCTCACTATCCTAGGGTCAGGATCCACTGTCGTTTTCTTCCTACCAGGTCGGGTTCGCCCGTGAACACTAACTTTGCCTTTACTAGCTCCCATAGACTTTGTCCCGCATCCCGCGTGAGAGTGCACACTCTGCACCCGAGTCCCCTAGGTCTCCTAGAAGTAATCTAACGATTCCCTAGTCAAGTCCTAGCGATTCCAAAGCCTATTAGTACTGTACTTACCTGCTAGTAATTTCGTATTCCACTTTTTAAGTATATGGTTTTTCGTGCCCCTCGGGCATTTGTGTATAACGTGCTAACTTAAGTATTTTCGTAAGAGTTTTGTTGTGTGCCTAGCACCCTGTCCTCATAAAGAGTACAGGGTTGTTGTGATTCTAATAAATACACTGTTTATTTTCATAACACTTGTGTGGTGTCCTTTCACTGGGTGTTCAAGGGGTAATGTGATGGTAAAACAGCTGGCTTAACACGCCCTCTAGAGTCTTAGCCTTAGACTGCTCGTATCCATGCTACTAGGATAGCTGGTCTATAAGGTTGACTTACAACCAATCATCAATAAGGGTTGTTTGGACTGATATATAGTGATCACTAGAATAGTGAACACTGCACATCAGGCCAACTTCTCACATTGGTGAGCAGCGGTTGGGATTTGAGCTTGCTGTTGTTTTACCACACATGCCCTAAGAATATCTTGTGAAAGATCACATAAGTACTAAAGGTACATATAACTTAGCTTAGAATACTCTGAGTTCTACTGAACCAGCTGTTGTAGCTCCTAGGGCTTAGCACACCCTAAACTACAACTCTAGCAAGGGATCAGTAGGCAAACATATAGTGTAGGTAAGTGCACCACTTACACCTCACTAGAAAAGCATGTCTACCCAGGGAGATTCTACTGAGACTCCCCTGGTCAGTGTTGACCCTCCACAGGTCACTTCAAGATATGCAGCTCTCAGTTTCCAGGAGATGAGACAAATCTGTGTCTCCAGAAAACTGAAGCAGGGGTCTAACCCCACCATTCCCTTTCTGATAGGTCTCTTAGAGACATATGATGCCAGAAAGCTTTCTCAGTTACATGAGAACATGCCAGCCTTAGAGGGAACCTCTGGGGATCCAGATCTCCCCAACATTGCTACTGCAGTTGAGGAGGAGGATCAAGAGGAACTCTCTGGGGATGAGGTAGACAAAGGTCTTGAGGTAGTCAGAAGGCTAACCAGGGCCAACTTAGACTTACTTGGGCTAGGATCTGGGGGACCCCCAGTACTAACCCGAAGTGGGCCTAACCTTGGAGTTAGGAGAGATAGATCTCTTTCTAGGGACTCCAATAGATCTCTTCACTCTAATGCCTCTTCTCAGGGGAGAAGGAATCCTCCACAGAGGAGATTTACTTCCCCTCAGAGAAGAGAGCATGAAGCTAGGATGAGACAAGCTGAACTGAGGATTGAAAGGGAAGAAATTGCCCTGGCCAAAGAGAAGCTTGCCCTGGCAAGAGAGCAGCAGATGAGTGGGTTAGCTCCCACTGGTGGCAGCAATCTCCCAAGAGATAGAGAGAAGGGTTTAGATACTAAACACCTGACTAAAATAGTGCCCCCCTTTAAGCAAGGGGATGACATCCAGAAATGGATGGCTGCTTTGGAGAGGGCCTGCACTGTGCAGGGCATTCCCCAGAGTCAGTGGGCAGCTATACTGTGGCTCTCCTTTGATGGCAAAGGTAGAGATAAGCTCCTCACTACTAGAGTTGAGGATGCTAACAATTACCAGGTCCTGAAAAATGCATTGGTTGATGGGTTTGGTTTAACCACTGAGCAGTACAGGTTGCTGTTCAGAGACACCCAGAAAACTCAGTCTCAGGACTGGTCTGACTTTGTTGATTGTGCCACTAAGGCTTTGGAAGGCTGGCTACTGGGTAGTAAGGTTACTGATTTCAAGGGATTGTATAATCTAATTATGAGAGAGCAAGTCTTAAATAATTGTCAGAACCAGTTATTACACCAGCACCTGGTAGACTCTGATCTGACCTCTCCACAAGAATTGGGTAAGAGGGCAGACAAATGGGTCAGAACCAGGATTAGGCCCAAGAACCAAGGTGGTGACCAGAAAAAGGAATCAACCAAGCCTCAAGAGAAGGGTGGGAATAAATCTACAGATCAAACCACATCAGGGCCCCAAAAATCCTCTGAGGGGGGTGGGTCCCAGAATCCTTCCAACAACCAGAAGAAACCTTATTGTTATCCCTGTAAACAGGTGGGTCATTTAAAAACTGACAGCAGTTGCCCAAAGAATAACAATAAGGAAAACATACCCCCAAGTAACATTCCCAAACCTCCTGTTACTACTAGTAGTAATCCCCCAGGTGGTGGGAGTGCCCCCAAGAATTTGGGTGCATTTACTTTGGGAGTTCCTGGGGACTCTGGCCTAACCAGGTCCCCAAACTTAGATACTCTTGTCTGTGAGACTGGCATGGGGTTTGCCAACTTCACAACTTGTCCCAACACTTTGGGCAAGTACAGACAGGAGCCCCTCATCAATGGTATAAAAGTTGAGACCTATAGAGATACAGGGGCTAGCATCACTATGGTGACTGAGAGTCTAGTCCCCTCAAGGCAACTTTTACCTGGTGCCACATACCAGGTGACCAATATTGATGGAGTACAGAGAGATCATCCCATGGCAGTGGTCAATCTCAGCTGGGGAGGTGTCACTGGCCACAAGAGAGTGGCAGTGTCACCAAACTTGCCTGTAGATTGCCTACTGGGGAATGATTTAGAGCTCTCAGCCTGGGCTGAAGTAGAGCAAGAAACCCATTCTAAAATGGTAAACATCCATGGTAAGGTTAGTGGGGCAGTGATAGCCACAGCCCCAGTCCAAGATATCCTCCCTGAACAGGTCAGGAGGGCTGTGCCAGTCACAGCCCAATCTCAGACAACTTCCTTCCCAGAACAGGTTGTCAAGGCTGTGATGGTCACAGCCCACACCCAAACTGAGCCCCCTCCTGAAAGGGTTGGGAGAGTTGTGATGGCCACAGCTCAAACTCAGACAGAAGATAGTGTTGTGAAGCCTGAAACCATGGATCACTCCACTCAGACAGAGAGCATTGAGGAGGAAGAGAAATCTCCCTCCCACCAGACTTTAGGAACAGATCAGCCTCCTCAGGGAACTGATCTGACCCCTTGTGAAGCAACTGCCACAGAGGTAGTCAGGCCTAGCCTGGCAGAACCCCTGATGTCAGTGGACCCTTCCAAGGTGGGACCCAGTCTGGAGCAGGTAACCTGCCCCTCTCTACCCTGCCTCAGTCAGCCCAGGGCTGTAGAGGTCAGGGAGGCCAGTGGTGGACCCCAAGGGGCCCCCTGTCCAAAAGAATTTCCCAATCAGCAGATTAAGGGCACTGAAGCTAGTAGTCCTAGCCCAGTGAAAATAAAACATACTCCTGAGGGATCCCCCTTAAAATTAGTTAGGGACCTCCCACAGATGGACACTGTTGGGCACAGCCAAACTTGGGACCTGAGGGCCCCAGACCTGACCTGTCCCTCCAGTAAGCCAAACAGAGGGACCCAACCTCCAGCTGTAGGTAGCCAGAGGTTGACCCTGAGAGCCCAAAACAACTCAGTCTTGGAAAGAAAGGCCTCTATGGTGGATAGTGATTGGAGGAAGCTGAGCCCAAAATTAGTGGAGCCTCACTTCAGTACTCCATTTCAGCACCAGCCTTTTACTTTGCCAAAACACACCACAGGTAGAGATTCCCTATGGTGGAGACCCTCAGACACCCTTAGGGTGAGGGATTGCTTAGTGGACCATGAGATAGGGGGTAACCATGCCAGTGCTGTTACTTCCTTATATGGCCACTCAGGCAATATAGGCTTACCTGGCAAGGCTAGCCTTATCTCCTTTCGTTTGGGGGGGGGGGGGTTATGTAGGAAGGTAGATCCCTGACTATGGTTGCCCCCAACTTTTTGCCTGGTGTTTTGCTGGTTTTCTGACTTAGTTGACCTGGGGCCCTGCTATTCAGGACCCCAGGCCTACTGCTCTCTCTGTAAAATGGATTCCATGTACCTTAGGTACATATCTAAATTGGATGCTGAGTCACCTTATCAGTCCCTGTACAGTGTACCTTAGGTACCCAGGGCATAGGTGTACCCAGGGCCTACCAGGGGCTGCAGCATGTATTATGCCACCCCTGGCTGGCCATCCAAATCTGACACAACTGGCTGCTTGACAGCTGGGGCAAGGTGGTGTAATCACCCTTTGCTTTAGATATAGTATACCTATATCTAACCCTAAAAATGGACACACAGATCTCCTATCAGTCACTCCTATGGCAGGCCTTAACAATCCTGAAGGCAGAGTGCTTGGAATCGTGTGAGATGGTGCTCTGGCATGAGCTGAGCCTGTCTACGGCTTTCGGGATCCATCCCTTAGCCGTTTCCATGATATCGCATACCATATACTCTTAAGTGCATTATAATCCTCGCGGTTATATGCCAACTCTGGTATCGCTTTATCAAAACATGTCGAGTAAGGTGTCATACGAATTGGAATACTAACCCCTCGCCAATTCTGGCGACGGGGTTAGCATTCCACCCTTCTAGAGGGACACGACATGTATGTAACCCCTAACCCCGGTTAAAGTCAAACAGAGCCTCAGCTCCACAAAATGGATGCTACCACCGAGACACAAGTCTGCCCTCCTGCTGCTGGGAGTCCTCCCAGAGCAGGAGATAAGGACAAAGGGTTTCCTGCCAGGGGCGGTGCCAGCACCGTCCCAGACAGGGTTTTGTGTATTGTAGGTAGGCAGGGCTTTAGAGGAAGGTGACTGCACGTGGCACCCCGGTGCTCACTGTGCATAGGCTGGCTGGAACCAGTTCCAGGGTCACTCCAGACCCTGTGCTGGGGAAAAGCCCGCCAAGGAAGTGGGTGTAACCACCCCCCTCCTAGTCCCACCCCTAGGGCAGGACTTAGTCGCGTGCCAGCCCCTTTTTACAGGATAAAGGTAGGAACTGGCCCCCTTCCAAATCAGATCATCTTTGAATCCTGAAACTACTTTCCACGAAAGGAACTCAAGACTTCTTCCTAAGATTTCTCCCTTGTGACTAAGGAGTAGTCACCCTGCATCCGCAGGCACCATCTTAAGAACACTGCGGTCTGCTGCAAGTCTCTCCTCCGGATCAAGACTGCCCAGCTCGACGAGAACCGGCTTCCCTGGCACCTCTGACCTCTACCTGCATCATCAGTCACGCTGAGATTCGTGGGTGTGACGAGACCTCGAGGGACCGGCCATCTTCAAGACTGCACGACTTCTTTCCAGCAAGCCCGCCGAGTAATTTCCTGGTGAGTGCTTTGGGGTCCGAGAAGCCCCGACCCTGAGCAGCTCCAGCACCGAAGTGCAGCCTCCCAGCATCTCCACGATCTGCGTGGGGCCCTTCTGCTTTTTGCTGCTCACCGCGTTGTTTGGCTACTAGCCCGCTGGCTTGTGGCCTTCTGAACGACGCCCGACGACATTTCTGCTGCTGGTCTGGTTGCTCCAGGCTGGCCCTTGCTCCCTTCCAAAAGAGGAGCACCCCGGACCCTCCTGGTCCACTCAAGACGCCATTTTGAGTCCACCGCGTGGGCTTGAATTAGCCAAGGCTTGTTGCCCAATCCTGGGTAACTTCGACGCCGACAGCTTCATCCATCGTGGGACAGCTCGCCTCTCCATCCTGGTCGCCGACAACGCCTCCTGGTCCGTGAGATCTGCAGAGCCAGCGTCGCCCACTCACCTGACTGCGGTGACTTCGCCCGGTGCCATCCTGGTGCCCACTTAATCACTGGCTAGTGATTCAAGAACTTGGTCCCCTCTGCTTTCAGGTTTCTTCTTCCTCGATCCAGGCTTGGATCCATCGAACTTTTCTTCACTGGTCGCCTGCCAGCAACTTCCTTCTTCCAGGCTCCTGGTCCGGCAACGAGATCCCCGACGTCTTTTCAGACCTATGCAGCTGCAGCCCCTGGGCTAGGTAACTTCGGCACTTCGGTGTCCCAGCATAGCCTCACTATCCTAGGGTCAGGATCCACTGTCGTTTTCTTCCTACCAGGTCGGGTTCGCCCGTGAACACTAACTTTGCCTTTACTAGCTCCCATAGACTTTGTCCCGCATCCCGCGTGAGAGTGCACACTCTGCACCCGAGTCCCCTAGGTCTCCTAGAAGTAATCTAACGATTCCCTAGTCAAGTCCTAGCGATTCCAAAGCCTATTAGTACTGTACTTACCTGCTAGTAATTTCGTATTCCACTTTTTAAGTATATGGTTTTTCGTGCCCCTCGGGCATTTGTGTATAACGTGCTAACTTAAGTATTTTCGTAAGAGTTTTGTTGTGTGCCTAGCACCCTGTCCTCATAAAGAGTACAGGGTTGTTGTGATTCTAATAAATACACTGTTTATTTTCATAACACTTGTGTGGTGTCCTTTCACTGGGTGTTCAAGGGGTAATGTGATGGTAAAACAGCTGGCTTAACACGCCCTCTAGAGTCTTAGCCTTAGACTGCTCGTATCCATGCTACTAGGATAGCTGGTCTATAAGGTTGACTTACAACCAATCATCAATAAGGGTTGTTTGGACTGATATATAGTGATCACTAGAATAGTGAACACTGCACATCAGGCCAACTTCTCACACGCAGGCACCATCCAAGAACACTGCGGTCTGCTGCACGTCCTTCCTCCGGAATCCGACTGCCCAGCTCGACGAGACCCGGCTTCCCTGGCACCTCTGACCTCTACCCACCTCTACAGCACAGCTGAGAACCGTGGGTGCGACGAGACCTCGAGGGACCGGCCATCGCCAAGACTGCACGACTTCTGCACAGCAAGCCCACCGAGTAATTTCCTGGTGAGTGCTTTGGGGTCCGAGAAGCCCCCACCCTGAGCAGCTCCAGCACCGAAGAGCAGCCCCCCAGCATCTCCACGATCGGCGTGGGGCCCTTCTGCTTTTTGCTGCTCACCGCGTTGTTTGGCTACTAGCCCGCTGGCTTGTGGCCTTCCGAACGATGCCCGACGACAACACTGCTGCTGGTTGCTCCAGACTGGCCCTTGCTTCCCTCCATCGGAGAAGTACCCTGGACCCTCCTGGTCCGGCTAAGACGCCATTTTAGGTCCACCGCGTGGGCCTTGCATTTGCCAAGACTTGTTGCCCAATCCTGGGTCCAGCGACGTCGACAGCAAGAACCTTCGTGGGACAGCTCGCACCTCCATCCTGGTCGCCGACAACGCCTCCTGGTCCGAGAGACTGCAGAGCCCAGCAGCGCCCACTCACCTGACTGCGGTGACTTCGCCCGGTGCCATCCTGGTGCCCACTTAATCACTGGCTAGTGATTCAAGAACTTGGTCCCCTCTGCTTTCAGGTTTCCTTCTTCCTTGATCCAGGCTTGGATCCATCGAACTTTCCTTCACTGGTCGCCTGCCAGCAACTTCTTCCTTCCAGGCTCCTGGTCCGGCACGAGGATTCCCGACGTCTTTTCAGACCTATGCAGCTGCAGCCCCTGGGCTAGGTAACTTCGGCACTTCGGTGTCCCAGCATAGCCTCACTATCCAAGGGTCAGGATCCACTGTCGTTTTCTCCCTACCAGGTCGGGTTCGCCCGTGAACACTAACTTTGTGAATTCTAGCTCCCATAGACTTTGTCCCGCATCCCGCGTGAGAGTGCACACTCTGCACCCGAGTTCCCTAGGCCTCCTGCTAGTAATCTAAAGGTTCAGTAGTCCAGTCCTAGCGATTCCAAAGCCTATTAGTACTGTTACTTACCTGCTAGTAATTCGCATTCCACTTTTAAAGTATATGGTTTTTCGTGCCCCTAGGGCATTTGTGTATAACGTGCTAACTTAAGTATTTTCATAAGAGTTTTGTTGTGTGCTTAGCACCCTGTCCTCATAAAGAGTACAGGGTTGTTGTGATTCTAATAAATACATTGTTTATTTTCATAACACTTGTGTGGTGTCCTTTCACTGGGTGTTCAAGGGGTAATGTGATGGTAAAACAGCTGGCTTAACACGCCCTCTAGAGTCTTAGCCTTAGACTGCTCGTATCCATGCTACTAGGATAGCTGGTCTATAAGGTTGCCTTACAACCAATCATCAATAAGGGTTGTTTGGACTGATATATAGTGATCACTAGAATAGTGAGCACTGCACATCAGGCCAACTTCTCACATTGGTGAGCAGCGGTTGGGATTTGAGCTTGCTGTTGTTTTACCACACATGCCCTAAGAATATCTTGTGAAAGATCACATAAGTACTAAAGGTACATATAACTTAGCTTAGAATACTCTGAGTTCTACTGAACCAGCTGTTGTAGCTCCTAGGGCCTAGCACACCCTAAACTACAACTCTAGCAAGGGATCAGTAGGCAAACATATAGTGTAGGTAAGTGCACCACTTACACCTCACTAGAAAAGCATGTCTACCCAGGGAGAATCTACTGAGACTCCCCTGGTCAGTGTTGACCCTCCACAGGTCACTTCAAGATATGCAGCTCTCAGTTTCCAGGAGATGAGACAGATCTGTGTCTCCAGGAAACTGAAGCAGGGGTCTAACCCCACCATTCCCTTTCTGATAGGTCTCTTAGAGACATATGATGCCAGAAAGCTTTCTCAGTTACATGAGAACATGCCAGCCTTAGAGGGAACCTCTGAGGATCCAGATCTCCCCAACATTGCTACTGCAGTTGAGGAGGAGGATCAAGAGGAACTCTCTGGGGATGAGGTAGACAAAGGTCTTGAGGTAGTCAGAAGGCTAACCAGGGCCAACTTAGACTTACTTGGGCTAGGATCTGGGGGACCCCCAGTACTAACCCGAAGTGGGCCTAACCTTGGAGTTAGGAGAGATAGATCTCTTTCTAGGGATTCCAATAGATCTCTGCACTCTAATGCCTCTTCTCAGGGGAGAAGGAATCCTCCACAGAGGAGATTTACTTCCCCTCAGAGAAGGGAGCATGAAGCTAGGATGAGACAAGCTGAACTGAGGATTGAAAGGGAAGAACTTGCCCTGGCCAAAGAGAAGCTTGCCTTTGCTAGGGAGCAGCAGATGAGTGGGCTAGCTCCCACTGGTGGCAGCAATCTCCCAAGAGATAGAGAGAAGGGTTTAGATACTAAACACCTGACTAAGATAGTGCCCCCCTTTAAGCAAGGGGATGATATCCAGAAATGGATGGCTGCTCTGGAAAGGGCCTGCACTGTGCAGTGCATTCCCCAGAGTCAGTGGGCAGCTATACTGTGGCTCTCCTTTGATGGTAAAGGTAGAGATAAGCTCCTCACTACAAGAGTAGAGGATGCTAACAATTACCAGGTCCTGAAGAATACACTGGTTGATGGGTTTGGTTTAACCACTGAGCAGTACAGGTTGCTGTTCAGAGACACCCAGAAAACTCAGTCTCAGGTCTGGTCTGACTTTGTGGATTGTGCCACTAAGGCTTTGGAGGGCTGGTTGCTGGGTAGCAAGGTTACAGATTACACAGGATTGTATAATCTAATGATGAGAGAACAAATTTTAAACAATTGTCAGAACCAGTTGTTGCACCAGCACCTTGTTGATTCAGATCTGACCTCTCCCCAAGAATTGGGAAAGAAGGCAGACAAATGGGTCAGGACAAGGATCAAGCAGAACCAGAACCAGGGTGGTCAGAAGAAAGCAGACCAGAAGGGTAATGTTAAGAATGAGCAAAATGACCAGAAGTCTTCACCAGGTCCCCAACAAACCAAAGAGGGTGGGGGTCAGGCTTCCCAGAAGAAGAAGACTCAAGAAGGCCAGTCAAAAAGGTGGTGCCAGTACTGCAAAAGTAAATCTCACTGGTTTAGTGAGTGCACCAAAAGAGGAGGACAAACTCCTGCCACTACAGCCCCTAAGGCAACTGCACCCCCTAGTACAGTCAGTAGTGGTAGTGTACCTCCCAAGGCATTAGTTGGGTTAACCTTGGGTACTGAGGGGTCTGACAACTTAGTTGGCACACTCACTCAGGCTGTCCTTGTCTGTACAGGGGATATGGATATGTCCCCTGAGATAAGTCCCAATACTTTGGGCAAATACAGGCAGACACCTTTGATTAATGGCAAAATGGCTCAGGCCTATAGGGACACTTGTGCCAGTGTCACCATGGTGACACCTAACTTTGTGGACCCTGGACAGATCATGCCAGGTACTGATTTCCTGGTGACCAATGCCAGCAATGTCACTCCTAGTCATAGTGTGGCGATTGTGGCTTTCTCCTGGGGTGGAGTGAAGGGACAAAAGAAAGTTGTAGTCAGTTCAGACCTCCCAGTTGATTGTTTGTTGGGCAATGATTTGGAGTCATCACAATGGTCAGAAGTGGAGCAGAGGACTCACATGGAAATGTTAGGCTTGCCAGCACATGTGCTTGCTGTGACTAGGTCACAGGCCAGAAAATGCCCCACTGAACAGGTGCTGGATCCTGAAATTATGGACCAGACACCTTCCAAGAAGAGGAGCAGTAAGGGTAAGGCTTTGCCTTCCCCCTTGCCCCAGGTTGAGGATCAAGTCTCTGAGGAGGCTGATCTGAGAGAACTGAGGGAAACTGAGCCTAAAGAGCTTGAACTTGATCAAGTTGAGTTTCTGGGCTCAGGGGGACCCTCCAGAGCAGACCTGGGGAAGGCACAGTTAGACTGCCCTTCCCTTGAACCCCTCAGACAGCAGGCTGCTGCTGAGGCTGCAGGGAATGCCACAGGTGCCCACAGGGTATACTGGGAAGATGGACTCCTGTACTCTGAGTCAAGAGACCCCAAGCCTGGTGCAACCAGGAGGCTGGTCATCCCCTTGTCTCTGAGAGGTTTCCTTCTCACCTTGGCCCATGAGATTCCCCTTGCAGGTCATTTAGGTCAGACAAAGACTTGGGACAGGCTTGTCTCACACTTTCACTGGCCCCATATGAATGAGAATACCAAGGAGTTTTGTCGCTCCTGTGTCACTTGCCAAGCCAGTGGTAAGTCAGGTGGCACAACAAAGGCCCCCCTCATACCACTACCTGTGGTGGGGGTTCCCTTTGAAAGGGTGGGGATTGACATTGTTGGTCCAATGGAACCCCAGACAGCATCAGGGCACAAGTTTATACTGGTGGTAGTGGATCATGCCACCAGGTATCCTGAAGCTATCCCACTTAGGACCACTACAGCACCTGTAGTGGCAAGGGCCCTAGTTGGAGTGTTCTCCAGAGTGGGCTTCCCTAAGGAGGTTGTTTCTGACAGAGGTACAAACTTCATGTCAGGATATCTGACTGCAATGTGGAAGGAGTGTGGTGTGAACTACAAGTTCACCACACCCTACCACCCACAATGCAATGGGCTTGTTGAGAGATTCAACAGGACCCTCAAAGGGATGATTCATGGGCTACCTGAAACTCTTAGGAGAAGATGGGATGTCCTGGTCCCCTGCCTCTTGTTTGCTTACAGAGAGGTCCCACAGAAGGGGGTTAGCTACAGCCTTTTTGAGCTTCTGTATGGGCATCCTGTGAGAGGACCCCTGTGTTTGGTGAAGGAAGGATGGGAGAGACCTCTCAAAAAGCCTGCAACCAACATAGTGGACTATGTACTTGGTCTCCGCTCCAGGATGGCTGAGTATATGGAAAAGGCATCTAAAAACCTTGAGGCCAGCCAAGAACTTCAAAAAGCTTGGCATGACCAAAAGGCTGTTCTGACTGTGTACCAGCCAGGGCAGAAGGTGTGGGTGCTGGAGCCAGTGGCCCCAGCAGCTCTGAAAGACAAATGGTCTGGGCCCCACACCATCATTGAGCAAAAGGGAGAGGTTACCTACCTGGTGGACCTTGGAACTCCCAGGAGCCCTCTCAGAGTGCTCCATGTTAACAGGCTCAAAGCATATGTTGACAGGAAGGACATGAGCTTGCTCATGGCCACAGATGAGGGACAGGAGGAAGAGAGTGACCCTCTCCCAGACCTGCTCACTCAGAATCCTGATGATGGATCAGTTGATGGTGTTGTCTTTTGTGGCAGCCTCACTGAACATCAGCAACAGGATTGCAGGCAAGTCCTGCAATCCTTCAGACATATGTTCTCTCTGACACCCAGCCAAACTGATTGGTGTACCCATGATGTTGACACTGGAGACAGTCTGCCTGTCAAGAGTAAAATCTACAGACAGCCTGATCATGTTAGAGACTGCATCAAAACTGAAGTGCAGAAAATGTTGGAGCTGGGAGTCATTGAGCCCTCAGATAGCCCTTGGGCTAGCCCAGTAGTTCTAGTGCCAAAGCCTCACACCCAGGGTGGTAAGAAAGAGATGAGGTTTTGCGTAGACTACAGAGGCCTCAATGCAGTCACTAAGACTGATGCCCACCCAATACCAAGAGCAGATGAACTTATAGATAAATTGGCTTCTGCCAACTTCTTAAGTACATTTGATTTGACAGCTGGGTATTGGCAAATCAGGTTAGCTGAGGAGGCCAAACCCAAGACAGCATTTTCTACCCCTGGAGGGCATTATCAATTTGTGGTAATGCCCTTTGGACTGAAAAATGCACCTGCCACCTTCCAAAGGTTGGTGAATCAAGTCCTCACTGGGCTGGATGACTTCTGTGCAGCATATCTAGACGATATTGCTGTCTTTAGCTCCACCTGGGAGGATCACCTGGTCCACCTGAGGAAAGTGTTAGAGGCTCTGCAAAAGGCAGGCCTCACTATCAAGGCCACAAAGTGCCAGATAGGGCAGACACAGGTTGTATACCTGGGCCACCTTGTAGGTGGAGGCCAGGTTCAGCCACTGGAGAGTAAGATACAGGCCATCAAGGACTGGACTCCTCCAATCACCCAGACTCAGGTTCGAGCTTTCTTGGGCCTGACTGGGTACTATAGGAAGTTTGTCAGAAATTATGGGTCCATAGTGACCCCTCTTAATGACCTGACAAGCAAAAAGATGCCAAAGAAAGTTCAGTGGACAGCAAGCTGTCAGAAAGCATTCAATGACCTAAAGCAGGCCATGTGCACAGCACCTATCCTAAAGAGTCCAGATTACTCCAAACCATTCATTGTCCAAACAGATGCTTCTGAGTTGGGTGTGGGGGCTGTTCTGTCTCAACTGAATTTTGATGGTAATGATCAGCCTATTGCTTTCATTAGTAGGAGGTTGACACCCAGAGAGAAAAATTGGTCAGCTATTGAGAGGGAGGCCTTTGCTGTGGTCTGGGCCCTGAAGAAGCTGAGGGCCTACTTGTTTGGCACTCACTTCACCATTCAGACAGACCATAAGCCCCTCTTGTGGCTAAATCAGATGAAGGGTGAAAACCCCAAACTGCTTAGGTGGTCCATTTCCCTACAGGGGATGGATTTTACAGTGGAGCATAGACCTGGTACTGATCACAGCAATGCTGATGGGCTCTCCAGGTATTTCCACTTAGAGCAAGAAGACTCACCTGGTCAAGGTTAGTTTATTGTCCAAAAGTTTGGGGGGGGGTCATGTAGGAGAGTAGGGTCTGCAATCCTATGATCACCCAGATTTTTGCTTTTTGCTGCACTGGTTTACGACTTTCCCTGGCTGTGGGCCTGCTAATCAGACCCACAGCCTAGCTGTTCTCTCTATCCAAATTGTACTCAGGTACTGAATTGGCACTGGGCCCTCTCCAAGTCCCTGTACCCAGGGCTGAGGTGTACCCAGAAGTCTCCCAGGGGCTGAAGCATGTATTATGCCACCCCTGGGCTGACTAACTAAACTGACACAACTAGCTGCACGACAGCTGGGGCAAGGTGGTGTACTCACCCTTTGCTTTAGATATAGTATACCTATATCTAACCCTAAAATGGACACACAGATCTCCTATCAGTCACTCCTATGGCAGGCCTTAACAATCCTGAAGGCAGAGTGCTTGGAATCGTGTGAGATGGTGCTCTGGCATGAGCTGAGCCTGTCTGCGGCTTTCGGGATCCATCCCTTAGCCGTTTCCATGATATCGCATACCATATACTCTTAAGTGCATTATAATCCTCGCGGTTATATGCCAACTCTGGTATCGCTTTATCAAAACATGTCGAGTAAGGTGTCATACGAATTGGAATACTAACCCCTCGCCAATTCTGGCGACGGGGTTAGCATTCCACCCTTCTAGAGGGACACGACATGTATGTAACCCCTAACCCCGGTTAAAGTCAGACAGAGCCTTAGCATCCACAAAATGGATGCTGCCACCGAGACACAAGTCTGCCCTCCTGCTGCTGGGAGTCCTCCCAGAGCAGGAGATAAGGACAAAGGGTTTCCTGCCAGGGGCGGTGCCAGCACCGTCCCAGACAGGATTTTGTGTATTGTAGGTAGGCAGGGCTTCAGAGGAAGGTGACTGCACGTGGCACCCCGGTGCTCACTGTGCATAGGCTGGCTTGAACCAGTTCCAGGGACACTCCAGACCCTGTGCTGGGGAAAAGCCCGCCAAGGAAGTGGGTGTAACCACCCCCCTCCTGGTCCCACCCCTAGGGCAGGACTTAGTCGCGTGCCAGCCCCCTTTTCCCAGATAAAGGTAGAGACTGGCCCCCTTCCAAATTAGATCATCTTTGGAATCAAGATACCACTTTCCACGAAAGGACTTCACGATTTCTTCCTCAAGATTCTCCCTTG
Source organism: Lissotriton helveticus (assembly GCF_964261635.1). NCBI lineage: Eukaryota > Metazoa > Chordata > Amphibia > Caudata > Salamandridae > Lissotriton > Lissotriton helveticus. The sequence goes on from NC_136063.1 coordinate 1,919,073,215, forward strand.
TGGCTAAGGAGTAGTCACCCTGCATCCGCAGGCACCATCCAAGAACACTGCGGTCTGCTGCACGTCCTTCCTCCGGAATCCGACTGCCCAGCTCGACGAGACCCGGCTTCCCTGGCACCTCTGACCTCTACCCACCTCTACAGCACAGCTGAGAACCGTGGGTGCGACGAGACCTCGAGGGACCGGCCATCGCCAAGACTGCACGACTTCTGCACAGCAAGCCCACCGAGTAATTTCCTGGTGAGTGCTTTGGGGTCCGAGAAGCCCCCACCCTGAGCAGCTCCAGCACCGAAGAGCAGCCCCCCAGCATCTCCACGATCGGCGTGGGGCCCTTCTGCTTTTTGCTGCTCACCGCGTTGTTCGGCTACTAGCCCGCTGGCTTGTGGCCTTCCGAACGACGCCCGACGACAACACTGCTGCTGGTCTGGTTGCTCCAGACTGGCCCTGGCTTCCCTCCATCGGAGAAGTACCCTGGACCCTCCTGGTCTGGCTAAGACGCCATTTTAGGTCCACCGCGTGGGCCTTGCATTTGCCAAGACTTGTTGCCCAATCCTGGGTCCAGCGACGTCGACAGCAAGAACCTTCGTGGGACAGCTCGCACCTCCATCCTGGTCGCCGACAACGCCTCCTGGTCCGAGAGACTGCAGAGCCCAGCAGCGCCCACTCACCTGACTGCGGTGACTTCGCCCGGTGCCATCCTGGTGCCCACTTAATCACTGGCTAGTGATTCAAGAACTTGGTCCCCTCTGCTTTCAGGTTTCCTTCTTCCTTGATCCAGGCTTGGATCCATCGAACTTTCCTTCACTGGTCGCCTGCCAGCAACTTCTTCCTTCCAGGCTCCTGGTCCGGCACGAGGATTCCCGACGTCTTTTCAGACCTATGCAGCTGCAGCCCCTGGGCTAGGTAACTTCGGCACTTCGGTGTCCCAGCATAGCCTCACTATCCAAGGGTCAGGATCCACTGTCGTTTTCTCCCTACCAGGTCAGGTTCGCCCGTGAACACTAACTTTGTGAATTCTAGCTCCCATAGACTTTGTCCCGCATCCCGCGTGAGAGTGCACACTCTGCACCCGAGTTCCCTAGGCCTCCTGCTAGTAATCTAAAGGTTCAGTAGTCCAGTCCTAGCGATTCCAAAGCCTATTAGTACTGTTACTTACCTGCTAGTAATTCGCATTCCACTTTTAAAGTATATGGTTTTTCGTGCCCCTAGGGCATTTATGTATAACGTGCTAACTTAAGTATTTTCATAAGAGTTTTGTTGTGTGCTTAGCACCCTGTCCTCATAAAGAGTACAGGGTTGTTGTGATTCTAATAAATACATTGTTTATTTTCATAACACTTGTGTGGTGTCCTTTCACTGGGTGTTCAAGGGGTAATGTGATGGTAAAACAGCTGGCTTAACACGCCCTCTAGAGTCTTAGCCTTAGACTGCTCGTATCCATGCTACTAGGATAGCTGGTCTATAAGGTTGCCTTACAACCAATCATCAATAAGGGTTGTTTGGACTGATATATAGTGATCACTAGAATAGTGAGCACTGCACATCAGGCCAACTTCTCACAGCGTGTTTGTTAATATTTGAAAGAGTGTGAGTGGATACAAGGCTGTTGTTGCTAGGGTATTTGAAATAAGTTTTGAGTTTCTCTGTGCCCCTTCTGTTGGTCCAATACCCCTTACCCCAAGCACCCACTTTGACACTGAAACACCCTAGCACCCAGGACTTCTGCGCTTCCTCTGGGCGATGGACACCTAGAGCTTGACAGATCCAGGCTGCTGGAAATCATGGCCTGCAGGCCTTTCAATCAGACCCTCGCCTGCATTGTATTGTAGAATTGCTGTAGTGCTCTCCTACATCTTGTAGAGGCCCCAAGGTGCTTCTGGTGGGTCAAGAAAGTAGCTACTCTGTTGTGTATGACCCCAAGGGTTGGTAGAGGTGCTTGCTGTAGGCAGACCCTACTGAGGCCCTAATCTACAGTTGAGCTTAAACTTTGGGGGGTAGGGCCCCCATGCAGTAATAATATTACTGCAATCGAGAAGTAAATTGATAATACAGGAGTAAATAAATTTGGTAAAACATGCAGAACAGCCGTCAATAGAGTAGGGCAGCCCTATTGTGCACACAAAGGGCCTCTCCTTGCCTCTGCTGTGGGTGAACCCCTGCCATTCTCATGTGCCCTGGTCTGAACTCAGCCACAGTTTGCTGAGGCCCTTATTTGATGGTCAATGTTGAGAGGGCCTTTTCACAGATAAAAGTTTACATGGGAAGGAAGGAGCGAGCACGCAAGACCGAAGACTCATTGAGGAAGTATTGTATGGTGTACTACAATAAGTTTAATTTGTAATAAATGTATTTGACCCTCATATACACTGTACGTTTAATGTCGATATACCGTGCTCTATCAGTGCAGAAACGGTTCATAAACACCGGAAAAACACTGTTTCTGTTGTTTTTTATGGTGCGGAAATGTGTAACCACTGATAATCACTGTTTTTTTAAGGTATTGAAATCACTGGAAAACACTGAAAAAACCCCACCAGAATTTACCAAAAATAGAAACTGAAAACAGGAAACGCCTATATATAATGTTCACTATTCTAGTGAGCACTTTGTATCAGTCCAAACAACCCTTATTGATGATTGGTTGTAAGTCAACCTTATAGACCAGCTATCCTAGTAGCATGGATACGAGCAGTCTAAGGCTAAGACTCTAGAGGGCGTGTTAAGCCAGCTGTTTTACCATCACATTACCCCTTGAACACCAAGTGAAAGGACACCACACAAGTTGTTATGAAAATAAACAGTTATTTATTTATAACAGGACTACCCTGAACTCTTTATGAGTCAGGGAGCTAGGCACATAACAAAACTCTTAAGAAAATACTTTAAGTTGCACAATTTACACAAATGCCCGAGGGGCACGAAAAACCATATACACAAGAAGTGGAATGCGAAGTTGCTAGCAGGTAAGTAATACTTTTCTAGACTGTAGAAACGCTAGGCCTACAATGCTGAACCCTTGGATTAGAAGCAGGAGGCCTAGGGACGCCGTGTACAGAGTGGAAACTCTCACGCGTAATGCGGGAACAAGTCTATGGATACTAGCAATCACAAAGTTACTGTTCTCGGGCGAACCCGACTAGGTGGGTCGAAAACAAGAGTGGATCCGAACACTTAGGGTGTTGGACTATGCTGGAGCACCGGAGTACTCAGTTTACCTAGCCCAGGGGCTGCGGCTGCATAGGGTTCAAGTTGCTTCGGAAACCCTTGTTGAAGAACCAGGAGCCTGAAGAAAGAAGTTGCTGGCAGGCGGCCAGTGAAGAAGTTCGTGGTGATCCAAGCCTGGATCAGGGAAGAAGAAGACCTGTAAGCAGAGGGGACCAAGTTCTGAATCACTAGCCAGTGATTTAGGTGGGCACCAGGATGGCACCGGACGAAGTCACCTCGACCAGGTGAGTGGGCGCTGCTGGGCTCTGCAGTCTCTCGGACCAGGAGGAGTTGTCGGCGACCAGGATGGAGGTGCGAGCTGTCCCACGAAGGTATCTGCTGTCGACGTCGCTGGACCCAGGATTGGGGCAACAAGTCTTGGCAAATGCAAGCCCACGCGGTGGACTTAAAAATGGAGTCTGGAGTGGACCAGGAGGGTCCAGGGTGCTCCTCTTTTGGAGGGGAGCAAGGGCTAGTCTGGAGCAACCAGACCAGCGGTGGTTGTCGTCGTGAAGCGTCGTAAGAGGGCCACTAGCCAACGGGCAAGTGACCTGGACAACGCGGTGAGCAGCAAAGAGCAGAAGGGCCCCACGCAGATCTCGTGGATGCAAGGGGGCTGAACTTCGGTGCTGGAGCTGCTCAGGGTCGGGGCTTCTCTTACCCCAAAGCACTCAGTCGAGGGTCACTCGGTAGTCGTGCTGGACAAGCGTCGTGCAGTCTTCAAAGATGGCCGGTCCCTCGAGGTCTCGTCACACCCACGGATCACAGCTGGGCTGATGATGCAGGTTGAGGTCAGAGGTGCCAGGGAAGCCGGTTCTCGTCGTGCTGGGCAGTCTTGATCCGGAGGAGAGACTTACAGCAGACCGCGATGCTTGGTTGGTGCCTGCTGCTGCAGGGTGACTACTCCTTAGTCACAAGGGAGAAATCTTAGGAAGAGTCTTGAGTTCCTCTCGTAGAAAGTCGGTTCAGGATTCAAAGATTGATCTAATTTGGAAGGGGGCCTGCTCCTACCTTTATCCTGCAAAAGGGGGCTGGCACGCGACTAAGTCCTGCCCTATGGGTGGGACTAGGAGGGGGGTGGTTACACCCCTCTCCTTTGGCGGGCTTTCCCCAGATCAGGGGCTGGAGTGCCCCTGGAACTGGTTCAAGCCGGCCTATGCACAGTGAGCACCGGGGTGCCACTTGCAGTCACCTTCCTGTAGGAAGGTAGATCCCTGACTATGGTTGCCCCCGACTTTTTGCCTGATGTTTTGCTGGTTTTCTGACTTAGTTGACCTGGGGCCCTGCTATTCAGGACCCCAGGCCCACTGCTCTCTCTGTAAAATGGATTCCATGTACCTTAGGTACATATCCAATTGGATACTGAGTCACCTTATCAGTCCCTGTACAGTGTACCTTAGGTACCCAGGGCATAGGTGTACCCAGGGCCTACCAGGGGCTGCAGCATGTATTATGCCACCCCTGGCTGGCCATCCAAATCTGACACAACTGGCTGCACGACAGCTGGGGCAAGGTGGTGTAAACACCCTTTGCTTTAGATATAGTATTCCTATATCTAACCATAAAAATGGACACACAGATCTCCTATCAGTCACTCCTATGGCAGGCCTTGACAATCCTGAAGGCAGAGTGCTTGGAATCGTGTGAGATAGTGCTCTGGCATGAGCTGAGCCTGTCTGCGGCTTTCGGGATCCATCCCGTAGCCGTTTCCATGATATCGCATACCATATACTCTTAAGTGCATTATAATCCTCGCGGTTATATGCCAACTCTGGTATCGCTTTATCAAAACATGTCGAGTAAGGTGTCATACGAATTGGAATCGGGGTTAGCATTCCACCCTTCTAGAGGGACACGACATGTATGTAACCTGTAACCCCGGTTAAAGTCAGACATAGCCTTAGCTCCACAAAATGGATGCTGCCACCGAGACACAAGTCTACCCTCCTGCTGCTGGGAGTCCTCCCAGAGCAGGAGGCAAGGACAAAGGGTTTCCTGTCAGGGGCGGTGCCAGCACCGTCCCAGACAGGATTTTGTGTATCCTAGGTAGGCAGGGCTTTAGAGGAAGGTGACTGCAAGTGGCACCCCGGTGCTCACTATGCATAGGCCGGCTGAAACCAGTTCCAGGGGCACTCCAGTCCCTGGCCTGGGGAAAGCCCGCCAAAGGAGAGGGGTGTAACCACCCCCTCCTGGTCCCACCCATAGGGCAGGACTTAGTCGCGTGCCAGCCCCCTTTTTCAGGATAAAGGTAGGAACTGGCCCCCTTCCAAATTAGATCATCTTTGAATCCTGAAACTACTTTCCACGAAAGGAACTCAAGACTTCTTCCCAAGATTCTCCCTTGTGACTAAGGAGTAGTCACCCTGCAGCAGCAGGCACCAACCAAGCATCGCGGTTTGTTGCCAGTCTCTCCTTCGGATCAAGACTGCTCCAGCATGACGAGAACTGGCTTCCCTGGCACCTCTGACCTCAACCTACATCATCAGCCCAGCTGTGATCTGTGGGTGCGACGAGACCTCGAGGGACCGGCCATCTTCAGAACTGCACGACGCTTGTCCAGCACGACCGCTGAGTTACCCTCGACTGAGTGCTTTGGGGTAAGAGAATCCCCGACCCTGAGCAGCTCCAGCACCGAAGTTCAGCCCCCCTGCATCCACGAGATCTGCGTGGGGCCCTTCTGCTCTTTGCTGCCAACCGCGTTGTCCAGGTCGCTTGCCCGTTGGCTAGTGACCCCTTCACGACGCTCCACGACGACAACTACTGCTCGTCTGGTTGCTCCAGACTAGCCCTTGCTCCCCTCCAACAGAGGAGCTCCCTGGACCCTCCTGGTCAACTCAAGACGCCATTTTAGGTCCACCGCGTGGGCCTTGCATTTGCCAAGACTTGTTGCCCAATCCTGGGTCCAGCGACGTCGACAGCAAGAACCTTCGTGGGACAGCTCGCACCTCCATCCTGGTCACCGACAACGCCTCCTGGTCCGAGAGACTGCAGAGCCCAGCAGCGCCCACTCACCTGGCTGAGGTGACTTCGTCCGGTGCCATCCTGGTGCCCACTCAAATCACTGGCTAGTGATTCAGAACTTGGTCCCCTCTGCTTACAGGTTTCTTCTTCCTGATCCAGGCTTGGATCACTCCGAACTTTCTTCACTGGCCGCCTGCCAGCAACTCTTTCTTCAGGCTCCTGGATCTTCAACGAGGGTTTCCGACGCAACTTCAACCCTATGCAGCCGCAGCCCCTGGGCTAGGTAACCTGAGTACTCCGGTGCTCCAGCATAGTCCAACACCCTAAGTGTTCGGATCCACTCTTGTTTTCGACCCACCTAGTCGGGTTCGCCCGAGAACAGTAACTTTGCAACTGCTAGCCTCCATAGACTTTTTCCCGCCTTACGCGTGAGAGTTCCCACTCTGCACACGACGTCCACAGGCCTCCTGCATCTAATCCCAGTGTTTAGAATTGTAGGCCTAGCGATTCCTGAGTCTAGAAAAGTACTACTTACTTGCTAGCAAGTTCGCATTCCACTTACTGTGTATATGGTTTTTCGTGCCCCTAGGGCATTTGTGTAAATTGTGCGACTTAAAGTATTTTCGTAAGAGTTTTGTTGTGTGCTTAGCTCCCTGACTCATAAAGAGTTCAGGGTAGTCTTGTTATAAATAAATATCTGTTTATTTTCATAACAACTTGGGTGGTGTCCTTTCACTTGGTGTTCAAGGGGTAATGTGATGGTAAAGCAGCTGGCTTAACACGCCCTCTAGAGTCTTAGCCTTAGACTGCTCGTATCCATGCTACTAGGATAGCTGGTCTATCAGGTTGACTTACAACCAATCATCAATAAGGGTTGTCTGGACTGATACATAGTGATCACTAGAATAGTGAGCACTGCATATCAGGCCAACTTCTCACACTTCCTCTAAAGCCCTGCCTACCTAGGATACACAAAATCCTGTCTGGGACGGTGCTGGCACCGCCCCTGGCAGGAAACCCTTTGTCCTTGCCTCCTGTGCTAGGAGGACTCCCAGCAGCAGGAGGGCAGACTTGTGTCTCGGTGGCAGCATCCATCTTGTGGAGCTGAGGCTATGTCTGACTTTAACCGGGGTTACAGGTTACATACATGTCGTGTCCCTCTAGAAGGGTGGAATGCTAACCCCGTCGCCAGAATTGGCGAGGGGTTAGTATTCCAATTCGTATGACACCTTACTCGACATGTTTTGATAAAGCGATACCAGAGTTGGCATATAACCGCGAGGATTATAATGCACTTAAGAGTATATGGTATGCGTTATCATGGAACAGCTATTAGGACTTGGTTCCGCAAGCTGCAAACGGGCTCAGCTCATGCCAGAGCACCATCTCACATGATTCCAAGCACTCTGCCTTCAGGATTGTTAAGGCCTGCCATAGGAGTGACTGATAGGAATACATGTGTCCATTTTAGGGTTAGATATAGGTATACTATATCTAAAGCAAAGGGTGATTACACCACCTTGCCCCAGCTGTCGTGCAGCCAGTTGTGTCAGATTTGGATGGCCAGCCAGGGGTGGCATAATACATGCTGCAGCCCCTGGTAGGCCCTGGGTACACCTATGCCCTGGGTACCTAAGGTACACTGTACAGGGACTGATAAGGTGACTCCGTATCCAATTAGATATGTACCTAAGGTACATGGAATCCATTTTACAGAGAGAGCAGTAGGCCTGGGGCCCTGAATAGCAAGGTCCCAGGTCAACTAAGTCAGAAAACCAGCAAAACACCAGGCAAAAAGTTGGGGGCAACCATAGTCAGGGATCGACCTTCCTACAGCCTTGATCAACCAATCGTCCAGGTACGGGTAGACAAACACCGTGTTCTTCCTCAGGTGTGCCGCCACCACTGCCATGCACTTCGAGAAAGTCCTGGGCGCAGACTTCAGCCCGAACGGAAGTACTGTGTACTGATAGTGATTGGTGCCGACTTGAAATCGCAGGAACTTCCTGTGTTTGTGTGCAATGGGCACATGGAATTACGCATCCTGTAGGTCTATTGCACATAGCCAGTCTCCCTGTTGCAACTGAGGATAAATCTGATGCAACAACAGCATGCAAAGCTTCTCTCTGCGAATCCATTTGTTCGCCTGTCGCAAGTCCAGAATGGGCCTGAACTCGTTCTTGTCCTTCTTGCGGACCAGAAAGAACCGGGAGTACAGACCTCTTCCTCTTTGAGACAGAGGTACGTCTTCTATCGCCCTTTTCCTTAACAGGATATCGGCCTCCGCCTGGAGCTCACGCAGTTGATACTGCGAGCTGACCGGAGGAATCGATGGAGGAGGGCTGATGAACCGAAGACTGTATCCATTGCAAACAATATTCAGCACCCACTTGTCCGGAGTAATTTTTCTCCACTCTGCCAGAAAAAGTTGAACGCTTCCCCCACCGGAGCGGGTAACGGATGAAGGGGAAGTAACCGCTCAGGGTCGAGACCCGGCCGGGCCTTTGTTAGCTGTAGAGGACTGTTGTCCACCTCTACCCTTCTGGCGCTTTTGGAAGGGTCTCCGGAACTGCTGCTGTTGTTGCTGCTGCTGTCCCGAAGACTGTCCTCGTCCTTTCCCCTGTACACCGAACCGTCTCTGGAACGGGCGGTAGGACTTCTTTTCTTTGGGCTTTTCCAAACCCACAGCCATCAGGGTCTCCGCCTCCGCCTTCATGCGGGCCATCTCATCATCGGCATGTTTTCCGAACAGTGTTTCTCCGGAAAAGGGCAGATTAGCCACCCGCTGCTGGGCCTCCGGCTTGAGTGACGTGAGCCTGAGCCAAGCATGGCGGCGCTGGTTGATCCCGTGACAGTAACCATGGGCTGCCAACAGCGAGATATCCGCAGCCGCGCTGATGACCTGGTTTGAAACCAGCATCCCTTCCTTAAGTATTTCTAGGAAGTCCTCCTTCTTGTCTCATGGCAGAAGGTCCGTGAACTGTTCCAGGGAGTCCCACAGGGCACGGCTGTACCGCCCCAGCAAAGCCGAATCGCTGGAGGCTTTCATGGTCGTGGAAGAAGTTCCACAAGCCTTTCCGCCCAGCCGAATCAATCCATCGGCTTTCCTTATCAGGCGGCACGGTGGAGGACGGGGAGGTAGAGTGTAACTTCCTGGCCGCCGTCACTATAACTGAGTCGGGCACTGGGTCCATCCGCAGGAAGGCCGGGTCCGAATCCGGTGCTCTCTACTTCTTCAGAAGTCGGGAGGGAGCGGCCTTCACCACCGCAGGCGTAAGAAACAGCTCCTCCGCAGGCTCGACCAGCCCTGGCACCAATGGCAGCAGCGGGCGAGACAGATGCTTCTTGTGAAGTGTCTCGAATATCACGGACGTCGTAGGTGTAGGAGCCGTCACCGTGATGCCCAATTTCGTAGCCCCCCTCAGGAGAACCTCCTGGAACGTGCTGATGTCGTCCACCGGAGACACCCTTGTCCCCGGGGAATCCGACATGGTCGGCGAATAGGATCGTGTCCTGGAGGAGTCCATGCGGGACCTGGACCCTCGCCTCCTATGGCGGCGCCTAGATCTAGTGGAGGATCTGCGCCGACTCCTAGATCTTCCTCTCCTTCCGGAGCGCGATCTTGACTTCCATGGGCCTCGGGCGATCCGCCGGTTCCACCGGCGCGGGCGTCTTAGGTTTGGCCGGGGCCTGCGGCTTAGGAGTCCCCTTGGGAGGTGTCGGAAACCTGGGCAACGAAAACGACCTCGGAGGAACCGGAGGAGGCTTCAGTGGCACCTGAGGTTGAGGTACGGTCTGCGGAAGCGGAGGCAAAGGCGGAGGGGTAGGAACCCTCGGAGGGGGACCCCTCGGCAATGGCGGCGGAGGCGTAACCTGCGAAGGCTTATACACCTCGGAATACACCGAGCCCGGTGATCCACCACCCGCCTGGGGCGTCGGAGAGCCTCCCATGGCATCAGGCCTCCTCTCCCGCTTCTTCGACGTCGAAGAACGGTGACCAGACGGCGAGCGTCGGCCCCTCGACGTCGAGCGTCGGCCCCTCGACGTCGAACGTCCCTTCCTCGATGTCGACCGTCGTCCATGCCTCGACATCATTCTCTCGTGTCTCGACGGCGACCTCTTGTGCCTCGACGGCGACCTCTTGTGCCTCGACGGCGACCTCTTGCGCCTCGACGGCGACCTCTTGCGCCTCGACGGCGACCTCTTGCGCCTCGACGGCAACCTCGACCGCCTCGACGGCGACCTCTTCCGCCTCGACGGCGACCTCTTCCGCCTCGACGTCGGACCACTCCTCGACGACGAGGATCCCCTCGACGATGATGTTCTCCTCCTCTTCGCCGACGGCGAACGGCGGTGTCGCTTCGACGGTGAGCGGTGACGCCGGGCCCTTCGACGTCGATCACTCGACTTCGAGACCGACGAGGATGACGATGAAATCGTCACCGGAGACTTCGACGGCGGTCTGTGCACATCCCTCGACGTCGAGCGTCGACGGCGCTTCGCCCCAGAGCCCTGGGGGGACGGGGAACAGACCGCAGTCATTCCTCTCGCCGTCGTGGTCTCTGCAATCGACCCAGACGGAGAGTGGGCACGTTCGCTGGTCTTCCTGCCCCTGGGGAGCCCGCCAGAGGCCTCAGCATGGGTAGAAGGAGCCCCTCCAGACCCACCTTCAGCCTTCTTTCCTCGAGTCCCTGAAGCCTGATCTTCTTTCTTTCCTTCAGGGTCCTGTCAGAGAAGCCCTGACAAATCTCACACTCATGACTATACACAGAGATCCCCTACTACAGAATTTGACATGAACCACGTGTGCACATCCTCCATCATTGCACCCCATTTCACTGCGAGAGGCAACTTGAACACTGGCACACAAGGACTTCTATGAATGAACACGTTTTTTATTGCACAATTACTAAAAACCATTTGCAATATATCTTACATCTGTAAAATAAAAAAGAGCACAGTTGCTTAAAATCTTTTGCAACATAGCCTACATCTACAAAAAAGAGCACATAAATAAAATCCCATCCAATTGCGGCTGTAAGGAAAACACTATTTATATTAAAAACCGTTATATAAAAAGCATTGCTAGTTAAAAGAAGAAAATATCAGATTTCATGGCAAAGTGTTTCTTACGACCAGCTTATGGGACCAAAAAAAAAAGTATAATGGGCCTCCTAATATGGGAACACCACTGGGTTTATTGTGAATAAGTTTCATGTGTCATTTGAAACTGTGCTTTAAACAATTAACAGCAATTCTATTTAATGGCTTGCTGCTATTCAAACTCCTCTAGTGTCATCTGAACCTTCTTTTTCGGTAAGTCTGATGCGCAGATCAGCCGTGTATCACCAAAATTTGACCAAGTCTGTCGGTGCGGTGCAAGAGAACAGAACCGAAACCGCTTCTTTAACTGTCCGAGCTCCTTTGGATAGCCACATTGGTTTTAGCATCTTCTGATGACACTATGACAGGCCGGCGCAACAGACCACCAAGTGTAGCAGGGATTCTGTTTTATATTTGTAAATTCTACACTTGGTTATAAGATCAAGGGATTTCCATTGGGGGTTTAATTCTTTGATTGTAAGGGGCACTAGTCTTGCCCACTGAATGTTTTTTAGAGCCTTCCTTCACAATGCTTGTCTCAAGTAGGGCTGTATATTTTGCTCCATATGTTGTAATCAGCCCAGGGAGACCTCCCCCCACTTTGTAGTTTGCTAACTCTGTTTTGTGTGACAATTGATGAATTTGTTTATTGAGTGCATTTTTGTTGGCAGCGTAATTTAAGCCGTCTTGACCCCAGTTCTGTGTTGTCAGATCCAATGTTTACACTGCTTTCTGCATATAGATTTGCCATGGATTGGATGTCCCTTCATAGATGGGTTTTAGCATGTTCTTCACATTTCCTATAGGAGCTTTCAAGACTTAGTAATAATATTTTGCCTGCATTCCCGGGCATTCTTGGTTTTGTTGCACCAGTCCAAACTCCAGGCGAATCAAGCTATTGCGGGTGTATTTTGCTAGCTTGAATGTGCGTTTATACACCTGGCATTGTGCTTTTTCTAACATACAGTCCACTTTGCCTGGTAAAGCCTGCTGTGCGTAACTCGCTATTGCCCTTATTTTGGATTGTAGTACCTTACTTATTGGGACTGTCGTTGGATTTTGCAGTTTCTTAAACAGTTTACACAAAGCATAATTTGTTGACTGTACTTTGGAATTCATTTCATGTAAATGTAGAGTCGCTTTTCCGGAATCGCTGTGCCAAGCGCCAAGATAATTATGGCATTTTGTAGTGGATATTATCTCTCTGCCCACATTCCATCTAAGAAATGCTTTTTTTGTGCAACACACGAAAATCATTACTTTATTCTTGTGTGAGTTTATGATTAAATCATTGGTCTCATTGTAGATGTTTAAGGTGTTTAGACCCCCCCCCCCCCTTTAGGCCAATTTTGATGTGGTCCTTCACTACTAGATCATCTGCATATTGCCAATATTTGGAATTTGTTAGGGCTGATTTTAAGGTTTGCAATGTTGGCATTTAGAAGCAGCTTACCTAAATCTGCTGTGTATAGGTTGAAAAGTGTAGGGGCGAGAACGTATCTTTGTTCTAGGCCCCAGTTTGCAAAGCACTTTTTGTTGTATTATCTGCTATCTTGACCTTAATCCAAGTTTTGCTATATAGCAAGATAATGGCGTTGAGGATCCCTACTGGGATTTGCCAGTTACTTATCTGGGTCCAGAGCTTATGTCGAGAGACCCTATTGAAAGCTGCCGAGTGATCTACAAAACAGGCAAATACTATTTATTTGTTTTTAATGTTGGCTTGCTGGCTCAGATAAAATACAGCTACTATGTTGTTGATTGTTGAGCATCCTTTGTGAAACCCAGTTTCGATCCACCTATTCAACTTTGCCAGTAGGGCGCGTGCATAGGTTTTCCCTACGATGTGCAGGAGAGCAATCAATCTGTAGTTTTTAGGTTCAGTGTTGTCTCCTTTCTTGAATATTGGTTGTAAAAATGACCTGCGCCATAAGTCTGGAACCTTGACTTGCAGTCGACATTCAGTGAATAGGTTAGAGGGAACTCCACCCCAATATGCTGGGTCTTCTCTAAACATTCATCCTGGTAACCCATTAGGATCAAGAGCCCCATCTTTTCTTATGTTGGTCTTTACTCCCAGCTTCTAGTGTGGGCTCATTTCCGTCATTTTTACGCTCAATTAGACGTTCCACAATGCTTCCAGGTTGAATGCTGCCTGTAAATTGTGGATACATGATTCAACCATGCACCGGCGTAGACACAGTTACGCCGGTCCACTGTGTCATTTTCCAGCTAAGCTATGTATTGCCAGAATTACCGATGTTTATAGGGCTTGGATAACTCGTGGATCTTGATCCATTCTTCCTGTAGGTTCTTCTGTTTAGTTGTCCACAGCAGGTGTTTATACTCAGTGTTGAGTTTTTATACGTGTGCCATGTGGTCTGAGTACCAGCAATCCTTTAAGTTCTTTTTGTCTTTTTTTTTTGATAAACAAATGATATTGATTTTACAGAAAACACCAGCCAATCACCACAATAACAAAGAATTACTTGCATTACTCTGGACGACCCAAAGGCCGTAGACCTACAAATTCAGAAGGGCGGATAAGGGATCATCCCCACCAAAATCAGGCCATGCCTCCCAACCACTTCCCCCAGACCCTGCAATACTTCTTGGGGCAGCCACGTGCCTTGTACAGTGTCTTCTCTTGCGTGGCGCACCAGTCAACTACGGCCCGCCACTTCCCCACGGAGAGAGGGTCAGGGCACTTCCAAGCGGATGCTATGTCTCTTTTGGCCACTACCATTGCCCTAGTGTAAAAAGGTTTTCGTTTCTGGTCCCATCCTATCCGTCTGTGATGCCCAGCAGTGTGTGTCTGGGAGCGTGTGGGACCTCCCACCCCAACACCTCAGTGAGTTCCTCCTCAATGTCGCCCCAGAAGTGCACCAGACGTGGGCAAGTCCATACCATGTGGAAGAAGTCGGCTGGCTCGTAACCGCACCTGTCACAGGAAGGGGTCGGCCAGAGCCCCACGTGGTGTAAGCGTGTAGGTGTCCGGTAGGCAGCATGCAGAAAGTAGAGTTGTGTCAAACGCAATCTAGCGGAAACAGTGACTGTCCTGGGGGCTATAAGGGCATCGCGCCAGTCTTCCTCTTCCAAGGAACTCAGCCATTCCTCCTATTGGGCCCGTACTCAGTCAAGAGATGTTGGAGTGTTATTAATGAGCGACCGATAAATATGGGAGACTCCCCAGGTCCCCCAGCATAATTTGTGCCTCGGTAGGGCTGTGATCCGGGAGTCGTGCTAGTCGTTAAGTGTACTTGAAGGGCATGGCGTAGCTGCAAGTATCTATTAAACTGCAAGCGATGCAAGTAATGCCTCGCCCAGAGGTCTTGGAAGGAGCGCATGTGGTCACCCACCCAAATGTCGCCTAGTTGGGAAATGCCTATAAGGTCCCAGGACCGAAAACCCTGCAGCCCATTGACTTCTCTGATCGAGGTACCCTGCCACAGGGGTGTGCACTGAGTCAACGTGAGGGTCCACCCTGTATGGCGCAGCGCGGCCCGCCAGGCCAGGAACACCGAACGCGTCACCTCCAGCAAGCGAGACGGGACAGGTGCCCCATACATCATCGACTGGAGGTTGGACAAGCCCAGTTCACCAAGTTCTAATCTGTAGGCTGGATGCACAAGTTACTACTTGTGTAACGATATATCTGTAAGAGACATTAGTTAGTGATAGATTCCTTACCTTAGAATATCCCCAGGCGTCAAACTGGATCCGGAATTTTTTTGCGTAGCAGTACCCATGCACGTCGGTAGGCGTCGTCCACAGCTCTGCGTCCGTCGGCGGCGTCGTGGGCGCCGTGATGACGTCGTTGGAGTACTTAGACGCCGCCTCGGCGTGCTGACGTCAGTTCTTATACACAGCTTTTCCGCGCTAGAAACGCAGAGCCATGATAAAAACCAACACTGGTGCCATGAAACTAGGGCCCTGAAAGGGGATGATCTTAACCCTGGATATCGGTTCGCAGAACGGGGAGGATGGGTGGGTCGGTAAGGAATCTATCACTAACTAATGTCTCTTACAGATATATCGTTACACAAGTAGTAACTTGTGCATATGAAAGAGACACGTTAGTGATAGATTCCTTACCTTAGAATAGATACCCCAGCAATACCAACCCCGGTGGTGGGTCTGCGAACCAATAATCACACCAGAAAGTCCTGGAGGACGGAACGGCCAAAGAAGCCATCCCTCCGGACTTGGCTGTCCAGGCAGTAGTGTCTTGCGAATGTGTGCAGCGAGGCCCACGTAGCTGCCTGACAAATGTCCTGCAAGGGGACTCCCCGGCCCAGGGCAGTAGTAGTCGCCGTGGCCACAGTGGAATGGGCCCTCAGCCCAACAGGAGGTTCCTTTTTAGCCAAAGAGTAGCATGCCTGGATGCACAACACGATCCACCGAGAAATGGTCCGTTTGTGCACCGCACGTCCCTTCTTAGCGCCCACGTAACCAACAAAGAGTTGGTCATCCACCCAGAACTGGCGTGTGCGATCCAGATAGTATGAGAGCGCACGTTTTGGGTCCAGACGGTGGAGCCTCTCTTCCTCTTTCGAGGGATGCGGAGGCGGAAAGAAGGTGGGCAAGGTGATGGACTGCCCGATGTGGAAGGCTGTGACTACCTTGGGCAGGAAAGAGGGTCTTGTCCGCAACACAACCTTGTCCGGATGGACAGAAAGGAAAGGAGGTTTGGAAGAAAGAGCCTGGAGCTCACTCACTCTCCTGGCAGAGGTGATGGCAACCAGGAAAGCAGTCTTCAGAGTAAGAAGGCGGAGAGGACAGTTTTGAAGTGGCGCAAAGGGAGCACACATCAGATAAGTAAGTACAAGGTTCAAGTCCCACTGAGGCATCACGAATGGAACAGGAGGGAACATGTGTGTGATGCCCTTCAAAAACCTATTTACAATTGGGGACTTGAACAAAGATGGCTGATCAGGTAGCCTTAAGAAGGCGGAAAGGGCAGAAAGGTAGCCCTTGATAGTGCCCAGAGCAGAGCCCTGCTGGGCAAGAGAAAGCAGGAAGAGGAGAACCTCAGAAAGGGGGGCAGAGAGTGGATCCACAGCCTTTGCTGTGCACCATGCCACAAATCTGTTCCACCTGCAGGAGTATACCGACTTTGTGGAGGGACGCCTGGCTGCCAGAATGACATTACAGACTTCAGGAGGCAAGTCAAATGGCCTCAACTGTCGCCGCTCAATCTCCAAGCATGGAGGTGGAGACTGGACAGGTTCGGGTGGATGACCGTCCCCTGCTGCTGCGACAGAAGGTCCTCCCGAAGAGGCAGACGAATCGGGGGATCGACAGACATGCTGAGTAGCTCTGGATACCAATATCTTCGTGCCCAGTCCGAAACCACGACGATAACCTGGGCCCGGTCGCGCCTGATCTTCTTCAGCACTCTGGGCAGAAGTGGTATAGGCGGAAAGGCGTACAATAGACCGTTACTCCACTCGCGATGAAAAGCATCTCCGAGCGAGTGCGGCCTTGGAAATTCCAACGCGCAGAACTGATGACATTGCACATTCTCTTCTGTGGCGAATAGATCTAACCAGGGCTCTCCCCACTGCTGAAAGAGGCCTTGAGCCACGTTCGAGTTCAGACGCCATTCGTGATCCATCATGCACCGACGGCTGAGTTCGTCCGCCCTGGCGTTCAGAGAACCTGCCAGATGTTGAACCACCAGGGTCACGCCCTGATGTTTCAGCCACTGCCAGAGGCGCAGAGCCTCCTGGCATAGGGTCCACGACCCCACCCCGCCCTGTTTGTTGCAGTACCACATGGCGGTGGTGTTGTCCGTGAACACCTGCACTACACTCCCCCGGACAGAGGGGAGGAATGCCTTCAGTGCAAGTCGGATCGCCTGCAGCTCCAGAAGGTTGATGTGGAGCTGGGACTCCGCCGGAGACCAGAGGCCTCTGATCTCCGCCTCTCCCATGTGGCCCCCCCAGCCCTGGAGGGATGCGTACGTCACAACTACGTGATCCGGTTGTGGTAGGGAGAGGGATCTGCCGCTGACCCAATCGCGGTCCGTGAGCCACCACTGCAACTGTCTTGCAGTGCCCTCCGAGATAAAGACATGGTCGGACAAGTTGCCCTGATGCTGGGCCCACTGAAACTTCAGGTCCCACTGCAGAGCCCACATCCGCCACCGGGCGTGATGCACCAGAAGGATGCAGGAGGCCATCAGCCCCAGAAGCCGCAGCGTCAACCTGACCGAGACTCGGGATAAAGGCTGAAAGATCGGAAACAGAGCCTGAGTATCCCAAACCCGCTGATCGGGAGGATAAACCCAAAACTGCGCCGAATCTAGAACCGCTCCGATGAAGAGGAGCTTCTGAGAGGTACACATGTGTGACTTCGGCACATTGATGGAGAACCCCAGCAGGTGCAGGAGGTCGGCTGTAATCTGGTGGTGGCTGACGACTGTCTGGGGCGAACCCGCCTTCAACAACCAGTCATCGAGGTAGAGGAAGACTGAAACCCCTAACCTGCGCAGATGAGCTGCGACCACCGCCATCACTTTCGTGAATACCCGTGGGGCGCTGGTAAGGCCGAAGGGGAGCACGGTAAACTGAAAGTGCTCGTGGCCTACCGTGATCCGCAGGTAACGCCGGTAGGCCGGCCGGACGGGGATGTGAAAATAAGCGTCCTGCAAGTCCAATGCTACCATCCAGTCTCCAGGGTCTAGGGCAGCTAAGACCTGAGCCAATGTCAGCATCTTGAACTTCTCCTTCCGGAGTAAGCCGTTGACGTTCCGTAGGTCCAAGATAGGGCGTCGGCCCCCTTTGCCCTTCTTGGGTACCAGAAAGTAGTGGGAGTAACAACCACACCCTACTTCTGGCCCAGGAACGCGCTCGATGGCCCCCTTGGCCAAGAGGGCCGTAACTTCCTCCTGTAGAAGTCTCGAGTGATCCCTGACACGCGGTGGCACTGCGGTGGCATGGCTGGAGGGGACGTCTCGAAGGGGAGGGAGTAACGCATTCAGACGATTTGCAGCACCCACCTGTCCGAAGTGACAGTGCGCCAGTGGTGGTGGTGATGGTGAACCCTGCCGCCCACTGGCGTCACATGGGCCTGAAAGCACGGACTAGGAGGGTTTTGATGTGGATTCTGCAGGGGTAGGTGTGGACTGGCCTCGCCGTTGTCCCCGACCGCCGCCACAGCGGTTTCTGTGAGAAGCTGGCCTGGTATATGATGTTCACTATTCTAGTGAACAACGTGCACCAGTCCAAACAACCCTTATGGTGATGGTTGTAAGTCAACCTTATAGACCAGCTATCCTAGTGGTAGCGTGGACAGAACAGTCTTAGGCTACAAGACTCTTGAGGGCGTGTAAAGCCAGCTGTTTTACCATATGTAACCCCTTGAATAGCAAATGAAAGGACACCACCCATGATATATATAAAATATATATGTATTTATTCACTAACACACTCCTCTGAACTCTTTATGAGATCAGAGGCAAAAGCACATAACAAGTTACTTAATCAGGATACGTTAAGTTGCACAATTTACAGTTAGGGCCTAGGAGCGAAGCAAACCATATATTAAGAAAGTGGTATAAGTACCACGTCACGGGAAAAAGAAAGGCTTAGGGCCTAGGGAATCGATGGGGCTACACTATCTGAACCTTAGTTAAGAAGTAGGAGGCCCACAGGCGGCGCGTGCAGTGTCTTTACACACACGCGAGAGTCAATGTTAAGTCAAAGGGAACTTAGTAGTTTAATAAAGAAGGATTTAGGACACTTACGGTTTAGCTAGGAGGAAACAACTAAACTAAAAACCTAGACACTTGGATAGTCATTACCCTTGGGAGCACCGAAGTACTCGCGTTACCTCACCCACAAGAAGCGGGTGCATAGTTGTGAAGATGTGTCGGGGATCGCCGTTGAAGCCTATGGAGACCTGGAGGAAAGATGCTGCAGGCGACCAGGAGGAAGATGTCCGGGTGGATCCAAGGGCGGATCGACGATGAAGAGGACCTGAAAGCAGAGGGGACAGAGTCTGGGTCACTAGCCAGTGACCGGGTGGAACCAGGAAGGAACCAGACGACGTCGAGGAGCAATCAGGTGCTGTCGTGAAGCTTGTCTCTTCAGCCACTCGGACCAGGAGGCGTCGAGGACGACCAGATGCTGGAGAGGAGCTGTCCCACGAAGGTTCTCGCAGATGGAGGGGTCGACTGCCGGATTGGAGTCAACAAGCCTGGGCAAAGGCAACCCATGCAGGATTCAAAGAAGGCTTCTGATGCAGACCAGCAAGGTCTGAGGTGCCTCACCTTTGCAGGGAGGCAAGGGCCAGTCTGGAGCAACCAGACCAGCGAGTTGGTTCAAAAGGATTGTCGTCACAGAGGCTACTAGCCAGCGGGCCAGCAACCGGACAACGCATTGAGCAGAACACAAGCAGAAGGGCTCCACGCAGAACTCGTGGAGTGTGGAGGGCTGATATTCGGTGCAGGTGGAGCTCGGATTCGGGGCTTCTCAATCCCCAGTGCACAGCTGCGAGGATACCTCAAGAGCTGCACAGTTAGCAAGTCTTAGACTTTTCAAGATGTCCGGTCCCACGTGTCTCGTCGCCTCCACGGATCTCAGCTATGCTGTAGACGTGAAGAGAGGGTCAGAGAGGTCTGGAAGTCTGGGTCTTGTCAGGCTCTGTGCTCGGGTCCCGGCGGAAACGTTGATAAAGCAAGCCGTTGATTTGCTGGATGGTGCCAGGTTGCCCAGGGTGGTCACTCCTTGGCCACAAGGGAGATTCTTCAGTCTTAAGCTTCAGCAGAATGTCGAAGGTCCAGAGTTTCGTTTCAGTTCAGGATCAAATCTAAAGTCCTGGGACTCAGCTCCTACCTTTATACAACTAAAAGGGGCTGGATTACTTTCTAGGTCCCTCCTATGGGTGGGACCAGGAAGGGGGGTGGTTACACCCCCTTTCCTTTGTCCAGTTTCGCGCCAGAGCTGGGGCTGGAGTGCCCCAGCACCGGTTTGAACTGGACTATGCATGGAGCACCTACTGTGCCCCAGGCAGTGTCTCAATCTATTCAGCCCTCCCTATCCCAATACACAAAGTCCTGTCTGGGGTGGTGCTCGCACCTCTCCAGGCAGGAAACCTATTGTCCAAACCTCCGTGACTGGAAGGACTCCCAGCAGCAGGAGGTCAGACTTGTGTCTGTGGCAGCAGCGTCCATTTTGTGACGCTGGGGCTCTGGTTAAGTTTAACCGGGATAGTCAGCACTAACATGTCTTCTCCCTCTAGATGGGTGGAATGCTACCCCCGTCGCCACAATTGGCGAGATGGTAGTATTCCAAAGCGTGTGACACCTTACACGACATGTTTAGATAAAGCCAAACCAGAGTTAGCGTTTAACCGCGAGGTTCATAATGCACTTAAGAGTATATGGTATGGCAATATCATAGAACAGCTATAAGGACATGGTTCCGAAAGCTGCAGACAGGCTCAGCTCATGCTAGAGCACCATCTCACACATAACCTGGCACTCTGCCTTCAGGATTGTTAAGGCCTGACATAGGAGTGACTTATAGGTTACTGTGTGTCTATATATAAGGGTAGATATAGGAATACTATACCTAAGCAAGGGGTGATTACACGACCTTGCCCCAGCTGAGTGATCAGCCAGTTGTGTCAGTTTGAGTGGCCAGCCAGGGGTGGCATAATACATGCTGCAGCCCCTGGTAGGCCTTGGTTACACCTATGCCCTGAGTACCTAGGGTACACTTCTACAGGGGCTGACAAGGTGAACCAATTCCCAATTGTGGATGTACCTGGTGTGAATTTAGAGAGAGTGCATATGGGCTGTGGGTCTGATTAATAGGCCCACAGCCACATCTAAGTCGAAAACCAGTAAAGCAAAAAGGGGGGGGGGGGGGGGGGAGTGACCATAGGAAGCAGACCCTACTCTCCTAGTTTCCACGTCAGTCACTGCGCTGGATGGTAGTCTGCGGCCCGTGGCTGGCAGAACCTGTGGGGGCGCCTGTAGGAGAGTAGGGTCTGTAGGAAGGTAGATCCCTGACTATGGTTGCCCCCAACTTTTTGCCTGGTGTTTTGCTGGTTTTCTGACTTGGGGCCCTGCTATTCAGGACCCCAGGCCCACTGCTCTCTCTGTAAAATGGATTCCATGTACCTTAGGTACATATCTAATTGGATACTGAGTCACCTTATCAATCCCTGTACAGTGTACCTTAGGTACCCAGGGTATAGGTGTACCCAGGGCCTACCAGGGGCTGCAGCATGTATTATGCCACCCCTGGCTGGCCATCCAAATCTGACACAACTGGCTGCATGACAGCTGGGGCAAGGTGGTGTAATCACCCTTTGCTTTAGATATAGTATACCTATATCTAAACCTACAATGGACACATGTATTCCTATCAGTCACTCCTATGGCAGGCCTTAACAATCCTGAAGGCAGAGTGCTTGGAATAATGTGAAATGGTGCTCTGGCATGAGCTGAGCCCGTTTGCAGCTTGCGGAACCAAGTCCTAATAGCTGTTCCATGATAACGCATACCATATACTCTTAAGTGCATTATAATCCTCGCGGTTATATGCCAACTCTGGTATCGCTTTATCAAAACATGTCGAGTAAGGTGTCATACGAATTGGAATACTAACCCCTCGCCAATTCTGGCGACGGGGTTAGCATTCCATCCTTCTAGAGGGACACGACATGTAAGTAACCTGTAACCCCGGTTAAAGTCAGACATAGCCTCAGCTCCACAAGATGGATGCTGCCACCGAGACACAAGTCTGCCCTCCTGCTGCTGGCAGTCCTCCCAGCACAGGAGGCAAGGACAAAGGGTTTCCTGCCAGGGGCGGTGCCAGCACCGTCCCAGACAGGATTTTGTGTATCCAAGGTAGGCAGGGCTTTAGAGGAAGGTGACTGCAAGTGGCACCCCGGTGCTCACTGTGCATAGGCCGGCTTGAACCAGTTCCAGGGGCACTCCAGCCCCTGATCTGGAGAAAGCCCGCCAAAGGAGAGGGGTGTAACCACCCCCCTCCTAGTCCCACCCATAGGGCAGGACTTAGTCGCGTGCCAGCCCCCTTTTGCAGGATAAAGGTAGGAGCAGGCCCCCTTCCAAATTAGATCAATCTTTGAATCCTGAACCGACTTTCTACGAGAGGAACTCAAGACTCGCGGTCTGCTGTAAGTCTCTCCCCCGGATCAAGACTGCCCAGCACGACGAGAACCGGCTTCCCTGGCACCTCTGACCTCAACCTGCATCATCAGCCCAGCTGTGATCCGTGGGTGTGACGAGACCTCGAGGGACCGGCCATCTTTGAAGACTGCACGACGCTTGTCCAGCACGACCACCGAGTGACCCTCGACTGAGTGCTTTGGGGTAAGAGAAGCCCCGACCCTGAGCAGCTCCAGCACCGAAGTTCAGCCCCCCTGCATCCACGAGATCTGCGTGGGGCCCTTCTGCTCTTTGCTGCTCACCGCGTTGTCCAGGTCACTTGCCCGTTGGCTAGTGGCCCTCTTACGACGCTTCACGACGACAACCACCACTGGTCTGGTTGCTCCAGACTAGCCCTTGCTCCCCTCCAAAAGAGGAGCACCCTGGACCCTCCTGGTCCACTCCAGACTCCATTTTAAGTCCACCACGTGGGCTTGCATTTGCCAAGACTTGTTGCCCCAATCCTGGGTCCAGCGACGTCGACAGCAGATACCTTCGTGGGACAGCTCGCACCTCCATCCTGGTCGCCGACAACGCCTCCTGGTCCGAGAGACTGCAAAGCCCAGCAGCGCCCACTCACCTGGTCGAGGTGACTTCGTCCGGTGCCATCCTGGTGCCCACCTAAATCACTGGCTAGTGATTCAGAACTTGGTCCCCTCTGCTTACAGGGCTTCTTCTTCCCTGATCCAGGCTTGGATCACCACGAACTTCTTCACTGGCCGCCTGCCAGCAACTTCTTTCTTCAGGCTCCTGGTTCTTCAACGAGGGTTTCCGACGCAACTTGAACCCTATGCAGCCGCAGCCCCTGGGCTAGGTAAACTGAGTACTCCGGTGCTCCAGCATAGTCCAACACCCTAAGTGTTCCGATCCACTCTTGTTTTCGACCCACCTAGTCTGGTTCGCCCGAGAACAGTAACTTTGTGATTGCTAGTATCCATAGACTTGTTCCCGCATTACGCGTGAGAGTTCCCACTCTGCACACGGCGTCCCTAGGCCTCCTGCTTCTAATCCAAGGGTTCAGCATTGTAGGCCTAGCGTTTCTACAATCTAGAAAAGTATTACTTACCTGCTAGTAACTTCGCATTCCACTTCTTGTGTATAGGGTTTTTCGTGCCCCTCGGGCATTTGCGTAAATTGTGCGACTTTAAGTATTTCTTTAAGAGTTTTGTTGTGTGCTTAGCTCCCTGTCTCATAAAGAGCCAGGGTAGTCCTGTTATAAATAAATATACTTTGTTTTTGATAACAACTTGTGTGGTGTCCTTTCACTTGGTGTTCAAGGGGTAATGTGATGGTAAAACAGCTGGCTTAACACGCCCTCTAGAGTTTAGCCTTAGACTGCTCGTATCCATGCTACTAGGATAGCTGGTCTATAAGGTTGACTTACAACCAAACTTCAATAAGGGTTGTTCGGACTGATACATAGTGTTCACTAGAATAGTGAGCACTGCTTATCAGGCCAA
The DNA here is from genome assembly GCF_964261635.1 of Lissotriton helveticus. Classification (NCBI taxonomy): domain Eukaryota; kingdom Metazoa; phylum Chordata; class Amphibia; order Caudata; family Salamandridae; genus Lissotriton; species Lissotriton helveticus. Next base: position 1,919,097,128 of record NC_136063.1, read on the forward strand.
CTTCTCACAGGGTCTGCTTCCTATCCGGAACTGGATCCAGTGGGGTCCTGCGGCGTCAGGACCGAAGTCGCAGACGGCGCTGGGGCCGGAGCACCCGACGGCACCAGAGCCGAAGCACCCGGCCCGCGTGGGGACCCAGTCGGGACCGCTTTCCCCGAAGGCGCCACAGAACCCGACAGAGGAGCGAGCGACCTCATGGCCATGAGGAAGTCATCAATCTCCCCCGGCGTCGCGTTCTGCCCAGGGACCGGCGGGTATGGAGCAGGCCGCGACACCAGCGGAGTCGCCCGAACCCCCGGCCGCATCGCGCGAGCAGTCAGAAGAGCGATGACGTCTCTTCGACTTCTTGTGCTTACCTGAGGAGCCCGAAGACCGTGGACGACTCCAGGAGCCATGGTGGCTCCGACCCCGCGACCCGTCCCTCGACCTCCTCGCGGACCGGGACCTCGAGTTGCACGGGGCCCACTGCCGGAGCTCGAGTCGCTTGCGGGACCGCTCCCGCCTAGCCTTAGACGTCAGGGCTCGACAGTCGGAGCAGGCCTTGTCGTCGTTGTCGAGGCCTAGGCAATGAAGACACCGGCGATGGGGGTCGGTAACCGACATCAGTCGGTCGTATTCGGTGCAGGGTTTGAACCCGGGCATCCCTACGGGCACCGTCGGAGTCGTACAGACTTCGAAGCAGATCAAAAATTATCGAAAATGTTTAGTCAAAAATAGACTAAGGGTACCACTTTTTCTGGATCAGCGCTTGCTGGCGCGGAAAAAAGAACTGACGTCGGCACGCGGAGGCGTCGTCTAAGTACTCCGACGACGTCATCACGGCGCCCACGACGCCGATGACGGACGCGGAGCCGCGGACGATGCCTACCGACGCGCATGGGTACTGCTACGCAAAAAAATTCAGGATCCAGTCTGACGCCAGGGGATATTCTAAGGTAAGGAATCTATCACTAACGTGTCTCTTTCAGATCTGACCATCCTCCGTTGAGACACTCATGCAGGGAGAGCAGGCGTGTGGCTAGGTATTACAAGTATAGATGGGTCATCCCCAAGCCCCCATCAAAGGAGGGGATCTGACAAACACCCAGGGCCAGTCGGGACCTGCCCTTCCCCCAGAGGAATTTGGAAGCCAAGCTATCAAGTTCCCAGAATCACAATCTCGAAAAGTTTATGGGGGTATTTTGGAGCATGTAGATGAATCTGGGAAGAATCATCATCTTAAACAGAGCGACTCTTCCCATGGGATTCAGCGGCAACGACTGCCATTTCGACAGATCCTCCTTGGTCCATTTCACCAGGGGGGGTAACGTTGAGGGCTCAGGTACTTAAAGGATTGGCGACGGAGTGGTATAGTCGATTGCCAATCACAACACTCCCTGGACATATGGAGGGTAACCAGGTCCGATTTCTCAGGATTGAGCCGGAGGCCCGACCCCTCTTCAAAGGACTGGAGCATCTGGAGGCATTGAGGGCCCGAGTTGGCGGGATCCGGCAAGTAGATTAGGACGTCGTCTGCATGAAGGGCGATTTTACCTACCTCCATGTTGGGCCACTCCCAGCCCTGCACCTGCCCGCTGGAACGTATCAGAGCTGCCAGGAGTTCCATTACCAGGGCAATGAGAAGGGAAGAGAGGGGGCATCCCTGCCTTGTTCCCCTGCGGATCGGAAAGGGGTCTGACAGAATGCCATTCACAAGGACCCGCGCCCTCGGTCGAGCGTATCATAGTCGGACGTAACCGCGAAAGCAGGGACCGAATCCCATCTTTTCCAGAACGTCGTCCAAGAACCCCCAGTCCACCAAGGCGAAGGCTTTCTCAAAGTTTACCAAGAGGAGAGCGAGGTAAGAAGTGAGCAAGTTGCGGTAGGCCAAAGCTGTATGGAGCCTCCGCAAACAATGACGGGTGCCACACGCCGGCATGAACCCACATTGGTCCGGGTGGACCAACGTACGTAAAAGGGGCTTAGGACGCTGGGCGAGTATTGTAGCATACAACTTTAACTCCGTGTTAATGAGGGAGATGGGAGGATAGTCCAAGTATCGAGGTGAGAGTGGTTGAGACTTGGGAAGGACCACAATGGTGGCCATATCGGTATCGAAGGGAAAGGAGCCTTTCTCTGTCGCCTCCCTGAATATTTGGGCGAGATATGGAGTCAATGTCTCTCTATACAGAGCGTAGAATTCCTGGGGAGGCCGTCCGGTCCCGGCGTCTTGCCGGACGAGACGAGGGTAATCGCGTCACCAATTTCTGCGGGGGTGATAGGACGGTCCAGATCGCCCTGGGCATCGGAGTCCAATTGAGGGAGGCGACAGGCTCCAGCCTGCAACAGATCTGTAAGGGTAAGGGAGGGAGTCCTGGCCGTGTAGAGCTGGCGGTAGTACATTGCAAAGGCCTTGGCCTCACAGAGCCATCCTGGTCCGCTATTTCTGGAATTATTCGATTTGCTCTGGGGTAGGTGACTAGTCTGTGGAGTAGAGAACCGTTCCTGTCTCCCCATCCGTACACCCTGGCGACAGAAGAGCACCAAAGAAGCTTGGCCGCGTCAAGCGACAATTTGCGACTCTCCTCCCGAATGTGGGCAAGAAGCCTCACTTCAGCGGCATCTGGGTTCAGGGCGGTGGATCGCTCAAGGCGCAGGGCCGGCCCTTCATGTGAGGTTAGCTGCTCCTGCTGTGCGCACCGCTGGGCTTTGAGTTGCCCCTTGGCAACCCTGCATATCATTGCCTAGCCGGCCTTCCACAAGATGCCCGGAGACGACACCGACCCCTCATTTGTCTGAAAGTATTGTTTTAGCTCCCTCCCCACCACCTCGCGAAGTCTTTATCCTCGAGAAACCATAAGTTCATTGTCCATGTCTGACACATGGAGGCAGGGGTTCCCACAGTGAGTAGCACCGGGGAATGGTCCGATATACCCCTAGGGAGCGACTTCTTGGGTCGGTTGAGGGAATGTAGGTGTCAATACGTGCGTGCGTGTGATAAGCAGCCGAGGTGTGGGTGAACGGTCTAGTCCGCGGGTGCCACACAAGCCAGGCATCGCAAAGACCCAGGGATTCAGCCCATTCCGTTAGGTGTTTCGCATTCTCCAGTCTTCAATGGGAAGGGGGCTCAGTCGTGTCGAGCGCAGGAGAGGGGAACACGTTGAAGTCACCCCCCAGGAAGATGGGGCCCATGGGCAAGGAAGCCAGGAGTCCCGCGGAGGCGGCCAGGGTTGCAGATGGGGGAAGAGTACAACGACACCAAGTTAAGGGGTGCTCCATTCAGGGTACTGGACAGTGCCACGAAGGTGCCCTGGTCCTCGTGAACCACTTGTGTCGCCACAAACGGAAAGGAGCGCTGCACCAGATCTCAACCCTGCGGGACCCGCTTACGAAGCCCGAGTGCCAGACCCTGTCGTACCATACCTCGCTAGGAAGGGGCAGTGGTTACCCAATAGGTGCGTTTCTTGCAGCATTAGGACCTCCACCCCCTGTCGCTGCGCATATCGAAGAACCGCTGATCGCTTGAGACGGTCAAGGAGACCATTGACATTCCAGGACAGGAGGCGCAAGGATACACCCTGCTGTAACATGATTGTCATCCTAGTTGTTTGTCTCGGGGTGGGGGGAGGCCCTGGAGGGCAGCTCTGTCCAGGACGCTGATGCCGGGATGCATGAATGGGGCCCAGATACTATGAATCATGCCTCTCAATACCAGAGACGGGGCGTCCTGTGAGTGCTGGTGTGGTGAAACAAATGGACAACAAAAAGAAAAACCATGAGACAACAGTCCCCCCACATCCCCCTACCCCCACCATATTCTTCAGGAACAGACGTATCTTTCGCCCTAACTGTAACAATAGCACAAAACCAACCTACAACGCTTGGGATCGAACAACGCGTGGAGGACCCCTCCTCGTGATAGGATGTCCTTAACCCAGTCCAAGAATAGAGAGAACAGGGTAAGCCAGCCCATGGCTTCGGCCGTGGAGCCAGGCCCGGCGGGCAGAAACGGACTCAGACTGGGCCACTGAGAGCATCGGGCTACGTGATAGGTGAGTGTCCGGGAGATCAGGCACAGAGGAGGCCGTCGAGGACCCCCCTCAGCCCAAGCGACCCGATGAGCCGGACCGCCACGCAGACTGGTGGCCCACCCGGTCGCCTGGGAAGGATTCAACGGAGAGTCAGAGAGGGCCCTCCTATGCCCACGGCACCTACGTGAGCGGTTGCGTTCGGGCCTTGGGTCAAGCAGACCAGGGCGGTCAGGCAGATCCGCCCCTCCGTTCTGGAGAGGAATCTGAGCATTGGGTCGAATGGGACACTCCTCCGTGGCCCAAGACCATGCTTCCGCTGGTGAGTCAAAGAACAAGTGTAGGAGAGTAGGGTCTGCAATCCTATGATCACCCAGATTTTTGCTTTTTGCTGCACTGGTTTACGACTTTCCCTGGCTGTGGGCCTGCTAATCAGACCCACAGCCTAGCTGTTCTCTCTATCCAAATTGTACTCAGGTACTGAATTGGCACTGGGCCCTCTCCAAGTCCCTGTACCCAGGGCTGAGGTGTACCCAGAAGTCTCCCAGGGGCTGAAGCATGTATTATGCCACCCCTGGGCTGACTAACTAAACTGACACAACTGGCTGCACGACAGCTGGGGCAAGGTGGTGTAATCACCCTTTGCTTTAGATATAGTATACCTATATCTAACCCTAAAAATGGACACACAGATCTCCTATCAGTCACTCCTATGGCAGGCCTTAACAATCCTGAAGGCAGAGTGCTTGGAATCATGTGAGATGGTGCTCTGGCATGAGCTGAGCCTGTCTGCGGCTTTCGGGATCCATCCCTTAGCCGTTTCCATGATATCGCATACCATATACTCTTAAGTGCATTATAATCCTCGCGGTTATATGCCAACTCTGGTATCGCTTTATCAAAACATGTCGAGTAAGGTGTCATACGAATTGGAATACTAACCCCTCGCCAATTCTGGCAACGGGGTTAGCATTCCACCCTTCTAGAGGGACACGACATGTATGTAACCCCTAACCCCGGTTAAAGTCAAACAGAGCCTCAGCTCCACAAAATGGATGCTGCCACCGAGACACAAGTCTGCCCTCCTGCTGCTGGGAGTCCTCCCAGAGCAGGAGATAAGGACAAAGGGTTTCCTGCCAGGGGCGGTGCCAGCACCGTCCCAGACAGGGTTTTGTGTATTGTAGGTAGGCAGGGCTTTAGAGGAAGGTGACTGCACGTGGCACCCAGGTGCTCACTGTGCATAGGCTGGCTGGAACCAGTTCCAGGGTCACTCCAGACCCTGTGCTGGGGAAAAGCCCGCCAAGGAAGTGGGTGTAACCACCCCCCTCCTAGTCCCACCCCTAGGGCAGGACTTAGTCGCGTGCCAGCCCCTTTTTACAGGATAAAGGTAGGAACTGGCCCCCTTCCAAATCAGATCATCTTTGAATCCTGAAACTACTTTCCACGAAAGGAACTCAAGACTTCTTCCTAAGATTTCTCCCTTGTGACTAAGGAGTAGTCACCCTGCATCCGCAGGCACCATCTTAAGAACACTGCGGTCTGCTGCAAGTCTCTCCTCCGGATCAAGACTGCCCAGCTCGACGAGAACCGGCTTCCCTGGCACCTCTGACCTCTACCTGCATCATCAGTCACGCTGAGATTCGTGGGTGTGACGAGACCTCGAGGGACCGGCCATCTTCAAGACTGCACGACTTCTTTCCAGCAAGCCCGCCGAGTAATTTCCTGGTGAGTGCTTTGGGGTCCGAGAAGCCCCGACCCTGAGCAGCTCCAGCACCGAAGTGCAGCCTCCCAGCATCTCCACGATCTGCGTGGGGCCCTTCTGCTTTTTGCTGCTCACCGCGTTGTTTGGCTACTAGCCCGCTGGCTTGTGGCCTTCTGAACGACGCCCGACGACATTTCTGCTGCTGGTCTGGTTGCTCCAGGCTGGCCCTTGCTCCCTTCCAAAAGAGGAGCCCCCCGGACCCTCCTGGTCCACTCAAGACGCCATTTTGAGTCCACCGCGTGGGCTTGAATTAGCCAAGGCTTGTTGCCCAATCCTGGGTAACTTCGACGCCGACAGCTTCATCCATCGTGGGACAGCTCGCCTCTCCATCCTGGTCGCCGACAACGCCTCCTGGTCCGTGAGATCTGCAGAGCCAGCGTCGCCCACTCACCTAGTCGAGGTGACTTCGCCCGGTGCCATCCTGGTGCCCACTTAATCACTGGCTAGTGATTCAAGAACTTGGTCCCCTCTGCTTTCAGGTTTCTTCTTCCTTGATCCAGGCTTGGATCCATCGAACTTTTCTTCACTGGTCGCCTGCCAGCAACTTCCTTCTTCCAGGCTCCTGGTCCGGCAACGAGATCCCCGACGTCTTTTCAGACCTATGCAGCTGCAGCCCCTGGGCTAGGTAACTTCGGCACTTCGGTGTCCCAGCATAGCCTCACTATCCTAGGGTCAGGATCCACTGTCGTTTTCTTCCTACCAGGTCGGGTTTGCCCGTGAACACTAACTTTGCCTTTACTAGCTTCCATAGACTTTGTCCCGCATCCCGCGTGAGAGTGCACACTCTGCACCCGAGTCCCCTAGGCCTCCTAGAAGTAATCTAACGATTCTATAGTCAAGTCCTAGCGATTCCAAAGCCTATTAGTACTGTACTTACCTGCTAGTAATTTCGCATTCCACTTTTTAAGTATATGGTTTTTCGTGCCCCTCGGGCATTTGTGTATAACGTGCTAACTTAAGTATTTTCGTAAGAGTTTTGTTGTGTGCCTAGCACCCTGTCCTCATAAAGAGTACAGGGTTGTTGTGATTCTAATAAATACACTGTTTATTTTCATAACACTTGTGTGGTGTCCTGTCACTGGGTGTTGAAGGGGTAATGTGATGGTAAAACAGCTGGCTTAACACGCCCTCTAGAGTCTTAGCCTTAGACTGCTCGTATCCATGCTACTAGGATAGCTGGTCTATAAGGTTGACTTACAACCAATCATCAATAAGGGTTGTTTGGACTGATATATAGTGATCACTCGAATAGTGAGCACTGCACATCAGGCCAACTTCTCACATTGGTGGCAGCGGTGGGATTTGAGCTTGCTGTTGTTTTACCACACATGCCCTAAGAATATCTTGTGAAAGATCACATGAGTACTAAAGGTACATATAACTTAGCTTAGAATACTCTGAGTTCTACTGAACCAGCTGTTGTAGCTCCTAGGGCCTAGCACACCCTAAACTACAACTCTAGCAAGGGATCAGTAGGCAAACATATAGTGTAGGTAAGTGCACCACTTACACCTCACTAGAAAAGCATGTCTACCCAGGGAGATTCTACTGAGACTCCCCTGGTCAGTGTTGACCCTCCACAGGTCACTTCAAGATATGCAGCTCTCAGTTTCCAGGAGATGAGACAGATCTGTGTCTCCAGAACACTGAAGCAGGGGTCTAACCCCACCATTCCCTTTCTGATAGGTCTCTTAGAGACATATGATGCCAGAAAGCTTTCTCAGTTACATGAGAACATGCCAGCCTTAGAGGGAACCTCTGGGGATCCAGACCTCCCCAACACTGCTACTGCAGTTGAGGAGGAGGAGGATCAGGAGGAACTCTCTGGGGATGAGGTAGACAAAGGTCTTGAGGTAGTCAGAAGGCTAACCAGGACCAACTTAGACTTACTTGGGCTAGGATCTGGGGGACCCCCAGTACTAACCCGAAGTGGGCCTAACCTTGGAGTTAGAAGAGATAGATCTCTTTCTAGGGACTCCAATAGATCTCTGCACTCTAATGCCTCTTCTCAGGGGAGAAGGAATCCTCCACAGAGGAGATTTACTTCCCCTCAGAGAAAAGAGCATGAAGCTAGAATGAGACAAGCTGAACTGAGGATTGAAAGGGAAGAACTTGCCCTGGCCAAAGAGAAGCTTGCCTTTGCTAGAGAGCAGCAGATGAGTGGGCTAGCTCCCACTGGTGGCAGCAATCTCCCAAGAGATAGAGAGAAGGGTTTAGATACTAAACACCTGACTAAGATAGTGCCCCCCTTTAAGCAAGGGGATGATATCCAGAAATGGATGGCTGCTCTGGAGAGGGCCTGCACTGTGCAGTGCATTCCCCAGAGTCAGTGGGCAGCTATACTGTGGCTCTCCTTTGATGGTAAAGGTAGAGATAAGCTCCTCACTACAAGAGTAGAGGATGCTAACAATTACCAGGTCCTGAAGAATACACTGGTTGATGGGTTTGGTTTAACCACTGAGCAGTACAGGTTGCTGTTCAGAGACACCCAGAAAACTCAGTCTCAGGACTGGTCTGACTTTGTGGATTGTGCCACTAAGGCTTTGGAGGGCTGGTTGCTGGGTAGCAAGGTTACAGATTACACAGGATTGTATAATCTAATGATGAGAGAACAAATTTTAAACAATTGTCAGAACCAGTTGTTGCACCAGCACCTTGTTGATTCAGATCTGACCTCTCCCCAAGAATTGGGAAAGAAGGCAGACAAATGGGTCAGGACAAGGATCAAGCAGAACCAGAACCAGAACCAGGGTGGTCAGAAGAAAGCAGACCAGAAGGGTAATGTTAAGAATGAGCAAAATGACCAGAAGTCTTCACCAGGTCCCCAACAAACCAAAGAGGGTGGGGGTCAGGCTTCCCAGAAGAAGAAGACTCAAGAAGGCCAGTCAAAAAGGTGGTGCCAGTACTGTAAAAGTAAATCTCACTGGTTTAGTGAGTGCACCAAAAGAGGAGGACAAACTCCTGCCACTACAGCCCCTAAGGCAACTGCACCCCCTAGTACAGTCAGTAGTGGTAGTGTACCTCCCAAGGCATTAGTTGGGTTAACCTTGGGTACTGAGGGGTCTGACAACTTAGTTGGCACACTCACTCAGGCTGTCCTTGTCTGTTCAGGGGATATGGATATGTCCCCTGAGATAAGTCCCAATACTTTGGGCAAATACAGGCAGACACCTTTGATAAATGGCAAAATGGCTCAGGCCTATAGGGACACTTGTGCCAGTGTCACCATGGTGACACCTAACTTTGTGGACCCTGGACAGATCATGCCAGGTACTGATTTCCTGGTGACCAATGCCAGCAATGTCACTACTAGTCATAGTGTGGCAATTGTGGCTTTCTCCTGGGGTGGAGTGAAGGGACAAAAGAAAGTTGTAGTCAGTTCAGACCTCCCAGTTGATTGTTTGTTGGGCAATGATTTGGAGTCATCACAATGGTCAGAAGTGGAGCAGAGGACTCACATGGAAATGTTAGGCTTGCCAGCACATGTGCTTGCTGTGACTAGGTCACAGGCCAGAAAATGCCCCACTGAACAGGTGCTGGATCCTGAAATGATGGACCAGACACCTTCCAAGAAGAAGAGCAGTAAGGGTAAGGCTTTGCCTTCCCCCTTACCCCAGGTTGAGGATCAAGTCTCTGAGGAGGCTGATCTGAGAGAACTGAGGGAAACTGAGCCTAAAGAGCTTGAACTTGATCAAGTTGAGTTTCTGGGCTCAGGGGGACCCTCCAGAGCAGACCTGGGGAAGGAACAGTTGAGCTGCCCTTCCCTTGAACCCCTCAGACAGCAGGCTGCTGCTGAGGCTGCAGGGAATGCCACAGGTGCCCACAGGGTATACTGGGAAGATGGACTCCTGTACTCTGAGTCAAGAGACCCCAAGCCTGGTGCAACCAGGAGGCTGGTCATCCCCTTGTCTCTGAGAGGTTTCCTTCTCACCTTGGCCCATGAAATTCCCCTTGCAGGTCACTTAGGTCAGACAAAGACTTGGGACAGGCTTGTCTCACACTTTCACTGGCCCCATATGAATGAGAATACCAAGGAGTTTTGTCGCTCCTGTGTCACTTGCCAAGCCAGTGGTAAGTCAGGTGGCACAAGGAGTAGTTTCTGTCCTGTAACTCCAGTTCTGTAGTAGGGGTATCTCTGTTATAGTCATAATCTAGTGAATAGTCCCGCCCATGTGCGTGGACCCCGGAGCAATCAAAAATAATCTCTTACAGTGTCAAAAAATGCAGAAAATGCATAGACACTTAAGAGAGAATTTAAAGACAGATAATGCAGCCAAAAAGGCTACACTGTCCAGTACTTCAACTAGAAATTCCACCATAAAATCCACAAAACAGCAAAGCCTGTACAGATTTCCCTTGCTTAACAGCAAAATCCCTCAGGAATGATAGAGAGAAGAACCTGGACAGACAAGCCCCATAGGCTGCCATTATGTGGCTTAATTAGGATACTGTGCCTTTAAGGAACCTTCCAGAACCTTCTCTCAGTATCCCAGAATGCAGAGCAGGTCCAACTTAGCCTCAGTTCTTTTTGAAGGCACAGAAAACGCCAGACCTGTAGCATTATGATCATGAACAACACTCCACCGGGGAGGCGGGAGGGCGCTTATGACTATAACAGAGATACCCCTACTACAGAACTGGAGTTACAGGACAGAAACTACTCCTTCTGTAGTAGGGGATCTCTGTGTATATTCATAATCTAGTGAATAGAATGGCAAGCCCATCCCCACACCAAGCGGCGGTGGAGAACAAAATAACGCCACTACTGTGCGAACAGATTCCGCAGCGAAGCCTGCCCAACCTGAGCGTCTGCCCTGGCATCAGTGTCCAGGCAGTAATGCTTAGCAAAGGTATGGACCGACTTCCAAGTGGCCGCCTTGCAGATCTCTGCAATGGGAACATTACGGAGCATAGCTGTCGTAGCAGCCTTGCCCCTGGTGGAATGAGCCTTAGGTTTGCCCCCTAAGGTCTTATTAGCTTTGCAGTAACACAACTGAATGCAGGACACAATCCACCTAGAGATGGACTGTTTAGAGGTAGCAAGACCCGTCCTGACTGAGCCATAATTGATGAACAATTGGTCTGACCTACGAATATCTTTAGTCTTATCAAGATAAAACTTCAGCACCCTCCGCACATCCAGGGAATGTAAAGACCTTTCCGCCGGAGATGAAGGATTCTGAAAGAACGTAGGCAAAGTGATAGTCTGATTGATATGAAAATCAGAAACAACCTTGGGAAGAAACTTAGGGTGAGTACGCATAACAACTTTAGCATTATGAAATACAGTATAAGGTTCCTGGCAACACAATGCCTGAATCTCACTCACCCTGCGGGCCGATGTAATGGCCACGAGGAACGCCGCCTTCCAGGACAGGTGCTGCAACGAAGCCTTATGAATGGGTTCAAAAGGCTCCTTCATCAATCTGGACAGCACCACATTCAGGTCCCATGAAGGCGAAGGAAGCCTGACAGGAGGGAACACTTTCTTCAAGCCTTCCAAAAAATCTTTGATCACAGGGATCTGGAAAAAGGAAGTCTGTGAAGGGCCTTTCCTGTAGGCAGTCAAAGCAGCCAGATGAACCTTAATGGAATGGACATTAAGGCCCGACTGCGCCAGATGAAGCAGATATGGAAGGATGACATCTTCCTTGCATGACGTAGGGTCATAGTTCTTAGACTTGCACCAGATGCAAAACCTCTTCCCCTTGTAAGCATAGGAAGTCCTAGTGGAAGGTCGCTTAGCCTCCTTCAGTATGCCCATACAATCCTCTGGGAGATTCAGATGGCCATATTGCACTATTTCAGGAGCCATGCCGCCAAACTCAAAGACGAGAGGTTGGGGTGCACCATCCGCCCCCCGAACTTCGTGAGAAGGTCCGGCCTGCACGGCAGCTTCATGTGAGGAAGGAGAGATCGGTGAAGCAGGTCCGTGAACCACCACTGTCTGGGCCATTCCGGGGCAATCAGAATCATTCTCGCCCTGGATTGAGACAGCTTGATGAGAACCGCCGGAATCAGGGGAATTGGTGGAAAAGCGTACAGAAAGCTGTTCGACCAGTTGATCCATAACGCGTTCCCCAGCGTCCCCGGCTGGTAGTACCTGGAGGCGAAGCCTCGGCATTTGCTGTTTTCGGCGGTGGCAAACAGATCTACGTCTGGAGTTCCCCACCTTGCGAAGACTTCTCCTAGTACTTCGTCGTTTATGACCCATTCGTGGTTTTCCTGCAAAATTCTGCTCAGTTCGTCTGCCTGAACATTCTGCACACCTGGCAGATGGGTGGCCGTTATCGACAGTCCTCGAGCCAGAAGCCAGTGCCAGATCGCCTGCGCCTCCTGCGACAGAGTGCGCGATCTCGAGCCCCCCTGCTTGTTGAGGTAATACATCGTTGTCGTGTTGTCCGTCTGAACAAGCAGAGAGTTGGTCTGAAAGGACGGATGAAAGGCCTTCAGTGCCAAGTGAACAGCTCTCAGTTCCAGGAAATTGATGTGGTACGTGGACTCCGTCGGGGACCACGTCCCTTGAATTTGCAGGTCTCCGGAATGCGCCCCCCAACCTTGGAGAGACGCATCCGTCACGATGGTCTGTGTGGGAATGTCCTTGTGGAAGGGAACGCCTCTGAGGAGATTCTCCTTCGAGCACCACCACTTTAGAGACTGAAGAGCATGTAGAGACAGTCGTATCCTGTCGTCCCAAGAACCTCTCCTCTGGTCCCACTGATCCTCCAAGCACTCCTGCAGAGGTCTCATCTGTAGCCGTGCGTGAGGAGTGAGAAAGATGCAAGAGGCCATCGATCCCAGTAGAGAAGACACCGTCCTCACAGTCGTAGACGGAGTTTTCATGAGAGCCTGAGCCTTCCGAACGAGTGATAAACGTCGCTCTTCCGAAGGAGACACGCTTGCTGACAGCGTATTGATGGAGGCCCCCAAGTACTGGATGCACTGTACCGGAATCGGGACCGACTTGGACATGTTGATGTGCAACCCCAGCTTGTTCAAGAGAACGCACGTCTTCTGGAAGTGTGCTTGAGCTTCCGAGAAGGAGGAGGCTTTGATCAACCAATCGTCCAGGTACGGGTAGACAAACACCTTGTTCTTCCTCAGGTGTGCCGCTACCACTGCCATACATTTTGAGAATGTCCTGGGTGCAGACTTCAGTCCGAAGGGTAGCACCGTGTATTGATAGTGATTGGTGCCGACTTGAAAGCGCAGAAATTTCCTGTGTTTGCATGCAATGGGCACGTGGAAGTATGCGTCCTGTAGATCTATGGCACACATCCAGTCTCCTCGTTGCAGCTGAGGGTAGATCTGATGCAACGACAGCATGCGAAACTTTTCTCTGCGAATCCACTTGTTTGCCTGCCGCAAATCCAGAATGGGCCTGAACTCGTTTCTGTCCTTCTTGCGGACAAGAAAGAACCGAGAGTACAGACCTCTTCCTCTTTGAGACAGAGGTACGTCTTCGATCGCCCTTTTCCTTAGCAGAACGTCCAGCAGACTGCCCCCTTCCACGACCCTGCGACCCAAACCGACGTTGGTACTGTCGGAAGGGTTTCTTTTCCTTGGGCTTCTCCAAGCCCACTGCCGTCAGGGTCTCCGCCTCGGCCTTCATCCTGGCCATCTCATCATCCGCGTGTTTCCCGAAGAGGGTATCTCCGGAAAACGGGAGATTCGCCACGCGTTGCTGTGCTTCCGGTTTCAACGACGTCAACCTGAGCCAAGCGTGGCGCCTCTGGTGAATCCCGTGGCAATATCCGTGCGCGGACAGTAATGATATGTCCGCTGCGGCGCCGATGGCCTGGTTAGAGACCAGCATCCCCTCCTGGACGATCTCTATAAAGTCCTCCTTGCGGTCTCGAGGGACAAGGTCTGCGAACTGCTCCATCGAGTCCCACAGGGACCGGTCGTAACGTCCCAGCAAAGCCGAGTCACTGGCGGCCTTCATTGACGAGGCGGATGTCCCACACGCCTTACGACCAGCAGAATCGATCCAGCGGCTCTCCTTGTCCGGAGGCACCGTGGACGCAGGGGAGGTGGCATGAAGCTTCCGTGCAGCAGTCACGATGACCGAATCCGGTACCGGGTCCTTCCTCAAGAAGGCTGGGTCTGAGTCCGGAGCCCTGTACTTTTTTAGGATCCTGGAAGGTGCAGACTTCACCGTTGCCGGCGTCAGGAACAGCTGTTCGGCGGGCTCAAGGAGCCCCGGCACCAGAGGTAACAGGGGGCGAGACAAGTGCCTTTTGTGTAATGTCTCAAATATCACCGAGGTAGAAGCCGTAGGTGCTTCAACCTTGATGCCCAACTTCGCCGCTCCACGCAGGAGAACCTCCTGAAATGTGCTTATATCGTCTATCGGAGACACCCTAGTCGCCGGCGAATCGGACAGCGTGGGCGAGTAGGAACGGGTCCCAGAGGGAGAACGTGACCTGGACCGACGTCTCTTGTGGTGACGCCTGGATCGTGAGGAAGATCCATGCCCACTCCTCGATCTGTCCCGTCTCCCCGAGCGAGACCTCGACCTCTTGGGCCTCGGACGCTCCTTCGGCCTCCCAGGGTCAGGAGTCCTAGGCTTCTTAGGAGTCTTCTTCGGAGGCGTCGGAAACTTAGGCATCGACACCGCCCTCGGCGGGACCGGGGGTGGAGGAGTAACCGGACGCGGGGTCTGCGGAGCCGGCTTCGGAGGTGGGGTCGGGGCCTTCGGAGGCGGACCCTTCGGCACAGCAGGCCGCGAAGGAGGTGTAGAAGGCTTCATCGGAGTATCCACCCCGGAATGCGCCGTTCCCGGCGAGCCACCATCTCTTCCGGAGCGTGGGGAGCCCCCCACAGTCCTGGGCCTGTCCTTAGGACCTCCAGACGCTGAAGACCGGTGCCCAGACAACGACCGATGTCCCCTCGACGTCGAACGGTCCTTCGGTGTCGACCGAATCACACTTCTCGACGTCGAACCGTGTCTCCGTCTCGACGTCGACCCCGACCAGATCGACGAGCCACGAAACCTCGACGACGGGCGATGGTGCCTCGACGGCGACCTCGACCTCTTCGCCGGCCTCGACGTCGACTTCTTGGATCGCTTCGAGGTCGACCCTTTGGACCTTCTCGACGTCGACCTCTCTGACCTTCTCGACGTCGATCTCCTTGACCGTCTCGACGTCGGTCTTTTGGAATGCTTCGACGTCGACCTCTTCGGCGCCGGAGACGCCTTCCGTCTCGACGGCGACCTCGACGACGAGGATCCCCTCGACGACGATGTCCTCGACGGCGAACGGCGGTGTCGCCTCGACGGCGAGCGCCGACGCCGGGCCCTCCGATGTCGACCACTCGACGCCGACAGCGACGACGAGGATATCGACACCGGCTTCGACGGCGGCCGGAACACGTTCCTCGACGTCGACGGGCGACGTTTTCTCGACCCAGAGCCCTGGGGAGACCTGGAACTGGCCGTTGACCGTCCCCTCGACGTCGTGGTCAGCGCAACTGACCCAGACGGAGATCTTGGGCGAGGGCTGGTCTTCCTCCCCCTGGGGAGCCCCCCAGAGGCCTCAGCATGGGTAGAAGGAGCCCCTCCTGACCCACCTCGTGCCTTCAACCTTCTCTCTTCAAGTCCCTGAAGCCTGATCTTCTTCCTCTCCTTCAGGGTTCCAGAGAAGCTTCTGCAGATCACACAATCCTCAGGAATGTGGGAAGAGGGAAGGCAGAGAATACAGACCTCATGGGAGTCTGACTTGGCCTTCTTCCTTGAGCACTCAGGGCATTTGTCGAATAATGCAGGCATTATGGACAAAAAAGAGTGCAGAAACACAGAAAGAAAGTCACCAAAGTACTTTAAAAGTACCAAAAATCGAAATTAGTGTAAAACACTAACAAAAACCCTTGAAAAGGGAGAGCTCAATGCTCCAGGGTCCTGCTTGCAGGAGCCGGAAAAAAGAACTGAGGCTAAGTTGGACCTGCTATGCATTCTGGGATACTGAGAGAAGGTTCTGGAAGGTTCCTTAAAGGCACAGTATCCTAATTAAGCCACATAATGGCAGCCTATGGGGCTTGTCTGTCCAGGTTCTTCTCTCTATCATTCCTGAGGGATTTTGCTGTTAAGCAAGGGAAATCTCTACAGGCTTTGCTGTTTTGTGGATTTTATGGTGGAATTTCTAGTTGAAGTACTGGACAGTGTAGCCTTTTTGGCTGCATTATCTGTCTTTAAATTCTCTCTTAAGTGTCTATGCATTTTCTGCATTTTTTGACACTGTAAGATTATTTTTGATTGCTCCGGGGTCCACGCACATGGGCGGGACTATTCACTAGATTATGACTATACACAGAGATCCCCTACTACAGAACAAAGGCCCCCCTCATACCACTACCTGTGGTGGGGGTTCCCTTTGAAAGAGTGGGGATTGACATTGTTGGTCCAATGGAACCCCAGACAGCATCAGGGCACAAGTTTATACTGGTGGTAGTGGATCATGCCACCAGGTATCCTGAAGCTATTCCCCTTAGGACCACTACAGCACCTGTAGTGGCAAGAGCCCTAGTGGGAGTGTTCTCCAGAGTGGGTTTCCCTAAGGAGGTCGTTTCTGACAGAGGTACAAACTTCATGTCAGGATATCTGACTGCAATGTGGAAGGAGTGTGGTGTGAACTACAAGTTCACCACACCCTACCACCCACAATGCAATGGGCTTGTTGAGAGATTCAACAGGACCCTCAAAGGGATGATTCATGGGCTACCTGAAACTCTTAGGAGAAGATGGGATGTCCTGATCCCCTGCCTCTTGTTTGCTTACAGAGAGGTCCCACAGAAGGGGGTTGGCTACAGCCCTTTTGAGCTTCTGTATGGGCATTCTGTAAGAGGACCCCTGTGTTTGGTGAAGGAAGGATGGGAGAGACCTCTCAAAAAGCCTGCAACCAACATAGTGGACTATGTACTTGGTCTCCGCTCCAGGATGGCTGAGTATATGGAAAAGGCATCCAAAAACCTTGAGGCCAGCCAAGAACTTCAAAAAGCTTGGCATGACCAAAAGGCTGTTCTGACTGTGTACCAGCCAGGACAGAAGGTGTGGGTGCTGGAGCCAGTGGCCCCAGCAGCTCTGAAAGACAAATGGTCTGGGCCCCACACCATCATTGAGCAAAAGGGAGAGGTTACCTACTTGGTGGACCTTGGAACTCCCAGGAGCCCTCTCAGAGTGCTCCATGTTAACAGGCTCAAGGCATATGTTGACAGGAAGGACATGAGCTTGCTCATGGCCACAGATGAGGGACAGGAGGAAGAGAGTGACCCTCTCCCAGACCTGCTCACTCAGAATCCTGATGATGGATCAGTTGATGGTGTTGTCTTTTGTGGCAGCCTCACTGAACATCAGCAACAGGATTGCAGGCAAGTCTTGCAATCCTTCAGACATATGTTCTCTCTGACACCCAGCCAAACTGATTGGTGTACCCATGATGTTGACACTGGAGACAGTCTGCCTGTCAAGAGTAAAATCTACAGACAGCCTGATCATGTTAGAGACTGCATCAAAACTGAAGTGCAGAAAATGTTGGAGCTGGGAGTCATTGAGCCCTCAGATAGCCCTTGGGCTAGCCCAGTAGTTCTAGTGCCAAAGCCTCACACCCAGGGTGGTAAAAGAGAGATGAGGTTTTGCGTAGACTACAGAGGCCTCAATGCAGTCACTAAGACTGATGCCCACCCAATACCAAGAGCAGATGAACTTATAGATAAATTGGCTTCTGCCAACTTCTTAAGTACATTTGATTTGACAGCTGGGTATTGGCAAATCAGGTTAGCTGAGGAGGCCAAACCCAAGACAGCATTTTCTACCCCTGGAGGGCATTATCAATTTGTGGTAATGCCCTTTGGACTGAAAAATGCACCTGCCACCTTCCAAAGGTTGGTGAATCAAGTCCTCACTGGGCTGGATGACTTCTGTGCAGCTTATCTTGATGATATTGCTGTCTTTAGCTCCACCTGGGAGGATCACCTGGTCCACCTGAGGAAAGTGTTAGAGGCCCTGCAAAAGGCAGGCCTCACTATCAAGGCCACAAAGTGCCAGATAGGGCAGACACAGCTTGTATACCTGGGCCACCTTGTAGGTGGAGGCCAGGTTCAGCCACTGGAGAGTAAGATACAGGCCATCAAGGACTGGACTCCTCCAATCACCCAGACTCAGGTTCGAGCTTTCTTGGGCCTGACTGGGTACTATAGGAAGTTTGTCAGAAATTATGGGTCCATAGTGACCCCTCTTAATGACCTGACAAGCAAAAAGATGCCAAAGAAAGTTCAGTGGACAGCAAGCTGTCAGAAAGCATTCAATGACCTCAAGCAGGCCATGTGCACAGCACCTATCCTAAAGAGTCCAGATTACTCCAAGCCATTCATTGTCCAAACAGATGCTTCTGAGTTGGGTGTGGGGGCTGTTCTGTCTCAACTGAATTTTGATGGTAATGATCAGCCTATTGCTTTCATTAGTAGGAGGTTGACACCCAGAGAGAAAAATTGGTCAGCGATTGAGAGGGAGGACTTTGCTGTGGTCTGGGCCCTGAAGAAGCTGAGGGCCTACTTGTTTGGCACTCACTTCACCATTCAGACAGACCATAAGCCCCTCTTGTGGCTAAATCAGATGAAGGGTGAAAACCCCAAACTGCTTAGGTGGTCCATTTCCCTACAGGGGATGGATTTTACAGTGGAGCATAGACCTGGTACTGATCACAGCAATGCTGATGGGCTCTCCAGGTATTTCCACTTAGAGCAAGAAGACTCACCTGGTCAAGGTTAGTTTATTGTCCCAAAGTTTGGGGGGGGGGTCATGTAGGAGAGTAGGGTCTGCAATCCTATGATCACCCAGATTTTTGCTTTTTGCTGCACTGGTTTACGACTTTCCCTGGCTGTGGGCCTGCTAATCAGACCCACAGCCTAGCTGTTCTCTCTATCCAAATTGTACTCAGGTACTGAATTGGCACTGGGCCCTCTCCAAGTCCCTGTACCCACGGCTGAGGTGTACCCAGAAGTCTCCCAGGGGCTGAAGCATGTATTATGCCACCCCTGGGCTGACTAACTAAACTGACACAACTGGCTGCACGACAGCTGGGGCAAGGTGGTGTAATCACCCTTTGCTTTAGATATAGTATACCTATATCTAACCCTAAAAATGGACACACAGATCTCCTATCAGTCACTCCTATGGCAGGCCTTAACAATCCTGAAGGCAGAGTGCTTGGAATCGTGTGAGATGGTGCTCTGGCATGAGCTGAGCCTGTCTGCGGCTTTCGGGATCCATCCCTTAGCCGTTTCCATGATATCGCATACCATATACTCTTAAGTGCATTATAATCCTCGCGGTTATATGCCAACTCTGGTATCGCTTTATCAAAACATGTCGAGTAAGGTGTCATACGAATTGGAATACTAACCCCTCGCCAATTCTGGCGACGGGGTTAGCATTCCACCCTTCTAGAGGGACACGACATGTATGTAACCCCTAACCCCGGTTAAAGTCAAACAGAGCCTCAGCTCCACAAAATGGATACTGCCACCGAGACACAAGTCTGCCCTCCTGCTGCTGGGAGTCCTCCCAGAGCAGGAGATAAGGACAAAGGGTTTCCTGCCAGGGGCGGTGCCAGCACCGTCCCAGACAGGGTTTTGTGTATTGTAGGTAGGCAGGGCTTTAGAGGAAGGTGACTGCACGTGGCACCCCGGTGCTCACTGTGCATAGGCTGGCTGGAACCAGTTCCAGGGTCACTCCAGACCCTGTGCTGGGGAAAAGCCCGCCAAGGAAGTGGGTGTAACCACCCCCCTCCTAGTCCCACCCCTAGGGCAGGACTTAGTCGCGTGCCAGCCCCTTTTTACAGGATAAAGGTAGGAACTGGCCCCCTTCCAAATCAGATCATCTTTGAATCCTGAAACTACTTTCCACGAAAGGAACTCAAGACTTCTTCCTAAGATTTCTCCCTTGTGACTAAGGAGTAGTCACCCTGCATCCGCAGGCACCATCTTAAGAACACTGCGGTCTGCTGCAAGTCTCTCCTCCGGATCAAGACTGCCCAGCTCGACGAGAACCGGCTTCCCTGGCACCTCTGACCTCTACCTGCATCATCAGTCACGCTGAGATTCGTGGGTGTGACGAGACCTCGAGGGACCGGCCATCTTCAAGACTGCACGACTTCTTTCCAGCAAGCCCGCCGAGTAATTTCCTGGTGAGTGCTTTGGGGTCCGAGAAGCCCCGACCCTGAGCAGCTCCAGCACCGAAGTGCAGCCTCCCAGCATCTCCACGATCTGCGTGGGGCCCTTCTGCTTTTTGCTGCTCACCGCGTTGTTTGGCTACTAGCCCGCTGGCTTGTGGCCTTCTGAACGACGCCCGACGACATTTCTGCTGCTGGTCTGGTTGCTCCAGGCTGGCCCTTGCTCCCTTCCAAAAGAGGAGCCCCCCGGACCCTCCTGGTCCACTCAAGACGCCATTTTGAGTCCACCGCGTGGGCTTGAATTAGCCAAGGCTTGTTGCCCAATCCTG
Organism: Lissotriton helveticus; assembly: GCF_964261635.1. Lineage (NCBI taxonomy): Eukaryota > Metazoa > Chordata > Amphibia > Caudata > Salamandridae > Lissotriton > Lissotriton helveticus. The sequence goes on from NC_136063.1 coordinate 1,919,117,394, forward strand.
GGTAACTTCGACGCCGACAGCTTCATCCATCGTGGGACAGCTCGCCTCTCCATCCTGGTCGCCGACAACGCCTCCTGGTCCGTGAGATCTGCAGAGCCAGCGTCGCCCACTCACCTAGTCGAGGTGACTTCGCCCGGTGCCATCCTGGTGCCCACTTAATCACTGGCTAGTGATTCAAGAACTTGGTCCCCTCTGCTTTCAGGTTTCTTCTTCCTTGATCCAGGCTTGGGTCCATCGAACTTTTCTTCACTGGTCGCCTGCCAGCAACTTCCTTCTTCCAGGCTCCTGGTCCGGCAACGAGATCCCCGACGTCTTTTCAGACCTATGCAGCTGCAGCCCCTGGGCTAGGTAACTTCGGCACTTCGGTGTCCCAGCATAGCCTCACTATCCTAGGGTCAGGATCCACTGTCGTTTTCTTCCTACCAGGTCGGGTTCGCCCGTGAACACTAACTTTGCCTTTACTAGCTTCCATAGACTTTGTCCCGCATCCCGCGTGAGAGTGCACACTCTGCACCCGAGTCCCCTAGGCCTCCTAGAAGTAATCTAACGATTCTATAGTCAAGTCCTAGCGATTCCAAAGCCTATTAGTACTGTACTTACCTGCTAGTAATTTCGCATTCCACTTTTTAAGTATATGGTTTTTCGTGCCCCTCGGGCATTTGTGTATAACGTGCTAACTTAAGTATTTTCGTAAGAGTTTTGTTGTGTGCCTAGCACCCTGTCCTCATAAAGAGTACAGGGTTGTTGTGATTCTAATAAATACACTGTTTATTTTCATAACACTTGTGTGGTGTCCTGTCACTGGGTGTTCAAGGGGTAATGTGATGGTAAAACAGCTGGCTTAACACGCCCTCTAGAGTCTTAGCCTTAGACTGCTCGTATCCATGCTACTAGGATAGCTGGTCTATAAGGTTGACTTACAACCAATCATCAATAAGGGTTGTTTGGACTGATATATAGTGATCACTCGAATAGTGAGCACTGCACATCAGGCCAACTTCTCACAACAAGGTTTTGTTAGCGAACACCACCCGCAGGTGCGCCGGAAAGAGGAGGCAGTACTGGACGTTGAGGGCTCTGAGCTTCTGTTTGACCTCTGCAAACGAGCGGCGCTGGCCCTGGACGTTCCGAGTGTAGTCTGGACTGAGTGATTTGCATAGGGGAGGCGTCGATGCTCGCGGACCTCTGCCAAGATGGAGTCGCGGTCTCTATAATTGAGGATTTTCATTATGATCGGATGTGGCGGTGCCCTCCCCGGGGGCCTCGGAGCAAGGGATCAATGGGCTCTCTCTCGATGAATTCAGCGGGGCGATTCTGCTCCGCCCCCTCCAGAAACCCCACCAGGCGGAGGTTGTTGCGGCGCAATCTGTTTTCGGCCCTCCAGTGCACCTCCTGAGTGTTTGCCTGGAGGCGAGCCACCTTCCCCTTGAGTTGTTGAACATCGTCTTCCACTGATGATATACGGGATTCTGTTTCCGTGATCCGGGCCGTGGCATTCCGGAGGTCCTGCTGGATGAGGGTCATGTCCACCCGGACCTCCGCAATCTTTCCCTCCACCGAGGACTGCGAGGTATGGATGGCCTGCAGGATGGTGGTGAGGTCCGAAGCCGCAGTTGCATCTTTTTCGGCGTCGCCCCCCCGTAGCCCCTGTGCCCGTGGTTGTGAAGCGGTCCATTTTGGTTGGGGTAGCCGGGGTTCTAGCTGGTCCGTTAAGGCCCATGGTTGCACCCTGCGGGGCCGGGGGGACCCTTACAATAGGCTTGGGGCACGGATGTTACATGGGGGGCCACCGGACTGTTCAGGAGGCCAGGGCTAGTGATGATGGGCGACCCAAGGTGGAAGCAGCCACCCCGGGAAACTAATCGCGGGCTGGCGAAGGAAGATGATGTGGAGACGCCCGGTGTGGTGGTGCAGGATGATGCCAAAACGTGAGGGCAGGACGCCGGGGGGGCCACCAGGTACAGTTCACCGAGGGGGGAGGGGACACACAGCGTCCGACACCACCCGGTCTCCCGAGCTCCAGGGCCCACACAGTGTCCCAAACCACAGAGTCCTAAGGAGGGCCGCACAAGACCAGGCCCCGTCCCCCAGGGTGGGAATCAGGCGGGCTACCAGGGAAGACGCCAAGTGTCGGTATTTTGTTCACGGGCTCTGCCACAGCCCAAGGTGGAGGAGGGCCCAGGGGGGGTGACCTTTCCACGCCGCCGGACACACGCGCCTAATCACCCCTGGCCCCAAGGCACCACCCAGAAGGCCGGGCCGGTAGGGACAGTGGCACTGGTGAAGTAGGATGAGTTTAGGCCTGGGGGACCCCCACTGCTGCTCGATAAAGCAGCTGACACCACGGTCCCGTTGCCAGGGGGGCCCGCCACAGAGACGGAGCCGCGTCAAGAGTCAGGGCTAGGGGCGGGAGAAAGGAAAGCAGGAGCGTGCAGCTCGACCTGTGCCCAGCCTCCCGCAGTGGGGGCCCCTTTCCCAACAACCACGGGACCCCCTCCCGCAGCCGGGACTCACCGCCAATAGTGGTGAGTGATAGCTCTGGCCCACCGGATCCCGGGCCTCTCCTCCGGTGGCCGGCTCCAGCGATGGTACAACCGGGAGGCTTCCAGGTGATCTGATGTGGCCTGGGTGAACACAGGAATCCCCTCCGCTCAGTCCGCCCCATGCAGCCAGCCGCCCCCTCTACCCCGCCGTGCGAAATCCTGCCGCGGGTCCCCTGGGAATAACAGCAGCATCCTCCAACGGCCCGATCAGCAGGCCAAGGCTGGCCCTCAGCAACACACCCGCGGACGGGCACCCACCAGGGGGTGGGGGGGCAGCAAAGCCCGAGGCTCTCAGAACACCACCGGACCTCCTTCGCCACGGAGGGCGCCTCCCAGTGCCACAACGGGGCTCACCGCCACAAGGAGCTGCCGCGCCCGCCAGTCAGAGAGGGCGGCCCGCCATTTTAGGGGCTGAGGCCCACCCTTTGCCCGATCCGCTGCTGAAGCCTTCCTCTGGTGGAAATCCGCAGCAAGGATTGCGGCCAGGCAACCAGTCGGCAAAGGAAGGCTGGACGGCTCTCTCCTTGGGGGGATGGCGAGCAGATGGTGGAGGGGTCCGGGAGAGCACTCATGGTGTGACCATCATCTTCGCTCGGCAAGCCTCGCCCCCCTCTTTTTGTCTTTTTTAAGTTGCGTATTAATTCACTACGTTTTGATTTATCTTGCCAGATTTGTGTAGTAGATGTCACGTTTACTTGAAAGTTTTCCTTCTCATTTTTGCAGTGTTGTTTTCAAGGTCGAAATCCATTCTCCCCAGTTTTCCACAATATACTCAGAACTAGGGTGGTTGCCTCTGCATTCTTGTTTCCATGAGTTTAGTATAGTGGCCTTCTGCTCATTCCATTTTATCCTTCTGATTTGTGAATGTTCCTCGATACCTATAGAGTGGGCTAAAGTAGACTTGTTTCCGTTTTAATGTGAATACTCAGTTCTACCTGAAGAATTGCGTGACCGCTTGTATCGGGTGTTTTCATTTCAAAATGAGCTTTTTCTACTGAGTTGGTTACACACAAAAAATGTAGTTGATTGAAGTGCAATTATTGAATGTGGCTATTTCAGGTAAGTTTGGATCTGAGTTTTTTTTAATAATTCCTCAGTTGACTTAAAATCGTAATTTTTTTGGAAGTTATTAAAGATATTTTATGAGCTTGTTAGGTGCATTGTTTCGCTCATCTTCATTCCTAAGAGGTGCAGGTTGAAGTCACCCGTGATCACCTTAGCCAGTAGGGAGGGTTTGCATAAGATTTATTCTATTGAGGTTATCGTAGAACTTGTTGCCTAGATATACGTTAAGATATGTGTTAATTATAAGCAATGAAGATCTACCTTCCCTTTCCCCTCCACAAGGACTACTATTTTAACCAGATACTCTCCCCAAAAGCAGCCAGTGGTCCAAGCATGGATCAATTGGAACATGAAGTACAGTCCCCATCCCTAGGAATACAGCAACAATGCAAAACCTGAAACCAGATTCCCTGTGGTTTCAAAACGGCTCTATGAGCAGACTTTGTGCATGGCCACAAAGAGATGTTTGGCACACTAAATGTACCCTTACTACCTGCGTTTAAATTTAAACTCAGTGAAGGACAGAGTTGTCCTTAAACTGTCTCAGATGAATGATCAATGCTATTACAACTTTTTGCTGTGCATATTTTCTTGACTGTATTTAGGTCATCTTTCTCTAAAAGAAAAACACTGCTCACACATCAGTTATTTGAGTGATACATGATGTAGGAGTTTACTCCAACACCACCATCCAAAAGTAAACCCTGAATGTTCAGCTATGCTACCCCTAAAGCCCCATGACTTAAAAATTACAATGTTTGCAGCAGTACCAGTTGTCTGCGTTTGCAACAGTGGCAAAAAATCCTACGGTTTGAACAACCTGGTAAGATGGCACTCCAGAGGGTCTTTTCCAAATATACAACCAATTGGGTGCCTTACAGGATTTCCCATACAGAACTGGCAAGATGTCTGGGTAAGTGAATCGTCAGATAATCACAGAAATGCTTGAAAAGGTTAACCTTCCCACTTCTACCAGCACGTAGCACAAATGAAGCTATTGTTACAGAATGGAAAAACCTTTTCTTCCTGAAGGGTGTCATTGTTTCCAATGATGTTTGAAGATAAAGTGATGTGGCACGGGAGGCATAGGAAAGTCAGAAGACAGATCTCATTCAGCTAGAACTCTAAACTCACTTCTGAAATGAAGAAAACCCAAGTGCAGATAATCACCTGGGCTCTGACATAATGAAGGGCTTGATGCTAACTTATGTACCTGACCAAAAAATATGGCCACTAAGAAGATAGCCTTCCCTGAAATTGAGTTTTAATCTCAAAGTTCCATTGATTAGAAAGGCCTGGGCATCAACTGGTGAGAACTATATTGAGGCTCCATGCGTTGGTGACGTGCCCTACAAGAAGAAACAAGTGTATTCTGCCTATCTGACACTTCCTAAAAACCTCCCTAGATATGGCGAACTTTTCAGACCTACACTGGTAGGCCCAGACGTAGAGATCTTGCAAGTATTCACCTGAGCCCACTTCAGCCAGATGACAGGAGACATTACATCATCTACTCAGCAGACGTGAGGCTGATGTTATTCTATATTGCCCCATGACAGAACGACGACAAATTGCTATTGGAAGACCTCCTAGCAGCCACTAGGACTTACTGATTTTGAGAAAAGTTCAAGGTTTTGACATGTAAACTTCTCAAAATCCATGCACTGAAGCAGAGCTATAGTATGGTTTGAATTATTTACAACAAGGGGTGGTGATGGACAGAGTCTCTGAATTAAGCAGAGTACTCTCACCCAGTCAAGAGATCAGGGCTAGATCCAACACCGTTTTTTAGCTCATTGCACCATCCCAGTTTCAGAACCTGGCTGTATGCAAATTAGTCTGTCCCTGGCCCAGTGCATCATGGGAACAGACCAGACTACAAAAGCCAATTCTTACACTGGGAAGGAAACAAGCTTCCGGGGACCGGTTTCTGCCATTTCAGGCGTCTTCGGCCCAGCTTGCTTGAATCCTGATGGTGCAATGAGCAAGGGACTCACATCGGAGTATACCCTTCCACGCTTAGGGTGGACAAAATTATTTACAACAAGGGGTGGTGATGGACAGAGTCTCTGAATTAAGCAGAGTACTCTCACCCAGTCAAGAGATCAGGGCTAGATCCAACACCGTTTTTTTTAGCTCATTGCACCATCCCAGTTTCAGAACCTGGCTGTATGCAAATTAGTCTGTCCCTGGCCCAGTGCATCATGGGAACAGGGCAGACCAGACTACAAAAGCCAATTCTTACACTGGGAAGGAAACAAGCTTCCGGGGACCGGTTTCTGCCATTTCAGGCGTCTTCGGCCCGGCTTGCTTGAATCCTGATGGTGCAATGAGCAAGGGACTCACATCTGAGTATACCCTTCCATGCTTAGGGTGGACAAAATTATTTACAACAAGGAGTGGTGATGGACAGAGTCTCTGAATTAAGCAGAGTACTCTCACCCAGTCAAGAGATCAGGGCTAGATCCAACACCGTTTTTTAGCTCATTGCACCATCCCAGTTTCAGAACCTGGCTGTATGCAAATTAGTCTGTCCCTGGCCCAGTGCATCATGGGAACAGGGCAGACCAGACTACAAAAGCCAATTCTTACACTGGGAAGGAAACAAGCTTCCGGGGACCGGTTTCTGCCATTTCAGGCGTCTTCGGCCCGGCTTGCTTGAATCCTGATGGTGCAATGAGCTATGGTTTGAAAGCAAAGAACATTCCCTCCCATATGCCCCTTCTCTTCCTAGAGGATCTCACAATTGTACAATAGGTAGGTCTTTTGTGGATGCACTGCCTATATGGAGTCTAGGAGGAACATGCCTCATAGCAATGCCATCTGACAGAGCTGTGGCAAGTGAATGCCTCTGGCTTCCTAAAGAATAAGGGGCAAATTTACAAGGAAAGTGACTCTGTGCTTGCCACAAGCCATTTGGCTGCGACGCATTGAGTCACTTTCAAAGCAGGGATGCGACATATTTAGAACAATGTCGCATCTCTGTGCTTCGCTCTGGCGCACAAACTTCTGCCTGCGTCAGAGGGGGGGGCGGGGGGTGGAGATTGTTTATGTGCAGAAAGGGTTCCCTTCCTGTATGTAAACAATCACCAGAGGTGATTTCCTCTTTCTATATGTGCTGCAGAATGCAGCGTGCATAGAAAGAGGAAAACAACTAAGAGAAATGAATACATTCTCCTTGTTGCGCCTTCCTACCCCTGGGGCGGCGTAGTAGTCACACGCATTTACAGATTTAAGATTTCTCGTAAAATCGGGAAATATGTCTGGCTCCATGGGTATTGCGTGGGAACACACACAGCAACACCCATGGAACACCCCTTTCACACAAAGTGCTGCGTGTAAAGGGGCCATATTTAAAAGGACAGCAAGTCACGCAGGATGGCTTTTCCTGTCCTTGTAAATATTTGGCAGTAAAATGCGCAGCCGGTGCGTCACAAATAGTGATGCCCCAGTTGCACAGGGGCTTGTAAATCTGTCTCTCAGAGTTGTGGTGGTGTAGGCCACAGTCACCCTGGTCTGAGCACTGCTAGGAAAGGCTGGAACATCAACAATAGTGCCTTCTGCTGAAGTACATTTATGGGCAGCCATGCTCAGTCACTGCAAAAGACCGGCCAACGAGGAGGTCCACAGCTCATGAATCGGACACAATCATGTAACACAAATCTGCTTTTTCCCAATACTAAGCATAGTAAATAGTCTAACCCAGACTACTCATACCATACCAATGGCAGATTATCTGCTACACAAATGCTCACAATAGTCCAAGTTTAGATTCAAAGATGGGTGCTGATACAATTCGACTGGTCTCACAAGTGGTTGCAGTGTTCTGTTAGGTGGAGTTGAAGCATGGCTTCGGTTAGTATACCAGAGTTCCTGAAGCCTCTGAAAACCACTAGGCTGTCACAGTTCAAGAAGTGATCTACTGCACGACTGACAGCAGTTAGCTGCCATGGAGGGGAAAGAGGCGCCTTTGCCAAGCTGAAGTCGAGAATCACATGTATGAACCAATTCCTTTTGGAAGGGACAAATATAAATGACTGGGGTAGGTCATGTAAAGGGTCCCAAGTGTTTTGACCAACGCATGCTCTGCAAACCTTTTTGGATGCTACTGTAATTAGATGTTGTTAGACCTGTCAGCCTTTTGGTAGTCCCTCCTATTTAATTATTTATTTTTGCCCCCTTTCTGCCCCTCAAACCTATTTTTTTTTTGTGTGTGTCTACCGGATGTTTTGTGGTGTTGACTAGGGGTTAGATGCTCTTTGGCCCTCATAGTCCTTTTTCTGGGGCCTAGGAGCCTGTCCCTGACTAGAAAGTATGGGTCACGTAAAATGGTGGCTACTAACTGCCAACTCAGGGACTGGGCCCATAGGGTAGAATAGGAAGCTTCCAGACCCTTCTGGCCTGTTCTGGACCTTGGGAGCTAAGGGTATAAATAGGACACCTGAAGGGCGGCCATTTTGTCTTGTCAGAGAGGGGCAGCTGGAGTATAGGCTGTGTGTCTAGAAGGGGTAGGGCCTTCTTAGGGTGGACTACTTTTCAAGGGTTGCCTCCCTACTGGGATCACCACCCCCATTCCTGTTGACCTGACCGAGTTAGTCCCGTCCTGCTGACCCTGGACAGGCAGTTACCACAGCTAGAGGTGAAACATAGGAGATCCCTGAGGGGGTGGGAAGTGAGAAGTACCCTCCTCTTTCCACTGTCCAGTATGGAGGGCTAGTTTGACCCTTGCAGAAGTGAGAGGACCGGGGCCCAAAAGCGAGACTTCATCTCTACCCCCCCTCCTCTTTGACTGTTGTGCTATCTGCTGCCTTCGCGTAGTTGTGACCTCTCACCCGCGTCAAGAAGTGCCGCCAGAGATTACACCCCCCACTTGTGAAGCCCAAGGTGAGGAGAGTCGGGGCTCTGGTGGGTGTTCCGCTCGTCCTGTAGCCATTGTTGACGGGCCAGGCTGGGGATCGTTGGCGCTGCTGTGATAGCGTGGCTGAGTGGATCAAGGGGTCAACCGAGCCTGAGGCAGCGCGCTTCTGCGCAATCTCCAAGCGGAGACTACTGTCCCTGTCAGGAGGGGCCTAGGATCGCGCAGGCCCAAAGGAGAGCCACTTCCTGCGCCAGTTGTATGGAGCAGCCTCCGTTTTGGGGCCGCTACTCTTCCGCGCCTGCGCCGTAGCGCCGCCTGTGAGGGAAACGACGAAGGCGGCCTGAGGCGGGAGTCGGGAGGAGCGAGCTTCAGAGGCAGTCCTAGTGCGACCACTCCTCGGGGCTGGCTTGTGTAAAGTACGGCCGGGCCCTCGAGGAAGGCGCTGCTGGGGAACGAAGGAGCCCACTGAGGAGAGCTGACCCTCGGGGCTGGAGCAGTGTCAGAAACAGACTTCCTTAGCCTGTTACAAGTAAGGAGTGAAGCGGGTACTGTTGGGTGTCTGAGGTCTTCCTCCTCAAGAGGTCCCAGAGAGGAGAGGCTTCCCCCATTTCTTCTGACCCCTGACTGGAAGTGCAGAGAATAGAGGCGGGAGAAAGTTCCTGGCTCCAAGTGGAGTACTGATGCATAACTATTTCCTTGCAGAGCTAGGGGGAAGTTCTTCAACCTAACTGGTGTATTGACGCCCGGATTCAAGTTGCCAATGACATGTCTTCCAAACTGTGCCTCGCATAATAGCCAGAGACCGCTTAACAAGGGATCCTCAGTATAGATGGTAATCCTTATGGTTCTTAGAAGTATGGTACCAGAAAACCTCCTCTTGTAAGTGCAAACCATTGTTGTAGGAGGTGCCGATTTTGAATATTAAGTCAATGCATCCTGTGTAAAGTCACTGTAAGATGTTGAAATGCTAAGAGGTTATTGAACTGAGTTCTACTGATGTTACAGGATATGTTAAACTACAGAAGAGAGAGAAAAGTTAAAGTATTTTTATAAAAAAGCTCGTATTTTTCCATAAATTGTGTAGTGTCCTTATTTTTGAGTGGATGGATGTTGTGTTGCTGAAGGGTATGACGCAAACTTAGCACATGTTCCTTGGAGTTAGGCCTTCCCACGTAGTGCCAAGCTACCCTATGTGACTTGGGGTTCCCTAGGTCCAACATAATTGGTGTCCAGCGGTGGGATCCGAACTGTGTTTGCGTCTACTCTGAAGTAACAAAGCATACCCCACAGGCCTACACCTGGAGTTTTCTCCTGGCGGACTTCCTAATTACTACTTTTGCTTTTTCTAAATGTACTCCTGTTGGTGGGTGGAGGTAGCTTCAAATTGCCCCTTGTGAATCTATTCTTTTGTGTGCTTGTCCCTACATTGCTCTTCAGCAAAATGGAATTTGCTCTGGAAGAACTGGAGACTTATTCTGCAGCCCAGCTTAGAGACTTTTGCCAAAAGATGGGAATGTTTTTTAAGCGTGGTGCGAAGAAGGGGGAACTCCAGACCAGTTTGAGGGCTTGGGTGGCAGCACATGGAGAAGGGAAGGAGGAGGAAGAGGGGACGGACCGGGACACAGTCATAGGGGTAGAGGGATTGTTCCATCCTGAGATGGGAAACCTACTTCCAGGACCGATGACCTACTCAAGGAAGGGTAGTAGTGTCTCCGGGGGAAGCTTGACCGAAGCTGAACTAATGGACAGGAGGGAGAAAAGACAGTTAAAGTTGGAACTAGCCAAGTTGGAACAGGAGAGGGAGGAACAGAGGATGGCTCAAGAGTTAAAACTGAGAGAGCTAGAACTCAAGGCCCTACAGTTAGGACCCTCCAATTCTCCGAATGGTGGCAGCGAAACCAAAGAATTAACCAGGGAATCCAGACCCTACCTACCTAAAGACATAGTTGCCAGCTACAGCCAAGGGGATGACATAGCCAAGTGGCTGGCGGCCTATGAGGTCTCCTTAAGAGCCCATGGGATCCAGGAGAAACACTGGGGAGGTGGTTTATAGAAGTATATGCCTCCTACTGGTCGGGACACATTATTGGCCCTGGAACAGGAAGAGCAGACCCACAATGAAAGTAGCGTTAATTAAAACGTTTGGGCTAACCCCAGAGAAGTATTGCCAAAAGTTCAAGGGGAGTCACAAATTAAGCACCCAAAACTGGGTGGATTTCCTGGACTATGCAAGGAAGGCATTGGAGGGCTGGATACAGGGCAGCGAGGTGAAGGACTATGAGGGGTTATATGACCTTTTTCTCAAAGAGCACCTACTCGAGAAATGTTCTCCCGAGCTGCGTCAACACCTGGTAGACAGCAAGCTGACTAACCCCCGGAAGCTTGCAGAGGAGGCGGACATCTGGGCAAGTACCCGGGTGTCCTCAAAGGTGACTGGAGGGGATTCCCAAAGGGCCGGACAGGGCGCCCCTCAGAAGAAGGAGGGGGGAGATAAAAAGCGGGAGTTCTCAAAAGGTCCCCAAAACAGTTTCCAGGGAAAGGGAACAGGTTTCACCCCTAAGGCTAACCCGCCCAGAAACCCTCATCCTGCAAAAGCCAGCAGCCAAGGGTTGGCCACTGCTTTGAGTGTGGTGGTGTTGGACATTATAAGGGAGATGTCAAATGCCCAAAGAGACCACCCCCTCCCACCGGAGGAAAAGCCCCGGGAGTAGCTAGTGTAGCGCTCGGGGAGGAGTTGCCCTTAGATAAGGGGGGTGAGTGGGCCGGTGTCACTTTAGTGTCCCTGGGAGATCGGGAGATGGTTCCTAAGATCCAGGTGCCCCCAAATACTACAAAGTATGGGCAATGGATCACCATCAATGGCCAGAGAGGGGAGGCTTTGAGAGATACAGGAGCTAGTATGACTATGGTAAGGAGTCAACTGGTGTCTCCAGAGCAGGTGATTCCCAATGTACTCCACCCCGCCGCGATGGCTGACGGCAGAATGGGCCACTACCCTGTGGCCGAGGTTCCCTTTGAGTGGGAAGGGGTTGCAGGTTCACTTCGAGTTGCCATAAGCCCTGCCGTGCCAGTCGATTGTCTGCTGGGGAATAACATGGAGCATAATGCTTGGAGAGAGGTGGAATACCGGACTCATTCGGAGATGCTGGGTACACCTGACTGGGGCTGTGTAAGCACCAGGTCTGCGACTGCCGAGAGAGGGAGTTCGCCTGGGTTGGAGCCTGGAACAATGGCCCAGCCCGCTGCCAAAAAGGGACAGACCCGAAGACAGGAGAAGCCTGCTTCGGCTTCCACGCCCCATGTGACAGATCGGCCACCTGCGGTGGTGAGCCAGGAGTCCGTGGAGGGGGAAGTAGTCTCCCTGGAGGACCTACCCATCCCTGCTGAGTGGCATGTGGAGGGAGGGCCTACCAGGGAGGAGTTCTGTAAGGGCCAGAAGGAGTGCCCTACCCTTGAGGGACTGAGGCGACAGGCCGAAGCCCAGGCAGCAGGGAACGTTGCAGGGCACTACCACATTTACTGGGAGGATGGACTCCTCTACAGTGAACCCAAGGTACCTTTGCCCGGTTCTTCACGGGCCTTGGTAGTCCCTCAACGCTACCGAGCCTTTCTACTGGAATTGGCTCATGAAATACCCTTGGCAGGACACTTAGGTCAGGACAAGACCTTTGCCCGGCTTGTCCCCCACTTTTACTGGCCTCAGATGAAAGTGGCGTCTGACACCTACTGTCGGACATGTGTATCCTGTCAAGCCAGTGGGAAAACAGGGGTGAAGCTGAAAGCTCCCCTGGAACCACTACCTGTCGTTAGCACCCCCTTTGAAAGGGTGGGCATCGACATTGTGGGGCCATTGGATCCACCAACAACAGCTGGTCACAGGTTTATCCTGGTTCTGGTGGATCACGCCACGCGGTACCCAGAGGCAATTCCTCTGAGGACTGTCACTGCGCCTGTAGTGGCTAGGGCCCTGATGGGGATCTTCAGCCGAGTGGGTTTCCCCAAGGAAGTTGTGTCTGACAGGGGGACCAACTTCCTGTCAGCCTATATGCGGGCCATGTGGAAGGAGTGTGGAGTGACATACCGGTTCACCACACTTTCCACCCCCAGTCAAATGGACTGGTAGAAAGGTTCAATAAGACCTTGAAAGGCATGATCAGAAGTCTGCCTGAGAGCCTGCGGAGGAAATGGGACGTCCTCCTACCCTGTTTGCTATTCTCCTATAGGGAAGTGCCACAGAAGGGAGTGGGCTGAAGCCCCTTTGAGCTTCTGTATGGGCACCCTGTGCGTGGACCTCTCAGCCTGGTGAAGGATGGATGGGAAAAGTCTCCCAGGAAGCCTCCCCAGGATGTGGTGAGCTACATGCTGGCCTTCAGGAGCCAAATGGCAAAGTTGTGGAAGCAAGCTTCTGACAACTTGGAGGCCAGCCAAGCAGTAATGAAGGAGTGGTATGACCACAACGCTCACCCGGTGGAGTTAGAGCCTGGCCAGAAAGTGTGGGTGATGGAGCCTGGAGAGCTAAGTGCACTCCAGGATCGCTGGACAGGCCCCTTCGCGGTATTAGAGAAGAAGGGTAAGGCCACATACCTGGTGGATCTTAAGACCCCTCGACAGCCCTTACGGGTACTGCATGCCAATCGCCTCAAACCCCACCATGAGAGGCCCGAGGTCATCTTGATGATGGTGACTGATGGTGCAGAGGAAGCAGAAAGCGAGCCTCTCCCTGATCTCTTCTCGTCTCAAGAGAAGGATAGGTCGGTGGAGGGAGTGATTCTCTCCCCATCCCTAACTCCTGAGCAGCGAGAGGACTGCCGCCAGGTATTGGAGCAGTACTCCTCGTTGTTCTCCCTTGTCCCGGGAAGAACCCACCTGTGTACCCATGATGTGGACACAGGAGACAGCCCACCAGTGAAGTCAAAGACCTACCGGCTGTCAGACAAGGTGAAGGCCAGCATCCACGGTGAGGTTACCAAGATGCTGGAGCTAGGAGTCATTGAACCTTCCAGTAGCCCCTGGTCCAGCCCGGTGGTGGTAGTACCAAAAGCTGCCCCACCAGGCACCACTCCAGAACTGAGATTGTGTGGATTACCGGGGACTGAACTCAGTAACCAAGACTGATGCTCATCCAATCCCTAGGGCGGATGAATTGATTGACCGGCTGGGAGCTGCCCAATATCTGAGTACCTTTGACCTCACTTCAGGGTACTGGGAGATCTCCCTCACAGATGGAGCAAAAGAAAGGTCGGCTTTCTCCACGCCTGAGGGACACTTCCAGTTCTGCGTGATGCCCTTTGGGCTCAAGAACGCCCCTGCCACTTTTCAGCGGCTGGTGAACCAGGTCCTCTCCGGAATGGAGGCTTTCTCCGCTGCTTACCTGGATGACATTGCCGTCTTCAGCAGCAGTTGGGAGGACCATTTGCATCACTTGCAAGCAGTTCTCCAGGCCCTGAAACAAGCTGGCTTGACAATCAAGGCCAGCAAATGTCAGATTGGGCAGGGGTCGGTTGTGTACCTAGGCCACTTGGTGGGTAGGGGAACAGTGCAGCCCCTTCAGGCAAAGATTGAGGCAATCATGGCCTGGGAACCCCCCAAGACCCAGACTGAGGTCCGAGCTTTCCTGGGCCTCACAGGTTACTACCGTCGCTTTGTGAAGGGGTATGGCACTATTGTAGCGCCCCTCACAGAGCTCACATCCAAGAAACAACCTCGACGGGTAGTCTGGACAGGGGCTTGTCGGCAAGCCTTTGAGAAATTGAAACAGGCAATGTGTACAGCACCGGTCCTGAGGGCCCCAGACTTCTCCAAGGAGTTCATTGTCCAGACAGACGCATCCGAACATGGCATTGGGGCAGTGTTATCGCAACTCAATGAAGAGGGTCTGGATCAGCCTGTAGTCTTCCTGTCCAGGAGACTGCTTCCCCGGGAACAGAAGTGGAGTGCAATTGAGCGGGAAGCTTTTGCAGTTGTATGGGCTCTGAAGAAGTTGTGGCCATACCTGTTTGGCTCGCACTTCCTGGTTCAGACCGACCACCGACCCCTTCGTTGGCTGATGCAAATGAAGCGGGAAAACCCCAAGTTGTTGAGATGGTCCATCTCCCTACAGGGAATGGACTTCCGGGTGGAACATCGGCCTGGAGTGGACCACGCCAATGCAGACGGTCTCTCTAGGTATTTCCGCCTTAGTGATGAGGACTCCCAAGGGGTTAGGTAGCTCTCCCCACTTTCAGCTGGGGGGGACACATGTTAGACCTGTCAGCCTTTTGATAGACCCTCCTATTTCATTATTTATTTTTGCCCCCTTTCTGCCCCTCAAACCCATTTTATCTTTTTGTGTCTACCAGATGTTTTGTGGTGTTGACTAGGGGTTAGATGCTCTTTGGCCCTCATAGTCCTTTTTCTGGGGCCTAGGAGCCTGTCCCTGACTAGAAAGTATGGGTCACGTAAAATGGTGGCTACTAACTGCCACAACTGCCAACTCAGGGACTGGGCCCATAGGGTAGAATAGGAAGCTTCCAGACCCTTCTGGCCTGTTCTGGACCTTGGGAGCTAAGGGTATAAATAGGACACCTGTAGGGCGGCCATTTTGTATTGTCAGAGAGGGGCAGCTGGAGTATAGGCTGTGGGTCTGGAAGGGGTAGGGCCTTCTTAGGGTGGACTACTTTTCAAGGGTTGCCTCCCTACTGGGATCACCACCCCCCATTCCTGTTGACCTGACCGAGTTAGTCCCGTCCTGCTGACCCTGGACAGGAAGTTACCTCAGCTAGAGGTGAAACATAGGAGATCCCTGCTGAGGGGGTGGGAAGTGAGAAATACCCTCCTCTTTCCCCTGTCCAGTATGGAGGGCTAGTTTGACCCTTGCAGAAGTGAGAGGACCGGGGCCCAAAAGCGAGAGACTTCATCTCTACCCCCCTCCTCTTTGACTGTTGTGCTATCTGCTGCCTTCGCGTAGTTGTGACCTCTCACCCGCGTCAAGAAGTGCAGCCAGAGATTACACCCCCCACTTGTGAAGCCCGAGGTGAGGAGAGTCTGGGCTCTGGTGGGTGTTCCGCTCGTCCTGTAGCCATTGTTGACGGGCCAGGCTGGGGATCATTGGCGCTGCCGTGATAGCGTGGCTGAGTGGATCAAGGGGTCAACCGAGCCTGAGGCAGCGCGCTTCTGCGCACTCTCCAAGCGGAGACTACTTTCCCTGTCAGGAGGGGCCTAGGATCGCGCAGGCCCAAAGGAGAGCCACTTCCTGCGCCAGTTGTATGGAGCAGCCTCCGTTTTGGGGCCGCTACTCTTCCGCGCCTGCGCCGTAGCGCCGCCTGTGAGGGAAACGACGAAGGCGGCCTGAGTCGGGAAGAGCGAGCTTCAGAGGCAGTCCTAGTGCGACCACTCCTCGGGGCTGGATTGTGTAAAGTACGGCCGGGCCCTCGAGGAAGACGCTGCTGGGGAACGAAGGAGCCCACTGAGGAGAGCTGACCCTCGGGCTGGAGCAGTGTCAGAAACAGACTTCCTTAGCCTGTTACAAGTAAGGAGTGAAGCGGGTACTGTTGGGGGTCTGAGTTCTTCCTCTCTGAGAGAGGCTTCCCCCATTTCTTCTGACCCCTGACTGGAAGTGCAGAGAATAGAGGCGGGAGAAAGTTCCTGGCTCCAAGTGGAGTACTGATGCATAACTATTTCCTTGCAGAGCTAGGGGGAAGTTCTTCAACCTAACTGGTGTATTGACGCCCTGATTCAAGTTGCCAATGACATGTCTTCCAAACTGTGCCTCGCATAATAGCAAGAGACCGCTTAACAAGGGATCCTCAGTATAGATGGTAATCCTTTGGGTTCTTAGAAGTATGGTACCAGAAAACCTCCTCTTGTAAGTGCAAACCATTGTTGTAGGAGGTGCCGATTTTGAATATTAAGTCAATGCATCCTGTGTAAAGTCACTGTAAGATGTTGAAATGCTAAGAGGTTATTGAACTGAGTTATACTGATGTTACAGGATATGTTTGGGGAGGTCAGGTCAAGATGTACAGTGTATTAACTTGCTAAACTACAGAAGAGAGAGAAAAGTTAAGAAAGTATTTTTATAAAACAGCTCGTATTTTTCCATAAATTGTGTAGTGTCCTTATTTTTGAGTGGATGGATGTTGTGTTGCTGAAGGGTATGACGCAAACTTAGCACATGTTCCTTGGAGTTAGGCTTTCCCACTTAGTGCCAAGCTACCCTATGTGACTTGGGGTTCCCTAGGTCCAACAGATGTCATCAATGTATGTGTAACCCTGGGCCTTCTGCTAATGCAGGAAGCCAAAATCTTTGTAAAGACCCTAGAGGCAGCACTTTGATCATCAAACATCTACGTCTGGTACAGGTACAGTCAGTTCTCCACTGAACTGGGGATATGCTTACTGATGTCTTTTAGGAAAGGCTGATGAAAGTTATCCCGATAATTTACGGAGTATATCCAGTCATTGCTCTGTGTCGCTGACAAAACCCAAGCAAAAGTCAGCATTTTGATCTCCTGCAGGGAGAACTAAAACGAGATAGAGCCTCCCTCCATTTGTTCTAAGAACTTAACCTATGAATATCCATCCATTTTTCGGGGGGAGGAATGCCTGGCTCGACTGCTCATAAGGAAATCTATCTTATGCAGTTATTCTTGGGGTGCGGGCTGATCACCTGAATGGTTGAGGTCAAAAGAGCTGTACACCGTTGCAGTTCTTCCTTACAGAGTGGGCCACGTACGCCTTTTTAATCTGGTCTTGTGGTTGCAGAAGAGGGAAAACTTCCTCCTGCCCTCAAAGGTTCAGATTAGGCCTCCCGAGATGGTATCAAGGTGAGGCATCTTGCCCCTAGGACAAACGGCAGTAACTAACTAGTACTTTTTGGCCTTCGCTGTGAGAGTCAGCTTGTTCTCTCCCCGAACCACCACCTGTCAAGCTCCTTAGATAGAAGAAGCTCCAACTTTGTTTTTGGGTCTAAGAGTCCCTACCCTTCAAAGACTTGAAGGCCCCTGCACAGGTGGTGGTCATCTGACCAGCTTGGCTTGGATATCACTAATGGGTAGTCACCCCAAATTGCTTACTGCTAGAGCCCCTTGTTCTGTCCGAGGAATAAAGTGTTATTTCATCATCAACGTGGAGTTCAATTATTTTTTATTCCTGGGTAAGAGGGGTTGAGCCAGGACATGGTGGACAGGCTGAAAGCCATCATCATGGCAGCATAGTTGATGGGATGTGTGGACATTAGCAGCTTATTTTCCAGTTTCCTTGGCCAGATTGACCTGGATGCACACCAAAGAATTTGGGAGGAAGGCTTCTAAATAGTCTAAACCTCTTGCAATTACTTTGGAAAGTATCCTAATCTATTGTTCACTCACTGTGCCACTCTAAACAGTTCAGGCTTAAGTAAATCGGTACTGACCCTCATCATTTTGTCTGTCATTGACCATGAATTAGACCATGGAGGCATAGCAGTAAAACCTCTGTCACCTCATCTTCTCGGCCATGTGCTGAGTTGTGTCTAGGGCCTCTGGAGAAACTACCAGACTGCACTTGCGGCTCCTGGACACAGACTAGAAAGCCCCTTCGGTCACAGTACTTGCTGTCTAACTACTGCGATAGCAGGCTCGGAAAAGCGTTCTCCAAACCTATTGCTATTGCTTGATAACCACAGAGGAACTTGCCATTCTCAGAGACTAAGTTGATGAATGGAATGCTTGAATTAATCTCAGCTACTAGCAGTCGCATTGTAGTCCATAATTTTTCACCCACAATGCCATGCTAGACAGAAGCCGTTTTACACAAATCAGTGCATACCATGATCCCCATGGGAACAACTCACCCTGAAATGTCAACATAAGCAACCCGAGAATAGTCTTGGAATATTTGGGCTCGTCAGTACGGAGCAGCTAATGTCCAGTGCTAGAGTGAGAAGGGGACCCACATCTGGCAATACCCACTTAGCACAACTATAAGATAATTGAAGGTTTTTTTTTTTATCTAAGCCTATGGCAACACTATGGCCTACATTCCAGGCCGTTGTTTTTCACACAACTTACCACCCTAAACCGAAGCCCATCCAAAGCAAATATGTACAGACCATGCTCTTCACAGAAAAAGCTCCACCCCAAATTGTCACCCCTTTTCAAAGGGCAGGATTTCAAAGCCAAAACTTGTATCTGGGGTTGAGGATGCAGAATTAGCTCAGGGGAGTCACCTGGCCTTAAACGTCGCACCAAAAGTGAGAACTACATTTTGCCATTAGGCAAAGAGCCTCGACCTAAGACTCAAATCAACTATGAAGAAATCTAGCATGATATATAACGAACATCATAAAGACAATACCTGCAGTCACTGCCAAAGGGGGCTGGGACAGGTGCAGCAACAACATATTCAGATATTCCTGGTCCAAAGGGCCAGATGAATTTTTATGGCATGAAATCCACAATCCTTGTATACGAACCAGAGAAAATCAACTGGGAAGTATGTACCTTTCAATGTCCACTGGTGCTTTGCGGTGTCCAACAGCTGTGCAAGGAAACCAGTGTTAACTCCTGTTTATCTAAACAATAGGATACAGAATAAAGAACCCAGCCATATACTTACTGGAACAGTGCCATTCCGGAGCTAGAGCAACTACCTTCCCAAAAATGATGCAGTTCTTGTGCCAAGTGACTTAGCATGCAGAAACTTCTGGATCCCAGGGCTCTACTTTGAATGCCTTTGCGTATCAGAAGTGAGTCAGGGTGCATCAGAACACCAAAGGAGTTTTTCCCATTGCACTAAAGTTCCAATTGCCCCCTTCTCAAAAGCCACCAGTATAATGCTGAAACCAGCCTCAAGTGCAAGGACAGAGAAGTCTGGACAGCAACCAACTTATCAGGAGCAGCAACAATCACCACCCACAGGAGAAACTCTCGAAAATCATCTGAAAGATTGAAAGCGCGAGCTCCCTGTCCGTTTATGTGTTAATAGGAAGATTAACTCAACCTGCAACGCAGTCCTCCAACGAGACTGGCCTAACTCTTTAGTACACTGAAAGCTTGCAGCTAAAGAAATATGAAGTGCTGGGCTCAACTGTACAAAAATCTCCTGGAGAAGGAAATGGTCTACGAATGTAGGTACTTCTTTCATTCTCTCTCTGGGGGTGTCAACAGGGACAGCTATAACAAGTGAGGTACTCTTTCATCCAGGTACCTTCACCTTTCCCTGGTTACCTGGACCACTAGTGAGGGTGACCTCGAAGGTTGCCACACATGGCGATGAGACCCCGTTGTTCATTCTTGATTCTACTTTGCTCCAGACAATTCTTCCTGGTGGTAAAATGCAATATCCTTATGGATCAATGCAACTTGAGTCTGCATGACAACCAAGCAGTGATATCTATCACAAGTGAACCAAGGTACATTCTACTCAAGCACTTGGAGAACAATTTTTATATTGAGAGAGGTTCAATGGTGCATTTTCTTGTTTGATGTAACCCTTAAGTATTTGGAAAACAACTATGCTAGCACGACTAAAGACATGTCTCTTCCAAGGAGGGTAAGAGAATCTGGCTCAGTCTCTCTCCCCCCCCCCCCCCCCCGATATTTTTTGTGATATACTTATATTAACAGAAATATTTACCTGAATTCAGTGTAAAGAAAATGGGATTTCCTTGTGATATGCCTAAACATACAAAAAGCTGGAACCGTTTTCATGCTATCTTTGAGTTTCAAAATTCAGTAGGATAATGCCACACCAACAGGTACTTAACTCTGGAAGACAGTTTGCCTGAACGATTCCAGTTACGGTAATTTTGTACGAACTAAACCACTTCCGTACCCCACCCCTTTGCTGTACCATACCGTTATTCATAGCATCAAGCACTAAAACAGTCACGTTATTAAATTAGGTAAAAAAACATGCTGATCCAGTAGGTGACCGAATAAAAAAGCATGTGCTCCCTTACAAAGTAACTAAAGTAGACCAATGCTCGTTTCCTTCCAGAACAAACTTGTGGTACTGAACACAACTCGCGGTTGCTCTACCACATATTGCCCTCTTTGCTTGTGCTGTGGGATTCCTTTACTCGTTAACAGACGAATGAAGATAGATGGACAGTCGTATCCCTAGAGGCATCAACGCCTCTTCTGGCAGACAGAAGTACTTCAGCATATGAACGTTACTTGCTTGAGAACGTGCATTGAAACAGGTTCCATTCCACAGTAATATTGTACCCAGGAAGTGCGACTCGACCTTTAAATGTCAGCTGTTCAACTTAATGTTACAAGCAAGATGGACTATTGTCACCATTTAAGCGATTACTTGTCATATAAAGATTTTGTTTAAATGCATTTCGGGAGCAAATCGTCCAGATATCCACTTAAAAGGGAAAGTGTTCAGAAAAGCGTAGCAAATAAACACAAAAGCACATTTAAGTCTAAATTGGGCCTATTCTTACTTATTCGGGTCTTTATACGCATTATTTAATTTGTATTGAAGGCTAATATTACGCATGCCATTGTTAAGCACTTTAACAACGTGTTAATATTTCCCGCTTTTTTTAGTATTTTCATTAACTAATAACGGGGGCTGACTGGCCAGGACAGAACTTGAAATCTTCACCTAGGGATGAGTGGTTCGTACTTATCTAACTAAACCATATATCTGGAACTGTTCACGAATATATGAGATGCCAAATACACCAAAAACTGCATGGCTCTTCCTTACCATCGAGAATCGTTTGGGGTTATACTAGTTGTGATAAAAAAGCACCCTATAAGTATAATAACTCGAGATACAGAAGCAGCCTTTTATCAATCTATGTTACTGTTATCTTGAAACCCATACAGAGCACAATCAGTGTTCGGTGTAATTATTTTTATTACATTGTTCTTCTTCTGAGATACGAGTTCAAAACTGATAACGTGAAGCTAATAAATACACTAAAAGAGCACCCTCATTCGCGTGAACCAAATGATAGAAAACGTTTCAAGGACTCAAGCTTCTGAGGATTAGCAGGATAAAGCCTCTTGTTTGAAATGAACAACTTCAACAATCTGACAGGGGGAGAATAACGGTATCCTCAAAATCTAGCTAATATATAACAGTGACATGAAACGACCCACTCTAGCTAGGTACAACGTCGTTGGGAATCAGTTGGGCAATTATAAGTTCAGACCAAATGGAAAACTAACATCTTCACTTTGCTCTTATTTTTTTGGGTGCAGTCGAATAAAATATGCGGCCACGTGAATAGACACATAATAAGGACCACTATGCGATATAACCTTTGATTTGTGTGTGCACGCACACAGATAATACATACATAGAATTGTTACATTCTAATCTAAACACTACACTTCTGAGATTGGTCAGCTGCTGTCGCCATTCTCCTAAATCCATGCTTCTTTCAGCTTCAAGTTTACCGTAATTGAATTGTGGATTCAGTGCAGCAGATAAACAAAATCAATAACTTCACCACAAGGTTATTATAGAACATGTTGCT
Source organism: Lissotriton helveticus (assembly GCF_964261635.1). NCBI lineage: Eukaryota > Metazoa > Chordata > Amphibia > Caudata > Salamandridae > Lissotriton > Lissotriton helveticus. Next base: position 1,919,139,319 of record NC_136063.1, read on the forward strand.
GTAGGTTTTTTTTTTCAAGATAGTGTCTAGCTCATTTTAACATGCATGTCTTTAGAATACGGATTGTCCAACTGTGAATTTCTGGATTAAGATACAGGGAACCAGGGAATACCAAGTAACCCCCCCCCTGCATTACTACTGTACTCTATTGGAAAAACTTCTAAATAAAAAACTGTTTTGAAATAATAAAAAAAAAAGATACAGCTTTGGTCTACAAATATATTTGAGGATTACCTACGGACTCTCTTACACGTCACAGGCATCGGCTATAGAACCAAGGCAGACACAGCATTTCAAACCTGGCACTACAGCCCCCCTACCTTTTCTGGGCATGAATGCATTTCCTGGTCTCTGGAATCCGCAGTTAAGCCCACCCAAATAAAGGCATTATTCCTTGGCACCCACAGGTCCTCCCCTCAACATTTTTTTGTGATCAAAACTCTTTTATCTTGCTCAATAAATAAGAGAACCACGTAAAGGTAGCTGCAGTAGAACTTACGATGCTTCGGGATTCTCAACTAACATTTTGCAGTCCCTAAACCATAATGAAAGAGCTCTTGGACAATCTGGTTTGAATATGCGGCTCCGAGTCGGGTCTGGTCTAAGCAACACCAAGTTAAAATTAACCATTTTAACCTCTTAAAAGATTTACACCAAACCACAAATGTATTTTAATTTGGGCCGAGGATTTTTACTGTCCAGTTTTTTTTTAGGTGCTAGCCAGCCAAATAAAACACTCGTACAATTAACAATTCATACACTTTGGTACCCTCCCCTGTTCCACTTTTGCCTCCTTAAACCAAGTTGCAAAAAAAAAAAAAAAAGGCGAAACTGGGGCAAACACTTTATATTGCTATTTTTTTATGCAGATAGTCAAATGGATAAAGTTACAAACTTTAAAATACCTGTTTCCTACGTAAGTTTAGCTAAAATTACATAGGGTGGCTTCTCCATAATGGAGGAGGAGCGTTGCCCCACTGGTCAGCCAGTCAAAGAAAATTAAAATAATAATAAAATTACATTTTTCTGTGATGGGCTCTGGCAGACAGTATGTGCAAGGCCAGGCCATGACAGGCAGAAGTGAGGGCCATCTTAGGCCAGCCAAACAGACATGAGGAATCCTGGCACTGCTCTCATAGCATGAGTGCAGCGTCTGGATTGGGAGCCTGTGCCGTCCCAGAGACTGCCAGGAGTGAAGCATAGAGGTGGCTGTCGGCATAGCAAGTTAGGGTTTTTAAACTATATATACACATTTTATTTTTATCCTCAATCCCCTCCCGATGTCTCCTCTCCCCACTTTCGCTGTGCGGCAGCCGCCACTGAAAATTACTAGTTCACAATCGCCAACTGTAAAATATATGTCTATCTTGAGAAGTGAGGTTATATAATAATGGTAAAAGCTATATTTACATCTCAAAAACAAATTTGAGTATTCTTGAAATAATGTCGTTTCAAAGCAGGGTATTTATTTGGGGTATTTTGTTCACACAGCAAAGTTGATTTGGAAGTACAAGGAACATGTATACTCTTAACTGTCAAGAAATCACTAAAACAGTCCCATGAATTATAACAAAGAACTGCCCACTGCTCTTGAAAAATCCACCACAAGATAAATTTACATTTTCATATTTCTAGGCTAGTCTAAAAATGTAAATAGGAGGAGAAAGAAATGCTTTATCTCTTATGAGCGAAGGTTAAGCACTTGCGAAGGCAAATGTGTCATGGAGAAATGCTGCACTTTAACATCTAGAATAAAGAGAACTGATTTGTATAAATGCAAGAAACTTAATTATATGCTAGCATTGTATTATATATAATGTTTGTACTATTTAATACTGTTATTGGTATTTAAAGCCCTCTCTCCCTGCGCGCTTGCACACACATTACAGAATTCAACGCTTGGATCCTGTTAAATAAAAATGATTTATAAAAAGCTTTTAGATCTCTGGGAGTAAAAAACCAGACCAAGATAAGTTTTAACAGCAACTTTTTTTTTTTAGTATGTTGTTTAATGATGGGGAGGAGGAAAAATACTAGTTTTTGACAATCCAGTGCAATATTTTTAGATGACCTCGATTGTAAGTAAACTTACAATTAGAATTAGTTTAAATTTAACTTAACTAATTTACAGCCCATGTCTTGCCCGAGTTAGCAATTTTTTTTATAGGTGTATAAAAAAATAAAATAAAAGTTAGCCCACCATTGTTGGATATATATATTTTTAATCACCACGTTTAGGTTTGTCAAGATAAGTTAACATTCACATATGAGAATGCACATTAGAAATGAAGCCTTCCAACTATACTCTGCAACTTAATGGCATGAATTCGGCAATTAGACGCTCTAGATTAGAGGAATCGCTATAAATTCTGAACTTGAGCTGCTTTTTACAGTCTTTCTACTTCGTCCTTCAACGTTAATTGGATACAGTAATCCCATCTAAACGAAACCCTAAATATATTAACCCGTTTGCTGCTTCGAACGTTCAGCGCCAGTCAGACCCTCCAGGATATCGCGATTTCGCGCGAAATCGGCACTTTTTAAAAAATGCCGCGATTTTTACAAAAATGCCCGCAAAATCGGCATTTTTGTAGAAATGGCGGCATTTTTTGCTATATCCTGGGGGGTCTGCTTTATCCAAAGACATGCACCAGTTGCCCCACACCTGTAGATGATCTACAGACACTGGGGTCAGAGGGTTAAAGCAGCTCGGCTGCAGCTGGCAGTGTGAAGGTCTAGGCTCTTTGTCATTCAGAGCTGCCCGGGACTGCGCTCGTTCGCACCTCTTCCTGGCCCACAAGAATGACAATGGGAGCCCTCACCTTGCAAATCAACAGGAGGGGGGGGATGGGTTGTTGTCACAGAGGATGGAGCAGGAATCGGACAGAGCAGTTCTCCTTCGAGTGTAATGTGAAAGGGTTTGCAGTGACAGGAATAGGAACTTCGAGTCTTAGGCCTGTGAGAAGGCTCATTAACTGACCTGGCAAATTGTTTTTAAACAGTCAGCAAGTCAATTTGGGAAAGAAACGGAGAACAATTTAAATTGAAAACAAAAGACACGCTACCTTAAATCTGTTAATATATATTTTTTTAACTCGAATCTTGCATTGCTGAGAGATTATCTGCAGCATGCACACCCGGAACTGTCTATGTGCTTGCACTTCTACTCTAATGTGAATTGTATTAGCAAAATATCTGACCTTGCTTTAAAGATGTTGCACTAAGTGCTCCATCCATGTATGATTTTTAGCATTGGATCGTAGCAAGCTTCTCCTTAAAGCTGAAGTTTAGTGCAAAAACACTGGGCTCTCTATGAGCATACTATGAAATCATGGTTTTATTCTATAGATTAAAGAATAAGCAGAGTATCAATTTTCCAATTTAAAAAAAGGACTACAGGCCATAGAAGGCAAACAAGCAATGGCACCTTTCAGTACTCCAGGATATGGGGTGAATGGATGAATGAAAGCTTGAATAAATGGATAATGAGAGAGGATGGATGATTGATGAGAGGGGAAGGATGGAGAGAAAATTTAAATAGCTGGATGTATGGGTGGAAGGGTAGCTGGATGAGGGGAAAGATGGATGAGGGGAAGGATGGATGATGGATGAGGGGGAAGGATGGATGAGGGGGAAGGATGGATGGATGAAGGGAAGGATGGATGAGAGGAAGGATGGATGAGGGGATGGATAGAGGGGATGGATGGGTGGATGATGAGGGGAAGGATGGATGATGAGGGGAAGGATGGATGGATGATGAGGGGAAGGATGGATGGATGATGAGGGGATGGATAAGTGTACAGATGGATAGGGTGAAAGGGTGGATGGATAATGGAGACGAGTGAAAGGATGGATGAGTGAAATGATAGATGGAAGGATACATGATGGATAGGTTTGCAAACGGTTGAATATGTTTGGAAATGGCTGGGCTTACTTATATACTATTGCACGACCTCTGATGTGTCTGTAAAACGTACCTATTGTCCTGAATTTTGACCCTTTGTCCTGAATTTTTACACTCACCGTCCTGAATTTGCACCAATGCCAGTTGGTCATCCTATTCGCTGGCTTGGAGACGGAGCGCCGTGCAGAGATGTTTGTCCCTCAAGATAAACAGACAGAACCACTCAGCCGAGAGCTGAGGCGCACACGGGACGGGGTATCTGCAGAGGCGCGCTGGACAAGGGATGAAGTCTGAGGGTTGAGCTCACCTATTGCAGACCATTTCCCCCTGGGAGTGAGCCATGGGAAAAATCCTAGAGGCGAGAAATTTAACAGGGGCGTCAAGTGGCCCCATGTCATGGGTGTCAACTTCAACCGGTCCCCGCTTTTAAAGCGGAGACGATTTGCAGGCTGACATTTTGCAACGAAACTACAAGTACCAACATGCAGTTCGCTACTGTGTAGCAAGTGACCACTTGGCGGTTTTGACTGCTCTTTCTCTAGTGGTTAGGTCTGTCGAACGGGCATCCGGTGGGATATCAGGTTGTGTTCAAAATACACTGTACTATTTAACGTGCTTACTAATAAAGGGGGCGATAGGTATAGCCATCATTAGTGCAGCAGGTACAGTGGCACCAAGCTCAAAAAAGCAGCGCAAGGGGCTTGTAAATCTGCCCCAAAGTGTCTACATTGTAAAGAAACCAAATATACATAGCTTCATGTTGTTAAATAACTAAAAAAACTAAGATATCTGTGTTTGTTGTAGGAAAAATGGCCACATAAAATGCCGCAAAATTTCCATATTTGTGCCGCTAAATTTGCTATTCCATGCCGCTATATCCTGGGGGGTCTGGCCAGTGCTGAACGTTCGAAGAAACGTGTGCAGCCGAGTCGGCCGTGCGCAGCACCAGGGAGGTAGCTTGTGCGACGTCCAACGGCAGCAGCGAACGGGTTAATAAATCGTACAGTAAATAATCAGGGTTTACAAAATATAGCATATTATAACAGTACACCTACTTATGAGAATCAAGCATTTTCCCAAATGGGCATTTACATACCAAATGGTCTATGGAAACAAATCAAGACACTTAAGGTAGGTCCTAGTAACAACCCCCCCCCAAAAATAAACTCCAATAACAATTTAGATATATTTAATACAATTATCACATTTTTCAGCTAAAAAATGGTCACCAATATTGAGAAAGGCAACATTAACCAAACCCCTACATCAGAACATTACATGCTTGTGCTGTGTGGTGCTGTTCCGCCGAAGTTGTTTGCAGTAGGATACAGCGTCACTACAGCAGCAATGCAATACTGGAGAGCATCCAAGCAGTTCTGTACTCCAGTATTTACATGCTGCTACAGCCTTGCTGACAAAATGACTTCTGTAGGTGACTTCCAATTGGGAAACGATGAAGCCGGACAAAAACGGGAGAGCTTTGACGTTAGTGGTGAAATAGAGTAGTGTACAACAGACAGCTGCGGATTGAAGGTTTGATACAGACATCTGCTACAATTTCAAACTGATGGACATTTGTTGTTCTGCATACAACTCAGTTGAAGGTAAAAACATTCATAAATCCATATTCTGGTAAAATACTTGAAGAAACGAGGCAGCTCAGAATGGTCTGTATCTTCATGTCTCTACAAACCATGATGTGCTGCTACATCTCATCAAATGCATATGCAAACCAGTTCTTTTACATAAAAGTTAAAACAAGACTATACCTGAAAACGAGTAAATGGTCAAAAGCAAAAGGTCAAGATCTTCTAAATGGAATTCTGTGCATCGCTCAATTAAACCAATCTTAACAAGTAACCATCAACTGTTGATAAATATCCAACATTCACAACCTAACATCTTACCTATCAAACTATTTAAAACACACAAAGGATAATCAAGTGCCGTCAACAAAACTAATTAGCCATGTCTAGCTCTCTTAGCATTCTGCAGGTTGATATTTACTGGTGTTTGTACCGGAAACAGCTAGAAGATGCCTGAAATACTGCCTTCTCTTTAGTGCTACTGCAAACAGATTTATAATGGCAACCTACAGAAGAAATCAAAAAAAGAAAAAAGTCATGAAAAAAGATTGTAGACTAAAAATAAATATTGCGCACAATGATTAAAATGACAACGATCAAGCACATTATCAACAGCAAGGTCAAGAGGGTCAAAGGATGTCCTATGGTCCCAGTACATTCTGCAGGTTTGTCTAGCAATCAGGCCCTCTCCCCTACTGCCCATTAAGAAGCACCACGAGACACCCATTGTCTAGCAGGTCATTGCCCCAGAATTTTAACCCTTTCTGATAAGCAATACTCGCACTTTCAGCCCTTTATGAGCTTTAAAAGAGGTGCAGGTCTGCACAAAGCAGCGTCAGGAGTAGGATCACCTATAGAGATGCACACAGCCCAGAATATATCACGTAGTATGCAAATTAGAGGGGCCTCGCACATTGACTTACTGCCCAGGGTGCCAAAAATACTAGACCCCGCCCTGGTTACAGTTGCACAATTTTGATGAAACCTACAGGTCCTCCGTACTGCCCATCTTGCGAAACAAATTTGTTTGGCGTTTGTACAGCTTTTGCCTTCAACAATTTACATTACCCACTGTAAACGAAGTTCTACGTTGACAAAATATCTAGCTTGCAACACCCTAAATTCCATGTTGATGGCTTAAATACTTCAAGGATAGGGGCAGCCCGTGATATATATATATATATATATATATAAAAAACAGGTTTCAATTTCTGCTTCATACAAGGTGTTCACGATTACACCTAAGTAATGCTGAAGAATGCGTGCAAACACGGAGCACAACACATAAGGCATACCAGCACTTCTTACAGTTGTTACTCAAATGTCACTAACGAGTTACTTCTATTGTTGCCAAATTATTTTCCTGTCCATTATTTTGTTTCAAACGGTATTTAGACATTGTAGAACGTTAGATTCAGAGACAACATCCGAGCACAAACCTACCACAGATACACAATTTCTCCAGGAAAAATGGGCGCTCGCATTCTGCTTACAGAAATGTATATGAATATGCACCGTAGGTCTGCTAGTGTAGTCCTCCGGTTACTTGCATATAGTCAATTCCGTAATCTTGCTTTCTTTTGACCCCAGTTTCCATACTAGTCTCCAATTACCTGGGCAATGCCAAGACCCAATACACTTCTTACGCTGACTGCTTAACCCTTAGAATAGTTCCTACTTCTGGTCACGAATTAACTACAGTATCATTCTCTCCCCCCTCCACCCCCCGCCCCCCTATGCTGAACACAGAGTGGAGATCAAATTCGTCACTTGTTTTCCAATCACATTCCAGCTTGCTGCAGGCATCGTCATCTCAGGGCACAGTGCACTGATATCTACTACACCAGTATAAACTAATTGTTAAGAAACATGTAAACAAATATGACCATTTTAAAGGTAAGGCACTGAAAATGATCTTACATTCTACACATGGAACTCTAGGGACTCGCAATAGTTGTACAAAGATCTATAAAGCTGTTAACACTGATCGGATGGACTTGAAATTATGATCACAGCTACAATCTCCAAGGCGGGGTTTTAACACACGCCAATATAGGAATTACTCCTGTACCTCAATTTAAGCAGTATACTTTCTACAGTAACAGATAAACAAACAACCACTACCAGCATTTAAGGTTTAAATGCAATATTTATGGCTGTGACAGTACCCACATAAACCGTACAACTATTTCTTCAAGATTTGCTACAAAACGCGTCTAACAGCAAGACACCTACTAAAACCCCTTTGAATTAAAGCAATTATTTGGGAAATATAGCATAGGCATATATTGTTTCACGAGTATCCTTTAAGCTGGTTTTCCTTTTTAAATAAACATTTGGGATCGTAATTATTATTATAACTGCTTACAGACTACTTTCATTAGTCAAGACTCATGCAACTGCATGCCATTCCTACCCATTTTTTTGATACTCTCATCTAGATTGGTTAATTCTGCCGTTTTTCGTTTTGATGCCCAATTATTAGTGCTCTTAATTGGGGCGGGAGTGGAATAGACATTTATATAGAACATCTATGCTCTGCTGCTTCCAGTGCTTCAAATGGAAAAATAGAAGTTCGGGTACTCTGCAACAGAGTACCTGCTTGTTTCTGAGAAGTGCCGGTACTCTCCAATTAAAATCGGCACCTAGATGCTCATTTGCAAGCAGTGCATGAAATGGAAAAATAGAAGTCCTGGTACTCTGCAACAGAGTAGCAGCTTGTTTCTGAGAAGAGCGTACTCTCCAATTAAAAGTATTACGTGTTTTCTTGAGAGGTGCAGGTACTACCCCTCTCTAAATAAAAAAAAAGTGGTACCAGCCCATTTAAAGCACTGGTTGCATAACAGTCTTGCGAAATCCAGGTTAAAAGTTCTTACTTAAGACACCTTGACCTCTAAGAATCCAATGCTCTAAAACCTCATTTTCTATGACAATTTTCATCTTCAAAAAGTTACTTAAAACTTTGCATCTCTTCCTATTATCTGCCTTGCAAAAAACAGCCACTAGGCTTTTTTTCTGATGGGATAACCCATCATTCTTTTGGAGATGTGGGGTAAGACTGTGTCTCCAGTAATAAATCATCAACCATGTACACAAACAGAACTAAAGTCTTTCAGTTGGACACGCCTTTCCCGAGGCACCATAACAGATCATTATTTTCAAATCCAAGAAGAGATCCTACACTATCCCTTGTGTAACGCGGTCATAAGTTTGCTTAAAATCTCCACCCCTACTGTGTGCGCTAGCTCGCCAGAATTCTAAACCTAGATACCGATTTTTACTTGGCTAAATGTATTACTAGTTGCAACCTATAGCAAGTCATTAAATTCAAAGTGTTTAACTGTTGCAGATCTCAGAATCACATGAAGAGAATAGCTTCCTGGCCAGCGGTTCAATGACAACACTGAAAACCATATGGCTTTGATGGGTTCTGTAATGCTCCTCATGGCAACCCACTTACTTCCCTTATTGTAGATATATAAAGCTACGGTTTAATTACTACTTATGGACAAAATTAAAAGTGCGCAGCGTAATTTTGCCAAATTTGGGGAACTTTGTGTTATAGTTTTTACGGAGATCAGATTTTGAAAACATCTCACAAGAGGACTACAACATTACACTAAACTGAGGGGCACAGCAGGACTAATGACAAAGCTCATCAACAAAGAACAAAGCACTAAGGAAATACATTCAATGCAACGTTTAAACTCAGTATTGCGTGCGTTATGCTTTCTGATCAGAGCTTCTACCATGCCCTAGCTGGAACAACACAAAAAAGTGCCTCCCTGTTTTCAGTCGTCTCTTTGAGAACCAGGACTTGTGCTAAATTTGCTAAAATCAGCAGGGACTGCTTATGAAAACTCAAGACTTCCCAAGCAACTCTGCCACTAACCCCACATTGTGTAGTTTTGCGACATTCACTATATTTACTTCGAATGCACAGGAACAGAAAGTGTGTGGCTGTTCTTCACAGTGCTATGGTTATTAGGTCAAGCATTTGAGACCTCTTGTATATACTTTTAGGTCGAGCATTCAAGACCTTTTGTATATACTTACATGTGTACGTACTATGTGGGCTCTGGAGATTAGCCCTAGGACTGGTCTGCTTCCGCTTAGGGACTTTTTTTTCTGTTCAACTGCCTCTATTTAACTGTCTTGATAGAAAACGACCAGCAGAGGACAGTAAAATACCAGAATTGCTTTCTGCTGAGACTTTTTTCTGGCAACTGCCTCTATTTAACTTTCTTGATAGAAAACAACCAGCAGAAGTCAGTAAAATACCAGAATCACTTAAGCATTCTCTAGATTCCAGTCCATAGAAAGTCTTCCACGAGCACCTGTGGACAATATTTTTTTCATTGCTTGTATTTTCTGTGATATGACCACCAAAGCCCCTGATTTTATATTAAAAGCAGAGCTTTGGACTATACAATTTCCCGCTGCAAGGCAATATTTCTCTCCATGTGTTCCCATACCTGGTGTATCATGCAGTTTGGTGCTTACTTTCCCTCCATGTTAAAGAACAGTAGATGCTTCAGCACCCAGGCTAATGTGCGAAGTCCCAAAGGCGAGACCGATTGCATTCTTATTAGTCTTATTTAAACACAAAATGTGGCCTCTTGCCAAAAACTAATGCAAGGACGCATTTTGCGCAAAGACTGTTTGCATTGTATTTTTCATCTTTTAGGCGATTACTGAACATGGGTTAAGGCACATTATGTGTTATGGGATACATCCCACTTATGCATCTGCCTTAGCCAAATATGTTGGGGTGGAGGGAGATCTAGACTCAAGTTTTTTTAGTTTAACCAGTAGAACAACATTTCCTGGTTGTAACAAAAAAGAAACAGATTTTACACAATATTGACCCTTTATGACCCTAACGAGACATCCGTCCAGCAGAGGTTAACATTTCCAATGGAATATAAGAAGCACATATACCGACACTGAATGGCTAAATACCCATTTTAAACTACACAGGAATGTGTCAGACTGATCATATTTTTACAAACAATGTTAGGAAGGGTCTTGTTCTCACAGACTGAGCATCTCACAGGAGACTGCTTCGGATCGATTTTCAATCAGGAGTTCCCCACCCCCGGACAGTCCAAAACGTGTCCTTGGTTGAACGCCAGGCATCTACCTTGAACGACAAAGAAATAAAGGTAGTCATAAGACAATAAAATGCTCTATTTAGATTCAAGGAATAAAAAATAGCAATAAGCCATTAAGTAGTGAAATAAAGGTGACAGTAAATTGTCCAATGAAGCAGACAGTTTACAAGATTTCCCTAAATGCTTAAAAAATAGTGGTTATATTTTTACCACCACTTTTCTGTCACTTACTAGGCCTACACTTAGTCATGTTAACATGGCTTAAAAAGGTAATACAAAAAGCACAATACTTAACTTTTAAAGGCAAATCGTTCCACAATTTCTCATCGAATACGAACGTGCTTCTATGCTAGGTGCCCAATACTCCTATGCGTTCGGACAAGCCTGGAAAAAGATGCACCAAATCATTAGTCCAAGGCTGGTAAACCACACACCACATCAACAAATATACTGTACTGCAAATAATTTAGTTGAACTGTATTTAAAAGAAGAGTTTTCTTCAAACTGTTTGGAAGAAATTAAGAAGGTATGTTCGGATAATTCAAAGTAAAGGCCTGCACCATTTCCAGACAAAATTCAAATTTCGTACTGATGTACACCACTAAGTAAATATCTTGAAATTCCCTCAAAGTATTGTAAAGCCATGAATGCACGAACTAAGAGAACCGAATTTAGCAAACTATGAATTCGGAAAGCAGGTAACCCCTGATCTACTTTATACCTGGTTTGAAGAGTTAAGAGCCAATTTGTATCACTCAGACTGGTAATCCATTCTATTATAGCGACTTTAAAACCTCAGTTCTCTCAATCTTCACCATAAGTAACAAAAAAAAAGTTTAGGAAATAGAGTACAAAAGTACTCATTTAGAACAGTTGGAAAGGGGTCACTGCCGATAAGATCTACTGGGGACATCTCAAGCATACACGGACTCACATGTGGCCTGTAATATTTGATGACTTCTCGAAGCAAGAATCGACTAATCTGACTTTGATAACTGACATGTTTTGGCTCCAAAAGCATTTTACAAACACACGCAGGAGATGGGTGGACTACTTATTGATAATTAAACAAGCGGCCCATCATTTTTCACATGCTATGCCGCATTATATAGAGACTAATCTTTATTTTAAGGGTTTTAACTTAAGTGCTGGATTAAACGAAACAAGCCAAAAAGTATGTCTTGGAGGAACTATTTAACAAGGCAACTATGGAAAACGCTTCATACCATTAAAAGTCAAGTTATAACTGGATGTTTTAAATATTTTTTAATGGTTATAGGTCCATTTTTGTTGTCTTGCACCTACGGTAACCTCTCCCTCACCTGTATCTAATACATGCCAACAGGAGTGGGATGGTGGGTTTATTAATATCTGGCCATTTTCGTGAGCATTTGTCCCTACTATGTACTTAAGGTTAGTCTTGCTGTTTTACGGGAACACTCAGCTGTTTTCTCAATTAATCCCAATGTTTGTTGTCACCTTATTCTCAGTATACCTTTATGGCCCCGTTGTCAATAAAAACGACAAAAATACTATATTTATGAAAAATATTTTTTTTAATATATGTCTGCTGATAGAGCTGCTAATATCACGATTGGCAAGCCTGGGCATGTAAATAAACGTAATAAGCATTTCTCAATCAATTAACAGTTAGTTGGGAACAGTCATGTTAAGCACTTCAGATGGAGCAGTCAACTGCAAAGCAAAGAAAAACAATTTATTTAGAACACCGAGCTAAACCAAAGCACTTCCAAAGATAGTGGGTGGGAAGTTGAAATAAAGAAAATGATGACACAAATTAACGAATAAGATGCCGGACGTAATTAAGTGAAAGTTCTGAAAAACCTACCTTTATAGGAAGAAGAACTTCAAAAACCAACCACCATAAACACGCTTCACATGAGATACAGTACAAAGAGGAGGATTATGTCATGCGCCATACAGAAACATTCTTTTACATCAGGAATAGTGAACAGAGTTCTTATCAGGAATACGAACAAGGATAAAACTGCATTTTTTGTGCAGGTTAGTACTTTAATGCAAGAATTAGTTATTCTCATACCCAATTGAACTTACCCTTTATCAGGAATGCATCACTAAAAGTCTTTTGCAGATAATGCACTTAACACTAGGAATGACTGTAGTATCCACGTGAACAAAGGGGTTACACATTCGTGTCCACTACTGTGGGGCTAATAAAGTGAATTTACCTTAACTATAGGCAAGAAAAGGCTTCCGTCTTGAGCTGCCCTCCAGCTGCGAAAATGTAGATTGCAAAAGAAATAGGATTACCACACTACATAAATCGGAAATATATTCAACTAAACTAGACACTACCTATCACCAGAGTAGCCATTCTGACAACTTTTCTATCAAACAAAAATAAAGGTGGGAAGGGTGTCGGGCGAGAGATGGACATGCTCTTTAACCTGGCCCTTAAAAACGCAAAAAATATACCTCAATTTGTAACTGGTTGTGAAAGTTGTAGATATCACCACCCTTCCAAATAAGAGAAAGGGACTGCCATCCCTCAGGAAATTGGATTCTAAACTGCAGCTCTGGAACCGGAAAATAAGGATTTGGTGCGAGCCCTTTTTGCAAGGTCAACAAGCATTAACAAAGCCAATAGGTCTCACCTTGGAAACCAATTGGCTGTGCCAATGTCTTTCTTTCGTGTTGTACTGAACTAAAGTCCACAGAGGCTAAGCTAACGAACAAGAAGCAAGCAAATGAGTTATTATGTAGAAAAACAATAGATGGCCTTTAAACAGACTGCTAACTAACAAAGGGGCATATTATCAAGCAAGGCGTTACAATTTTCGCTGCTTTAGCGGCAGAAAACTGCCGCTAAAGCGGCGATAATGGGCTGGATAATATGCCCTGGAGAATTCCAATAGAAGCCCATGTTCACACCAGAACATGGGTTTCTATTGGAATTCACAAGGCCTTATTATCAAGCCCATTATCGCCGCTTTAGCGGCAACTGCCGCTAAAACGGCGATAATTGTAACGCCCTGCTGGATAATATGCCCCAAAATGTCTTACAACGAACAGCATGCGCCGTTTTAGGCAATACATTAAAGGGGATGCGAGGGAGTACCCAAGAAAATAATGTTCTGCCAGTGACTGTTCCCTTCATTACTAAAATAAAAGAGCGAAAACAGTTTATTATGTGCTTCAAAAAACTTTCAAAATGGTAAATAAAACCCTATTTGTTTATCCTGGGAGTGGGTGTGTTCGGAGCTGCAGAACACCGTTAAGTGGGCGGGGAGAGTACATGGTTGAAATGTAAGTTTACCACAGGAGACAATTCTAGAAGTTAGAGAAGTGCATTTTGAAGCCAGTGGTAATGGGATGGAAACTAAACTTTGGATAAGCAGTCACTTGTTTTTTTGTTCGCATCACAACTGATTGCATTGTACTAAAAGGAGGACACTTTAGCACTCAAGTTTAGTATACCAACCGTTTATAACCATGCAATCTTCATCGAAAAACGTCATGTGAAGGTTAACATCTTTCTCTTGAAGTGCAGGCTCATAACATCAATGCAAATGTTCATCTGAGGTTCCAAAGTCAATTATATTGCCTCGGTGTTGCATCCTAGGAGTAGACACATGACTATTAAATCATAAGAGTGGTTTAAACGAAAAAACAACATTAGGCACATTGAATTGAACATACAAAAGAAAGGGTGAAGGGGTTTGCACAGTTTTTAACTGACAAGCGAAATCCATACAGCACCACTATGCCAAATTACAAACACCTAGACACACCGTTAGCACATGTCAACCAGGGGGTGGCAGTTTTACATAGAAAAAAAATCCAACTCTTTCGAGTAACGCATGAAACAATTATACTAGCAAAACAGTCTCTATGTTATCCTCTGCACGCTTATTATACAAAAATCGTTGTAATAAGCTCAAACATAACTGGATTTATTGGACACTTTGTAAAACATACGAATCCTGCAACACCCCTTCCAATATAATATCTCGAGATACATAAGTCACCAACATACAGACACTACATCAAAAAAATGTAGATAATATAGCGCTCAAAACATAGCCACGAACGCCAATTAAATAACTCTTTAAAAACAATTACTCGATTTGAAAACAGTCATTTGTTCAAACTTTAGATTAATACATTAACCTAGTATAAGTATTCGTACTATAAACCTTGGTTAAAAAATAGTAATGGGCATACCTACTACAAAAAAAGTCAACATTTTAAAACAAGTAGAAACAAAAAGTAACACCGTTTCGGTAATATCGAATAAAAGAAAAGTTTAGTTTCACGACGAAAAGAGTAAAGAAACTAAAACCAAACTTTAAAATATTTGGACAACAGGTTAGTAACACTCCCAAGATCTTCGAATAATCGTCCAAGTCGATATGAACGAGAAATGTTAAAAGGTGCCTCTTGATAGTTGACATTTCTGGTTTACTTCTCACCTTCACACCCCTCGTTTAGCTGCGCATCGCGACATAAATACCCGCCCCTGATAAACTGAGCATATTTTTAATACTCTATACCTTTTTTGGGCCACTGCAATCTAACGGTACAGGCTGAAAGGTGCAGTTTGAAGTCGGCGGAGCCTGCGCTGCGACTCCACCACTGCAGACAATAAGTTGCAAACTTGTCATTGCTGGGCTGCGTCACTACTCCTCCCGGCTCCGCTGCCGTTCATCTGTGGGGAGCAGTTAGAAAACATAACTCAACCATTCTTCACGGGTTGTCTCAACTCAAATAAAAAGCACGACAGATAGCATCATTTACATTCTCACACTTTATTAGAAGGAAAACTTTTTTCAAAACGAGTCCAGCAAAATCATGAAGGAATAAGAAAGTTAGAGCAAACAAATTAATTTAATGTCAATTTTGCACACATGAGATTTTCAATACAGCAAACTTCCGCACTTCGCTGTCAGGGATGTTTACGAGAGCGGTTTAGTCTCAAACTACCCTTCGCTGTTCTGGAATACGTGTTTCAGAAATAATACTTCTTTTGTTCCTGTTTTTCCCCTTTAGATTCTTCGCTGTGTGTACATCCTGTAAAGAACACAACGGTCGGTAGCCGTTAACGATTCAAATTTTTTTTTTCTTGCGCTACTTCGAATTTTCCAATTACTAGTACTTAAAAAACGGGCGAGAGTAGGTTTTTGACCGTGTTTTTTTTACCCTGGCCCCCACTCCTTTTTTCCGCTCAGCCGCACCTCTCTGCTGGGCTGCTTGTTAGACACAGGAGCCCCGGACACTCGCAGAACGCACGGGCAGGAAGTACGATTTTTTTGCGATTTTTTCCCGTATTTTTCGAGCGACGCTCACCATGGGCACAAGGGGAAAAAAATTCGAGCAAATAATTCCAGAAAAATTCCCTCCTTACCTACTCCGTCCAATCGAAAATGGCGCCGAAACCGAAAAAACTTCTTAAATTTCATTGTAGGGCTTTTGCAATGGCTTCTGGGACTGCTGCGGCTCGGAGGAAAAAAAGAAGAAAAAAAAAGTCTGAAAGGGGAAAGGCCTTACGCGCGCAGCCGAGTTGAAGAGGACGGGCACGCGCGGCCAGGAGCGAAAAATTAACATGGACAAAGGACAAGTACTGGACAAATAAAGCATTCGTCTTTTCCGTAACTATTAGCTACCATCTTCGAAAGGCGCGTGCTTGCGGTTGACTCCCATGAACTGCCGTGTGTACATTATTTTGAAAGGGCAGATATTATAGATATATGCTTCTTTTGCACTAATTGACCAGTTTATATTTTGTTCAGTTGAACGAGCTTTAAATTAGAAAGGCGCCATTTCATCCTCACGTTCAGTTGACCAACACATTTATTAAGTATTACACTGCTTTCTTAGTTCCCTTAGCAGGTGCACGTCCACCTGAATTATTGAGGGCGTTCCAATTTCCCACCGCAACAAAGACTTAGTACCAGAACGTAGTAGAGGAGAGGTATTCTTGACCCAAACGGGAGCGCGCCGAAGTCATAGAAAGGCGTTGAAGAGGGCAGGAGAATGATTAAACTCGAGCAACGTTATTTTTTTTTTAACACAGACGACGGAACATTAGGAGTGCGCCCTTCTGCCTCAGAAAGCGGTTTAACATTCGCTTTTAGCGGCGGCCATGCTAATGTCAGTCAAATGTCATTGTACTTTTACTTTAGTCGATTTCTCCCCGGCTCTATCTTCTGGTGCTTTTCAATACGTTTTGCCTGACTCTGATAAAGTCCCTGCTCCGCCCACAAGCTCGTCCTTCGCTACGGGGTTTTTAAAAAATATTTTTTCTTTTTTAGGGAACGCTCATGCCCTACAGACACGGCGCGCGTCCTCGAAGGAACGTCCGATTCCAATTGAGGGCGGAGCCGCGAAAGTGAAAAACAAGACTGAGGGGGAGGGGAACTTGCGAACCGGCAGTTAGACTACAGTAAAAAGCACTTGTTTTGATGAGATTATGACGGTGAATCTACCGTTGATTGAGAGAATTTTGTTTATATTTATTTCTGAGTCTGAATGTATGTTTTGTCATGTCTAACGTGCGCTTAACTATGGAGGAAGGGGGAAAAAATTTGCGATTTTCAGACCCTTTGTAATATTCACTGACTATCTGCACCAGAATGGTGTGAGTATATTAATGCGCAGTGGTTCGATGTTCTCTGTTCCCTTGCTCTGTCTCCTTAGTGTAAAGGCTGTTGTGGTTCCAGTGGGCGCCATGTTGCGAGGTTGTTTACGCACCAAAATAGCATTTCCTTTACTTGTGTGAGAGTGTGTACTACATCTAGACACGCACATTCTGTCGGATTTTGACGTTTCGTAGAACTACGGCTAGCAACGACCTACCAGAACTATTGTTTAATATCAAGTTTTATGTAGTTTTTGTTAATACAAATTATTGCATTTCGCTGCTTGATTCACAACTCACAGGGAATGCTACTTTGCTTACCAACGAATATTTATTTACACTTTGCTCGTTTAAAAACAGCTGCCAAGGCTGACCAACGAAAGACCAAGGATAAATCCTTATTGAATCTTAAAATCCATACCATGTTTGCTATGTTAAGTGTTCTTGTTAGAATTCGTTTCCCCCCCCAATCCTAACGTTAAATGCATTACATTCCAACTCTTTACCCAAGGTGCAATACAACGCTGTTAATTTGAAAGCATTTAACTAACGAAATGTTTTTGACATTTATTGTGGCTAGTTGGGTTTGCTTCAAATGAAAAACGAGATTTGGACCCTGCCAACTAACCAGGACTTTAACTGGAGGCATTTGATATTTTATTCAGTGTGCATTTGTGTGTCAAGAACCTCAAGCGTCGACAGGTGTCCCACAAAGTCTGCACTACAGTCAGGTCTAACTTTTAAACTAACGAAATGTTTTTGACATTTATTGTGGCTAGTTGGGTTTGCTTCAAATGAAAAACGAGATTTGGACCCTGCCAACTAACCAGGACTTTAAATGGAGGCATTTAATATTTTATTCAGTGTGCATTTGTGTGTCAAGAACCTCAAGCGTCGACAGGTGTCCCACAAAGTCTGCACTACAGTCAGGTCTAACTTTTAGCCCTTTAGGAGCAGAAATTTGGAAATGCAGGCTGGCGCCAATCCTACTTTCATATCCCCATTATGAAACATTACAAGTGCGAAATAAGTAACTTTACTGCAAGTGCTATGCAGTATTTATTTTCTGTTTAATACTTTGATACAGCTTCTCTCTGCCATCCTTTTCCAGTATGTAAGACCCGACTCGGGTATATGGTTGGTGTGATTAATATACCTTTTTATCTTTAATGTTATGTGCAGTGGGGTAATTAAGAGTAGTGCCTTCCTGATAACTTGTACAGCACACCTGGGTTATGGTTGAATTAGAAGTGGTTGTTCAATGGCAAACACACATCCACCGATCATGGGAATATCTTTTGGGTGGTTTTTTTGTGGACATTTGCTGAATCGCCATCTGTGGCATGATGAGTTCCAACAGAAGGAACAGTCAGGTCTTTATTTCTAGAGTTCTAGCAAAGTGATTTGAGAATTGTATTATTCATATTGAGAGAAAGTTTAAATGTTTGGTGGTCTGTACTGCATAGGATAACCTACTTATGTGGATTGTCTGAAGAAGCCCTGCTCGTCATGTGAAGTTCCATATAAGAAGGCAGGTGCAGACTTCCATTGCTGTATAGTTCATTGTGCAATGCAGGGGCCATGAAAGATATGCCTGGATTTTTGGAGCCAGTGAAGTGCGCTAAGAACTGAAGTGATATTGGATTTTAGGTCGTAGTACAGTAGAAGTATGGCAGTGCTGTAGTCAACAAAAGAGAAAAGCTGGGCTTAAGGTATAATATATTTGTGCAGCCTATACTGGAGAGCAGTGTCCCAAATTTAGTCTGTTACACTGTGGAACCCCAGGAAGGGGAAGATAGCTTATGTAGTCTGGGGAATGAGACCGATATCAGAATTCATGATCATTCATGTTCATTACTATTCTGTAAGTCGTTTAGATGGTTCCAAATTCTCACAGCTATTTGGAGCACCTAGGAAAGGCAGACCATTTACCGCAGATGAGTGAAGAACCAGTTAAACCCACTTACTGGGTCTCGGCGGCGGGGGAACCGACCTAGTCTTCCATACTTAGTAAAAGGAGACACAGGAGCCTTCGTCTGCAGGAGGAACCCAGATTTATTTCAATAGCCCGGGCTATGGAACAGGGTCCCAAGCTAGTCAGAGACAAGACAGAGGAGGCTGCTACTTCACTCTGTAGCTTACAAGCCTTTTATATATTTTACATCCCAGTCTTTTGGTTGTTAATCCATTGTTCAATCAGGGCAGTGTTTGCAGTTGATAACGAGATCCAGACCATGTTTGTAGTTGATGACCTGGTCAAGGCTTGGTACACAGCAGTGGCGGCTGGTGACATTTGAAAGTGGCTCGGCGTAAAAGTTGTGGAAGGCGCAATGTGGTGAGCAAGCGCAGCCAGCAAGCATGAACGCATCAAGGGTGGTTCGGGCGGATTCTTCCCCCTAGAAAAGTTTGAAAAAAGAGCGGCCAAATGGTGCATTTTGAAGGTTATCATTGGCAATCACTCCCCCCTGGAATCCCAAGGCAGGTGGGGAATGGAAAAATCTAGAGGCATGGGCCGGCAGGTCGCCTGCAATGGTACATTCTCTGGGACCAGCAGAGTACCTTCCACTGCCGTCGCACCACCAGCACACGGGGCCAAGGAGACTGCTCCAAGGCACCAGTGAGGACCCGCCAGTAACACCACCTACCTCTCCATTCCGGTTTCCCATGGTTGTGTGCAACCCGCATTCTCAGCCCACAGATAACAAACAGCCTGCTGATCCTGAAAGCCTCTGGTGACCTCCCAACATACGCCTGTCAACCAGTACCATCGGTGCCCTTAACACAACTGACATACACTGTTGTGCTTCAGAGACTGAAAGGAGTAAGCCAGACATATATTTGGGCACTTTACTAATACATACTCTCACAATGTCACGTGACCCCTGCTGGCTGGTATGCACCTCGCATTTCTTCACATGACCCTTCTCCTGATGCCTGGGGACAGACATTAAACGGACTCAAAATAACCTCACATATTCAGCAAAAAGCGCGCACAGTGAACTCGGGGTGTGATGAGACAGGATCGGTGCATAAACAGGACAGGCTGACCTGGGCAAGTGCAGAACCAAATGTAACATCCCTGCACTGTTGAAATTGATTAGTAATTTCTCCACTGCATTTTACAGATGAGACCAACAATTTCTGGCCCTCACACTGCAAATAAAGTTGCGGTGCCAGTACAATAAAACATTCATTTACTGAACACATCAGCTACAGAACAACTGAATTGACACCCCTCCTTCCTGTAATCTTGACATCAGAAATTGCCTGCAAGCAGCGCTGACACCTAAAGCCCAAACACCATAGGGCAGCGAAACAAGCAGGCACCTACGGGCAACATGTGCATTTCGGCAGCCAGCACGCTCGTGTTTATTTATCAGTCATCATCAATCAAACCAAAACTCATTAGAGAGACAGGATGAATTAAGGGGCAGCCAAGTGCTTGATTTACTGGTTCACACACACAAATTAAACCCCATAAATGTTAAGCACAACATCGAAGAATGTGAGACGTAGCTTATAGAGAGCTGACCAGTCGCGGCCGGCATTACGGGTGGGGGGTGGGTGGAAATGGTGTTGTCGCACTGCGGAGGGGAGGGATGGGGGTGAAGCCAGCGGGATAAATAAAATAATAAAGTCAATAAACTTAACTTACCTATACCTTCCCGCCTTCAAGTTCCGACTCCAGACTCCCGACTCCCGCCGTCCTGTTCTTGAGTTCCCATGGTGCTCGTCGTCACGCAGGAAGGCTGCAGGCAGCCTCCCTCCCCTCCACCACAGCACATCGCTGTGATTGGTTCGGCCGGCTGCCCCAACCACGTCATTTCTCTCTGTATGCTGCAGCATACAGAGAACAGGGAGAGTGGGAGGTGTTACTCGAGGGCAGGGGGGAGCAGCTTGCCCACTGTTGTTAATACTGTCTGTTTGGACAGCCTCTCAGGCTGCCCAAACAGACAGTATTAACAACAGTGGGAAAGCCACTCCCCCCTGCCCTCGAGTAACGCCGCCCACTCTCTCAACCAGGAACTTCTGCTTTCTCGCCATGCGAGAAGGCAGAAACAAATGGTAGTTCTCTACTATTTGTTTCTGCCTTCTCGCACAGCGAGAAAGTAGTGGGGTGGCGCCCAAACACCCCCATGGAGGAGCCGCCACTAGTACACAAATCATTGTTCACTCGGCTTGATCAAAGCCGGTCTTTCAAGTCATTGTTTAATCACCCTGATCAGGGCCCAACAGTCAGACCATTGTCCAGATAACCTGATCACGGTGTCAAGGATGTTTACCAGGCTGGGAGCAGGAGATGGAAAACAAGCTTGTTTACACAGGGCGTGGGTGTCTCATGGCTTTCTGTTGAACTGCAAAGAACAGGGGGTTGGGTGTGCGACAGTTCCTGGGCAGAAATGCAGGCTGCAAGATGGTCTTTGTCGTGTCAGTTTAGATTTTTCTCTGGCATCAGCAGAAAAGACTAGGTGGGTCGTGTGGAAGTGTTTGACACGAGATGGCAATGATAAAAAACAATAGATTCCCGTTAAAAATGATGCCGATCAGAAAAACTCTTTTCCTCAGCCCCTCCTTTTGCCATTGAGTGGCAAATACTTTAAGAAATGTCAATATTCATAAGACCATCATCATATTGATGTTGTGAATGTTAGAGGGTGGAGGCTTGATGGTCTGGACACACATTGTACAGAGCACTGGCAGGCACTGAAAGCACAAACAGCAAGAGACCAGGACAGCTACTCCCAAGACAAGGAAGATGAGGACCCTCCAACCCCACTGGGAAAGAAGACCCCAGATCCAGCCTGTGAGGGACCAGTTGCCTTCATCTAGATGCATTTCAGAAGAAAGGCGATGCAGACGTTGGATGGCATCGTACACTGTAGGTGCGTTATCTGGGATGTACACGCAGCAGCTGGAGCTGATCAATTTACACACACCACCACGATCAGCAAGGATGACGTCGAGGACCATGCGGTTTTGGAGCGTTATAAGGCGGTCGGCCTGTAGCGATGTTGGAGAGGGCACCAGCTGTTACTATGATGGTGGCCTCAAGGACCCTGGTCAGTCCTCGTACAGCTCGACTGTTTGCCATGTGACCCCAAATTGGAAGGAAACCTTTAAAGAAGTCCCCGCCTTCCTGGCCTGGTGTATCCTCGTCTGATACGATGCCCCTACGTGAGCGGTGCAAGGCGCCCTTCATTGGCAGGTGGTAACCTCCATGGGTAGAATACGTTGGTGGAAGGAGGAAGGCCAGATAGCAGGTACCAGACCAGTTACGGGGGAGCCAAGTGTAGACGGCAGTGCCACAGATTAAATAGGTGTTGGGGGATGCCACCAGCTTCGGAGGAGGTGTACATTTTAAGGCTTTAGTGATATCACACATACTGGTACCAACTTTCTTAGTCCCTAGGCCATGGATGCAGACACGGCCTTGCACATTTATGACATTCAGAGTGTTTCGTTCATCAGGCAGTATCCTGGTGCGGAATCTAGAAAATGTTCGTCGAGTGGTTGAGTTAAATACTACCATCTCACCGAGTTGATCTGGTGGTAATAGCAATGTGGAAGAGCTGGTCGGGCAAAAAGGAGCATTAGCATTGCCAGATCTGTTCCGCCAGAAGTCGTCACGGAATGTCCCAAGGACAGAATTGGCAATACCATTGACAGTGTAGGCCTCCTGCATCAACATCCACCATGCAAGACAAGACCCAGAGATGGAAAATGGGTAAGGAAAGAATGGGACAGGGTGTATCATGGAATGTGGCATCAGTCCACACACCCAGCAGTTGGAAGTGTTCATGATCAGCTGGTGATGATGCAACATTTGGATGAAGGTGTTGTTGAAGAATTCTGCACGGTGGGGTAATTCGTGAGCTGGTAGAGTGTAATATTGGTGCTCTACAGGAGTCGGTGTAGGAGTTGGTGAGGTAACAGGATGGTAGATAAGTAACAGCCAACCAAGGATAGACAGGATGAGGGAGACAAACAGCGTCACCACAGTGGCCATGAAGCATTTACTATGTTGGAGACTGACATTTGGTTTCTGGATTCGGGCGTTTTGGACGGCTGCCATTGTGCTAAGCCAGGGACCTCTAGTGGCTGTCTGTGATTGGTGGTTGCTTCACTGGGCGCAGGTGCCAAGGAGCCCTATGGCATACCTTAGTCTGACACACCAGCACTACTCTCATCTGGGAAGATCACAGCCCTAAAGCCTATCAGCACTTGGCGAAGTCATGGGCAAGCCTTCCCTCGGGGGCGCAAGTTATATCGGTCAGAAGTAGGAACAGTATGGTCGGGAAACAATTGTTCTTGGTGTTGAGCAGAGTTAAGGGAGGGTTCCACCCTTCCTTTCAGTATGCTGTCACTCACTGCTTCCATAGATGTAGAATGCAGTCTGGCATCGCTGAACGGGACAAACGTCGGGACTGTTTCTGCGTCTCCTTGTCCTTCCCTTACCCACTGATCATAGGGGAGGGGCAGAGGCACACGCCTGCAATGCGACACATGCACCCAATTCTTCCGACTTTCTACTTTCACAGCGGTGCGGGTGGCCAGTAACACCTGACGGGGCTGTGTCCAGTGGGGCTCGAGGCTCTTAGTCCGTTGAAAGTTCCGGATCAGGACCCAGTCACCAGGTTGGATAACGTGTACTGGGCCCTCGCTTTTGTCAGGTATGGCCTCGTGCACCTGGTGATAAAGAGTACGAAAGGTATTAGTTAGACTGTACAGATAATCAGTTAATACAGGGTATTCAACGTCAAACAGTTTCTTAGGCCGTGGGACACCCCATACATTGGCAGGCCTCCCGAACACAACCTCATGGGGAGATATCCCTATTCTGGTGTGGGCCGTTGTTCTTGTGGACAGTAGGGCCAAGGGCAGAGCATCAACCCAAGTGACACCTGTCTCGGCCACTATTTTGGCCATTTTAGTTTTTAGGATGCCATTGTATACCTCCACTAGACCTGCTGACTGGGGGTGGTTAGCTGCATGAAATGTTTGTTTTATACCCAATGCTGTACAGACATATTCCATAATTTGAGCCGTAAAGTGTGTCCCGTTGTCACTCCAGACCAAGCGGGGCAAACCAAATCGTGGGAGGTACTCTTTTAATAGCACTTTGGCGGTAGTGATAGCGGTACAGTCTTTGACGGGGTAGGCTTCCACCCATCGGCTAAAGGTACAGACCACCACCAGGACATATTTTAAATTGTTACACCTGTCCATCTGGATGTAATCTATTTGGAGGACTTCAAAAGGGAAGGTAGGAGGAGAGAATCCTCCCTGAGGACTAACTGTGCCTTTTCCTGGGTTATACATTAGGCAAATCATGCATGTTTTAACCAGCTTTTCAGCATATGCTGGTATCTGAGTTGTACCATGTAGGTTCCAACAGTTTACAAATCTCTTTTGCACTAATGTGGGCAGGACCATGGGTCATCGTAACTACTGCTAGCACATGACTGTCAGGTAACATCCATTGTCTTTCCATAGTCGTACGGACCCAGCAACCATCAATTCCCTCCTTTGCTAATTGCACCTTCCACACCCTAAGTTCCTCAGGAGTAGTATGGGACTGAATATCAATCACACTCTGTACTGTAAGTATTACTTTTATTTGATTTCGTTAAAAATCGTAAAAGCATGAGAAAAACACATATTACATAATAATTAGCTAAGGTTAAAATCTATGAAATATAGACGAGTAAAACCAATGTCCTTTCGTAAGCTTTGGTCACTGCAACAGTTAAAACGATAGCAATGTAAGAAGTTCATTGCGGTTCGATATGAAAAGAGCAGTATTTGATACCTGTAGAGAAAGGGAGTGACCAGTCAGTCATATGCCTTTGCCGTGTGGACTATTGTCTTTTTTGTCCAGTTCTTTGGCTGCTATTTTCCAAAAGGTGATGGCTCGACATGACAGCTGAATTGACAGTCCACCAAGGCATTGTATCACTGCAGCTCTGCACGATCTCAATTGGTGCTTCCTAACAATCTCCCGAAGAACTGTTTTTCGATGTTCCAGTAGCGCAGGGCAGATGCATAAAAGGTGTAATAACAACTCTTCTCCTTGATCACACAGGCGACATTCTTTCGTAGGCCATGTAGACTTCCATTTCGGGGTTAAATCCTTTATGGGGAACAAACCCAACCGCAACAGCGTCAAATAGTGCTTTTTGTGATGCGAGAAGTGTTCGGACAAGTACGGTTGGGGTTTCAAAAACTGGTATGATTGAATCACTGCCCATGCGTGATTTTTCTTAGCAAAGGCAGTTTTGTCCGTTAGTAGCGAAGTTCGCTTTATTGTGCTGTTCACCATATTTTTTAACCCGGAATATGACGTTGTTGTATGCCATGCCTCTTCAAGATGTAAATCAGCGAGTGATTCTTTTAGGACTGCTGCAATGGAGTTTTTTTGCCTCGCCTGATTTTCGATTTCTTCCCAACAGCAGTGGGCTAAAGTGTCGTCTTCCGCTTGCCTCATCCTCCAATAGTATTTTACCATCGCCCCTTGTCTTGCTGGTTTCTGATTTTTCAGCCCATATTCCAATCGAACTTGTGCCTGAGAAATGTGTCGAGGAATTAAAAAAAGGCGCTTGAAAAAACTCGATTGGGCTAGATTTAAGGCGGCTGCATCTTTGGTATTCATAATTTCCGACCCATATGATATTGAGGGTAAAAATTTGGCTGCGATTATCTTAAGCAACTGGCCTGTTGGGCAACCTTTTAGCTTCTTCTGTAAAATTTTGAAAGCATACAGGAGTTGTTTTGCTTTGGTATTCCCTTGGTCCAAATGTAGCTTGTATTTAAGTGAGTGGTCAAGTTGGAACCCAAGGTATTTGTATGAGTCCACCTGGGATATTGGTTTTTCCTCCAGTTTCCAGGTGAATTTTCCTTTTGACCCTTTTTTGTGGTGACTGCTAAAGCATAATACCTTTGTTTTGTTAAGGTTTATTGTTAATTGAGCAGAGGTGATCTAAGTTCCTAGTTGTGTCATCGAACGCTGCATGCCTATTGGTGTTTGTGCTAGGAGCACAATATCATCTGCGTATTGAAGGCTCCTGATCGGTGTTTTGCCTAATTTTGGTGGTTCGATTTGCACTTGTTGGAGGCACTTCTCAAGATCAGCTGTGTAGATGTTGAATAAACAGGGGGCCAGCACACACCCCTGTTTTAGACCGTTTGATGTTGGGATCTTGTTTGTTATGGTGCGGCCATCTCCTTTCCTTATCTGCACCCACGTATTTGAGTAAAGATTGATTATTGCCTCTGTAATGTGTTTTCAACCATGCCCTCGTCTGCCACCCACCTAGCGGGACCTCCTACATACATTCCTTCCCATTTCCTAAGAGCTGTTTGTCTGGCCGTCTGGTCAGCAGAGCAATGCCTTTCCCAACATCATCTGACAATTTATTTATAGGCCTTATATTTTATAATGGCCACCTTTCTGGGGATTGTCAGGGAGTCTAACAGTCGGTGAATTAGGGGGCCATGTTGAATCTTGGTCCCATGCGAAGTAAGGAAATTCCTTTCTTTCCACAACCTCCCGAAGTTGTGGGACACCCCGAAGGCATACTGACTGTCAGTATAGACATTTACTGTTATTCCCTTGCTTAACTCACAGGCTCTAGTGAGGGCCACGAATTCTGCTGCCTGAGCAGAGCACTGCGGAATCTGAGCTGTTTCTACTACTTGCCCCAATGTCGTGAGGGTGTAGGCGGCTGAGGTGTTACCATCTGGCCCTCTGAGACATGATCCGTCCACATGCAGTGTACCTTCTGGTTCTGCAATCGGGGAATACTGTAAGTCAACCCGTCCCTTCGTCTCGTCCTCTGTCCTCAATATACAGTCATGTGGGTCTAAGCGGGCATCCTGAGTATCCAGTGGGAGTAATGTGGCGGGGTTTAGTGCAGTGCATCTTTTGATGTTAATGTGACTGGCAAAGAGTGTCAGTTCATATCGTGTAAGTCGTGCGATAGTGAGGTACTGTGTCTTGGTGTTATTAAGGAGGGTATCTACAGAATGGGGGACCATCAGAGTCAGGGGGGAGTTCATGACGATTCCCGCACTCTGACAGACCATGAGGTCGGCCGCAGCTGTCGCCCTTAGACATCCTGGGAGCGCCCTTGCAACAGGATCTAAGGCAGAGGTCTTCAAACTTTTGTAGGCTGAGCCCCCCCAGCGGATTTGTTTTAAATGTCGGGCCCCCCCGCCACCTGACACAAATTTCTGGAATCGTACACCACATAACCAACCGCCACCTTCATATCCCGGGCCATATCCGGCAAATAATGTCCAACACAATAAGTGTGTTAGGCTAACTGCAGGTTTGTGAGTGGGTGCGGTTGAATGACAGAGGCTTATTACACAGCTCAAAACTCAATCTTCCAGCAGGTACATTAGTCACCAGACCCTGGTGAACCACACCTGAATATGTGATGCCCCTTTTAATGTTGCCTAAAGAATGCTGGATATACACAGAACTTTGCAGTGCCGGACCCCAGTAACAAACCCGCCCCCACCTTTCCAGCCTCTCAGAGAAACGCCTGATACTTGGTGCGGCCAGTCCGCCTTGCTACTACCACCCTCCAATGGTGCCCCTCATCTTCGTATAGACCGTCCCTCATGTGTATTTGATTTATTTTATAGTGCTACTCATCCCAAGTATGTACGGCAGGGAGTTGGAGTGCTTTACATCACACACATTTTATAAAGATTATGACTCATATAAATGTGAACGTCAATGTTCTGAAGATAATGGGGCTACAAGGTGTAATCATTCTTTCATCCATCATTCAGTCTTTCACCATTTATTGATGTCACCATGTCCTTCCATCTGTGTACCCATCCATGGCCACACATATTCAACCATTTGCAAACCTATTCATCATATATCCTTCAATCCACCATTTCACTCATCCATCCCTCCATCCACCCTTTCCCCCTATCCATCTGTATACTCATCCACCCATTCTTTCACTTACTCATCCATCCACCCATTCACCCTTTTAGTCATCCATCTATCCTCCCTTTTTCTCCATCCCCCTTTCTCTTAAGCATCATCCAGCCTTCCATCCACTCACCCAACCATCTACTCATCCACTCATGAATTCATCCATTGACCCTATCACTCATCTATCCTCTCTCATCCATCCACCCTTTCACTCCTTCACTCTTCTACCCTCCCTTTCACTCACTCATCCATCCTTACGTCCACACTTTCATTCATCCATCCACCCTTTCACTTATCAATCCATCCATCATTTCACTCATCCATCCACCCATCCATCCATCTATTTATCTTTTCTCTCATCCATCCACCCTCCCATTCACCCATCCATACTTTCTCTCATTACCCATCCACCCTTTTCATTCACCCTTTCACTAAACCACTCTGACATCCACCCACCCCTTCACTTACTCACTCACTCACCCACCATCGAAAACTGGGCAGCACTAAATGGCCCAGCAGTATATTAGGGCGCAATTCCATTACAAAAGCTCACTCCACTTACCTGTTGGTGAGGCGCCAAGAGACCAGCAAACTACTTCACTGTGTGAAATGAAGTGCTTCTTGCCAAAATAAAGACGATCCAACGAAGCAGGTTTGAAGATAATTTGAATATTTATGTAAGTATAATTAAGTCACCACTGGAGTGCGTGATTCCTCCTTGAAGTCCAAACGGAATCTGTAAGTTGAGACCGTTCATACTTCAAGGAGGAGGTTGGAAGCACGAGAATGCTTTTTCAACACTTGCTTGTTTAAATAATAATAAAGCAGAAGAAAAGGCATTCACTAATAGTTGCTGTTGACGCGTCTCTATACTCCCACATTTGCAGTGGAGGAAGAACAATCGGGCCCATCGCCTCATGTTTTATAAATATGCTCAGTTTCCCTTATTCCTGCTATCAGCCACTTGGGGAGAAGCTTCTACCCAACGGTATCCTCACACAAAGAACGTTTTTATACCAACTAGAAGTCATTTCAATCGTACATTTTTTATCGACGCGCACTTTTTGCTTCTTATCTGCTGTTGACAATTAATTGGTCTTGGATTTCACGCCCACTCCGAGGCGGTATGAAAAGGCCCTCTGTGCGCCCCGTGGTGTCTGGCCAATCTAAAATCCCCATTTGTAATGGGTAAAGAAATACCGGAGAGAAAACGACTTGCAAAGTGGGAAACAATGCTAAGAGTTTAGGATGGCGTCGCGCCCCCCCTGGGATGGCGTCGAGCCCCCCCAGGGGGGCGCGCCCCACAGATTGAAGAACACTGATCTAAGGTGTCTGAAAAATAGGCACATGGCCTTTGGTGACCTCCAAACATCTGGATCAGGACAGCGCATGCACAGCCGTCTGTCTCATGTACAAAAAGAAAGAAATTGTTTGCTATAGTCAGGAGTACCGAGGACTGGAGCAGTACACAGGGCCCTCTTCAAATCTTGGAAGGCCTGCGCATGCTCTGTAGCCCATGGAAAGGAACTGTCTGATATGTCTTTAGTGGTGAGGGCAAGAAGAGG
This sequence comes from Lissotriton helveticus, assembly GCF_964261635.1. Taxonomy (NCBI): domain Eukaryota; kingdom Metazoa; phylum Chordata; class Amphibia; order Caudata; family Salamandridae; genus Lissotriton; species Lissotriton helveticus. The sequence goes on from NC_136063.1 coordinate 1,919,169,061, forward strand.
TTTGACCATGGCCGAAAAATTGGAAATCCACTGTCTACAGTATGAGGTTAGGTCTATGAAGGCTCGCACCTGCTTTTGTGTTTGTGGGGCCGTCATAGCATTGATAATGGCTACACAATCAGCGGTGAGTTGCCTTCCCTCCTTCGAGAGGAGATGACCTAAGTAGGTCACCTTCTCTTGACAAAACTGAAGCTTTTTCAAAGAGACTTTGTAGTTATGGGAGGGCAAGGTGGCGTAACAGACAGAGAGTAGCTTCTTTACATGTTGGGGCAGAATTTGCAGCAGAAAGGAGGTCATCTACATATTGTAATAGTGTGGAATTATCAGGGAGTTCCAAGGAATCTAGTTGACTTTTTAGGGCTTGACTATAGATACTGGGGCTCTCGGTGAAACTTTGAGGGGCGTGGCAGAATCGAAATCTCAGCCCACCAAGGGAGAAACCAAAGAATTGTCTGCTGTCAGGATGTATAGGAATGCTGAAAAAAACCATTCTTCAGGTCTATGACAGAAAAGTGAGTGGCGTCAGAAGAGACCATTGTTAAGAGGGCTGTAATGTCGGGGACAACAGGGTATTGGGAGATTGTTATTTTGTTAAGGGCTCTCAGGTCAATCACAAATCGGTATATTTTAGGGGAGAGAGCATCTCCATTGGTCTTTTTAAGAACAGGAATAATGGGACGGTTACAGATATTGCCACGTGTCTCCTCCACTACGCCCTTGTCCATCAATTCAGATATTATTGTCAAAAGGGCCATTTTTCCTTCTGCGGGTAGTCGATACTGCCAGAGGCGGGGGAGAAGTGCACCTGGCTGGATGCGTACCATATGAGGGGGTATGTTGAGTCACCCTACATCAGTGTCTGATGATGCCCAGAGGGAGGAAGGTAAAGACTGCAACTCTGGTGGGAGGGGACCGGACAGGTACATATAGGAAGCTGTGGTGGTAGAAATTGTTAGGGATACACCTTGGGGACTACATGATATGGTCGCATACAGAGCTTTCAGTAAATCCATGCCTAACAAGTTTTCACTGCAACCTGTAGTAAGAACCAAGGCAGCGTCAACATGTGCAGGGCCAATATCGAGAGGGAGGGGTTCAGAGACAGGACTGGTCACGGGTGTCCCTGCAAAACCAACTGAGACATTCATATTGCCAGAAAGGGGTGCCTCCGGAACTGATAGACGTGCAATAGAAGACCTGGTGGCCCCAGTATCCAAAAGAAAATTCTTATCGTTCCCCACAACTGACATTTGAACATACGGGCCCCTTTGATCCACTGGAATTTGCACTCTGGTAATACCCCTTTCCTGGCTGTCCTATGCTTGGTAGGGTCCTGTCTCATCAACTTCGTCATAATCATCATTGTAATACGTGCGTGTTGCTTCGTACCCATCAAACCTATTGGCCGGGCACGGCCGGACGGGAGCGTCATCCCTGGGCCTACGTTCTTTATCCTGTGGATGGGGCGGGCCATGGTCCCTAGTCGGCCTCGCTTCCCTAGGAGTGCGAGGCCAAGTCTTCCCTGTTCTTATGTTTTCAGCTAACATGGGACACTCATCTATCCAATGGCCGTACCCCTTACAATAAGCACACTGATCTGTTTGGAGGGCTCCCGTACGTTGAGGGCTGGAGGGGGTAGACTGGCGAACCCTCGGAAGGGGTTGGAGGTGAGGTCTAAAATTCCCGCGGGCATCGGGACCTCGGGGAGGGTACGCCTGCTGCAGAAGTGCCCTAGTCTTAAGATCCCTAACCTTCTTATTTTCCCTGTCTCTATCTTCATTCTCGTGATATTGTGCCATAGCCGAGATACCAGTCATAGATTGGGCAGACCACGTGCTTTCAACTTTCTTAAGCCTGGCGAAGATCTCAGGAAGCAGGTTGCCGATAAACTTATCGACAACCACTGGGCCAGAACCTGGGGTCCGGGGATCCAAACCACTATGTCCCTTGTATTCTTTCTCAAAACGGGTAAAGAAGTCAGCCACATTCTCATCTTTTCGCTGCCTACAGGCGGTTATTTTATCCCAGTTAATGACAGTTTCGGGCAAAAGTCAAGATGGCAGCTTCTGGTTTAGTCCCTCCTACCCTTGCTTCTTCCATAGCCTCTAGGTCAGCCCATTTACCTCCCAATGCCACTTCATGGTCAGTATGTCGAATCTTGTCCCAAATTTCAGTGGGGACAACCGTACCAAAAAGTAAATCTATATCCTCAAGAACGAGAGTTCCTGCAGATATAATCTGACCTAATTCTCTGTGAAAGGCAGCCGGATTCTTCCGGGGATCTGGTAATTGTCCTTTTAACTGCATTACTTCTGACCTTTTCCAAGGAACATGATCCCAAAGCCTGCACCAGTGTGCTTCAACAGCCCCTCGGCCATTATTTTGGGCATCGGTAAGTGCGTTAACAAAGACAGGGGCCGCCTCTCTCATTGGCATAGCTGTTTCTAGAGGGGTGTTGGAAAAAGCGGTCATATCACGGTAAGCCATTAAAACAGATATAGCGCCAAACATCCCCTCTCCCTGAACATCGCCTCTTTTTATTTGCGACCTAAGGTCCATTAATCCGGTGGGTATCTGCATGAGCGCATTCTCAAATTTTTGCATGACCAAAGTACACATGTATTCAGCCCAGGTGGTCTGTTCCATAATCGTCCACTGAGAAAAGGTGGACCATATTTCTTTAAAGGTATAAATATTCCCGTTATTTATCCAACATTCACACTGTTGCTTCTGTTGGGTCATTTTCTCGAAGGGACGAAAAGCTGACTGCAGACTGCAGGGAGGCCAGCCTGGGGGAATTCAACAATTTATATAAATCCTGCTTAACTGTAGTCCACGGGGAAGTAGGAAAAGGGCGGGTAGGGGTAAAGCCGCAGGGATTGGGCGGATGAAGACAAGTCATTCCCGCAGCGAGGACAGGGTTAACGGGCGTGGTTGGTGCCATAGGAAAAGTCGAGAGGGTCGGTGTGACAGGGAGAACAGTAAGAGGGGCAGTGGGGACAGGAGTGGGCGGTGGCGGGGGGACATGCGGGGTGTGAGGCGTCAGGGCAGGGTACATTGGGGCATATGCAGGAGGGCTTTCTAGCATGATATCAAGCAAGGAATCACTTTCTTCTCCCCCCTTCCATATGGCCCTTTCCTTTCTCCTCACAGGCTGGATAACATTTTTGTACCTGGGCCCCATGCTCCTTATCGGCTATTTCTACTGATTTTGTCATTTGATTTTGTAAATTTTCTCTGGCGTGGTCGACCATTGACATACGTTCCTGTTTTCTTTCTTGAGCCTTCTGTTTTCTAGCTCTCTGCTCTATCTCTTTCCTCCAGAATCGGACAGATTCAAACATAGACAGGCGCGTTTTTCTTTTCATTAATTGTTCCTCTAAGTTGGCGAGAACTTGGCAATTAAAGGAGCCATAATGTGGCCACTGTAATTCCGCATTCATTTTTTTTGTATATTTTACCCAGAATGAGGAAAACATTATGGCAGAAGGGCCATGTTTAACATACATCGTATGGCCAGGGGTCCCTTCTGGAGGAAGCGGACAGGCCACCTCCAGCTGGGAGTCCTGCGTACACATACAACAACATAATCTCTTGCACTTACTACTGACTGGCATGCTTAAAACAGATAACAGACTCCAGCAGGTTTTTTAAAACTCACCTCGCTTGCTTGGCTTTTGCAAAAGTCAATAACAGCAGAATCATAAAGAACAGACACCAGCGGGTTTTTAAAACTTCCCCTCGCTTGCTTGGCTTTGGCAAAAGTCAATAACAACTTGGCTTTTGCGAAAGTCAATAACAGAATCATACAGACTTGGTGGATGATCAGTCCACCCTTACCTTACAGGGGTAGTTCTCTTCTGCAGACGTAGGGCTGTGTCCTGCTCCAGAAATTATTTGCTAGGGGACTCCAGCGAGGAAGCGGTCATGTGGCCCAGACCGGGTAGGGAGGGACAGCGGGCGAGTCGTTCGGTCTACCGGAATACAAGAATCCCTCGGGTAGGGCGCCTTCGTCGTAGTCTCTCCGTGCACCTCCTCACATCCACCGGGCCTGACCTTCGTGCTCGTGGAGTCCCTGTTCAGGCGCCATTTGAAGAACTGGTTAAACCCACTTACTGGGTCTCGGCGGCGGGGGAACCGCCCTACTCTTCCATACTTTTCATACTTAGTAAAAGGAGACACAGGAGCCTTCGTCTGCAGGAGGAACCCAGATTTATTTGAATAGCCCGGGCTATGGAACAGAGTCCCAAGCTAGTCACAGACAAGACAGAGGAGGCTGCTACTTCACTCTGTAGCTTACAAGCCTTTTATACATTTTTCATCCCAGTCTTTTGGTTGTTAGTCCATTGTTCAATCAGGGCAATGTTTGCAGTTGATAACAAGATCCAGACGATGTTTGTAGTTGGTGACCTGGTCAAGGCTTGGTACACAGATCATTGTTCACTCAGCTTGATCAAAGCCGGTCTTTCAAGTCATTGTTTAATCACCCTGATCAGGGCCCAACAGTCAGACCATTGTCCAGATAACCTGATCATGGTGTCAAGGATGTTTACCAGGCTGGGAGCAGGAGATGGAAAACAAGCTTGTTTACACAGGGCGTGGGTGTCTCATGGCTTTCTGTTGAACTGCAAAGAACAGGGGGTTGGGTGTGCGACAGTTCCTGGGCAGAAATGCATGCTGCAAGATGGTCTTTGTCGTGTCAGTTTAGATTTTTCTCAGGCATCAGCAGAAACGACCAGGTGGGTCGTGTGGAAGTGTTTGACACGAGATGGCAATGAAAAAAACAATGGAGTCCCGGTATAAATGATGCCGATCATAAAAACACTTTTCCTCATGAGGATCCCTGTTTTTGAGGCTTTGAATTTACTGTGGTCTATTGCAGCAGGCGTGGATCCAAGGACAACATATATGTAGTTTTTTTCGAGTTTCTGGAGGATCTGGGTAGGAGGAGTCTGAATGGTTTGCTGAGGCCTGCAAGAGTACGCAAAACATCAATTAAAGAAATGTGATGGTAAAACCTTGCTTGTTGTTTTTCATGAAGGTATTAAGAGATGCAGTCTGATGCAGCCCTCTCATATTCTGAGTTTCACCATTCTATGCGGTAGAGTTTGATGGAAGACTGTTAAATGCTGGAGAGATGTCAAGTAAGAGGAATAAGGGTAGATAGTTGCTTAAAGGCTATTTTCACAGTTAGTTTTTCATGAAGTCTGCACTGGCAATTGGTATAAAGTTAGCTATCCCTCAACCTATTTCCATTGGAAAATGCAACACCCAAAACGTTCATTTGTGGCAGTTGTGACGGGAAAGTCCTTTGTATGGTAATGTACGTGCACCCCTGCCCTGAGTGCCCAACTGTATTGATGCTGATTTTTGTTGTCAGGTGTTTTATATGAAGTTATTATATATATATATTTTATGTTGGGACTCGCAACTGTCTCGTGCTGCTGTCGGTAGACACATGGAACTCTCCTCTCGTGTCAGGAGAGGGATGGTTGGCATGGGAGGAGGGGCTACGGAGAAGACTAGAAGCCTCTATCTGTGATGGTGTTGAGTTTTTACGGGGTTATGCCCAAGTAAAAACTACCCGGCCTGGGTCAATAGAGCAGTACGTTATACTAGTAGGTCGGAGTAGTTAAACATTCTGAAAACATTAATACAAATTAAAACACAGAAAGGAAGAATGATCACCCAAAAACTTTGAGAAAACGTTTTCCAATGGGAATTTAATTTCCTAGTACTTCAAAACACTATATAAAATTAATATTAAAAGCATTAGTAAATGGGTTATAAAGAACTTGTTGGTAGTGCTCATTGGTGTAAGAAAAGGGAAGGAGTAAAGGAATAGTGAAAGTGAATTAGCAAGTGGGGGGACATGGTAAAGGTGTTTGTGACACAATAAACAATACACACTATATACAAATACCCCTTCACAGCCTAATAGCGGTCAAATAGTTCATGTATATACATTACTCATGGGTACCATACAACTTATAACATTTAGTACTATGAGCATGAAAAAATCAGTAGCAAGGTCTACGTTTCGACCCCAGTGACGAGGAGGGTGAATGGTGGCCTCACAGCGGGGTCTTCATCAGGACAAAAGGAGCACCTAGTGAAAGGACAAACAAGAATGGGTATCTAGAACTAATCTAACTGGTGATCATTTATAGAAGACGGTGGAATTGAAACCTACTTGAAAAACAGAAGAGACGGTGTGCGTTCAAGTCATAGTAGGGCTCTCATGGGGCGCCTGGATTACTAAAAAAAGAAGGACATGTAATTGTTATACATGTCCAAGTGCGTTCTCCCTGTAATAGGGACAAACAAAGTGGTGAGATACTCACTTATGTTAGGACTGAAGGGGTACGAATCTCCCATTGTCCATAAGAATAAGTCAAATCAAAGAGATCTAAAAAGCTCTTTACGCTGTATGTGACGCCATTTTGGTAAGTTTGCATCCTATCTAGACAGTGTGTGTCACACAGCAATTTATTGTGTTAACTTCAGCGACTTTCACTCAGTGTTGTTCTACTTCGGCAGTGTTTCCTCAGCATGTACACAGTCAGCGGTGATCAGCACACCTAAGCTGGGTGAATTTTGTTGTCTTTCTTCCATTATTAATGATCGGTGATCTGCTTAGCTCTACCAAGGCAGATCACACTATGGTGGTTTGCACACCATTTCATTCCTTGTTATTTATTACCAGGCACTTAATATTTCACCGATGATCATACTATGGGAATTTGCACACCGCTACCAAGTCAAATCACACTATTGTGATTTGCACATCATTTCATTTGCGTCTTATTTATTTATTTTTTATTTTTTATTTTTTGATTTTTATTTTTTTTGATTTTCAAAGACCTTTATTGAAAATTACACGTGTCATACACAGCACTAGGCCTACAAGCCGGAGGCCTGCCACTCTAAATGTGCAGGAGCATTAACTAGTCATATCCCGTATAACACAGCCTTTCAGCCGACAACCCGGAGGTCAGACGGCAAAATAGTGCAACAGTGTGAAACCGAAACAGCAAAGAAAAAAAAGGGGGAGGGAGGGAGGAGGGAATCATTTAAAGGAGACTAACACCTCACAGCTCCATAGGAGCCCTATTGTATTCAGTATTGTGCGTGATCCCCCTACATAACCCTGCAACCTCCGTCGTCCCTGATCCCAATTAGGCCCGAACACAACCAAGAACACAAAAAGGAACACCTCCCCACCCCCCCCTCCCATGCACATCTGTCCCCACTTAGTTCCGTAGTATACGCCACTTCCTACCTCTGGATCTATACTGCTCCACTGCCCAGTAAATGCCATAATGTACCTAGCTCTTCGTCCTGCGCCATGGGGGGGGGGGTCCGGGTCAGACCCCCCACCCCCAAATCCCCGGGCAACGCTCCAGGTGCTGAACAAGAACATCCTCATTCCTTTCCACCAACCTCGCCAGCTTCCTCCCCCCAAGAGCATCAACTAGTACTACTCCATCGAGTTGGGGGCTATTCTGCTTCAGCAGGCTGCACTCCTTCGAGCACTCCCCCTTCCGCTACTGCCCCCTCCCCCCGCCGTTCCATCTCCCGCACCCTGCAGGCGCGACCTGTAGAGGCCCCAGAAGTTCTTCGGACGACTGGTTGGTGGCAATAGCTCACTATAGTGTTCCGATTGGGTGCAACAATACAGCATGTCATGTGCCCATCTTTTCACCGTGGGCAGGGGCCCTCTCATCCAGCACATCGCCAGCACCCGCCTGGCAATCAGCATTCCCATGTCTGCAAGGCACCTGGCTGCCACCGGCAAAGGCTTGGAGTACCCCATTAGCGCCAGCGCCGGATCTGGGGCCAAATTTGTACCCAGGATCTGGTTCAATTCCGCATATACATCACACCAGTATTTACTGACCCCCGGGCATGACCACGCTAGGTGTAAGAAGTCCCCAACCTGTGTTCGGCAACGTTCACATTCCGCCGAGCTCCGGAGACCATATCTATGTAATCTCTCTGGTGTATAATAAACTCTCTGGAGAAATTTAAAATGTATCAATCTACGTCTACCATTTAACGATATCTTCTTCGTGCTTGTGCAGCAGTATCTCCACATGTCATCGTCGACAGCGGTCTGCAGGTCCTGTTGCCAGGCGGTTCTGGCTTTCATGTACTGATGCTTCCCATGTGTCATTGCAGTTTTATATAGCGCAGTTACTAGCTCGCGGGGGGTCTCTGCCTTAATTACATACGTTAGTTCCAGAACCTCCGGTGGCTCTGCCAGATCCGGTCCAAGCAGTTCCAGTAAAGCGCAACGCACCCTGTGATACTGGAACTTCTGCAACAGTGAACCGTGGGCTGTATCTGTCTCTATCTGGTCCCAAACTCTGACCCTGCCGTCCAAGAACAAGTCGCCCATTGTGGAAATACCCAATCTGTGCAACGCTAGTATTACGCCACGCTCTGTGAGCGGCAAAAGCTATAGGGCCCATTCTATGGGCATGGACGGCGAGTATATGAGAGCTCCCCCCTGCGCCATCAGGAGAGAGTGCCAAGCATGATTGGTGGCCGAGATTGAGTCCAAACAGCCCGTCCTGCGATCCATTTGTCGGCATATCGTGGCCGGCAGTGGCAATGGTTCTGCGAATAGCCGTTCCATCCGAAGATGTGGAATGCGTTCTTCCCCATGTATCCAAGTGTGGAGATGTGCTGCCTGCGCCACTCTGTAGTATAGCTCAAGATCCGGGGCCGCCAATCCACCCATATTATATGGGAGTGTGAGGAGAGACCACTTTACTCTGGGCTGTTTGCCCGCCCAGGCAAGCTTAACCATTAGCTGCGTCAGAGTCTGAAAGAAAGCTTTTGACAGCACCATCGGGATGGCACTAAATAGAAAGAGAAATCGTGGGAGAACCACCATTTTCATAAGGGCAATGCGTCCCATGAGTGAAAGGGGGAGTCTGCACCAAGTGTCAACATCATCTTCTAGTCTACTGCATGCCACTCCATAGTTTTCCCATAGTAATGTCTCCGAATCCGTATGTATCCTGACTCCCAGGTACCGGACTGTATCACTGGACCACTGCAAAGGGAACTCCATTTCGAACTGTCTCGTTATTGGGATAAGTGGGAAGGCGACCGATTTCGACCAATTAACTCTCAAACCAGAGAGAGCTCCGAAGTGAACAACCTCTCTAAGCATGGAGGACAGGTTGTGCTCCGGGTCGCGGACGTACAACAAGGTGTCATCTGCGTAAGTCGAGACAACTATCTTGTAAGACGGGAAACTGACTCCCTCACGCTCATGGTATTCCCGCAACACGCAGGCCAGCGGCTCCGCCACCAAAGCATATAACAGCGGAGAGAGGGGGCAACCCTGTCTCGTTCCTCTACCAATTTGGAAAGGGTCTGTGACCTGATCTCCCAAACGGAGACGCGCTGTCGGCTTTTGATACAAGGCCCCTATCATTTGAAGGAACGGCTCACCCAGACCAAATCGTCGCAGCACCAAAGACAGGAATGGCCATTCAACAGGGTCAAATGCTTTTTCCATGTCTAGGAAGACAGCGATCGACTTCGTGTCTTGCCGAACATGTTGTATGGCGCCCAATACCGTACATATATTATACGTCAAGTTTCTACTGGGGATGAAACCAGCCTGTTCCGGCGAGACCAGCTCATGTGCCAAGAGGGCAAGGCGAGTCGCCAACACTTTAGCATAGATCTTGGTATCTACGTTCAACAACGAGAGGGGCCTGTAGGAGCTGCACTCAGTGGGATCCTTCCCTGGCTTAAGTATGGTTACTATTAGGGCCTCTCTCATCGAAGGTGGCATGGCTCCGTCCACACAAATGTCGTCAAATAGCTTAGCTAAATGTGGGAGTAGCTTATCTTCAAAGGCTTTATAAAATGTAACAGTCAGCCCATCAGCTCCCGGCGCACTGCCAGAGCGCATGCCCACTAATGCCTCTGTTATTTCGTCAGTTCTATGGGCGCCATTAGGAATTCCCTATGGGTATTTGTCAGTTGTGGCAGGTCAATGTGATCCTGATAGACATCCGCCTCTTGCAGCCAGATCGTCCCCTTTAGCGGAGTAAAGGTCAGAGTAGTATCTCCTAAATTCCTCAGCTATTCCTCTTTCCTCCGTCACCCTACATCCATCCGAGGTTCGCAGTTCCGAGATCAGGGACTTTCCCCTATTCCCCTTAATTAATCTGGCCAATAGGGAGCTCGGTCGCTCCCCCTCCCCATACATACGCGCCGTGGCATATTTCCCCATGTGCTGTACCTCCCTATCTGCTTCCTCGTGATATTCGGAGAGCAGTATTTTAATCTCCTCAGTTACCTCGTCGCATGGAGCAGTCCGCTGTCTTTGCTCAAGAGCAGCCAGCCGTTTCTCCAGCATCGCTAGTCTCTGTCGGATGGATTTTAGCACACCAGAGTGCTTTGACATTGCCACTCCGCTAATAAATACTTTAAAGGCCTCCCAAACCGTCTGGAAGCTGTCCACAGATCCCATATTAGCCTAAAAAAAGACGTCTATCTCCTCCGCCAGCTCCCCCCTGAACACTGGGTCTAGCAGCGAATAAGGTGGGAAGCGCCAGGTAAATGGAGGTATCGATTTCTGAGGAGTTTCTAGCTCCAGCAACAGAGGGGAGTGATCAGACAACGTCCTAGGCAACACTATGCAGGAGCTAATTTGGGCAATCATGGAGGAGGAGGCCAACCAATAATCTATTCTAGTGTGTATATTATGGAAAGCAGAGTAATGAGTGTATCCCCCTTGTTCCCGGTGCCTACTCCTCCATATGTCTTCCAAATCTAGTATGGTGATCGCCTGCTGTATCGCCTGTGCTGCCGCCGAGGGTCTGCGCAATGGGCCTGCAGACCTATCTAGTGCTGGGTCTAATACCAGATTCAGATCTCCCCCCACATAAGTCGCGCCACAGGGTAAGTGCGTGCTACCTTTATCACTTTGTGAAAAAACTCTGGGGAATCGTAATTCGGACCATACACGTTAATTATCACCAAATCAAGCCCCATCCCCGCGCAGCGGGACACAACATATCTTCCCTCTGGATCTGCAGTCAAAAGTGTCTGGGTGAGTTTAGATCTAGGATTGACCCAGGTCAACACTCCTCTGGAATGAGTTGTGAAGCCCGCAGCCGCTATTTTGCCTGCCCAGCCCCTACTAAGTAGCATTCCACTCGTGAGTGGTAGGTGTGTCTCCTGTAGGAGAGCAAGGTCCACTCTTTGTCGCTGTAAATAGTTAATCACCTTTCTGAACTTGCGGTGGTCATTAAGGCCACGTACATTCCATGTGAGAGCTCAGAGCAAAGTTTGGGGAGCATTGACAGTCAATGCAGGTGTAGGAGTCATGAAAGTCATACAAATATAGTGCGTACATCGTATGGTCTCCCAGTGGCTTAATTGGGGATGTGCAAAAATCAAAAAACCTCAAAAAACTCCCTAACCCATCCTCAATCAGGAAACAGTCCTCAAACAGACCCACCCCCAACCCACAGCAGACCTCCCCCAACCTGGCCTTGCCGACCCAGTGTCCAACCCACCCACCCTCAATCCCATCCCTCATGGTCGTCGACTCAAAAGAGTCATTGGGGAGCATCATGCACGGGGGACGAGGTTGCCGTGCCTCCATCGAACAATGTAGAAATACCCAACATCGCAGCAGCCTCATACGGCTCCCGCCGAAGCTCCATAACCTCACTAACTGGCAGGCAAGGGGCCCGGAGTGGCCCATGATTTTATCAACAATTAGAGACCCTGCTAAAATCCTCATGTCCCCGTCATCTTGGAAGGAATGAAACCGTAAGGGTGCCCGATCTAAATATCACAGAGAGCGCAACAGTTATTAACATTATCGGCACAGACTGTTCATATATCACAATCAATTACTTGTGTCCAGCCACTTGAGCATATCCCCCCACCCCCACGGTCCTGTACAACAAACATGGCACCGTCCATATACCCAGTCCAAAGCATAGCAGTCCCCAGAGGAGACCCCTTCTTCGCCTTACCACCTCTCCTGGCCAGCTTCGGTATGGACTCTACTCCTGCTCGTCCAAATGGCTATCTGCTTCTACCTCGGCGCGTTGCTCCGTGGTGTCCCTACGACGTTCCTTCAACCAGTTCTTTAGAGCCTGCTGCAGTGCACGAGGGTCTGTGAATAAGTGTGAATGGCCCTGCCTGTTAACTCTCAGTTTCGCTGGGTACATCATAGCATAATCCAGCCCCTGTTCTCTGAGTTGTTTCTTATAGGCAGCAAAATGCTTACGGGCCTCCTGTACCTTAGCGGTGAAATCCGGGTATAGTGAGATTTCTGAGCCCTCATATTGCAGCGTCGTCTTCTCCCGGGCGAGTCGCAGCGCAGTGTCTCTGTCTCTGTAGTTGAGTAGTTTAGCGATTATGGGGTGCGACGGCATGCCCGGTCGCGGGCGTGGGCCCAGCGAGCGATGCGCTCTTTCCACAATGAAAACCTGGGAGAAAGCGTCTTCCCCAGCAGAGTCACTAAAAGCTTCTCAACAAAGCGTTCCATATTGCCCGTCTGCGTTGTCTCGGGAAGGCCCGTAATTCTGAGGTTGCATCGACGTGAACGTGCCTCCAAGTCTTCGGTTTTGTCCAGCAGCGCCTGCATCACTTTTTCCACCTTTTTGTGGTCTGTGCCCAATTCCATCTGTGATTCTTCCACCTCCGCGAGCCGTCTTTCGGACATATCTAGCGCTCTGCATGCTTGTCTATCCTCCCCGCCATTCTATCCATCCTGTAAGTCCGGGCATCAATTTTTGAGCCTAAGCCAGTCATGCTTGTCTGTAAGCCTTTTTTCCATAGCAAGCAGGATCGTTTTTATATCCACCAGCCGCGCCATCTGGATACATGTCCTCGGGCGCAGCGTCCGCAGCTTCCTGTGACTTAGACCTCCGCTGGCCAAAAGTGAGCTTAGACTGAGTCTTATCGCCTTTACCCATCTCGGCGAGTAGCTGAAATTGGTTTGCGTGACGGGTATCGCTCCGGGTCCTGCGATTCAGCTTGTCTACGATGTGTGGGCCGGGCAGAGCCCCAGGCCGCCACCTCTCCCCGGCCTTGTAGCTTCCGCAGACCTCGCCGCCCTCCGCCACTTTCCAGTAACGATTGTGCGCAGTAGTGAACTTTATATCCGTCTGAGGGTCCCCTCAGTAGCCGTGGTCACACATCACCCAGCTATCTCGGCAGTACACTGTCATAGCCCTTGCTTCTCGTTCTTTTGTGGGCAACCTCCGCTATTCACTGCAGCAGCTGCTGCCCACCAGGGTGCCGTGGAGGGGGGTGGGACGCCCCGGGCAGAGTCCTGCTAGTCTCGCTAGTCGCAGAGCCGTTGCATCCGTCTCCCTCCGCCACTGCCGATCGACCGACCCCTGCTTGTCGCAGTATCTAGAGCAGCGTGCAGACTCAAGGCCCTTCGACGCGTCACCACCGCGAGGCCTGACCACTAACCGTCTCAGTGTCTCTGCCACCACGCCGACATTTGCGTCTTATTTATTATATGGTACTTCTAATGTTTTACCGATGATTGATGTTCTACACAGCACTAAATGAATGCAAATGATATAACACTGATTTTTACTTCTCATTGTACGCATCAGTGTTTGCAAGCATAGTTATTTGTCGCGAAGTGCAGCATTATATTTTTGAGTTTATGAACCCGATGGTAGATTGGTCATTAGTTTGCTTTTCCATTTTGCATACACAGTTCTCGTGGATAAATTCTACACTTAGCTATCAGGTTACATTAATAGAGAAGCCAGTCATTTTTGCAAGAAAGGGAATCCTCTAGTGGATTGCGATTTTTGACAATTATATTGAAGCCATAGATGGTTTGCGTTTCCCTGCTTCTAGGAAAAAAGCTTTATTGTTAAATTGTTTAATTAAGGAGGGTCAATATGCTTTAAATGTTTTCCGGAAGTAATGGGAGCTGATGGTCAATTCATTGAGAATCCCTATTTAGAAGCTAAAAATAGGTTGGGAAAGTACTATGGGATGTCTATATTGTCATTAAACAACGCAAGTTTATTCTTTACCACAGAAAGAGAGACAGTTGATCAGATGGTTACGCGATTGAGAGAATTGGAAACCAGATGTGACTTTGGTTCCATAACAGATCAAATGATTTGAGACCAATTGGTAGTACAATGCAAAAACAAAAGAATGCAAGAAAGACTGTGGGCAGTCAGATATCTCACTTTGCAAGAAGCTATCGACATAGCGAAAATTGTTGAGACAGATGCGTGCATGAGAGAAAAGCAAAGACTAGAACAAAGGAGACATCGTTCATGTAGTTTGAAAAAAGAAGAGCATCTGTCTGCTGACAACAAAGCTAAACAAACAAATGAATACAAGGCACCTGTGGTCGGGTCCAAAGCCAAAACTGTAGTGGATAACAGAAGCAAATTTAATGATGGCTTTAGGTTTGGGAGCGTGAGTCATGCTGCAGATTTTAGAGATTGTTTTGCGAAAGACAAAGATTGCAAGAAAATGCAGAAACAGAGGACATCTGGCTAGAGTCTGCAAAGACCTGTCACAAAATAGTTGCGTTTGTTAATGATGATAAACCCACTTTGGACATAGTGTTTTGTGTAGAGTCCGAGAATAGAGTGAATATACAGAGACCGAAGGCTATTTTTATACACAATGGTGTGTCTGTGGAACTAATGGTTGATCCATGCTCTATGTATACAATAGTACCCTTCAGTGTTTTTAAAGGCAAATGGGCAAATACAGTACTATTCAATAGTGATATTACTCCTAAGGTTTATGGTGGAGAAGCTATATTTATCGAGGAGTTTGTAGAGACTCCATTTGAGTTCAAAGAAAGGAAAGCTGTTGGCACAATGTATGTCTCAAGGGATGGTCCCTGTATTTTGCGGTTGGTATAGTAACATGATTTGCATGTAGTCCTGGACCCTAGTTCAAAAGAACTAGTGCTGTCTATACAGAAGGGCGACCATGTGGAATCCATTCTTGCTAAACATGTTAAAATGTTTTGTAAAAGTGTGGGTAGACTCAAAGGTTATAGTCACGAAAACAAGGTAAAAGAAGGTTCTACCCACTTGGTGCAAATTCTGGGGGTGTATGAAACAGGAACTCACAGAAGTCTTGGGTTGGGAGGTCCACCACAACCCGCTGCACACGCTCCTGGGGATCACGGATGGGCTGGATGGGTCCAGGAATTAAAAACTGTTCTTTAACACTGTGATGGTCGTAGCTAAGCGGGACATAGCCGCCAATTGGACCGTTTGACTCCACCTAGCGTCAGGAAATAGCGTGAGGGGGTGGACTGGTGTGCCACACAGGAAAAGCCCCTATATGAAGCTTGAGGCTGTCCGAAGAAATATCGTAAGATCTGGGGCAAATGGATGGGTCAAATAACGTTATTTTGCTTTGCTTGTTTGACTGTATGTGCTACCTGGGACATCTTGAGGTCATGAGGTACAATGGTTTACAATCTAATCAAATGTGGGATTTCTTCTTCTTACTGTACTGTGCTGCACTGCTGGTCTTTTTACCATGTCTAAACTCAATAAATTGTTCATAAAAAAAAAAGAATGTTCTAAACCCATTAGAAATGGATTGAAAAGGATTCCTGTTGCTACTCGGAGTGAAGTGAAAGAGATGTCTGACATGAAAAAAGGAGTAATTGAGCCAGTGGAGGTGGACAAATGTAATTTTTTGTTGAAGGAGATAGATTATTTAGGATATGCCAT
This sequence comes from Lissotriton helveticus, assembly GCF_964261635.1. Classification (NCBI taxonomy): domain Eukaryota; kingdom Metazoa; phylum Chordata; class Amphibia; order Caudata; family Salamandridae; genus Lissotriton; species Lissotriton helveticus. The sequence goes on from NC_136063.1 coordinate 1,919,184,801, forward strand.
TTCAGAACATGGTGTGCAGCCTAAAGAAGACTTGTTGTCACCCTTTCCCAGTATTTACGTATAACCGGGCACTCCCAAATAGTATGGAAAAATGTGCTTTGATTGCAACCCCTTACACACAAGTCTGTGGGAGCCCTGCCCAGTTTACATAGTAGTACTCCTGTAGAGTAGGATCTATGCAGAATACGTAATTGGACAGCCTAAATCTCGCTCTAATCAACACCTCCCTTGGGCTTTGTATTGCTTCGGACCAATCATCCTCTTCCAATAACCCAATATCTGTTTCCCAGGTTTCTCGCAGGGTCCTCAGTGGATCAAGTATGTTAATAATTATTAATTATCTTGCTATATTAAGGATGGCGCTTTTCCCAGGATCAGGTCCAGCAAAAGCCGGTCCCCTAGGGTGCTATAATCTAGAAGCTGTCTAAATTAGTTTTTAGCTTGGAAGAAACAACTTTGGCAATTAGTGCAGTTAAATCAGGGAAAGATCCCGGACCTGATAAAATCCTGGGTGTTCTATTGAAGCATGATATCAGTGTCTGGGGACCATATTATCAACCATTTATGTAATGCAATAGCTTCGGGTGCTCCAATCCCGGATACTTGGAAAGGGGCTGAAATTATAATTTAAAAAAAAAAAGGCTATCGTTATGACCCTGCAAACTATTGCCCAATTAGTTTAATAGACATTTTACAGAAAAGTTTCGCTAGGCACATTTTAAATCGATTAAATACTTGGATTGAGGATAACCATGTGCTTTCAAAATTCCAGGCTGGTTTTAGGACAAAACTCAGCACAACGGATCCGGTCTCTAGGTTTACATGCCTGTGTTGGAAATATGTAAACATAAGAAAGGAGTACCTCTACGTTGCCTTTGTATACTTAAAGGCAGCGTTTGATCTTATCCCACGTGATTTACTATGGGATTCGTTGAGAGGCCTAGTGGTGCCTGGTGATTTACTCGAGCAGATAACAAGACTACATGAAGACAATTATGCAAAATTAAGATGAGGTCCAAGGGGCGGACTCACTGAAGCAATCCCAATAAAAGGGGTGTACGTCAAAGATGCTTACTGGCACCAACTCTATTTTCATTGTATGTAAAGTGCATCCCCAATTTTTTGAATGGTTGCAAGAATGATGCTCCTAAATTAAGGGGAGATTTGGTGCCAGCTCTTCTATTCGCTGACGGCACCCTATTAATATCACAAACACCAAAAGGATTGCAATGCCTAATATACTCCTTTCATACTTACTGTATAATGAAAGGCCTTGAAATAAGCACCAGCAAAACGAAGTATATGGCCATAAATCCCCATAAAACGAAAAAAAATAATTAGCATTAAATAGTCAAAAGTTGGAGTATGTGCAGAGTTTTAGTTATTTGGGTATATCTTTGGACACAAAGCTGTCCTGGAAGTCACAAATGGAAAAAAGCAAGATAGCTCTGCTCCAAAATTCTCTGCCCATAATGAAAAAGCACAGGAGCAGTTTTTCCAAAGCAGTTTCCCCAGCTATGTAGGTGTTTTAATATAAAGCCCCTATCAAAACAAAACAATTGCTAGTACCAATAATAGGAAATAGGTCTCTCCAGGCTATATGAATCAAACATATATGACCATCTAGAAATTAATCAATCCTTTGTTTTATTTTATAAATTCTTTTAACCACTTGGATGCTAATGACAAGGTCAGCTCGTCATGGAGTGCCCATTCATTTCAATGGAAATCTAGCATAAATCGCTGACATGCCATAGCATCCAAGTAGCACATTTTAGCGAAATTTTTTCTCAAAACCATATGAAATAAACATGTATCAACACCAAAACAAACAATAAACCTATATACAATTCTCTGAATTCAAATGTGACACCCACAAACACATAGAGGAACAAAAAAGGAGAGCAAGGGTTGTGTTCACCAAGGTGAACGGGGAGTACTCCTGTACCCCTGGGTATATCAGTAGAAAACAAATAAAGGAGTACCACCAGCAAGAATTCACAGATTCCTATTGGGGTGGAAGGTTTAGACAAAAGGGGGAAAGTCTCCTTTTGTTAGAAACCCCTCACTCATCACCTAGTGATGACATGCTTCATCATCGGGGTCCACCCTAATGACCTAGCGTCATCAGGGTGTGCTACAACACCTGATTACAGTGGAGCAGGTTGTGAGTGATGGTGTGTGAAAAAAGAAAAGGTAAGTGTGTTAAAAATTGTCCTGGTTTGAACTTGAAGAAAATAAAATTTTTATTGGCAAGCAACTGGACAATGTTAAAATCGTGGCGAGATAAAGTGAGGGCAGTAATGAGCCCGTGCATCTCTGTATGTGTTAGGTCTACATGTTTCAACCATGGGGGTTATAATGAACCAGGTTTTCTTCAGGACCTTAAAACCAGGTTGGTGGACGGTCTGCGTCCCCTAAAAGACGCACCCAATCCTACCAACTGGGACCACTGGATGGCAAAAGTGTGCCCGTGGTATCAGCTCGCGCCGCAGTGGGTGAGCTACAAAAATCAAAATGCCTGTAAAGGAAAATACGGACAATTGTCAAGTATTGAGCGTTTATACATGCCTGTTACGTAGTGCAGTGCTTCAACATTGTGCCGGCATGCTGTCAATCCCAATAAGTATGTGAATTGTTTGGTAACACCATTCAATGTAGCGCTACCGGGGTAATAGTCGGCTCCAACTTAAATCAATTGAAGGAAGGATGTGAATGTGAACAATTGGGGGCGGTGAAAATTAACCGCAACTTGCACATTAAATAACTAAAGTGCTGTGTTTTCTTATATATCTTCACAACTTTCACGCAACTCAGTAATTATCGTGGCGTGGTGCTATCTCGCATACTGACTAGTTGGTGCGAGGATATATCGATTTGATCATGCATGCACTGCCATGCTAATTTGCAAAACATAAAACAAGACAAACACGCCAAAAGTACGAGACAAACAAAGAACCAAGGCTCACTCTCAGTGGAGTGTTCGAAGACTTCATAGGGCAGGGGAGGTTACCTTCGCATTGAAACGTACTCTGAAAGAGAGAAGTTTCCAAAGTGGAGCGTTAATGCGAGGGAGACCGGCTTCTGAAGGTCAGAGCCGTGTCCTGAGTGCGCGCAGTGGTGCTCGATGCATTGGAACTGCCCTGATGAAACGGGCAGGATTGGTTAGATTCTTACTTACAGTTAGGCAGCGAGGACTCTGGCCGGTAACCTACTACCTTCTCCGCCCCGTTAGTATTGGGCTGGGCGTCGGCGGTGGTAATTATCATCAGCGCGCTTCTGTGATGGGCGTGGTTTGTCCTCCCGATCACGTGCGCGGTATCTAGGCGACCGGGGAGGATGCATGGATGGTGGCTGCACAGGGTCATGGTAAACGTTGCCATTGTGCGTTCGATCCCCGGTTCGGGTTGCCGAATACCGGTAAATAGGGATGCTGGGTGATAAAACAAGCGGAACATGGTCCGTGCCAATGGATATATTGATTAATTCTGTAAATGTAAAATAAACAGAATAACCCACAAGTATATTTGGAATGGTCGGAAATATGACCGGGAATGGACTGAAAACGGGCCAGATAAAGGGAGGGTAATGTAGTTACAGAGCATTAGGAAATGAAAGGTGGCATATATTCTAAGTGCCTGTAAGGGTAGCTAAATGAATAATACTGGGCAGGACTGTAGGTGATCCTAAGTGGAGGTAGTGATATTACATTAAATAGTACTCATTTAGGGAATTAGGGAGTTAGATGGACTGCCCGGTGGGGAGGCCATATGCTGGAAGGTTGGTACTGGATAGACATTTGGTAGTATCATTTAAGTACTGAAGCCCAAGGGATATTATCATTCAGGCCTGTGATGTGGGTAGATAGTCTGTAGACCCAACGCTGTTCTTTTTCATATAGAAGTTGTTGCGAATTAGGTCCTGTGGGAATTTGTTCGATGATGGTCCACCTCATGTCATTAGGAGTATGATTCGCATCTAGGAAGTGGTCCGTCAGTTTTGTTGCGGTTTTCTTGCAGCGTATTGTGCTGCGGTTCTCGCAGATACGCTGCTTGACCTTCCTAGTGGTCATGCCGATATAGTTCTTTCCGCATGTGCATGTAATCATGTAAACAACATTGGTGCTGTTGCAATTCGTGTGTTTGCGCTGTTCCCATATTTTTCCTTCTTCAAGATTTAATGTTTTTGTATTCTCCGTCAGGTGGCACACACTACAATCCCCGCATTTGAAGTGTCCAGTGACTGGTGGCAGATTCCACAATTCTGTAATGCTTGGGTTAGGGTTGTTAGGTTTAACTTTTGGTCTTGTGTTGACTACGCTGTCTTTTATACTTGGTGCCTTTTTGTAGGAGAAGAGCGGTTTGTCCTATTTGAGCATGCCAGTATTTAATATTTGCCAATGTTTGTTAATACTCTTACTCACTTTGTTAGATATAGTATTGTATGTTGTGACACAAGTGAGGGGAACTGGGTCATTTTGTACCATTTTTTCTTCTAGGAGCGCGTCTCTAGGTTGATTCCTAGCTCTTTTCTGGCATTTCTCAATTATCTTGTCAGGATATCCTCGTTGTTTCAATTTGCAAGTGAGATCTTGTGCTTGAGTTTTGTAGTCCGATAGTTTACTACAATTGCGTCGTAGTCTCAGGTATTGACCATAGGGCAGGTTTTCTCTGAGCGGGCGAGGATGGAAGCTCTCGTACCTCAGTAGGTTGTTCTTGGCTGACGGTTTGAAATGTGTTTTGGTTGTCAATTCCTGCCCCTCCTTGTTGATTTCTATATCCAGAAAGATCATGTGTTGTCTATCATAGCTGTGGGTAAATCTGAGGTGTGGATCGCAGGTGTTGATCCAGGTGGTGAAATTCTTAAGTATTTCCTCAGGTCCTTGCCAGATTGCTATGACGTCATCAATATACCGGCGCCAGAACTTGATATGTTCAAATTTTTTTTTTTTTGAAGACGTTTATTATTGTGAAGAAAATGCAGTACATATAGCAAAGCCTACAACCCTGCGGGCCGGCTGCGAGAAGTCCGTGCATTGTTGGGACATAGGGTTGCAGGGGAAGGCATTATGCATCGTCTCGTTCATTGTCTGGCGTGCCTTGTCATTAGTAGATTGTGCATACTCTTCGCATTTCGCACACGATAATTTCTATAATTGACGTCTCATTTTACATTTTTCTATAATTCAACTATTAACTCTTCAACATAAAACAGAGTTGTTCACATCGGTATGTCCCAGTGTATCCGTGATGCCAGTGCTGCACCACGCACCATCGGTGCGCACGGCACCAATGTCCCATCAACCTGTTAGGCATGTGCTGGTGGCGCATCAGTGAAATGTGGGATCTATGGCTCGCTTGCATGGTTAGCTGTAAAGCTGGTGGGGAGCAGGTTCGGGGAGCGGTAGTGTCCCCCCATCTGTCGATGCAGTGTACGGCGTGTGTGGCAGACATATGTGTCGCCCCTGTTACACTTTCGGTGGGTGTCACCCGCTCCCGTGTTCCCTGCCGAGTGTCCAGTCAGCGGCACCTGTCCGCCGCCGTGTGATGGTGGGTATCCACGTGGCTAGTAAGAACAGGAGTGCGAAACCTTTAACATGGGATTGCGTAAGGGGGGTCGGAAACGGGGGGGGGAGTGTACTCGTGGGGGCTGTGTCAGGGCAATGGTGCTAAGAGCAGTGGTCGGGCCATTGTGTGGTGGAGGGCCCTCATGCGTGTGACTGACCGTGGTCGTGGCTTGTGTGTCGGGGGGTCGGCGTTGCTCTCATGGGGGGGGGGGGTGAGCGCGGCGCGCAGCCCTGTCTATGGTGTCGCCGCTCGCAGAACTTGATATGTTCAATGTAGGGGTTCTCCTCCGTCAAGATATGGTTTTGTTCAAAGTCATGGACGTATAGTCCGGCTATGCTAGGAGCAAAAACACTGCCCATGGACGTGCCTCCTATTTGGAGGTACAGTGAACCCTCATATTCGAAGTAGTTTCTTTTAAGTGCGAGAGTAGCACACTGTAGGATGAATGTTTTAGGCGTTTGGTGCTCCCAATTGATCTTATCCAGGACGGTTTGAAGGACATTCAGGGTGGCGTCTTGTGGTATGCTTGTATACAGGCTCTCAATATCAAAGTTGAGTAGGATGGTGTCATCGTCTACTCTCACGTCGTTCAGGAGTGTCAACAGGTTTTTCGTGTCTTTTAAATATGTGGGTGTTGATTGCACGATGGGTTTTAGAAAAAAATCACAAAACCTTGATAGTGGTTCTAAAAGTGAACCAATCCCTGAGACGATCGGTCTTCCCGGAGGGGGGATTTTCCCCTTGTGCATTTTAGGCACTGTGTAGAAGTATGGAATTTTTCCTTCCGTTTTACTGAGGTAGTCTGCTTCCTGTTTCGAGATCCCTCCACGGCTTCTGACATCTCAACAAGTTGTAGGATTTCCGCTCTTAGATCTTCAGTAGGGTCGCTTAGTAGGGGTTGGTAACTTTTGATGTCACCTAGTAATCTTCTGCATTCAATGTCGTAGTCAGTCCTATTCATGACGACCAGGCCTCCCCCTTTCTCTGCAGGTTTTATTATGACAGAATTGTCATTTTTCAGTCTCATTATTGCTTCCTGTTCTTGCCTGCTATTGTTTTGAAATTGCCTGGTTTCTCTCATTTGTTCAATATTATTGAACACTGCTTGTTCAAATGTGTGGATTTCCACAGGGATGGTATGAGGTGGTGGTATGAACTTGGACTTGATTTTTAGTCCTGTTTCATTGGGTATCTCATCTGTCTCATTGCTTGGATGTTTTTCAAAGAAGGCTTTGAGTTTCAGCTTCCGAAAGAAATTGGCCAGTTCGCAGTGGAGTTTAAATTTGTCTAAGCGTGTCGTGGGTACGAAGCCTAGCCCTTTGTTTAGCACTCTGGTTTCTGTTTCAGTGAGGTTTTTCGAGGAGAGATTGGTAACTAGTTCCTCATGTTGCTTGGCCCCGCTTTGCTCGTTCCTGCTCTGCTTCTGGTGTTGTTGCCCACTGGGTCCTCTTCTTCCCATTGTACATTGTTCCCGGTTCTTTTCCGGCCCCTTCCGCGCCTGCCTCTGTTCTGAAAAGGAGGGCGGTATTGGTTGGGTGGGAAGAAGTGGGGTTGGAATGGTGGTTGCCATCCATAAAGGGGGAATGGTTGGTCTGGCATGAATGGTGTAGGAAATGGAGGTTGGCTGTATTGTGGCCATTGATAGTGTCCTCTAAATCCACCTCTTTGTCTTTGTCTTTGGTTGCCATTCCCGGATCCCCCGCTGTTGTTAGAGCTGTTGGACGTATTGCTAGATGCATCCGAGCCTGGATCTGGTCCTGTTGTGGCCTTATAATCAGCATCTGAGTAGGGATATGCTTTTACAAAGGAGAAGCGTTTCAGGACCTTCTGGAATTTTTGTACCTTCTGCTGTGTGAGGTTGTCCCTATATTCGTTCATCTCTTTGTTGAGGTCATCGAGTTTCTTTTTGTATCCCGTGATGCTTGTTTTTATTTGTGCTTCCGTTACCTGTATTTCAATCTGTATTTTTTCGGAGAGGCGTAGGGCTGTTTTGAGGATAAGCATGATCCAGTCATGTGTGCAGTGCCATGCTATGCGTGCCCAGTCTCTTCTAAACACTTGATCGTCTAGAAAAATACGTGGGGCATTGGAAACCAGCAGGCCTTTGGGAGCCATCTGATTAGTCACATGCTCCTTAAGTATAGTACCATGCAAAATGGTTCTGATTCTGTTCCGTTTCATTTCTGTTAGTTTATCCCAGTCTGATGTCTGGGAGATTGTACTGCTTATGTTTGCATCTGCAAACGCCGCTAGATTGCCCATGATTGAGTCGATTTCATCTGTTGAGTACGTTAAGCCTTGGGTGTCTGCCATGGTCAATTGTCGTGTCTCCTATTTCATGCAGGCAGTCAGATGGACAGTGCTGCTAGGTATTTACTCTCACAGCTGTGCGCTGCCAGGTCATAGAGGAACAAAAAAGGAGAGCAAGGGTTGTGTTCACCAAGTTGCGGTTAATTTTCACCGCCCCCAATTGTTTACATTCACATCCTTCCTTCAATTGATTTAAGTTGGAGCCGACTATTACCCCGGTAGCGCTACATTGAATGGTGTTACCAAACAATTCACAGACTTATTGGGATTGACAGCATGCCGGCACAATGTTGAAGCACTGCACTACGTAACAGGCATGTATAAACGCTCTATATTTGACAATTGTCCGTATTTTCCTTTACAGGCATTTTGATTTTTGTAGCTCACCCACTGCGGCGCGAGCTGATACCACGGGCACACTTTTGCCATCCAGTGGTCCCAGTTGGTAGGATTGGGTGCGTCTTTTAGGGGACGCAGACCGTCCACCAACCTGGTTTTAAGGTCCTGAAGAAAACCTGGTTCATTATAACCCCCATGGTTGAAACATGTAGACCTAACACATACAGAGATACACGGGCTCATTACTGCCCTCACTTTATCTCGCAACGATTTTAACATTGTCCAGTTGCTTGCCAATAAAAATTTTATTTTCTTCAACTTCAAACCAGGACAATTTTTAACACACTTACCTTTTCTTTTTTCACGCACCATCACTCACAACCTGCTCCACTGTAATCAGGTGTTGTAGCACACCCTGATGACGCTAGGTCATTAGGGTGGACCCCGATGATGAAGCATGTCATCACTAGGTGATGAGTGAGGGGTTTCTAACAAAAGGAGACTTTCTCCCTTTTGTCTAAACCTTCCACCCCAATAGGAATCTGTGAATTCTTGCTGGTGGTACTCCTTCATTTGTTTTCTACTGATATACCCAGGGGTACAGGAGTACTCCCCGTTCACCTTGGTGAACACAACCCTTGCTCTCCTTTTTTGTTCCTCTATGCCCTGGCAGCGCACAGCTGTGAGAGTAAATACCTAGCAGCACTGTCCATCTGACTGCCTGCATGAAATAGGAGACACGACAATTGACCATGGCAGACACCCAAGGCTTAACGTACTCAACAGATGAAATCGACTCAATCATGGGCAATCTAGCGGCGTTTGCAGATGCAAACATAAGCAGTACAATCTCCCAGACATCAGACTGGGATAAACTAACAGAAATGAAACGGAACAGAATCAGAACCATTTTGCATGGTACTATACTTAAGGAGTATGTGACTAATCAGATGGCTCCCAAAGGCCTGCTGGTTTCCAATGCCCCACGTATTTTTCTAGACGATCAAGAGTTTAGAAGAGACTGGGCACGCATAGCATGGCACTGCACACATGACGGGATCATGCTTATCCTCAAAACAGCCCTACGCCTCTCCGAAAAAATACAGATTGAAATACAGGTAACGGAAGCACAAATAAAAACAAGCATCACGGGATACAAAAAGAAACTCGATGACCTCAACAAAGAGATGAACGAATATAGGGACAACCTCACACAGCAGAAGGTACAAAAATTCCAGAAGGACCTGAAACGCTTCTCCTTTGTAAAAGCATATCCCTACTCAGATGCTGATTATAAGGCCACAACAGGACCAGATCCAGACTCGGATGCATCTAGCAATACGTCCAACAGCTCTAACAACAGCGGGGGATCCGGGAATGGCAACCAAAGACAAAGAGGTGGATTTAGAGGACACTATCAATGGCCACAATACAGCCAACCTCCATTTCCTACACCATTCATGCCAGACCAACCATTCCCCCTTTATGGATGGCAACCACCATTCCAACCCCACTTCTTCCCACCCAACCAATACCGCCCTCCTTTTCAGAACAGAGGCAGGCGCGGAAGGGGCCGGAAAAGAACCGGGAACAATGTACAATGGGAAGAAGAGGACCCAGTGGGCAACAACACCAGAAGCAGAGCAGGAACGAGCAAAGCGGGGCCAAGCAACATGAGGAACTAGTTACCAATCTCTCCTCGAAAAACCTCACTGAAACAGAAACCAGAGTGCTAAACAAAGGGCTAGGCTTCGTACCCACGACACGCTTAGACAAATTTAAACTCCACTGCGAACTGGCCAATTTCTTTCGGAAGCTGAAACTCAAAGCCTTCTTTGAAAAACATCCAAGCAATGAGACAGATGAGATACCCAATGAAACAGGACTAAAAATCAAGTCCAAGTTCATACCACCACCTCATACCATCCCTGTGGAAATCCACACATTTGAACAAGCAGTGTTCAATGATATTGAACAAATGAGAGAAACCAGGCAATTTCAAAACAATAGCAGGCAAGAACAGGAAGCAATAATGAGACTGAAAAATGACAATTCTGTCATAATAAAACCTGCAGACAAAGGGGGAGGCCTGGTCGTCATGAATAGGACTGACTACGACAGTGAATGCAGAAGATTACTAGGTGACATCAAAAGTTACCAACCCCTACTAAGAGACCCTACTGAAGATCTAAGAGCGGAAATCCTACAACTTGTTGAGATGTCAGAAGCCTCTGGAGGGATCTCGAAACAGGAAGCAGACTACCTCAGTAAAATGGAAGGAAAAATTCCATACTTCTACACAGTGCCTAAAATGCACAAGGGGAAAATCCCCCCTCCGGGAAGACCGATCGTCTCAGGGATTGGTTCACTTTTAGAACCACTATCAAGGTTTTGTGATTTTTTTCTAAAACCCATCGTGCAATCAACACCCACATATTTAAAAGACACGAAAAACCTGTTGACACTCCTGAACGATGTGAGAGTAGACGATGACACCATCCTACTCAGCTTTGATATTGAGAGCCTGTATACAAGCATACCACAAGACGCCACCCTGAATGTCCTTCAAACCGTCCTGGATAAGATCAATTGGGAGCACCAAACGCCTAAAACATTCATCCTACAGTGTGCTACTCTCGCACTTAAAAGAAACTACTTCGAATATGAGGGTTCACTGTACCTCCAAATAGGAGGCATGTCCATGGGCAGTGTTTTTGCTCCTAGCATAGCCGGACTATACGTCCATGACTTTGAACAAAACCATATCTTGACGGAGGAGAACCCCTACATTGAACATATCAAGTTCTGGCGCCGGTATATTGACGACGTCATAGCAATCTGGCAAGGACCTGAGGAAATACTTAAGAATTTCACCACCTGGATCAACACCTGCGATCCACACCTCAGATTTACCCACAGCTATGATAGACAACACATGATCTTTCTGGATATAGAAATCAACAAGGAGGGGCAGGAATTGACAACCAAAACACATTTCAAACCGTCAGCCAAGAACAACCTACTGAGGTACGAGAGCTTCCATCCTCGCCCGCTCAGAGAAAACCTGCCCTATGGTCAATACCTGAGACTACGACGCAATTGTAGTAAACTATCGGACTACAAAACTCAAGCACAAGATCTCACTTGCAAATTGAAACAACGAGGATATCCTGACAAAATAATTGAGAAATGCCAGAAAAGAGCTAGGAATCAACCTAGAGACGCGCTCCTAGAAGAAAAAATGGTACAAAATGACCCAGTTCGCCTCACTTGTGTCACAACATACAATACTATATCTAACAAAGTTAGTAAGAGTATTAACAAACATTGGCAAATATTATATACTGGCATGCTCAAATGGGACAAAACGCTCTTCTCCTACAAAAAGGCACCAAGTATAAAAGACAGCGTAGTCAACACAAGACCAAAAGTTAAACCTAACAACCCTAACCCAAGCATTACAGAATTGTGGAATCTGCCACCAGTCACTGGACACTTCAAATGCGGGGATTGTAGTGTGTGCCACCTGACGGAGAATACAAAAACATTGAATCTTGAAGAAGGAAAAATATGGGAACAGCGCAAACACACGAATTGCAACAGCACCAATGTTGTTTACATGATTACATGCACATGCGGAAAGAACTATATCGGCATGACCACTAGGAAGGTCAAGCAGCGTATCTGCGAGCACCGCAGCACAATACGCTGCAAGAAAACCGCAACAAAACTGACGGACCACTTCCTAGATGCGAATCATACTCCTAATGACATGAGGTGGACCATCATCGAACAAATTCCCACAGGACCTAATTCGCAACAACTTCTATATGAAAAAGAACAGCGTTGGGTCTACAGACTATCTACCCACATCACAGGCCTGAATGATAATATCCCTTGGGCTTCAGTACTTAAATGATACTACCAAATGTCTATCCAGTACCAACCTTCCAGCATATGGCCTCCCCACCGGGCAGTCCATCTAACTCCCTAATTCCCTAAATGAGTACTATTTAATGTAATATCACTACCTCCACTTAGGATCACCTACAGTCCTGCCCAGTATTCTTCATTTAGCTACCCTTACAGGCACTTAGAATATATGCCACCTTTCATTTCCTAATGCTCTGTAACTACATTGCCCTCCCTTTATCTGGCCCGTTTTCAGTCCATTCCCGGTCATATTTCCGACCATTCCAAATATACTTGTGGGTTATTCTGTTTATTTTACATTTACAGAATTAATCAATATATCCATTGGCACGGACCATGTTCCGCTTGTTTTATCACCCAGCATCCCTATTTACCGGTATTCGGCAACCCGAACCGGGGATCGAACGCACAATGGCAACGTTTACCATGACCCTGTGCAGCCACCATCCATGCAGCCTCCCCGGTCGCCTAGATACCGCGCACGTGATCGGGAGGACAAACCACGCCCATCACAGAAGCGCGCTGACGATAATTACCACCGCCGACGCCCAGCCCAATACTAACGGGGCGGAGAAGGTAGTAGGTTACCGGCCAGAGTCCTCGCTGCCTAACTGTAAGTAAGAATCTAACCAATCCTGCCCGTTTCATCAGGGCAGTTCCAATGCATCGAGCGCCACTGCGCGCACTCAGGACACGGCTCTGACCTTCAGAAGCCGGTCTCCCTCGCATTAACGCTCCACTTTGGAAACTTCTCTCTTTCAGAGTACGTTTCAATGCGAAGGTAACCTCCCCTGCCCTATGAAGTCTTCGAAGACTCCACTGAGAGTGAGCCTTGGTTCTTTGTTTGTCTCGTACTTTTGGCGTGTTTGTCTTGTTTTATGTTTTGCAAATTAGTATGGCAGTGCATGCATGATCAAATCGATATATCCTCGCACCAACTAGTCAGTATGCGAGATAGCACCACGCCACGATAATTACTGAGTTGCGTGAAAGTTGTGAAGATATATAAGAAAACACAGCACTTTAGTTATTTAATGTGCAAGTTGCGGTTAATTTTCACCGCCCCCAATTGTTCACATTCACATCCTTCCTTCAATTGATTTAAGTTGGAGCCGACTATTACCCCGGTAGCGCTACATTGAATGGTGTTACCAAACAATTCACAGACTTATTGGGATTGACAGCATGCCGGCACAATGTTGAAGCACTGCACTACGTAACAGGCATGTATAAACGCTCAATATTTGACAATTGTCCGTATTTTCCTTTACAGGCATTTTGATTTTTGTAGCTCACCCACTGCGGCGCGAGCTGATACCACGGGCACACTTTTGCCATCCAGTGGTCCCAGTTGGTAGGATTGGGTGCGTCTTTTAGGGGACGCAGACCGTCCACCAACCTGGTTTTAAGGTCCTGAAAACCTGGTTCATTATAACCCCCATGGTTGAAACATGTAGACCTAACACATACAGAGATACACGGGCTCATTACTGCCCTCACATTATCTCGCCACGATTTTAACATTGTCCAGTTGCTTGCCAATAAAAATTTTATTTTCTTCAAGTTCAAACCAGGACAATTTTTAACACACTTACCTTTTCTTTTTTCACGCACCATCACTCACAACCTGCTCCACTGTAATCAGGTGTTGTAACACACCCTGATGACGCTAGGTCATTAGGGTGGACCCCGATGATGAAGCATGTCATCACTAGGTGATGAGTGAGGGGTTTCTAACAAAAGGAGACTTTCTCCCTTTTGTCTAAACCTTCCACCCCAATAGGAATCTGTGAATTCTTGCTGGTGGTACTCCTTCATTTGTTTTCTACACACCCACAAACACTCCAGATTCACACTCCAAAACTCTTTCCCTCATTCATTGCACAAACACTGTTCACTTTCACACATATCATCCATACAACACACCATTGCTAATAAAAAGCCGGTGAAACAATTTCACCGCGCCAAACGAAAAAAATCACAATCCTTAATAATGAAGATGTAGGGATGTTTGTAAATTGCCACCCTTTTCTACATCAGCCAGAAATTAATTCATTCTATCATAGATCTAATAAACATATCTATTTTGTTTGGCAAGGACAAACAGATAGGGTCGACGCGTTTCAAACCCAACCCTTTGTCGGGATCTCATCAGGACCAAAAAATTCTGAAAAACAAAAAAACGAGCATTCATTAGTATTCGACCTAAAAGCCACATATTTAAACCCCCATCAAACACTGGCCACCAGTGCCTTATGCCTACCTGATTTTCTGAAAAGAGCGAACCTCTGAAGGATGACTTATGCAGGTGTACACAACATCTACAGGAGACAAGACAAAACACAGAATAATCTATCAGCCTTTAGTCGGGGGCAAACTGACTGGTGGAGTGACAGCGTCCTTTACACTTACTGATTAGGTTGCAGTGAAATTTTTTGCTAAAATGTGCTTTACAAGAATTTATAAAATAAAACAAAGGATTGATTAATTTCTAGATGGTCATATATGTTTGATTCATATAGCCTGGAGAGAACTATTTCCTATTATTGGTACTCAGTACTGGCAATTGTTTTGTTTTGATGTTAGATGGACTCAGCCTTACTGAGTTGAGTCAAGGCCCTTCGGCGTTTTCTACTGATTGTGCGGGTGGGTACTCGCGAGTCCCAAAGAGTCGAAAAATTGTTCGACTGTTTTCGGGTAGATAGGAGCCTCGATGCTCTGACTTCGGGTGATTCTGGATCACACTGTTTGTCATTTGTTGTTTATGTGTTTAAGTTGTGTTATTGTTTGTGTTCACTGGTGATTAGCAGGACTATGACTGGAAGTAACACCTTCGCTTACAGCGAAGAACATATACAACGACTCATCAACACCCCACCTGTGTTTGCTTCTGATACCTTGAGTTTGACCGCGAAAACTCAGAATGAGTCTGATAAATTATTCAGACTAAAGAAAAAACAAATAAGAACTGACTTACATGGGCATTTTCATGTCCAACATTTAAGAGCCGGGACTATTCCAGGAGGACTTCAAATCCGCAATATTCCAGTGGTCTTCATTGATGACCCTGAATATAAAAAGGGATATAGCTTCATTGAGACCAAATGTAGTAGGGATCTGATGGTATTGACAGTGGAGACGGCACATCGGATATCCAAAAAACAACTTGAGGAAATAGAGACCCTGGAAACAGAAATAAAAAATAACCAACTAATCACGGATGTGAAAACATTATCGGACAAGGTCGAGAAGGAAATTGTAGAATTCAAGGACTACACGATTGCACAAAAAAGTAATACATTTGAATTAGACAAGAAGAACATCTCAATAGACAACGTATACCCCTATCTGCAAACAGACTTCTACACACGGACTGATTCACAGCGTTTTCTCCAAAACTCCCAGGGGAGATCCAGGATTTTTTTTTGGACATTTTCAGACACTTCTTCATCATCTAGAGCTGACACAGATTCTAGTGAATCGAGACCTAATACTAATAGACAAGGGAATCAGCATAATCAAAATCAACAACAAAATCAGCAGCCTTTTTTAGGCAGAGGCCAACAAAGAGCAAGGGGCCGGTCCAGATATACCACACAGCCATGGGAAATGACCACTCGACGACAGTATTACAAGAACTGAAGCTGTCCCCCTTTTTCAATTTATCTGATCGGGTGCTGACACCATCAGAAGCGGCCTTATTGGAAAAGGGACTTTTGTTTTGTCCCCTCCAGAAGGACAGACTTCGTCAAAATGAAACTGGAAGCGATGGAATTTTGTTGTAAAATTCGCCTAAAAACGTTTTTTAAAGATCAGATCGAGACAGGGAAGGGAGAGGTAACAGGCTTGTAGAAAAAAATCTGCCTTTTGACCTCCAGTTAATAAAATTCCAAAAGAAGTGGTCACTTTTGAAAAAACGATTTTGTCAGCTATTGTGGAAATGGAGTCCAAAAGACAGTATGTTCGAATCAACCTTCCAAAAATTAAAAAAGATGCAATTATTTCTTTAAAAAATGATGCATCTTTAGTAATAAAACAGGCGGACAAGGGAGGGTCAATAGTCCTACGGGACATGGCCAGGTACAAAGATGAAGTAAGGAGACAGTTGGATGATGAGAGATGCTATAGGAGAATTGCTAAAAACCCTACAGTAGAACTCCAGGGCGAACTATTCTGTATTCTACAGGATGGATTTGACCAAGGGTTTGTAGGCCCAAAGGAATTTGCATTTTTACAAAACAAGAATCCAAGGACCCCGGTAATCTATGTATTACCTAAAGTTCATAAGAGTGATACCAACCCACCGGGAAGGCCTATAGTATCTGGCTGCGACTCGTTGTTGGAACCCATCTCGAGATATATTGATTTTTTTCTAAAACCTTTTGTTCAATCGATCCCTGCGCATCTACAAGATACAACAGCTTTTATCAACAGATTGGCAACAATCGACTATGATAACTCTAAACAGATGATGGAGACTATGGATGTGGTGTCTTTATACACTCAGATACCATAGGAGGAGGCCCTGGAGGCATTGATGTTCTTTGTTGAGACTAGGGATAAACCAGTACGTGTTCTCACAGAGTTTATCATCAAGCTGGCTTAGTTCGCCCTTCAGAAAAATTATTTCGCATTTGGCTCCGAATTGTTTACCAAATAAAGGGAGTTGCCATGGGCTGCCCTTTTGCCCCGGAGTTGGCGATAATATTTATGGGTTTATATGAGGATAAATTCATTTATATTAGCAACCCCTTTTCAGAGTACATTACAAATTATATGCGTTACATCGATGATGTGTTTTTGATTTGGTCAGGGTCACAGGACCAGCTACAGGAATTTCTCCATTGTCTAAATGGAAGAACAGAAGATATAAAATTTAGCTGTAACACCTCCAGAAATCAGATCACCTTCCTGAATGTGCAAGTGTATTCATCAGAAGGGAGATTGGCAACAACACTATTCAGAAAAGAAACAGATAGAAACAAGGCGTTGCATTACACAAGCAACCATCCCAAAAGTCTAAGGAAAAACCTTCCTTTTGGACAATTTTTGCGGATACGGTGCAATTGCTCTTTTAAAGATGAATATTTTGAACATGCGCACAACTTAATGAAGCGTCTATCTGATAGAGGGTATCCAAAGAAACTATTGAAGCATGCTTTGCGACGTGCTTGGTGGGTACCACGTGAGACACTGCTCGAAAAAAGAACCAAACCGGAGACAAAGAGAAAGGTCTGTGTGACCACATTCTGTCCAAATGCGAACCAGTTAAAGAAGATCATAAATCAAATTTGGCATTTGGTCAAAAATTTAGATGAAGGGCTACGACAGCCTCCACTGTTTGCTTTTAAAAAAGAAAAAAGCATTGCAAACTATGTTGTGAGAGCAGCTCTACCAAAACTGGAAGGGACGACACTATGGAGCATGATAGGACTGGAACCAGTTAAAGGTCACCAAAAGTGTGGGACCTGCGCGTGTTGTAACCAGACTATCGAAGGGACAACATTCACCCATCAAGGGATTAATTGGAAACATGACACCTTTTCCAATTGTAAATCGAAAAATTGTATTTACGGGATTCTCTGTCCTTGCCCTAAACTGTATGTGGGAAAAACCAGTCAGGAGGAACGTCAGCGCATCACCCAACATAAATCAAGACTGAGACGAGATGTACTCAACGCTCCTTTGGTGCACCATTGGAGAACTCAGGGACACTTAGAGAAAGACTTGAGATGGACAGTGATTTCGAAAGTTGAGGTTGATATCAGAGGAGGAGACATGGAGGCTAAACTTAGCCAACGGGAAGCTCTATTGATTATGAAGTTTAATTCAGCGACTTGTGGACTTAATGAGGTGTCGGAAATCTTCCGGACATGAGATAGTATTGCAAAGAGAACAGCAGGCCATGAAAAGGGGAGCATGGATGCCCGTTCCCGGGGCACTGGCTTACCAACTAAACAGACTTCAGGGCACGGTCTAATGCGCAACAAGTATAGGGGCAGATTAGAGCAAGAGAACACCTTTAATGGTACATTTTTTCATGTTTCACTTTGTTGCCCTCCTGATTAGATGGGCAAAGTCACATGAATCGCTATACTGACATGCACATGTAGCGTTTTTTGTTACGCTGCAGATGTATTAATAAAGTTCATTCAATAGCAATAACCACGGGTCATCCGGGCTGTTTATTTTGACTACAATTCCCAGAAGCATCAATTATTCCAGTCGATATGGTGGCGGCGCGGTAATAATGAAGGTTGCACCTCGATCGCCTCAAACCGTACCACGTGGTATAAGAGTAAAGAACTGGTAGGTTGAATTCTGAGCCTCGAGTCTGTTGATAGTAACGGTTGCCAGATGACGTGTGGTCACGTGGGGCATACACGGAAGCGAGGCTTGACTAAAGGATTGATCCTGCATTCCTCCGGCAGCTTCCACTATCCCAAGGACAATTACGGGAAGGATTTGTTACACGTCCGACTGCCACGCGACGTGAGCAAGATGTAATGAGAGAAGAAGCAGTTTCAGGTAAAATTCGAGGGGTTCAGTTGCTTCGGATGAATGCCGCGATGGAGATACAAATCGGGCTCATATCTATCTTCTCGTTGGGTCGCTTAGATTCAAGTCTGCAAAACTCCCGGTCCACACAACGACGTGGTACAGGGTTTAAACCACTTACCACGACTCTACGGATTAATTTCAATGCAACTGCACTGCAATCAGTAAGTGTAAAGGACGCTGTCACTCCACCAATCAGTTTGCCCCCCGACTATAGGCTGATAGATTATTCTGTGTATTGTCTTGTCTCCTGTAGATGTTGTGTACACCTTTATAAGTCATCCTACAGAGGTTTGCTCTTTTCAGAAAATCAGGTAGGCATAAGGCACTGGAGGCCAGTGTTTGATGGGGGTTTACATATGTGGCTTTTAGGTCGAATACTGATGAATGCTCGTTTTTTGTTTTTCATAATTTTTTGGTCCTGATGAGAACCCGACAAAGGGTTGGGTTTGAAACGCGTCGACCCTATCTGTTTGTCCTTGCCAAACAAAATAGATATGTTTATTAGATCTATGATAGAATGAATTAATTTCTGGCTGATGTAGGAAAGGGTGCCAATTTACAAACATCCCTACATCTTCACTATTAAGGATTGTGATTTTTTTTGTCTGGCGCGGTGATTTAGAAATTGTTTCACCGGCTTTTTATTAGCAATGATGTGTTGTATGGATGATATGTGTGAAAGTGAATAGTGTTTGTGCAATGAATGTGGGAAAGAGTGTTGGAGTGTGAATCTGGAGTGTTTGTGGGTGTCACATTTGAATTCAGAGAATTGTATATAGCTTTATTGTTTGTTTTGGTTTTGAAACATGTTGTATTTCATATGGTTTTGAGAAAATTTTACGCTAAAATGTGCTTTAAAAGAATTTATAAAATAAAACAAAGGATTGAATAATTTCTAGATGGTCATATATGTTTGATTCATATAGCCTGGAGAGAACTATTTCCTATTATTGGTACTCAGTACTGGCAATTGTTTTGTTTTGATGTTAGATGGACTCAGCCTTACTGAGTTGAGTCAAGGCCCTTCGGCGTTTTCTACTAAATATAAAGCCCAAACAGCTGCACTATATAGAGCCGAAATATGGGGGCCTTACTGCAAAAATAATTTTGAAGTGAGGAAAAATACATTTTATAGAATGCTTTTAAGTCTTTCCGTACGAGCACCATTAATTCCAATTACCTTGGATCTTAATGTTAAACACACTGACCACTATGCCTTACTAAGAACCTTTATATTTTGGGTAAGACTTTGGTCAACCCCAAAATTGCTACATTATAAGGCAGGCCTAGAGGAGATTATGACGTTAGATCAGAATAGAAGCATTCAGTGGCTTAGACATGTTTTTCCATGGTTTAGGAAGTTGGGTCTTTCCCATTTTTGGGACGACCCAACTTAGCTGTCCTTAACCTCAAAGAAACTGCTAAAATCAACCTTTTGGGCCCACATTCAAAATAATGTGCTATATGGTCTACCTAATGGAGCGCTAATGACTAGGTTCCTCTTGTTCAAGGACGTAGCACATTTTGAGCCCTTTCTTGATAAGGTGTGGCCTCAATTATCAAAAACCTTATACATGGGGGCGTGGCTAGCAGCCGTAGAAAATGGCCGCAGCCTAGGGAAGCTCTGAGCTTCAAACCCGGGCCTAATTAATCCGACTACTGATCCGGCAATCACTGTGCCGCAAAATGCACGGATAGGGCTGGCGGAAGGCATCCGGCGACTACCGGAGTCCTCCTGTAAAAATCAGAGTGTCCGGAGGGCTGTGGCAGCAAAAGACATCAGGCGGCCTCTGGCAGCTAGGAGACCGGGGCCTCGGGTGGAGCCGGCGGCCGGGGAGCGGGACCAGGAGGCCGGCGCAGAGAGGTGCGGTAGAGGCTCTGGAGGAGGCGCGGACGTCTCCCCCCCTCCGGATCGTACCACAGCCCTAAAAGAGACTGAGCAGTGGAGCCAGGGCTAAGGGGCCCACACAGACCGCCGGTGTTGCAAAACTGACTGAGAACCCAGAGCCGGGGCGGCAGTGGGGGAGCTACACCGGCCGCCATTTTGAGAGCCTGCGAGCAGGGTCGCCGGACCAGGGCCTGGCAGCGACAGTGAACTGTAGGGCCTAATAGGCACGGACGACGCTATTGCAGCCCCGGGAGGCGACAGAAGCAGAGCCCCCCCCTGAATAAATGCTGTGCGACCAGGTAAGAACGGGGGATAGCAGCTGCAACACTCTGGGCCCCAGTGCCAAGGGGACGAAGGGACGGTCTGCAGCAGCGAACGGACGTGCCAGGCTGTGCTGAACCCCAGACCCAGGGGGGCTGCCTGGCACCCGTGGGCGCCCCAAAGTCACAGCCCCAAAACTGAGAGGGCCATAGTCGACCCGGCATTCGGGGTGGGCCCAGGTGTGCTGAGTGAAGGGCCTGGGGGTGCCTCACCTCGGAGGGCGGCCACACCGCCATAGATGATACTTTCCCCCAGAGAGTGCAGGACTGTGATTGCGGTTTCAAAGGGGTGGTCACACAGGGGCTGCCCCTCACATCATCGGGCGGCGGATGCGGCCTGGGGCCCTGGACAACAATTTGAGTACTGGCCTCAAGGAGGTGCGGGTCGATCGATAAACTGCATGCCGAGAGGTGTGGGGCCCCCTCCAACTGCTGGGCTGAGAGGACTGAGAGGACCAGCCCGACTCACAGGACGCACTTTACATAAGCCCTGCAATAAGCGGATCACCTCTCCTAAGTGCCATAATGAATAACAGACCAGGGCGCGGGGCTAACCAGGCTAAGCTGGATAAATTAGCATTTACAAAATTGCAAGGGGATGCCCCTGACAAAGAGGGCCCATCGACGACGGGGGCAGCTGGTGGCACCTCGCAAGAAGTTACCCTACAGGACATTATGGCCACCCTCAATAAAGTGGATGCTAGGATCGGAACTCTTGCAATTGATCTGGCACTGATCCGAGCTGACTTTAATAAGATGTCCACTAAAGAATCTGAAGTGGAAACGATGACGGCCGCCCTGACCTCCGACACCTCCACTCTCAAACAACAGGTGAGACAGTTGGAGGGAGACAACAAACTCATGATGGCCCGCCTCGAGGATCAGGAAGGGCGGTCGAGACGGAATAACATCCGCCTTATTGGCGTCCCGGAGGCAACAGGGGGACAGGCCCTCGATCTCTTTGTGGAGGATTTAGTGACCACCCGTCTGCAGCCGAAGGGATTATCCAAGTTCTTTTCGGTGGAGCGCGCGCACCGGGTCCCAGGCGGCAGGCCCAGGCCGGGGGCCCCTCCACGTCCGATCTTGGAGCGCATATTCAACTTCAGAGATCGCAATGTAATCCTTCAGGCGGCTCGGCAGGCCCACCATTCCGCATTGACAATGCTGCAATTACGATCTTCCCGGACTATATGGCGGCGGTTACAAAACAGCGCAGAGGATTCCTTGAGATGAAAAAGGAGCTCCGAGAAAGAGAAATGAAATACTCTATGTTATATCCTGCTAAACTGAGAGTGGAGTCAGAGGGTAAGACATGGTTCTTTTCCACGCCTGAGGAGGCACAGGAATGGCTGGATGGCTGGATGGGTGGCACAAGGCAGGAAGACCGGGCCGCGGTCGCCGCCGAAGCCCACGTCAGGACGAACAGCAGGGAACACTGGAGCAGGAGTGAGTAATCCCTTCCTGGAACTGTCGGAAGATTCAAACTTGCATGTGGCGACAGATGGGACTTGTTGCCAGACACTTGCCTTTTTAGAACGGCGTCCAATATAGTATGAGCTCCTCTAAAGTGGTGAGGCGGACTATTGGTACTTTGTATGCTGGGTAAAGTAAAAGAACTGATGTGAAGTTAGTGGGACACTTCATAGAGAACGTCTCCATACCATAACTGACTACATACCCTACTGGAGGGCATTTGATTGCTAAAGTTTCTGTTGCATCGGCCTAAGGTCAAGCAGGGGCACTGTTCTCTTCCCCCCCACACGTTGAAGTATTGAAGCGCTCTGCTAAGTTGGGTAGGCGGGTAGTTTTGAATCCGTCGAGCAGGGAGGCAGGGAGGGGGATGGGTAGGGTGACAGGGGTTTTTAGTATTGTTCTTGCTATGTTGTTTTTGTTTTCAGGACAAGGCATGATGAGGTATGGGCAGCTGGATGCTTTAAGGACAAGCGACATAGGGACCTCAAGGTACTATTACTACCCACATGGCTGCAGACACTGCAATACTTGACATGGGAGCGGATAGGGGGGCACTGTTGCAGGAAACGCACCTGGTAGGTGCAGCATGTAAGGTGATGAACCGCTGGGGTTACAAATTGGTAGCACACTCCGAATTCACCTCAGGCTCACGAGGGGTAGGAATATTGGTGCGCAGGCAGTTCCCACTAGTAATACATCAGTCCTGGGCAGATGATCAGGGGCACTTTGCCGCAATAACTTGCCAGTGGGAAGGGAAGCACTTTAATATTGTGTCAGTGTCTATTCCTCCGTCCCTGCAAGATCTGGCCTTCCCAGCACTTAGTGCCTTTTTATTGAGATTACCCGAGAGTGAAGTGATTCTTGGTGGCGACTTTAATTCAATTGTTGATGGTACTAGGGACCGCTACCCGAGTAGGCCGAACGGAGGAGGGGGATCGCAACTGAAGGGGTTCTTGGATGTGATGGGCCTCTCCGATGCTTGGACATACAGGAATCCAAATGCGAGGAGTTACACCTTTCAGTCAGGGGTACACAATAGTCTCTCTCGTATTGATTATTTTTTCCTCGCTGCTGATGGGCTGGCCCATTTACAAGAGGTACAGATACATCCGCGTGGGATCTCGGACCGCTCCCCAGTCTCCCTGAACCACAAAGTGAATACCAAGGCGAGGAAGCGTGTCTTCCCCATCTTCCCGGGTTACCTTCAGGTCCCTCAGATCCGCAAGGACATAGTTACAGCCACAAAACAATATTTTGTGGAAAATGTGTCCTCGGTGAAGTCCCCCTGGGTACTGTGGGAAGCGTTCAAAACAGTGGTTAGAGGGCAGGCCATAGCCTTTATAACGGGTTATAAGCGACAGTCTGGGAGTGATGTTGAGGCCCTGGAGGTGGAGGTAGCTGAAGCGCAAGCCCGACATGAGGAAGGTCCCATGTCACAAACAACACAAAGTCTGCGAATAACACAGAGTACACTTTCCGAATATCAACGCACCCAGGTTCGAATGCGGTTACAGAACACACGGCATTCTATTTAGGAAGTCGGGGATAAAGCGGGGAAACTCTTGGCGTGGTTGGATAAGAAAGAACGGGCTCACAACACAATAGCGCAACTGCACACTCACACGGGGGAGGTGGTGACCGCCCCAGAACAAATAGTGGAGGTGTTAGCGGACCACTTTGCACAGGTATATACCTTGAACTCTAACATGACTACAGAAGAGGCACAAACATACATCAAAGATATAAAAATGCCTGCCCTGTCCGAGGAGGCGGGTTTAACACTAGAGGCTGACATTACGCTTGAGGAATTACAGATGGCTATACAGGACCTACAGTCAGGAAAAGCGGCGGGACCCAATGGAATCCCGATAAAACTTTACAAACGTACTTCTGACCTGGCGGCCCCACATCTCCTGCAAATGTATAAGACTAGCCTGGAGACCAGGAAGTTACCCAAGGATCAGCGGCTAGCCACCATTATTGCGATACCCAAACCTGGCAAACCCCCAGATGAATGCGCCTCTTATCGCCCAATCTCTCTAATAAATGCCGAAGCTAAGATCCTGGCGAAAATACTGGCAACCCGCCTCACATCACACCTCGAAACCTTGATTCATCGGATCAGTCCGGATTTATGCCTAACCGCAGCACCGCGCTTAATCTCAGAAGGGTACAGGCGGTACTGGCGCGTATGCCTCTCCTCCAAGAGCCTGCAGTGATCCTCTCCCTTGACGCCCGGATGGCCTTCGATATGGTCGAGTGGCCTTACCTCTTCGCAGTCCTCAGGCATTTGGGCTTCGGCCCCAAGTTCAGAGCCTGGGTACAGCTGCTGTTTGCGCGCCCAATAGCGCACGTGGTGGCGAACGGTCACATCTCAAGAGATTTCCAGCTGGGAAGGGGCACGCGCCAGTGATGCCCCCTGTCCCCATTCCTATTTGCATTTGCTCTCGAGCCACTGGCAGCCTGGATCCGGTGGGATCCCATGATTCGGGGCCTTCATTGGACGGAAAACTGGGAGGACCGTATCTCCCTTTACGCAGACGATGTGCTGCTGTTCCTGACTTCGCTGAGACGCTCTATACTGTCACTTTTAAATATTTGTGACATTTATGGCCGGGTGTCAGGGTACACAATCAATTGGTCTAAATCCGAACTGTTTATACTGAAGGGCCCAGTCCCAATGTTACCAGAGGATTGCCCACTTGCGGTTAAGGAAAACTCCTTCAAATACCTGGGTATCTGGGTGACACCTGACCCGGAACAATTTTAGTCCCTATAATTGAGAGATTTAGACGGGATGTGCTTCATTGGCGAGGTCTACCTCTGACCCTTCTGGGCAAAGCGGCCCTATTTAAAATGATGACTCTTCCCCGATTCCTCTATGTGTTAGAAAATACCCCATTCCGGGTCCCCACTAAATACTTCAAGAATCTGGAAGCAATGGTCTCGGGTCTTCTGTGGAGTAACAAACCTGCGCATATATCTAAGGTTAAACTGACTCGTAGCTGGTACGACGGCGGGATAGCCCTCCCGGATGTGCAGCTTTACTACTGGGCAGCCCATTTGAAAATCATCAATCAATGGCTACATACTCCTCACACAGAACCGGCCTTTCAGGCGGATATGTATGAGCTGGGTGAGGCGGGTGTCCTGGCTGCACTTTATGATAAAAAGCGCTCCCAGTCACTTATAGGACCAACAGCACATACGACCAGTATATGGTATGCGGCGCAGACCCGCTTGAAGTGTGGTGACCTTATTACCCAAATGACCCCCCTATGGTCGGCACATCGCCTGGGCAGACTCCGCAACAGCAGAGGCTTTGGGACATGGGATCTCATTGGTATATCCTCAGTGGGGGACCTATGGCAGAAAGGTGAAGTCATACCCTTTGTGCAGTTGCAGACCCAATACGACCTGGCGCCAACTGAGAAATTCCGGTGCATGCAGATCAAGCATGCCCTTGAGTCGGTACTTCCCCAGGGCACGGTGATAGCTGAAGCCACTCCCCTGGAGGACAGACTGCTCACAGAGCACATGATCAAGAAGGTGACGTCGTTTACATACCGTAAATTAATTAACAATACTCCAGACCCCACACTAAAATTGAAACTCAAATGGGCGGCTGACGTAGGGAACTTTGATGAGGCGGACTGGCAGACTGCACTGTCCTCCCCACGAGAAACTGCCATACCCTCCAGACTACGACTAGTACAGTTGAAACTGCTGCATCGCATATACTACACGAGGGACACACTGTACATAATAGGACGGGCGGCACACCACTTTTGTCTACGGGGATGTGGTGAGGTGGGGACATTTTATCACACCATATAGCAATGCCCCAAGATTGCAGGGTACTGGATTAGAATTATGAGAACCATTTCACAAGTAGTTAAGGAGACACTCCTCCCAGAGCCCAGATGTTGTCTTCTGAATCTGTGGGAACCAAATGACCTCTCACACCCCGCTCAGGACTGGGCGACACTGAGTATGATGTACGCCAAACGTAATATAGCAAAATGCTGGGGGGCAGAGGGGGTACCGATGTTGAGGGATTGGTGCCTAGACCTAGGCGCTGCAATGATGGCGGAGAGGATGGTATACTTGCACAGGGGGTGCCCCCGGAAATGGGAGAAAGTATGGGGGCCCTGGAATACATTTAGGGGTAATCTATGTGAACCACCTACAATAGAAGAGGGTAGTGATTCAGAGGATTAACGGGCGGGTGGAAGGGTTCGGGATAATGTGCCGTCTGAATTATACGACCTGCTGCTGATTTTATAATGAGATCTATTGTCGATTTGATAGATTAATCGATTTTAACATCCATGATCTGTATCATTTGATTGCCGATTGTCCTGTAATGTTTTCAATAAAAACTTCAATAAAAAAAAAGAAAAAAAACAAAAACTTATACATGGCATTTAGATATGGTGTACTGTATATAAACGCAATTACATCACAATGGGCCATCAATCATGCTGGAACAGGCAACGATTTGTGTTTTCTATGCCCACATAAGGTTAAAGAAAATGATTTGCATGTTTTATTCTTTTGTTCTGCATATGTCAAACCTAGAAAGAAATTAATCAAACCCATTTGCATAAACAGGGAATTAGATCTTATAAAGAGGGAGAAAGAATACTAAAGACTGACACAGCACAAATAATTGTATTTAGTGGAAGTACATTTCTACTAGCTGTAAGCTTTTTAAGGGTCAAAGCAGGACTGAAGTTGTAACATGATTAAGCATTTCCAGACTAACATTTAATGAATTCAGCTCGTGCATGTTGGTAACAAGGAAAACTGATTGTGCATTATACTAATCGGGAACTATTATTAATTGTTTTTAAATGTATTAGGAATGGAAGCACAAACAAATGGATGATGAAATAGGGGTTTTATATTAGTGTTATCTTCATTTTTATTCTTTCGCCCTATTTTAATATATTTATAAACGTATTTATGTTCTTAGTAAGAGTGGCAATAGGTCATACACACGCCCGTTTCGCTTACATTCCCCCATCTATAAATATTTGTAATGGTATTGCTGCACTATTTGTACATGGAATTTATATGTGATTAAATGTATCTTTTATGGTTTAAAAGAACCGAAATAAAGATTTTTGAATTTGAATTGAATTATCTTTCTATATATTAAGGATGTCGCTTTTCCCAGGATCAGGTTCAGCAAAAGCCGGTCCTCTAGGAGGCAATAATCTGGGAGCTGTTCCCCTTCTCTAACGTGTCGTTGAAGTGTGTGTCCCAACTAGATGTTTTTAGCTCCCGCTGAGCCATTGCGTTAGCAATGCTTGCGAGATATAAAGTAAGGGCTTTGAAAAGTGCTCCTAAAATGCATTGTGCACAGCTTCCATTTGCCAGCAGACATTTCGTGCGCGCCGCGCTCCGCCTCTGCTGCCACATGTATTCAGCTCACCAGGCTGCTAACCCCCTCATCCCCCCATTTGCTCGCTCGCCAATGTCCCTCCCACCATTCCATTGATCCATCCATTGATCACCGCTTTTCTCTAATACATGTTCTTTGAGTGACCAGCGCTAAGATTCTATACTACTTTGGTTGGACCCGGACCCCTGCTTAGTCCACGGTGTGCTTAAATGCTTGAAGTTTTCCCCGGTTTCTAAAATTCTGTGCTGCTACTTATACCAATAACTTTCCTGTGCTGGTCTTCACTAATTGCTTGTTTTTTTTTTTGTTGCAAGTTATTTAAGCCACTCCCTTTATAACATTACCCACGCTGCTGGCATTATCCTATCAATACACTTTTTGCTGCTGTACTATCCCTCACATTTTAGCAAATTAAGGCGTATTGCAAGTTATTTCACCCTTCACCCCTCTCTACCCATTGTAACCTCCTTCAGCGCTGTGCACCCCTTCACACACTCACACATAGCTGACCATCGCTGCGTGCTCTCTTCAGAGAGGCCAGGGATTGGATGGGCGTACATCAGCCGTGTGATGTGACTACGGGCCAGGTAATGTCCCCCAAGTGACTTGTGTTCCCACTATCTTTCCGCAGCTTGCGGCTTTTTAGTCCTCCCATGCACCCAAATGTGCTGCATTATACTGCATAATTTGGCCTCTTTTTTTAATTTTATTTTTTTATACCCAACCCTGCCGCATACTATAGCTCAAGCCATCGTTGCTTCTTGTTTATCTTATGCAACTAACAACCAATGACAAAGCCAATAGACCCGACTTATTGTCAGAGGGCTGCTACTGGTTGTATCATATATCTAGATGCAATGACAGAAACAGCCAAAATACAAGTGGGGCAGCACACTAAGCTAAGCACAATTTTTTTTTTGTGCACGTTATTTAAGCCACTCCCTTTATTACATTACCCACGCTGCTGGCGTTATCCTTTCAATCCACTTTTTGCTGCTGTAATGTCCCTCACATTTGAGCAAATTAAGGCGTTATGTGGGGCTGTTAGGGCAGGACGATGGTAGGTGGTATTGCAAGTTATATCACCCTTCACCCCCTCTCAACCCATTGTAACGTCCGTCAGCGCTTTGCACCCCTTCACACACTCGCACATAGCTGACCATCGCTGCGTGCTCTCTTCAGAGAGGCCAGGTATTGGATGGGCGTACATAAGCCGTGAGATGTGACTACAGGCCAGGTAATGTCCCCCAAGTGACTTGTGTTCCCACTATCTTTCCGCAGCTTGCGCCTGTTTAGTCCTCCCATGCACCCAAATGTGGTGCATTATACCGCATAATTTGGCCTCTTTTTTTAATTTTATCTTTTTATACCCACCCCTGTCGCATACTATAGCCCAAGCCATTGTTGCTGCTTATTTATCTTATGCAACTAACAACCATTGACAAAGCCAATAGACCTGACTTATTGTCAGTATGCTGCTACTCGTTGTATCATATATCTGGATGTAATGACAGAAACAGCCAAAATGCAAGTGGGGCAGCACACTAAGCTAAGCACACTTTTTTTTTTTTGCACGTTATTTAAGCCATTCCCTTTATTACATTACCCACGCTGCTGCCGTTATCCTCTCAATCCACTTTTTGCTGCTGTACTGTCCCTCACATTTTTATCAAATTAAGGTGTTATGTGGGGCTGTTAGGGCAGGACGATGGTAGGTGGTATTGCAAGTTATTTCACCCTTCACCCCCTCTCAACTCATTGTAACCTTCAGCGCTGTGCACCCCTTCACACACTCGCACATAGCTGACCATCGCTGCGTGCTCTCTTCAGAGAGAGCAGGTATTGGTTGGGTGTGTCTCCTGTTAAGGGGCGTCATTCATTCCAGTTACCTTACACAAGGTCACATTCATTTTTATTGTCCTGGGAAAATTAGCTTATTCTTCCAGAACTATAGGATGTCGAGCGATTCCGTGACTCGAACCCGATTCCCAGTTCTAAAGTCAGCAGGTCTGGCCATTACACCGCATCCTGGGGTAGGCAATGCCACATGGAGGCTCAGCTCGTCATGGGCTCGAGGTGCCAACAGGACCTCGGGCTGAGCTAGGGCCAGGCATCTCCCACCGACCCCCCCCTCCAGTGGTCAGGGAGCTGAGCCAAGCCTGCCAGGACCTCTCTACAGGCCTCTGCTCTGCTGATGTGGACGGCATTAAATGAAGAGTGTACTGTAAGGTGATGCCACGAGTCCTCGCTTCCTTCCTGATGGCTCTGCGCACAAGGAGTCTCTTCTCCTTCTCTGTACATCTATCTCCTGTAGCGCCTCGCTCTGCACACAGCTGCTTTCTCCTAGCGCTGCATGCTTCTAGCTCACTAAAGCTTGACGATTTGTCGAAGCGCAGTGGAAGACCTTTTACAATGGTTGACTAGTTATCTTTCATTTATTTATTGGTGCATTTGGATGTTAAACAGGTACTGCTAATAAGGTGAAATCTTTGCCCAGATGGTGTTACAGTGAGTAAAAAAGACAAAATAGTTAAGTAATATAACAAAATGTGTTGCATTATGCCACATAATTTGCCTTTTCTAGCCATATAATTTAGCAGCATACTTTGGTCCATCACTGCCACATAATCCCAGTGGTCCTAGATATAATGTTCTAGTTAGACCACTATTTCTATGTCAGGAGAGTTTAAAAGCTCAGAAATAGACATGTGCATACTTTTTTAATCGTCTAGCGTAGGGGCGGCGTGTCTGGGTTTCGCACATGACCTATTTTGCATTTATTTTCTCACATTTCGGTAGTTTTTGTAAATACAGTTGGGTAATTTAGGTGGCTCCTGGACATGTCACAGCAGCTTCTTTTGTCGCCTCTGGTATAATCACCCTTGGATCTCAGGAGGCTAAAGGGTCACTTTATTATCTCACGTGAAGGTCAGTTGAGGATATAATGCAAGGGTCACTTTAAGAGCTAACATGAGGGTTATTTTATTAAATGCTTTAGATTTCACTGGAGGGTCTTCATCAGTCGGTCAATTAATAAATGTATTGGTACACTGCGTCTTCCCAGTGGCGATAGATGCAAAGCGGAAGTGTGCCTGGGATTTATTGAGGCTTAACAGCAGTGCAAAGTATAACTCGGACCGACCGTCAAGGGGGAGCAGGGAGTCTGGAAGCACATGCTTCAGAATATGAGCATAAACTGTGTGCTCCTCAGAGCTGACATTATGCTTATTTTCCCCCTCACCCGCCCCACACACACACAACCACACACACACACACACACAACCACACACACACACAACCACACATACAACCACACATGCAACCACACACAAACAACCACACACAGAACCAACCGTCAGTGCACACTTTCACCAAGCACAGACACCAACAGTCATCAGTGCACGCTTTCACCGGGCACAAACACCACCAGCCGTCAGTGCACGCTTTCACCGGACACAAGCACCACCAGCCGTTAGTGCACGCTCCCACCAGGCACACACCACCAGACGTCAGTGCACGTTTTCACCAGGCACACACACACCTCCAGTCGTCAGTGCACGCTCCCACCAGGCACACACACACCACCAGCCGTCAGTGCTCGCTTTCACCAGGGAGATACACACCACCAGCCGTCAGTGCACGCTTTCACCAGGCACACACACACACAACCAGCCGTCAGTGCACGCATTCATCAGACACACACCACCAGCCGTCAGTGCACGCTTTCACCAGGCACACACACCATCAGCCGTCAGTGCACGCTTCCACTGGGCACACACACCACCAGCCGGCAGTGCACACTTCCACCAGGCACACACACTACCAGCCATCAGTGCACAATTTCTACAGACACACACACCACCAGCTATCAGTGCACACATCAATTGTTAACGCATCCACAATTAACTATTGTAACAATAGCAGTATGGCGCACTTTACTTTTAAACATATAAATTTAAAGCGCAGCATTACACCATTGCTACAAAATAAATTAAAAAAAATTTGGCTTACAATTTATAGACTTTTGTTACAATTGGTGTTGCAATATTTAGCAATGCCAATCGCTCAAACTTAATTAATGCGAGACCTTTTGCATTGTAAATGCTTGTTATATCTTTCAGAGTCTGCTAATTTGTAGTCTTTCTGCAGGTCTTCAAATGCGATTATTGCTGAACCTCTCCTTACATCTAGATGGACTATATCAGTTTCCATTTGTGAAACCCCTGTAGTGTACCTACTTTGTGTAGCATATCGCTATCCCTTAGAGGGGTTCTTTGTGTCAGTCTATTTTCCCATCCCAGGAAGTTATTTGCTTTCTGCCAAGCGTTGAGCACTGCTTGTGTATGCAGAGGCATGTGTTTGTTCAGAGCTTTACAGTATAGTGCCCCAGGGTAGACCTTCTGCCCCATCCCCATATGGTCCACTCTATATGCCGGGTCATCCCTATCTGCGTAGATCCACTTGTTGACTGGCACTAACTGGGATACCCAATAGTATTTTTTTTTATATCTGGGATGGCGAGGCCTCCCTCGTAGACACCTCTGTGCAGTTTGGATAATGCTTTTCTAGCGCTTCCCCATCCCATATGCGTTTCCTTAGTTCGCTATCTACTTCCCTAAAGAATTTGTCTGATATCTTGTATGGGGTATTTTGTAGGACATACAGCATGCGCGGCAATGTCATCATTTTGAAGAGCGCCACCCTTCCCATCAGCGAAATTGGCAGGGCCCTCCAGTGTGTATCGTCCCTTTTAAGGCATTCCAGTTGGGGTGTTAGGTTGTCTTACAGGAACTTTGCTTCTAATTTCCCAATCATAATACCTAAGTATTTGAATTTATGCAATGTGACTTCCTCCACCAGTGGTATCATTGGCCCTCCCACAAGCGTAAATAGAAGATACTTGTAACAATTGATTTGGTACCCTGAGTAGCCACCAAATAGTCTTAATATTTGCAACATTCTGCTTACTGTGCAACGGGGCCTGGTAGCGTATAGCAAAATATCATCTGGTATAATGAAATACGCTTTTCCCAGTTCCCATCTCCAGGTATCCCCTAAATCATTGCGTATAACCAAATACGCTCTTCCCAGTTCCCATCTCCTGGCATCCCCGATATCACTTGGTGTCCTTTTACCCAAACCGCAAGTGGCTCCATTGCCAGCACAAATAGGATGGGGGATAGTGGGCACCTTGTCAAGTCCCTCTATGCAGGGCAATAGAGCGAGAGACTGAGCAATTTACCCTTACCCTGGCCATTGGTTTCATATATAATAGTTTGATCCTCAATTGGTATGGGGGGCTAAATTCAAATCTCTCCAAGACTGCACATAGATAGTGCCATTCGATACAGTTAAATGCCATATGTGCGTCTAGTGAAAGCAGTACTGCCCTGTCTTCTGGTTGGTACTTGACCAGGTGCATTACTCCATACAGTCGCCGAAGGTTTAATCTTGTACTCCGGTGCGGCATAAAGCCTGACTGATCCAGATGTATCAGTGTCGTAATGACCCCTTAGACATGATTCACCAAGACTTTGGCTAGGATTTTAGACTCTGCGTTTAACGAGGATATGGGCCTGTACAAGTTACATTCTTCCAGGGTTTTGTTGTTTGCTCAGCTTCGGAATCACCACTATCATGGCTGTTCGCTGGTCCACTGGTAAGCTTCCCCTGTCCTCCGCCTCCTCAAACATCTTCAATAAATATGGCGCCACTACCCCGTTGTGTTCTCATACAATTCGGCTGGCATACAGTTAGGTCCCGATGCCTTCCCGGCCTGTAAATCACATATGGCCCCCTCAATTTCTTCAATTTTGATGTCTTTTTCCATGTCATCCCTGACACTGCCCGGCAGCATCGGTAGCCGAACATCCACAAGTAGTTCTTGGCAGTCATCTTTTGTACTAAAGAGCTTGGAGGTATATCTTTTCTTGTACTAATCGGCAAAGGCCTTCGCTATTCCTTCCCCAGTTGTCTGCGTTACCGCCTATGGGTAACTGTATTTCCACTAGGCAATTCCTTTCTCTGTCCCTCTTTTCCAGCCACGCAATTATTTTATTAGCTTTATCTCCGAGGTCGTACAACCTCCTTTCCAATGCTAATGCCATGGACCTAGCCGCATCATCCACCAGGTCTCTCATTACCTGATTTTTCAGCCTAATTTGGTGTATTAGTGGTGGGTCGGTTTCTTCCCCTGCCCGTGCTCTCGATTCCAGCTTAACCACCTCTGCCTCCAAGGTGTCCCATTGGATCAAGCAGCTCTTGTATGTATCCACTTATCACTGGTTTGAATGCTTCCCCTAAACTGCAAGCGAAGTCTACCAGCCTTTCATTTTCCTGGAAATAGAGTTGTGTCCTCTTTCTTATTTGATCAACTAGATCTTTGTTCTTAAAGACCCACAGCTCTATTCTGGGTGGTAATACCATCACTCTTAGTGGACCCTGAAGGATCACCTCCACTGGGGTTTGGTTTGAGATCCTATGCGCTTTGATAGTTATATTCCGGAACATACCCGTATGTTCTGTGTATGTCAGGATATAATCTATAAGGTGAGAGTAGCTGCTGTGTACCACCAAATAAAAGATATATTACCTTTCTCGACGATTATGCATTCGCCATAGGTCCGTCAGCCCCATGGCTTCGGCAAATGCCTGCAGTGGTTCTTCCCCTCATTTCCTAGTCGCTTTCGATTCCCTGTCTTTCTCAGGTTCCATGGTCGCATTCATATCGCAGCCTAATATTAAAACTCCCCGCAGGCGGTCAAAGAGCAGGGCACCCAATACCAAAAGTGCATCTGTGTGCATGGTTGGTGGTACGTAAGTCGAGACTATGTTCAGGACCATTCCCTCCCAAGTCCCTGTGAGTGCTACATATCTCCCAAGTGGGTCATGCTTAATCTCCTTTATTGCTAAGGGGAGAGTGGTCCTCATCAACATTCCCTCCCGCCTCAACCCCAATGTGTAACCAGTGTGTGCTATCAGCTTGTATCCATATCTATCCAGTGCTTTATATTGGTTACCCTTCAAGTGCATTTCCTACAGCAGCACCAGGTCCGAGGAGTGCCTATGTAGGTATTGTAGTACTATTGATCGCTTGATTCTATTACCCAACCCATGGACAATCCAAGTCTGGATTTTCAAATTACTGGCACTCCGCTTTCTGTGGCCCTAGGGTGGAAACCTCCCCATGGGAGTCGATGATTTCTGTAGTGGCCATTGTGCTGGTAAAAATACCATCTCATGTATTAAACACTGTAGTTGTCGTACATCCTGACAATTTTGTAACAAACAGTAAACAATTTCATCTTGCCTACAACAATGCCATGTTCTCCAACTGTGTAACTCCCCATTTCCTGCTACCCTTCTAGGTGGGCTTAACTGACCACCTACCTCCCAAACTTGCAGAGCGCCTGTCGCCCTTATAACTTTATTGTCTAGTACGGGGTAGGTCGGTGCCTGAGGGTGTAGGTTAACGACCTCGCTTACATCCACCCCTTCAGTCTTATGGTCTCCGTACTGTTTCTGCTGATAGCAATATATTCTGTTGAGTATCTCCCTTCCCCATAGATGTAGTTCACCCCCCAGTTGTTTAACTTTTCCCCTTATTCACAAAGGATACAACTGATAGTAGTGTTCACGCACATCAGCCGTCTCCTGGGAGAGGAGTTGGCCTAACGGCCAGGGCGGTGGATCTGGGGAACTGGGTTTGAGTCTCGGCAATGACGCTGAACATCCTGTGATTCTGGGCACATCACTTAATCTCCCAGTGCCTAAAAAAATGAATGTGTGCTCATGTAATGCAACTGGTGCTATGTAAAGCGCTCTGATATGCTTTTCGGGTCAAGTTCGCGCTATATAAAACTCAGTAAAAAAAATAATATATGTGATTGTATTGGCCATGCTCCTTCCGCGAAGTTCCAATCTGTCCTGTAGTGTCCGTTTCGTTCTGTTCTTTCTTGCGATAGGCTTGGCGCCTGATCTTTCTGCCTTCCTCGCCTTTGGTCGCACTAAGGGTTGTGCCCCACTGTTCGCCAGCTCTCCAGCCATTCCCATGCTTCCTCCGCTGTATTGAAGTGCCAGATCTTGCCCTCAGTGATGACTCTTAAGTTTTGCTGGGAACAACATCATATACTTGATCTTGCCGCGTAGTTCCCTCTTGCCCGCCTTGATGGTCCACCTTTGTCTTTGAACTTGCAACGTGAAGTCTGGGAAGAACCTAATTATTACATTTTCATAGTGCAGGTCGTCGTGAGCACATGCTGATGGTAACATGGCATCTCTGTCTCTAAAGTTGAGGATCGGTGCTATTATCGTTTTTGGTCGTACTCCCGGTTTTGGCTTGGGGAGTGGGGCTCGGTGCGCTCTTTCTATAGTCAAAAAGTTAGAGAGTCTCTTTGGTTTTAGGTGGCATAGTATTATGTCTTCCAAGAATAAATCTATGCATGCCCCCTCTGCTCCTTCCGGGACCCCCACCACCCTAATGTTGTTTCTCCGTGCCCTCCCTTCTTGATCTTTGAGTCTCGCTGCCATTACCTCTTGTTGTTTTATGAGAATTAGTACCTGTTCTTCAAGGCGCTTTGTGCTGGTCTGGAGGTTTGTTATCTTTGTCTCTGCTGTGGTGACTCTATCAGAGATTTTATGCAGGTCTGCCAGCAGAAGGTTTACATCTAGGGTCACCGCACCGACGTTGGGTTCGATTGACCCTTTCAGATCTGCAATGGCTGCCATTATCGTACTTAGGGAAGGTTCTGCGGATTCGTCTGTCCTTTACTCCTGGGTATTTGTTGCTTGTTTTGGGACTGCATATTTGTCCATTTTGTTAGTCTGGGTCCCTGCCTGCCCTTTGGGCATCATCCGGGAGCACTTCACTGTTATATTCCATATAGGTACTATAATGTAGGCCTTGGTAAGCTCATTACCCTTCCTTCACCTCTATTCTCTCCCTACAATACACTTGTCACGGTTTACAGGGACTGACCTTTTACCTAGATATTACACTGCATTCAGAACGATGGTTTTCTCTAGTTTGAAATCTCATACATTATGCATGAGGGTTCTTGGAAGCACAGCAGGACGGCCATCTCCTGGATAAAATCTATGTACAAAGTTCATGCCCGATGTCATCCCTAGGCCAACAAAGTAATACAGCAAGGTAGGACCCCTGGGGAGACCTATGGGTATATATATACATCACATCTTGCAAACATAGCTAGAGGAGATCAAGACTTCCTGGCCGACACACTGACCAGAGACGCCGAGGTTCCTGCATGGAGACACTCCAGCTCGCAGTGGTCTAACATCCCTCGCGGGGTGTCCAGCTCAAGACTAGGGCTGGGCGTAGTGCCACTACGCACACTACGCAAAATTTTGAAAAAAAAAATTGTGGGAAACGGGGGCGCGTCCTGGGGGTCCGTGTGCCCTGGACAGGGGTCCCTCGTGCCTGGGCAGACTCCCTGATCTCCCCGGCCTGGTTGGAGCCCGGGAGCCCTGCAGCCACGGAGCCCCGGAGCCCTGCAGCCCGAGCCCTGCAGTCCCCGAGCCCTGGAGCCCCGGAGCCCCGGAACCCTGCAGCCCTGCAGCCCCGGAGCCCTGCAGTCCCGGAGCCCCCGAGCCCTGCATGCCCGGAGCCCTGCAAGGGCAGGCTGGAGCCCCCCCACAGAGGCTCGGGGCCGGCAGATTGGCGTCATTTCGGTCCCGGCCATCTGGTCGCCCCTCTCGCCTCGGCCATCTGGTCGCGACCAATGCTTTCCTATAGGGCGACCAGATGGCCGGGCTTCCCTGGAAGTCCCGATGAGGTGCCATTTGCCTCCAGGATCCCAGGCAGGGCTCCAGGAGGTAGGGCGCGTTTGCGCCCTGGGTCCCCTCTGTCACCTTGAGTGCACAGATTACAAGAAAGGGGGGTAATTTTCCTCCGGATTACTTGGGGCAAGGGTATGCCCGGACACCCTCCCAGGAGAGCGGTGCCCTGCCAGGGACCAGATGGGCTGTGTTCCCGAGCAACACCTCCCAGGCGTCCGGGGCTCCCTTCTCCGGCCCGCGGCGTGGGAAAGTACCCGGGAAGGGCTCCATGGGTACTGGGCCCTGCAACCCCGGAGCCCCGCAGCCCTGCAGCCCCCGAGCCCTGGAGTCCTGGTGCCCTAGAGCCCTGGAGCCCTGGAGCCCTGCATCCCTGGAGCCCTGCAGCCCTGGAGCCCTGGAGCCCTGGAGCCCTGGAGCCCTGCAGCCATGCAGCCCTGGAGCCCTGCAGCCCGAGAGCCCGAGAGCCCTGGAAGGGCAGACGGGAACCCTCCCGCGGAGGCTCGGGGCAGGCAGACTGGTGTCATTTCGGTCCCAGCCATCTGGTTGCCCCTTTCGCCTCGGCCATCTGGTCTCGCCCAATGCTTTCCTATGGGGCGACCAGATGGACGGGTTTCCCTGGAAGTCCCGATGAGGTGCCATTCGCCTCCCAGATCCCAGCCAGGGCTCCAGGAGGTCGGGCACGTTCGCGCCTAGGGTCCCCCGAGCCTTGCGGTGCGCACTTGTTCCCAGAAAGAGGGGTAGCCTTCCTCCGGATTACTAGGGACAAGGTACTCTGTGACCCCTCTTGGGCTGGCGGATCCCTGCCGGGGACCAGATGGGCTGTGTTCCCGGGCAACACCTCCCAGGCGTCCAGGGCTCCCTCCTCCGGCCAGCGGCGTGGGAAAGTACCCGGGAAGGGCTCCATGGGTACTGGGCCCTGCACCCCCGGAGCCCCGCAGCCCTGCAGCCCCCGAGCCCTGGAGTCCTGGTGCCCTAGAGCCCTGGAGCCCTGGAGCTCTGGAGCCCTGCAACCCTGGAGCCCCGCAGCCCCCGAGCCCTGGAGTCCTGGTGCCCTAGAGCCCTGGAGCCCTGGAGCCCTACATCCCTGGAGCCCTGCAGCCCTGCAGCCCTGCAGCCCTGGAGCCCTGGAGCCCTGCAGCCCTGCAGCCCTGCAGCCCTGGAGGCCTGGAGCCCCAGGCCGGGCCTGGGGTGCGTGAGCCGCCCGTCCTGCAAGCCGTCAGAGGGTCCGGGCGCTGGGGACGGGGCTCCACAGGGGCCTGGGGAGGCTCTCCCTGGCCTGGCTAGGGTTACGGAAGCTTGGACCGGGCCCAGGGCTTGAGCTCCGTCCGTCCGGGCCTGGGGTGCGTGAGCCCCCCGTCCTGCAAGCCGTCAGAGGGTCCGGGCGCTGGGGACGGGGCTCCACAGGGGCCCGGGGAGGCTCTCCCCGGCCTGGCTAGGGTTACGGAAGCTTGGACCGGGCCCGGGGCTTGAGCTCCGTCTGTCCGGGCCTGGGGTGCGTGAGCCCCCGTCCTGCAAGCCATCAGAGGGTCCGGGCGTTGGGGACGGGGCTCCACAGGGGCCTGGGGAGGCTCTCCCTGGCCTGGCTAGGGTTACGGAAGCTTGGACCGGGCCCGGGGCTTGAGCTCCGTCCGTCCGGGCCTGGGGTGCGTGAGCCCCCCGTCCTGCAAGCCGTCAGAGGGTCCGGGCGCTGGGGACGGGGCTCCACAGGGGCCCGGGGAGGCTCTTCCCCGGCCTGGCTAGGGTTACGGAAGCTTGGACCGGGCCCGGGGAGCAGGTGTGGCTGGCATCATCCACTACGCTGTCAGCGCGTAGTTTTCCGCCCACCCCTAAAAAAGACACCAGCCATACACTACGACTCCAGGAAGACCAGAAGTACAATCAATGATCTCTGCGACCCATTCCTAAAATACGAATGAATATAAAACAGCATACATTTGGACATTCCCCTCGATACTAAACCATTCCCCCCAACCACTTCCCCCAGATCCTACGATACTTCTTAGGACACCCACATGCTTCAAACATAATTTTTTCCTACGTGGCACATCAATCGACCCCGGTCTGCCAGCGTCTGACACAAGGGGGTCAGGGCATTTCCGGGAGGCCGCTATGTCCCTTTTAGCCACCATTGCTGTAGTAAAAAACAACTTGTCATTTCTAGACCCATCCAGCCCATCAGTGATGCCCAGGTTCGTGTGTTTCGGGTTATGCGGGACTTCCCACCCATGTATTCCAGTAAGTTCCTCCTCAATGTCCCCACAGAACGGCACCAAGCGAGGACAGTACCATACCATATGGAGAAAGTCAGCTTGTTTGTGACTGCACCTAGTACAAGCGCAGTTCGGGCTAAATCCTGCTCGATGAAGGTGCACAGGAGTGAGGGAAGCTGTGTGCAAATAGTAGAACTGTACCATACACAGCCTGGCAGAGGCGGTGATCGTCCTGTGGGCCATAAGGGCGTCACACCAGTCTTCTTCCTCCAGCGTGCCTACCCATTCCTCCCATTGAGCACGTAATCGATATAGGGAAGTAGGGGTATTATTGATCAGCATACGGTAGATGCGGGAAATGCCACCCTTCCCCCGGTTCCCCAGCATAATCTGCGCCTCAGACGGGCTATGGTCAGGGAGCCATGTGCCTGTTGTGAGGTGTGCGTGAAGAGCATGTCGCAGCTGTAGGTATTTATAGAACTGTGACTGATGTAGGGAGTGTCTGGTTTGAAGGTCTTTGAAGGAGCGCATATGATCCCCCACCCACACATCACCCAATTCCGAGATTCCTATTCTGAATACTCTTACACTCGTTCTTCCAATGTCTAAGCTTTCCGCACGCCTCTCTTTTCTTCCTCCTCTAAATTTACCACCATTCGCCGCATGATCATTCTGATATTGCTCTTGCCCCTGATTATCAGTCTAACTATTTAATTTACTTTCTTGCTTTTCTGCCGATTTCATTTGTGCCGACATCATTTTCTCTTTTAATTTTCTAAACCTCGCCTCAATATCATCTCTACAGTATTTTGTGTATTTCAAAATGTCATCTATCGGCTTGCTCTGCCAGCACAACATGTGCTGCTGAATCATCTGACTAATCTCCGGTTTCAGACCATACACAAACCGATACACAAAATGTCCCATTTCCTTATCTCCAGTGTTCTCAGAGCCACTATACTGCTTAAACACCTGTAGCAACCGCTCATAATATGCATGAACAGACTCATTCAGCTCTTGAGTCATTCTATCTATCTTTACCCAATCTGTTTCTTTAGGAGGGATTTTCCCTTTCAGAAAGTAATTACTTGGTGATATTTCTTCATCACCTCATCTGAGGGTGCTCCTGTTTTCGAGTCCCTTGGATACTCCTTGCTTGGTCAATCCACTATAATCTTACTCTCTGTCCATAAATCAGTAGCTACCACTATATCAAATAACCCATCCAGATCTTTCAACAGAACTTTCGAAACTTTCCAAAATCTTTCAACTTGTGTGTACCGTTAACCTGGTTTCTCTCTTAATTTAGGGAAATCATTCATAAATGACAATATATCCTGTCTACTCCACGGAACATGAACATATCCACCACCAGGTAATTCTCTCATGGGACACAATCTTTCTGCCTTTTCTGTTTCTCTTAACAGGAATGCAGATGATGCTTCCCTCATCTGAGTTTCCTCCTTCTTTCTTGTCCACCTAGTTCTCCACTTGTCAATGTCTCCCAATTTTTGCATAATATTCATTAATTCCTTTACCTGTAGTTTCTTAGTAGACACATTCATATTCTCCATATCCTTATCAGTAAATTCTGTAACAGTTTTGATCTCCCTATATCTATTCCCATCCCTGAAGCGAGCTCTGTCAATTTCTCATGGAACAATTTTGCATTTCTGGTTATACTCCTTCATAGAATCAATAACTCTTCGTCATTGTAATGGATTAATCTTTCTATTCCCATATTTCCAATGGAATAACATGACCTATAGTCACTGGTACTGTCAATGCTTCAGGGTTTAAACTCGATTGGCCTATTTTCTGTATTAATTCCTCACTATTTTTACTCAACGCTTCTTTCTCCCTGTCCTGAAGTACTCTATTAACTGATGTATCATGGACAATTTGTGGAATTAAGGGTGTTCCCATTACTGGTGCACATGGGGTAACTCTACTGGGCCCTTCTTTTTTTAAAAATCTTTTTATTAAATCATAAAACACACATACAACCAAAAAATATAGATCTCAGGAGAGCCAAAACGTTACAAAACTTGGCGCGGAAAATCAGGAGGAAATACATACATTGAAGTATCAGGGGTCTGCGTGGTCGGGCATTTCTTCATCCAGACTCAGCTCGGGGGGGGACACAGATATCCCCCCTGTGACTGTTCCACGGTCCCCAAATCTTCCCCCACTTCCGAGGGCACCCTCTGGCCACATACACCGACTTTTCACGCAGCATGCACCAGTCAAGATCCTCCGCCCACTTGGTGACCCCCGGCGGCTGACTAGCACCCCAAAGCTGGGCAACGTTACGTTTGGCTACCATATTGGCTAATGTCACCCATTGTTTCTGGGACTCAAGTCAGACGGCTCCCACACATTCAGCACACAATGCCGAGCCTCAGGTCTCATGTCAGTGCCCAACTCCTGATTCAATTCCACATAGATGGCCGCCCAAAGTTCCTGCACTCGCTCACAGTGCCACAATATATGCATTAGGGTACCATCTTCCGCACATCCCCTCCGGCACGTAGCGTTATCAGCCTGGCCCATACGGACCAGGCGCGGCCCAGTAATGTATGACCTATGCAGGATTTTCAACGGAACCAATCTCAGTCGCATCTGGATTGCCACCTCTTTAGGAGAGGCAACGGCAGCCACCCAGTCCTCGTCATCCAGTTCAAATCCATCCTCACACCACTGGGCTCTGATTTTACGCAGTGGGTCATCAGAATGGTTCACCAATTTACGATAAATCAGGGAGATCGTCTTCTCAGGAAGATGACCATCCAGCACCCGGTCCTCTACGGGAGAAGCCTCCGGCAGAGCCGTGCCTTTAGGGACATGCGTGGACAAGGAGTGCCGCACCTGCAAAAACCTGAAATATTCGTTTTGGTGCAGTTGGTACTGGGCCGCAAGGGACTATGCATTGCATCCTTCTTCCAGACATCTCCTATCTTAACTATACCAATCAAATCCCACTTGTCAAATCCTTTCGACTTCCACATGTTGCCCAGCTTCTCAGAGTTCAATAAAGGAGTGGCTAGTGTTAGTCTACCCTCCCAACCCAAACATTTATTAGCTATGTGCCAAATCCAGACCACGTGATCTGTGGGACCCGTCAATGGAAATCTACCAGGTCTGGAGTATAAAGCCCTCTCTAGTGAGCCATCAGGTGCCTGCCCCCGATCCATCGCGTAACCGGGGTCGCCAGGAATACCGAATATTATGTTATTCACAGCTGCCAGTTGTGAGGCCCAATAATACTTGCGGATATCTGGGAGCCCAATTCCCCCGTCATACCAGGGAAGGGTCAGCTTACTATAGGTTATCCGAGCACTGCCTCCCCAAAGGAGTTTCCTCTGAAGGGATTCTATCTCCCTGAAATAAGCCGCCGGGACCAGGTCTATCGAGTTCTGCAACGCATACAAAAACCGGGGAAGCGCCATCATCTTAAACAAGACCGCCCTCCCTAAC
Organism: Lissotriton helveticus; assembly: GCF_964261635.1. Lineage (NCBI taxonomy): Eukaryota > Metazoa > Chordata > Amphibia > Caudata > Salamandridae > Lissotriton > Lissotriton helveticus. The sequence goes on from NC_136063.1 coordinate 1,919,228,087, forward strand.
AGAGAGAGCGGAAGAGACCACCAACGCTCCACATCTGCCCTGCATCTAGTCAAAGGAGCAACCAAGTTTCTCTCATACCGCAGCCGGGGGTCCAGCGTCACATAAATGCCCAGGTATCGAAATCCCACAGTTTCTAGCCGCACGGGACAAGACTGGGGGACCACCGGAGAATCACCTGCCACTACAAACATAACCGACTTATCCCAGTTGATTACCAGGCCGGAGTACCTACCAAAAATAGCTAACACGTCCAGAAAGACACCGAACGACTCCCTGGGTCTAGAGAGGTAGAGCAAGACGTCATCTGCGTATAGCGAAATCTTGTCTTCCCAATCCAACGTCCAGCGCAACCCTCTAATCGACCTATCCCAACGCACCCACGCTGCCAATGGCTCCATCGCAAGAGCGAATAACAGGGGGGATAGCGGACATCCCTGTCTCGTCCCCCTCTCAAGCTGGAAGTCTCGGGACTTGCAGTTGCTGACTATTATTCTAGCCAGAGGTCTAGAGTATAACAGACGGACCCATCCAATGAATTCACTGCCAAATCCCAACTTGCCCAATACCGCAAATAAATACCGCCACTCCACTCGGTCAAAGGCCATCGATGCATCCAACGAGACCAACACCATCTGCTCATGTATTTTAGAGGCGCATCCCAGGACTCCCTGCAGCCGTCTCAGACTCAACGCCGTATTACGATGCGGCATGAATCCGGACTGATCCGGGTGTACTAAAGTCGTGATAACCATGACTAGCCTGATCGCCAAAAGCTTCGCTAGGATTTTGGGTTCCGCATTCAACAGAGATATAGGCCTATACGAAGAACACTGCGTCCTGGGTTTACCCTCTTTATACAGAACCACCACATTCGCTATTCGCTGATCGTACGGGAGCTCAACCACCTTCCTACTCTCCAGGAATATAGCCCGCAAATATGGGGCCACCTTGTTAGCATTCAATTTATACAATTCAAAGGGAATCCCGTTCGGACCAGTCGCCTTACCAGATTTAACCTGTCTAATCGCTTGGGCCACTACATCGTCTGTAAACTGAGAATCCAAGTAATCCCTATGTTCCTCTGACAAGCGGGGCATGATAATGTCTCTGATCATATCGCCACATTCGACCTCCGAATAGGCATTCCCAGCTGTATATATTGTCTGGTAATAATCGGCAAACTCGTCAACTATTTCTTGAGGGTGAGTCAGCAGGCGGGATGACTTATCTTCTAATTCAGGCACTAACATCGAAGGCCTGGTCCCCTTTCCAAGCCAAGTGATCATTTTGCCTGCCTTATCTCCGTGCTCATATATTCTACTTTGGACTGCCGCCTGTGCCTCTACATCCCTGCTACGCAGCAACACCCGGTATTCCTCCTCACGAAGGCGCACCTGATGCAGGTCCTCCGGTGTTCTAGACTCATTAAAGTTCTTCTCCAAGTCTAACAGTACCGTCTCTAACCGGATCACTTCTGCCAGCGCCCTCTTCTTCTTCCCAGCAACCAGCGAGAGCAACTCCCTCCTCGCCACTGTCTTATAGGCCTCCCACAACGTCCGCGCTGACTCAACAGAACCTGCATTCTCCTGGAAATACCTATCGGACATACGAAGAACGTCTTTCCGAAAAACCGTGTCTTTCAGTTGCCAAGCGCTGATAGGAGCCACCCTACCAGCCGCCGGAAAGTCCAGTCGAATAACGATCCACAACGGAGAGTGATCAGATACGCCCCTGCCGAGATAACACGCTTCAATAATCTTAGACGCCATCCCAGCGGGAAGCAGTACATAGTCGAGCCGGGAAAGGCTACCGTGAGCCGCGGAAACATGTGAATAGTGAACAGACGTCGGACTGCGTATGCGCCATCCATCAATCAAACCCATCAACTCTAGGAAGTCCGGCAGCCACCGCTGCGACAAACGAAGCATTCGAGGAGGGCAGCGATCCAGTTCCCCATCCTGCACGGAGTTGAAGTCTCCTCCCACCACTAGGTCACCCAAGGGAAACGAAAGAAAAACAGTCCCCAGATCACGATAGGTTTCGGTTTGCAGTCCTGGCGGCACATACACAGATATCAGGGTCACAACACGACCCCCAACCAATCCTGAGATACCAGCATATCTCCCCCTCTGATCAACCCAAGTATGTTGCACCGACAATGGGAAGGAGTTCCTAACCAAAATTCCCACACCTCTCGACCCAGTCGTAAAACCGGCATGTACTACTAACTTATAGCCCCCCCTGTGAAGAGCTAAACACGTATTTCCAACTAGATGTGTCTCTTGGAGCAGCACTATGTCCGGACCGTGTCTCCAAACGAACTGATTCACCATCCCTGTTTTAATCTTATCCCCCAAGCCGTTAACATTCCAACTCAACACCCTCATTCCAGACCCCTGTGAACTACGTATCTCCGCACCCATACAGTCCAAGATACAATAGCATGCCGTTCCTGAGATCAAAAAATAAAAGGAAAAAAGAAAAAAACACACTCTCACCACCCCCCCCCCCAAACCCCCACCCCCCCCTGCACTCGGCATTCGCCAAACCCCAACTGGTCTTCCATCTCCTCCGTGCCTCTGTCACCTCGATCCTGGGATTCAGTCTGAGATGCAAGTCCATCGACCCAGTCCGACGCCACCTCCGGATTAACAAAAAAACAAGTCTTTCCATGAGCCTCCACTCGGAGCTTTGCCAGAAACATCAAGGAGTACTTGTATCCCTTAGCACGCAGTCTCTGTTTCACTCCCTGGAAGCTCTGCCGCTGTTTCTGGACCTTTTGCGTGAAGTCGGGATAAAAGTTCAGCGATGAATTCTCAAATTGCAGAGGCCCCTGGGATATGGAGGCCTGAAGGATGGTGTCTCTGTCCCTAAAGTTAAGGAGCCGCACGATCATAGGCCGAGGGGAAGCTTCCGTACGTGGTTTCCCTCCTGGGACCCTGTGCGCCCTCTCAACCGTAAAGAAGGAACTCAAGCCTTTGGGCTGCAGATATTTAACAATTAAGTCCTCAACAAATAAGTTGGGGGCTTGTCCCTCTGCATTTTCAGGGACACCGGTCAGACGGACGTTGTTTCGTCTGGCTCTTCTCTCGTACTCATCCAGCTGCCGGCCCTGCACATCTCCAGCCGTTCTCAGGTCACGCACCGCTCTCTGGATCTCACCCACATCGTCCGTCAAGCTCGAAGTCTTTATATCGATAGACTTCACCTTTTCATTCGTTTTGGTGAGATCCGCCCGGAGCAGGTTGACCTCAATAGTGACAGTATCCAATTTGTGGTCCAAGGATTGGATCTGTTGACCAAGAGAAGTGCGAACCCCCTCGATGGCCGCCATCACATCGTGTAGTGTGGGTTCCGATGTCGGGCTTGGGTCCGCCACTCCGCCATCCTGCAATCGGTTAGATGCTCCGGGCGAGCCCTTCATGACAGTGTCCAGCTTGTTGGATTGCACTGTACGGGTCGTTCTGGACGATTTGAGTTGAGGCTTCTCCATCTCTGATTTAGATGCCATCACCAGTACCACACCAGGCCCAAAGGGCACCTCCGTCTTTCGGCACAACAGAGGATAATTCGTCGCTAGGTATCGCTCCCAAGGACGACGTAGTTGGATGCCAGTATCAGACCAGTAGGGGGGATGGTTCTCCCAAGGGGGGAGAAAGGGCACTCCGTGGATGGAAGGCACTTCAGGTCAAACCCCGCGGCCGGAAGTTCCGAAAGGGGGGTGCAGGCCGGGCACTTCCGTTCAGTCAAGCCGATGTTGTTCAACTCGGAGCCGGGTTACCTCCCATCCGAGACCCCGGCCCCTCTCCGGCTCCGGCCCCAACCTCGCAGACGACCCAGCTTCACTTTTCGCCAACCGATTTAGACACGGAAAGTCTCATTCGGTGCCTCCACCACTCTGTCGACCGAAACTGTGTCAAGATATCAGGATAAGTTGCAGGATAACTCCGGCGGTTACGGGGGTCTCGGGAGCCCCGAGCTCACGCGGCCATCTTGGACGAGCGCCAAGCTCCTCCCCCTACTGGGCCCTTCTTTGTACTGTGGAGAGTTTTTAGTTCAAATGCCCTCCAACAATTCATCATCTGACTCACCAAATTTCTCCCTGACTGTTCCTCAGCCATTAATACTGGGTATAAACCTTCTCATATCATTACTCTTCTCCAATGCTTCATCTGACCTTCTCGATTTTCATGCAAATATCTGGGGAAATATCCTTTATATTTTTCACTCCTACATTTCTCTCGTTCAAATGACTCAGTCTCCCACTCTTCCAAAGCCTCATACTGAGTTAACTTAGGTCTTGCTTCCAAATCATTCATTCTCATTCTAAAATTCTGTAGAATTCTTCCATTAAACGTACCATTTTCTGGGAAAGCTAGAACTCCATCACCTTTTGTATATTCTATCCAATTCTCCAACTATACACAAGTGTGATATCCTCTCTCCATCATCATAAATGAAGCATGCGTTTTCGGCGGCGGAATAGGAATTCCTTCTCTAGTGAACACAGGCTTTTCTTTCTTAAAGAAATTTTTCATCTTCTTTATTAAGGACATTTTTCTCTTTTCTCAATACATTCTGGATGCATGAGATATGAAAGAATACTCCGCAAACCCTTGAAGTTTCCTGTCAGTGCAACTCACACCCACAGTCAAATCAGAATCTAACATACAATTTTCTTTTTGGCCATAGCTAACAAACCTTCTATCTAATGGCCAATTAAAACTCAGACTTACACTGGTTCCTTAACCAAGACTAGCGTGACTTCTATCTAACAACCAACTTGACTCAGGCTCACGCTCGTGGTTTGACCAATGCCAGCGCGGCCTTTGGTGACGTCAGTTTTACTCCTTACTTCTGACCCCTCCTTTCACAGTCTGTTTCTGTCTCACACCCGCTGTTTCGACCAATCCCAGCATGGCACCACTCTGGCGACTGTCCCTCCCTTCACAAGGTAACACAAAAACGTATTTCTTTAATTTTCTTTTAAAATAAAATCAGTTAGTAACAACATAAAAACATTCGCTACTCTGCCTGTTCCACTAAACAAAGGATAGATTTTCGACTTATTCTGGAGACTCAGAATTGCACCTCTTCTGCTGCGAGTAGAAAAAAACCAAAAGACCAAAGTTTCACCAGCGAACCTTTTGCTTTCACTCACCCTCAACTTTTATTAGAGATAGTTCCTAACTTAACACTGCCAGCCCTGCGTAGCTTCTCAGTGCTATTCCAACAGACGAGTAACCTCACTGCAGTGTGGCTTCTATCACCACCCGCTATTCATTCCCCGGGAATTTTCCAAGCAACATAAAACAAGACGCTAACTCTTTTTGTTAAACATAAATCAATAATCTTGTCCTCTTCCCGACTCGCATGCCATTCTTCCGGGCTGACTTTCAATTGTCATGCGCGATTGTCACATGGTTTAGCTTACTTCAGACATACACGAGAGGCCCAAATGCGCACTAGTGATAAAGTCAGAAAAGATAAATGTTATTTTCGCAAATAAATGGTTTCACTGTATACCACCCGTCTCTACTCTAATCTCCTTTACTTATTAATACTTTCCCCGCATTAGCATTAGTTAAATAGCTTGATTTTGTTTCAGCTAAGCAGGTGCCATGCATGCGAGTCTTCAAGACTCCATTTTAGTGCCTTCTGCTCATGCACATCCAAGCTTTAGTACGTCATATTGCGTAGATGCGGTTGACTCATGCACAGTAAAGATTTCCCTGTTAAGCAGTTTTAGTAATTCGTTCGAGTTGGTTAGCGTTACCAAACACATATGCAAGCTTCTCTAATTAAGGTGTTTATGTGGTGCTCGTTAGTTTCACACAATACGAAATTAATAACAGGTTAGTGGGTTAAATTGTGGATTGCTTCAGAGCAAGTCACTTTCTACGAGTCCTTGCTCCATCAGTAGCGCCAGAGGGACTTTCGCCTATCGACGCCCTGGAGAGTGCACATAGAGTCCCGGCCAGAGCCCCTAAGCCAGGGGCCCCCACAAGTCCTATATTGGTGGGGCTACTACACTTTAGGGACCAGGACCATGTATTGCATCAAGCCCTCCAGAAGGGAGATCTCAAAATAGGCAACAGCAGAGTGTCTATGTCGATATTCCCCGACTTCACTGGAGAAATACAGAGACAAAGTGCTTCCTCCTGGCAGTTAAGAGGAAACTGCGACAATTACAGGTGCCATATGCCTTGATTTTCCCAATTCGGCTGAGAGTGTCCGATCAAGACAGGGCACTGTTTCTCCATACTCCGCAGGAAGCCTGGGAGTGGCTGGATGCTAGACCACCACAAGGAAAGCAGGGATCTTCACCAGGTCCGACGTCAAGCCAGAAGGATAAGGCCCAGAACATGACACAAGCTCCTTCCTTGGCCAGAGTTGAGAGGCATAAGGCACTCCGAGCGGTGGTGGAGCTCAACTTGGGGGATTCTAATCCTGGATCGAGCAGAAATGGCCAGGAAGTGGACCGATCCGACAGCTCACATGCAACGAGGGCAAATGAGGATTCCGAGACAAATCTGCCAAAGATAACCCCTAAGTCAGTAGATGACGTTGTCAAATGCGTGCAGTGACCCCAGGAGAGTTATAAACATTGCCTGATCGCGACCTGGGGGAAGTAGCTGCGGGTGAGACAGTGAGCAGATCGACGATGGAGCTCAATTAGACTATTAAACTTTGGGTAACTGGGGCTGAAAATATGAACATAATGTTGCGAGATGGCTGGAGGCCGTAGATTTTGGAACTGATGGGCCGGACCTACAACCCCTTAGTTATGAAGATTTTCTTTTGTGTGTACATTGTTTGGATGGGATCAGGGCTACCTAAACCTGTTCTAGGGAGGGGGAGTAGTGGTGTTTGTTTGAAATGGGTGTTTGCTTCGGGCCCAGGCGTGTTAGGGATAGAGGGAAAATTGTAGTTAGGACAAGATCGATCTAATGGTGTCCCCCATTAGACCTTAGGTGTATCTCATGGAATGTAAGGGTGATGCATTCCATTCAGAGGAGATATAAAATACACACATATTTAATAAGGAGAGGGGCCCAAATCGCTGTGCTACAGGAGACACATAATGGCGAAAGAAGAAGCTGCACTACAGCGCAGATGGAGGGGACAAGTGTTCTATACAAATTACTCTGCATTTGCCGGGGGAGGTCCTGGTGTGGGTGAGAGCGGGGGGGGGGGGGTCCCAATCCAGCGCACTAAACAAATATTAGATCCTGATGGGAGATATCTAATACTGATGGGTAAATTGAATGGAAGGGATGTGACGATCTATAGCATTTATGGACCAAATACAGATCAGGTTTTGTTTCTGTCCCACCTCTCAAAGGCTCTGGCACCGACTCTGACGGGCTTGGTGATATTGGGAGGAGACTACAAATGCATTACGGATGTGACCCTGGATAGATCCCACCCGCCCTTCCTGGACTCGCCGATGTGTAGAATAGCAGAAGCGTGCAGGCTTTGGCAACAACAGTGGGGGCTGATTGACACTTGGAGTGCGCAACGTCCAGAAGAGAGGGATTACTCCTTCTTGTCCCTACACGAACTGCATATTAAGTTAGATTCTATCTTGTGCTCCTCAGATGTCCATGCATGTGTTCAGATGAGCGAATTTCTGGCAAGGACTTTCTCGTACCATAATCCCTTGCTGGTAGGGTTCCTCTGGGCCAGGGATAGGCCACAATTCCGACATGGCATCTAAAACCTGAGGCACTGTAGGACCAGGTCTTCCAGGCCACCATAGGTACAGCTATAGAGCAGTATTTTGAGGAGACTACGGGAACGACCACGAGCAGACTGATAGAGTGGGAGACCTTTAAGGCAACGATATGCGTCAGGTGCATTTCTGAGGCGGTGGAGGTAAGGAGGGTATTCCTGAGAGACACTATAGAGGCAGAACAGAGGCTCCGGGATTTAGAGAAAGAGAGGCCAGAACGGAGAGATAAACAGAAGGATCTATTAGCGGCTAGAGAAACAGTAGCTGAGCAGGTGGAACGTTTACGCTGCTTTGATTATAAGAACTATATGACGAGGGCCCATGCTTAGAGAGACAAGACTCGGTCACTGTTGGCCTGGTTAGCTAATTCAGCCAGGTGAGGGTCGGTCATCCTTGAAATGAGGGGAGATAATGGGGAGACCTTGCACAGGCAGCATCAACGATATCTTTATGAGATACTATAAAGAGCTATATAAAAGCATTATATCCCCCACAGACGAGGAAGTTGACTAGTTAATGGGAGATACAGATCTACCGACAGTTGAGGAGGATGACGCGGAGGCCCGGGACAAAGGAAGAAGTGAAGCGAACCATTGCATCCATGGCCAGGAATAATACTCCAGGGACGGATGGACTCCCAGTGGAGTTTTATTCCATGTTTACTGACCTGTTGACTCCTCGACTGGTAGTCATATATAATCAGGCGAAGCAGGAAGGGAGGTTACCTGGTTCCACCAGAGAGGTTGTGATTATTCCGCTGCTAAAACCTGGCAAGCCCCCAACTGATAGGGTGGCAAACAAGCCATTATCTATGCTTAACGTAGTCTATAACATTTTTAGCAAAAGTTTAGCCACCTGCCTCCTTCCACATATGGTTGACCATGATCAAGCAGGCTTTATACCATCCAGGAACACAGCACTGAACATCAGACGACTGATATAGCTCCTGGAGGGCGACTACTACTGTAAAGAGGAAGGTGTGATATTTGCGGGAGATATAGAGAAGGCCGTTGACAGCCTTGAATGGCCTTATTTGTTCTGAGTGATGAGGCGGGTTGGGTTGGGATCTGACTTTGTGCCTTGGATGGCCTTATTGTATGCAGACTCTACAGCAAGAGTCAGAACAGGCAAGCTTGTATTGGATAGTTATCTGGTAGAGAGAGGGACATGCCAGGGATGCCCTCTATCGCCACTGCTATTTGCTCTGGCTATGGAACCGCTGGTGGCTAGAGCTAGGAAAGGGTACTTCTATCAGGGATTGGAGGTCGCTGGTTGCACACATCATATTGCACTATATGCCGATGATCTGCCCTTGTTCTGGGGCAATGTGCGTGAGGAAATGCAGGCAGCTAAAGACCTGCTTGCAGCTTTGGGAAAAGTGGCATGCCTTAAAGTGAACTGGATGAAGTCATGCCTTTTCCCTGCCATGGAGGGTAGAGAGGGGCCTTCAGAGGTAGAAGGGATTCAGTAGGAAAATACATGTGTATCTTACTTGGGAACTCAGATATACCATGATCAAGGGGACCTCATGGAGGGCAACGTGGGTAGAGCTCTAAGAGGGGTGAAGCCAAGTTTAGAATTTTGGGGGATCCTTCCTCTATCTGTGGCAGGCAGATTAGCATTATTGAAGATGGTGACACTACCAAGACTCCAATATTTCTTTGGAGTACTTCCGGTGTGGATCCCGGTGTGGATGTTTAAGCAACTGCAGAGATAGATTACAGAATTCTTATGGGGAGCGGGTAGGCGTAGAGTGACTCTCTCAACGCTAACGAGACCTAGAGCAATGGGGGGTATGGCTGTCCCGGACTTTGAATATTACTACATAGCAGCCCAGTTGCAATGGCTCACGAAATGGGAAGCAAGTCGGATGCGGGGAGAAGTGCAGCAGGGAGGCATGACACCCAGCAAAGAACTCCTCTCCTGAGTAATATTAAGACTCCCCATACAGGAGCGCAAATTGTCTATTGTGCTAAAAGTGGCGCACAGATGTTGGAATAGACGTCTACAAAGGGTGGGGACAGGGCGTCCATATGCCCCAGCGATTCCGCTAACCATATGTGAAATGCTTCCACATGGGGGAGGCTGGCGACGATTAGAAGACTGGAACATTGACTATGATCCAGGTATGTAATACAACTTCTAGCGAATGATCAATTTGAACTTGATCATCTACCCGTCTAGATGGAAACCAGTAATGGCTGCCCCTGTACTCCTATCTTCTCCTTTACACAGGAAGCGCTCCTTTTGGCACCTAAGCGGCCTCTCCCTTGATTAGTTAATGACTGTGGATCTAAACTCTGTCAAAACACTCCGATTCTTCGGAGAAATTTTATGGGTAAGTGCTACCTGATGAACTTTTTAAATATGCCCCAATTAGACCGTTGAGTCGCCCCGAGATAGCCATACTAGATCTAATAGCCATTAGATCGTTTGTCATGAATGCCTATAAGTTTTGCATAGTCACTTGTGGCACGCGACATAAATTTTGTTGCCAACTAATAGTGACTATCAAAAATAATGAATTGCTGCTGAACCTAAACTCGTCCATGGATGTTTTCCCATTGAGGAGGGATAACCATTAAGAGTGATTTTCTGATATCAGAGCTAGTACACCGTAGGTATTGTTAAATGTAATATTACCAATGATGCACTTTATTCATAAACAGATAAGATTCTGTATAGACATGTATATGTTTTTGTATTTTCAGTTGCGTGTCCCCTACCCCACAATACATCATCGCCCTGACGAAGGTGTGGCCCAAATAAGCCTCACACCGAAACGCACGTTGGCGGGGTTCCTGTGAGCGGCAGAAGCTGTTTTACTCTGGCTAAACTATTTCATCGTGTCTCTGCCACCTCACCTTCCTTAAATTTGTCCATACAGCCTTACTTTCATCTTGACTATGGGCCCTGTTGTACCAGTGTGAAAATGAAAATGTTGTGTGATTGAGTATGATTGGTAATTATTTATGGTGTGCAATTGAAATTGAAATGAAACCCATTGTACACAAATTGATTTACTCTTCATCCTAATATTAATTATGTTTATAATGAATGACCATGTCTTTGATAAAACAATAAATGCTTTATAAAAAAAAGAAAATCAAACGGTGATGTGTAGTATTTGGCTCTGATGTTCAGTAGTTGATCACCCTAGTTTCTGATTGAAGGATCCTCTTGTAGGACCTATATATATGCTCTGGCAGGGTTTATGCTTTTCTCTCTCTCTTGCGACTGGAACATACAAAGCGGTTACCTGCCTCTATGGGAGACTTCGACGTGAGTTTCTTCCTTCCTGGAATAAAATACACCAGAAGGGGGAAGAGGATTTGGGGGAGATGATTCCCGAGAAAGCGAGAGAAGAGCTGGTGGAGAGAGCGAATAAGAGTATGAAAAATGCTAGATTTCAATTAGTACAATTTTATGTTTTGCTTAGAGCATACCTCACGCCGAGCTGTATTAATAGGTATTTCCATATACAAACGGCGACATGCCCACGCTGCAATGCAGAGGGAGCAGAGTTCATTCATATGTTCTGGACTTGCCCAGAATTGAGTGAGTTCTGAAGAGGAGTAACTGCACTACTAGCGGAGACGACAGAAAAGGAACTACACCGGCTCACTGCTTGTAGCATTAGTTCCCCCACACCGCCAAAAATAAAGTGACAAGTAAATTCCAAGACTTGGGCTTAGTGTTGGCAAAAAGGGAAATCACCAGCCTCTGGAAATCACAGCGGGCCCTAATATACACAGATGGGGGAAAGAATTCATGAAATGGACAAGATGTGAGGGGGCGGTCAGACTGAGAACAGTGAAGAAGAATGGCAGTGAAAAAACACTAGAGGCAGCGAGAGCATGGATGGCGCTGTTGAACCTGTTAAAGAACCCTGAGATTGAGGCAGAAGAAGTCCCACAGAGGGAGGTCCAGGGAGAGGTAGCGGAAATCCACACTCCTTGACATTGCAATCTTGAGCCAGTAAGGAATCGACTGGGAGTCAGGGACCCCTCTGCCTTCTACGGCCATAGGAGTGCAGATATGCAGTGGCAGATTCTGGGCATCCTTTGCAATCAGAGAACATAGGGAGACTACAATACATGATACACCTGGGGGGCAGGGGTGGTGGGGCTAGTTTGTTAGGTTATATGAAGCATTTGTCTGAGTTGTAATAGGGCCTTTAACAAGATGACTGTGATACAAATGGTATTGCAAGAAGGGTAGGAGTTGGTAGGCAGGGGTACCCATTCTAGGAGAAATGATCGCACGAGCACTAAATGTCAAAACGTATATCTGATAACGATATTGTTAATGGAGAAGTGCGACTATCCGAGCAATATGACTGTAATTGTGATAAGATTTGTACGAATCTGTTTGTTTTACTGACAAAATGCTTAATAAAAATTTGTTTTAAAAAAAATGAGTCATCAGATCAATATGTTTATTTCCTCATGTTTTTATTTATTGAAGGTTATTAGAAAGATCTTGCCTTTTATACTGAAACATTTACATAGCAAGTAGTTTTGGGGTGTATTATATCCAGAACTGAATACTGCAGTATAGTCATGTATCTAGGTCTTACAAAATTTTCATTGGACACTACCTATGTTTCCTGTAAGGTGAGCACACACCCTACACTTTGACAGCGCCGAGCACCTCAGCAGGAGCGCACATCGGATTACCAGCATAGAGAGGAAGACTTCCCCAGCTACTCATTTAAAAAGAATGCAGCAGCATGGAAGGAAGTTTTCTCTTCCTGTGCGTGCTGCGCTGCAAACAGGGAATCCAGTTGAAATAGATCCTGCTGGGGTCCAATCAGTATTCTGATGCGACCCCTCAGGCAGACAGTGTGACGATGCAGCTCTTTAAGTAAATATACAAATGAACTTAACGCCTTTACAAGCCCCTTTGCTCTATCCGTTTGCTTGAAAGGACATGACTAGATATGTGCATTAATATGTCAACAGGCTGCCGGGGAGACATGCAGGTTCACTAGTCTATAGGGCCATCGGGTTGGTCTTATAGGAATTTTTTGGGGGCTGTTTGTGGCCTGTTTCATGAGCTGGTGGGCCGGTTTTTACTGTTAACTTCCTTGATATTATCACAAGCACGGAGTGCAGTAAACACAAATGCATGGAGTGTTGCATACCTTGTAAAACACTTCACCAGCATGTCTTTACAAGTGCTTTACAAAACTGCCTGATTTTACAAATGTGGGCCACTTTTTTAGCTGTCTCAGCCACTAATGGAAGTCACTTGTTGGCTAGTCCAAACCTGAAGACACATGCCTAGCTACAGTAACAAGCACTGGCAAAGCCAATAGATTTTGCCTATGTAAGATCTATTGGCTTTGAGAAAATGTAGAGGGAGATACCCTTTTACTTGGAAAAGGAATGGGTAACAAGCATTTAAAACAACACATTTCCTTTTCCAAACTTTTAAGGCCGGAATCCTTAGGAGTCACTATATAGTGTAGGGACAGGTGGACTAGTGTGAAATGAGTATTTGCGCAGGTTACCAAATTTACAAAACTACTTGGATGAAATCTTATATACAAAGGTTAAGTTACTCACAACCCAATGTCATAATTCAAAATATATAATTTATTATTAACTGTTGAATTGCTGATACATTTCTAGAGTCAATTACTGTGGTTAAAAACACATGGTCACATTATAGTCAATTACTGTGGTTAAAAACACATGGTCACATTATTTATAAAAAAAGTTTTGCTAAAAATTAAAAAATCACAAAGCTTATATGCACAAATAATTACACTTAAAACACAAAATTTATCAATGAACAAATTGTCGACGCTGCGTTTCGGTGTTCTACAATATCTGCACCTTCTCAGGACATTGATGTTCAATTTAAAAACACATCTATTGGGTCTTGAAAAGACCTCCAATAATCTGTGTGGATAAAAACCTTAGAGGCTTGCTGGTAAGTCAAGCCCTAGGGAGTATTTACTTCCATATGGAGTTATAATGTTCTTGTGGCATATTGTTATCTTTTCTTTTGTTCTATTGCTTTCATTCAACTTTTTATGTATCTTCTTGGTTATTTTGCCCAAAAAAGCTGTATTTTTCGCTGATGGCCTTCAAGGGAATGTGGGGAGGACGTATATTTCTTGTAGAAACCATAGACTTCCTCTTTTGAGTCTTTAATTTGTTCCAAGTTGGTGCTAGTCCTGCAGAGCGAGAAGGCAGAAGGGAGGACGCGGTTCAGGAATCTTCTTCCACCAACTTGGAACAAATAAAACTCCAAACTAGGGGAATTCCCCAATTAAATGAAGGGAACAACAGAGAAGTAATATTGTGGAATAAATTAAAGACTCAAAAGAGGAAGTGTATGGTTTCCTTAAGCACCCATACTCTTACCAACCCCTAAACCCTACAAATGCCTTTAGTACCCATAATCTTACCAACCTTGGAACCCTATATGTATATATATATATATTTTTTTTTTTTTCACCAATGCGCTCCAGCGCTTTAGAATAGGCTCACCACTGCACTCCCCAGCCGAATGGCTGATACTTGGCGCCCGAGCAGTTATGCAACTTCTCCCCAGCACTATTAACTTGAGTCCGACGCGTTTCGGGGCCAAAACCGCCCCTTCATCATGGACATACACAGAGGCACACCAGTCTCACCTGCTGATTCAAACGTGGTTTATTTGAAAAAGTCCTCCCTCAGTGGGCGTGGTTTACAAAGGTCGTCCCCAGGCTTGCTGGTTACTGTAGTTTTGCAGGTAAGTTCATTGATAGCCTTTAGTAGGTTGTGTGCCTCCATGTATTCAATTAATCCTTTATATCAATCCTGTAGTAGGATGTGGACGAGAGGCTGCACATTTGCATATTTCATGGGAATGTCGCGCTGTTGGGAAAAATGATGTCATCTCTCCCCAGTCTCTGCCGGCGTATCAGACTGCACGCCTGTTCAGAGTGGAGCTCTATTCCACGATCCGAGCCGACCGTCTGCCATATGTTTTTCACCAATGCGCTCCAGCGCTTTAGAATAGGCTCACCACTGCACTCCCCAGCCGAATGGCTGATACTTGGCGCCCGAGCAGTTATGCAACTTCTCCCCAGCACTATTAACTTGAGTCCGACGCGTTTCGGGGCCAAAACCGCCCCTGGGGATGACCTTTGTAAACCACGCCCACTGAGGGAGGACTTTTTCAAATAAACCACGTTTGAATCAGCAGGTGAGACTGGTGTGCCTCTGTGTATGTCCATGATGAAGGGGCGGTTTTGGGCCCGAAACGCGTCGGACTCAAGTTAATAGTGCTGGGGAGAAGTTGCATAACTGCTCGGGCGCCAAGTATCAGCCATTCGGCTGGGGAGTGCAGTGGTGAGCCTATTCTAAAGCGCTGGAGCGCATTGGTGAAAAACATATGGCAGACGGTCGGCTCGGATCGTGGAATAGAGCTCCACTCTGAACAGGCGTGCAGTCTGATACGCCGGCAGAGACTGGGGAGAGATGACATCATTTTTCCCAACAGCGCGACATTCCCATGAAATATGCAAATGTGCAGCCTCTCGTCCACATCCTACTACAGGATTGATATAAAGGATTAATTGAATACATGGAGGCACACAACCTACTAAAGGCTATCAATGAACTTACCTGCAAAACTACAGTAACCAGCAAGCCTGGGGACGACCTTTGTAAACCACGCCCACTGAGGGAGGACTTTTTCAAATAAACCACGTTTGAATCAGCAGGTGAGACTGGTGTGCCTCTGTGTATGTCCATGATGAAGGGGCGGTTTTGGCCCCGAAACGCGTCGGACTCAAGTTAATAGTGCTGGGGAGAAGTTGCATAACTGCTCGGGCGCCAAGTATCAGCCATTCGGCTGGGGAGTGCAGTGGTGAGCCTATTCTAAAGCGCTGGAGCGCATTGGTGAAAAACATATGGCAGACGGTCGGCTCGGATCGTGGAATAGAGCTCCACTCTGAACAGGCGTGCAGTCTGATACGCCGGCAGAGACTGGGGAGAGATGACATCATTTTTCCCAACAGCGCGACATTCCCATGAAATATGCAAATGTGCAGCCTCTCGTCCACATCCTACTACAGGATTGATATAAAGGATTAATTGAATACATGGAGGCACACAACCTACTAAAGGCTATCAATGAACTTACCTGCAAAACTACAGTAACCAGCAAGCCTGGGGACGACCTTTGTAAACCACGCCCACTGAGGGAGGACTTTTTCAAATAAACCACGTTTGAATCAGCAGGTGAGACTGGTGTGCCTCTGTGTATGTCCATGATGAAGGGGCGGTTTTGGCCCCGAAACGCGTCGGACTCAAGTTAATAGTGCTGGGGAGAAGTTGCATAACTGCTCGGGCGCCAAGTATCAGCCATTCGGCTGGGGAGTGCAGTGGTGAGCCTATTCTAAAGCGCTGGAGCGCATTGGTGAAAAATATATATATATATATATATATATACATATATATATATATTCAGGACAAAAGATGTGGCACACCAAATGCTTTGTTGCTTATTTAATAGCAAATTTACCCCCACCAACGCGTTTCAGCCAACAAGGCTTTGCTCACGGTTGGTAAGTCCTTCTTCAATTTTTTCTTATATATCCACCTCTGCCCTTAAGTGGCATTGTGGGATATGTAGTTTGACAATTAAAAAAAACTTTACACATAACAGAAAGACAATTGCGCTTCTTGATCAGTCTTATAGTGTTCCATGTCAGTCATTTGTTACAGTATTTAGGGTTAGTACCCAGCGTCATACTTCCATTTTCTCATTGTAGCTTCAGTGATGGTATAGTACCCATCTCGTATTCAATTTATAGAGTCACTTACTCCAGATGAACATAAAGTTCCTCATCATTATTGATGCCAGCCGGCTGTTTAGTCCTGAGTTTAATGATGAGTCGTGATTCAGCTTGGCGTAGCCTACGGACACAATCCCCTCCACGGTTTCCTTCTGGTACCATTTTGATTCTGTAGAAGCACATAGCTCTCCAATCAACTTTTTGGCATGTCATCATATGTTTGGCAGTGGCATATGCCATATTTGCATTTTTCACTGCACGTATGTGCTCCAGGATACGCTTTTTTAACATTCATGTTGTGCTTCCAATGTATTTTTTCCCGCACTTACATTCTATCATGTAGATGGCAAATTTTGATGTACATGTTATGTTCTCTTCAATCGCCATGATTTTGCCATTTGGTTCTTGAATGCTTGTCATATTTGTGCCTATTTTGCAGGCCTTACACGATTTGCATGCTTTGAATCCTTTTTGTTGCTTGGTGAGCCAATCGTTTTTCTGTTTTGTTTGAAAATGACTTTTAACTAGCATATCCCTTAAAGAGGTGTTTTTTCGGTAGGTTACAGTTGGTTTTTTACCTACTAATTCTCCGATATCAGGATCCCCTGAGATCAAATGCCAATATTTTTTCATTTTGTTCACTATACTTCCACTTTCTTTACTGTAAGTTGTTATGAATCGTGGAGGATTTTTTTCTGTCGCGTCCTTTGGTTTCTCCATTAAAAACATGTTTGACCTCATGTATGGAATGGAAGATGACGCAATGACTGAATTAGAAGTCTTAGAACAATTGGAAATTGATACCAACAAACAAATGGATACAGGATTAAGAAGGAAATCCAGACACTGCCCTGCACTGTCACCTGGCAATAAAATCGATTTGTTCTCTGATGCAATGATAGAGGAGCTCGAAAGGTTGCCCAAACAACGCAACGTCAATCAAAGGGAGAATCTAACAACAAAAGAAAGAGCTGTAGTCAAAAAATTGATGGACAGCGAATATATAACGATAAAACCCGCCGACAAAGGGGGAAATATCGTAATAATGGATACAAGTGACTATGTCAGAGAAGCCTTAAGACAACTAAATGATGGGAACAACTACTGCAGATTGAAAACAAATCCAATGGAGAAAATGATTAAAGACCTAAAAGAGAAAATACAAGGATGGTATGAGGATCAACTAATTAATGATGATGAACGTAAATTCTTGACAAATGAATTTCCTGTCACCCCATGTATTTATTTTCTCCCGAAAATACATAAGACCATGATCAATCCACCGGGAAGACCGATAGTATCCTCCTGCAATTCCATATATGAAAATCTGTCTAAATATGTGGATAAATTTCTAGCTCCCATTGCTCAAAGCATGAGTTCATGTCTGAAAGACACAGGAGACTTCCTAACGATATTATTGGGAATAACCTGGGATCCGAACTTTCTCCTGGCCACCATTGATGTGCTATCGTTATACACATCCATCAGACATGATATCGGAATGACAGGGTGTGAATATTTCTTAAAACAACGAAGTATCATACTACTGAACCACACTACAATGCTTCTTAATATGATTAATATTTGCCTTACATACAATGTCTTCCTATTCAATACAGAGCTGTTCAAGCAGCTGTGTGGAACAGCAATGGGAATTTCATTTTCCCCTAATTATGCCAACATCACCATGGGGTGGTGGGAACGAACCATTGCTTGGGACACTAAATATCAACTTGAGATGGACAAGGTCATTTTATGGGTACGTTACATCGATGACCTATTCCTTGTTTGGAATGGGTCAGACAAAGATTTCCAGGAATATTTTGCGAAACTGAACCAAAATGAAGTAGGTTTACAGTTTACATGTACCACCAGCAAAAAACAAATTGATTTCTTGGATACAAAAATCTTTACAGAAAACAACAAAATAGAGTCTACCTTGTTCAGGAAGAAAACCGCAACAAACAGTGTCCTACATGGGACAAGCTATCACCCCAGTCAATTAGTGGACAGTATCCCCTATGGGGAGTTTATTCGAATAAAGAGAAACTGTTCAAAATAAACTGATGCAGAGGATAAAATTCAAGAAAGTAAAAGCAGATTCAAAGCACGAGGATACAATGAACGGGTACTTAAAAAATGTAAAAAAAGAGCTGATCAAAAAACCAGAACTGAAATATTAATGGAGAAACTAAAGGACGCGACGGAAAAAAATCCTCCAAGATTCATAACAACTTACAGTAAAGAAAGTGGAAGTATAGTGAACAAAATGAAAAAATATTGGCATTTGATCTCAGGGGATCCTGATATCGGAGAATTAGTAGGTAAGAAACCAACTGTAACCTACCGAAAAAACACCTCTTTAAGGGATATGCTAGTTAAAAGTCATTTTCAAACAAAACAGAAAAGAGACTGGCTCACCAAGCAACAAAAAGGATTCAAAGCATGCAAATCGTGTAAGGCCTGCAAAATAGGCAAAAATATGACAAGTATTCAAGAACCAAATGGCAAAATCATGGTGATTGAAGAGAACATAACATGTACATCAAAATTTGTCATCTACATGATAGAATGTAAGTGCGGGAAAAAATACATTGGAAGCACAACATGAATGTTAAAAAAGCGTATCCTGGAGCACATACGTGCAGTGAAAAATGCAAATATGGCATATGCCACGGCCAAACATATGATGATATGCCAAAAAGGTGATTGGAGAGCGGTGTGCTTCTACGGAATCAAAATGGTACCAGAAGGAAACCGTGGAGGGGATCGTGTCCGTAGGCTACGCCAAGCTGAATCACGACTCATCATTAAACTCAGGACTAAACAGCCGGCTGGCATCAATAATGATGAGGAACTTTATGTTCATCTGGAATAAGTGACTCTATAAATTGAATACGAGATGGGTACTATACCATCACTGAAGCTACAATGAGAAAATGGAAGTATGACGCTGGGTACTAACCCTAAATACTGTAACAAATGACTGACATGGAACACTATAAGACTGATCAAGAAGCGCAATTATCTTTCTGTTATGTGTAAAGTTTTGTTTAATTGTCAAACTACATATCCCACAATGCCACTTAAGGGCAGAGGTGGATATATTAGTAAAAATTGAAGAAGGACTTACCAACCGTGAGCAAAGCCTTGTTGGCTGAAACGCATTGGTGGGGGTAAATTTGCTATTAAATAAGCAACAAACCATTTGGTGTGCCGCATCTTTTGTCCTGAATGTTTTAAAAAACGGACCTGGACCCGGTCCCTATGACGAGCACCGGCTGCTGAGCGCCTCTGAACGAAGGGTCACTTTGTAGGAGAATATATATATATATATATATATATATATATATATATATATATATATATATATATATATTCACTGAAAAAACCATAGGTTTCAGGCAGGTTATAGTTAGGAATTAGCATTTAAAAAACCTTAGAAATTCACTGAACCATAGGTTTTGGGAATGTTATAATTAGCTGAAAATTTCACTCATACAAAACCATAGAAATTCCTCTGTTCTAGTTAGTTGTACTAACTGTAACTCTCGCACCCGCAATCCCCTGTTGATGATGTCACATATTACATCATTCATGACATGGTCAGTGACATCACTGATGACATCACTGATTACATTATCCAGTGAATGTGGTTTGGTTCCATATTTAAATATGTATTATATATATATAGCAATCTGCATTGAAGAATGAGTGGATGTATAAGTGTCTAGAAGGACGATTTAGTAGCAGTGTGATTGACTATTTACTTGACTAATTTATAGTGTCTCACAAAATATAGTGGATAGTGACTAAACTGTGAATATCTGTATTACTTTCTCAGTTGTTGTGTAAGCTGCTGCACCAATTAATTACTAGCTTCGTGAAAGTCTATATTAGATATTGGTTAGTTAACTGATTATTTGTATGGGAGATTGAATCTGTGTGTGGTTCGGTGGGGGGTTTGTCACTGCCGAAAGATGTGTCAATAGTTGATTCAGTCGGTATATGATATTAAGATCACATGTTATAATATTTGTTTGGGTGAGTGAATATGTATTTGAATGTGCTGATGAGCAAATATATCTCTCAATGGTACATGTCCAACAAACTAGAATAATAAAAGGCAGTGTATGTGACATTTATTGTATATAAATAAGTATACATAAGACTAAGTGATTGCATGAGTGACTGTATGGAGAACTGTATACTTGTAATAGTAATTTTATAACACACTAAGTATGAGTTCTGTAGTAGGGGATCTCTGTGTATAGTCATAATCTAGTGAATAGTCCCGCCCATGTGCAAGGACCCCGTAGCAATCTAAATAGTCTCTTAAGTTGTCTTCTTCTGCAGTCCTGTATAGACACTTAATAAATCAAAGACAAATAATGCAGCCTCAAACTACATGGCAACACTGGTCAGCACTTCATCTTGAAGTGAAAAAAGATAGCCAAATAATATTACATGTTATACACTTTGTAAAGTTTCACACCTAGAGAAACTCCCCTTCACAAAAATCATTTGTCATGATAGAGAGGAAGGGTTGGACAGACAAGCCCCATAGGCTGCCATTATGTGTCTGGAAAAGGGATACCATGCCTTTAAGGAACTCTCCAGAGACCCTCAGTATCCCAGGATGCACAGTCAAAGGCCTTTTACTTTCAGTTCTTTTTTACGGTGTATAAAGCTAGGCCTGTAGCATTCAGTACATTCAGTACATTATCATTTCATCCACCGGGGAGGAGGGCGGGCCCTTTTGACTATAACAGAGATACCCCTACTACAGAACTGGAATTACAGGTAAGAAACGACTCCTTCTGTAGTAGGGGATCTCTGTGTATAGTCATAATCTAGTGAATAGAATGGCAAGCCCATCCCAACAAACCAAACCAGCGGTGGAGAAAACAGATAAAACTATTACTGTGCAAACAGATTTCTCAACGAAGCCTGCCCAACCTGAGCGTCTGCTCTGGCATCAGAGTCCAGGCAATAGTGTTTGGCAAAGGTATGGACCCACTTCCAAGTGGCAGCCCTGCAGATATCTGCAATGGGAAGATTAAGCAGCAAAGCTGCTGTAGCTGCTTTGCCCCTGGTAGAATGGGCCTTAGGCTTACCCCCTAAGGTCTTATTAGCCTTTTGGTTTCACAACTGGATACAGGACACTATCCATCTAGAGATGGACTGTTTAGATGTGGCAAGACCAGTCCTGACCGAACCATAATTGACAAACAATTGGTCTGACCTACGAATGCCCTTAGTCTTATCTAAGTATAACTTCAACACCCTTCTTACATCTAAGGAATGAAGATACCTCTCCGCCGGAGAGGAAGGATGTTGAAAGAACGTAGGTAAAGTTATCGTCTGATTGACATGAAAATCAGAAATCACTTTAGACAGGAACTTAGGGTGAGTCCTCGTGACAACCTTAGAAGCATGAAACACTGTATAAGGCTCGTTGCAACACAAGGCCTGAATCTCACTCTCCCTGCGGGCCGATGTTATAGCCACAAGGAAGGCCGCCTTCCAGGAAAGATGCTGCAGAGAAGCCTTATGAATGGGTTCAAAAGGCTCCTTCATCAACCGAGAAAGCACCGCATTCAGTTCCCATGAAGGCGACGGACGCCTAACCGGAGTAAACACTTTCTTCAATCCTTCCAAAAAATCTTTAATCACAGGAATCTGGAAGAAGGATGTTTGTGAACCTTAATAGAATGGAAATTAAGGCCAGATTGAGCCAAATGCAAGAGATATGGAAGAAGGACATCTTCCTTGAAGGAGGTAGGATCAGCATTCTTGGACATGCACCAGATGCAGAACCTCTTCCACTTGTAGGCATAGGAAATCCTGGTGGAAGGTCTCTTAGCCTCCTTGAGTATCTCCATGCAGTCGTCAGGCAAGTTCAAGTGTCCATACTGTACTATCTCCGAAGCCATGCCGCCAAACTCAACGATGAGAGGTTGGGGTGCACCATCTGCCCCCCGAACATCATGACGTCATCAGTGATTTAATTTGAGATGTTATCAGTGATGTCATCAGTGATGTCACTGACCATGTCATGAACGTCAAGATACAACTATAAATAATTAGGCTACGCCTTGGGCGTGGTTCACTTCTGCAAAGAGAAGAGACTGTGGCGCAGTGACGGTCCCCACCCTGCCACGTGGCTCCTGCCATGACCATGTGCTTCCTTGATACAGGCCGATTGCGAACTCAGCGCCACAGCACCACAGACTTATGTCTGTATCGACTAGTGGTTTCCACCGACACTGCGGACAGCAGGGTTTACAACTTGAATTCAACTTTGCATCTAAATTTGTCTTCTGTATCTGTGCTGAGAACTGCCTTCAATCTATTCTGCGGTCAGTAGAGTTGACAACTTGATACCAGTTGAATTCAGCTTTGCATCAATACTACGGACAACATTTAATCCGGCCTTGCTTTATTTAAGGCAGAGACAATTGTACTGTGTCCTCAGATTCTGTTAACTGTGACAAAATAGCATTCATCGATCTTTGTGTCAACTACTGCCTTCAATCTACACTGCGTACAACAGGGTTCACAACTTGGATTCAGCTTTGCATCAACACTACTGACAGCATTGAATGCAGCCTTGCTTTATTTAGGGCAGAGACAATTGTACTGTGTCCTCAGATTCTGTTAACTGTGACAAAATAACATTCATCGATCTTTGTGTCGACTACTGCCTTCAATCTACACTGCGTATAACAGGGTTCATAACCTGACATCAGTTTTGCATCAACACTACGGACAGCATTGAAACCAGCCTTGCTTTATTTTTGTACTGTGTCCTCAGATTCTGTGACAAAATAGCATTCTTCGATCTTTGTGTCAACTACTGCCTTCAATCTACACTGCGTACAAACAGGGTTCACAACTTGAATTCAGCTTTCCATCTACACTACGGACAGCGTTCAAGATATCCTTGATTTATGTAAGGCAAAGATTATTTTGTTAAAGGATGCCACAAACAAACATTCCTCAATGACTGTAGTGAGTTCTGTTTTCAAATGTACACTGTGATCAAAAGAGTTTACCGCTTGGTACCGTGGCGCATAAGCACTACAGACAACATAAAATTCAATCTCGATTTATTTAAGGCAGAAAAATAGTACTGTGTCGTCAGATTTTGTTAAAGTATGTATGTCAACTACAGCCTTCGGTGTACCCTGCGGACAGCAGGGTTCACAACTTGAAGTCACCTCTGCATGTATACTATGGACAATAAGGAATTCAACCTTGATGAATTTAATGCAGAGACAATTGTATTGTATGTGTTCAGATTTTTTCAGATAGAATGACGATTGTACATCAAGCATTCCAGTAGACAAGTGACATTATACCACTGCGACCCCCCCCAAACCAAGAATCATCACAGGGTACACACACGCTGACTTCTTTCGGTACCACTAAATCACTGCACCACAAGTCATTTCCCCGTAGCCTTATTAAGGCAGAATTCACTATGCAAAAAACATTGCTCCCAGTACAGCCCCCCTGCATTACTCATTATCGCAGGGTATGTACAAGCTCAGCGCCAAAGATACTATTAACTCAGTGCACTATAAATCATCGGAAAGAAGAGTGAACAGTTGTATGTCAGCAATGAGGCATACTATTACTTTTAAGTGGAATTCATGCAGAATCCAATCGACAAAAGACATAAATCCAATTACTGTGCCCCGCAGACCACGCATCATCGCAGAATATGTACACGCTAAGCACCAAAGATACCAGTAACTCAGTGCACCAAAAATTATTATCACGTGGCCTTAGTAAGGCACCAGTCACAACACAAAATACTTTACTATCTGTACAGCCTGCCCGGACCACGCATCATTGCAGGCTCCACAGAACCTTCTTGTTTTAGATACCACTAACTCAGTAGAAACCAAACTAAGTATAACACCTATCAATCCCTACACAATATCCCTTTATTATGCTTCCTTGAAAACCCAATTTTTTTATCACTTATACATTTAGTTGAATAATAAAATGCACGCTGCATACATGTTTGATCTTCTACTTCCACTATGATTGCTGATGATGCACTCCACCCTAAGATCCACACTGCAGACAGCAGGGCATACACCTTGAATTCACCTTTGCATCTACACTATAGACAGTAGGAGATTCAACCTTGATTTATTCAATGCAGAGAGAATTATACTGTATGTATTCAGATTTTGTTAAAATAAGTGAAAAAAACATTGTTCTATAACTGTACTGACTACTAGCTTCTATGTACACTGTGCACAGTAGGGTTCTCAACTTGAATTTACCTTTTCATCTACACTACAGACAGCATTAAATTCAGCCTCGATTTATTTAAAGCAGAGAAATAAATAGTGCTGTTGCACTGCTGGTATGTGCAAGCACCTTCAATAGCTGCATCACTATGATAACAAACAATGTACAAGATTGCGCCAAAATGTACCTCCACCACCAGCAATACCAAGTACCTCTGGGGTATCACCTTCAACATCGCCACCAGACATACGTCCCCAATTTGTGAAAGTTACAATGCACTGCGTGAACAGGAATCGTGTAATTTGTTATGAGGAGCAATCTGTACACCTAGTTTTCACAGCAATTGATAAACATCGATGTTCATATACTCCAGTATACAACAGTGAATGATTTCAGTGCCGCCCGTTCAGACCACGCATCATCGCAGGGTGAGCACACGATAAACACCAGACGTACCACTAACTCAGTACACCATAAATAATCGCCATGTGCCCTTGTTAAGGCAAAATTCAATAGTCAAAACACATTTTTACCAGTGCGGTCTGCCTGGACCACTCATCATCGCAGGCTCCACACAAACCGCCCCAACCTCAGTCCACCACAACTCATGAACTCTTTACGATAGAATCTTCTGTGTATTATTTGACATACAATGCTCCTACCTTTGTACAGCAGAAGTCATAAACCGTTTATGATTAAATATATGTATATGATATCATGATTACTATTCTACTTCTTACCAACAACAACGTAATAAAATGGAGTCGAGCACATGTGCCCGTACCCACTTCAACTATCTATCTGTGTCTGTGTATTTATTGTGTTTGTAAAATGCTGCTCCTCCGCCCTACCACTTTATATTTTGCTATAAATAGCATACCCAACCATCTTACCTGTGACAGTAAGTGTGGGTATTCCTCCTTTTTTTTTTTAAGCATATTTATATAGCGCAAAATCAACCCAAAACGAATACATTTTCAGGCACGCGTACATTCCGTCATTACTCTACAATAACAGGATGTGGACGCAACTCCGAGGCTCGAACACTGATTTCCAGCACCAAATTCTACAGTGTACCTGAATAACCACATATGTATATATATATATATATTAGCTGCCCTTCATGTGCCAAAAACTGCAACTTAAACCTTTCACAGTCCTGTATTACTACAGCTACAACACTCCACTGAATGTACAACAAAGATTTATAATCGCAGAAATGCGTAATGGTCACCAATTGGATCTGGTTTTCTCTAATATTGACCAGCTAAAGTGTAAGGAACCGGAACCCCTTCCCTGGACGGATCATTTTTTGATTGAGATTAATGTGCAGCAAGAGCCATTCTCAGCCATCCGCCCTGTCTTATCAAGCTTTAAACAGGGTAGGAAATGGCATAAGCTTACAGTAGAATCCTTTAAGGAGGATTTCTCCCCGGGTCCCGTCACTCACATCGAAGAGGTGGGCGCTAAATTGGAGGCTTTCAATTCCGTTTTGGAAACAGCACTGGATACTATTATACCTTTACAGAAACAAAGTGGTATGACTAGGCGGGCATCTGCCCTTGGTATACGACAGAACTAAAAAAAGAAAGAGCCAGCTGCAGAGGCCTGGAAAGAAGGTGGCGCTCAAATAAGACAAATGAAAATAAAGTTCTGTATAGACATGCTCTAGCTAAATACCACCGGAATTTAAAAGAGGCTAGGCGGCAGTTTATAACTACTCAGATTGAAAGTGCCAGTAACTCCTCCAAAGCATTGTTCGGGATAATACAGGAATTTGTATCCCCTAAAGTGTGCAGTCAAGCCCCGGTGGTGTCACAGGAATTATGTGACTCAATAGCACACTTCTTTCATAATAAAATCTAAAAAATGTATGAAAACTTCCCCCCTCCAGCCTTATACTATGCAGGAGCTCTTAATATGCCAGAGAAGCAGGAGGGAAATGTAGCATGCTCTCTGAGCAGCTCTACGACAATTACGACAGAGGAGGTCATGAAAGGCCTGGCCACGGCTAAGTCCGGGTCACCAGTGGATCTCTGTTCCCCAAGGATAATGACACTCCTAGCAACCAGTTGTGTTCAAACGATTACAGACATCTTTAATCAGTCTATACTCACTGGCTCTATGCCATCAATATGGAAGGATGCTTTTGTGCGCCCTATTTTGAAAACGCCCATGGCGGACCTATCTACCCTTGGTAATTACAGACCTATCTCCCTTTTACCACTCTTGAGTAAAAACCTGGAAGGGATCATTAATTGACAACTCAGTACTTACCTTGAAGAGAACCAGCTCCTGGATCCCTCGCAATCAGGATTCAGGCCAGGGTTTAGTACTGAGACCGCGATTCTGGCAGTTACAGACTCACTTAGATTAACTGTCGATGCAGGGGGCTCAGCAATCCTGATCCTACTTGATCTCTCCGCAGCCTTCGATACCATTTCGCATTCTAGGCTGGCGGAGAGATTCGTTGCCTCGGGTATTAATGGAATGGCACTTAAGTGGCTAAACGACTTACTGTCAGGTAGATTCCAAACGGTGATGCTAGGCCCATACATCCAAAAGAAGGTATTTGGGTAGAGGCGTCCCGCAGGGCTCCTGTCTGAGCCCTACCCTTTTTAACATGTATATGGCCCCATTAGCAAGGATCGTGGAGCAATTGGGTTTTGGGATCGTCTCTTATGCAGATGATACACAGCTTATCTTTAACATCGGATCGAACTCCACTCTTGATAAAGCTCGATTTGCCGTAGGTATGCTTACCATCGCGGACTGGATGACAGCAAATTGTCTCCAGATGAAACCCCGACAAAACTGAGCTGATGTTGCTGGGAAAAGCAACAGATGTATGGTCAGAGGATTGGTGGCTACAGGCGCTAGGATCAGCGCCATTGCCAAAAGGATCAGTAAAAAAGGATCAGTAAAAGCCCTGATCATGAAAGATCAAGTCTCTACAACGACAAGTTCATGTTACTATGCCCTCCGACTTTCCAGGAAAATACTACCCTACATTCCTCTTCCCTATCGGAGAACTCTAGTAGAGGCAATAGTCACCAGTCGTTTGGATTATGGAAATGCTCTATTGGTGGAAGTCGGAGAAACTACCCTGGCCAAACTTCAGGTGGTGCAAAATACTGCGGCAAGAATGATCCTTAACCAACCGGCAGGCTCATCTTCAGCTCCACTGTTGAAGGAGTTGCATTGGTTGACAATAAAGAAAAGATCTTTTTTTAAGATCTGCTGCTTAACGTACAAGGCAGTTAACGAAACAGGTCCTTTGTATTTGCAGAATAAATTACGTAAATACATTACAAGCAGGAACCTCAGATCTAGGATCCATGACCTGCTTCAGATCCCTCGCATCCGGCTGGTCCGGACGGGAGGCAGAGCCTTTTCGTTTTTGGCACCTAAGTACTGGAACCAACTCCCCTTGGAACTACGGAAAACCACAAGCTACACTGTCTTTAGGAAACAGTTGAAAGCATATCTGTTTTAAGTACTGGGCCAGTCTACTTGCTACCTTGTCTTCCTTTCAGGTTGCACGTCTACTCTGGTCAGCACCGCGATGCCCCAGGGTGATGTGAGCGCTTTATAAACCACTATCTAACTAACTAACTAACTATGTATGGAACTATGAACAAATATAGAGTCAGTGATACCCCGTACCCTCCATGTTGGCCAAGTTGTGGGACTTTACAGATATAATGACACATTTCTTTTTAAGACCCGGGTGACTCAGCACTACAAAACGGATACCTGAATCACTTGATTTCTCATATAGCTCATGACGGGACCACGCCCAAAGTTCCGGAATCATGGTTCAGAGCCTCGCACAGCACTGGCATATGTCAGGCCAGCCCACTCCACTGACGCTTCTAGGAAAACATAACAACGAAACATTGCCCAGATTTAATTGTAGTGATTTCTTATTTCCAGGTCTAGTTGTCAGAACGGTACACACACACTCCCTCATGCCTGGTATACACCCACACCACACCCATCCAGCACCTGCGTCACAACACATGTGACCCTACCAATAAAAAAGACGGGGTGCACGTGCTCTACGCCATTTTAGAGTTGCTCCCATCCCAAGCGCTGTGATGGCCCGTCCTAGTGATTCAAACGCCTCATGTAGACCCAAAACCACCGAGTAGGGGGGCCCACTACTATGTGTGTGGCCTCTTTGGTCACTGAGTTAGTGGTATCAGAAGCACTGAGAGGGTGAGGAACCTGCGATGATGATGGGAGCACGAGTATGTCGTTAGCCATACTGATATCAAGACTCGGCACCATATATGAGACTTCTTAGTGGTGGATTGGGACTACATGATGCAGAAGGTGTCCTGTCCACGAAAAGATTAGTAGTGAGGCCTGGGTGCGCATCGGAGGGAGTCGATGGGCTGCAGTATACTGGATACAAAAAAGCGACGCAGCGATTTAGACAAACGCAGTCCTATATAGTGTATCAAAATACATGTACATTTTTTTTTCCAACAGTAGGAACGTTTTTATAATCGCTCAAACGTCCAGAATATAAACTATACAAATATTTCTTTTAAATGTGAGCGGGAACGTGTGTGAAAGGCCAATGTTATTCAACTCCACATTAAGATAGTAACAATTACCAAACATAACATCTTTCTTTTACTATCTTTTAGATGTAGAGCTTCAGAGTGCATTATGTCCCAGCACGTTGTGAAAAACACGTTTGTGACAGAAAGTTGAGCTGCGAATATACTTTGCAGTCAGTCTCTCACTTCCTCTCTCCATTGATTAAAAAATTACACACAGTGTTAACTTCCTTTTTATCTTACAGGCTGTGTTTCACAAATTGGCGTCCCCCCCCAACAGCTTTAAAACTCAACTTTCGAGGATTCTGCCATGTTGCGTGGTTATCGTAACAATGTTTGAGAAGGCTGCTACAACACGTGGTGCACCCTCTTTGAATCACGCCAATGGCACAAGTTGAGCAAAAAGCTTCTTTCCGAAACAACGACAAGTCATCTGTGAAAGGAGAGAGTGGGTAGTGAGCAGCAGCTTTACTGCGTAGGAATGTACAATTACCTCCGAGCAGTGACAATAGATAGATTACAACAGTCTGAGAGGCAAATCTACAAGCCCCTTCCACCACTTTTGTATGTACTATACTATGATTAACTCTATATACTATGTTTCAGAGGGTGCACTGTGAATCAGCACATACTTGGACACACAACCAAGGCAAAAGGTGAGCTACGAGTATTTTCTCCACTATTAACTGCTCCATCTATAACTTTCACTCTCACAGTTTTAACGTTGTTTTCTCTCTCTTTCTCTCTCTCCCTCTCACATCATTTCTCTTTTAATGTTATGGACGCTGTTGTCCACTCTGCCGTGACCAACCAAAGCTGAGTTCAAGTTGTGAACTCTGTTAGCCACAGTGTTTACACAAGGTAAGCAGAGCAACCTAGATATACAATGCCTCTGATTAAATGCATTAGAAATGAAAGACCTTATTTACAAGCCCCTTGCGCCACTTTTGCGTCACTTTCAACATGAGAAAAGTAATACAAAACTGGCGCAAGAGTCTTGTAAATAAGCCCTAAAGAATATTGTCCTGCATAATGACTTGATCTCTCACCTAATTCTGTCTCATCTCTGAATCATTTTAAAGACCTTTTGATCTGTGATGTAAATGTGACGCAGTAGGCTCTTCCATACAGACACCGCTTGAACGCAAGCCTATAAGACAAGTGAAATGTATCAGGCACACTGCACACGTTAAAAGAAGGAAATATCTTCAACTGTTAATTTGACTTGTAATGTTTGACCTCATTTAGTCACATTGATCTAATTTTAAACACTAATTTTCTTTTTTGTTCTGCAGATTACCTACCGTACCTCTATCGGACTCCATATCACATTTTTTTATTATATTGTTTTGTTAAAGTTATGTTTCCAGTTATTTATTGTATTGTTATCTTTAAGTTACATTTCCAGTTATTTATTGTTTTAATAAAAGTTAATAAAAAAAATTATATGCGTCTTTTTTTGGGGGGGGGGAGGGGTAAGCGGTCCCCAATAGAAATGATATTTATTATTTGAAGTATAATTCTGAGGCTAACTCTTTACCAGATCTTTACCAGAGTCTATACCTATGACTAACGGTTCCTATGGAAAAGTTTAAAAACTCCTGCCCAGTATCTTTTTTCCATTACCAACATAGTGTAGTGAACTTCTAACCTCTGTGCTCATTTAAGTGTTCCATGAACTGTTACTATGGTAACAGGCAGAAAGCCGTTTGGGGGTAGAGTGGAAAGGTACTGGCTGTACAAAAACTGTTATATTAACCCTGGATCCTCTACAAGACCAAAAAGGAAAGAAAACTAAAACAAAACACTGTGTACCAGATTTACAACCCCTTTACACCACTTTCACGTCCAAGGCCCCCCCTACAAAATTAGAAGTGTGTGGGCCTCAACGACCCCCCTCAAGACCTGGGAACCACCACCCCTGGAAATTTGTGTATTGTGAGAGACAGACTGCTTGACCCTACGCCTACAGCCCTCGAGAGCCCTAGAGACCACAACGCCTGACTGCCGGCTCATGCAGTGTCCCGGGGTGCCTACCCCCAGGACTCTGCTGTTTGCTTTGAGAGGGCGGGAGTCTCACGGCTCCCACCCTCCCATAGCAGACTTAGTTTGCATTTTGAAAGTCAGAGCAGAGAAATCTGTTCTCACTTTCAAAATAAAAAGCAGATTGCATTTCCACATACAAGTTAGCATCTCCCCTTGCGGAAAAGCAATGTCGACTCCCGAAGAACGCGGGAAGCCGGCAGGACCGTGGGGGCATTGTAGCTCCCCTCACGGTCCCCAACATTTTTTATAAGACCCGGGGGATAGGGTCCCTGGAGATATTAGAAATTACTGATAGGTGCTATTTTTTTACGATAAGATTACAAGTCGCACACCCAGCGCAGCGCTCAGTGCGGCCCCCTGGTGTGCACGCGCTGGATGCACGACTCATAATCTGTAGGGTGTGCGACTCCAGCGCCTTTGATGCACAACTTCTACGCGTTTGGGACTCGACATTACTTTTCCACATCACGAGATACCCCATGTGGAAAAACAATCTGATTTTTATTTTGAAAGAGGGAACAGATTTCCTTGCTATGGAGGGCGGGATGGACACCCTGGAACACTGCAGAAACCAGCCCTCCCACAATACATAAAGCCCAGGGGAGTGGTTGTCCCTGGGGCTTTGGAGACCTTACAGCTCCCCCTCCCTAGCCATACTTTTTTTATTGCCCCAGTAGGTAACAGGCCCTCGAGTGCTCCAGGAGGGGAGCCACGTAGTCCCCCTCCAATAAAAAAAACATAACCCCCGATGGGTGATGGTCCCCGCGGCTTTCAGGACCTTCGACCCCTCCCCCCACCATTTTTTTTCTTTTTAGCCCCGGGCACTGACGATCCCTGAGGCTGGGGGTCCCCTCTGGGCCCCACATAATATTTAATAATTTTGCCCCCGGAATTTAAACCCCCGGAGACAAATTATCTAAAAAACCTCCTTTTTATTTTATTTATTTTATGGCACAGTCCGCGCACCCTACACGCATCTCGGTTTAAATTTTTTTTTTTTTAAATGTGGCCCCTGGGGCAGGTCTACAGGGTAAAATTATTTCTACCCTGCCCCCTTTCTCCGTTTTGGACACATATTCCACTGACTTCCTCAGCCTAGCTTCTACCGAGGCACAAAATGGCTGCCAACAGTTCCTGGTTTCGAATGTTTACAGCCGCTTGACAGCCAATTAGCATTGAGCACGTAATCAAGGCGGTGCGCTTATTCTACGATGCCAATCCTCGCACAATCCGCGGATCCACCGTGCCCATAGATATATAAATGACTTTAACCGTAATTTTCTCGGGAACTACTGAACAGATTGACACCATTTAACAAAAGGCACAAGTCAGAACTGAGGACTACCTCTCTGCTAAATTTGGTGTAATTCCGTTCAGCCGTTCGGGCTGTAGCCGTGGCTAAAGGTCCTATGGGAAATTGCACGTTTTGGGACTCCCCTTTTTTCTCGGCACCCGCTTGACCAATTACCCCCAAACTTTCAGGGAAGGAGCGGAACTGAGCTGGCCGAAAGTTTGTAAAATTTCAAGAAGATTCATCAATCAACGCCAAAGTTATTGCCAATAGAATGTTGCGGTTTTCTTATGGATAATAGGTCCTAACTATAACTACCTACTGGCATTTCTTGCCAACAATATCCACGATGTATGGACATGTGTTTTATCATTGCATAGTTCATGTGAAAATGTAAAATCTAATTCTTTTGTTTTTTTAATTCAGCTGTGCCTCATCCATGCTCACCTTTGCCCTGTTTTTCAGCCTGGCTCTATCCTTGACACCACACCTACATAAACATTAGGTAACAAATCTAAAATTGAGACATTGAAGGCTGCTTAAACATGCAAAGTCAGCACAAACGAACAGCTGATGTCTGCACTGTGGGTTTTGTGGGTTTTTTAAACAATGGTAAAGCCTTAGATAAAGTTTGCTCAGATAACCTATCTTATCATGCAGCTTCAGGATGCAACAGTTACACAAGGCACCAAGGTTTTTGATTCTTACAGATTGTCTCATTTGTGTGTTTTTCCCAGAACTCTATTGACCTCAGGGCGTTCCTTGTCTGTGATCTTCCCTAGAAAAACCCATGTAACAATTGTTTAAGCGTGCTTTCTCCTTGAGTATCTCTATGGTACTTGTCGGATGGAGACCGCCATCATGAATGCTTAATAAATAACCTATGGTTTAACTTCGCTCCAGTGCCGATTCCTCCTTACTTGATAAGGACTCGTGGCAAGAGTGGTGACCCTGCACCAAGCAGATTAAAATGAATCTGTTCCACAAATTGGCACCCGAATGCGGGACCCCATCAAAGGCTTGCAGTCGGACCAGGGGAGGAGATCGGGTCGGTAAGACAAACTTTGCTGAGGGGCGCACCACCTGAAGAGATTAGAGTTGCTCGTGGTCCAAGGTGATTTTTCAGGTCTCCGACTCTGATCTTTCCGATGGCTGCTGGCCTTGACTGGGACCTTCGTATGATCATTTTTGGATCAGGGAGGATCGACAGGTGGGAGTTGAAGACTACACACAAGGTTAATCTGTATTGAACCGGTTCATTCGTTTATTTGGTTAGGATTTGCTTAGTATTTGCTTGGTATTTGTCTGGTATCTGCTTGACACTTAGACTTTGTTTTGGAACGTGCTATTTGTTTTGATTAACATTTTTTCTTACAGGTAAATGTGAGAATATTTTTTATCTCTCTCTGTTTCAATGTTTTTTATATCTTATATAACATGCCTGTGTTTAACACCCTTTGGAAGTTTTGTTGTTGCTGCTGCGATAAGCAGAGCATTTTGTAAGCAAGTCAGCTGGCGCTACCAGAAGGTACGCCGAATTTTGAGATGTACATCAAGTATGGTATTTGTCCCATCATATATAGTACATGAAGGGACAAATATACAAAAGGGGATCTCCAGTTACAATGCCCATTAGAGGGAACCATGGACCCTCACAAACTCAAGTATTTAGAGAAACAATTGTTTTTAAAGAAATTATGCCAGCTATGTTTGACAGTTTGCGTATGTGGAGGAAAGAAGTGAAGTAGCGGCAGCTCAAGGCAGAGAAGGTACAACGGAAGCAGGAAAGGAAAGCAGAGTATCAGAAGTATAAGGAATTGAAGGATAAGGAAGTTCAGGAGAAAAAGGAATGTTTAGATAGAGAGCATAGGTTACTCACATCTAACCCCTTCCATGCTCATGACGAGCTCAGCTCGTCATGCAGTACAGTGCTTCTGTGCTCATGACGACCTGAGCTCTCCATGACCACACCCGTTTTTATTGCTGTCCAGCACAGCAGGAGAATCTCCCTAGCAGCGATGCGGTTAAAGAATATATAGTTAGAGCAACTGTAACAGTTCAGGTGCACCAAGAAGATGTGGACTAAGATATTGATGGGTTATTGATACAACGACGCCTACCCCCATATGTACCCTTAACACCTCTTCCCCCAGGACCCCTAAATGTCACCCCTCTTGTAACCCCGGCTCCCCCTCCTTTGCCCGTGGATGTCCAGCTCCCTATTTTCTAACCAGTATCAGTACATTCCTTACACCCTCTAACCCAGGCTACTGCTCCCCCATCCCAGGCCTCTGCGCCTCCACCTCAGGCTACTGTGCCTGAAATGACTGATAATCCCGTACCTCCTGTATCTGTTCTGACCCCTCAAGTTCTTCATTCGACTGTAACTCAGTTTCGTCAGGATGCAATAAGATTGTTGATTTTAAATTGGTTGAGCTATCTAGAAATAGAGGTAGGAGAAATGATTGATCAGATACAGAATTTTTCTGAAGGCGAGCTCCTTTGTCTCATAAATAAGCTTTCTCATCAATTTATGGTGCAATGGAAGTTGACTACAGGACAGAATGGTGCAGATGATGTTAGAGCTGTTAATCGACAATGTCAGATAGGGGCCTTCCCTGTGAGTAGAGTTAATGCTGCCATAGCAACGATAATTTGGATATCGTAATGAACTCTCTTCCTCTCCTCAAATAAGATCTATAAGGGAAGCTGTGCCACAGTTCATTCCTGGAAGAGGGAATGCAGATAATGATGACCCAAATAGTGCTGATGCTAGAGCTCATTTTTTGTATAATTGAATATATACACCCTGGAAAAAGATGGATGTACTTACTTCAAAAGCCTCCCTACCAGACATACAGAAAAGTCCTAGAAGATTTTATGATGATGTACAGGCAGCCATTGATTCTTGTATCATGACTTTAGCAGATATTGATATGTTTTTTGGTATGATCCTGCCACCAGATATGTGGCGACTTACCGGGAACAGGATCATGCTGTTGATTTGGGAGGAGATTGGGCTGCCATAATAACAGCTGATAGAGTTAGGAAACCTGGTCAGAAACCTAGTCAGCTCATACTGGATTTTCCTGGTAATATACTTACTTACATAAAAACGATGTTTCCAGCTAGGACAATAGATTGGGCACTCCTTACTGCTTGTAAACCAAAACAGGGAGAGGCCGTCCCTGATTTCTTTACTTGCTTTTAGGAAGTGTTCCATGATTTTAGTGGGCAAGATACATCTACGCCTACAGGTGCACATTTATTTGTAGATTGCTTTGTGGGAAATTTTCTTCCTGAGATATCGGTTCGCTTAAAGAATTCTGAGAGCACATGGGCTTCAGTGACTCCGAAAGCTATATTAGATATGGCTCAGTATTACCAGAATCAGGTTACCACTGTGCAAGAATGAAAAGAAGGAAAAGTAAAAGAATTGAAAACTAAGGTGATAATGGTTCAGGCCTATGCTTCCCAAGGTTGAGGCGGTGGCCAAAATTATGGTCAGAATTATAGACAAGCGCCTCTAGTAGGGCCACTGCATAGACAAACTCCATTAGGGCTGGATCAGTGTGTTTATTGCTAAGAGAAAGGGCACTGGAGTTCTGAATGTCCTGTATTAGCTGCTGGTAGGAGAGGAAGGGGACAAGTGAATGGTAATCGAGGGACTTCAGCTCCTCGACAGCAGCCACAGCAGGTTCAAGCTCCAGAGAGGAATAGGTCAGGAAACTATTTTGATCAATAAAATAATCAATATTCTATGGAGGATTGGGAATCAAAGGAAACTGTGGGAACACATTGTGCCTAGGACAGCGTAGGACGAGTAGGACCAGTTGAGATACCTGTAGATCAGTCAGGACCCTATATACCAGCCCCATACTTGGGCAGGATCAGAAATATTTAGTGGATACAGGGGCAACACGAAGTGTGATATCTCAGAAACTGGTCCCTGGGACACCCTTGTCTTGCCAAATGATCACATCAATAGGGTTTGATGGAACACCAACTCCTGGCCCTGTGTCCCAAAAACTACCTTTGCAGGTTGAGAATTTAATCACTAGAGCCCCTATTTTTACTTCCCCCTCATGCTCCAGAAAATTTTATGGCACTTGATCATTTGAAATATTTTCATGCTACTATACATTGTTCCCCATCTGGAGTATGTGTTATTTTTGGGGAAAAGACATTGCCTAAACAATATAATTTCTCTTTATGTTTGGATCTTGATTCTGTCCCTTCAAGTGTTTGGGCTACTGCTGACACAGATGTGGGAAGAATGGACATTTCCCTAGTACATATACAGGTCCAAAAAGATGCTTCCTTACCAAGTGTCCCACAATATAAAATATCAAAAGAAGGTGAGGATGCATTGATATCTATCATTGACGACATGATACGTTCGGGAGTTGTTGAGGAAGTTTCCTCTAATGTATGCAATAGCCCCATTCTAAAATGGGGCGATGGAACAAAGGATATGATTTACAGATTTGTGATCGATTTGAGAGAGGTCAACAAAATAATGATCCCTCAATATCCTGTCGTCTCTGATATTACGACTTTGTTGACAATCATCCCACCTACAGCAACAGTATTCTCTGTTATCGACCTCAAAAATGCCCTTTTCTCTATTCCTATACATGAAAACAGTAGATATATTTTTGGGTTTTCATTACGCGGTCGCTCATTTAGATTTTGTAGGGCTCCACAAGGCTATACAAAAAGCCCTAGCGTTTACAGTAGGCACTTACTTACGACAGATGGATGAACTTCTTTTGCCACCAGGAGTTACACTAGTACAATATGTCGATGACATTTTGCTAGCTGCAGACACAGTTGAGCATTTTAAAGAGGTCACTCTCTCTCTTTTACAGCACCTTGCTGTCAAGGTGCTGTAAAGTCTCTAAGAATAAGCTGCAATATTGTCAATCTGAGGTCACTTATTTAGGTCACCTCTTGTCTAAGGAAGGTCGTTACAGTTACACAAGGCACCAAGGTTGGTTATTCTTACTGATTGTCTCATTTGTGTGTTTTTCCCAGAGCTCTATTGATCTCTGGGCATTCCTTGTCTGTGATCTTCCTTATAAAAACCCATGTAACCATCGTTCAAGTGTGCTCTCTCCTTGAGTATCTCTAACTTGTTGTATGGAGACAGGCATTCATGAATGCTTAATAAATAACCTATGTTTTGACTTCGCTCCAGTGTCAATTCCTCCTTACTTGAGTACTCGTGGCAAGAGTGGTGACCCTTCACCAAGCAGATTAAAATGAATCTGTTCCACATTCATGCCATTGTTTTGGAATGCTCCTTTGTGTTCTAGGATCCTCTTTTTCAATGGGCATACATTGCTGCCTATGTCTCCTAAGCCACCCTGGCATTCTAGCATGTAGACTACATAAGTTGTTTCACAGTTGGATCGAGTTTGGGGGATTGCCACAATACCTGCCAGTGAGAGAGGTGGGGACAGAACATTGAAATTAAGACGCTTGGAGTCTATAGTGATTTTAAGATTCCGAACAAAACAGCCATCTGGTCTCAACGGGGATGAAGTATTGTATATACATCTGTAGAAATTGCCAGCTGAGACTATAGCTCTGTATGGCAAGAACAGGGGGCGCCCAGTCAAGTAACAAATGATAAACAGAAATAATTTGGACTGTGGACACTGAGCCAATACATAGTCTGATTAGATCTCGCTGTACACCACAAAAATCTAAAAGATTGTGTCGCAGGGATTCTGCTCCTACACAGAACTGTGCATAGAGACTTGGAACCTCAGTAAATTAGGGTGTGCCAAAACTCACCTTAGTACCCAAAATCCCCTACCAGACTAGCAATCAGTGTCTCATTGGTTCTTACAAACCCCCAATGTTTAGACAACCCACAACATGGACTTAGAACACCTCAGGTAACGTGGAACACATGAACACTCTTTCGTTATACAACCATATCAATCCAGAACGAGGAGTAAATCAAGACACGTGCACATTTGAAATGTTTATTTTCTAATGCAGTGTTCTCAAGCGCAGTATCTTAGCTAATACAAGCAAACATATTATAAGAAACAAAGTAATCAGCATAGTTACTAGTCCATAGAATGCAAAGGGAGAAAGCATGTTAAAATGCTAGAGGGAAGAAGGCTAAATAGCACCTAAGCCTTACCCTCCCTTGCTAGTATATTATATTATATCTAAGAAGGTCTCTTTGGGTTTTAGCAGGGCGGCCCCATACCTCTGATCCTAGTGGAAAGGGATCACATCATCTTCCACCAGCTCTCTGCATGCGAAGCATCATCAAGTGTGTGTGTATGCTCTGTGCAGTGCAATATAAAATGTGCCTAAAGCCAGAGTTGGCCGCAGCTGCATGTATGTTATGTCTAGAACGTGCGAAGATCAGACCTCACAACAACCACTGTGTTGAAATATCCTTGAAGACCTCGGCACTCACTGTACAGACATAGCCTACCAAGCAAAGCTGATACAATAGCAAAACATATTATTCTCGTGTGAAGCAAAACATTCTACTAGGCTCAAAGCTCTAATAACAATATGTGCCGTGTGCAGAAGCAGCAGAAAGGTAAAATGGCGTTTAAACTCCTAATAAGCTCATGCTAACTTAACACAGTGTGAAGGCAAGGCATATTTATATGACACCCTCCCTTGATCCGAGCACGGATAAGATAAGATAAGATAATGGGCAAATTTTGAAATGCAGAGTTCAAGAACAATAGTCAGTTCAAATTTGCGCAAGTGAAAATAAGAAGTCACTGTTCTCATCCGAAAATAGTTCAGCTATCCAATTTAATAGTGGGAAAGAACATACATGCTCTTCAATTACCAGAGCCTCTAGCACCATCAGAGGGCTACTCGGTGGGTTCTCAATGAAGCTGTGTGCCAAGAAATCTCGCGCCGCTGTGAACACATTCCAACGACCCAGTATTCCATGCATCGCTGCAAAGGCCATAATCCCTCCGTCAGAACAAAGCAATTCATGAGCAACTAAGGGCCTCATGAGCTGGTTATAATCCACAGCAGGAGACACCGTATTGCAGAGTCACAAATCCAGGGCCCAGTAGAAATCGCAACTCAGGCAATGAAAGTCAGGCTGGACACATGTAAAATAGGAAAACTGAAACGATAATCCATAAGCTGCACTTAAGGTGGCGAGTGGCAGTGCTCCATAGTATTCAAGCATTCTGTTGCGAAACAGTGCCAGTCGTGACAGCTTGTCTTGAAACACAGGATGTGCATCCATTTTGAATGAAACAAAACAGCAAAAGAACGCCGGCAGCCAGCTCCAGTAAAATGGGAAATCCACCAAACAGGCTGGAAAAGATTGAATGAAAGAAAGCAGGAAAGACCCCAAATATACTTTGAAATGAAGTCACAAGGCCGCTGCTAACCACTTTCAAAAAGTGCGCCAGCCCAGTTGTGGAGGATGCATTAAAGATTGTGTGAATTAATTCACCGAAATGTAATGGCAAGTCAGTATTTAATAAAGCATGCACCTCTGTGCGGGTGGTAGCTACGTGAAGGACAAAGGTTTTACGAGCAGATGTGAGGGCAACTACGTTTTAGGACAATAGAGCTTTTATGCGACTCATTTTATTGAACTCTGCTTTCAAGGTCGGAATCCTCGGCCAGATGGAAACATCCAGTTTCCCATGCGTGGGCGGATGCCTCACATTTTTACAGCAAACCACACGCTCACTGACGGTAACGACATAAGCAATGCCTTTTATTAACCCACAGCAATCCTCATTGTTTAATAGTAAATAACTCCCATTTGCCAGTAAAGCGAATGTGGGAACGATAGCAGGCACGGGGGTACCTTTCAAAACGCAGGCTAAATTAGGCTTGTCTTGATTACAGGAGCCGTTTATTTGGATATGTCTACACATTAATGAGTGATCCGGTGTTTGTACATTAGGCAAACCATATAAGTTTTAACCAGCTTTTCAGCATATGCTGGTATTTTGGAGTTGTACCATGTAGGTTCCAACAGTTTGCAAATTCCTTTTGCGCTAATGTGGGCGGGACCATTTGCCATTGTAACTACGGCCAGCACGTGACTGTTAGGCAACATCCATTGTCTCTCCGTGGTTGTACGGACCCAGCAATCATCACTTCCCTCCTTGTCTAAGTAATCTTCCCACACTCTTAGTTCTTCAGGAGTAGTATTGGACTGAATGTCAAGCACACTTTGTACTGTATTTTCAACCATGCCCCCTTCTGTCACCCACCTAGCGGGACCTCCTACATACATTCCTTCCCTCTTCCTCAGCGCTGTTTGTCTGGCCGTATGATCAGCCAGAGCATTGCCTTTCCCGACATCGTCTGTCACCTTTTTATGGGCTTGACATTTCATAATGGCCACCTTTTTGGGGAGTGACAGAGAGTCTAACAGTCAGTGTATTAGGGGGCCATGTTGGATCTTGGTCCAAAGGGAAGTAAGGAAATTCCTTTCTTTCCATAACCTCCCGAAGTTGTGGGCCACCCCGAAGGTATACTGACTGTCGGTGTAAATATTTACAGTTATACCCTTGCTTAACTCACAGGCTCTAGTGAGGGCCACTAGTTCTGCTGCCTGGGCAGACCACGGCGGAATCTGAGCTGTTTCGACTACCTTTACTAATGTTGTGAGTGCATAGGCAGCTGAGGTGTTACCATC
The DNA here is from genome assembly GCF_964261635.1 of Lissotriton helveticus. Taxonomy (NCBI): domain Eukaryota; kingdom Metazoa; phylum Chordata; class Amphibia; order Caudata; family Salamandridae; genus Lissotriton; species Lissotriton helveticus. The sequence continues at coordinate 1,919,269,469 of NC_136063.1, forward strand.
TGGCCTTCTGAGACATGATCCGTCCACATATAGTGTACCTTCTGGGTCCTCTATCGGGGTATTCTGTAAGTCAACCCGTCCCTTTGTCTCGTCCTCTGTCCTTAATATGCAGTCATGTGGGTCTAAGCGGGCATCTGGAGTGTCCAGTGGGAGTAATGTGGCGGGGTTTAGTGCAGTGCATCTTTTGATGTTAATGTGGCTGGCAAAGAGTGTTACTTCATACCCTGTAAGTCGTGCGCTAGTGAGGTACTGTGCCTTGGTGTTGTTAAGGAGGGTGTCTACAGAATGGGGGACCATCAGAGTCAGAGGGGAGTTCATGACGATTCCCGCACTCTGACGGACCATGAGGGCGGCCGCAGCTGACGCCCGAAGGCATCCTGGGAGAGCCCTCGCAACAGGATCCAAGGTGGTTGAAAAATAGGCACATGGCCGTTGGTGACCTCCAAACATCTGGGACAGGACTGGGCATGCACAGCCATCTGTCTCATGTACAAAAATAAAAAATTGTTTGCTATAGTCAGGGGTACTGAGGACTGGAGCAGTACACAGGGCCCTCTTCAAATCTTCGAACGCCTGCGCATGCTCTGTAGTCCATGGAAAGGAACTGTCTGATACATCCTTGGTGGTGAGGGCAAGAAGGGGTTTGACCATGGCCGAAAAATTTGAAATCCACTGTCTACAGTATGAGGTTAGGCCTATGAAAGCTCGCACCTGCTTTTGTGTTCGTGGGGCCGTCATAGCATTGATAATGGCTACACGATCAGCGGTGAGCTGCCTTCCCTCCTTCGAGAGGAGATGACCTAAATAGGTCACCTTCTCTTGACAAAACTGAAGCTTTTTTAAAGAGACTTTGTGGTTTTAGAGGGCAAGGTGGCGTAACAGACAGAGAGTAGCTTCTTTACATGTTGGGGCAGAATTTGCAGCAATGAGGAGGTTGTTTACATACTGCAATAGTGTTGAATTGTCAGGAAGTTCCAAGGAATCTAGTTGGCTTTTTAGGGCTTGGCTGTAGATACTGGGGCTCTCGGTAAATCCCTGAGGGGCGCGGCAGAATCTGAAACTCCGCCCACCAAGGGAGAAACCAAAAAATTGTCTGCTGTCAGGATGTATGGGTATGCTGAAGAAGGCGTTCTTCAGGTCAATGACAGAGAAGTGTGTGGCGTCAGAGGAAACCATCGTCAAGAGGGCAGTGATGTCGGGGACAACAGGATATTGGGATATTGGTATTTTGTTAAGGGCTCTCAGGTCAATCACAAATCTGTATATTTTAGGGGAGAGAGCAGCTCCATTAGTCTTTTTAAGAACAGGAATAATGGAACTGTTACAGATATTGCCACGTGCCTCTTCCATAAACATTTCTCCTTCCGCGGGCAGTTGATACTGTCGAAGGCGGGGAAGAAGTGCGCCTGGCTGGATGTGTACCACATGAGGGGGTATGCTGAGACACCCTACATCAGTGTCTGATGATGCCCAGAGGGAGGAAGGTAAAGACTGCAACTCTAGTGGGAGGGGACCGGACAGATACATGTAGGAAGCTGCAGTCGGAGAGATTGTTAGGGATACACCTTGGGGACTACATGATATGGTCGCATACAGGGCTTTTAGTAAATCCAAACCTAGCAAGTTCTCACTGCAACCTGAAGTAAGGACCAAGGGAGCATCAACATGTGCAGGGCCAATATCGAGAGGGAGGGGTTCAGAGACAGGACTGGTCACGGGCGTCCCTGCAAAAACCACAGAGACATTCATATTGCCATAAAGGGGTGCCTCCGGGACTGACAGACGTGCAATAGAAGACCTGGTGGCCCCGGTATCCAAAAGAAAATTCTTATCATTCCCCACAACTGACATTTTAACATACGGGCCCTTTTGTACCACTGGAATTTGCACTCTGGTAATACCCCTTTCCTGGCTGTCCTATGCTTGGTAGGATCCTGTCTCATCAACTTCGTCATAATCATCATTATAATAAGTGCGTGTTGCTTTGTTCCCATCAAACCTGTTGGTCGGGCGCTGCCGGATGGGGGCGTCATCCCTGGGCCTACGTTCTTTATCCTGTGGATGGGGCGGGCCATGATCCCGAGTCGGCCTCGCTTCCCTGGGAGCGCGAGGCCGAGTCCTCCCTGTTCTTATGTTTTCTGCTAATACCGGATACTCATCTATCCAATGGCCATACCCCTTACAATAAGCACACTGATCGGTTTGGAGGGCTCCCGTACCTTGAGGACTGGAGGGGGTGGACTGGCGAGCCCTTGGAGGGGGTTGGGATTGCGGTCTAAAATTTCCGCGGGCATCGGGACCTTGGGGATGATAAGCCTGCTGCAGAAGTGCCTTAGTCTTAAGATCCCTAACCTTCTTACTTTTCTTATCTTTATCTTTGTTCTCCCTATTCTCATGATATTGAGCCATAGTCAAGATACCGGTCATAGTTTGGGCAGACCATGTACTCTCAACCTTCTTAAGCCTGGCAGAGATGTCGGGAAGTAAGTTGCTGACAAATTTGTCGACAAACACTGGGCCAGAACCTGGGGTCCGGGGATCCAGACCACTATGTCCCTTGTATTCAGTCTCAAAACGGGTAAAGAAGTCAGCCACATTTTCATCTTTTCGCTGTCTACAGGCGTTTATTGTATCCCAATTGATGACAGTTTCCGTAAAAAGTGTTTTCATAAACGTCATTATTTTACCGGGCAAAGTCAGGATGGCAGCTTCTGGTTTAGCCCCTCCTACCCTTGCTTCTTCCATAGCCTCTAGGTCAGTCCATTTACCTCCCAATGCCACTTCATGATCAGTATGCCGAATCTTGTCCCATATTTCAGTGGGTACAACCGCACCAAAAAGTAAATCTATATCCCCAAGAACGAGAGTACCTGCAGATATAATCTGACCTAATTCCCTGTAAAAGGCAGCCGGATTCTTCCGGAGATCTGGTAATTGTCCTTTTAACTGCATTACTTCTGACCTTTTCCAAGGAACATGAACCCAAAGCCTGCGCCAGTGTGCTTCGACAGCCCCTCGGCCAATATGTTGGGCGTCAGTAAGTGCACTAACAAAGACAGGGGCCAGCTCTCTCATTGGCATAGCTGTTTCTAAAGGGGCATTAGAAAAGGCAGTCATGTCACAGTAAGCTACTAAAACAGATATAGCCCCAAACATCCCCTCTCCCTGAACATCACCCCTTTTTATTTGTGACCTAAGGTCCATCAATCTGGTAGGTATCTGAACAGACACATTTTCAAATTTTTGCATGACCAAAGCACACATGTATTCAGCCCAGGTGGTTTGTTCCATAATTGTCCATTGTGAAAAGGTGGAGCATATTTCTTTAAAGGAATAAATATCTTTGTTATTCATCCAACATTCACACTGTTACCTCTGTATGTCTTTCTCTTGAAGGGACGAAAAGCTGACTGCTGAGCGTAAGGAGGCTATTCAGGGGGAATTAAATAATTTACATAAGTCTTGTTTGACTGTAGACCACGGGGAAGCAGGAGAAGGACGGGTAGGGCTAAAGCCGCTAGGGTTGGACTGATGGAGACTTGTTATCATTCCCTCGGCAAGGACAGAGTTAATGTGTGTGGTCGAAGTCATGGGAAAACTCGGGAGGGCTGGTGTGACAGGGGAAACAGTAGGAGGGACAGTGGGGGCTGGAGCGGGTGGTAGTAGGGGGACATGCGGGGTGTGAGGCGTCAGGGCAGGGTACATTGGAGCATATGCAGAAAGGCTTTCTAGCATGGTATCAAGCAAGGAATCACTTTCTTCTCCCCCCTCTATATGGACCTTTACTTTTTCCTCACGGACTGGATAACATTTCTGTACCCGGGCTCTATGCTCCCTATCGGCTATTTCTACCGATTTTGTCATTCTATTTTGCAAATTTTCTCTGGCGTGGTCGGCCATAGACATTTGTTCTTGTTTTCTTTCTTGCGCCTTCTGTTTCCTAGCTCTCTGTTCTACCTCTTTCCTCCAAAATCGGACAGACTCAAACATGGACGGGCACGTTTTTCTTGTAACTAATTGCTCCTGTAAGTTTGCAAGGACTTGAGAATCAAAGGAGCCAAAAAATGGCCACTGTAACTCCGCGTTACTTTTCTTGGTGTATTTCACCCAAAACGAGGAAAACATTATGGCAGCGGGCCATATTTAATATACATAGTGTGGCCAGGAGTTCCTTCTGGAGGAAGCGAGCAGGCCTCGTCCAGCTGGGAGTCCTGCGTACACATACAACAACATAACCTCTTGAATTTACTACTGACCGGCATGCTTTTAAACAGATAACAGACACCAGCGGGTTCCTCAAACTCACCTCGCTTGCTTGTCTTTTGCAAAGGACAATAATTCATACAGATTTCATACAGAATAGACACCAGCGGGTTTTAAAATTCACCTCGCTTGCTTGGCTTTGGCAGAAGTCAAAATTAAATTGGCTTTTGCGAAAGTCAATAACAGAATCATACAGACTTGGTGGATGATCAGTCCACCATTACCTTACAGGGGTAGTTCTCTTCTGCAGACGTAGGGCTGTGTCCTGCTCCAGAAATTATTTGCTAGGGGATTCCAGTGGGAAGGCGGTCAAGTGGCCCAGACCGGGTGGGGAGGAACAACGGATGAGTCGTTCGGTCTACCGGAATATAACAAGAATCCTTGGGTAGGGCGCCTCCGTCGGAGTCTCTCCATGCACCTCCTCACGTCCACCGGGCCTGACCTGGGTACTCGTGGAGTCCCTATTCGGGCGCCATTTGAAGAACCGCAATAACCCACTCACTGGGTCTTGGCGACGGGGGAACCGCCCTAGTCTTCCATACCTTGCATACTTAGTAAAAAGGAGACACAGGAGCCTTCGTCTGCAGGAGGAACCCAGATTTATTCAATAGCCCGGGCTATGGAACAGAGTCCCAAGCTAGTCAGAGACAAAACTCAGGAGGCTGCTACTTTACTCTGTAGCTTACAAGCCTTTTATACATTTCTCATACCATTCTTTTGGCTGTCAGTCCATTGTCCAATCAGGGCAGTGTTTGTAGTTGATAGCTTGATCAAGGCGATGCTTGTAGTTGGTGACCTGGTCAAGGCTTGGTACGCAGAGCATTGTCCACTCTATGCTTGTAGTTGGTGACCTGGTCAAGGCTTGGTACACAGAGCATTGTCCACTCTGCTTTGATCAGGGCTCTTTATTTCAGGTCATTGTTCAATTGCCTGATCAAAGCCTGGTCTTTCAAGTCATTTGTTTATTTACCCTGATTAGAGTCCAGCAGTCAGACCATTGTCTAGATAACCTGATTACTGTGTCAAGGATGTGTACCTGGCTGGGAGCAGGAGATGGAAAATGAATCATTCACTTAGGGTGTGAGTGTCTTGTGGTTTTCAGTTGACCTGCAAAGAACAGGGGGGGTTGGGTGTGCGACAGTTCCTGGGCAGAAATACAGGCTGCAAGATGGTTTTTGTTGTGTCAGTTTAGAATTTCCTCAGGCATCAGCAGAAAATGACCAGGTGGGTTGTGTGGAAGTGTTTGACACGAGATGGAAATGAAAAAGCAATGGAGTACTGGTACAAATGATGTCGGTCAAATGAACACTTTTCCTCAGTTGCTTGTCAGTCAAATTAAACGGGGCAAATAGAGAAGAGGTATTCATGTAATGCCATGGCACTTTTCCGGCCTTGAGCGTCTGCAGGGTCTAAGCAAACTGCATAAAAGAACGCAATTGATTTTGACCATCGTACAATACAGACACTTCATCTTGCACAATATCAACAACAGATGACACAATATTATCCGACGTGTAAATGCGGGAAGAAAGCGTGTTAATGCTATTATCTACAACTGCCAGCACTTTTTCTAAATTGGCTTGATCTATAGCTCTAAGGCGTGTAGCCGCCTCAATCTGGAATGTTTTCCAGGATTCGTTATAAACAGCATATATCCATCTTTTAGATCTACCTTTAGCCGGGCCCTTTATGAAAATCATTCAGATCAACATCGTCAGTCAGTTTAGATAAATGCTGTTTAACTGACGCCAAGGTAGAATGTTTGAGCCAAGTCTGACATAATTTGCCTACAGAATAGGTAGTCACAGAATGGTCACTTTCAAAACGGGGATCTACCCTGACCTGTGTAAAGCCTTGAGCCAAACCCAGAAAACGATGTTGGCATGAGTCAGTACTTCTGTGCCAGAGCAACCAGCCATGGGGATCCAAACTGGATATGTTAAAAGAAGAATTTTGCAAGAGAGTTTGCAACTCTCTGCTTGTATGATGTTACAACGCATACTTTTACAACGCATACCTTTACAACGCAACATCCATTACAACGCATTCCATTACAACGAATTTTTAAAAACTACCTTTACAACGCATACAATTACAACGCATACTACCTTTACAACGCATGCCATTACAACGCATAACATTACATTGCATGTATGGTAAGTATTGGATAGTGTAGGGGTAAAAATTACTATTCTAACTCCAGGGGGTACAACAGTAGGGTAAGTGTTGGATAGTGTAGGGGTACAAATTACTATTCTAACTCCAGGGGGTGCAACAGTAGGGTAAATGTTGGATGGTAATGGTATGCGTTGTAATGGTATGCGTTGTAATGACTGCGTTGTAATGACATGCGTTGTAGTGGTATGCGTTGTAGTGTCATGCGTTGTAATGGCATGCGATGTAATGGATGTTGTGTTGTAAAAGTTTCGTTGTAATGGTAGTGCGTTGTAAAAGTTGCATTGTAAAGGTTGTTTCCCAACTCTCTGATCAAAAATTTTGTATTATTATCCCAACCTGAATATTCTTCCAAATCGGGGAAAAAAGGAGCATTTAATCTTTAGAGGTAGCCAATCCAAAGCATGTTGTCTGTGAAATTGTAGAATTCAAAAACAACATATGATTCGGGATGAGACATGCATGGTGCAAAGCCTCAGTGCCTTGCACCTGCCAACTCTTAGAACCCCAAACAGATTTAAGGTCAAATGTTTCCTTCCACAGCTCGTAGCCTCCAACAGGTAGGTGGTCTAGAAAGGACTTTGAGTACAACAATTTAGTATCGGTAAGTCTAACTTTGGACATGGACTTTTCGGTCATTTTAAAATAAAATGCTTTGGGATTGGACTGATTAAAATCTGTGAAATAAGTGTACTTTTTCAAAAAGGATGCATAACTGCCTTGTATAGGAGCTGGACAATGCTCCCATTGTGTATAATTTACAGTGTTCCTCCTGGTATTAGTTTTATGCAGGTAGTGATTGCCAAAATGTTGATAGCAATATAAATCACCGTAGTTAGCAGACTCTAAATACAAATCCTCAGCATCAAAGGCAGCATAATATTTCAAATCAGAAAACAATGCTTCTACGGCCTGAACATTCCAATCATCAGAACGTATGTTTTGTTTAACTACATCCCCCATATTAACTCTAAGCACATTAGGGACATTTATAACCTCAGTGGGGCCATGAATCTGAAATTTAACAGCATCCCATACTATCCCATCCAGGACAGGCCAAGCAGTGATGTTAACAATAGCCAAGTCTCTGCTCAATCTGTGCGCAGTGTGTGAGGAGGAATGGGGTGCCAGTGTTCCATTGATATGTCTAATGCATGTTCTCTCTTCGACCTAGTGTCCATTGACGATACGGAAAAAATAAACCACAAAACCAAGTGACATAAAAAGGTAAATCGAAAAAAGCATCAGCCAAATATATGTCCATGGGGGTATTAAAAAATGTTTTTTAAATAATCTTGCATAAACAGTAATCCGTGAAGGCTTTCTTGATGTGTGTGAAACAGTGTCAAATGAAAATCTGGATTCTGTGGCCAAGCGAGTTTGTAAATCAGGCATTGATAAGTCAGTTGGGTAAGTGTAGTCAGTTTCATCAAGTTGAGTACCAGGCAATATACTCAATAAAGGACTAGAAATTGCAGGCATCTCGAAGGCAACCTCAGGCTCAGGATTCGAAGCCGTGGCCAAAACAGGAATTCTCACAATCGAAGGACATGAGACTGCCGGTGTCATACTAAGAAGAATCGGCCACTCTGTGTATCTTTACATTGTCAATGGAGATATACCTGTTTTCCTTACGACCTGGAAGTGGTGGTAAAATTACTGTTCTTGTGCCCTTCACACCAAGCACTGGAACTGGAGGTCGATAAGAGGGACCAAATTCTTTCTTGTTTTCGATCTTCTCTCGAACCAAGTCACCAACTTGGGGTAGCCAGCCAACTACCGGGATCTGCAATGCATCCTCCGAGGTGGAGGGCAAATGTTCCTTTGCAAGACTGTCTCTCGTCTCTTGTAGAGTCTGTAAAACATTGTAATGTTCATCTACGTCAAAGGAGGCAGCAACAACCACCGAGTCTAGACCGTCAAGGTCCGGTACATACATCTTGATACCAAAGAGCATTTCGTATGGGGTTCGCCCACCCAGAGACCTTCTACGGAGATTATTAAGAGCACGCTGCACGCCATTGAGGTGGGCCAGCCAGTTCCTGGCAGTACCTATAACTCGAGCTGTCAAAGATTGCTTTAAGTCACGGTTCATTCGTTCCACAACACTATTACCCTCAGGTCTGTATGGAGACGAAAACTTGACTTGGACCCCCAACTAAGCCATGGCATCCTTATATGCCTTAGAGGCTAAAGGACGACCCTGATCCGAATGGAAGGTACCACAGGCAAAAATCCCTACAAAGACATGCAAATCTCTTATGGCAGTCCGTGAATCAGCGCTGCGGTGAGGCCATACCCACACAAAGCGTGTGCATGAATCAACTGCTACTAAGATATTATACTCATACGCAGTATCAGAAGAAAAAGGACCGCAGTGATCTAAATAAACACAACCAAGTTGTTTATTAGAAATGAACAACTGTGTTTGGGGCGGACGCGCAGCAGTTGAAGGCTTAAGCTGCTGGCAAATGTCACATTGAAGGACATAATCACGCGTCTGTTTGTACAGTCCCCGCCACCAGAAACGCTGTTGTAACTGAGCCACAGTAGCCGAAACACCCGCATGCGCAGACGCAACTCCTTCATGGGCCGCTGTGAGCAGTGTGTGTCTGCGATCCACGTTGGGAATCAATCTCTCCTCAACGTCAGGTATTTTCACATAAGCAACTTTATCAGGACTTAAGTGGTATGAATACTTCGAAGGGAACCCTTAGGATATTTACTTCCCTTCTCAGTCGCAGCAACAGCTGCCAAGATATCATCATCAATCTTACTTTTGGAACGTGTAACCGCTGCAACCAAATATGTCGATACTGCTGCTTTTGCTGCCTCATCGGCAAGCGAATTGCCAACAGCGTGACCAAGAGTATGAATTACAAACACGAGTGGCAACTGCTCTTTAAGCTCAGCCACTCGGACCCAGATCATTTAATGTTTTATTGTGCTACCCTTGGAATCACGAAAATCATTCTGAATCCAAAAGAACGAAGCTCTGCCAATTGTGCGGTGCAGTCCCCTAGAGTCTGCGTGTGCACGACTCTGGACTTGAACTCATTGTTCACCATGGCACCTACCACAATGGCGCAAGCGGAAACGTATGCGTGTTTAGACTCATGCGCAGCCTGCGCTGAACCACCAGTGTAAATGATACAATGGAAATTCTCCAAAGGCCGCATGGCCAAAGGTGCAGGATGAACAAATTCATATTGCAAAAACTCCTGCGACTGTAAGGAGGCATAAAAAATAAACGTGACATCCGGAGATGTCAATGATGCTGCCCATTGTATCCACCGTGGGTGCAAAGCTTTAGAATTTGGTACACTGGCTTTCGTCACTGCCTCTAATGCAGGAAACGGGGTAACAACCAACATGCGCTTTCCCTGTGACAGAGCACGTTCCTTAAGAATCGCCACCTGCACTGCTGTTAAGACTTTCTCCACAGTGGAAAATCTCATTTCAGCCGACGTGTACAAGTGTGACTTGTGAGCAATAGGTACTGTGTCTCCTTCGTTAAAAGTAAGGTAAGTGAAACCCACCGCTCCAGGGATGATTCTTATCACCAGCTTGGTGTGGTTATCACGAGTCAGTAAGAATTTAGATTCTAGCAGATCAGCCTGCAAAGATTGAAGAATAGCTGAGTGTTCTGGTAGCCAACACAATTTGGTAAAAGTAGGTTGTATCAAAGCATACAAAGGCTTGATACGCTGGGCATATTCAGGAATGTTTGTTCGCCTGAAATTCAAAAATCCCAGCAAAGACTGTAATTTTTTCAGAGTTGTCGGAGCACGCAGTTTTACGAATTTCTCCAAGAAGTGAGGAGCCAATCCTTGACCTTCATTGTTGAGCTCGTAGCCCAGAAACAACACTGTATACTCCGCAATGTGAGACTTTGCAAAGTTGAATTTGTAGCCAAAGTCCGCAAAGCTACGAATCACGCGGTCAACGCGACACAGATGCGCCCAAAGTTCGTCGTCTGTGAGATAAATGTCATCCACATACGAACACGCATCTGGGTCTACTCTCTCCAAGAGAGAGACTATGCGGGCAGCAAATATGCCTGGACTATTCTTATAGCCCATTGGTAAACGTTTTAACTGTTTTTGTTTGCCGCCGCACGTAAAACTGGTCCATTGGGAACTTAGACCATCCAAATGGTGGGCATAAAAACCGTTGGATATGTCAAGCGTGGTTTTAAACCGCTTACGCACAAGACTACCCACTAAGGCAGAGCCGTGAGTATTCTGTACTGCACAGGTACGGCAATGCGAGTTCAAATGTCAGTAATCCAATACCAAACGATACGATCCATCAGGTTTGGTCACAGTAAAAAGAGGGTTATTCTTCGGTGACACACATGTTTCAATCACTCCTCGATATTCCAATTGTTCAAGGATTTCCGCAATGTAAGCCTTAGCTTCGCGTCTAATGGGATATTGAGGTTGAGGCTGTGGCATAGACCGTAAAGGAATCTCGTGGTGTGGGGAAAATTTATCCCAACCACAGTGTGTACAGTACAGAGCCGGCGCAAGGCCTTTAGCCCACTCTTCTGCAAAATTCAGCGCATGCTCCTTCGAGACAGTGTGCGCGAAACTAGGGAGGATTACCTCCTCCCCTCTCGGAGCTGCGAGCACAAAAGGCGGGGGCCAGTCAGCCTCCCCTAACAAAATGTCATAGGTAGTCGTAAGATTTTCCCAAAACACCCCTTTTATGGTACGTTGTATGTCACCTTCAACTAAAAGGACTCTTTCATAAAGTCTATCAAGGGGAGCTACTCTAGTGTCAGCTGTCTCCACAACAACATAACGGTCAGTCGCTGTCACCTTCAGTAGCGGACGCAGGGCCTCTCACACTAAGGTAATCTCCGCCGCGCTGTCCAGCAAGGTCAGAGCCCATGTCTGATTCCGAAGCTGCGTTCTCACTATCTGTGGCATATCTCGCTGTTAAAGTGGCGACTTTATTTTTCTGAAACTGGGGTCTCTTCGGTGTAGAATTGTCCTGCTTGCCTTTACCGTCCTTCGGGCGGGGCTGGTCACGTCCTTGCTGGCCACCCCGACCTCTACCGCCTCCTCCACCACCGGTAGATGCGGCCGATGATTCCTGAAAAGAGCGAGGAGAGCGTTGATCAGAAACCTGAAAACGATCAGGTGATGATTTTATCGTTGCGCGATCATAAATACGTTCTGTGGGCGCAGGCAATGGAGATGCAGGACGAGACTCCTGTTTCTGCTGTTGTTGTTTACCCTGTTTTTGTTTTTTCGGGCAATTTTTTTTGGGATCTTGGGCTGTTCGTCAGTCTCTGACTTCGGCCCTTGGGGTTGCTTTTTCTCCTTAGTGGAAAATGACTTGACTCCCACTCTATTGCGGCCCACGGTCTTATAAGCCGCCACAAATATCCTCGGTAACTGTCGGCGTTTGTCGGGGTTTGTCGGCATCTGGAACCGACTGCAAAGCATTGGACACCTGAAAGTTCACCGCATCTCCCTTGACATTCGCAAGTATGAGATCGGAAACTACATCAAAGGAGCCACATAGGCGCATACCCAATTCAACCGCTGCCTCAGGTCCATACTCATTCTAAACAAGTTTAATGACCGTCGGAAGGACAGTCATAGACGGAGTGCCGTAGCACCTCGCATATACTGCCGCAAAGGTTTTTCTCCACGACTCACAGTCACCAATTTCTGGGGTCAAGTTTTTTGGCATGCTAATTGTCAGAATCCTGTGTTTTTCACCAGGAGTCTTGTTAGGAAATACCGCTTCTAGCTGGTCAAACTTTTTGGCAAGCCAGAAAGGAAAAAATCATCCTTATCCTGGGGGCGCTTGCCCACTACAGCGTTGACCATACAGGACTAAGCTTCATTCCGCCCTGTCCGGCAAGAAGCGCCGCACCACCTGGGGCCCCGCCCGGGAGATTACGGGTAATGTATTGCACTAACGACCTAATCACGCTAATTGCGACTACATGTAGTCATCTTAACTCAGCAACGGTACACGCCCTGTGTTGAGGATGAGGTGTAAATCCCGCCAAAACAGGCCAAGTCGCGCCTGGAATAGACAAGGGACCTAACCTCGGAGCTGTCAAGAGTGGGGTAGGACGCCATTAAACCAAACTCGGTGCTGCCAAGCGTCTATCGGAACTTCCTGTGCCCTGTATGGAGCATACGCCTGCGGCACAGCAGTGGGAGTGTACGTGTCGAACACATTGGTATTTGCGTTCACAGCCGGGAAGGTCACCCACGAGTAAAAAATCTCGTACGGGTAAGCCACCTCTACACTCACAACCATGATCAAAGCCATGCCATCCACGGGGACATTATAAGTCTGCAAATGATTGCGCACTGCAATGCGACTATGTTGCGGAATGTCCACCGCGGCCATAGTGACACAGAAAGAAAGTGGTACAAAGAAAACTACGTAGCACAACTGGGTAGTAATTCAAGGAAACCGTTTTGAAAGAATCAAGCTTGAAAAGACCTATGTAAATATAGGTAGGTTTGTCCGACACTACCGCTAACCGGAAACAATAGTGAAGGGTTAAGGACTGAATATTGCACTACTCAAGTGTCATGTAATAAGACCACCAACGATCGGGCGCCATGTCGCAGGGATTCTGCTACTACACAGAACTGTGCATAGAGACTTGGAACCTCAGTGAATTAGGGTGTGCCAAAACTCACCTTAGTACACAAAATCCCCTACCAGACTAGCAATCAGTGTCTCATTGGTTCTTACAAACCCCCAATGTTTAGACAACCCAGAACATGGATTTAGAACACCTCAGGTAACGTGGAACACATGAACATTCTTTCGTTATACAACTATATCAATCCAGAACGAGGAGTAAATGAAGACACGTGTATTTGAAATGTTTATTTTCTGATGCAATGTTCTCAAGCGCAGTATCTTAGCTAATACAAGAAAACATATTATAAGAAACAAAGTAATCAGCATAGTTACTAGTCCATAGAATACATAGGGAAAAAGCACGTTAAAATGCTAGAGGGAAGAAGGCTAAATAGCACCTAAATCTTACCCTCCCTTGCTAGTATATTATATTATATCTAAGAAGGTCTCTTTGGGTTTTAGCAGGGCGGCCCCATACCTCTGATCCTAGTGGAAAGGGATCACATCATCTTCCACCAGCTCTCTGCATGCGAAGCATCATCAAGTGTGTGTGTATGCTCTGTGCAGTGCAATATAAAACGCGCCTAAAGCCAGAGTTGGCCGCAGCTGCATGTATGTTATGTCTAGAACGTGCAAAGATCAGACCTCACAACAACCACTGTGTTGAAATATCCTTGAAGACCTCGGCACTCACTTTACAGACATAGCTTACCAAGCAAAGCGGATACAATAGCAAAACATATTATTCTCGTGTGAAGCAAAACATTCTACTAGGCTCAAAGCTCTAATAACAATATGTGCCGTGTGCAGAAGCAGCAGAAAGGTAAAATGGCGTTTAAACACCTAATAAGCTCATGCTAACTTAACACAGTGTGAAGGCAAGGCATATCTATATGTCAATTGCTGTGGTATAAAAAGAAGGATTATATGCCTTCTTAACAACACAGCACTAAACTGAGATTATTATTATATGTAAATAGATTAATTTCTCTATGATCAATATGTCCTTGGAGAAATAAATATTTATTATTACACATAAGGTACTAGTCCAGGCACAAGACGGGGACAAGATGGCGGCCGGTCCACAGGCCGAGTGAGCTGGTCTCGGCATCTCTTGCGCCCCCAGATGATCTGCTGAGCGTTTTTATTCTATAGCGCGGATCCGTCAAAGATAATAACATACAGCGACGCTGTTGGATCCCGGCAGGAGATGCTCCGCTGGTTCCCCACTTACCGACACTGCCTCCCATTTATCATCTTCACTTCTCGGCGTCTCCCTGGGAGCGGCTTGTGTTCATCCCGGCTGCCCCATAGGTGCAGCTTGGCGGACCCTACAATGCCTCCGAAGGGGCAGAACAAGAACCCGCCTCGGGCCTCTATGCCTCAATCTTCAATATTGCAACCGGCTACTCCTTCTGCCGTAAGCTGCAAAAAATTAGACACTGCTGCAGCTACAGCGGCGGCGGCGACTACACCACCGGCGGCACCAGGCAAAAGTTTGAAAAAGCCGATTCCGGCAATGTTTCATTCACGGACAGGCGGAACTAAAATGGCGCTGAACCCACAGACTCCAGCTACAGTTGATATAACTAATACATTCTCCACGGGTCTTAATGCTTCCAAAGCCACAACCGGTAAGACAGACTTTACTCCTTTATTACCTCTGTTAACGCTTATATCAGCCTTACCTAAAGAGATTGTTGGGGGCGCTGCCAGTTGTACTGCCAAGCAGGCTGAGGAGGGGGTGCCTGGCAATAATTCCACTATGGTTCCAACTCCTGGTCGTACGGATATTCTGCTGGATGCAATCCCCAAACCAGTGGGCTGCTGGGAGTTGTAGTTCCCTCGGATCTTACCTCTGATACACAAACAAAAGCAGTTACCTATCCGGTGCTGCCTTTTACAGACTCCCAATCTGTCCAACCCCTCATAGAGACATTCCAAGTCCCCCCACCCTGTGCACCAATTGTTAGTGAGGGTGACCTAGATGGAGACAACTTCTTCTCCTTATCGCAACATACAGGCTCCTCAGTGGACAATAACGGACTAGATAGGGAGTGGACCAACGATGAAGAAAGCGATGTGGGTGACTGGCGTACCAACGATGTTTTGAACCCTGGTGGCACGTCTGAGGGCCAGTCCACAATCCGCAAAGCACCCCAAGACTCCAAAGCGGGCTCCCTAGATTGGGATTACTCATTCTCGGCACCCAAAGGGGGAGATGACACTTACAATCATATACCAAACAATAATGGCCCACCGCGAGGAGACCCGTCAAGTAAGTGCCCGGGCACAGGGGGCATGTCAAAGGGTCCAAAACTCTCTTCGTAGAGTGATTAAAACCTGCGCAGACATTACAACAAGGGTAGCCGAAGCCGAAACCCGGATCTCTACTCTGGAGGACGACATGGCCAGCCAAAGAACTACAGTAGACCTACTCCAATCCCGCAAAGACGATGTCCAGTGGAAACTAGTGGATATTGAAAATAGATCTCGGAGAAACAATTTAAGATTTCTTGGGATTCCAGAGGGTATTGAAGGATCGGACGCCCAACGGTTTGTGCCTGAAATATTTGCGGAAGCCTTTCCAGAGGTTAAGGAGTGGGATTGGCAGCTAGAAATTCAACGCGCTCATCGGTTCCCGTTTAAACCAAAACAGCGAACTGGTCAAACGGATAATAGACCCAGCGCTATTTAATTTGCATGCAAAACTTTCTGGCTAGAGAAAGAATCTACGACCTAGCTAGACCTGATAGACAAAGAGTAGGGAAGGGTTGTCAATTTTTTGTAAGACCTGATTTTTGTCCATCGCCAGCTTATCGCCCCTTTTCAACCAAAGGGGCGCAGGTATTTTTACTTTTTCCTTACAAACTAAAAATGATCTACCAAGGTCAGACAACATTTTTTGAATCGGAAATCCAGGCCAAGGCGTTTTTGGACTCAATCCAGCAAACTAATCAGTATGGGTTTAAGTCTCTGGCTGCTTTTCTTCTTCTTTCTTTCTTTTTCTCTTGTTAGAAATTTTTTGGGGGGACAAATCCCAACTGTGGAGATGCTAAGGTTATTTTATTAGTAATTTTGAATGTGAAAGTGATTCATTGTCATCTCCCAGGGCATGCCCTCTAGTATAGGTAACTTTACAGCAGATCTGGGGGGGTCTCTGTCCCATACCAGCTCCCCATCATCAGGACCTCGGTCCTTTTGTCTCTTACGGGGGGTGGTGGTGTGAGGGGGTTCAAGCAGGGTGGGTTTCAGGGGAACGGGGGTGGGATGGGGCTTGTGCCAGGGCGGGGGGAGGTTTGGGAATGCATAAAAAAAAAAAGTTTGAAAAATTCTTCTGTTCATGGAGTCGTTTTGAATATTATGGTTGCTATCAGATTTCTATGTATAAAACAATAAATGGCGTTGGGTAAAATCCGTATAGCATCATGGAATGTGTGTGGCCTGAATAATGGGAAAAAGAGAGCACTGTTCACTAGAGTGATTCAGGCCTTACATCTAGAGGTACTCTGGAACAACCGAGAGTATTTAAAAATTCCTGGATTCGATCTAATTGGATGCTCCAGACAGTCATCAATGATAAGAGGGTGGCAATACTAACTAGGCGGGGTTTGGGTTCCTGTACAAGAACTGCTCAAGATAATGGGGGTCGTTGGTCAATCTCTGAGCTTCTGATTAATGGTTTGCCACTAACTATATGTACGATATATGCCTCGAATCTGGACGACCCTGCAGTTTTTCATCATTTAAATGTAGAGCTTGCCTTATGGCCCCAGCCTATATATCTATGTGGCGGTTTCAACATTAATATTTCTGCTGATTTTGATCCTACAGGGGGACAAACTTACTTAGGTAGGAAACCCAGAGTATTTAGGGCCTTGCAAGCTCTAGTGCAGGAACATGGTATGACGGACCTCTGGTTTCATCATCATAAGCATATAGATGGCTGCACATATTTTTCAGCTACACACAATAAAATGGTACACTTATATTATGTATTAGTATCGGATCAACTGGCCAATACTACACTAATCTCAATCTCACCACGTATTATATCCGCCCATAACCCCCTGATTATAAGTTGTACTTTAAATAAAATAAAGAAAGCTCCTACACTTTGGACGTTCCAGAGAAAGCTCCTCTTGGAACAGTTATACTTAGATCACAAGAGACCTTGGATTACTAAATTCCTAAATATCAATAGAGGCTCAGCTTCAAGTATTAATGTTTGAGACACACTTAAGGCAGCGATACATGGCGAGACAAAGTGCTTCTCATTCTCCCGCCAGAGAAAGATTCAGGAGCAGACTAATGAACGTATTGACGCACTGCGTCTTGCAGAGGTCCAGCTCATAGATACGATTAAGGAGAGATGAGAAACAGCATTAATCCAAGCACGTGTAGCATGTATTAAGTCTTCCCTGCTTGAATTTTTTGGACAGGACCTCGCTGCCAAATATTTACAGTACCGCTCAATGATGTTTGAGCTGGGGGGAAAGGCAGGCAGGGTACTAGCAAAACGACTTCAGCAGCGGGATGTGGCTAGCAGTATTGTTAAGATACAGGACGCCCAGGGCCAAATTCAAGACACTCCCAAAGGGGTCCTTAAAGTTTTTTCGGAGTTCTATGGTTGTCTCCATACCGAGGGACCCACTGATTATAACTTAGACCACGAGTTTGAAATTTTTGTATCTGAGCTTAATTCGATGAAGGTTACAGAGTCTCAGAATACAATTCTCGCTGCACCAATAGAATGGGAGGAGGTGGAACTGGCACTGAACTCTTTGGCCAAGGGTAAGGCTGCGGGACCAGACTCCATCCCATTGAAGTTTTATTCCATATTCCGGTCTGTAATTCGTGAGGAATTTTTAACAATCCTCAGAGAAGCGCAGCATGGTTCTATACCAGATTCTTGGCGCTGTACGACTATAATCCTTTTTTAGAAAGAAGGATAAACCTGAGCTGGACGCTGCTTCATTTCGCCCAATATCATTAATTAACTCAGATAGCAAGATTTTTGCAAAGATCTTGGCTACCAGATTAGGCTCCGTAATATCTCCACTAGTGTCCATTCGACAACATGGGTTTATCCCAGGCAGGGACACGACGGATAACATCCGCCGAGTCTTAGCACTTCTGGATTGGGCTCAAACCACGGGATCTCCCTTAGGTGCAATCCTGTTAGACGCCGAAAAGGTGTTTGATAGGGTAGCCTGAGAGTTTCTGTGGAAAGTGCTGTATTGGAAGGGGTTTGCCCCCAACTTCATTTACGCCTTACAACCACTTTACATGGCACCTCAAGCAACCGTATCTATCTCAGGGTTGGTTTAAAGACCCTTTAAAATGAGCAGAGGCACTAGACAGGGTTGCCCCTGTTCGCCTCTGCTATTTGCATTGTATATAGAACCGTTTTTAAGTTCACTTGAACGCTCTCCGTGCATATTGCCGGTTAGGATTAACACATGTGAAATTGTTATTGTTATTGTTATTGTTACTTTAGTTTGTATAGCGCCAGCTCACCCACCGGTCTCAAGACGCTTTCAGACCAAGAAACACAACAAATTTTCCAGGCTAGCGAAGGAATAAGATACCCTATGGTTAAGGAGGGCCAAAAGCTTCCCTGAATAATATTGTTTTCAGTTGTTTTCTGAACTGTAGAAGATTGGCCTCCTTACGAAGCCATAAGTCTTAGCTTATGCCGACGACATTATTATACTAACAAGTGATGTCTCGGCCTCCTTTCATGCAATTAAAAGTCTAGCGGAACAATATGGCCATTGTTCAGGCTATGAGCTCAATGCGCAGAAGACTCAAGTGGTCCAAACCGCAGCCATGGGCCCATCTGAGCCACCAGTAATTGCAAGTGCAATGTATCTGGGGATTAGAATTACAGCTGCAGTAGACAAGATACCCAACATGAATCTCCTACCCATTATAGCCACAGTTGATTCCACCCTACAAAGATTGGATAATTTGCATTTATCTCTGTTTGGAAGGCGGAATGTGCTAAAGATGGTAATTTTACCAAAGTTTCTTTATATCTTTAGAACCATTCCGCTTGAGTTTGCCCAATCTAGCCTTGCTCATGCAGATAGATCTTGAAGTAGATTCTTATGGGGTTACCATCAGCCTCAGAGAGCGGCAAAGTGGGTGCAACTGCCACTGGATAGGGGAGGTTGGTCAGTCCCCAATCTTTTGCTTTACAGTTGCACAGCCTTGCTCCAAAACTTTGCAATACCACTATTTGGAGAGAAAGCAGCAATACCAGAATGCTGCAGACCCTCCATTTATGAGATCAGCCTCTGAGAGGATGCTAAGGGGACCCTGCTGTCGGTTTTAGAACCCAGCTACTATAAAAAAAACTAAATTCAAAATTGTCCTCTCCATGTATTCAGTGTGGAGAAAGGTACGGCGGAAATGGTCAATTCCCAACATTAATTTTTATACCTCTCTCGCGCCAGCTAGATTGTTACCCTCTATCTTCCAAGATCACATTTCAATTCGCTGGAGAGTTTGTGGTATTACCGTCCTTGGAGACCTAACTCAAGAGGGGAAGATGGCCTCTTTTCTGTTTTTAAAAGAGAAGTTCGCCTTAGACACGCATGAATTCTTTAAATATCTGCTGCTCCGATGTTATTTGGATACATTGTTACGTAAAATCCCAACCTTATTTGATAAGTATACATTAATGGACCTGATTTGGAAGCAGGCTCGAATCAGCCAGCTCTATCAGTGCTTACTCTCAGGTCTTCCTGATGATTTACCCCTCCACAATGCTAAATTGGTGAGTAAGCTAGGCAAGGCAGGTATCGACATCTCTCAAGCATTAGAGCTATCGAATTCTGTGCTAATCTCAGGCAGCCTTCGCTCCCAAAGCTATATGGCTCTTTATGATCTTTAATATACCCCCGCCAAAATCTCAAAATGGGGTGCCAGGGGTGGGCATGCTTTCTCGCTTTGCGGGTTAGTATCAGCAGACGATATTCATATGTTTTTTACGTGTCCCAAACTTGACGCCTTTCTTCGAGATATTCAAGTATTCATTACTTTAAGTTTAAACATTCCGGTTGTTTTAACTGCTGAATTAGTTATATTGGGTTGTGAGACCGACACTCCAATGGCCAACTTGGCTTTAATTTATATTGCAATGTCATTAGTGTGCACATGTATAACATCTGAATGGATTAATCCTGTTGCCCCCACTTTTGTGAATTGGAGAGCAAGGATTCTAGCTCTTCATAATTTAGAATCAACGGTGTTTCTCAGGGGGGCAGGAGGAGGCAGGAGAGGGGACTACAGATATGGGCCCTATTTACTCAATGGTTGAATAATTGAGACTGTAGATTCTTTTGTGACTAATGCGTAGTGCAATTTTTTTTTGTATCTTTAAAAAAATATATATATATTTTTGTTTTTCTCTGTGATGTTCGATGCCATATATGATTGCTCAAAGTTTCTTTGTTTATCTTTCTTATAATGACATCCATGAAAATGTACTTTCATCAATAAACAAAAAAGGACAACTGTATGCATATGAACTACACAATTTTTTAGCAAGACGTCATTAGCGATATGCTAAAGCGTCCACACAGACTTGTAATAAATTGGCCATATAACAACTATGGTAGCGAGTAGCTGAACAGAGTAGCTCATCTTTCTGCAATTTTTCTAGAAGGATGTAGACATACAATGGACATATAATAATAACTGGTTACAATGATGAATCGGAGAGCACTTGTTTTTAATGACAGCACACTACATATCCCACTGTGCCTCATTATGGGATTAGTGGGTAGCTATGTATAAAAAGAAAACAGTAATGAACTAATACTAAACGTGAACAAGACCAAGAAGGTCGAAACACGTTAGTGGCAAAAGAATAAAGACTGCTGTGATATAATTCCTGGAGTGCGATATATATATATATATATATATTGTCAGACCTGGGTTTAACACAGTTTCTTTGGGTTTCAAACGCTCAGTTCACTTAGCTGCTACTAACGTTCTTGCAGTTTGGAGTTGGCGACAGCGTGTGGCACAGTCACAGTATGTTTAATGTTAAGCTCCAGTTCCTGGTTATGCCACGCTACCTGTTCAGTTTGCGCTCTAGTGGTTAGCCCAGTCCGCCATTTGAGGTGCGCGGGTCTTTTCCACTGTGCACTTCAACTGTAGAAATTCAGGCGGCAAGACGCTCTTTGCCGAGCGCGTCTGTTAAGCCCGCATTCTCGTTTTCTGGCATTCCTAGTGATGCGCTGTAATTTTTGGTAATATTGTTCACAGTTTATTTCTTGATAGCGGAGACGCTTTTTGTCTTCATGCTCCCGGTCTGAAACGGACATAAATTCCAGTCATTCGAAGACCGTCCGTAGTTGTAGCTGAGCGCTTCCCTTCATCTGTGAAGTACCCTTCTTTCCCCTCCTGTGTTTTTTCAAGCGGCAGTATCTGACATTTCGAGGGCCCCTTCTTGGACTTCAGGAAGCAGCTGGTCTGTGATTTAATCAGCGCTTGTCATTCCTGTTTTGAAGCATCTTCCAATTTTCCCTGGTATCCAGCACAAGCGGTAAGAGAACTTGCATTTTAAAATTCACCGCTTGTTAAGAATAATATCTGCAATCTCCACGAACTTGTCTGCCAACTGGAATTCACTCCTTATTCTGCTGAGTAAGGTATACATTGTATTATTCGCATTTTCAGAACTATTTTCAGGCTTCATTCAGAAAGAGCCATGAATATGAATTAATGAGCATCAGTCAGGAGTGTGCTTCATGAACAGCAGTCTTCATCTTGGGTCAAAATATAACTACTGCAGTCACATAGTATATGGGGGTATCTTAATTATATGCATATGATTGATACTGTTATATACCACCACTTCAACTCTGCTGGCACCAAACAGAGACTTTGACACATCAATAAAAATACAACTAAGCAAGGAAATTCCACAACTAAAGATCTTTTGATGTTACAATAAGAGAGCAGCAAATTCCACATTTAATAAAGGTGGGTAGAGAGTTAGAAAGATTGTAGGTGAGAATTCCAAGAGAGTTGAGAACTGTAGTAATGATGTGCTTAATGTTCTAGGTGTGACCAGACCATATCAGAAGAGTCTTGACGACACCGACACCTTGTGGCAGTCTCTCTTGTCCCTCCACTTCCCCTTTCCCCTCCCTCCTGGACTTAGAGTACTCTGGGTCCAGGGGTGTTGGGGAGTTGGGAACTATTCAGCTGGAACCTCCCTTCACGCCAACTGTTCCTACGGAAACCAAAGGAATTCAGGTACACTTCGTGACAGATATATATATATATATATATATATATATACATATATATATATATATATATATATATATATGTATATATATATATATATATATATGTATATATATATATATATATATTTTTTTTTTTTCACTGAAAAAAACATAGGTTTCACATCAGTTATAGTTAGGAATTCGCATTTAAAAAACCTATACAATTCACTGAAAAAACCATAGGTTTGACATCAGTTATAGTTAGCTGGAAATTTTACTTGCATAAGACCAATGAAATTCCCCCGTTATAGTTAGTTGTACTCACTATAACTTGCGCGTGCAATGCACTGCTGATGACGTCACATATTACATCACTCATGACATGGTCAGTGACATCACTCATGACATCACTCATGACACCATCCAGGGAATGTGTGTATTTTTTAAAAATAATTATGTGTTATATATGTATATGTAAAAGTTGATGGAAGAATAAATGTTTAAATAAGTGTTTACATGGATGTTTTTTTTTTAAATTGATTGGTTAACTCGCTTATTAAGTGTATCTTAGTGAATACATATATTAGTGAGTAATGTTTAAATATTTAAATATATGGATTAGTGTTTCACTTTGTGTATAAGTGGCTGCATGGGTTGGTGAGTAGCTACATGTGTAGGTATATGGGTTATTAGATGTTTTTCTTAGTATCAGTATGAATGTTTGTATGGTTTGGTGGGGGTATTACTTAGCACATAGATGCATGAGTGACTGACTCTCTGTTTGTATGTGTTTTGAAGACAGCATATGTGCAGGACTGTATGGGTGGATGAGTGTATATATGTGTGTGTTAGTGACTGAATGACTGTCTCACTAGTGTCTTTATCAGTAACTACATATGTTTTAATCTAATATATGTGAATATTGATGTATATAAGTGAGTATATGTGAGAGTAAGAGATTGTAAGAGTTCCTGTTTAAATAAGTATGTTCAATAGTTTATTTGCATGTGTGAGTATGTGAGAGTATCTTTGGATGACTGTCGATGTGTAACAGGATGTATAGGTGTATCACTACATATGATAAGTGAGTATATGTATGAGTATATGTATGAGTGACTATATAGAACTGTTGGTCAATGAGTGGATGTGTTTATAGATGGTGGAATTATTGAATTGGTTGTTGTAACTGGTATGGGTATCTCCATTTTTTTGAAAATTTTAATTTCTATTTTTGAATATGTGTTTCAAGGGTTACATTACAGTAAAAAGAGGATGTAATATGTGACGTCATCAGCAGTGCATTGCACGCGCAAGTTATAGTGAGTCCAACTAACTATAACGTGGGAATTTCATTGGTTTTATGCGAGTAAAATTTCCAGCTAACTATAACTGGTGTCAAACCCATGGTTTTTTCAGTGAATTTTATAGGTTTTTTAAATGCTAATTCCTAACTATAACTGATGTGAAACCTATGGTTTTTTCAGTGAATTTCATAGGTTTTTTAATAGCAAATCTCTATAGGTATGAAATGTAATATTTTTTATAATGAATTTTATATTTTATAATTATGTAATACTATTTTTTTATGTTTATTTTTTAATTTTTTGCCCTGGAGAGCTCCCGGGGCGCGTACCGATGCGCTCACCGGTGAGCGCATTGTTACGGCGCGCCCAGGGGCGCGTACTGGTGAGCGTTCCGTTAGCGCTATTGCCGCGAACGAAAACAACATCGTGACGTATCGTGTAGCCGCGTGATGCGTCATATAACGCACGGCGTAAGCGCACACGGAAGCACCCGAGCGCATACGATCGCGCAACGTAAGCGCCGCCGGGCACCCCCTGGGGCGCAACTATGGGCGCGCCCCGGGGCGCGCCCCCGGGCACGCATCGGGGCGCGTAGCGTAAGCGCGTCGGGTCATGTGATCTGAAAATAACACTTTTCATTGGTTCAGATCAGTTTTGGTTTCCAAATGATGAAAGCCCGGATCATGTGACTTGAAAATAACACTTTTCATTGGTTCAGAACAGTTTTGTTTTCCAAATGATGAAAGCCCCCACCTTTTTTCCTCATTCTCACTTTGTTCTTTGAGTGAGGAAGACCTGCTTTTTTCTTACAGATATGACTACAGTCTTATCAGCAGCTGGAGCATCTGCCCCACCACCACCATCAAAAGGACCACCAGAAGATCACATTGGTGGTCAAGAAGAAGAGGAGGAGGAGGAGGAAGAGGAGGAAGAGAGAAGGAAGTTCCTGCCTGAAGACAATCCCCTATACAAACCAAAAGAGCACTTCATATGGGAGTTTTACAAAATCTCAAGGGGTTTCAAAAAAGTAAATGCTGCAAAGGTGACTTGTCTCATCTGTGGTGCTGTGCTATCCAGGGGGAACCCTAAAAAAAAATATTCCTTTGGGAATCATACTATGATTCGGCACATGATGCGTTTGCACCCTAACAACTATTCTGCAGCAGAGGTAAGGGACCTCTGCAGAAACCTACCCCAATTATCATCCAGACCCTCAACATCCAAAAAACCCACTCCATCGGGTCCAGAGGCAAGTGAGGTGATTCCAAATATACAAAGTTTGGGGGATACAAAATTGTTTGTATATATTGTAACAAAACAATTAGTTATGGTCAGCAAAGCATTACACTAATCAATGTTGCTATGGATAACCACAAATGCCCGAGGAAACCATAATTTTTCCTGATTTTTTTTGTGCTCCAGTTGAGCCGTTTTCAATTCCCTGTTTTTTGTTTCTCCCCATAAAAAATACAAAAAAAAATAAAACTGTTCACAAAAGCCAAAAAAAGTAAAAAATGTTCAAAAAAACAATAAAAAAATATAAAACAACAAAAAGAATAAAACAAATAGTTCTTTTTAGAACTACCTCTAATTTATAAAAAAAAAACATTAAAAAAAAACTCTGTCATTCTTTTTTCTCCAGGGTACGCGTACCGGTACGTGCACCGGGGCGCGCACCGTTGCGCGCACCAAAAAAAAAAGAAAAAAAAAGAATGAAGGAGTGAGCATGAGGGAAAGGGACAGAGAGAGTGATGTTAAGAGAAAGAGAGCTAGAGGGAGCAACACAAAGGGACTGTGTATTAGATAGTAAAACAATGAGGGAGGATTAGAAAAAAGCAGTGACTGTAAGTAAAGAGGGGTGAAGACGGTGGATAAAAGTGAATAAGGGTAAGACATGGGGAGTGACAGAGAGAAAGGAGAGAGAGAGTAAAGGAAGGAGTGACTGAAAGGGAGTGAGTGAAGCAGCAAAGAAAGGTAAGTGAAGGAGTGTGGGTGAGTTGTAGGGAGTGAGCATGACAAAAGAGTATTGACAGAATGAGGGGACAGAGACAGTGACGGTAAGAGAGACAGACTGAGGGAACGGAAGTGAGGAACTGTGAGGACAGACGGACTGAGAGAAGGAGTGACAGGAGTGAAGTAAATGATTAAGGGAAAGGGAATGAGTGAGGGAGCAAAGGAAGGGAACAGAGGTTAAGGGAAGTAAAGAAGGGGGACTGAAAGAAGTTGAATGTGGAAGGAGAGTTAGGGAAAGGGGAGTAAACATGGAGGATAAGAATAAGTGAGGGAAGCAGAGTAAGGAAACAGGAGTGAGGTAGGCTGAGAGAATAATAGTGATGTTAAAGCAAAGGGTGATGACAAACTACATTTTTTAGTCACATTTACCATATATTTAATGTAACTTTTATTATATTTTTTTACTACACTTTGTATCTGTGAAAGGGAGAAGAAATAATAAGTTATAATTAGTAAAATATATATTTTAAAATAAAAGATACAGATGAAGAGGTTAAAAATCATAACAGTGTATTAAGAAATAAAGTACGAGTGAAAGACACAGAAAGGGAAATAAAGTGATGTAGAAGGACAAAAAGAGGGTAAACGAAATAGAAGGAGAGCAAATTACTAAGAGTAAGGCATATAGATTCACTGACAGAGAGGAAGATAAGAAGAGAGAAATGAACTGAAGGTAAGAAATATACTAAAAGAATGTGAGTTAGCAAAACTAAATCAGGAAACAGGAGTAAGTAAAAAGACAATGACTGAGAGGGAAAGGAGTCTAATTAAGGATGCATTTAGAAGAATGAGGAATGGAAGATAACTGAGAGTAAGTGAAGCAGAGTCATAGAGTGAAGGGATGAAGGGAGAAAGGATAATATAGAAGGATTGAGGGAAAAGGAGTGAGGAATTTAGTACACAGAGAGACTAAGGGAAGGACTGAGTGAAGTGGAGTACAATGAGTGAAGAAAGGAAAATGAGCAGGGGCCAGATGTAGGTAGCCAAATACCGGTCGGTAACGGCCGATTTCGGCCGTTACCGACCGGTATTTGGCTTTTGACATGTAGGGGGAATGAAACAGGGCAATTCGGTAATTTTACCGAATCTGTAAATATACCGGTCGGTAAATTTACCGACCGGTATTTTTACAGAATCGGTAAAATTGAGATGTAGGTGGGACTCTTCTGAGTCCCACAAGCCCTACAAATTCGGTATTTTACCATCAAATTCAATTTGATGGTAAAATACCGATTCAGGTGTGCATGCACATGTGTGCGTGCACACCTGTGTCATATGACAGGCAGACCTGCCCTTAGGGCAGGTATGCCTGCCACATGGCCCCCGAACCTTTTTTGGGGGTGCTAGAGGGTGTCAAAGTGACACCCCCTGCACCCTTGTCAAAATCGGTATTTACCGATTCGGTAAATACCGACCGGTAATGCCCATTCATTCCTATGGGCTTCAAAGCCCATAGGAATGAATGGGCATTACCGGTCGGTATTTACCGAATCGGTAAATACCGATTTTTACCGATTCGGTAAAAGGAACATCTGGATGTTCCTACATCTCCCCCCTTCTTATTTACCAATTCTTATTTACCGAATCGGTAAAATTCGGTAAATAAGAATCGGTAAATTTTCCCTACCTACATCTGGCCCTAAGGGAGCAAAAGAAAGAAAGAGAGGAGAAGAGGACTAAAGCAGTGGTACTGAGAGAAAGTGATTTGGTGATGAAAGTAAAGAGAAGAACATTGAAAGATAGGAAATGAGGGGTAGTAATGGAACCGCACTAAAAGAAATGGGGTGAAGAACGATGAGAGAGGAGCAGTGAAGTTGTTCTAAGAGAAATGATAGAAGGTAGATAAACACAAGTGAACATAACACAAGGAGAGTGAGGGACTGAGGACATAGAGGTAGTGAACGGAAAATAGAGAGAAGAGGTAAAAAAAAAGGAACAAACAAAGATAAGCGAGGGAGAGTGGGTGAGTTATAGTGACAGAGTGTGACAATACTGTTGAGTGAGTAAAGAGGAATTACTAAAAGAGCAAAAGAGGAAAAGACGGAAAAGGGAAGTAAAACAGAGAGACTGAAAGCTGAAAAGTGGTGCAAGGGAGAGAGGGGATGCAGACAGTTGAAATGGAAATGAGGGGTTGTGAAAGAAGTTGAGTAAACGAATGGGTGTGAAACAGAATGAGAGAAAGGCAGTGTGAGTGAGTAAAGAGAGCTGAAAGAGAGAGGAAAAAGGAAAATGAGTGTGAGACAATGGGCATACAATATAAATTACACAATACAAACTATAGAATAACTTGTACAACATGTTAGATAGTTTATTTTTGCTGTTCTCAGAACATATTGAATTTCACTAAAAACAGTGAGTTAAAACTTCATCATATAACAGTGGGAAAAAAAACACAATCAAAAAGATTGTGTTTAAAAAAAAACATATAAACTTACAAATCACATATGTACACTAATCTTTGATTCACTTACTTTTCCTTTAGGCCAAATAGTACATCATGAAGGTCCTTTTCGTTGTAAGGTACTCTGCTGTTCTCTACAAATTCCATTTCATCGACTCTCTAGAAGAAAAGCTCCAAGAACATCTGAAATATGTTTTAATGTTTTCATATACTCCTTGTGTTCAGTCATTACTTTTTGCTCATTCCTTCACCTTTCCTTAAGGCCAAATAGTGTCAGATGTAGCAGTATATTTTCAAATTACTTAAAACAAACTCTAAAATTACCGTTTTCCCGACGTTCTGAAAGAAAGGCTCAAACAACATTTTCACAATATTTAAATATTCATAATTCCATATCTGGCTCTCTCATGTTGAACATTTCCTATAATACTGATATCACTTAGTATGCGATCCACTTACCATACCTATATGAGAACTATAATTTTTATATTATCTTCATCACTTTTACTCACAATATAATTTTAAACAGCAAACTAACCTTTATTAACTGCTCCCGTCTTCATAGGCCAATTACCTTTACTTACATTTTGGTTGTAAAAACACTAGGTATGAATTTTTTAAGTCAAAAGGCAAACGTTGTTTGAAAGTCAAATGAGTATCATTACAGTTAGCCCAACCTTTTCGACATTTAAATAGCATGTGTAATGCCCTGATGTTGTTGAAGGACCGTCATGATAAATAATAGCTACAGTTGCAAAAGTTCTTCCTGAAATTGATAACTGAGAAGCCACAACATTTTTAATAGAAGTTGTCAATTTAGTTCCATCAGGTCTACATCGTTGGAACATTAAAATTTCGTATAAATAATGTGGACAGCATTGCAGACTTACATTGGGTACACACCTTATTGTGATCCGCTGCTTTAGCTAGATTATTAAAAGGCACTGATTTGCAGTCTGGTAAAGTCAAATATATAAATCTTTCGGTGTCTATTGTAGTACTACTTTATAAACTACAGTTGTCACAGTCATGCTGCCATTGATAAGAAAGGCTAAAAAGATTTTTTATATCTACACCTTCATCTTCCAATACATCAAACATATACATTAAAAATTCCTGACAATCCTGCTGAATATTCTGTGAAAATTGATTTTGACCAGAACATATGTCTAGAAGATTTCGAATTTCTGAAACACTTTTTATTTTTCCTCTATCAATGCTACATTTCTCAAACACAGAATTCAATAAACAGCAGAATGTTTGATCCCGATTTTCAACAATCTGTTCTTGTAAATTTTGAAGAAAAAAAACATCATTAACCACTACATTAGCATAGCAGTTGACACCAGAACTGTTTTCAAACTGAAATCCAACAACATCTTCAACAGAATCCTTTTTCTTTCTGCTTACAATTACATTTTCATCTACTGTTTGTCTTTTTGCTACTACCTCACTGCAATTATTCTCATTTCTTCTTTTTCGGCCTACCACACGTTTTTCAAACAGAGGATATTGAGGCAAATGTGGAGCATACTCTCTTCTTAACCTATTGTATTCTTTTTTTTTTTTTTTTTTTTTTTTTTTTTTAATTTGTAAGACCTTTATTAACATAAAGCACATTACACTGCATGAGCCTACAACCCTGAGGCCGGCTCGCCATTTTAATACGTATGTCCAGTACACCAAATGTAATGTTGTAATAATTGTGCAGATATGGTAGGCAGATCCGTCTCTTACACCCTACGTAGAGCTCTTAGCAGTCAACCGGTATGAGTCTTACATTTTGTAATTACAAAAACAGAACTATAACATTCCCCAACCGAAGACCTTACAGTGCATTCTAATACAACCTGTACAGTGAGTGGAGCAGTATCCCGGTAGTCCCCAATGCCGCCCTCCGATATCTCTAATGCATTCATCAGTCGTCCACTCTCCAGTCATTCTAGTGTATCAGCTATTCCTCCTCATGTTCCTGCAAAGAATTCAGATAGTCTGATAAAAATCCCCACATGTCCTTCGGCTTTGATTTTGCAGGCAAGCCCTCCTCATAGGTTTGTATTTTATCCCGGCAGACGGACATGTCATGTAGCCACACTGTGGTAGACGGTATTCTACGGCTGTGCCAGCATTGCGCCACCTGTCTCTTTGCTAGCAGTAGTGCAATCGCACAGAATTTGCGTTTTAGTGCTCTGAATTGAGGTATAATCCCCAGCAGGCAGATTTGTGGCGTGCACTGCACCTCTCCTCCCAACATGGCCGATAGTGCGACCGTGACCTCCACCCAATAATCCGCTACCCTCGCACACTGCCACGCCAGATGTACAAAGTCCGCACCCTCACTACCACAGCGCTTACATTTGTCGTCCTCTTGTAGCCCATATTTACGCATTTTCACCGGTGTATAGTAGGCTTGGTGGAGGAACTTGAAATGTATAATTCTCAGATTCCCATTAGGTGTCAACATCTGTGTCAGTGCGCATGTGCTGTACCATTCCTCTTCTGACAGAGGAGTATCAAACTGCGCATCCCATCTCTCCTTAGCTTTCAGTGTGTGACCCGCTATTTCCGTTTGTGCAGCATTATACAACCTGGACACCAAGTGAGATAGATCCCTAGTGGTGATCAGCATTTGTAAGGGCGCTAGAGTTTCTGGTTCCGCTGGAAATGATGGGTAGTGTACCCTCAATGCCCTTTTCAACCTGTAGTATGTGAATCGGAACATAGAAGACTGGTTCCGGATATACTGTAAATTGTCGATGTCTATAAATGTGCCCCCCTGGTACACGTCACACATCCTGTCGATTCCAGCTCTCGTCAGCAGAGACATCCCCACTTGTTCGTTAGTGACTGACAAAGCCTGATGGTGCTGTAATGGCATGTCCGGTGCATACAATGGGGTTTTGTGAGCCAATTGTCCTAGTTTGTTCCAAGCTTTGATTGTGGCGTCTACAGTGTTGATGTCCTGTTCGTGGAGTGGTGGTCTGGTGTGTGATAGTATCGCCGACAGGGGAACTGGATGGGCATCCCCCTCCTCAATGGCCACGTGAGTAAGATAGGGGACCTCATGGTACCAGTATGCCGCGTACTGTGCCTGGGCACAAAGGTAATATAGGAGAAAGTCTGGGACCCCGAATCCACCTTTCGTTATCGGGAACGTCAGTGTTTGTAGGTCAATTCGAGCCTGCTTACCCGCCCATATCAAGGTCAGTACCAATGACTTTATGTGTTGAAAGACCTCTCTCGTAGGTGTGATGGGTATGTTGTTGAAGAGATATAGAAGTTTGGGCAGGATGTTCATTTTAACTATCGCGATACGATCAGCTATTGATAAGGGTAAGTGTATCCAACGACGGACCTTATCGTCCAGTTTGGAGAGTACCACCCCATAGTTTGCACGCATGACTTCGTCTGGATTCCTGTGGAACATGACCCCTAGGTATCGAATCGGGTCCTGCTGCCACTCTAGTGGATAGTCCATCGCAAAGGGGGCAGTGGCATCGGTGAGAGGTATAAGTGAGGATTTGGACCAGTTTATTGCTAAACCCGAGTGCCCTCCAAACCGGATGTACTCTCTAAGCAGCGGGTTCAGATGTGTCTCTGGATCTCGAACATACAATAACATATCATCCGCGTAGAGTGATATGTGCAGTGGCCTGGACATGAATTGCAGTGCCGACTCCTTATATTTTTGACGCACTATGCACGCTAGTGGTTCTAAAGCCAGCGCGAAGAGTAGGGGCGACAAGGGGCAGGCCTGTCTAGTGCCCCGCCCAATGTCAAAGGGAGCTGAAACATAACCATTGATTCGGACTCTTGCACATGGCTTAGTATACAGCAAGGAAATCCACTGGACGAACCTTTTAGGGAACCCCATCCTATTGAGGATAGACAGCATGTAGCGCCATTCGATCGAATCGAACGCTTTCGCAGCGTCGAGCATGACAGCTACCGCCTTTACCGAGGGCTTCAAATAGTGTGCCAGCGCGAACAGTGTTCGGGTATTATGCGAGGTGGATCTAGTGGGCACGAACCCTGCCTGATCCGGGAGGACCAGTCGAGTCATCAGTGGGGACAGCCTAACGGCCAGTAACTTTGCGAGTATTTTTGAATCTACGTTTATTAGGGAAAGGGGTCTATAGGAGTCGCAGTTTTTCGGGTCTTTGGATGGTTTAAGGAGTGCTATGATCATTGCCTCCCGCAGAGTGGGGGGGAGCAATGATCCATCAAAGGCGTTACCATACATGTCCACCAAATAGGGGGCGATGACGTCCACAAATTTTTTATAAAATTCGGACGTGAACCCGTCAGGGCCTGGGGCCTTTCCGTTGGGGAGCGAGGCGATCACCTCTGTGACCTCCTCAACTGTGATCGGTCGTGCCAGATATTCCCTATGGGCATCCGACAGCCATCCAATCGCTACCTCATGCAAGTAGTCATATGTTTCTTCAGTAGTAGCTGTTGGTTGGGATTGGTATAGTGTGCTGTAGGAGTCTACAAAACATTCGACTATGTCTGCTGGGTGTGTTTGCAAAATCCCCTCCCTTGACTTGACTCGGAGTATCGTTGAGTGCCCCCGTCCCTCACATATTTTCTGCGCCAGTACTTTCCCTGGTCTACCCCCTTCCCCAAAAGCCCTGGCCTCGTGTTTGCGATCTAGGTATTTGATTTCTGCCGCTGAAAAATCGGCATGTTCTGTGTGTAATTCGCGTAGTTTGGGTAACAGCATGACGTCCTGCGTTTGTTCATACTGCAATTCTAAGTCCCTCATCTGGCATTCGCAGCGGCGAATTTGGCACCGTATGTCTTTGAGTACCCCTATGGTAGTGCTAATGCAGATTCCCCTTATCGT
The DNA here is from genome assembly GCF_964261635.1 of Lissotriton helveticus. Classification (NCBI taxonomy): domain Eukaryota; kingdom Metazoa; phylum Chordata; class Amphibia; order Caudata; family Salamandridae; genus Lissotriton; species Lissotriton helveticus. The sequence goes on from NC_136063.1 coordinate 1,919,302,352, forward strand.
GGCCTTAAAGGCTTCCCACAGGAGGCAAGAGTCATCAGTAGATTGAGAATTATTAGCAAAATAGTCTTTGATTGCCTTAGTCAGGGTGTCTACATATATTGGGTCCGTGAGGGCCTGGGAGTTGAAACGCCATTGGAATGGGGGAGGTGTGTAATGAGGTATGTCCAGTTGTAAGTGAACCGGGTTGTGATCCGATAGCGTGCGTGGTAGTACCTGTATCTTACGCGCCCATAAAGCAACATCCTTGGAACCTAACCAGTAGTCCAGTCTGGACCAACTATTGTGGGATGCCGTGACGTGTGTAGCACCTGGGTCGTCTGTGTGTTTTAGCCTCCAGATGTCTGCCAATTCTAAATCCTCCATCATGTGACCCACCATGAGTCTCGACTGTTTGTGTTGTTCCACTGATTGTGAGGAGCGATCCAGGCCGTCCAATAGTGTCACGTTCCAGTCCCCCCCGCATAAAATGTGCGTGCAAGCATGTTTTTGTAGGTGTCCCCAGATGTCACGATAGAATTCCGGCGCGTCAATATTCGGGCCGTACACGTTTAGGAGCGTGATGTGTTGGCCCCTTAGCGTACCCGTGACAAGTACATATCTACCAGCCGGGTCCTGTGTCAAATGCTCCTCCTCAAAAGTGACCCCCTTCCTAATCAGTATAAGCACCCCCCGGGAATAAGACGAGTATGAAGCTCTGTATGAGGTGCCCGCCCACTTCGACCCCAATGAAGCGTGTGCGTGCGGTGCTAAGTGCGATTCCTGCAGGAAGGCTATATCAATATTCCATCTAGTGAGACTGGCAAATACCTGCCTAATTTTCTGTGGGCGAGAAAATCCACGAATATTCCAAGTGAGGACGTTTAGACAGTTACCGCTGCCAGTTCTAGAACCTGGTGTACACAAATGACGTTATACCACACATATCCGTACACATAAGTACCCTACCCGGATCCTGATCCCACCCTCTACCATGGTCGTAATTTGCAAACACAATCCCCCTCAAGGAATATCTGAATGTCGTGTACATTTGCAATGCAATAGGTCTTAGTAAACAGTTAAACATCCCCCCTCCCCAAAACCCGCCCACTTCAGCATCCCCAACCTGCCGAAGCCATACCCCTTCTGAGCACCACTCCCTCAACCATTGAAACACTAACTCGGTGCCCATGGCAGAACTTGTGTCGGGTATTACCCTCATGGAGGTCCGCCAGTAGCGCAACTCTACACCCGATGTACGGGTACAGGCGATATTTGATAGAATCAGACATAATCGCAATATATGTGTCCATCAATCCACAATTCCATTTCCCCCTCACCATCCTCATGCTGGTAGTAAGTAGTGAAGCAGCACTAGAGGATTTGCTGCAGCGTCCCACAGCGAACACACGTGTGTGGAAAGGCCTAGGTCTAATAGGACCAATGCACAGCCCTCCCCGCATATAGCAAACATTTGGTTATACATCGCACAGGACATAGCAGAGTGGGGGGGCGATGTCACCACCGTTAGTCTACATAGCGCAATGCAAAGTGAGTCATTGTGTACAGTGGTCTGCCACTCCCTCCGCCATCCTGAGTGCAGACCCGAGGGTCCGCGATCACTTTTAGAACAAAGGGTCCTGAGCCATAGTTCGTAGTGGTGGCGTTATTTACAGTTTGACACCATCGTGTGATCAAAAAATTCCGCGGGGAAGGCATAGCAGCAAGGTCAGTTTATGAATATCCATGACAGTCCAGGACAGAGGAGCGGACCTTACCCTGCCATCCCCGCTGATCCCTGCCCTTCCACCACACATTGTCAACATTAAATGCCATTCTCTCACCTGTGGTAGCCTCGTGTCCGCACTCCCCGTGCAATGCAGCTGAGGAGGGCCGCAATGCAGCCCCACATTGTCATCCGTGCATCCATTCCCACCACTGCATAAAGTTGGAAACCCACAGTGACATCAGTCCGAGACTTCGTTTTGGTCGTCCCGGGAGTTCGACCTCGCCTCACGTTGTATCCTCTTGACAAAGTCGAGGGCCGCCTTGGGTGTCGCCAGCACTGTCGCTTGCTCCCTCCATACCACTCGAAGTCGGGCAGGATATAGCATAGAATACCCAATGTTCAATGCTCGCAGCTTAGCCTTCACTGTGGCGTACTCTTTTCGTGCCTGCTGTACAGCGACCGTGTGATCAGGGTAAAACTCCAGGGAGTTGCCCTGATGGGTGATTTTGCCCTTTTCCCTTGCCAGCCTTAGGATCACGTCTCTGTCCCTGTAATTGAGGATCCGCGCCACTATCGGTCTGGGAGTCGCACCGGGCGGCGGCTTGGGGCCCAATGATCTATGGGCTCTTTCCACAATAAAGATCTGCGATAGGGCCTCCGCCCCAAAGATATCCTTACAGAGACCCTCGATGTAGTGTTCCATGCGTCCTGTGTTGGTGGATTCTGGCAGGCCCGTGATTCGCACGTTATTGCGCCTCGAGCGCGCTTCCAAATCCTCTTCCTTCGCTTTTATCACCGCCAGAATGCGATCAAAACCTGCGCATTTAGTGGTGGACGTATGTGCCTCATCTTCGACGGCAGATATTCTCGCTTCAGCTTCGTCCAACCGTTCGCCCTGTTTATCTTGTCGGGCAGCCATGCCATCCATCCTGCACGTCAGATTGTCCAGCTTGCCATTGATGTCCTGCAGGTTAGATTGGATAGCCATCAAGATCTTCTCAATGTTAGTAGTTGGCGGTGGATCCGCAGAACCGCCGGCCTCCGACATGTCGTCCGCTGGTTTAGTCACCCTTTTGTTGTCGAATGAAAGTTTAAGTTGCTGTTTGTCTGGCTTCCCCATAGCGGTAGCCGGTGATTGCCCTTTCCTCAAGGTGGGTCCAGACGCCCTCGTTACCCTGGTCGCCGTCGCCGTGTTTCCTCCTTAGTGGTGGCCAGTCTCCGCTCGTGGTGGTTGTTCTCCTCCAAGATGTCTTCCGCCAGTAGAATTACGCCAGCGTTTGAGTACCCCGGGGGGGGGCGGTCTGGTCACCCCTGCGGCACGTTGAGGGGAGGGAGAGATATGAGCCCGTGAGCGTGAGGTGCCACAGCACGATCAGCCCGTCAAAGGGTCGCCACCTCGCTCGCGCGCTATCTCGCCTCATGCACCTGCCTGCACTATGTATGTAAATGTCACTGCTAGCTGGATCTATGGAGTGCAGGAGGCATGCGTTGTGATGTACTCAATTTCCAAGCGCCTGACGGTGTATCCCGCTCACCGCCCCGTCAGTCCGCCCGCAGTGAGTCCAGTACTCCGTGCAGGAGCCCGCCGGCGCCAAACCACAGGGTCCGCTGTGACGGCAATGAGCGCCGCCATATTGTCAGGCAGCCGGCTGAAGTCCGGGCGCTCTCCGCCCCTGCGTCTTGGTGCCAGAACGACGTGAACGGGCGCGCTTGGCCTGGCTATCCGCTCTCCCCCTCGGGCAATACTCGCTGGGTTACTCGGGCAGTGCGCTGCCTAACCTGTGTCGGTTGCTCCATACACGCAGTCGTCCGCCGGCCATCTTGTCAGGCAGATCGGCGCGCACCGCAGAGTTCTCGGAATTTTAATCGCGCCCAGGGGTTTTTGATCACCTCCACACCTGTCCGCCTCCGCTCCACATGTTCCCACACCGAATGCTGGTCGCGCAGTGTGGAATGATGGGGTTTCAGTGGCAATGGATCACATCGTGTGATATCGCCCGGCGGAGCTGCAGTTCAGGCAGCCATTCCGCTGTGCGCCCCCTAGCGCCTCCAACCTATTGTATTCTTTAACACAATCTAGATCAGCACAAATCTTTGTTTCATCACACTCAATCAAATACAATCCTGATAAAGTTCTGACTCGTGATAATGCCACATATGCCATACCCTCTTTAAACACAGAACTTCCAATGTTCACCAAAGCACTATCTACACTTAAACCTTGAGATTTATGAATTGCCATCGCATATGCCAAACAAACAGGAAACTGTTTTCGGCGAACATATAAGTCTTTCACAAGCAAAAATCTAGCTGAACAACGACAAATTTGTTCTATTTCGTCAATGCCATCAAATTTAATTTTTAAAATTTCAATTCCATCTCTATTTTTGTAATTCACAAAATCAACAACATGACCCATTGCTCCATTTACCAGACCTCTTTCAACATTTAAATTCCTTCTCAAAATGATACGACAATTTAAACACACATTCAGAGTCTTTTCAAAACCAGCAGTTTTAGATATACTCTTCTCTAATGAATCCAATTTTGATTTCAAATTTTCAGACAAAATAATTGTTGCTCCCATATGCTCTATTTTATCTAAAGCTTCCAGTTTCACAATCTCTTCATTTTCTAACTTTAACATTTTGTGGTTGAAGATGGAACATTCTTGCAGAGTTGGCATCAAACATATCCCAGATTTGTTCTCAGTAATTTTCTTAAAAATATTCTCTGGAAGAATGTTTTCATTTGGATACAAATTTGAAATTAATCGTGCATGTAATGCTTCTTTCCCATGCTCACTTACTTTTCCGATTCTTACATCTTTTAGAATATTTTTATAATCTCGATCCTTTGCCTGTTGCATATTTTGAAGCAGTTCTGCATATTTGAAATGTAACCATATATTAACGTTTCCAATGCTTCCTACGCACTTCCTGGTATCTTCATGCGTGAGCATTTCAAACACTGGTTGTCCTTTCACTGGAGTCAACTGCAGTAGATCTCCAAAAACAATAATGTGTTTTCCTCCGAATAAGACATCATAGTCTGTTCTAAGAATTTCTTGCATTGTCAAATGCACAAAAGCAAGAATTAGATTTGTGACCATGCTTACCTCATCAATGATAAGAAGTTTCATTTTCTTCAGGACTCTGGAAACTTCAGAACAAGCATCTCCAGATAGCTTGTGGTATTGTAATTTGTTATCATGCTCAACTGGTAGCATCAGTAAACGATGTAAAGTAATCCCTTTAATGTTATGTGCTGCCAGCCCAGTTGGAGCGGTAACAACACAAGACAGCGGTGATTCAGTCCTTTTCTGCAGATAAGTTGCAATTGCTTTAATCAGAAAACTTTTTCCAGTTCCCGCTTCTCCACTCACGTACAGTCGCACAGGCTTAAATGATGTACATGAGCACTCTTTTTTCTCATGACTGAATCCATGTTCAACCTGTTCTGTGACTTCGTCATATATCTGTTTCTGCTCAAGGTTTAGTTGTTTCACCAAATCTTCTAAGTTAACTACATCATCTTGAGCTTGTTCCATGGCTCTTTCCACCTCATCCATGGCAGTGGCAGCTTCATTTTGGATAATTGGCCTCCTAGTGGATCCTGACTTAATGAAGCAGAACTCTGACTGTCTTGAGAACTGTCTCTAGCAATCTCTGCAGCAATTGTGGCTTCTTGTTCTATTTCTTCGTTCAACATTTGCAGATAATTTGGAAAATCAGGACATTCTATGGTATCCTTGGTTGCATTAAAAGAATCTTCGTAACAGAGAAAATCTCCAAGTAGTTCCTCTTCTGTACGCCATGGCTTAAAGAGTTGCAAAAGAGCTAAATAGTAAAATTCCCTTTTCTCTGGATTTTCGCAACTCAATTTTCGATGATTAATCAAATGGCCTTTTCTCTGCTTCACTAGACATCCTTCACACCCAATGATAGCATATATTCCATTATGGATATCTTCTCTGATGGTCCTCTTATAAATATAGTTTTGCAGAACTTCATACAAACAACTGTTATCAAGATGACTACTTCTATTTGGATAGTATGTATCCAACATGTTTGTCTTCAAAATATCTGTACTGTTTGGTTCTTTCTCTGCCAAATACTCAATTTCTTGTACAGATTTCCAAACTCGGTTTCGTGTTGCAGCAAGACCTAGACTCACCCAAATAATTGTTCTAGACTTGGCGTAGAAACTTGCTGATGATAACCGATCAGAACATTCATATGCTCCAATTTCTCGATGCGACAACATCTTCAAACTGAAACTGTATAATTTCTTACTTATACTCTTTTCATGTGAAATGTCCTCCCACATTTCCTTCAGTTCTGTCTTTTCTTTTTTTGTGATGTAAGACGTCACATATCGAGCCACAGCAATAGAGTTCTCAGCAACAAACTGAATATCCATGTTAGCATTCCACATGGACAAAATCACTGGGTTGTAGTCGTTGATGTACTTGGACTCTTCGTTTCTTTTTAAATTGTATGTATTTTTTGGTGATTTCCTCGTAACGGTATGTCGCAGAGAAGACATCAAATTATTTACTCTTCCTTTAGAAATCACTGGTCGTGGAAATGTGAAACGACATTTTGTGTAGAACTTGTCCTTGTTTCTGAATTTTCGACGACAGTACTTTCCACAACGATGTGATTGAACGCGTAAAACTTGTTGCCTTAAACTGTTTTCTTCGGTAGTTTTCGGAACAGCACATGTTGAATACTCTTCAATGAAACTCATCACTGTGTCATCCGAATCTGTTCCAAATTTGGGTGCATCTTTAATCCATAACAACATATGTATGTGAGGAGCACCTCTCGATTGATACTCCTTTCTCCAAAAGAAATCCAAAACCTCTCCAAGGGGAGGATTTTTTTTGTTGGTAATGAAAGACATCATAGCTTCAAATCTATGATTGAAATATCTGCATACATTCACTGGATCCAAAGAACACAGTTCTCCAGGTGTTTTGAATTCTATATTTTGAATGTTTGCATTTGCCTCTCGTAGAAATTGAAGTAAGTCGTCCCATGCATACTCAGCACAGCTAAGAGTGAGGAACCATGTAGGAGTTCCTAAGTTTCTTAGCATAAATTTCAATTCTCCATGACGACGGTACCAATACTCGTTTGTACCACGCTGACATGCCATGAGATTGATTAGATGAGATTCCAAAATATTGTCTTGCAGATTGACTTTCTCCATAAAGTCCCTCGCCGAAACATTTTGCAGATGTGCTCCACTTTTCAGTATATGGTTTACTGCATAAGAAAGCCCAGACAAGTCACTTTCATACAGTAGATGAAACAAATATGGGATGCATTGACGAAACCTTGGATCTTCAGCATATAATCTTAAAGTCCGGTATTCAGATGCTGGAATTTGAAGTGGTCGATCGTCATATCGTCCACCTCGACCTGTTGGAAATAGCTGTGGAAAACAACGAGCTTCCAAACTTTCTTCCCATACACTAATGGGACTTCCTTTTGCTGCTTTCATTTGAAACAAGTCAATTGCATTCCCCATTACTTCTTTGGAATGCAAAGGATGAACAGTATAATGTTAATATATTTCTTCACTTCTAGACACATCAACTTTTTCAATTTGGCCGGCTGAACAATCACTGTCTTCTTCTGCAGCTGTTTCGTCTGCTCCAACACATACATCTTTGTAGTACTCATTGTTTTTGACCAAATACAACGTTGCCTTTTTGACTTTCCTAACATCCACTAAATCTTGCCAGATTTTCTTACTCTTTGTCGGAACCCCATTAACTAGAACAACCAGAGGTTCCTTTTCCACTTTCTCTACACCAATTGTATCAATATTTTTCTTGAAATCTAGAGGCAAATAAACAACTCTTCCCTTTAATCCTCTCTGTAAATCCGAAGGAGGCAATTTCCCTATCTTAGGCTCCATGCGAGCAATAGCCTGAAAAGGATGGACACATTGAATCAGAATAGATTCATATGTATTTAAATCCATCAATTCAGGAGGAATGTCTACCAACTCAAGATTATTGTGAACAGCTCTAGCAGGCATTCTGTTTTCATTTAATTTATTATAACAATATTTACAAATACGCTGATCAGAACTCAAATCAAAAGAATTCTCCACCAACAAAAAAGTTGCAAAATTCTTCCATTCAGTATTATTTTCCATTTCACTTTCTGCATATAAATCAACTAACCTAGTCTGAATCTTATAATGAGTTCGTCGACAACACACACAAGTAAAATTAGGCCTTTCACTTGATTTCACCTTAAACTTGGTGATTTCCTGGTCAAAGTTTTCTGTACTTGAAATGTGTACATTGTCTTCCACATTACCTTCTATTACTGTGTCAATTTCTACACTGTCCTCTTTTTCACCACAGTAACAAATCTCAATATCTTCACAAATCTTCTTCACATCTAATTCAGTTCCATGCAAAAGAGCACTGTTTAACTGTTTAAGCTTAAGTGCTGGACTTTTTGCATAATACAACATTCTCACTAATTTCCTCATTTTGTTATGATGCACTGCGAACATCCTAAAATGATGAAAAACACTCTGACATACTTTTCTAGAAAGACAAGCCAGTGAATGCCCTTGCAAACCTGTGTTTTCTCTCACTCTGTAAGGATCTAAGTCTTGCAACATCTTCATTTTCTGTTTTAGACTTTTCTTACTATATGTACGTAAGAAATTACGAAGCAAATCGATTGATTCCTGTCGCACACTACAAATACTACTACACTTCCAAGTATACACTGGACCCTTAGTACGTCTCCCTAAAACTTCATCAGTTAACACCTCTTCTGCATTTCTAGACACAAGTTTCTCTTTTTCAATCGGACAACCGTCTTTCACCTCATATGCTCGACCACTGGTGTCAACTGCATGCACCAAATCATTCTCCTGGAAGTAACTCTCCTCATTAAAAAATGGCTCACAACTTGAACTATGCATCAATTCTCCAGAAAAAACTTTACAAAAATTAGTCCGATTAATTACTCTTTTGCATCTACTCTTTGATTTGAAAACATCAATTGTCTTGTTAAGTGTCCTAATTCTATTGATTACTAAAATAAATAATTTTTTCTTAAGTTCAAAAGCCTGATCAACAATCTTCTCTACACTTTTCTTTTTCTTATAAAAAGCAGCTCTCTGTTTACCTTTTTTAATATTTTTTAACAAATTTAAAACCACCCTATTGCGAAACATTCGTTTACGAATGTCCCTAAATTGGTTTTGCCTTCTATTCCTATACATATTATTCTCTCCTGCTCCAGTAGTAATATTTTTGGGGGGCCTCTCCTTCCTTTTCAAATTTGTTCTCTCCTACTGTATATTCCGATCCTCATCAACATTTTTTTTTATCTACATATGTTCCGAAAGAAAGACTTAGTTGTCTTACCAGGAGCTTTTTTCCTGTTTTTTGAAGTATTTGTTGTAGACGAGTGCTTTAATTCCGTTGCTGTTTTTGATTTTTTCCGCTTGGCATCTTTCCTTCTCCTCTGCCTTGACGGCATATTTCCTTACTATTGAAATCTTGTTTTCAATCTGTGGTAAACAAAAAAAATAAAACACATTATACACCACTATTACCAAACAACAAAGCAATGACAATAAGCAAATGATATAAACACTAGTTTACAACATATCTAAGTTTATACCACAGCAACTATGTAACTAGGAGTAAGACAGAGAAAAAGAGCTAGAGGGAGTACACAAAGAGACAGAGAGAGTCAGACAAAGAAACAAGTAGAGGGAGTAAAACATAGAGAGTGTATAATATGTTGTAAGACAGAGAAAGGATGTAATAGGGAGAGGGAGTAAGTCAAAGAAAGGGAGAAAGGGAGTAAGTCAGAAAAAGGATGTAACAGGGTGGAAGATAGGGAAAGGGTGTAAGAGGATGTAAGACAGAGAGAGGGTATTAGAACGGGAGAGGATGTAAAAGAGACTGAAACACAGAGAGGCTGTAAAAGGGAGAGAGAGATAGTAACTTTGAGAGAGGGTGTAAGAGGAAGTAAATCAGAGAGAGGATGTTGCAAGGAGTAAATCCGACAGAGGGTGTAACACGAAGAGAGGAAGAGAATAAAAAAGTCATAAAGAGGGAGAGAGGGTGTAAAACAGACAAAAGGTGTAATAGGGAGTAAGTCTGGGAGAGAATTGTCAGGTTTTAGAAAGCGCGCCTGCCTAAGACTACAATTCCCAGCATCCTCTAGCGAAGAACTACTTTTCCCAGACTACCTTGGGAGTAGCAGGATATCACTGGGTGGAGTCCGACGATCGGTGCTAGTGATTTCTGTTCTTTCTTAGGATTCGGTCGCTTGCCTGCACCTTTGGGCTTCGTTTGGTTTAACTTCCAATTGGAACCAGCGGGGAAGTTGGAAGCCGACATTGGTAACGTTTTGGAACGCGCTGGCTAGCGCGTTCATCCGGATGTACTTTGTTTATTGTTTGTTTTTGCGCAAAGAAAACAAGCGTTGTTTCCTTTTGCCTCGCGGCTGCGAGGGTTCTGTGCCACCAAAAAGAATTGTCAGTATATTTGCTTTTCCACACGTCGCGGACGTGTACCTTTCTTGTTCTGGCATTAGTGGCGGAGTGCAGGGGGCGGGGTTTTCGTTTTCCTCCGCACTACCGTCACGAAGGCTTGGTTTGGATACCTACACGAGTGTATGGACATAAAGCACCAAAGCGGAGGGTAGTGGTGGTGAATAGAACCACGCTCTGCCGTGTTTGGTTTCAATCTCATTGCTTACCAAGGAAATTGCTCACCAAAGCGGAGGGCAGTAGTGACAGGAACTACGCTCTGCCGTATTTGGTTAAGTACATGTGTATATTGGAACTAAGTGAACTTGGTGCTACTTTCTCAAAGGAGCGGATTCCATTGCATCATTCTAGCACGGGTGTGCTCTAACTATTGTTTATCTACCAATTATCAGAAACCAACTATAAGCTCCTTGTTCGTATTTTGGGGTATGTGTATGTTAGCAAGGCTGGTTCATAGTAGTAAGATGAGGAGTGCCTGACTACATGCTAATCCCTTGTTTGTTTTGTGCAGGAGTGAAGGAAGACGGGGGATCCAGCAATAGGGTGTTTAGTGCCTATATTTTACAGGTGATTACAGGGGTTATTGTTTAGTAAGAATTTATGAGAGTAGGATTGTATATGGTATTAACCTATGCACTTTTGTCTTTCAGTTTCTTTTTCCCTGCTGCCCCTTCCTTTCTCCCCCTTTTATTCTTTGTTGGGTTTTTTCCCCTTTATGGGGTTTTTCCCTCGCCGTATCGTCTGAACACCCTGTGTTTACTATTCAGGGTGTTTGGAGGGTCCGGAGGTGGAGCATTGTTGCTGCATGCGGATCCTGCGGAGTGTCAACCTGACAGAATCACTAGCCCACGAATTCCACTCCGCCCGATCCGTAGGTAGCAACAATGGCGTCTATGGAGGATGTGTTGCATGCCTTGGTCCTGGTCCAGCAGGAGTTGGCCTCTTCAAAGGCCGAGACTGCTGCCTTACGGGAAAAGGTAGAGAGGATGAGTAGTAATCCATTTAATGCTTCAGCTTCCGCCTCGAACGTTCAGGTCACAGTGCCTCCTCCCATTCCACTGGCTACCCCGGAAAGGTTTTCAGGGGACCCCCGTAAGGTACATGTGTTTATGACCCAGGTCCTTATGCATTTCTCTTGTAAGCCTTCTTCTTTCCCCACAAATCATTCGAGGGTGGCCTTTTTGATTTCCTATTTGTCAGGGGATGCCGCCGATTGGGTGGTTCCGTTGGTAAAAAGGGATGACGCCCTTCTGTCCGATTGGGCAGAGTTTAAAAAAGAATTTGAGAGGGTCTTCGACCGAAGAGCCACTACCTTTAGTGCTGATCGAGAGTTGTTGACATTGAGACAAGGCAAGGGTGAATTGATAACATATCTTACAGCATTTAACAGATTAGTAGCAGAAGCAGAATGGCCAGAGGAGAAAAGGTTGTCCCTGTTTTATCAAGGGTTACATGATGATTTGAAAGATGTTGTGGCTCAGGTGGATCCCCAGCCTGCATCTTTCGTGGACATGGTAAACTTGGTGCTGAGACTGGACAGTCGTCTCACGGATAGGGGGAATAACAGGAGACGATGGGAAAAAGGAGCCTATGGAGGTGAGAGAATCTCGCGGAAGGTATCCGGGGGTGTCGACATCCCGTCGGAGCCTATGGAGATTGGAGCCCTTAGAGCACCTTTGTCGAAAGAAGAGCGAGAATCTAGGCGAGTACAGGGCCTTTGCATGTACTGTGGTAAGAAAGGGCATTATGTCAGGGAATGTCCTTCTAAACCCAAGTCTACAGGATTGGCCAGTAGGTTCAAAAAGGTAGCAGTGTCCAATACAGTACAGGAAAAGGGGCCAAAGGAAGAGAAGGTGTCGAGTTTAGAAGGGGTACATGAGTGGAAGCTTACTTCACTGTCCTCTCCTGGAAATGAAGAAACAGAGTCACATTTGGTGGTACTGATGTCACTGGAATACGAACTAGAAAGATGGCAGGTGATGGTAATGTTAGATTCTGGAGCTACAGGTAATTTTGTGGATGAAGGGTTGGTGAGGCGTCTGGCATTACCTCGTGTTGCTAGGGAAATTCCTGAGAATGTGTTGGCTGTAGATGGACAGCCTTTGACGTCTGGTCAGATAACCGAACGTACTGGTGAGTTGGGGTTGTCAGTGGTAACTCAAGGATATGTGCATTCTGAGGTTCTGTCGTTAAATATCATTGACGCCCCTCAGTACGAAATTATATTGGGGATGCCATGGTTACATAAACACAACCCTGTGGTGGATTGGCAATCAAAAACATTTCAGTTTCTCTCTGATGTTTGTAAGGACCATGTAACTCCATGTGTATCTGCTAATGTCACGGTGTTAGCCACCCCTTTTGTGGCAGCTACAGCTGCTGAAAAAGAAGTCCAGCTACCAGTTGAGTACTTGGCCTATAGTGACGTGTTCAGTGAGGTTAAAGCAGAAGCCTTACCCCCTCACAGGGAGTATGACTGTCGGATTGATTTAGTGGAAGGAGCTACCATACCATCTTGTAGAGTGTACGCTCTGTCGGTGCCCGAGACAAAGCATCTGAAAGCATACATAGAGCAGTACACACGTTTGGGGTTCATCAGGCCTTCCCGCTCTCCGGCAGCCTCTCCTCTTTTTTTTATAGCGAAGGCCAACGGGGACTTAAGAGCGTGTGTAGACTATCGCGTTTTGAATAAAAATACCATCCGTAATCGCTACCCTCTTCCACTCATCTCAGTGTTACTAGACCAGGTTAGAGAGGCCACAATATATACTCGTTTGGATCTCCGTGGGGCATATCACTTGGTCAGAGTAAGAGAAGGGGATGAGTGGAAGACGGCATTCAAAACGCGATTCGGTTTATACGAGTATTTAGTGATGCCTTTTGGGCTTTGTAATGCTCCTGCAGCGTTTCAGTTTTTTATAAACGATGTACTAAAGGAATACGTGGACCATTTCGTGGTTATGTACATCGATGACATTTTGATCTACTCCCAGAATGTGTCATGCCATAAGAATCATGTATGTAAAGTGTTGGATAAACTGAGGGAACACCGTTTGTTCGTGAAGCTGAGCAAATGCGAGTTTGGGGTGCGAGAGGTAGAATTCCTTGGTGTGAACCTTACACCCAGTGGGTTGCAGATGTCTGAGAGAAAGGTTCAGGCGGTGAGGGATTGGCCTGCCCCTAAGAACGTGAAGGAGGTACAGAGCTTCTTGGGGTTCGCCAATTACTACAGGAGGTTCATCCTGCATTTTTCCCAGACTGCTGTCCCCATCACCCGGTTATTAAGGAAAGGAAAACCATTTGAGTGGACTGGGGAGGCTGAGGAGGCGTTTGGTGCTCTAAAGAGGGCTTTTACCACGGCACCAGTACTAGCACATCCTGTCTTGGAACATCCGTTCATCGTCGAGGCTGATGCTTCAGATGAGGCCATAGGGGCAGTACTGTCACAGAGAGACGTGCACACAGGTCAGCTCCATCCGGTGGCCTATCTTTCGAAAAAGTTGAGCTCGGCTGAGATCAATTATTCCATAGCGGAAAAAGAGCTCCTGGCAATAAAAAAGGCCTTTCAGGAGTGGAGGCCATACCTGTGGGGAGCCAGTCAAGCAGTGACAGTGTATACTGATCACAGGAACCTCCAATACATGTCCTCCGCCCGACATCTGACACAAAGGCAGATGCGTTGGATGCTTTTTTTTTCTGAATATAACTTTGTAGTAACCTTTCGCCCTGGCTCGGAGAACAGAAAGGCTGATGCTCTATCCAGACAGGTAATCCCCCTGAAACAGTACGAAGAGGAACAGGCCATCATCCCTGCTGAGAAGGTGGTGTGTGTGATCAGGGCCGAAACATTTCTGAACGAAATCAAGGACTCCAGGTCGTTGGGGTTTTGGGTCCAATGGGCGGCTGCCAAACAAGGTCGGAGGGTGAGACAGGGCTTGCCTTTTCAGGGGGAGTGCTTGTTTCTGCCGAATGTGGAGATCAGAAAAAAAGCCTTCAGTTGGTGTCATGACGCACCGACGGCTGGACATCCTGGGATAACCAAGACGGTGGAACTCATGAGGAGGTATTTCTGGTGGGAGTCGTTGGTCAGAGATGTGACTCAGTGGGTAGGTAGATGTGAGGTCTGTGCTAGAGCAAAAGGAGAATCAACAAAGAAGAAAGGTTTGTTGATGCCCATGCCCACACCTGATAGACCATGGCAGAACATAAGTTTGGATTTCATTACGGGTCTCCCGTCTGACCAGGGAAACACAGCAGTGTTGGTGGTAGTGGATAATTTGACCAAAATGGGACACTTTATACCGTGTGCAAACCTTCCCACTGCTAGTCAAACGGCCCAGTTACTGGCATCACAGGTCATCCGTTTGCATGGAGTTCCCAGAGTCATTGTGTCTGATAGAGGACCGCAATTCATCGCTCGTTTCTGGCGTATGTGGTGCAATGCTTTGGGTATAGAATCAGCGTTGTCTACCAGCTTCCATCCCCAAACAGACGGCCAGACAGAACGTCTGAATCAGTCGTTAAAGAAATATCTGCGTTGTTACGCCAAGGAGGCACATGAGTCATGGGTGGACTTATTGTGGATGGCGGAGCTGGCCTACAACAATCTGTGGCATAGTTCCACAGGTATGTCACCTTTCAAAGCCAACTTTGGTTATGATGTACATACATTACCGATCAGTATCCCTGACGACTTGGGTAACCAACCCTCGGTGAGGGAGAGAGTAGTGACATTGAGGAGGGTGCATAAAGCGGTGCAACGACATCTGCTGAAGGCCAAAGCAGTATACAAAAGGTGGGAGGATAGGCATCGTTCTCCTGGTCCTCAGTTCAAGATTGGGGATAAAGTATGGCTGTCGACCAAGTACCTTCGATTTAAATTGAGAAGTGTATTCCATCCGCGATTCATTGGACCCTATTCCGTGGTGCGTCAGGTCAATCCTGTAGCCTACAAGTTGAAGCTACCTAACACTTTGAGAATACATCCTGTGTTCCACGTGCAGCTGCTTAAAAGAGCCCTTACATCACGCAGATCCGCGCCTCCTGTACTTGCTAGTGACGGTAATCTTGAGTATGAGGTGAGGGCTATCAGAGACTCCAAGGTGCGCAGAGGGGTGCTTTGGTATTTGGTCTCATGGAAGGGTTACGGGGCTGAGGAGGATTCATGGGAACCTGAACATCACATCCATGCTCCTAGGGCGGTGAGAGCTTTCCATGTCCGTTTTCCTGCAAAACCTGGGCCTAGGAGGCGCTTGGGAGGAGGGCGTACTGTCAGGTTTTAGAAAGCGCGCCTGCCTAAGACTACAATTCCCAGCATCCTCTAGGGAAGAACTACTTTTCCCAGACTACCTTGGGAGTAGCAGGATATCACTGGGTGGAGTCCGACGATCGGTGCTAGTGATTCCTGTTCTTTCTTAGGATTCGGTCGCTTGCCTGCACCTTTGGGCTTCGTTTGGTTTAACTTCCAATTGGAACCAGCGGGGAAGTTGGAAGCCGACATTGGTAACGTTTTGGAACGCGCTGGCTAGCGCGTTCATCCGGATGTACTTTGTTTATTGTTTGTTTTTGCGCAAAGAAAACAAGCGTTGTTTCCTTTTGCCTCGCGGCTGCGAGGGTTCTGTGCCACCAAAAAGAATTGTCAGTATATTTGCTTTTCCACACGTCGCGGACGTGTACCTTTCTTGTTCTGGCATTAGTGGCGGAGTGCAGGGGGCGGGGTTTTCGTTTTCCTCCGCACTACCGTCACGAAGGCTTGGTTTGGATACCTACACGAGTGTATGGACATAAAGCACCAAAGCGGAGGGTAGTGGTGGTGAATAGAACCACGCTCTGCCGTGTTTGGTTTCAATCTCATTGCTTACCAAGGAAATTGCTCACCAAAGCGGAGGGCAGTAGTGACAGGAACTACGCTCTGCCGTATTTGGTTAAATACATGTGTATATTGGAACTAAGTGAACTTGGTGCTACTTTCTCAAAGGAGCGGATTCCATTGCATCATTCTAGCACGGGTGTGCTCTAACTATTGTTTATCTACCAATTATCAGAAACCAACTATAAGCTCCTTGTTCGTATTTTGGGGTATGTGTATGTTAGCAAGGCTGGTTCATAGTAGTAAGATGAGGAGTGCCTGACTACATGCTAATCCCTTGTTTGTTTTGTGCAGGAGTGAAGGAAGACGGGGGATCCAGCAATAGGGTGTTTAGTGCCTATATTTTACAGGTGATTACAGGGGTTATTGTTTAGTAAGAATTTATGAGAGTAGGATTGTATATGGTATTAACCTATGCACTTTTGTCTTTCAGTTTCTTTTTCCCTGCTGCCCCTTCCTTTCTCCCCCTTTTATTCTTTGTTGGGTTTTTTCCCCTTTATGGGGTTTTTCCCTCGCCGTATCGTCTGAACACCCTGTGTTTACTATTCAGGGTGTTTGGAGGGTCCGGAGGTGGAGCATTGTTGCTGCATGCGGATCCTGCGGAGTGTCAACCTGACAAGAATGTTACAAAGAGAAAGGTTGTAAGACGGAGTAAATCAGGAAGAGGATGTAAGAGAAAGTATGACTTACAAATTGCTGTAAAAAAGAGAGAGAGGGAATAAATTAGAGACAGGGTGTAAGAGAAAGTAAGTCAAAGAGAGAGTGTAAGAGAGTGTAACACAGAGTCAGGATGTAAAAAGGAATAAGCTAGAGAGAGGGTGTTAGAAGGGGACAGGTGGAAAAATAGAGTAAGTCAGGAAGAGAATATAATAGAGACTAATACATTGTTGATAATGCTTGGTAAAGAAATGCTGGTGCATAAAGGAATTGTATGTTGTAAATGAGTGAGGTTTCAGTAGTGTAATGCTTATACATATGACCTGTGCTCTAATTTGTAAATGTTATTTAAAAAAAGATTTCGGGCACATGAATTGGTTTTACATTATTGACAAGGATTAGATAGTATCTGCATGATTAAAAAAATATATTAGCACATTTCACAATCATGTCACCTGTGTTTCCTCAGATTAGTAAGCAGATTGTGCAGATGAGGTGAGGCCTGTCCAAGGGTGCAGAGGAGATAAGTCCTGTGTCCAACAGTGATATGGACAGGACTTACCTCGACTGCACCCCTGGACAAGCCTCACCTTATCTGCACAATATGCTTACAAATCGAATGCTTGTACATAGGACGAGCGCTCTGTTTCTTGTATGTTATTGGAAAAACGATTTTGGGGCAAATGAATAGCTTTTACATTTTTGAGAAGGAATAAATAGTGTCCGCAAGATTAAATAGATATATTTGAACCTTTCACAATCATGTCACCTGTGTTTTCTCAGATTAGTAAGTACATTGTGCACATGAGGTGAGGCCTGTCCAGGGGTGCAGAGGAGGTAAGGCCTGTGTCGAAGAGTGCATTGGACAGGACTCACCTCCTCTGACCCTTGAACAATCCTCACCTCCTCCGTGCACCCTGGACAGGCCTCAATGTATTGGGTATAATTGATGGTAACAGGATGCAGATAAGGTGAGGCCTAAGCAGGAGTGCAGATGAGGTGAGGCCTGTCCAGGGGAGCAGAGGTGTTGAGGCCTGTGTCTAAGAGGGCAGTGGAATGGACTTCATGAAGCCTCTCCCCCACTGCACTCTTAGACACAGGCCTCACCTCCTTTGCACCCCTGGACAGGCTTCTCTCCCACTACACTCTTGAACACAGGCCTCACCTCCTCTGCACCCCTGGACAATCCTCACCTCATCTGCAACCCTGAACAAACCTCACCTCATCTGCACCCCTAGACAGGCCTCAGCTCATCTACACCCCTGGACACGCCTCACCTCATCTGCACCCTGTTACCATCAATTATACCCAATACATTGAAGCCTGTCCAAGGGGCACAGAGGAGATGAGTCTTGTCCAAGAGTCAGAGGACGTGAGTCCTCTACACTGCACTCATGGACAGAGGCCTCATCTCCTTTGCACCCCTGCACATGCCTCACCTCATCTGCACAATCTACTTCCTAATCTGAGAAAACACAGGTGACATGATTGTGAAATGTTCAAATATATCTATTTAATCTTGCAGACACTATTTATTCCTTCTCAAAATGTAAAAGCCATTCATTTGGCCCAAAATCGTTTTTTAAAATAACATTTAATAAACAGTGCGCAGGTCCTATGTACAAGCATTGAATTTCACTACTGAAACCTCACTATTTCACAAAACACAAATCCTCTATCTTGCAAATGTTGTTACCAAGCATTATTAAAAAACAGGACACAAACCAACAGCAAAGAAGCTCAATTTGCTTCCTAATCTGAGGTAACACAGGTGACATGATTGTGAAAGGTTCAAATATATTTATTTAATCATGCAGACACTAATTATTCCTTCTCAAAAATGTAAAAGCCATTCATTTGCCCCAAAATCGTTTTTTCAATAAGATTTAAGAAACAGAGCGCAGGTCCTATGTACAAGCATTCCAGGTCACTACTGAAACCTCACTATTTCACAAAATACATTTCCTCTCTCTTGCAAACATTCCTACCAAGCATTATCAAAAACCATGACACAAAACAACAGCAAAGAAGCTCAATGTGCTTCCTAATCTGAGGTAACACAGGTGACATGATTGTGAAAGGTTCAAATATATTTATTTAATCACGCAGACACTATTTATTCTTTCTCAAAAATGTGAAAGCCATTCATCTGCCCCAAAATCGTTTTTTGAATAACATTTTAGAAAAAGAGCGCAGGTCCTATGTACAAGCATTCAATGTCACTACTGACACCTCACTATTTCACAAAATACAAATCCTCTATCTTGCAAAAGTTGATACCAAGCATTATCAAAAAACATGACACAAACCATCAGCAAAGAAGCTCAATGTGCTTCCTAATCTGAGGTAACACAGGTGACATGATTGTGAAAGGTTCAAATATATTTATTTAATCGTGCAGACACTAATTATTCCTTCTCAAAAATGTAAAAGTAATTAATTTGCCCCAAAATCGTTTTTTTAATAAGATTTAAAAAACAGAGCACAGGTCCTGTGTACAAGCATTCCAGGTCACTACTGAAACCTCAATATTTTACAAAATACATTTCCTCTCTCTTGCAAACATTCCTAGCAAGCATTATCAAAAAACATGACACAAAACAACAGCAAAGAAGCTCAATGTGCTTCCTAATCTGAGGTAACACAGGTGACATGATTGTGAAAGGTTCAAATATATTTATTTAATCATGCAGACACTATTTATTCCTTCTCAAAAATGTAAAAGCCATTCATTTGCCCCCAAATCGTTTTTTGAATAACATTTTAGAAAAAGAGCGCAGGTCCTATGTACAAGCATTCAATTTCACTACTGGGACCTCACTATTTCACAAAATACAAATCCTCTAGCTTGCAAATGTTGATACCAAGCATTATCAAAAAACATGACACAAACCAACAGCAAAGAAGCTCAACGTGCTTCCTAATCTGAGGTAACACAGGTGACATGATTGTGAATGGTTCAAATATATTTATTTAATCATGCAGACACTATTTATTCCTTCTCAAAAATGTAAAAGCCATTCATTTGCCCCAAAATCGTTTTTTAAATAACATTTTAGAAACAAAGCGCAGGTCATATGTACAAGCATTCCAGGTCACTACTGAAACTTCACTATTTCACAAAATACATTTCCTCTCACTTGCAAACATTCCTACCAAGCATTATCAAAAACCATGACACAAAACAACAGCAAAGAAGCTCAATGTGCTTCCTAATCTGAGGTAACACAGGTGACATGATTGTGAAAGGTTCAAATATATTTATTTAATCACGCAGACACTATTTATTCTTTCTCATAAATGTGAAAGCCATTCATCTGCCCCAAAATCGTTTTTTGAATAACATTTTAGAAAAAGAGCGCAGGTCCTATGTACAAGCATTCAATTTCACTACTGACACCTCACTATTTCACAAAATACAAATCCTCTATCTTGCAAAAGTTGATACCAAGCATTATCAAAAAACATGACACAAACCATCAGCAAAGAAGCTCAATGTGCTTCCTAATCTGAGGTAACACAGGTGACATGATTGTGAAAGGTTCAAATATATTTATTTAATCGTGCAGACACTAATTATTCCTTCTCAAAAATGTAAAAGTAATTAATTTGCCCCAAAATCGTTTTTTTAATAAGATTTAAAAAACAGAGCACAGGTCCTATGTACAAGCATTCCAGGTCACTACTGAAACCTCAATATTTTACAAAATACATTTCCTCTCTCTTGCAAACGTTCCTAGCAAGCATTATCAAAAAACATGACACAAAACAACAGCAAAGAAGCTCAATGTGCTTCCTAATCTGAGGTAACACAGGTGACATGATTGTGAAAGGTTCAAATATATTTATTTAATCATGCAGACACTATTTATTCCTTCTCAAAAATGTAAAAGCCATTCATTTGCCCCCAAATCGTTTTTTGAATAACATTTTAGAAAAAGAGCGCAGGTCCTATGTACAAGCATTCAATTTCACTACTGAGACCTCACTATTTCACAAAATACAAATCCTCTAGCTTGCAAATGTTGATACCAAGCATTATCAAAAAACATGACACAAACCAACAGCAAAGAAGCTCAACGTGCTTCCTAATCTGAGGTAACACAGGTGACATGATTGTGAATGGTTCAAATATATTTATTTAATCATGCAGACACTATTTATTCCTTCTCAAAAATGTAAAAGCCATTCATTTGCCCCAAAATCGTTTTTTAAATAACATTTTAGAAACAAAGCGCAGGTCATATGTACAAGCATTCCAGGTCACTACTGAAACTTCACATTTTTACAAAATACAATTCCTCTTTCCAGCAACAACTTTTTATCAAGCATGTTCAAAAAACATGAAGAAAGTCACATAAAAAAAACACATTTTGCTTCCAAATCTTCTCCATAGAGTATACAAGTCTCTATCTATATTAAATGAAACATTACTCACCTTTACAAATGCTTTGGGAGATTGAGAACAGTGTCAGACACACACACCAATATTTCTTTAACAGAGCAAAAGGTATGTACTCCAGGCACTGCAACCATGAATGGCACAGAAAACCTCTAATTCTACACACATATCCCTCATGTTAACCAATTAAAAATCTTCCCTCTCTATTTTCAAACCAACACCCTTCCCCCCTCAGCCCTTTCTACCAGTTACCATAGCAACTCCCTCCTCACTGAACTCTCAGGTTTAAAAGTTTATTCTACAATGTTGCAAATGAACTCAGCAAGGATGTTTGACCTCTCAATACACCAGCTTATCCGGTGCTATGTTTCTTTAAATGACTTTTTCTTAACCATTCAAATTACTTCTTTCAAAGAACAGAAGCATGCACCCTAACATTCAGTTTTCAACTATCTGAATCCACCAATCATTGCCTGTGATTCAAGAGCACTGAAACTCCACAGGTTTTTTTGCAAACTCCTACTGTTCCAACTGCCATTTCATTCCTACACTTCATCTGACTGCACCAGAACCTCCTCTCACCATGTATTCTGTCTGGATTATTGGACATAGCTACATCCACTGGGCTCAAAGGTATGCAGCTATCAGAAATTTTCACAACCTTGATTTACCAAATGTAGACATCAAGTGGATTGGCCAGAGAGGATTGAAATGTCATCAATTGATACCATTGGTGAAAACCTTTTACCATCTGCCACACCCTGACCTCATAATTTTGCACTGTGGTGGAAATTACCTAGGCACTTTGACTGGGGTAGGTCTGGAAATGCTTTTAAAGGACACCTTTGGGCAATTGATTACACTTTTTCCACAAACTGCCTTGGTATATTCCAATGTATGCCAAAGACAGAAATGGAAGTGGTCCAACCAATTTTGTCCACAATTTGAGAAAGCACGGAAACATGTGAATAAATCTGTTTCTGCTTACATGAGAGACTATGGAATGGGTTCAATATACAACAACAACTTGCGTTACAACATGCAAGATATCTACAGAGGAGATGGTGTGCACTTCTCAGATGAGGGGAATAGAATATTCCTCCTAAATTTAAGACTGTGCATTGGAACTACTACTGCTACTTGTAGGTACCTAAATCAGCCACAGAACCCAAAAGCTCTTTTCAGGGCTACCCTACCTCTGATCACTCCAAATGATTATTTTACTCTAACTTTTTTCACTGTTTTTCACCAAAGTACGCTCCCCGGTACGCTCCCCAGTACGCGTACAGGGCGCTCCCCCCGCGAAAAATGTAAAAAAAAAAATGTTTTTTTTGGCCTATATGGGCCTCCTAAGCCCCCCTCAGAAAACCTAAGGGGTCAGGGGGTGTCTACCGTGCCCCCTTTTACCCATTCCCAACGTTGTTTGTCCTCCATCTTGTGTCTCAATTCTTCCGAAACACAAGATGGAGGACTTCCGTAGCGCTACAGGTACGCGTACCGGGGCACTCACCGGTAAGCGGTCCCAACATTTTTTTAAAGTTAATTTACATAAAAACCTCTGTAGAGATTTTCACCAAATATAGAACAGGCCCTACTACATACCAGTCCCTACCATTTTCCCCAAATTTTGTCGAATTCCATTGAGCCATTTGGCCTGTAGCCCTGTCTAAATATCCTGAGGTAAATTACATGACTAAAACACATATGAAAGTGTTAGAATTTGCAACCAATGAAAATGTTACTTTCATTTTGTATTTTTATGTGCTGACATTTCATTGGTTATAGACATGAATATATATTAAAAATGAGAGGGAAACACGGCCATTTTGACTAGTACTACCTGAGGTACATTTATAAAAGATTTCCTCTGAAAACATCAACTCCTTTCTGAAAGGTAAGTTGTTAATTTGTAAGGGCAACTATGTTCTGCACTTTAACTTAAATTGGAAAATGTTTTCTGATAGTTTTTTACTGTCCCTCTGTTATAGTTATAGATTGAGATAGGCTTCTCTGTTATAGTTATGGATTGAGTTAGGCTTCTCTGGTATACTTATGAATTTACTTAGGCTTCATCACATGCACTTTTTTATATTTCTACTTCCTGCCTGATACCATACACTGCCCAAAGATAACTTCACTGTTAAAAACTCAGAAGTACCTGTTTGAACTTAAACCCAACAGTGCCCTAACTCTACTGATATAGTTATTTTTTATGCAATTTACAGCAAAAAAATGGAAGGTAAAGAGGAGAGCAATACAATTTCTTTTGAAATTATGGATAAGGACATTCTTAACGAAGACTTGGATTTCATGGATGAGTCTGAGGATCAAGAATTAATTGACTATCTTGAAGCAATTGAATCATGTAATGAAAATTTGGAGGACATTCCGGATGATGTAATGTTAGAAGTGTTATTAAATTATGAACAATCTCAACAATAAATTTATATTTAATAATTAAAAATTGTTCGAAACATTATTCATTTTTATATGTAATTCATGAAATACTACCAACATGATTATAATATAAACTGAGACTTACAGTATACTGTGCAACTTTTTTGTGTTACATAGTAAGTTTGCTCATAGTTACTTCCTTTCTCCCACTATATTATCTCCAATGTGTTTTTCACATCTCTTTTTCATCTCCTGCCTCCTTTCTCTCACTGTCTATCTCTAATGCACCATACCACCGCCAATTTTGTGTAGATTCAGAAGAGAGTAAAATGTAATACTTGAAAACATCATAAGGGAGCAGGGTAGACTACCCATGATCCCCTAGGCCTTCTCAGGGAGTCCTTAAAGGATCTGTTTCTGCTTTCCTGACAGACTATGGTATGGATTCCATATACCACAATAACTTCTGTAACAACATGCAAGATATCTACAGAGGAGACGGTGTACATTGAATTTAAGACTCTGCATTGGTAACTACATGTTGGTACAACAACTCTATTCAGAGCTACCCTACCTCTAAGCACTTTAAATTATTATTTTACTGTTTCACTTGGTTGTCCCCATGGTACGCTCCCCGATACGCTCCCCGGTGCGCATACCGGGCGCTCCCCCCGTGAAAATCGAAAAAAATAAAAAAAAATTGCCCCACGGGGCCCTTTTATGGCCCCCACATCAAACCTAGGCGGTCAGAGGGGTCTACCCTGCCCCCTTTTGGTAATTTCCCCCTTTGTTTTTGCCACCTCTTGTGTCTCGATCCTACCGAGACACAAGATGGCGGCCGCTCTGGACTGTTTGGAATGTTGACAGACACCCGAGAGCCAATCAGCTTTCCGCTCACGTACTCGCGTTACGCGCCGGGTGCGCTCCCCGGTGCGCGTACCGGGGCGCGCTTATAGATATATATATTTTTTTTAACCTAAATTACCCAAAATCCACTGGAGCACATATCTTCAGACATAGCAAAGGCACATCGGGCTACCAGTCCCTACAATTTTGCCAAGTTTGGTGGAAATCCATTCAGCCATTCAGGCTAAAAGTGAGTCCAACCGCCCTATGGAAATTAACATGGGGAAAACACGTTTTGGGACCCCCCAAATATCTAGGCCCCCGCTTTACGAATCCCCCCAAAACTTTCATGGAAGGAGCAGAGCGGAGCGGGCCATCTTCTTTGAGAAATTCGCGAAGTTTCGTCCACCGGCGCCAAAGTTATTCCCAATAGAATGTTGCGGATTTCCTATGGAAAACAATCCTAACTATAACTACCTACTGGCGACCGCCAGTAGGTATATATAGTTAGGATTTTTTCTCTATGGGATTTTTGAAAATTCTATGTCTAATAACTTTGGCGTTTGTGGACGGAATTGGCTGAAATTTTCAGGAAAATGGCACATTTTGTTTCTGAGCAGCCCCTGAAAATTGGGGGGGGGTTCGAGAAAAAAGGGGGGTCCCAAAACGTGTTTTTAACATTGAGTTTTCCATAGGGCGGTTGGCCTCACTTTTAGCCCGAACGGCTGAATGGATTTGCACGAAACTTGGCAAAATTGTAGGGACTGGTAGCCCGATGTGCCTTTTGTAGGTCTCAATATATGTGCTACAGTGGATTTTGAGAAATTAACGTTTAAAAAAAGATATATATCTGTAACAGCGGACCGGGCAGCGCTCCAGTTCGCGTACTTTTCGCGCAACGGAGCTTTGTGAAGCGAAGCTGATTGGTTCTCCGGCGTCTGTAAACATTCCAAACAGTCCGTATCGGCCGCCATCTTGTCTCTCGGTAGGATCGAGAGACAAGAGGAGGCCAAAGCGAAGGGGCAAATGACCATAAGGGGGCATAGTAGATCCTCCCTGACCTCTTAGGTTTGATGTACCATTTTGCCAAGTTTGGTGTAATTCCGTTCAGCCATTCAGGCTGTAGACGTATCTAAATGTCAATAATCGAACGGCTGAATGGATTTGCACGAAACTTGGCAAAATATTAGGGACTGGTAGCCCGATGTGCCTTTGCTAGGTCTCAATATATGTGCTCCAGTGGATTTTGAGAAATTAACGTTCAAAAAAAGATATATATCTGTAACAGCGCTCCGCTTCGCGTACTTTTCGCGTTACGGAGCTTTGCGAAGCTGATTGGTTCTCCGGCGTCTGTCAACATTACAAACAGTCCGTAGCGGCCGCCATCTTGTCTCTCGGTAGGATCGAGAGACAAGAGGAGGCCAAAGCGAAGGGGCAAATGACCATAAGGGGGCATAGTAGATCCTTCCTGACCTCTTAGGTTTGATGTACCATTTTGCCAAGTTTGGTGTAATTCCGTTCAGCCATTCAGGCTGTAGACGTATGTAAATGTCCTATGGAAAATTGCATGGGGAAAACACATTTGAAAGTGTTGAAATTTAGAACCAATTAAAATGTTACTTTGGTTTTGTATTTGTGTGTGATGAAAGTTAATTGGTTATGTATATATCTCAAATGAGAGGAAACCACAGCCATTTTGTGATACTACTGTCTGAGGTACATTTGTGAGGAATTTTTGGTGGTGAATTTCTGGTGTTTGATTTACACAGTACTAACACTTCTCCTACTTTTAAAAAGGTGAGTTGTTAATTTGTAAGGGGAACTATGTTGTACACTTGAAGATAATTTGAAAAATGTTTCTGTTATTTATTTGCAGTCCTTCTGTTATACTAAATACTTGATAAAGTTAGTTTTATATTATGTATTACTAAAAACGATAAATGAAAGTGATTATTTTTTTCTGCAATTTACAGCAAGCAATTTCAAAATAAAATGGCTCACAATGAAGAGACCGTGGCAATTTCTTTTGCATTGTCCACTACATTGATTGAAATTGAGAGCACCAATAATGAAATATTGTCACAAGGAGGAGATGACTTGTATGATTTCATTAGATTGATTGAAATTGACAGCACCAATAATGAAATATTGTCACAAGGAGGAGATGACTTGAATGATTCCACTACATTGATTGAAATTGAGAGCACCAATAATGAAATATTGTCACGAGGAGATGACTTGAATGATTCCACTACATTGATTGAAATTGACAGCACCAATAATGAAATATTGTCACAAGGAGGAGATGACTTGAATGATTCCACTACATTGATTGAAATTGACAGCACCAATAATGAAATATTGTCACAAGGAGGAGATGACTTGAATGATTTTTTTGATCAATCTGTTGATGGCGAATTTATCGAATGTTTGGAGACCATAGAGTTACAAGAATCATCATTGCAGACTTTTAATGAGGAGATTCCAGATGAGATGATTGAAGAGGAAATTGCTGATGAGGACATGTTACTAGTTCTTTCAAATTTAGAAAATTCTGAAGAATAAATTTATATTTAGAAATCAAAAATTGTTTGAGACATTATTCATTTTTATTTTTAATTTATGAGGTTGTAGCGAAGGGATTGTAGTATAAAATGAGACTTATAGTATAGAGTGCAACATTTTTATGTTACATGGTAAGTTTACTCATATTTACTTCCCTTCTCCCACTATATTATCTCCAATGTGTATTTGACATCTCTTCTTCATCTCCGGCCTCCTTTCTCTCACTGTGTGTCTCTGATGCATCTTATCGCTGCTATTTTGTGTAATTACAGAAGAGAGTAAAATAAAATAGTTTGGAACATGAAAAGGGGGCAAAGTAGAGTACCCCTCACCCCCTAGGCCTTCTCAGGCGGTCCCAAAAGGATCAGTTTCTGCTTTCCTGAGAGATTATGGTATGAGTTCCATATACCACAATAATTTGCATTACAACATGCAAGATATATATCTCCTATTACCAACTTTTGGAGATATTCGCGCTAAGCGCGAATATCTCCAAAAAGTAACACCTGCCCTGAGCAGTTCTTAGCCATGTTATCCAATGGGAGGTGGATAACATGGCTAAGAGCATTAGCTCGGTAATGCATGAATATCGCTGACTTTTTAGCGATATTCATGCATTGCGGCCGTTTTTTATCGCATTTGCGATAAACCTTGATAATAGCAAGGTTTATCTTCGATAATTTCTGACGATGCTTAGCGGTAAAAAATTCGTTGGTAAGCATCGTTAGCGATAAATATCGCTTAAGTTTGGTAATATGCACCAACGTCTGTTAACGTTCGATTCGAAGGAAATGAGGAAGTGTTGAAAAACATTGTTTGCGCCATCTTGCCTTTTTTGAAATGCCACACTTTTGTCGTGCACGGCAGCCATTTTAGATGCCTTGACCAGACCCACTCTCTGCACGCTGTCGATTCGTAGCATGGCTCCCCACCCTCGCAAGCATCTTCCCCAGGCACTGGTCACCCCCGCTCTCTGTCTTATGCATGGGCAATAAACCTCCCCCATCTGCGCTGCTCTTCCCTGAGAATCACACTCTGTGCCCGCCCGACACCTCCCTTTCGCCCTATTCACTACTGCACCCTCTGACACTCCTCTTCCTCTGTGTCCGATTGTCCAGGCTATCAGCCAGCCCTGCAGATGTAGTTTATGGCTCCAGCTGTAAAGAATCACCCCTCTTCAAAGGAGTTATAGTAGATCAAGGCCCACACCCGATGAGATCCGTCACACCACACGTGTTCCTACTATCTGAAAACCATCCTGTATTGTGATTGGGGAGGGGACCGAGCCTGAAGCGGAAGATTCTAGGAATGACTCTTTGTACATCAAAGTTTTTACAATTATGTGTCACATTAAAAATATATAGCACTCCAACAAAGTAGTAGGAATATAAAACTTTAATAACATATAAATATATACAACAAAACAAAAACAGTAAAAACATTTAAACAACGAAGAGACCGTGGCAATTTCTTTTGAATTCCTGATGAGGACATGTTACTAGTTCTTTCAAATTATGAAAATTCAGAAGATGTTGCCTGGGGGTGGGTCGTCAGTAGCAGTCTGTTGTGCGAATAGTTCCAAGGCAGCAGAACGCGCTGAAATCTAGATGGCACGAAAGTGATGTCTAGTAAGTTGCCGCCCAGCAAATAACGGCGTGGGGCGCCGCGGGGGTGAGTGAGTCCAGTAGGCACCACAGCTATTCTTACCGGCATTGCAGAATTACTGCTGGGGACAATGCCTGTGCTGTAGCAGGGTCACAGCAGAAACAAAAAGGATTCTGTTGAAGATGTTGTTGGTTTTCAATTTGAAAACAGTTCTGGTGTCAACTGCTATGGTAATGTAGTGGTTAATGTTTTGTTTTCTCTAGAAAATGTAAAAGAGGGGGAGGCAGTCCAAAGTTCCGTTAAAAGGGCAAAGGAAAGGATCGGTGGTTTGAACTATCACTTCAAAAGGGGAGGGGGTGCAACAATTTTTCCTACCGGGTCACACTGTGCTTTCACCGGACCTGAGGTCTGCAGGATTCTAGTAATTCAAAGTGAGGCTGGCGCCAGCATGGGAGCGCCGACGTCCCGCGGATACAGTTTCGTCACTCCACGGGCGATCATGGCAGTCATTCCCCATCGGGGGTCGGAGACTCCCGCGGCTCCTGTAGAATCTTCAAGGTCGTGGAGGACTACGGTGGTGGAGTCAACCAGTGACCGGGCCATTTCTTCATGCTGGGCCCGCTCTTGCCAGGTCGATCGCCATTTTGAGAGTTCGGCAGCTACCGGCGATCGCGGGGTCACATGAGCGGACGGGCTCCACCCTGCCGGGCGAGACGTTGCAGCATCGCCACAGTGGACGAACCCTTTTCGGGGCGCCTGGAGTGCTGAGGGTGCAGCTGGGAAGCCTTCACCTGAGGAGGCGGGAGAGGCCTGTTCGCACCGTCTCTCCCTCCCAGTGCACCCCACGGTGCCCCGCTTGACATTTGTTATGGCCGGTGGCGATGAGGACGGGGGGGGGGGGTCGGAGGCATGTGCAAGACATCCCCCCCAGTGTTGTCAAAGCCATTTTTGAAGAAAGAAGTGGTGCCTGGCGTGTTGCCGCTGATATTACGAAGGAGAAAAGAAAAAATGTCCCGTCCGTCTTTGGGCCGGGCTTCCGGTGGATGTCGGCCGGACGCCCCTGGCTCTGGCCCCATGAACGGGTTCCTTGGTTTATCGGCTGCAGCCGGATCCCGTCGGCCTCGGCCCCCCGACCGTTGGTGGCCGGACCGGAAGAGCATGTGGCGGGACTACCTGAAACTCTCAAGGGCCACCGCGGCCGGACTGGGAGAGAGAGGGGAGGGTCGAGGAGACATTCCCCCCCTGCAACTCTTCAGCGTTGTAAAGGCAATCCCCTGGCCGGGTCCCGCTGGCCTCGGCCTCTCCTCCGGCTACACCCTACGTTAGGATCTCCTGGCCGAGGCGTGGCAGCAGGACCCGCCTTATATGGGCTGCTCTCGGCTGGGCGTAGCCGCAACCCTGCCCCACCTTGGAAGTTTCCAGAGTGGGGGCGGATGTTCTACTGACTTGCATTTTCCCTAGTCTATCGATTTTTTTGGCGTGGCAGGCGGTGGGACAGCGAGGGGTGATTTGGTTTCTCTTACTGTTTTTCTGGTCTCTCACCACTGGCATATTTCTAACGTTTTCTTGTTTCTAGGACATTAATAGGTTTTATCATTACGTTATGTTATCGTTTCTTTGTTCGTTGTTTAATAAAAGTTCATGTTGCCTACTGATTTTCGTTTTCCTATTCTTTTCTTTCCAGGTTGTTTCATGCTAAAGTTTCTGTTAACAGGATACAGTGATCACTTCGTTATTATTGCATATGTCCTTTTCACTAGGGGTGCTCTCTGGTCGGGCCAGATGACGTATCTCTAGTAAATGGTCCGGGTGAAACAGGTGCATCAATCAGTGGGGAGTAGATAGGCATGACAGATTACAACGGGGGAGAAAGGTCCGCATTACGTACCCTTTCACTATTTGCAAAGATTTTCCTACGTATATTTGCAAACAGGGAATACCTCCAAAAAGAACCAATTCCCAAACAGTCAATGTTTGGGGAAACAATCAATCAATGAGGAACGAAATAGGCACGACGTGTTAAAGGTTTGCGTTACCTACCCTTCACTATCTGCAAAGGGAGAGAGAATATTCCTATTCTTCCTCGTTTGCAGGCAGAGAAGATTCTTAAGAGAACCAACTTCGAACAATTCAATGGTCGATTCAAACAATCAACAAGGGGTACTGTGAACACAAATGAACGCCGCTTATGTACATACACATTGGTATTATCAACAGGTTGTTCCTAATGTTTCTATTTTAGGGAGGTCAAAAAGAGATCCCATTAGTGGCCTACTGATTTTGCTCGATTCCTTTTGTTTTTTTACACGATTTTTCGCTATCTGCAAAGACTAAACAGAGTATTGCGACTCTGTGCTTGTTTGTAAATAGAGAATGAACCAAAGAGAACAATCAATCAAATGGAGAGAGAAGCAGGCACGACGGATTACAACGGGGGCAAAGGCCTGCGTTAACTACCCTTCACTATCTGCAAAGAGAGAGTACTCCTAATAGAAATGAGGGGTGGGGGCAGCATTCAAAGCAGATCAGTGTGCATAAACACGAAAATGTTTTTACTTACCACGTACTTGACATTCGACAGCTTATGATATTTGCTATTAAAAAACCATTGAAATTCACTGAAAAAACCATAGGTTATAGACCATATATAGTTAGGAATTAGCATTTACAAAACCTTGAAAATTCACTGAAAAAAACATAGGTTATAGACCATATATAGTTAGGAATTAGCATTTAAAAAACCTTATTTTACTCACACAAAACCATTGAAATTCCATATATAGTTAGTTGCACTAACTATATATCGCGCACCCGCAATCCACTGCTGATCATGTCACATATTACATCATTCATGACATGGTCAGTGACATCACTGATGACATCACTGATGACATCTCAAATGACATCACTGATGACATCACTGATGACGTCTCATTTGACATCATTCTTGTGCTAATACGATAAACCTCTTCAGACTCTAATATAACCTTAGATACACTCAGTGTATACAGACACTCACACACTGCCACTCATCCATGGAGTTACTCACACACCCAGTCAGTCATGCAAAGAAACAATCTCACCTCCATTTCTTCAACTATACAGTTATACACACCTTACTTATTGAAACATATACTAACACATATTTACTCTCTTATACAATCCCTGATACAAGTTCACAATGATCGATACAACCACTCACTCATTCAGTGGCTCTCATGCACAGTTATATATGCCAACTCTCACATGTACTGTGTTTTACATATGTACTTACTATGACATGTAGCATTGAGATATCCATTCACTCATCAATACACTCATGCACACAGTCAACTGCCCATGTAGCTGTTTCCACATGCACTCTTGAACTCATACACCTAGTGAATAAACTGCTCACACATCTATGCACAGAGTCACACACCTTCCAGCCACCCCCACACAAACTCAATCTCCCATAGAAATACTTGGGCAACCAATTAATAACACATATATATAAATTTAACACGCTGACCTAAGAGCTTAGGAAGATCGTATTTTTAAAAAAATGATGTTGTTGTATTTTTAAAACTGCTGATTTAAAAGCATTTTAGAAATTGTATTTTTAAACTGTACTTGTTGGGTTACGCTGCGATTTTAGCAAGCACATTCTTACCTGTACCCTAGTCCCTCGTGGCCCCGTTCCGCCCCGGCTTGTGCCGTTTGCGCGGAGGGCCAGAACGAGGCGCGTCACTTCCTGGTGGCGACAACACTTCCGCCCTGCACCTACTCATTGCAGGTGAGCGGTCTAGTGCTGCCGAGCCTGGGAGTACTTAACTCTCACTGCTCGCCTACGCCCATTGACAAACGCGGCATCCTAGGCTGCGGATGTGTGTGCAAGGACGCTGGAATATATATAAATTTAACACGCTGACCTAAGAGCTTAGGAAGATCGTATTTTTAAAAAAATGATGTTGTTGTATTTTTAAAACTGCTGATTTAATAGCATTTTAGAAATTGTATTTTTAAACTGTACTTCTTGGGTTACGCTGCGATTTTAGCAAGCGCATTCTTACCTGTACCCTAGTCCCTCGTGGCCCGTTCCGCCCCGGCTTGTGCCGTTTGCGCGGAGGGCCAGAACGAGGCGCGTCACTTCCTGGTGGCGACAACACTTCCGCCCTGCACCTACTCATTGCAGGTGAGCGGTCTAGTGCTGCCGAGCCTGGGAGTACTTAACTCTCACTGCTCGCCTACGCCCATTGACAAACGCGGCATCCTAGGCTGCGGATGTGTGTGCAAGGACGCTGGAATATATATAAATTTAACACGCTGACCTAAGAGCTTAGGAAGATCATATTTTTAAAAAAATGATGTTGTTGTATTTTTTAAACTGCTGATTTAATAGCATTTTAGAAATTGTATTTTTAAACTGTACTTGTTGGGTTACGCTGCGATTTTAGCAAGCGCATTCTTACCTGTACCCTAGTCCCTCGTGGCCCCGTTCCGCCCCGGCTTGTGCCGTTTGCGCGGAGGGCCAGAACGAGGCGCGTCACTTCCTGGTGGCGACAACACTTCCGCCCTGCACCTACTCATTGCAGGTGAGCGGTCTAGTGCTCCCTCACCATCAGTATTTAATGGCGGCATGGCGGAAGCGCAGCGGACGAGCACAGCGGGAGCGCCGACTTTGCGCCGAAGTCGCGCACAAGTCAAGCCCGTCTGCGCCCGTCCGCGGCCGACCAGGCCCAGGGCCTTGTCGTAATGCCCAAATTTACTCGTACTCCTCCAACGATCTTCTGAGACTCAAATCCTCAGGGCCTATTCCCGCTCGCGCTATCAGAGCGGCTAAGGCATGTGGTATTCTTGTTCCATCTGAATACCCGGCACTTGAGCCCCCCCACGAGCCCCTCCCCACATTGCCGCCAACTACTGTCCCCTTACTCATCTATTATCTCAACACCCGTTCCCTCATCCGCCACCAGCTGGAGATCTTTCAACTGTTGCATCAGAGCTCCATTGATATCCTTCTCTTAGCAGAAACCTGGATCAATGAAGATTCTGCCCCCGACATCCTTGCCGCAATCCCCACGGGATACTACATCTTATATGCCAATCGGCCCGCTGGGAAGACGGGTGGCGGAGTGGCGGCTATCATCCGCTCCGAACATATATTTTCCGAGCTCACAGTGACACCCATTCCTAAAACGGAATGTTTAGTTCTAAAATTTTGCTCTGCTAAATCGGCTTTTATTTGCATTACCGTATATAGACCTCCTGATTATATGCCTCTCTTTCCTCAACTTTTCAGTGATCTTATCGCTCAACTTGCGATCAATCACGCTAACATCTTAGTGATTGGCGACTTTAACTATTGGCCATCTGATGCCCACGAAAGCCAATCCTCCGTGGAATTCTCAGATCTCTTAAATAGCATGAACTTCTCTCAACACGTTCACACCCCTACCCATCACAAATATCACATTCTGGACCAAGTCTGGACATCTAATCTCGACATCTCATCTCTTGCCGTCCTCCCCTGCTCCTGGTCCGATCACCACTTCATTTCCTTTCAATTATACCTGCACTCTTCGCATCCCCCTCCCTGTGTTAAGAATCTCATGGCCCGCAATTGGAAAACCGCCAATCTGTCTGAATTTCATGATTTACTGGCCTCTACTGCACCCATGACATCGACCTCGCTAGGGGATCAGGCTGATTGTCTTGATGAATGGCTGCGTCAGGCCAGCAATAAAGTTGCCCCTTTTAAAAAAATCAAAGCTAAGCGCCCTCATGACGCACAACGTTGGTTCACGGACCAACTCAAAAAGGATAAACTTGCCCTGCGGCAAGCTGAACGCCGTTGGCGCCGCAATTATGATCCACAACTTAGACTCATTTATACTGATTCCTTAAAATCTTATAAACAACTGATTTTGACAGCTAAGACGGCCTATTTTTCTAAAAAAATACTGGACTCCAACAATAAAACTAAGGACATATTTTCAATCGTTAACGAACTGTCCTTGCCAGATAGAGTCACCCCCCAACCCCAACCTACCCAATCCTTGTGCGATTCGCTAAATTCTTATTTCATTGAGAAAGTGGCAACCATAAAAACCAACATCCCGACCCCCGCGTCCCCCACCCCTCCTCCTCTTCCCCCCAGGAACACCAGTATCCTGACGGAGTTTCCTCCCATCTCCCTACAAGACTTTTCTTCTCTTCTTCACAAAGTCAGCTCGGGGTCCCCAAATGACTGTTGCCCTCCGCAGATCCTGAGAGAAGCCTTCCTTGCATATCCTGGCCCCCCACTAGCATTATTAAATAACTCTCTTGCCACAGGGGAGGTCCCTTGCTCTTTCAAGCAAGCTGCCGTGCTCCCTATCTTAAAAAAAACCAACGCGGACCCCACAATACTAAGCAATTACAGACCCATCTCCCTCCTTCCCTACCTAGGAAAAATTTTGGAGACCCACGTCACCCGCTGCATGAGCTCTTTTATTGAAAAATCTTCTTTCCTGGACCCTCAACAAGCAGGTTTCAGACCCCTCCATTCCACCGAGGCGGTCATAGTAGCAGTCATGGACACCCTCAGGAAAGGTGCTGATAAAAACCTCTCTCAGGCCCTTGTCCTATTAGACCTCTCTGCTGCATTCGACACGGTCGATCACACTATCTTGATCGACCGTGTCCATAATGCTGGCATACAGGGAGTGGCCCTTGACTGGCTTAAATCATTCCTTAACCAGCGATCACAATCTGTTCACCTCTCCACGTTCTCTGCACCCAACACATCCCTCACCTGTGGTGTTCCACAGGGCTCTGCACTTTCCCCCCTCCTCTTTAACTTGTATCTTCAACCCCTTTTAGTTTCCCTCCGCAAATCCCCGGTCACCATTTTCAACTACGCAGACGACCTCCAATTAGTTTTTCCCATTGACTCCCTCCCTTCCTCCCGCATCAACTTTCAGTCCATCATGCTGACCATCGCAGAGTGGATGTACCACAGCCAATTAAAGTTGAATCCCACTAAAACTGAGCTCGTTCTGGTGGGGGGTCCTACTCACCCATGGAATTCCACCTTCTGGCCAACAACTCTGGGGACGGCACCTACTCCTGTGAGTACAGTGAAAAGTCTGGGGGTGATCATCTCGGAAGATCTTTCAATGAGACCGCAAATTAACTCTGTCACCTCAGCCTGTTTTTTCCACCTCAGGCGGATCCGCAAAATCTGCAGGTTTCTCACCAGAGAAGCCCTGACTCAAGTCATCATTGCGCTTATCACCTCCAGGCTCGACTATGCCAACATGCTGTACGCGGGGATTCCGGCTCGCCACCTCCACCGACTGCAGCTGGTGCAGAATCAGGCTGCGCGCCTGATCTTCCGCCAGCCTAAACATCAGCATGTCACCCCCCTCCTCCGTAGTTTGCATTGGCTTCCTGTCTCCAAACGCTGCACCTTCAAGCTGGCATGCTCAGCCTTCAAGGCCCTTTCGGACACAGCCCCCGCGTTCATTTCCTCCGTCTTGACTCGTCATATTCCCTCTAGAGCTCTCCGCTCAGCATCTCTCAACCTCCTTGTGGTCCCCAGATTCAAACGGAAAAAGCATGGCGGTTTGAGCTTCTCGGTTCTGGCCCCTTCTACTTGGAATTCCCTGCCACCCTCACTTCGCCTATGCCCCCACTATGACACTTTCCGCAGACTACTAAAAACTCTGCTCTTCCAATCTGCGTACCAATAACTCCTTCGCCCGGGTCACCGCTATTGTCAATGAGCGCCATGAAACCGCTGGTGAAAGTGCGCTATATAAATAATTTTAACGTAACGTAACGTAACGTATAGCCTCTCGTATAGCTAATGATCAACACATGCAGCAGTTTACATCACAACAGACATAATGATGCACAAATTAAGACAGTTTAGTCACTAACCCATGCATTCAGTGAGACACATTTAATCACTCACTCATACAGTCAGTCACGCACCTACTAAATCCTTCATCCAGACACTTATACATCCACTCGTTCTTCAATATGTAAGACATATTTTAACTTTACAGAAACATACAGTCACTGGATGTTGTCATCAGTGATGTCATCAGTGATGTCATTTGAGATGTCATCAGTGATGTCACTGACCATGTCATGAATGATGTAATATGTGACATGATCAGCAGTGGATTGCGGGTGCGCGATATATAGTTAGTGCAACTAACTATATATGGAATTTCAATGGTTTTGTGTGAGTAAAATAAGGTTTTTTAAATGCTAATTCCTAACTATATATGGTCTATAACCTATGGTTTTTTCAGTGAATATATATATATATGTACATATATATATATATATATATATATATATATATATATATATATATATATATATACATTACCTACTGGCGGTCGCCAGTAGGTATATATAGTTAGGATTTTTTCTCTATGGGATTTTTGAAAATTCTATGTCTAATAACTTTGGCGTTTGTGGA
Organism: Lissotriton helveticus; assembly: GCF_964261635.1. Classification (NCBI taxonomy): domain Eukaryota; kingdom Metazoa; phylum Chordata; class Amphibia; order Caudata; family Salamandridae; genus Lissotriton; species Lissotriton helveticus. The sequence continues at coordinate 1,919,339,406 of NC_136063.1, forward strand.
CGGAATTGGCTGAAATTTTCAGGAAAATGGAACATTTTGTTTCTGAGCAGCCCCTGAAAATTTGGGGGGGTTTCATCAAGGGGGGGCCGAGAAAAAAGGGGGGTCCCAAAACGTGTTTTTAACATTGAGTTTTCCATAGGGCGGTTGGCCTCACTTTTAGCCCGAACGGCTGAATGGATTTGCACGAAACTTGGCAAAATTGTAGGGACTGGTAGCCCGATGTGCCTTTGCTAGGTCTCAATATATGGGCTCCAGTGGATTTTGAGAAATTAACGTTAAAAAAAAGATATATATCTGTAACAGCGGACCAGGCAGCGCTCCAGTTCGCGTACTTTTCGCGTTACGGAGCTTTGTGCAGCGAAGCTGATTGGTTCTCCGGCGTCTGTAAACATTCCAAACAGTCCGTAGCGGCCGCCATCTTGTCTCTCGGTAGGATCGAGAGACAAGAGGAGGCCAAAGCGAAGGGGCAAATGACCATAAGGGGGCATAGTAGATCCTCCCTGACCCCCTAGGTTTGATGTGGAGGTTTTAAAAGGGCCCCGCGGGGCAAAAAAAAAAAAAATTATAATAATCGAACGGCTGAAGGGATTTGCACGAAACTTGGCAAAATTGTAGGGACTGGTAGCCCGATGTGCCTTTGCTAGGTCTCAATATATGTGCTCCTGTGGATTTTGAGAAATTAACGTTCAAAAAAAGATATATATCTGTAACAGCGCTCCGCTTCGTGTACTTTTCGCGTTACGGAGCTTTGCGAAGCTGATTGGTTCTCCGGCGTCTGTAAACATTCCAAACAGTCCGTAGCGGCCGCCATCTTGTCTCTCGGTAGGATCGAGAGACAAGAGGAGGCGAAAGCGAAGGGGCAAATGACCATAAGGGGGCATAGTAGATCCTCCCTGACCCCCTAGGTTTGATGTGGAGGCTTTAAAAGGGCCCCGCAGGGCAAAAAAAAATATAATTTTTTTTATTTTTTTGCATGGGGAGCGTCCGGTTCCCGAACCGGGAAACGTTCTGGGGAGCGTACTTTGTTGAAAATTAGTGAAAAAAGTTAGAGTAAAATAATAATTGTGAGTGATCAGATGTAGGTTAGCTCTGAGAAGAGCTTTTGGGTTTATGGTACATATAGGTACTTATAAGTAGGTACCAATGCACAGTCTTAAATTCAGAATGAAAATTCTTTTGCCCTCATCTGAGAAGTGAACTCCATCTCCTCTGTAGATATCTTGCATGTAGTAACGCAAGTTATTGTTGTACAAGGAGCCCATTCCATGGTCTCTCATGTAAGCTGAAACAGATTTGTTTACATGCTTCCTCGACTTCTCAATTTGTGGACAAAATTGGTTCGACCACCTCCATTTCTGTCTTTGGCATATATTTGAATATACCAAGGCAGTCTGAGGAAAAAGTGCCATCAATTGCTCAAAGGTGTCCTTTAAAAGCATTTCCAGACCTACCCCAGTCAAAGTGCCCAAATCATTACATCCACAGTGCACAATTAACAGGTCAGGTTTTGGCAAATGCATAAAGGTTTTCACCAATGGTATCAATTGGTGACATTTTAATCCTCTGTGGCCATCCACTTAATTTCCACATCTTGTAAATTGAGGTTAGGTAAATTCCTGTTCTCAGCGTACCTCTGAGCCCAATAGATGTAACTATGTCCAACAATCCAGACAGAAAACATGGTGAGAGAAGGTTCTCCTGCAGTCAGATGAAGTGTGACAATGAAATGGCAGTTGAAAAAATAAGAGTGTAAAATGAAAAAAACTGTGGAGTTTCTGTGTTAATGAAGCAGTAAGAGTGATTGGTGGATTTTGATTACTGAAAACAGAAAGTTAGGGTGCATGGATGAGTTCTTTGAAAGATGTATTTTGAGTGGTGAAGAAAAAATCATTAAATGAAAGAATGCACTGGATATTCAGGTGCACTGAGAGTTCAGAGTTCAATTGCAACATTGTTGTGTGAACTTGCAAACACCAGAGGTCTTCCAAGAGGTGGTTGCTATGCAAAAAAAGCAGAGAGGGCAGAGGGGGGAAGGGTTTTGATTTGAAAAAAAGTGAGGGAAAAGTTTTGATTGGGTGACATGAGAGATATGTGTGAAGAATTACAGCATTTCTGTGCTTTTGATAGCTGCAGACTCTGGAGTGCATACCTTTTGCTCTGCTGAAGACAAATTGGTGTGTTTCTGAGACTGTTTTGAAACTCAAAGTATTTGCTTAGGTGAGAAAAGATTTCTTTAATTTAGATAGAGAATAGTGTGCTTTAAGGAGAAAATTATGAAGAAAGTTGTGTTTTCAAATGTTGCTTTGTGTCAAGTGTTTTACAAATAGATTTTGTTTCTTTGAGAAATTGTAATTGGAGAAAATGTGAAGTATTAGTACTGACAGGGTTTTTATGTGCATAGGAGCTGTGGAGTGTTTTCAAATTATGACTTGTAAATCGTTTTTGAGGAAAAGGAATGGTTTTAATATTTATGACAAGGACATAATGGTGTATGCTTCTTTATAAGGCAATTGAGTGTCTCTGATGTTATTTTTTCCATTTTAATGTAAGACCTTTCCCTGTGGAGCAAATTGCTTGTAAATATGGTCCCACCTGTGCATGGCAAATTTAGATTTTGAATGTTTGCGTTACATAGCCATGTTAAAAGTGACCCAAGCATGCTGCAAAGGCAATCAAAAAACGCTTTCATGTGTCTTAAGGACATTTTAAGTCATTTCCCCATGTGGAGTGTTTTTAAATTATGACTTGAAAATCGTTTTTGGGGAAAAGGAATGCTTTTAAAATTTATGACAAGGACATAATGGTGTATGCTTCTTTATAAGGCATTTCAGTGTCTCTGATGTTATTTTTCCAATATTAAATTAAAAGACCTTTCCCCGTGGAGCAAATTCCTTGTAAATATGCTCCCACCTGTGCATGGTAAATTTTAATTTTGACTGTTTGAGTTACATAGCCATGTTAAAAGTGACCCAAAAAAGTTGCAAAGGCTTTAAAAAAACACTTTCATGTGTCTTGAGGACATTTTAAGTCATTTCCCCGTGGGCAGTGTTTTCAAATTATGAGTTGAAAATCGTTTTTGAGGTAAAGGAATGTTTTTAAAATTTATGTGCGCCATATGCCTCCAAATTTCTTTTTCAGGGGTGCAGCAGGGTGTTCTTGAGACACCCCTGCACCCTCGAAAAAATTCCAAATTTGCGATGAGCTAATTGCTAATCGCAAATTGCACCTTTATTCCTATGGGTCTCCTGCTCCATGGAAATGAATGGGTAATTTGCAATTAGCAATTTGCTCATCGCAAATTAGGAATGGTAAAGAATCGCTATTTATTCCTTAAAGTTCGCTATTTAGGAAATGCAAAAAACTTTGATGATACATATGGCGGTTCATCTCTAACAAGATAAGAAGCTTAGGGATAGATTTATGATGACTGGCGCATCACCAGGGATGTGCCAGTCATCCTGCGCCGCTGTTCCGCCACCCATGGTGTGCTGCATTTACAATGCGGCGCACCATGGGGCAAAAACAGCACAGATGCGTGACGCATCTGTGCCGTAAAGGTGGCGCATTGCTGGAGTTGTATCGCAAGTGTGATGAAGCTCCAGCAAGGCTCAGGGGTGCCCCTGTCGTAGGGTTTCTGTTCTCACACAGAACTAAGCACAGAGGATTGGAACCTCGGCGAATTAGGGTGCCCCAAAACTCACCTTAGTACCCAAAAACCCCTTAACAAGCTAGCTACAGTGTCACATTGGATATAACAAACTCCCAATCTTTAGACAATTCAGAACATGAACTTACAGTACCTCAGGATACGTGGAACTCATGAACACTCGGTCGTTATATATTAATTACAAACGAGAACATGGAGTTAAGAAGAACACATGTGCATTTGAAATGTTTATTTACTAATGCCGTCTTCTCAGGCGTAGTATCTTAGATAATACAAGTACACATATTATCAGTAGCAAAATTACCAGCATAGTTACTAGTACATAAAAAGCGAATGGTGACAGTATTTTAACATGCTGTAAATGAATAAGAGTTAGCAACACTTATATTTCACCCTCCCTAATACACATATTATATTATTTGCTAAGAAGGTGTCTTTGGGTTGGTTTAGGGCGGGCCCATACCTTAGTGTCCTAGATTTGAAGGAATCACATCAGCATACACCAGCTCTCTCTTCATGTGAACCGCATCAAGTGTTGTGTATGTGTGTTCAGCAAAGCAATATAAAACCCGCCTCATGCCCAGAATTGGTAGAAGCTGCACTTATGTTATGACTATGAAGTCGTGGAGATCAGACCTCATAACAATTCTGTATCGTGTTGTTCTTGAAACTTCAGCACTCGCTGTACAGATATAGTTTAACAAGCAAAGCAGATAGTAGAGCAATAACATATTATTCTCATGTAAACCACGATGAACTACTAGGTTGACAGCTAAAGCAACAACTAAGTGTCGTGTGCAGAAGTTGCAAAAAAGGAAAAATGGCGTTTAAACCGGTAATGAGCCCATGCTAACTTAACACGGTGTAAAGATATCCAGGATCTACATGACACCCCCCCATGATCCGGAAACGAACTGAATAAGATAATAGAAGTGCCATCTCATGAGAGCAGATTGCAACTTTATATGTGCACGGTCCGCAAGGTAAAACATTAAAAACTAGCAAAATGTAATGCTAAAAAAAAATAAAACAGCCAACTACTTTATCGAGGCTTAAGCCAATAGGCAAGCTAAATAATAAAAACTTGACAAATAAGTCAATGAATTGTCAATGAAATGCTAGTACTCAGCATATCAAACATGAAAAAGGTCTATGACATAACTGTGTATGCAAAATAAGCTGCAACAGCCTCGAATAGGAAGTCACCGTCTTCATCCGAAAACAGTTCAGCCATCCAACTTAAAAGCGGAAAAGAACATACGTGCTCTCCCAGCACCGGATCCTCTATCACCATCAGAGGATAGCTCGGTGGGTTTTCAAGAAAGCTCTGTTCCAAGAAAGACTGTGTTGCCGCCAGTAAATTCCAGGGACCAATTAGTCCATGCATCAATGCCACAGCCATAATCCTTTCGCCAGGACAAACCAACTCGTGAGTAATGATAGGACTCATCAGCTGATTAAAGTCGACGTCAGGAGAAACCGGTCGGCAGAGACACAAATCAATGGCCCATTTGAAATCACAGGTCAGGCAGTGAAATACAGGCTGGACACAGGTGAAGTAGGAGAATCGAAAAGATAATCCATATGCCGTGCTTAATATCGCCAACGGCATTGTGCCATAATATTCAAGCATGCGATTGCGGAACAGCGTCAGCAGCTGCAGGGCGGGACCTTGCCCAGGAAGGACATCCATATTTAAAAATGTAAAAAAGCACAAGAGCGTCCGCTGCTAATGCAAGTAAAACTGGGAATCCACCAAACCAAGTGGAAAAAATAGAATGAAAGAAAGCAGGGATGACTCCAAAGATTTTCTCAAATGAAGTCACGAGACCACTGCTAACAACTTTAAAAAAATGCGCCAGGTCCTTTGTGGAGGACGCGTTAAAGATAGTCCGAACCATCTCGCTGAAATGCAAAGGCGAATCAGTATTTAAAAGGGCCTGCACCTCTGTACGGGTGTTCGCTATGTGAAGCACGAAAGTTTCACGGGCCGAACTCAAGGCCACCTCTCTCTGAGACAAAAGAGCCCTTATTCTTGCCATGCCATTGAAATCTGCACCCAAGGTTGGTATTTGTGGCCAGATTGAAAACTCCCTATGTTCATGTGTGGGAGGAAATAGAACATTTCTGCAGCAAATAACCCGTTCACTTACTGTTACGATAAAAGGAATACTTGTAATTAACCTGTGGAAAAGTAAATTTTGCCATGTTCTGTGTCCCTACGCTTCATCCATCCTATGTTATGTGTGCATGATCAATATGCATATGTTATTCCCCATTTCTGATTAAAGACGCAATTACAGTTGTGTCCACCTCTGGTATGTTAGTTTCCAGTCCTCGTGAATACTACGAATATCAGGCCTATGTAAGTAATGTTGCCACGTTTCTCAGTGTGCACGTTATTCAATTATAAAGTCCCCGTTTCCAGGCCTCAAAAGGGCCCGGACCACAGATTCAGCTCCTGTCTCCTGAAAGCCTCGCTGAGGAGCGATACAGCCCCCACCTGTATCCTCGACCCTTCACTTACTTCCTGCCTCGCAGTGCCCGGTGCAGCCCGGCTCTGCCTCTGAGTCTGCCAAAAGTATGTTATAAGTTCCAGTTATCAGTTCAGTCCTCCTCCTCTGCATTCCTAAGCTACTGAACTGCATCAATAGTTTCCGTCATTGTCTAGCCTTCTCGTCTCCATGTTAGAGAAATACTGTATTTAATAGTCATTTAATATTCTTCACGCACTACATGTAGAATAATGCATGGTCCAGTCTTAGAAATCAAGTTAGCCTCTCCCCTCATGACTTCTAGTTTATATCAACATGTTCCCTAAACATCAGATACCAGATAGGGTTTAGGTACATGTCGCTCCGACCCTCCAGACTCAAGTCTCTGCTCCTAGCACAGAGTTCGTAGCCCCCAGCTTCTCCTAGTAACACGTCATTGCTAGTTTTCGCGCACCATTAGGTTAGAGGTCCCGGCTCCTTAGGTAGCCCCCTCCTACGTGTCCGCCCATTCATGACATATTCTGTTACGTTTGCATCACATGTCTAAGTAAACTTCCAGTTACACCTCTTATTACTGTTATCTCTCGCGACTGTTACACGTCACGCCTTCTACTCCACCCACTGTTACGCCTACTGCAATGTAATGCTATGTGTTTGCGCTATGTATATAAGTCAATGTTTTGTTATTAAATGTTAGCGCGCTCATCCCAGACCTAGCCCCAGCAGCTGCTGGGCCCCAGTTGTCCTGCTGGGCCTCTTTTTCCCTTTGTTCCTATGCAGGTTGTCCTGATCCTGTCCTTATGCTGTAATAAACCTGCAGAAACTCCTACTACCTCGAATCTTGACTCTTATTTATTGAGCTATCTGTTATTCATTCATTCATCCAAAAATAGGGTATTATTTATTTATTTACCACAAACCCACAACAATCTTCATTATTGAACATCAAATAACTACCATTTTCCAACAACTTGAACGTGGGGATGATAGCAGGAACTGGCGTGCCTTGCAACACGCAAGCCATATTTGGTCGGTCTTTGTTGCATGAACCGTGTAACTGTATGTGCCTACACATTAGTGAATGATCTGGCGTCTCAGTGCATTCCTCTCCATTCAGATAAACTTCTTGGTCATCTTTGAAACATCTGTATGTGTATGGAAGCGACCAGACCTCATGAAGAAAACCACTACCTAAAGGTTCATAACGACCTATTGGTACATATTTCATACAATTTGAAAACTTATATAAAGCAAAAGGCAGCGTTATTAAACCGTGGATAAGGCACGTTGCAGCATTGGCCTCTGCCACTGAAAAAGGCAAAGATTCTAACCTTTCAATATGTAACATAGAAAAGGAAGCATCACGCATTGACAGCAAGCGTTGTTTGTTAGTCAAATTGAATGGGGCAAATAAAGAAGAAACCTTCATGTATCCCCAGGGAACTTTACCATTTTTCAGAGTTTGAAGGGTCCAAGCAAATTGCATGATTGATTTTAATTGATTCTGACCATGGTATAACACTGACACTTCATCATGCACAATATCGACAACTGACGACACAATGTCATCTAGTGTGTAAATTCTAGATGAAAGAACGCTAATACTATTGACAACAACTGCAAGCACTTTTTCAAGATTCGCTTGATCAATAGCCCTAAGGCGTGTAGCAGCCTCAATCTGAGTCAGTTTCCAAATTTCATTGTAAGCTGCATATATCCACCTTTTCGACCTGCCACTAGCCGGGCCTTTAATGAAATCATTCAAATCCACGTCTGCATTCAGTTTAGAAAGGTGACTTTTAACTGCAAGTAAAGTTGAATGCTTCAGCCAATTCTGACACAATTTTCCTACAGAGTAAGTCGTGACAGTGTGGACCAAGTCAAACTGGGGATCAGATGTAACATTTTTAAAACCTTCTGTTAAACCCAAAAATCGATTCTGGCAAGAATCTGAACTACGTTGCCAAAGCAGCCAACCTTACGGAGTAGGGCCTGTAAATCACTAATGGACAACCGAGTAAAATTACTCCAACCATCATATTCCTCTAACTCCGGGATAGTAGGGGTGTTTAATTTTTTAGAAGTAGCCAATCCAAAGCATGTGGTCTGGGAAATTGTTTCATTCAGAAACAACATATGATTCGGGATGAGACATGCACGGTGCAAAGCCTCAGTGCCTTGTACCTGCCAGGTTTGTGAACCCCAAACTGATGTAGATCCTGGATATCTTTACACCGTGTTAAGTTAGCATGGGCTCATTACCGGTTTAAATGCCATTTTTCCTTTTTTGCAACTTCTGCACACGACACTTAGTTGTTGCTTTAGCTTTTCAGCCTACGTGCGTCAAGACCTATGCCTGCTTCAACCAGGCGCAGGGTTTTGACGCAGCTTTGTCCTATCTGATTGTAAATGCGGCACACCATGGGTGGCAGAGCAGCGGTGCACGTTAACTGGTGCATCCCTGGGGATGTGCTAGTTAACATCAATCTGCCCCTTTACATTTAAGTATGTGCAGGGGACACAGAGGTGAGGCTTATCCAAGGTTAAGAAGAGATGAGTCCTGTTCACTGAAAAATTGGACATAGGCTTCACCTCCTCAGCATCGCTGGACATGGCTAAATAATAGCTGCAAAATGTTACTCTTGTTAAACAATTTTACTATTATAATCTCTGAGATTTGTCTCTTACTCTGCAACATCTCATTGTTGTTATCTTTCTTTAAAGATAAAGACAACATCAACATGAGCGACAATCAGCAATCAGTTGATTTCGACCTCATCATTGAAATCGTAATTGAAACATCAGTGGATGTTGATCCCTTGGATGATTTAAATCCTGAGGATGAAGAAGAACGTGATGAGGATGCAGATTTGTCAGAATTGTATGACATAGGATGGGAAGCTGACGTGCTTGAGCCTATGGAACTATAAACATTTATTTAAAAAATTTATAACAAATAAAAATTTAAAATGTAAACCGTTTAATTTAAAAATAAAGACACCTTCAAAAACAGGTTATGTGTAGTGTCTTCAATAAAATATTAAAATATGCTCATAAAATTAGATCAGATTCACATATAAAACAGCACAGGTAAAATGAATATAAATTCCATTTCTTTTCTGCTATTTCTGTATTCTAAATTTGCCAAGCACTAAAAAATCTTCTATGTAAAAATGTTAAGTAGTGTGTTAAGTTTTTGATGACTGTTATTGATTTACTGTTGGGTAATAGTGGTTAATAACATTTTTTATTATATTTTACCACAGATTCAACTGCAGATCATTTGAAGATTTCAGCATGCCAACCAAAGAAAGACTGAGAAAGGCTGCAAAACGTCAAAGACAGCAGGTCAATGAAAAAAAGCAGCAGTCCTCTAACAAAAATATTTGTCAAGTCACCAAGAAAGCACCGGGTAAGAGTACAAAAACATTCATAAGAAATATCTGTAGTAAAAAAAATATTACTACAGAAAATGTTTCAGTCCAGAAAAGGAGAAGCAATTCAAACGGAAAGGAAAGGCCAATGAAAAATGTTACTGCTAGAGCAAGAGATAACTCTGTGCATGATAGTAGAAGGAAACAACAGTTTAGGGACATTCGTAAACGAATGTTCCGCAACAGGATAATTGGCAATTTGTTAAAAAATATTAAGAAAGGTGAACAGAAAGTGGTTTTTTATAAGAGAAAAAAAATAGTTGAGAAAGTCATTGATCAGGCATTTGAAATTAAACGTAAGTTATTTATTTTGATAATCAATAGAATTAGGAAGCTAAACAAGGCAATTTATGATTTCAAAAGAAATAGTAGATGGAAGAGAATAGTTAATCGTAGTAATTTTTGTGAAGTTTTTTCTGGAGAATGGATGCATAGTTCAAGCTCTGAGGCATTTTTTAATGAGGAGAGTTATTTCCAGGATAATGATTTGGTGCATGCAGTTGACACCAGTGGTCGAGCTTATGAAGTGAAAGATGGTTGTCCAGTTGAAAAAGAAAAACTTGTGACAACAGAGATAGAAGAGGTGTTAGGTAATGAGGTTTTAGGAAGACGTCCTAAGGGTCCTGTGTACACCTGGAAGTGTAGTAGTATTTGCAGTGTACGACAGGATTCCATCAATTTGCTTTGTGATTTTATACGGTCATTTAATAAGAAAAGTTTGAAGCAGAAAATGAAGTTGTTGCAAGAATTAGATCCTTGCAGAGTGAGAGAAGTGACAGGTTTGCATGGGCATTCACTGGCTTGTCTTTCCAGGAGAGTATGCCAGAGTGTTTTTCATCATTTCAGGATGCTAGCAGTGCATCATAATAAAGTGAGGAAATTACTTAGAATGTTGTATTATGCTAAGAGTCCAGCAATTATGCTTAAACAATTATGCGCTGCTCTTTTGCATGGTTCTGAAATAGATGTGAAGAATATATGTGAAGAAATTGAGTTTTGTTACTTTGGAAGTAAAGAGGAGAATGTTGAAATTGACCAAGAAGAAGAGAGTAATGTGGAAGATAGTGTACAGGTTTCCAGTACAGATAATTTCCAGAGGGAAATTGCAACGTTTGAGGTGAAATCAAGTGAGAGGCCAAATTTCACTTGTGTGTGTTGTCGACGCACTTATTATAAGAATCAGACTAAGTTAGTGGATTTATATGCAAAAAGTGAAAGGGAAAATAATAGTGACTGGAAGGATTTTACAACATACTTGATGGTAGAAAATTGTTTTGATTTGGGATTGGATCAACGTGTGTGTACTTATTGTTGTAACAAATTAAATCAAAACCAGATGCCTGCTAGAGCAGTTCATAATAATCTGGAATTGGTTGAGATTCCTTCTGAATTGAAGGATTTAAATACTTATGAATCTATTTTGATTCAAAGTATCCATCCCTTTCAGGCTATTGTAAGAATGGAGCCAAAGACAGGGAAATTGCCTCCATCAGATTTACAGAGAGGATTAAAGGGAAGAGTTGTTTATTTGCCTCTAGATTTGAAGAAAAACATTAACACAATTGGAGTAGAAAAAGTGGAAGAGGAACCTCTGGTTATCTTAGTTAATGGGGTTCCGACAAAGAATAAGAAAATATGGCAAGATTTAGTGGATGTTAGGAAAGTCAAAAAGGCAACATTGTATTTGAAAAAAAATAATAAATACTATAAAAATGTATATGTTGCAGAAGAGGAAGTAAGTGAGGAAGAGGATAGCGATTTGTGTGCTGGTCAAATTGAGAAAGTAGAACCCTGTACTAGTGAAGAAATATATGAACATTATAGTGTTCATCCTTTGCATTCCAAGGAAGTCATGGGGAATGCTATTGAGTTGTTTCAAATGAAACAAGCCAAAGGGAGTCCCATTAGTGTTTGGGAGGAAAGTTTGGAAGCTCGGTGTTTCCCACAGCTTTTTCCAACAGGTCAGGGAGGAAGATATGATGAGCGACCTCATCAAATTCCTGCTTCTGAATACCGGACTTTGCGATTGTATGCAGGAGATGCTAGGTTTCGACAATGCATTCCCTATTTGTTTCATCTCCTGTTTGAAAGCGATCTGTCTGGACTGTCATATGCAGTGAACCACATCTTGAAAAGTGGTATACACATGCAAAACATCTCGGCAAGTGACTTTATGGATAAAGTCAATGTCCAAGACAGTATTTTGGATTCTCACCTGATTAATCTCATGGCGTGTCAGCGTGGTACTAATGAGTACTGGTACCGTCGTCATGGTGATTTAAAATGTATGCTGAGGAACTTAGGAACTCCCACATGGTTCCTCACTCTGAGCTGTGCCGAGTATGGCTGGGAAGACTTACTTGAATTTCTACGAGAGGCAAATGCAAACATCGAAAACATCGAATTCAAGACAACCGGAGAACTGTGCTCTTTGGATCCAGTCAATGTATGCAGGTACTTCAATCATAGATTTGAAGCTATGATGTCTTTCATCATGAATAAGAAGAATCCACCTCTTGGAGAGGTGTTGGATTTCTTCTGGAGAAAGGAGTACCAAGCAAGAGGTGCTCCTCATATACATATGCTGCTGTGGATCAAGGATGCACCTAAATTTGGAACGGATCCAGAAGACTCAGTGATGAGTTTTATACAACAGTATTCTACGTGTGCTGTTCCAAACACAAAGGAGAAGAAAAGCCTAAGAGAAAAAGTTCTACGTTTCCAAAGCCATCGATGTGGAAAGTACTGTCGTCGTAAATTCCGAAACAAGGACAAGTTCTACACCAAATGTCGTTTCGGCTTTCCACGACCGGTGATTTCTAAAGGAAGAGTAAACAGTTTGATGTCTTCGCTGCGACATAATGTGATGAAGAAATCACCTAAAAACACATACAATTTGAAGAGGAACGAAGAGTCCAAGTACATCAACGACTACAACCCGGTAATTTTGTCCATGTGGAATGCTAACATGGATATACAGTTTGTGGCTGATAACTGTATGGCTGTGGCTCGGTATGTGACATCTTACATCACCAAAAAAGAGAAGACAGAATTGAAGGATATGTGGGAGGACATTTCACATGAAAAGAGCCTCAGCAAGAAGTTGTACAGTTTCAGTCTGAAGATGTTGTCGCATCGAGAAATCGGAGCTTACGAATGCTCTGACCGGTTGTCTTCAGCAAGTCTCTATGCCAAGTCCAGGAGTATCGTTTGGGCGAGTCTTGGTCTTGCTGCAACGCGTAATCGAGTTCTGAAACCTGTGCGGGAAATTGAGTATTTGGCGGAAAAGGAGCCAAACAGTACCGACATTTTGAAGACCAACATGTTGGATACATATTATCCAAATCGAAGCAAACACCTCGACAATGTTTGTCTGTATGAGGTTCTTCAAAATTACATATTCAAGAGGAACATCAAAGAAGATACTGAGAAAGGAGTGTATGCTGTAATAGGAAGTGAGGGATGTCTGGTCAAGCAAAGAAAATGCCACTTGGTAAACCATTGAAAATTGAGTGGCGAATCTTCTGAAAAAAAGGAGTTTTTCTATTTAGCACTTTTGCAACTTTTCAAGCCTTGGCGTGCAGAAGAGGAACTGCTTGGAGATTTCCTCTGTTACGAAGACTCTTTCAATGCTGCCAAGGAGACCATAGAATGTCCTGCTTTTCCCAAATATGTAGAAATGTTGAATGCGGAAATTGAGCAGGAAGCAACGATTGCAGCCGAGATTGCCAGAGACAGTTCTCAGGACAGTCAGAGTTCTGCTTCATTGAGTCAGGATCCACTAGGAGGACCTGTTATCGAAAATGAAGCTGCAACTGCTATGAATGAAGTGGAAAGAGCCATGGCACATGCTCAGGAGGATGCGGTTAACTTAGAAGAGTTGGAAAGACAACTCAACGTTGAGCAGAGGAAAATATATGACGAAGTTACCATGCAAATTGATCATGGATTAAGTCATGACAAGAAAGAGTGTTCATGTACGTCGTTGAAGCCTGTCCGACTGTACGTGAGTGGAGAAGCGGGAACTGGAAAAAGTTTCCTTATTAAAGCAATTTCATGCTATTTGCAGGAAAGGACAGAGTCATCGCTGTCTTGTGTTGTCACCGCTCCAACTGGACTGGCAGCACATAACATTAAAGGGATTACTTTACATCGTTTACTGATGCTGCCACTGGAGCATGACAACAAATTACAATATCACAAGCTATCTGGAGATGCTTGTTTTGAAGTTTCAAGAATCTTGAGGAAAATGAAACTTCTTATCATTGACGAAGTAAGCATGGTTTCCAATGTCATGCTTGCGTTTGTGCATTTGAGAATGCAAGAAGTTCTCAAAACAGAGTATGATGTGTTATTTGGTGGCAAACACATCATTGTTTTCGGAGATCTTCTGCAGCTGACACCAGTGAAAGGGCAACCTGAGTTCAAAATGCTCACGCATGAAGATACCAGGAAGTGCCTAGGGAGCATTGGCAACGTCAATATATGGTTAAACTTCAATTATGCTGAACTGCATGAAAATATGCGTCAGGCGAAGGATGAAGTTTACAAGAGTATTCTACAGGATGTTAGAATTGGAAAAGTGACCGAGCATGGGAAAGAAGCTTTACATGCACGATTACTGTCAAATTTATATCCAGAACAAGATGTTGTGCCTGAGAATATTTTTCAGAAAATTACTGAGAAGAAATCTGGAATATGTTTGATGCCAACTCTTGCAGAATGTGCCAAATTCAACAACAAAATGTTGCATTTGGAAAAGCAGGAGATTGTGAAACTAGAAGCTATTGACAGAGTAGAGCATATGGGATCAACAATTATTTTGTCTGAGAATTTGAAATCAAAATTGGATTCATTAGAGAAGACTATATCTAAAACTGCAGGTTTTGAAAAGACTCTGAATGTGTGCTTGAACTGCCGTATAATTTTAAGAAGGAATTTACATGTTGAAAGAGGTCTGGTAAATGGATCAATGGGTAATGTTGTTGATTTTGTGAAATACAGAAATAGAGATGGAATTGAATTTTTTAAAATTAAATTTGATGGCATTGAGGAAGTACAGCTAATTGGTCGTTGCTCTGCTAGATTTTTGCTTGTAAAAGACTTATATGTTCGCCGTAAGCAGTTTCCTGTTTGCTTGGCATATGCGGTGACAATCCATAAATCGCAAGGTTTAAGTGTAGACAGTGCATTGGTGAATATTGGCAGTTCTGTGTTCAAGGAGGGTATGGCATATGTGGCATTGTCACGAGTTAGAACTTTATCGGGATTGTACTTGATTGAGTGTGATGTCACGAACATTTGTGCGGATCTAGATTGTGTTAAGGAATACAATAGGTTAAGAAGAGAGTATGCGCCACATTTGCCTCAATATCCTTTGTTTGAGAAACGTGTGGTAGGCCGGAAACAAAGAAATGTGACAAATACTAGGGAGGTTGCAGCAAAAAGACGAAAAGTCGATGAACCTGAAATTATAAGCAGAAACAAAAAGGATTCTGTTGAAGATGTTGTTGGTTTTCAATTTGAAAACAGTTCTGGTGTCAACTGCTATGCTAATGTAGTGGTTAATGTTTTGTTTTCTCTAGAAAATGTAAAAGAAGAGATTGTGGTCAATTCTGATCAAAGATTTTGCAGTTTGTTAAATTCTGTGTTAGAGAAATGTAGCACAGATAGAACAAAAATAGAAAGTGTGTCTGAAATTCGAAATCTGTTAGACAGATGTTCAGGCCAAACACAATTCTCTCAAAATATTCAGCAAGATTGTCAGGAGTTTTTAATGTATATACTTGATGTATTGCATGATGAAGGTGTAGATGTAGATCACCTGTTTGGGCTTTCTTATCAATGGCAGCATGACTGCGAGAACTGTAGGGTATCAAGTAGTACTAGTGTAGACTCAGAAAGATTTATATATTTAACTTTGCCAGACAGTAAATCAGTCTCTTTTAATAAACTAGTAAAAGCAGCTGATCACAACATGGAGTGTAGCCAATGTAAATCTGAAATGATGTCCACATTATTTATACGAACATATGGGCAGTATGTTATTTTAATGTTCCAACGATGTAGGCCTGATGGAACAAAATTGACAACTTTAATTAAAAATTTTGTGGCTTCACAGTTGTCAATATCAGGAAGGACTTTTGTAACTGCAGCAATTATATATCATGACGGTCCTTCAATAACATCAGGACATTACACAGCTTATTTAAAGTCTAGAAACGGCTGGTCATTCTGCAATGATTCTGTTTTAATTTAAAAAAAAAAAATTGCCGTATGACCTTAAAAACTCTTACCTGGTGTTTTTAAAACCAAAATTTTAGGGAAAGAATCTTGGGATGTGCTCTGAGGAATTTCAAGAAGTTCTAATGGCTCCTACACGATTTGGCCTTGAGGATAAGTGTAGTACAGAGACATAACTTCTTACCATAACACTGGACGTCATGTTGAAATAACTGCACTTTGAATGAATTCAGAAAAACTGTTTCTTTTTATAAGCAAATTCAAGCAGCCAATCAAAACATGGAGTAGAGGGAATGTAAGTCTGCAATGCTGTCTACTGTTTTATATTGCTTTGTGATTAAAAGTGATGTAGAGAATTTAATAATTGTAGTAGTCATAGAGATAGTGTAAGTCTGCTTCATAGTAAGCAGTATCAGTGTCATAGGAAATGTAGAACATGAGTGAGCAAGAAAGGTAAGATATTAGTAATCCAGGATTGTGAAAATGATCTTCAACATTTTAATTCTGAAAGTTGCGGAAATACAACATGACGGGATTGGCTTACAAGAATTCCAAGAGTTATAAATGGCTCTGACACGATTTGGCCTTGTGGAAACGTGTGGTAGAGAGCGAGAAGTCATTTATTGTATGTAACATGTTTTTGAAAACGATGGAGGTTTTCTTTCAGAAAGTGGCGGGTTGAAAGTAATAACAGCACAACAGAGTGTAAGCTGTTCATAGGACATCCTTCGCCGTCATGGAAAGTAAGTTAACTTTAAGGAGTTCTGAATTCTGATTTGTTATGTTGTATGGGTTTTTTAAACACAATCATTTTGATTGTGTTTTTTTTCCCCGCTGTTATATGATGAATACCTTCAAGTCACTGTTTTTAGTGAAATTTGATACATTCTGAGAACAGCAAAAATAAACCATTTAACATGTATTATTAATTCTGTTCTGTTTGCATTTATGATGTACATGTAGAACTGTGTAGGAGGCATGGAGAAGGTGAGGCTTCTGTAAGTGTCAAAGTTGTTGCATACAGTGCTCATATTCTACGTAGTCTTTCATATGATAGACTACATTTCCACAATGAGATACCTAAGCAAAGGAAACACAGGTGATATGATTGTGGAATGAGGAAAAAAAATTGCACGTTTTTGAATTATATTACCTGTGTTTCTTAACATTACACATCACATTGTGTAGATGAGGTTTAGGCCTGTTCCTGGAGACAGAGGAGGTCTAACATTTGTCCAAGAGTGCAGTCGACATGACACACTTGGTTGGTAGGCCTGCACATGTATTTTCTTCTCTGTATTCTTCAACAAACCTAAATTTCATCTGCAACTCTGAGTAGGACTTACCTGAAACAAATCTGTGAATAGGTTACACCTTATCGGCATCTTGAAACAATGATTTAAAATGTTAGGCTGAGATTTATGATGACCGTGCGCCTCATTTGCTCCGCTGTGGGTCACTTTTGTGTAAAACATGCACCATGTTGCAAGATAGGTTTCAGTTAATCTCCAGCAAGATACCATCACTTTGAAATGTATATAATTAGCACTGTGTAGGGGACATGCAGAAGCTGAAGCTTTTCTAAGTGTCAAAATTGTTGTATACACTGCTCAACTTCTGTGTACTGTTTGATATGCTAGACTCCATCTGCACTATGAGATACCTAAGCAAAGGCAACACAGGTGATGTGATTGTGAAATGAGGAAAATAAACTCCACATTTTTCAATTACATCACCTGTGTTTCCTAAGTTTACGAATGACATTGTGCAGATGAAGTTTAGGTCTGTCCACGGACACAAAAGAGGTCTAGCCTTTGTTCAAGAGTGAAGTGGACATGACTTACTTCATTAGTAGGCGTTCACATGTATTATCTCCTCTGTATTCTTCAATAAGTGTAAATTTGATCTGCAACCCTGAGTAGGCCTCACCTTAAACAAACCTCTGGATAGGCCACACCTTATTGTCATCCTGAATCAATTATTTAACATGTTAGGGACAGATTTATGATAGGTGTATGCCTCTTTTGCGCCACTGTGCGTCACTTTTGTGACGCAGTCGCGGTTGAAAAGATTTGCTATGAGGCGACAAAATTATAAAATGATGAATCTAGGCAGATGTGTCATGCTGTAAAAAAACAATGCCACATGAAACCGATGCAGCAGTCATGCATAAGAGGCACAATGTTGCAAGATAGGACTCACTTCATCTGCATCAAGATACTATTAGTTTAAAATGTATATTTTTAGGACTGTGTAGGGGCATGGAGAAGCAGAGGCTTCTGTAAGTGTCAAAGTTCTTGAAAAACTATTTGTCCTTCAATCTTTTCCCTTGTTTTTTCTAATTTATTAAAAACATGTTTTAATATTTTTCAAATGTTTGTTGTCTCTTTCACAGATTTTTTAGTATAAAAAGAACAAATGACTAACTTAACGACAATTATAAGGTAAATGTTTTGTACTCTTTTTGTTATATTTCTATCACATTTAACTTCTATTACTTCCACTGCTTCATTTCTTTAAGAATCACTTTCCTGCCTTTGCTACTTCCCTCATTCCTTTCTCTATTACTTAATTACTCTACTCCTTCACTATTTTTCTTAGTCCCTCTCTTCTCATACTTCTTCACTCTTGGTCACTCACTCTGTCTCTATTACTTTCACTGTTTCTGACTGATCTAAAAAATTTTTTAAAAAAAGAACAGTAAGTATAAGGGAAGGAAACAGACAGTTATGTTAAAAGAAAGACAGCTATAGGGAGTAAACTAGGGATACTGTTACCCGCAATCCTCTGCTGATGATGTCACTGACCATGTCATGAATGATGTAATATGTGACATCATCAGCAGTGGATTACGGGTAATAGTATCTCTAGTTTACTCCCCTATAGCTGTCTTTCTTTTAACATAACTGTCTGTTTCCTTCCCTTATACTTACTGTTCTTTTTAAAAAAAAAAATGTTTTGGTTCGCTCCCGGTTCGCGTACCGGCGAGCGAACTGGGAAGCGAACCAAGAGAAATAGAGGTTGGCAGAGTTCCAAATATTCTACCAATTTTTTAATAACGGGGAGGTAGTTCTGAAAAGAACTTTTTTTAAAATTGTTTTTGTTTTATATTTTTTTTATTATTTTTCTGAACATTTTTTTTCTTTTTTTGAATTTTTCTGAACGGTTTTATATTTTGTTTGGTTTTTTTTGGGGGGGGGGAAACGAAAACGATTCATTGTAAAGGGCTCAACAGGAGCAACAAAAAAAAAAGAATTTATTGTTTGGGGCGTTTCGGACAAACTGGAAGATGATTGTCAATAGCTCTGTTGATCAGAGTGATGCTACTTTCTCTGTAGCAAATGAATCCATTGCAATGTACGCAGATTTGTTTTACTTCCCCAAATCTCATTTGTATATTTGGCACCATCTCCCTGCCCTCTGGTCCCGTCACTTCCGGTACAACAGATCTTCTGGCCATAATAGGGAGATTATCTAGTTCGTTACGAAACTGTGCAGCACTGTAGTTGTTAGGATGCCACCTAGTCATATGGCGATGCATTGTGTAGTTTCCGTAACTGTATTTCTTCTCGGTCCCTCTGGACAGTCTATCTTGACATATAAGGCAAGTTACGTATCTTGCATTTACTTTTTTCTGGCCTTTGGGAAATTAAAAAAATTGCCAAATGAAGTTTTCTTTCCGGTGAGACCTCCTGGGCTCCTCAGGCAAAAACTGCCTCTCTTCCTGCTCTTCCTCCTCTTCCTCTTCTTCCTCTTCTTGCTGAATTATAACTTCAGCAGGTGGTCCTCTCTTCCTTGGATGTGGTGGAGGTGGTGGGGAAGCACCAGCTGAAGCTACTAAAGAAGCCATTGCTCACTGGTAACAAAGGGTCTTTCTCTCACAAAGATGAAAGTCAGAGTGAGGAAAGAAGGAGGGGTTTTCATCATTTGGGAAAAACAATAGTTCTCAACCAATGAAAAGTGTTAATTTTAGATTACATGACCTAGTCTTACATCATTAGGAAACCAAAAGTGAAATGAACCAATGAAAAGTGTTATTACCAAGTCACATGACCTGCTGTGTTTATGTTACGCGCTTTGCGCCGCCTCCCGGTTTGCTTCCGTGAACCTGCGCTTCGCGCCTCGGTTCGCGTACCAGTTCGCTTTCGGGTACGCTAACGTAGCACGTCATATGACGTATCACGCGACAACGCGAAACGTCATGCGGACGCGAGGCGTCACGATGTTGTTTTCTAACGCGGCAGTTGCGCTAAAGGAACGTTTACCGGTCCGCGTACTATTTCGCGGCATCAAGATCAGCTAACGGGAAGCTTCCCGATTCGCGAAGCGGGAGCGAAGAAAAAAAAATATAAAAAAAAAAAATTATTAATAAACATATAAAATATATTTTTGGATTTAAAGAAGAATACATTTTACAGCTACAGATATTAGCTTTTAAAAAACCAATGAAATTCACTGAAAAAACCATAGGTTATAGACCATATATAGTTAGGAATTAGCATTTACAAAACCTTGAAAATTTACTGAAAAAACCATAGGTTATAGACCATATATAGTTAGGAATTAGCATTTACAAAACCTTATTTTACTCACACAAAACCATTGAAATTCCATATATAGTTAGTTGCACTAACTATATATCGCGCACCCGCAATCCACTGCTGATGATGTCACATATTACATCATTCATGACATGGTCAGTGACATCACTTATGACATCACTGATGACATCTCAAATGACATCACTGATGACATCTCAAATGACATCACTGATGACATCACTGATGACAACATCCAGTGACTGTATTTTTCTGTAAAGTTAAAATATGTCTTATATATTTAAGAATGAGTGGATGTATAAGTGTCTGGATGAAGGATTTAGTAGGTGCATGACTGACTGTATGAATGAGTGAATAAATGTGTCTCACTGAGTGCATGGGTTAGTGACTAAACTGTGTTAATTTGTGCATCATTATGTCTGTTGTTCTGAAAACTGCTGCATGTGTTCTTCAGTAGCTATATGAGTAACTATATGGGTTATTGATTGGTTGCCCAAGTATTTGTATGGGAGACTGATTGTGTGTGTGGGTGGCTGGGAGGTGTATGACTCTGTGCATAGATGTGTGAGCAGTTGATTCACTAGATGTATGGGTTCAAAAGTGCATGTGGAAACAGCTGTATGGGCGGTTGACTGTGTGCATCAGTGTATTGGTGAGTGAATAGATATCTCAGTGCTACATGTCAAAGTAAGTACATATGTAAAACACAGTACTTGTGAGACTTGACATATATAAGTAACTGTGCATAAGAGCCAGTGAATGTGTGAGTGGCTGTATGCATCATTGTGAACTTGTATCCAGGATTGTATAAGAGAGTAAATATGTTTTAGTATATGTTTGAATAAGTAAGGTGTGTATAACTGTGTAGTTGAGAAAATGGAGGTGTGATTGATTGTTTGCATGACTGAGTAGGTGTGTGTGTAACTTCATGGATGAGTAACAATCTGTGAGTCTGTGTTTACACTGAGTGTATCTAAGGTTATATTAGAGTCTGAAGAGGTTCATCGTATTATCACATGAATGATGTCATCAGTGATGTGATCAGTAATGTCAAATGAGATGTCATCAGTGATGTCATCAGTGATGTCATTTGAGATGTCATCAGTGATGTCATCAGTGATGTCATTTGAGATGTCATCAGTGATGTCATCAGTGATGTCATTTGAGATGTCATCAGTGATGTCATAAGTGATGTCACTGACCATGTCATGAATGATGTAATATGTGACATCATCAGCAGTGGATTGCGGGTGCGCGATATATAGTTAGTGCAACTAACTATATATGGAATTTCAATGGTTTTGTGTGAGTAAAATAGGGTTTTGTAAATGCTAATTCCTAACTATATATGGTCTATAACCTATGGTTTTTTCAGTGAATTTTCAAGGTTTTGTAAATGCTAATTCCTAACTATATATGGTCTATAACCTATGGTTTTTTCAGTGAATATATATATATATACATATATACATACATATATATATATATATATATATATATATATATATATATATATATATATATATATATATATATATATATATATATATATATTACCTACTGGCAGTCGCCAGTAGGTAGTTATAGTTAGGACCTAGTTTCCATAGGAAATCCGCAACATTCTATTGGGAATGACTTTGGCATCGGTTGTTGAATCTTTGCGAATTTCTCAAACAAGATGGCCCGCTCCGCTCCGCTCCTTCCCTGAAAGTCTCGGGAAGATTCGTCAAGCGGGGGCTGAGAAAAAAGGGGGGTCCTAAAATGTGTTTTCCCCATGTTCATTTCCATAGGACGATTAGACACGGCTACAGCCCGAACCGCTGAACGGAATTACACCAAATTTGGGGAAATGGTAGGGTCTGGTACGCAGATCACCCTTTTGGTTAAATGGTGTAAATCCCTCCAGTAGTTACTGAGAAAATCAAAAGAAAAAAATGTATATATCTTGGCGGAGCCTAACCACACATCTCATCGTGAGATCTGATTGGCTGTCAGCACTTCATCCAAGAAGTGTTGGCAGCCATCTTGGGACCAATATACATGATAGCACCTCATTAAAAAGCATTGCAGTTAATAGAAGGTTTTAGGACTTTAGTTACCTTATAAATCATTTGTTGATGGTACCATACTCATTTTAGGAATTGTGGTGTGTTCTAAGGTGATTTTACGATGTGAAAAAGCCTTCTGCTGGGATATCATGAATCATGTTTGAAAAAAATCTCATGCTTTTCCCACAGTTGTTTGGAAGGGGATCTATAAGCTAAACGGAAAGCATATTTTCTATAAATTCACATTATCTTTCTCAGTCATGTGAGAATGAAGTCTGACATTCTCTGTAAAACATGTACATCCAACAAGGACAGAGACTGTCAGTTGATTCCTTTGTGTTCTACTGCAGCTTCCCAGAGTGTTCTATAGAACAACTAGAGCGCTAACAGTCCTACTTATTACAAAGGTATGGCACACCTGAAGCCATCTTGATTGGAATAAAGTGGTAACTCTTAAAACATTTAATTTAAAAAGGAACAAAATGAGGGGGTATATTTTGCCATAGAAAGTATATGATTAGTGCTGCAGAAAGGAAAATTAAAGCACATTTTGAGTGACTTCTCAAATCCTCTTCTATTTCATTAAAACATTTTGACATGCAGTCTCACAAGATGGCCACCAGAGACAAAAGAGCCCAAATGTAGCCCAATTATCACCCAGATGTAGCCCAAGTATAGCCCAATGACAGAATGTCCCAGAGTGTTCTAAAGAACAACTAGAGTGCTAACAGTCTTACCTATGACAAAAGTATGTCACACCAGAAGTCATCTTGATTGGAATGAAGTGGTAAGTCTGAAAACATTTAATTTAAAAAGGAACAAAATGAGGGGGTTCATTTTGCCACAGAAAGTATGATTAGTGCTTCAGAAAGAAAAATTAGGGCACATTTTGAGTGACTTCTCAAATCCTCTTTTATTTCATTAAAAAATTCTGACATGCAGACTGAAACATGCACTTTCAATACCAGCAGCAGACTTCCCTGGTGAGCAGTAGCTTTACTACAGTGATCTAATAAGCAACTAGTGTGCTAACATTCTGAATTTATGGCAAATGTGTGTCACATCTGAATGCCTTCTTGATGGAATCAAAGTAGAAAACTGAAAGTATTTCCTACTGAGGAGACTGTAGTAAATGAGGAAATTAGGAAACTTCATAGCAAATAAGTCTCCCAAGATGGCCACCAGAGACAAAAGAGCCCAAATGTAGCACAAATATCCCCCAGATGTATCCCAAGTATAGCCCAATGACAGAATATCCCAGAGTGTTCTAAAGAACAA
The DNA here is from genome assembly GCF_964261635.1 of Lissotriton helveticus. NCBI lineage: Eukaryota > Metazoa > Chordata > Amphibia > Caudata > Salamandridae > Lissotriton > Lissotriton helveticus. Next base: position 1,919,363,130 of record NC_136063.1, read on the forward strand.
CTAGAGCGCTAACAGTCTTACTTATGACAAAAGTATGTCACACCAGAAGCCATCTTGATTGGAATGAAGTGGTAAGTCTGAAAACATTTAATTTAAAAAGGAACAAAATGAGGGGGTTTATTTTGCCACAGAAAGTATGATTACTGCTGCAGAAAGGAACATTAGGGCACATTTTGAGTGACTTCTCAAATCCTCTTCTATTTCATTAAAACATTCTGACATGCAGTCTCACAAGATGGCCATCAGAGACAAAAGAGCCCAAATGTAGCCCAATTATCACCCAGATGTAGCCCAAGTATAGCCCAATGACAGAATGTCCCAGAGTGTTCTAAAGAACAACTAGAGCGCTAACAGTCTTACGTATAACAAAAGTATGGCACACCTGAAGTCATCTTGATTGGAATACAGTGGTAACACTTAAACATTTAATTTGCAAAGGAACAAAATGAGGGGGTTCATTTTGCCATAGAAATTATGATTAGTGCTGAAGAAAGAAAAATTAGGGCACATTTTGACTTCTCAAATCCTCTTCTATTTCATTAAAAAAAATTCTGACATGCAGACTGAAACATGCACTTTGAATACCAGCAGCAGACTTCCCTGGTGAGCAGTATCTTTACTACAGTGATCTAATGAGCAACTAGAGTGCTAACATTCAGAATTCATGGCAAATGTGTGACACATCTGAATGCCTTCTTGATGGAACCAAAGTAAACAAGCATTGAAAATGTAATAGATCTCGCCCTCGTTTAAGTTAAAGCCATTCTGTTTGTAATGAGGTGGCTTTTTAGCTTTGCTTTTATTAGTGGTTTTCAAACTTTCATGTAAATAAAATGCATATGTATGCATATATGTATATGTATTCATGCATTTATATTTGTATTTATATAGATATGCAGATTACATATGTTTATATATGTATGTATATATATATATATATATATACACACATACATATATATAAATGCATATGCATATATATGTGTATATGTGTGCGTGTAGAGAGAGGTAGAGAGGTAGAGGTGTAGAGGTAGAGATGTAGAGGTAGAGAGGTAGAGGTAGAGAGGTTGAGGTAGAGAGGTAGAGACTAGTAGAGAGAGAAGTAGAGAGAGGTAGAGAGGTAGAGAGGTAGAGAGTAGAGAGTGAGTAATAGAGAGTAGAGAGTGAGTAGTAGAGAGTAGTAGAGAGCAGTAGAGAGAGTAGCAGAGAGTGAGTAGTAGAGAGTAGTAGAGTGAATAGTAGAGTGAGTAGTAGAGAGTAGTAGAGAGTGAGTAGTAGAGAGTAGTAGAGAGTAAGTAGTAGAGTGAGTAGTAGAGAGCAGTAGAGAGTGAGTAGTAGAGAGTAGTAAAGAGTGAGTAGTAGAGAGTGGTAGTAGAGAGTGAGTAGCAGAGAGAGAATAGTAGAGAGTAGTAGAGAGTGAGTAGTAGAGTGAGTAGTAGAGAGTAGTAGAGAGAGAATAGTAGAGAGTGAGTAGTAGAGAGTGAGTAGTATAGAGTGAGTAGTAGAGTGAGTAGTAGAGAGTGAGTAGTAGAGAGTAGTGGAGAGAGAGTAGTTGAGAGTGAGTAGTAGAGAGTAGTAGAGAGTGAGAAGTAGAGAGTGAGTAGTAGAGAGTGAGTAGTAAAGAGTGAGTAGTAGAGAGAGAGTAGTAGAGAGTGAGTAGTAGAGAGTGAGTAGTAGAGAGTAGAGAGTAGTAGAGAGTGAGTAGTAGAGAGTAGTAGATAGTGAGTAGTAGGGAGTGAGTAGTAGAGAAAGAGTAGTAGAGAGTAGTAGAGTAGTAGAGAATGAGTAGTAGAGAGTGAGTATTAGAGAGTAGTGGAGTAGTAGAGAGTGAGTAGTAGAGAGTAGTAGAGAATATTTCAAAGTTTGGCACAGCACCACTTGCACAACAAGTCCAATCAAATCAAATCACTTAGAGTCCTTATTGAAGCGCTGAATCTTAGTGTATATTCAAATGCTTTTATTTTCCTTAAGTTTATGTTCCACAGCCAGCCGACGCATTTCGTTCTGTACAACAGAACGTCTTCTGGGCGTTCTTATTTCCTTCAAGTTATGTCGGTATCCTATTGTCATATAACTAGATATTTCTTCCAAATGTTAGACGAGTCGTAAGTACATTCTTATTCAAAGTGACTAGGTATCAATTTTACCCACACAATTCTGGCAGACTTGAGTAATTTATAGCATCCTCAAAGTCAGTCTTTAAAAAATTCCAAAGTATAGGACATGATAATCCAAATCCAAATGTTTCTCAAGAAAAGTCATTTTCAATCGTTTGGAATATTGGCGTTTGAGCAGATATGACCCATGGACTTTTCTTAAGAAACATTTGGATTTGAATTATCATGTCCTATACTTTGGAATTTTTGAAAGACTGACTTTGAGGATTACTCAAGTCCATGGATGCTGCTGGGAACGCCCCCAGCAACACCCATTGCACGCCCCTTTAATACAGGACACTGCGTTAAAGGGACTGATATTTATCAGGCAGGATTATGCCACAAAAAGTGGCTTAGACCTGCCTGATAAATATCACTCAGTCTTCTGCGCCACTGGAACGTCACAAAAAGTGACGTTCCGGAGGCGCAAGGGGCTCGTAAATAAGGCCTCACAGGTTTCACACTCGTTATAGTTAGGAATTAGCATTTAAAAAACCTTTGAAATTCACTGAAAAAACCAATAGGTTTCACACCAGTTATAGTTAGCGGGACATTTTACTCATACAAAAACATTGAAATTCCCCGTTATAGTTAGCTGTACTCACTATAACTCGCGTGCCCGCAATCCACTGCTGATGATGTCACATATTACATCATTCATGACATGGTCAGTGACATCACTGATGACATCTCAAATGACATCACTGATGACATCACTGATGACATCATCCAGTGAATGTGGTTTGCTTTGATATTTAAATATGTATTATAAATACACTACTTTGTATTGAAGAATGAGTGGATATATAAATATAAATGTGTGGATGGTGGATTTAGTAACAGTGTCATTGATTGTTTCCTTGACTAATTTGTAGAGTCTCACTATATATAATGTGTAGTTACTAAACTGTGTGAAAGTCTTTATTGCTTTGTCTTAATTGCTATGTTAAAGACTATATTTGTTATTGGTTTCTTAACTGAGTATTTGTATGGGTAAATGAATGTCTATGTGGTTTGGTGGGGGGTGTGTGATTGCCAAAAAATGTGTGAATAGTTCATTCAGTAGGTATATGAGTTTAAGACTACATGTTATAACAGTTGTTTCAGTGAGTGTATATGTTTATGGGTGTGGTGGTGATGAAATATTTCTCTCAATGGTACATCTCCATTAAACTTGAAAAAAAAGGCAGTGTATGTGAAAGTTATATCTAATTAAGTGTGCCTAAGACTTAGTGATTGCATGAGTCACTATATGGATAACTGTATACTTGTAATAGTGATTTTATAACAGACTAAGTGTGAGTTACTATCTATATAAATAGATGAAGTGGTGTTTGTATAAGTGTGTAGGTGAGTAAATGTCAGTATAATCAATTGTTTGCATAAGTCAGAAGGATGTCTTTATAAGTGAATACAATGTGTGCTGGTGTGTAATGTTAAAATAGGCGTATAAGTATATTTGATAGTGTTCTGTTGATTATTCACTGCATATAACACTGAATCTATAGGTAAGTGATTAGATGTGTGTATAGTTCTATGAATAACTGAGTGGGTGTTTAGAAATTTCTATTGGTGTGTCAATGGTTTCAAATATGGCACTTTCTATTCTACAGTGAGTGATGAAAGATTATACTAGTGTGTGATGAGGTGTATTTGATTGTGACATGGATGATGTCATCAGTGATGTCATTTGAGATGTCATCAGTGATGTCACTGACCATGTCATGAATGATGTAATATGTGACATCATCAGCAGTGGATTGCGGGCGCGCGAGTTATAGTGAGTACAACTAACTATAACGGGGAATTTCAATGGTTTTGTATGAGTAAAATGTCCAGCTAACTATAACTGGTGTGAAACCTATGATTTTTTTCAGTGAATATATATATAAATATATATATTTAGACAGTGGGAGGAGGACAGGTGGGCAAGCAACACGGGGGAAGTGCAGGCACATGGCCTTGGCTGTAGTGCACAGAAGACCTTCACTGCTGCTCAAACACAAGAAATATTAGAGGGAAAATTGGACACTACAGTTGATTAGAAATCTGGAGGTTTGAAGAATGTACGAACTATGAAAATTCAAGTCGTTTCTCAAGCAAAAAGGGAACTGCACTGGCTTCTTGTTAGGCAGATAATCCTGTTTAGAACTGTCTGTTTGATGTTTACGGTATTTTGGAGAACTGAAAAAACCCTCTAACAATTAGATTTAAATACTATATACCCCACAGATTTCCATTCCAATCCAAAACTATTATTTTACTGTACCACGAGTTAAGAAAGCAAGGATGGGCTGTAGTGCTTTTTTATTACTTGACTACAGTAATGGAACAGCTTCCTGCTTCAGATCAAAGCTGCAGAGTCGTATATGGGCTTTCGGAAGACTCTGAATGCCTTCCTATTTTGTTGGGATGTTACCAGTTGGTGTATTTGATTTATGCTTAGTTGGTACATTAAGTGCCAAGATGTCTTAGGTTGAAAGATGTGCTTTATATGTTTTGTTCTGTCCCATAAAACAAACATGATGACTTCTCCTTTAGGAATTAATGCAGTTTTTCTAGTTGCCTAATCTGCCAGTGTGTTCCCCAAGGATACTTCATCTTGTGTGGATTAGTAAACAATACGTTCCATAATGACATCTTAAAATGGTAGTAAAAGCCAATTCAACAGATTTTCTGTGTACATACATACTTCCAGCTTTTGCTAAGGATCCCTGCAGAAAGTAAAAGCCCACGTGTCATCCACATTATTCTAAAGTCATGCATAGCCTCATATATTGGATAAAATAACTAATATATATATATATGTAACAATCGTTTTCTTGGCAAAGTTACAGGCATGGGGCAAGATGGCAAGTTCAGCCACTTTGGCTGAGTGGGCCGGGGGCAAACTTACAACAACTTCATGTAAGGTACATACAGCATTTCCAAGTAGAAGTTCTCCAGTGTCATTTGTAAAATAGGAACAAAGAACAAAATAGATAAGTTTGCTGTTGAGTATTGGTACATCCGATAAGTCAGTATGTGGCTTGGTCAAGTGTTCGCTAACCAGAACCCAGCTATGGGGTTCACCTTCTTAGGAAATGAACATGAAGGAGGTTGGATTCAAAGCATGGCAGTAGCTCAAAGTGATATTAGAGTTAGACAACAATAAAATCTCACATCGGGACAATTTGACAGAGAAAAGATGTTGAGTTTACATGGTAAGAAAAAGGGTGGTTCTAGCATGGGGAACTGCAGCAATTAAAGAGGAGCCTAAAACAATATTTTCTGAAGCCTCAATAAAGTGGACCACAGCGGCAACAAAGCACAAACAAAGTGGAATCCATACATCCATGGGGTAAAGAGGAGTAATGGTTTTTTTTGGCCCCAGTGACCCTGGTCCAATGCTTTAAGGATATCTGTTGCGTTCATGATAATACAAACTAAAATGGTAACTGTAATCAGGAAGCCCCTATGTGAGTACAGAGGTTATCTCTCTCTTTACTAGTTTTTGTTAAAGGCAAGTGAGGATGACAGCCAATACAACACCTCAGGTTCTTCCATCGTTAGACCTTATTGGGGACTGGTTCAAGAGATTTACTAAGCAGGAATTGAGGTCTTCTGTTAAGGAGGTGGTGGAAACCGCTTTGTCTAAACGGAAAATGGAGACGTTCCTTCAGTAGACGATTATTTCTCACTCTCTAAAGAGGATGACCTTTCTACTGGTAAAAAGACAGGTAAAGTGTTCTGGAAGACAAAGTATATTGATAAAACTGATAATGATGCAGCACCTAGTGGTAGCCTTAGAACTACAATAGATGATGGTGTCCATAGCGGCACAAAGGACAAAGACCACTTTAACGGGGCATTTGGAGGAGTTGTTCTGACTGGCATGAAAGGAAAGACAAAAAATATGACCAGGTTTCCTATAGTATATAAGAGGAAGCATATGGGACCGACGACTTGGATTTGATGAATATGTTTTAGACTTTTTAGGAGGGTTTGGACTTATTTGAGAGCTTCGTTAAGGATTTAGGGCCAGATGTAGGTGTCCAAATACCGGTCGGAAACGGCCGAAAATACAGATTTTCGGCCGTTTCCGACCGGTATTTGGACATATGTATGTAGGGGCATGTAAAATTACAGAATCGGTAATTTTACCGAATCTGTAATTTTACCGATTCGGTAAAATACCGAATTGGTAAAATTACCGATTCTGTAATTTCAGATGTAGGTAGCACTGTTTTCAGTGCTACAAGGGTTTAAGAATTCTTAATTTACCACCAACTAGTAGTTGGTGGTAAATTAAGAACACTTTTTAAAAAGCATTTTTTTTTGCTTTTTAAACAGTGCCATGTTGCAGACATACATGCCCTAAGGGCATGTGTGTCAGCAACATATGGACCCATGCACAATTGAGGGTGCAACAGGGTGTCAAAGTGACACCCTGCCACCCTTCAATATTTCTCCCAATTACCGAATCGGTATTTACCGATTCGGTAATTGACATTGATTCCTATGGGCCTCAAGGCCCATAGGAAACAATGGCAGTTACAGACTCGGTAAATACCGATTCATTAATTACCGAATCATACCGATTCGGTAATTAATTTGGTAAATATACCCACATCCCGATTGCCAGTTCTTAAATACCGAATCCGTATGATTCGGTATTTAAGAATCGGTAATCGGGGATTACCTACATCTGGCCCTTAGATTGCTCTTGAACCTCAAGAGGAATTAAAGATTCTTTTGGTTGTGATATGGTTTGTTCTCATTTTTGATAATCAGATCCTGGTTTAATTGAATAGTATGACCCCAATACTATTACGCACCCTCAGAGTTCGGAGTGGTGGCCTATGGAACACGTTACTAAGTTCACAACATTTTGGGTTAGGAAGTTTGTAAACAAAGACACTCACAACTTGTTAGGGGCAAAGTGTCCAAGGCATTCTACTGGGAACAAAGCTTGTATTACCACTAATCTTGACCCATAACTAGTACCATTCCTCTTTAAGTTTAGGAAACACCCTAGAAAAGGGATTGAACGTTGCCTAAAGCAATGCCAGGATACACTTCTGGATGTGTTGGAACCCTTCTTCATGTTTTAGACATGGCTGAAGAAGCTAGATGTAATAATATGAGAGTTGATGTGGAACGCTTAAGAGGATGAGCCCAACGTGCCTTATGTACATTAGGGAATGCTAACAAAGGCCTGGTAACGGACAGATGAAAGGCTGTGCTTATGAGGATGAACCCCAAGTTGCAACCCTAAGCAAATAGAGATAATTTGGGTGACTCAAACAGACACATTTTTGGAGAGAGATTTGTAAAGTCACTAGGGAAAAATGGCTCCACCTTCATGTCTTTTAGCAAGGCCCTAATGAATATCAGTTCAAGAGGGTTTTGGAAGGGCTGGCAGAAAGGGACTGGCTGTCGACCGTGGAGCCAAAGGGCTCTCTGGAACCTAGAAGCTGTGAATGGAACTATTGTTACAACATGGGTTTCTTCCCAGAAACAGGTAGAATGTCTTGACACCGTGGAAAAAAGACTTAAATGTTCCCTGGGTTGTTGATTCAAATGGGGAACCCAATCATTCATACAACTCCTTATATTATCATACTATTTGTTCATACCCCTTGTGCTATAGTAGAACCACAAAAACATAGAATGTGTGTACAAAAACTTCAGAATCTTTATTATAAAAATTTGTTAAAAAAAGTATTCAGTGCATTATAAAACATGAATTCACCACAGATAATAAAAACAATTTCAATAAATTCAATAATGCCTCGATTTTTTGTGTGTTTCGATCAAATACATGAGCACAGGATATACAAATTAACACACTTTACCAAGCATCAAATTGCAAATGAAAAGTAATTTATAAAATATACACAATTAATACATCCCCCAACGGGGTAGTCGACGCGTTTCGGTGGTTATGGCAATCAGCCCCACCTTCCTCAGGACAATTCTGATGTACACAAGTATCTGTAAGTAGAAAATACCAGTGTAAGAGTACATTCACAGTATAATGAACTGTTTTAATTCTTCTTTGTTACTCCTTTTTGTACTTATACATATTGATTTTATAATAATTTTGTGGTCCCACTATGCACTAGTTTTACTGTTCAAACCATTGGACCCAAACTCCTACTAGACCCAAGTGACCCGGGGCAAGTGGGCTCATCTCACCTACATTCATACATCTCCCTCTAGTTACACATCACGCAATCAACAAGATTGTTTACCTCATAAAAATATCCCTTTCTTTTCAGGACATCTAACTGAAGTGAACCTTCTATGGCGGCTTATTGAAGTCTCGCTCTGCCAACAAAAAGATTATTTTATTGTTGGCTTGATCATTCTTCTAGATCTTTAGTTTTAGACTTATTTACATTCCTCATGCTCATACCTGTTCTTTTTTAGGCAAGATCCATAGTTTTGCTCGCAGTCGTTATTCTGTTCTCTTTTCTAGCAGTTATGTTCAATTCTGCCTGTGGGGGATCAGTTTGTCATATTAAATTTACCCACCATTTTCGGTATTTAAACTAATTAACTGGATTGTCCTATTACTATACACACCTTAGTTCAGGTAAACAGTCATTTTCACCGGTGTACTCTTTGGTTTCGTTATCATAGTGCCTTTATTTATTCTGTAGGATTTAAAATAATTCCTTTTCATTACATATCCATGCCATATCTTTTTTTCTCTCTCTCTTTTTCTCAGTCACAGGAGAACCGAACTCACCTACTTATTCGTGAGTTCCTCTCAATTAGCTGTTTTTATTTGCTGATTTTGCTGATTCCACTTCTAAAGAAAACATAAATGTGCATTAATCGCTACCCCTCCTTTTTCTTTTTTATTTATTTATTTGGGACTTTATTCTAGCTCTCACCTTGGGTGTCTGGTTTAATATCTTAATGTGGACAACCCGTGTTTCTTCTGCTCCGAATTAGACTTCCTTCAATTGTCCTTCTTGCAGGGGTCTGTACGAAAAAGTAGTATAATATCAAACCCTATTGTGGCCTACAATATTTATCATTTTTTATGCATAAAGCGCACTCTCTTGTGTTAATATATCACCCTCAACCCCTTTATGATGGCAGTATGGGAAACACCTTTATGTTTCTGTGCTCACCCAGGTGTTATTATTTAGAACTTAACCTCTTCTCGGTAGTGCGTATCAACAGGGCTGCACGTTTGGCAAAACGGATGTCTAACGCGATAAATGGATTAGTTATTTCAACTCGTGCTGTTTACCCAGACGTTCTTCCTGCATTAGTTAACTCCCATTACATTCTTAGTATATAACTCTATCTCGCAGCAAAGTGTCTAGCTGGAGGTTACTACTAACGGTTAAGTAATTGGCTTTTTGCTGCGCTTTTTCAACGGATAACATTATTAAACGTTTCGCACACGTTGCAGGCACACTTTCTCACCGTGTTGCTTGATATCTACCGCTTCCACCGGTGTCTCCTCAGAGTTTGAATTCCTGAAGCAACAGACTATAAATCCCGGCTCCTTTATAAAGCGTGTCTAATTACGCTCTCATCCTGGTTTGTACACATGTGACCCCTTTCGTTTACAAAACATAGAAGACGGTCGCATTAACAATTGGTAATCAGCGCCATCTTTGAGTGATTGTCACTATATTCGATAATCGGCGGCTTCTTTGAGTTCTTTGTGGATTATTTACGCTCTATTTATTCATAATCCTATGTTTTTACTCACTCTTTGAGTTCTTTTTGCATTGATATTTTGGACTCTCTTGCCCAAACATAGACGAGGGTCGCGTTGCACTTGGTAATCAGCGCCATCTTTGAGTGGTTTTCATTATATTCGGTAATCGGCGCCATCTTTGAGTGGTCTGTAGAAAATATGTGCTCTATTTATTCAGACTCCTATGTTTTAACTGACTCATTGAGCCCTTTTTTTTAACATTAATATTTTGGACTACAGACTTCGTTTATATTGGAAAATCTTACTAGTTGGTTTAATGAGCTTCTATTCTTCATTCCCAGTTTCAATCACTACCTATTAAGTACTCGGTATTCATGAGTAGTGCAGCCTTATTTCTTATTTATATTTCACTATCTTATTTGTGAATATTTATAATTTTTCTTAAGGAGGGTATTATCGGTATAGCCTTTCCCATTCCTCCCGATTATTTAGGCCCTCAGTATGTGTTTTGAATTTACACATAAAAAATTGTTCTCTCATTTTTCGTTTTTTCTCACAATTACCACCTCTTCTGGACATCATGATTTTCTCCACAATGCACCATCTTAAGTCCTCTACTCTGTGTTTTTTGTGCTGCCAATGCTCTGTTAGTGGGGCATTACACTTATTGATCCTAATAGCTGAACGATGTTCATTTATCCGAATCCTTACTTCCCTTCCGGTTTCGCCAATGTAGCCCAATCCGCATGGGCATGTAATTAAATAAATTACATTTTTACTCTTACAGTTATACATCTCTGTGGGGGTGTGTGTTCCCCCATTCAGAGTAATTTTCTGGCTAGGCATTATTAGTTTGCAGTTGACACATGCACTACATGGATGGGTTCCTATTATTTTTGTGCCTGTCGTGATGCTCGATTGCTTATTTTCTGATTTTTCTCTGTATGTTTTTACTAACATGTTTCTAATTGTTCTGTTCCTCCTATATGAATAGAGGGGTTTTTCTATAGGTCCTGTATCTGCATCTTGTAAGTAGCTCCAGTTCCTATTAATTATATTTTTAATTTTATTGCTAACCATAGAGTAATTTGAGACAAATACTATCTTATCCAGCTCTCCTTTCTTGCGATCATTGTTCTCAAAAAGTGCATCCCTGTTGTAGAATTTGGCTCTTTTATAAGCTTTTTTAATAATCCCCTTCGGGTAGCCTCTATTTTGCAGTTTATTCTTAAGTTCCTCTGCGTGCGTCTCAAAATCTCGTCTATCAGTACAGTTTCTGCGAAGTCGCAGAAACTGACCGAAAGGAATATTATCCTTTTGACACCGCGGGTGATCGCTGTTATAATGGAGCATGGTATTACGATCTGTGGGTTTCACATACAGATCAACAACAAGAACATCGTCTTTGCTTATGATCATAATATCCAAAAAAGCACATTCCTCCTGACTCATGGTTGAAGTGAACCTCAAATTGGGGTCCCCACAGTTTAGCCAATCAATGAATTCCAATAATTCACTCTTCTCTCCTTTCCAGGTGAAGAATATGTCGTCTATGAACCTTGAGTAGTTTTCTATATTTTCATAGAAAGGACAGATTTCATTATAAATATGCCTGTCCTCAAAAGCACCAACATAGAGGCAAGCCAGGCTCGGCGCACAGGTAGCCCCCATGCTGGTGCCCTTGATCTGACAGTACAAGTCTTCTTCAAATAGAAAAATATTGTTTTCAAGAATTATTTCTGTTAGTTCAACTAGGAAACTAGAGTGTTCTGATAAATCTCCATTCTCATCTGTAAGTAAATCCCTAATGGTATTTATTGTGGCTATTTGGGGTATGTTCGTATACAAAGATTCGATGTCTAATGACACCAACCATTGTTTTTCTTTATCAAATCTAATGCCCTCTATCTTTTTGATCATTTCAGTGGTGTCCTTGATATACGATCTTTGTTTTGATACCAAAGGCCTTAAAAATCTGTCCACATAAATACTCAGTGGTTCGGTCATTGAATTTAGACTAGAGACAATAGGTCTCATAGGGGGATTTTCCAGGCTCTTGTGCACCTTTGGTAAACCGTAAATTGCCGGAATTACCGGATTGGTATTCAATAAGAAACCATATTTATCAGCACAAATAATTTCATCTTCCCTTGCCAAGTCGAGTGTCCTTTTGACACTTAGCTGTAGATTATCCCACTCTCTCTGTGTGGCACGTCTATAGTGTTCCTTTACTGATAATAGTGACTGCATTCTCTCTCTGTAGTCATCAGTTTCTAGAATAACAATACTGCCGCCCTTGTCCCCAGGTTTTACCGTTATGCTCTCACATTTCTCCAAATTATTAAGGGCATCCCTACAGTCTTTTGACAAATTATTGTTGTATATTTTTATCTCTTTTCTAAACAAGGTCTCAATATCTTTTTCCACTGCTCTCTCAAACAGTTCCACATTCTTATTTACCATAGCTCTAGATGGGGTCCAAATTGACATAGGTTTCAAACCTGACAAGTTCTCTTTTTCGATTGGTTCACTATTAGCGAAGAATTTTTTAAGCCTTACTTTTCTAAATAGACTTTTTAAATCCTTTTGGATTTCGTAATTGTTAGGTTTAGCTATAGGGGCATATCCTAGGCCTAAACTCAGCACTTTCTCTTCATCCTTACTAAGTGCCCTTTTGGATAAATGTATTATAGGGACAACCTCCTTAGCACCTAGTCCCACACTTTCTGACTGCGGGTTTTCATGTACATGGGTCTGTATTGTGGAGCTTGTCGAGGGTAATTCCCCCTCCCTCTCCCTCTCGGTGCAGGGTTTCCTCTCTGTTTATTTTGTCCTAAAAAAACTCTTTGATCTCTGTTTTGACCTTGATTTGTATCCTTTCTACCTCGTGTGTCATTGCAGATTTCCTCCTCAGATTCGGTACTGGCATAAGAGGATTCTGAGAAGCTTACATTTTTCCTTTGTCCCCTAGGTCTATATGACACCGTGGAGGCAGGTCAAGATCTCAAGGCTCAGGAGGACAAGGTACGTCTGAGCAGTACAGTTGGTTTTTCCCATTTAAAAGTTGGGGGAGACTACCTTTTTTTAATCATAACTGGGCAAATATTACAAGACACACTTGGGTATTGGAAACAGTAGGAGACTTCAAAATAGAGTTTTGAGGGTCTCCTTTCCAGAACACCCACCAAGAGAATTGGTTTTGAACTTGAAAAGATGGCCTTGGTAGACTCAGAGGTTTCCAAAATTCTATGTAATGGGGCAGTTATACAAGTTTCAGAGTCAGAGATGGGAAACAGTTTTGTGAGTACGGTTTTCCTTATAAAGAAAAAGGACATAGGTTGGTGCTCCGTAATAAATCTGAAGGATTTAAACAAATTCCTAGTGTACAAACATTTCAAGATGGAGGGATCCAGCTTTTGAGGGATATTTTCCTGGAAAGAGATTGGTTGGTAATATTGGATTCGAAGGACGCATATTTTACAGAACGTATGAAAAGAACTTCTCGAGATAATTACGGTTCCGGTGGAGAAGCGTCTTGTATCAATTTCTTTGCATTTCTTTTGGCCTATCTTCAGCTCCTTGGTGTTTTACCAAGGTGATATGTCCAATAGTAGCATTCCTGAGAGAAAAGGGCATCCAGTTGATAATCTGTTTAGACAACATATTGTTGGTGTCTTAATACAGCTAAGGCAGCTTGGTTGAACAAGAGACCTATTAGAGAATTTAGGGTTTATCATAAATGTAGAAACGTTGATTATGGTCCCTACACAGAACCTTTGGGCTTTCAGGTGGACACTCCGCAATCTCAGTTGCTCCTTCCTTAAAAAAAGATAAGAAACAAAGTGAAATCTGTCTTGGTAAAGATGGTGATCATTAGAGATTTAGCAAGGGTACTGAGGTTTTTATCATTGTTAGTGCAGGCGATATCCCCCAGTACACTTCATTACACAGCTCTTCAAAGGCTGAAGGCATTGGGTCTGATGAAAGGTTTGTGGTATGCAGATGCAGTCTCTTTATCTGTAGATGCTCAGAAGGATCTAGAATGGTGGTTAGACAATCTGGAATAGTAAAGCCTATTTTGGAAATGTCCCTGAGTTTGTCTTGGAGAGAGATGCCAGCAACCTTGGTTTGTGAGCGCGATTGAAACTGGGGGAGATGGTCCAGGTAGAAACAGTGTCTGCACATCCATTGTTTAGAAATGTTAGCTGGTTTGAATGCACTGATGAGTTTCAGAATTGTACTAACGAACAGTTTAGAGTTGATTCGTTTGGACAATTTTATAGCTGCTTCATACATAAACCATTTATGGGGATCAAAATAAAAAAAGTTGGTTGGATTAGGTCCAACAGATCTGGTATTTTTGTTGGGAACGCAAAATCCTTTTGAGATCAGAATATATTCCAGGTCTGGAGAATGTAAGAGCAGATTGGAATTCCAGGTACCTCAGGAATTTCAGCATTTCAAAACTGTTCAACATTTACATGGGCCCGCTCGCGCACGTAGCCCGACAGCATAACCTCAAAATAATCTCCTACGCCGACAACACTCAGCAGATCCTCTCCCTCACCAAGGACCCCATCACCGCCAAAGCCAACCTCCACGAAGGAATGAAGGCCGCCGTCGACTGGATGAAGACCAGCCGTCTGAAGCTGAACTGGGACAAGACAGAGGTTCTCATCCTCAGCTCCAACCCTTCAGCCTGGGACGACTCCTGGTGGCCGCCGGAACTGGGGGCAGCCCCGACACCCACCGACCATGCACGCAACCTGGGAATCATCCTCGACTCAACGTTCTCAATGACCAAGCAAGTCAACGCCGTCTCCTCCTCCTGCTTCAACACCCTCCGCATGCTCCGCAAGAACTACAGATGGATCCTGACAGATACAAGAAAGACAGTCACCCAGGCCCTCGTCAGCAGCAGACTCGACTACGGAAATGCCCTTTACGCGGGAACCCTGGCCAAGCTCATCAAACGACTACAACGCATCCAAGAAGCCTCGGCACGACTGATCCTTGACGTACCACGCCACGACCACATCACCCCCACCTAAGAAACCTGCACTTGCTCCCCATCAACAAGATGATATCCTTCAAGCTCCTCACCCACGCACACAAGGCACTCCACAAGACCGGCCCAGCCTACCTCAACAGACGGCTCTCCTTCTATATCCCCAACCGCCAGCTACGCTCCGCCTACCTCTCACTCGCCACCGTCCCGCGCATCCGAAGAACAACCATCGGTGGAAGATCCTTCTCCCACCTCGCCGCCAAGACATGGAACACCCTCCCTCTGAGCCTATGACAGACCCAAGACCTGCTGACCTTCAGGAGGATACTCAAGACCTGGCTGTTCGATCAGTAGCGTCCCTCCCCTCAGCCCCCCCTGGGCCTTGAGATCCTCGCGGGTATGTAGTGCGCTTTACAAATGATTGATTGATTGATTGATTAAGAAAGATTCGGAGGTTATGGGGACCAATTCAGGAGGATATATTTGCGAGCAGACTAACCTTCCAGGTAGGCAGGTATATCAGTTGGAGACCAGATCCTTGAGCGAATAAAGTAGACGCCTTTCTTTAGGACTGGAGAAGAGAACAGGGGTTATGCTTCTCCACCATTCTCAATGATCCAGAGGGTGTTGAGGAAGGTTTGGAAAGAGGGATGCAGAATTGTTCTGGTGACTCCACTTTGGAGTTCTTAAGTTTGGTTTCCAGGTGTGATGGAACTCGCAGTAGAGGGACCCCGTCTGGTTAGGGTTTCAGTGGGTCTTTTGGTAGATTCTGAGGGAGAGGAGCACTCTTTGGTTTTAGAAAGGAATATGCACCTTCTTGTTTGGAAGATTTAAGGGGAACCAGCAGATATTCAGGCCTTTCAGGAAAGGCTAAGGATCTATTGGACACATCTTGGGCCTTGGATACCAGGTGTGCAAGAAATAGGGTAGTTGGTGCATGTAAAGGAACTTGGATCCCATGGAAGCTCCTGTAGCTGATGTAGCAAATTATCTGGCTGACTTTTTCAACTTAGGTCTTTCGTACAGGACAATTCATTGCTAAAGATCAGATGTGTCAGCCGGACATGCTTTGATAAATAAATGTGCATTAGGAAGCGATCTTTTGGTACGTAGAGTCATAAAAGGAATTAGGCTTAGGAGACCACCTAGGGCTCGTTATGACTTTGTGGGACGTAGAATTGATTTTCAGTTCATTCGTATAATGGCCAGGTGATGTTTATCTTTCTTTGAGACAGATATCTCTGACACTACCAACTTTTATTTTCTTGATTTCTTTTAGAAGGGTTTCAGACATTATGACTTTGGAGATTCGTAATAGGTATTACTCTCCGGAAGGGGTACACTTTGATATTTGGAAAATAACTAAGACTATTCGTGAGAATATTTTTATCTCTGTTTTTAAGAGTGTGATAAGTTGTGCGTAGTGAGTTGCCTTTTCAACTGCTATCTTGTTTAGATGGGTGAGAACAGTTATGAAAGAGGCTGAAGTAGATCCGTCACAATTCGGAGCTCACTCCTCTGGAGGTGCAATGGCAAGTAAGGTTTTTTGGGCGGGTGGATCTCTTGCTGAGATTCTGAAGGTGGGGGACTGGTCAAATGTAAACACCTTTGCAAAATTCTATTTAAGACCTGTGGACCATATGAGCAGTCTGTCACTGGTTTAAACATGCACAATGGTAGCCTCCGGTCTTTTAATGAAATGGCGATTCTCCAATTAACATGGAGAGAGAATCCTGATTTCATTAAAGACAACAGGGGGTAACATTATCCTGCCCTCCTCTCCCAGTGTATATTAATTATTAAGAAGAGGTAGTACATTTATATGTTTATTCTTTGAGTAAATATCCTGTTGAATGTATGGATAAGCATATGTTCTTGCTTTTTCAGACCTTTTTTATAAGGCAGTTTGTTGATTAATTTATGTTTCATTTTCAGATCTCTTACAATAGAAGTTTTGTGTGTCTAGGACTAAGACCCTTTTTGAAGATTTTAAAATGGATCAATCTTTTATGATGCATTTGTATAATGTTCTTTAAAGGGCTGAATGTTGGAACAGCAGTAAAAGGTTATGCATAATATTAGTCTTCATTTTTTTTGCAGAGTTTTATATAGCGCGAACTAGACCCGAACTGAATCAGGTATCAGAGCGCTTTACATAGCACCAGTTACGTTACATGAGAACACACATTCAATTTAGGCACTGGGAGATTAAGTGATTTGCCCAGAATCACAGGAGGTTTTTGGCGTCGTTACCGAGACTCGAACCCAGATCCCCAGGTCTGAGGTGGAGCGCCCTAGCCGTTAGGCCAACTCCTCTCATTGTCTTTAATGAAATTAAGATGCATGTTAATAGGAGAATAATCATTTCCCGCTACATTTGCTGGGATCCACTGAATGAGAATGACAAGAGAAACTGATTTTCTTCATAAAAAGGCATGGAGGAGAGCACTTATCGATATAGATAAACATTGGGCGATTGCTGAGAAACAAGAAACAATGGTGACAGCATTGGGCACTACAAGGAAAATGGAAACCATCACATTGTTGATGGGCTGGATATCGTTAACAAAGTGTTACACATCTGTCTCAACTGCCTTTTTAATAGGGAGACTAGGAGTGATACATTTGTGAAGTAAACAAACCAGCCTGGTTTGAGGTAAACATATTCTTCTTTAATCGTTACAGCAAATCAACAACACGTCCAAACATTACAAGCAGGTGGCAGGAACAAACAACTGCCTTTTCAAACCAGAACAAGGTTGTAGCGTTCAGGTGAACGTGCCTTAGCGCGAGGTGGAAAGGGATCCACCTCGCGCCAATGCACAAGCAAAGAACACTCCACACCTCCTGCCTTTGAGCGAAACCAAAAGATAGAAAACAAAGACTGAGAGGAAAGAAGGAAGAAGGAAGAAAAACAAGGAAAAATAACCGGCGGAACTATAGGAGCAGCAACTTACTAAAAAACAAAACATTAGAACCTAACAAAGTCCTACATTTTTTTAGGTAAGACAATTTCGCTCCTAGGACGTCCAGAATCAGTAACTTCTCCCAAACAGGCCTCATTTTCTGTCTACTGAACTGCAACATTTAAATCCTTAAAATATCCATCTAAAGCCAATTAAAGAAAATCTTCCATTACAGAATCAACAGTCTCAGAGATTACTTGATTTCCAGGGATGATATCTTGTTTAGTAAGGTCGCCAAAAAAGAGAAAGAGTGAGAATTCGCCAAATCATCTGAAAAAGAGAAAAATTGTGAGCAACATCCAGGATGGAAATCTTGACCATTAACGTTATCCAACACATTTTTCTGAATTTCAGCAAGCCTACTAAGACACCACCAAGAATTTTCCCCTTTACAACAACTTTCAAAATTTTCCCTGCAAACTTGGAATCACCTTTCTTGACATAAAATGGTAATTTGATTTTGACATAATCACCAACCGACGAGTTACCACCATTCCCACCAGCGAAAAATTGGGATACAGGAAGTCTAGAATTACAAGAAACATAATGCTTATTAGAAACTTGACCATTCTTTCTTGAAACATAATGTTTAAGAACATTATTTCGAGCTTTATCATAAACCTCCTTCAGTTCAACCACCAAAGTTCTCTCCTTCATGCATGAGGGTGTAAAGCTCAAGCGAGGAACCCTACCCCTAAGCAACATAAAAAAAGAGGGAAACCGGTAACAACTCAACTCTCTTAGCCCGTGCAGCTTGAATGGGTTCAACAATGACTCTGTTTATTTATTTAAGTTTTGTATAGCGCTAGCTAGACCGAAGGTATCAGAGCGCTTCACAACGGATACAAATAAGCATCAACATAACAGGTAGGTCGAAGCAGGGTAGGGAAAGTATGGGAAAACATGGTAGCAAGTAAAAGTCTATACAGTGTAAATCTTTCAACTTGAACATTAATGTGCGGTAGGTATAAGACAGTTTTGGTGTGCTTAATACCTCTAGTACGCAAAAATAATTCTAAATCTAGTGAGGTGAATTACTCGCCATTGTCGGAAACAATGCAATCAGGTAGTCCTTCCTTATGAATACACTCTCCTAAAAACTCTGTAACAACCCTTGAGGTAGGTTGGGAAATCCACCGGTATTCCACCCACTTTGAAAAACAATCAATAAGTACCACAACATAAAATGTGCTTGAAGAAATGTTGTCATATGGACCAAGAAGGTCAACAGCTAACTTTTGCCATGACTTTGTAGGCAATTCAGAAACCTTGCAATCAACCTTGGAAGTGATAAGTGCTTTGTCAGAATTGGCACACAACGGACATGATTTAACAAAAGGGGAAATTTTATAATCTAAGGAAGGCCATCACAAATACTCTCTAACTCTTCTTCTAGTACACTTTTCTCACAGGTGACCCTCAGTTCTTAGATAGAATTCCTGAGTCCTCTGGGTGACACAACACAATTATTCTTGGTGACAACACCACCCACAACAGTAATTGCATCCTTGACCTTCAAAAACACTTGCATTTCTGCCAAAAGCTTTTTTCTCTCTAGCCCAACCTTTATTTATAAACTCCACCACTTGAGACACATCTTTGTCCTGTTGGGTTGCTTCCAACCAAGCTGTCTTGGATAGTTTACCTGACCACTCACTTAAAACATCCCCCACAGTAGCCACAACACACTCCTCAACTAACTCAGCATTACCTAGACAAACAGTCAGCCACAAGATTACACGGGCTCGGAATATAATTGGCCCTAAAATTGTATTCATACATTTTGGATAAAATCCTCACTAAGCGAGCTTAGGCCTTACCAGTGCCATTGCTTTCATTAAAGACAAGACAGGCTTGTAATCAGTTTTAATGATAAAACATTCCCCCTACAGATATATCTTAAAATGTTTATTACCCCAGGCACACGCCCAAGCGTCACGTTCTATGGTGGAATTTCTTTTTCTGCCACAGAAAGTGGTCTAGAAACCAACACCACAGTTTTGACTATATTGTTAGATTTCTGGCTTAACATAGCCCCTAATCCATCCAGGCTTGCATCCACACTTACAATACATTGTCCTTTGAAATTAAAGGGAGCCGCATTGATAATGGAATATTTCATCTTCTCAAAGATAACTGCTGAACACCTTTCCAAACAAATCAATCACCCTTCTTGAGTAACAACCTAAGGGGTGAAGCAATATGAGAAAACCGCTCAACGAATCTAGAATAGAACTCACAGAGACCTAAAAAGGATCTTAATTGGTCTTTGTCCTTGAGGGCATGTATAGACTCAATGGCCTCAAGCAACTTGCATTTTGGAAAATTATCTTTGGTAGAAATGGAATGGCCCAAATACTCAACTTCCTGGGTGAGGAACCAACACTTCTCCAACTGGAGAGTCATCCCCTTGTCATGTAACGCATGCAAAACTTTGGACAATATAGCATTGTGAGTCTCCTCATTTTCAGCGAAAATCAAGATGTCATCTTGAAATGCAACCACACCTTCCATTTCATCAAAAAGAGAAAACATGAGTTTCTTGGAAAACAGAAACTGCAAATGCTAGACCAAAAGGCATACAAATATATCTAAAAGCCCCATCCAGGGTGATAAACATGGTCAGATGTCTACAATCCTCCTCTAATTCTATCTGATGATAAGCTTATTTAAGATCTAAGGAAGTGAAACACTTGGCTCTGCTGATCTGGGAATGTAACTCTTGAATTTTGGGAAGGGATGACAATCCACAACTATCTGTTTTTGAGAGATCTCAAGTCCACACATAAACTCAACAGGCGTGAGTTTTTCCTCCGAGGCATCAACTTCCTCAATTACACCCTTGAGAAGCAACTGTTTGAGCAAGGAAGAAAGCTCTTCCCTGGCACTCAATGGAACATCTTTTAGTTTGTGACGAACAGGAACCGAATTAGGTTTAAGAATAATACCTTGAGAGAAACCAACAACTTTCCCCAAACATTTGCAAAAAACATCTTGGAACTGGTCAATAATACTTTCTATTGCTTGATGTACAGCCATACAGTAAACGGGTAACTCTGCCGAGGGGTTCAAAATAAGACCCACATTTCCTTGGTGTCTCCACCCAGGAACACATTGCCGATCTTCTGCGTCATCAATTTTTCCCATTATGGTGTGACCCTGAAAAGAGATGGCTGCAATGAAATAACCTAAAATGTTGTTGTTAGAACTGGCATATCCAAACGCTTTAATGTCACAGTCTTGCAACTTCCTGTTAGCCCAGACTTTGTTGAAAAATGTGTTAGAAATCAATGAAAAAGTAGTCCCTGTATCAACCAACATGTTGGAATTGATCCCATCAATGAAAACCTCACCCTAAGGTGACTTCCACTGCTCCCTGTCAATGCTGGCTGCAGATTCAGGTTCCTTGATCATGAGAACCAAGTTGCTGGCTTCCGCCTCCTCAGATTGCACATCTGACACATTCTCCTGATTGGCATTGATACCCCTTTGGGATCTGCACACATTAGAGAAGTAGCCTGCTTTATCACACTTGAAGCAACTTTTGCTGTTAGCTGGACACAAAGCCTTATTAGAATGAGCACCAGCCACAGACTTAACACACCTTCCTTTCCTCACATTGGAAAAGGACTTGTTTTTAAATTACTTGTTCTTGTTACCATTACGTATCAATGCAACATTAAGCTGAACCTCTTTCTTATCATTCAATAATTTGAAGGATCTGGCAGCTCTCTCAATTCCTTTTGCGACCTCAATGACTTCTCTGACACAGGGTTCTGATGTCTAAGAAGTTGTTCTTGTATCTTTTTATTGAAGCACTTGATCACTCAAATACAGCTCAATGATGGCACCAAAATCACAACTGGCAGCTAAATCTCTCAATGCTGCCACATAGTTTTCAATGAGTTCCGTAGTCATTTGATGTCTGGAATAAAAATGAAAACGTTCCATCACAATGTGTGGTTCCACTGTGAAATGCAACTTTAATCTGTCCATTGCCTCTCTAAATTTATCATACTCTTCCACATCTTATGGCGCAACAAGACTAGGCAAAATATCTTAAGCTTCAGTGCCAATAGAATTAAGCCATAAGCCTTTTTTTCTTGTGACACTAAAGGATTCGCCATCAATAGCCACCATGAAATTATTAAAGAGCCCAACCACACTTACTCCATTTCAACACTGCTGCATGATGAGAGAATGATAAATAGCAACAAAGCACAAACCTTAAAAAAATAAAATATGTAAAGTACCTGCATAGTCCATAAATCGGTCAGCACCTTAGGAAGCGAACTAAAACACTATGAAGACCCTACACTGTGTTTTTCGCATACAAACCGCCTTGAGCAAAGTGTTAAACTTCCATTGGCAGCTGACCAGGGCTTTGGCTTTAAAACAAATATGGTGGCACGTAAACTCAAGTTCAGGATTGGTTGGCTTGCTTGGCCGGGAGCTGCTAAGAGGACAATGCAGATTTTCCACAGTTTTAATGGGTAGAAAATCTTGATTTTATTAAAGGCACGGAGGCTAATATTATGCATATCACCTTTATTGCTCCTCAAACACAGCAGCAACAATCTCTTAGAATTAGAATACACAATACACTCTAGAACGCAGAACATTCTTAAATTCCCAGAACAGGCAGCCATCTTTCTCTTTTAGCTGCTGCGAAATTAACAAAGTCCCAACATTCTACTCCTTCTGCTGGTTCTGTAATCCAATCCTTCCCCATCTCGTAGACCAGATCTTCTCCTTTATCCTATGTAAACAAAACAAAATATTAATAAAATTGGGCGGGAAACAGCAGAGGTATAATATTAGCCTCCGTGCCTTTAATAAAATTATGATGTTCTATCCATTAAAACTGTGGAAAATCTGCATTTTATTGCAAGGCCCGGAGGCCAATATTATGCATGTTCTAAGTTCATCTAAAACATTATCCAGCACATTTTCCACAGGTTTAAAATAGAATATCTTAAAAGTTGAATCATTAGATCAATCAGCCACATTCATAATCCCACTCAAATTAAAACCCCTCATAAAAGCTTTACTAGCCATGGCCCCTCCAACAGAATATGCCCCAAACACACTCACATCCAAACCAGCCTTAACCATCCAGCGAAAGTAGAAACTTCCTTAAAGGGTTTCTTAAACGGAATTAACAACTGAGTGCAATCATTATGCCTCAATCCTAAAGTCCTCTTCTCATACTCTCTAAGGCAACTAAGTACACGCAAATTATTATTAAGCCCCACTAAAAGAGGATAAAATATTGTCCTTGACATAGTCTTTGCCCTTTTCCTATCTCAAAGCACACACCCTCTGGTTGATAACATCTTAAATTTACTTCTAAAGCTCCAATATCCGAAACTCTCCAAAAAGAAACCAAATACAGCAACATAGTCAGCTTCCAAGACAATAATTTTAAATACAAACAAGAATTAGCTCCCCAGCTATTCAACTCCTTTAAAACCACTGATACATCCCAAAGAGTACTATATTTTACTTTTGGAGGTAAAATGACTCTCACACTCTTAACCAATATTTTAACCAAAGAATGTTGTCCGATTGGTAACCCATTTACCTAAACATGCCCTGCCGAAATCTTCGACCTGCTCAAATTGACTGTATTGTACGCTAAACCACTACTAAACTGAGTGGTCAAAAAATGTACCACCTCAACTACAGATGCTGATACGGAATCCAAACCAAACCCCTTTCAACACACCAACTACACCATCTTCTCCATGTTGACCTATAAACCTTTACCATCCCTGAAGACCATGATTGAGTGATGAGATCCTCAGCCTCCTTTGATAATCCATGCACTTGCCAAACTCTCCTGAAATCATCCAGGCAACCAGCCTTAACTGTCCCATCATCACCAACTCGTCTGCACATCCAACAAAATCTCTCTGAAGTTCGGCAACATTACTTGATCCTCCGTCAACAGACCCATCAAATCCGGAAACCACACCTGAGCCTTCCACTATGGCATCACCAAGACTAACTCTGCTTTTTCCCTTCGTCAACACCCTCTGAACCATTGAAAACAGAGGGAATACATAATGCCTCTCTTCCTTCCTCTCCTGCAGAAAATAATCTATTCCCTTTGCTTCCGGATCCGGCCTCCAGTTGTAATAATCCTTCAACTGAGTATTCAACCTGTCTGCAAACAGATCCACCTGCCGAGGACCCCACCTCTGCTGAATCCTTTCGAACACTCTCCTGTTCACTCTCCAGTTGCTCACATCCTTGATGTATCTTGAATACCCATCCGCTTCCACGTTGCTCAATGCTGGGATATACAGAGCCTGAACCTTAATCTCCTTCTCTAAACAAAACTTCCAAAATTCTTTTGCAAAATCCGCTAGAACCCTTGACCGCGGGCCTCCCAACTTGTTCACATATCTGACTGCTGACAAATTGTCCATTTTCAGCAGAACACATTTCACCTGATACTTCATAAATCTATTGATCGCAAAAAATCCTGCCAGAACCTCCAAACAATTTATGTGCGCCTTCCTCTCCTGTTCTGACCACTGTCCCTCTCTTGATACTACACCACACCTTGCCCCCCATCCGTGCAACTCACATCCGACCCTATCTCAACCTCCGACATCTCTCCAAATATAAGCTCTCCCATTCCAGGCTTCCAGACTCATCAACCACCAATCCAGTTCTTCTTGACTCTCCTGATTCATCCTCAACCTTTGTGAATACTTCGCGCCCTGTCTCAAATGATAAGCCTTCAACCTCTGCAATGCTCTGTAATGAAGGGGAGCCGGAAATATCGCTTGAATCGACGCAGATAACAGACCCAACAACCGAGCCAATTGCCTCAATGTAATCCATTCTGCATTCTTCGTTCTCTTTACTTCCTTCCTGATTTTCTTCACATAGGCAACTTCAATACACAATCCAATGTCAGAATCTGAAAGCCTAAAAATGGCATCACTTGCTCCAGCTCCATACAACACTTTTCCCTGTTCACTACAAATCCCAAATCCTCCAGAACTCTCACTGCAAACTCCATCTCCTCTTTCGCTAAACTCCTCTCTTCTGCCATAATCAATATATCGTCTAGAGAAAAACAATCAAATGACTCCCCCTGGATCTCAACCATGCTGCCACGTGCCTCATTACCCTTGTAAAACACTACGGGCGATGTCAACCCGAAAGGAAGACTCTTTAAACTCCATTACTTTCCCTTCCACCTGAACTGAAGGTAATCCCTTTTATCTTCGTACATCAGAATGGTAAGATATGCATCCTTTACATCTAAACGGGTCAACCAGTCCCCTTTCCTTAACAAATTCCTCAACATATGTATTCCCCACCATTTTGAAGTGATTGTAACAAACCCAATTGTTCAACTCTCTTAGATTTATAACTGGCCTCATTCCTTTCTCTTTTCTCTCCACTAAAAATAGATTACTTATGAAACAACCTTGCACTCTACTTGCAGGTTCTATCGCACCCTTTGCTTCCAAAGCCTCTACTTCTTTTGTTACCAGATTCTCCATTTCCTTTGAAAACTTAAAATATTTGCGTACGTCTCTCAGAACGCATGCCTCTTGATCTGCTCCTCTGCCGTTGCGGATAAAAACTTCCCTGTTCCGATCTTGTGAATCCATAGTTTCCTCCATAACCTGTTCCATAGGGTCTAATCCCTCTACCAAATCTCCCTCTAGTAATTCCTTGTCCTCGGCCGGGGAACCGACCCGCATTCGCCTGGCCACTCCAAAAACTCTCCTTAAATCTGTCTGTGCTTTCTGCAACTGGTTAAATGTCCCAACCTACCTAGCCATGTCTTTGCCAAAAAGCAAACCCTCACTCTGTTCTCCAAGTTCTTTATTAGTCAATTTTGCCAATTTTGGATCTATCGCGTAAAGAGAATGCTTTTCCTTCTCTCTATACAAAGAGCTGCATTTGAGTTCCCAAGAAGCCAAATTGCCCTCTGGACCCACTGATGCATTTCCTCTACGTCAATTCCAATGTTATTTGAATGTGCCTCTTCACACAAATCAAAAATCCTTGTCAAAGTTCCCAGTACATCCAGTGACCTGTCCTGACAACCATTGAGCCCTTTATATAGCCCCCTTCTGTGATCCTTTCCACTTGTATTTATACAAGTCAACATCTTTTGATCCAACTCAGGCATATACAACCTTACTGTCTAGGCTAGGTCTTGGACACTCTGACCTAAGCCTAGTTCTTACATCTTTGGGTAGCTCCCTTCTTATCCAGTACCTTATGTGCTTGACCAGATGTTCCGCAGGAGTCCACTGCAGAGATAGAGGGTGTTGAATTAATAGCGGGTCGAACATTTCTTCTCCTTGAGGATCAACAAAATCACCCGCTTCCAACATAATCTCTTTTCCATCAACTTTCCTTTTCTTAATCGGCACTTCCTCAACCTCTGAATCCTCAAAACGGCTACTACAAGTTAATGCTACATCACCACTTGTAGAGCTTGAATCGCACGCAGCGACACTGTGCCTTCTCTTATGCGCCTTTATTGCACCTCCTTTTGCCTTTATAGCAGACTTCTTCCGAACCTTACGTTCATGATCACAGCTCTTTCCTTTCTTTTCTAAATGCTTTTTCTTTTGTGTCCTCTTTGAACCCTGACTCGAAACTCCTGGTCCAACTTCAACTTCTTACGTAGTCCAGAAATGTTCCTCCTCACCAGACCTTTTTCAGGACTCCTTCCTTACGAAACCTTTCTCCAAACTATTTTCTATCGTTTTATCTATTGATGCAGACATGTCTGCAAACATCTTTTCCATATACACCCTCATCCTTTCTTCAAATTCTCCCTCTGGGCTCTCCATTCTATAATTCTGCTTTAACCTCAACTTACAATTTTTTTAACTATATTCTCCTTCACAAAACCACTTTTTTTAAATATTTATTTAAAAAAATTAAATTACTATTTCTTTACTATCTAATTCACTCCTAAATTCACTTCTCCAAAATTCTCCTCACAGCTCCAAATAATCTCGACCACCACACAAACTCCTGACCGAAGTCTGTCAGAAACTGACTCACATTCTGGAATCGACTTCGCAAAACCCCAAATTATGTCAGCCAAATACTTCATAACTTTCCATAGTCTTTTCCCAATTACTCAAAGTGAGCGCCACACGTTACGTGTGTACGGTGCCCCTAAGGCTCAAATCTAATTAATCTGATGTGTGAGAGAAAACAGGACCTCGCGCGCACCATCTCTCCTCGTCAAAACTCTTAAAGAATCCTCCAATGACTACACGCGCAAAGAACGCTCGCTGGCTTCAAACGAAAACACAACGGTAACCGTCCCAATTACGATCGACTTACTCTACCTATAACTAACCCGCTATGCTCTCACGCCAACAATATACCACTGTCTAAAAACATTTTAAAATACAAACTAAGCCTCGCTATTTAATTTTTCTTTCACATTTTAAAATGCATGTACTTATCCTGTGCTTGAGCAGCAACAAAAGAGGAAGATGGCTGCCTGTTCTGGGAATTTATGCATGTTCTGTGTTCTAGAGTCTATTGTGTACTCTAATTCTAAGAGTTTGTTGCTGCTGCATAATATTGGCCTCTGGGCCTTGCCATTAAAATCAACAGTGGCATGCTGATGTGCAGAGCTACAGCAGGGCTGGGCAAGAGTGATATCACCTCAGCCTTCTCCAATGAAGTAGATGCCTCTTTTTTCCTATTTATTGAGATGCTTGCGAGCAAAAATACCGGCAAACAGGAAGCTGCAGGAAAGCAAGGCTCGAATGCCTTCCAGATGCGTTGTGGAGGAGTCTTTGAAACGTTAGGTCACGGCGGTTCATGTGTGGTGATGGCAGGGCAAGCCGAGAAGTCGCAGACACTGAAAATAGCAATCTGTCACAGACCGCTTGAAGATCATTACCAAAATGAAGTAAACAAACCAGCCTGGTTTGAGGTAAACTTATTCTTCTTTAATCGTTACAGCAAGTCCCCGGCAACCACACATCCAAACATTACTAGCAGGAGGCAGGAACAAACAACTGCCTTTTCAAACCGTAACAAGGTTCTAGCGTTCAGGTGAACGTTCCTTAGCGTGATATGAAAAGGGATCAACCTTGCGCCAACTCACAAGGAAAGAACACTACAACCGGCTTAAGGTGGGTACTAGAACACCTAAGATTTGCAATAACAGGTCAACTTCCAGCTTTTGGTTCAGGTCCTAGAGGATACTGTGGATTGCAAGGGGACTTCTTTATGAGACTTACCATAGTCTTAACTGGGTCAAATGACAGGAAGCATCCCATGTCATTTGCATGGACGGACCACAAAGAGTAACTTGTGTAGGAACTTGGGTACCCTTTAGATATTTTTAATCACATTTAACATTCTGATTAGCTGACTCACACAACAAAGCTAGAACCTGGTTTTTGTTTGTTGGATATTTAATAACACACCATCAATTGTAGAGAAAATGGTTCAGTTCAGTTTACACAACCAGTCCCTAACCAGCATACTAAGAAGGGCTTGGCAAGAATGCATGTTTGTAAGTGAAGGGACCGAGTGTAATTAAAGTGAGATTGGTGATATGATAGGGAACATGTTGGATTGAGATACTGTGAGAGGGTGGGTTGGAAATAAGCCTTGTGTGACTTTTTAATCAGTTGTTTCGTAACTGTGGTTACTTAATGATTCAAGATTTGTGGAAGAAAAAGGGTCAAATTTAAACAAGTTCCTCTGTGCTTATGGTTATGGTTCTTCGGGGTCACAAAGAAATGGAAAAAAAAATATTCCATAAATCTATTGGTATCTTCTGGTTATAATTCCGTTTATCATCTATTCTCCTTATAAGGGTCTCCTTCTGGGAATCCCCTCTGCGTACCTTGGAAGAAAAGGTTAAATTCAGGTAAGTAAATTGCAGGGAGATAATAAGTATGAATTTTTAATGGGGTTTACTTCTTCTCTCTAAACAGAGATGGGTTCTCTAGGAGTGAACACCATTCCTCTTACACTTCTACTCCCTCAAAAGTGAGTGCAAAATAAAAGGAAACAGGAACAAATATCATGGTGCCTCCTTAGTTCCCCTTGCCTCCATGTGTCAGATTGCACACAGGAAAACAAAAAACAAACTAAAAGAAAAAGCAACCATCAGTGATATTAACTATTTATTCAACAACTGTTAAGGGGCACTATCCTGCCACTACATTTTCCTTCTGTTAGTAGCATGTGTTCCCCTACCCAAACTGAAAAAATAAAAACACACTTCTCTTTATCCACCTTCCTCCCTTCACCTCAACTTCATTTGCCGGATGCTGACACTCACCAGATAGCCACAGCCCTCCTGCTCTTGATAGGTAGTGTTAGGTAGGAGTATCAGTATACCATATATCCATATAGTCACTGCAAAGTTATAATGGTTGAATTGTTCATCTTTTTCACCATTTTTGTAGTGCTGGTAACAGTGCTTTGTTTCCTTCTGCTAATAATTGGAGCTCATGTTTTTTTACACAGGATACAATTGCTTCAATAAATGTTTGAAATGCTAATTCCAGTATTTCTTGTGCCTCCCTTTGGGCACGCCTAAGTAATAACGAAAGGGTAGATCTGTTTCTATGATTTTCTTGGGGGAATTAGAGTGGCTCGTGTTTTGAGGTTGCAGGCACCAACCAGTATCCTGTAAGGTTAGCAGTCCAGATGTTGCATTGTGAGCTAGCCGGGAATCGGACCAATATACTCTGATTATATGAGTGGACTCAGTCCCCATATTTTGACGTTTATGTTGTCCAGATGCACAGTCATACTTCATTAGTAGGAACTGTATGACACCTCCTCTTCCTCGGCTCTTTCCTGCTTGCAAGACAGGTCCTTCCTTAGTATCTGTCACTGTCCTTTTTCTTCTTCCTGCCCACTCCTATGTATGTTAGTCGCTTTTCTATATTTTTTCTTCTACCCCCTTCTGCTGTCAGTTTTCTTCTAGAGTGATTGTGGATTGTGAGCCTGCAGAGGGATTGGGCTTCCTAGGGCAGATAAGTGTTGTCCTCTCCCTCCTCCTTCCTCACAGATACCGACTGCATCAATAGAACAGCCTGAAAGGGGTATTGAAGGGAACTCAGATTTGTTATGGGCCCTTTGACTGGGGCCTGTGTCAATGAGGCATAAAGTAAGCTTATCATTGTTCACATTACGTAGGGGCTCATTTATCAACAGGGATAATAGTAGTTACAGTACAGTCGCCACCTCTCGGACTGTTGTAGTAATCTGGATATTGACTTTTATGTAAACTGATTAAACCTTGGCGGGACAGGTTTTAGAAAGAGTACCTGATGTTAGGTTGGAGCAGTCTCTTTTTCAGTGTCCTAACTGACCACAATTAAAACATGACCATTCTGAGGCGAGTTGCTCACCTCCTCCCTTTATGTTTCTTCAGCCTGCCCCCTCCTCACTGTCCATCCATCTTGCCTTCCCAGGTGAGGGCTCCCATTGCCCTTTCTCAGTCTACTGAAATGTTTGCAATGGTAAAGACATTTGTTTAAGTTTGTTCGACTCCCTCCCTTCTTGTACTGCCATACGGTGTTAGGTTAACAACTGAAACCAACATCGCTAAATTCTTAGTTTGCCAACCAATACAAAGAGCGCACCACTGATTCTGTACACAAGGTCACAAATCCTGCAGAAAGGCAGCACCTACAGCTTCCTGAAATTGTTTTATAGGAGAGGGTGCACCTAAATACCATTCAAAAACATCATTGAGCCTGTCTCAATAATCTGCCGGTGACTCTCTTTTCTGCTGTTTAAAATTAGAATTATTCGCACTGGGGGAACCAGACGCAGCCAGTCACTTTTTGTTTTTGTCAACAGGTCTCTCACTTCACTTGGCACAGCCATTTGCAACACCTGATTTAGATCTGCCTACTTAGGCTTATAGAGTTAAAAAACATTTGAAATTCTACACAGAACTGTGTCATATTGCCTCTTATGGTGGGGAACTGTTTCTTTATATTGATCAGGGGACCAAGGGCGTGGGCAGTTACTCTGCTGATTTCTTTTTTATTGAACATAGTGAATCGATAACACAAAGTACAGCATAGTGTAAGTAATTCAATGGTACATTGTAGTTACAGTTTGATCAGTTCCTGTGTCATTACTTGCGAGTTGTTGTGCGGGAACGATCGGGGGATACAGACATTACCTCGATATACTTTCCATTCATTCCAGATGGAAGAACATTTTTGGGGGCATCCCTTAGCCACATATACTGTCTTTTCACTGAACATGCACAAATCCATGTCTGTCTTCCAGGCTTCTATTTTGGGCGAGTGTGCAGCCCCCATAACTGTGCGATGTTCCTCTTGGCTATCATCAGGCCCAGTGTTACCCAGAGGGTGTGCTTACTGTTTAGGTCTGTGGACTCCCACACATTCAGGAGACATCTCTTTGCTTCTGGGCGAATAGTCAGTGTGAGTACCTCACTGAGGACCTCGTGAATTTTGCGCTAGTACTGCTGTATATGTTCACATTCACACAATATGTGCATGAAGGTTCCTTCCTGTCCACATTGTCTCCTGCTCTCCCCCTTCTCCATTCCCCCCATTCACATTAGACATGGCCCTGTTACGTACACTCTATGAAGAATTTTGAGTTGGACGAGCCGTAGCTTAGCTGAGATGACCACCTCCCGTGGGGAGGCCACTGTCACTTTCCACTCATCAACATCTAGAACTATACCGTCCCTTTCCCATTTTTTCTCTTGTGCGCTGGATAGGGTCACTAGAGATATTGATCAGTTTTTTATATGTCAACGAAATAACCTTTGTTGTCAGGCAGCCATCTAACAGTCTGTCCTCGAGGGGTGAGGACTTCGGAGGAGTGACACCCTTCTGCAGGTTCGCCTTTAGTGCAAAGTGGACCTGCATGTAGCGGAAGTACTCTGAGTTGGCCAAGTAGTATTATTGTTGCAAGGAGGCAAATGATTTAACTTCCCCTTTCATCCAGAGGTCCCCTATTTTAGAGATACTTATTTGTCGAATCCCTTCGACGTCCACAGATCCCCCAATTGTTCTGTATCCCATAGGGGGGTTGCCAGTGTTAGCTTATGTTCCCATCGCAGACTTCTATTGGTGGCGTGCCAGACTTGTACTGATAGCTTAGTCGGCCCTGTCGGAGGAAGTCGCCGGGAATTCGAGTATAAGGCTCTGATATAGTTTCCTCCTGGCATCAGCCACCTATCCATGGCATAACCCGGATCCTCCGCTCGACGGTAGGTACCGTGGTCGAAGGCGGCCAAGTATGCTGTCCAGTAATATTTTCTGAGGTCTGGAAGGCCAATACCCTCATCATACCAGCTTAGGTTGAGTTTAGCTAGCGCTATACGGGGTTTCCCATTCCACAACAAGTTTCTCTGCCGACTCTTGATCTCTCTAAAATACCTCACCGGAACCAAGTCAGGGGAGTTTTGCAGCACATATAGAAAGCGGGGCAGGGACATTATTTTAAAGAGCAACGCCCTGCCCAGCAGCGAGAGCTGGAGTGCCTTCCAGCTTACTGTGTCTCGCTTCAGTCTTTTCAAGGGTGAGAGCAGATTCTGATTGAACCGGCGTTTAGGGTCTACAGTGACAACAATGCCTCTGTACTTAAAGGCTACTGTGGTGATTTTAACTGGGCAGCCGTTTGGGAGGGCTGGCGGGGGCTGCTAATGAAGTACAGTATAGACTTATTCCATTTAATCGAATAGCCGGAGTATCTGCCAAAGATGGCGAATATATCTAGCACACTTCCAAGTGATTGGTATAGTCTCTTGACGGGAGAAGGGCATCACAACAGTCTGAGAGGGGTTCATCGTCTCTGGCATCACTGGAATATGAGGGGTGCTGATCATAGTGTATTCATGTGTATTTATTTATTTATTATGAGTTTTATATAGCGCTAACCAGACCCGTACGTTTCGGAGCGCTTTACAAAAAGAATCACTCATAGGATACATTAAGCAATTTAGTATATAAAAAACATATCACTCGTAAAGTAAGAAATCGCAGTAGAATGTGCAGGAACCATATGACAGTGATCACAGTAGAATGTAAAGGGAACATATGATGCCCCGCTGAGGTAGTCATACAGAACCCAATGACTTACGATTGGGTTCGACCAGTGAGTGGGGGGCAGGAGGTAGTCATGCGGAGAGTGAGGTAGAGGTCATTGAAGACAAAACGTCTGTGTGCTACTATGGTTGGTCTTTGGCGACTGGGTTGTTGCTATCCGTTTGGGGGAAATCGGTTGAGGAAGAAGTCCTTGAGTTGCCTTTTGAATTTTATATAGGAGGGGTTAGTACTGATTTGGACTGGAAGGGAGTTCCATATTTTCGGCGCATTTCCTGCAAAAGCTCGAGATGTGGTTCTTTTGTCTGCGAGATTTCAGGGGAAAAGGAGTAGAGTGTTCGTGCTCCTCAGGTTTCTTGACATAGTGGTTGGTTTGATCTAGGTTTCGAGATATATGCCCTAAAGTGCATCTCAAACAGTCTCAGGTAAAGGTCAGGCTACAGGTCTGATCTTTCTCACACCTAGAGGGAGTGGAACGGACTCAGGGTCACACATCCTCTAGCGCTTTTCTGTCTGTCACTTGTCACACTGTGGTCACTGAACATTCTTCTGTGTTATTTCCTTCTTCCCCTTTCATCAGTTGTGCCTCTGGCATTGTCCCATGTCCACGTGCAGCCGTGGATGTGCCCCAGGCATCTCCCACTGGTGCAAGAAATCTCACAACCTCCAAACCATCCTATTCTTATTTTCTTCACCTAATTCAGGTGGTTCAGTGATTGGAGGGAATAGGTAAGGAGAACAAAGAACAAAGGGGGCACGAGTCCTAAGCCTGTCTCTCATGTGACTTATTTGGTATTGCATCACAACAAGTTCCCTTTTCCAATACTATATTTTGAAAGAGAAAATCTCCTATATGTGTTCCCTAATCTTAAAATAAAAAAGGGAGAGGGATGTTGTGGGATCAGGGTTTAAACAGGTTACCAAATTTACAAAGCATGTTTACTATACACTGGATTGTACAATTGAAAAAGAGTCAACATATAACTTTACAAGGAAATAAGATGTATATCTTTTTATTTGTTTACCAGTACATTGCGATAGTCATACCAAAAATTGAAAACACTTAATTATATGATTTATTAAAGCATACACTTGAAGATTTAAAAACAGATTCTTTTAAAGCAACGTGTTACGTATACACTTGAAAAAATTAAATTCTTGTGAAACAAATTGTCGACGCGGCGTTTCGGTGCTCTACAATATCATCACCTTCTTCAGGAAATTGGTTTCAAATATAAAAACATCTGAATTCTCGCTCGGAGAAGCCTTCAATAAACAGCCCGTATGTTATTCAGATCCTTTAGAGTCAAAGTTGATAAGTGCTCTCTGGTTTATCAATTCCTCAGATGAATCACTTTCTGTTCTCTTTAGGTAGGGCTTCGTGCTATTATGCGGAATTTCTTAAGATGCAGGTTATATTGCTATCTGTCAGTATCGTTGTGTGTGATTCACAATCCTTATCTGTACCAGATCACGAAGTTTATAATCTCCTCAACTGATGTTAGGGAGTTGTTAGAAGGACGTTCTAATTCAATACCTTCCTTTCTATAGTACTTTAAATTTAAAAATATTTTGCTTCTTCCTCCTTAAGCCCTTTTGTTTACTTGGGGGTCTTTGTTTTATGTCTTGTTGGATCAATAATTGGATATAGGAGGATCTCTGGTCGACGTCCTTCTCTCTGGCCTTTCCGTCTGCAAACTGCAGGTGGTGTCACAGGAAGTGACATCATGGCAGGAAGTGACATCATGGCAGGTAGTGACATTATAACAGGAAGTGCCATCACTGCAGAACATGATATCACAACAGGAAGTGACATCATAACAGGAAGTGAAATCACGACAGGAAGTGACATCGCAACAGGAAGTGACATCACAATAGGAAGTGACATCACAGCAGGAAGTGACATCACATGTGAGGCAGATCTATCATTTGCACATATTGCAAGATTTAACAATTGAAGCTGCTCAGTACTTAAGCCTGTGACTTGTGGTCCCTGTGTGGGGGAATTAACAACCCAAATATGGATGAGGTTTGGCATACAACTACATTAGTCAAGCCATTAAGTGCTGTAAGTGAGGAATACTAAAACATGGCACCATGAACAAAAGCAGAGCTTGTGCGTTGAAAAACCCCCAAAGAAAACCACATGCTAGAAACTACAATAGTGACTATCAAAACTATAAAATTTATTACGCTACCTAGAACACCACATTTAAATATACTGACAAGTTTAATACACTGTGGACATGAGAAAAAAAATGCAAGGTGCACTCTGTACAGCTTCAACCTGATACTCTGTACATTTGTTATTGCAGACATTATGGGACAAGTTATACTGCCACAGGATGTTTGACCATGGAAAATTTAGGAGACCGCTTATAGCATTTAAAACCATCAATTAAAAAATGCCCATGCGTCTGCATATCTTTTATTGTGCTGGGCTGTAGGATCTACCTTTCTAGACTGAGTATCATCTGCATGGCGATGAGCACTCAACCACCTGTTGACATACGGCACAGTTACATTTTCGTAGTTTAAGCAGTCTCCTAATATTTATCACCATTTAAACAAAGTTAATATTTCTGCTGTGAAAAGTACAACAGAGTCCTACAGCTGGCAACGTTGGAAATAAGACATGTAAAAATAGTGAATACAAGTGTCACTGCACCTGCTGCATTATTGTTAGCTAAGCCCCCGGTAGAGAATTGTATACATTTACATTTTTTCTCAAACCTGAAACTTCATGTTTTACAAGAGAGTGAAAGATAATAGGTTACATTGTAGGCTTTCATGCACAGGGACGAAAGTAGCTCCCTTGAAAACACCCAGTAGCCCCAGTCTATTAAAATCTTATTTACCTTTGGAATATTTACCCTCAGGTGGTTAAACGCCAGCATAGAAATGTAAGTGCTAATTGGGGTTTGTAGCGCGACAATTGTAACTCGAGTTACCCTCTGACTGATTTTTACTGGTGTGACCAATATTTTAATGTCTTGGTTGGTACAAAAAAAAGGTAGGAAAAATCACCTAAATCTGTTTTTCCTCTAATCAGTACATATTTAAAATATAAACAGAAAACACTTTAACATGTGTCCCAGAGCTGCCTGAATGATCCATGACTGACAGTTACAGTAACAGACAGCAAAGCATTTTAAAATGGATACTGGCGATTTTATATACCATACTGCCGAATTTATATAACGTCCTATTAACTTTCATGTCTGACCGTTTTGCAAAATCTTAAAAGGTGGGTAGATAGCCGGGATGTTTCGCCGAGATATTTAACGTTTATTAGGATGTTGGCGAGGATGTGGGGTAAATGGGCTCATTATCCCTCTTGTGTGCTGAGAGCAAATGCCAAGCTTGACACATCTCCCTGTGCTACCCATAAAACTTACCCAGCACACACAGACTGCCTGTCTAGCACTCTCCACAAACAGGAGAAGCACCATTCATCTGGCGGGTCCTGCCTCCAGAGAAAGAGGTGCCTGGAAGAGTTTCTCTGCCTTCATAGGGGTGGGTGCCTGGCAGGCAAAGGGTCCCTGGCTTAAGATGTGTGTCTGAAAGAGGGTCCCTTCCAAAATAGAGGTGGGTTTCTGGCTGTCAGAGGACCCTTGGCTCCAGCCAGAAAAGGGTGCCTGGCAGTGTGTCTCTTACTATGTAGGGGTGGGTGCCTGCAGGGAAAGGGTTCCTGGCTAAAGAAAAAGTGATTGTGGCTGAGGGTCTCATCCTAAATAGAGGTGGGTGCCATGCAGTCAGAAGGACCCATGCTCTAGAGGATGGGTGCCTGGCAGTCTTTTTCTGTACAGAGGGGGGTGCCTCGCAGGCAGAGGGTTCCGCTTTCCAGAAGAAGAGTACCTCACAGACGGTCTCTGCTTTTCTAGAGAAGGGTGATTAAAACTGCCTTTCAAATTCCCGTCCTATCACAGGTTTGCCGTGTCTTATGAAAATAATCTGAAACTGTTTTGCCTCCGAGTTTAAGGACTATTTGGAAGGAAACAGTCTTATCTGTATCTTTCTCCCTAGTTTCCTCTCTGGTCACAGCACTGAAGCATCTATGACTGTCGCCACTTCGTTCTTTCAGTCCTTTGATACAGTGGACCAGGAGATTTTAATTTATTTCTTATTATTTATTTTAAGGTTTTATAGAACGCAAACTTGACTCGTGAGGGTATCAGAGCGCTTTACAGGTTCATAGAGTAATACAGAAAAGACGGTTATCACAGGAGAACAGTACATCGGAGAGCTTTACAGAATCTAAGGGTCATATGGTAGGCAGGGTGTCAAAAGGGTACTGTGCCATGGAGGGAGGGGGTGCTGGGTACTAGAGGGAAGGGTGAAAACTCGGATCATTTTACAGATTAGAGGGTCATACAATAGGCAGGATATCGCAGGGGTGCTTTACATTCGGAGACGGAAAAAGAAAACTATACAACAGGGTAATTTACAGAGTCGAGGATCATACAATAGGCAGGATATCACACGGGTACTAAGTCTCTCGGTGGCTGTGGAGCGGGTTTAGCCAAGGAATTTACCCATGAGGAAGGATTTAGCCTCTTTTTTGAAGCGTGCCAGGGAGGGGATTCTTCTGATGTCGGGAGGGAAGGAGTTCCATATTCTTGGAGCAGTCCGGGTGAAAGCCTGATTGTAGTTTTTTTTTTCTTAAAGCGTGCAGGCCGGAGTAGTCATTTGCCGATCATGAGTTTCTGCTTCCTCCGGATATCACAAGCTTGTGTGCTAGATACGCCGGGGAGTTAGAGTGTAAGGCCTTGTGCGTGATGCATGCCAGCTTGAGGTGAATCCTAGCCTCGAGGGGAAGCCAGTTCAACGCTTTCAGGTGAGGAGTGATATGATCGAATTTTCTAGAGCCTGTAAGTAATCTGGCGGCTGCGTTGAGGCAGGCTTTTAAGGGTGCCAGAGAGACCTTGGGTAAACCGGAGAGGGTGGAGCAACCATATTCCAAACGAGAGATAACTAATGATTGGGCTGCAAGTTTTAGGTCGGGAGCAGCTAGAAGGGTTTCGGTTTCCATAGGTAGCTCAGATGGAATCTGGCAGATTTGGCCATTGAGTTGATGTGGTCTCGCAAGTTTAGGTTGTAATCCAAGGTAATTCCCAGCGATTTGGCCGAGTCCACAATGGTCGGGGACAGTTTAAGGCTGTGATAGCTTTAATCCATGTCTGGATCTCAGAGTTGCTCTTGGGCGGGGAGATTAGAAGGAACTCAGTTTTATTAGCATTGAGTTTCAGGCGCCGAAATCTCTCCCCCGTCTTCTCCCTTTGGCTCCAAGGCGTCATCTGCTAACACGAGAGCAGGGGTCTCAAATCTCACGCTCGCTGCGTATCCCGTGTTTCCCGTTGCCGGGGGAGACGCAGGAGGTGCCTGCTGTAAGAAGGAAGAGGGAGAGAGAGGGAAAAGAGCTGGGAAAGCGAATGTTGCTCAGAGGCAGATCAAAATGAGAAAAATGGAGGTGTAACCTTAAAGATCGCTCTGGGACTGGAACTGTGGCCTCTCCGTGTATCTTATTTGATACAGGGATCAATATCACATTATTTCCATCGATATTTGAGACAGCAGCAAAACCTCAAGTGTGTAAGCTTTGTCCCTCCATTACTGATTTCTCACAGAAATCTGAAGAAAATTAATGGCAAGATAGGGCGGAGGAGCAGCGAAATTGTGCTGAGAAACCATTCCTACTGGTGCAAGAGAAAAGCCCAAGGAAGGCAACTCCGAACTCAGCAGGGTTTACAGACGCCGGAAAACAATCAGATTTGGATTGCAACGCCATCTCAGGCTGCAGATATGGAGAGAAGCGCAGGAGAAGACAGAGAGAACGGAGGGGAGGGACTCACCGTACAAAAGGAACAAAAGGACCAAAAAGGCCAGAAAATACAAACAGCAGCACTAAACAATACGACTCACAACAAAGAAAAGGGGGATGAAGAAGGCGTGCCTTTACAAGGGAAGACACTGATCCAAGAAGACCCGGCATATTCAAAGGACGCGGTAAATCTAGGAAATCTAGGAAGGCGTCAAAACCTTGAGAATGCCGAAATTGAAGAGACACCTGCTCCGCACATAACTAACAGACATATAGGCCCTGAAACTAGAGGAGCCAGAGCAAAGGAAAAAGACATGGCAAGAAATGAACCCCAAGAGAAAGGAAAGGCTAAAGACAAAAATGCAGAAAAAAAGCTGGAAAAGGAAAGGGAAAAGGAAAAACGTAAAGAGAGAGAGAAAGAGAAAGAAAAGGTGCAAGAGGTTGGCGACAAGAAGGAGACAGGGGGAGAAGCAGAGGAAAACACCAAACTGGAGTTAATGGCCAAAAAAGCACAGAGGTTACAGACTATAAAACATTTAAAAGCCACTGCAAAGAGTACTGGTCTACCGGCAACATCCCAGCCAAGAATATCTAATATATTCAGCCCCCGACCCAAGGGGAGCCCGAGCGATGCATC
The DNA here is from genome assembly GCF_964261635.1 of Lissotriton helveticus. Lineage (NCBI taxonomy): Eukaryota > Metazoa > Chordata > Amphibia > Caudata > Salamandridae > Lissotriton > Lissotriton helveticus. The sequence goes on from NC_136063.1 coordinate 1,919,402,467, forward strand.
AACAAATGAAAAAGTACAAAGCCAACTGCAAAGCAGGAACTCTAGAGAGCTGAGTGGAAGCTGTAAGGATGTTCAAAGTATACTCCCAACTGAAACCAACCCTGTGGGGAATAATACTATAGGTTCAGGCGAAGGAACTCGGAATGCAGACCCAAATATGAGGAGCACAGAGACAAGGGCATCCATAGAAGTAGATGCAATGATAACTAATCAGAGAGAGCAATCTGATAAAAAAAAGATGAATCAGAAAACTGAGCATCTACACCCTTCTCTCAACACGCAAACGTTTCCAGTTGGGAAAGAATCGCATTGATTTGATTTGATTTGAAAGTAATTTGTATCGCGCAAACCAAAACCCTAAGGTGTCAGGGCGCCTAAAAATAAATCAGAAGATGGCAAATCAAACTACACATATGCGAGCGCAAAAAGACGAGTCTTCAGGGCCTTTCTAAAAAGCTGCAGGGTAGGGAGGGACCTCAATTCCATAGGAAGAACATTCCACCACTTGGGTGCCAGATTGGAAAAGGCTTTACCCCCCCATCTGGCTTTCCGGATACGCGGGACCGATAGGAGAGCCTTGTTAGAGGAACGTAAGTTCCTACAAGGATTATAACAAGACAGGATGGAACCGATTCCTATAAGGCTGTTTCTTGCTAGAGCCCTATAGATTAAACACAGGGTTTTAAACAGAATACGATCCTCCATGGGGAGCCAATGAAGCTGTTTCCTAGCCAGTGTGGCCGAGGTGCCCCGTGGTAGATCCAGAGCGAACCTAGCCGCTGCATTCTGGACCACCTGCAAGCGCTGCAGCAGGCTTTTGTTCAGTCCCGCATACAGCGCATTGCAGTAATCCAGGCGAGAACCCACTAAAGCCACTGCCAGTTGTTTCCTAGCCTGATGCGAAAGGTAGTGCTTAATCCTCCTCAGTATGCGTAGAACGCCCCAGCAGGTAGCATTCAGCTAATCACTCACTCTCCGACGAAGACTCCGAATCAGAACTATACGAAACAGGGATCTCAAGTGACTCAAGTGAACTAAGCGATTCAAGCGAATCAAGTCCTGGTGCGCAAAAGGGCTCTGTACCTCTGGAGATCTCCGGCTCCAATGGCTCCAATGACTCAAGATTACCCAGCGAAACTTACGTCAGGAAAAAAAGGAGCGGGGGGAAAAAAGGATGAAACACAAAAGAGAAAAAAAAATTGATGAACGAAGAGACCACAGACCCCGGTAACAACACGGACTATGCCAAAAGTAGACCTAATTCTACCCGAAAAAGCCCAATGATTAAATCACCGGGAGAAACATCACGTCAAAAAACAACTGAGCCCTCATTGAGCGAGGTGCTAAGTTCAATAAAGAATTTCCACAAGGATGTGAAGAAAGATAGCCTAAAGAATCGCATGGCCATTGAAAAACTACAAGGCGCAGTGAAAAAAGTGGGCAGCATTTGCTCTGAGATGTCTGAGAGAATGGTCATGGTAGAAACTCGCACCAAGAATCTCAAAACTGATGTCGTGAAGCTCCAAAAAAATGAAAAAGAACAAGATGGAATAATAAAGGATCTCATGGTCAAAGTGGAAGTTCATGAAAACAGATCTAGAAGGAACAATTTAAAGTTTCTTGGAATTCCAGAAAACTTTGAGGGAGATGACACTAGAGGGGCAATGATTAACATTCTTAAAACATCATTTCCGGAGTTGGAAGCCTGGGATATGGAAAGGGAGATACAGCGGGCCTATCGCTTTCCCCTAATGCCATCAAAACATTCTAACTAGCAACATCAATATCCCAGGGCAATGCTGGTCTACTTTGGCAATTTCCTTCTCCGTGAAGCAATTTATGACCTTGCAAGACCTACCACTCAAAGAGAATATAAGGGATTCAAATTTTTTGCAAGACTGGATTTCGCTCACTCTACTGTGGAGCGAAGATGGAAAATGCGCCAGCTATTTGGACCCTTCGAAAAAATTGGAGCAAAAGTATTTTTGTAAAATCCGGCACGCCTGAAAATTATATTCAAGGGCTCAACAAGAAGCTTTAATAGCGAAGTGCAGGCGGAGGACTATTTACGAGAAATCTCTAGGGACTGGGTCACGAAACTCAGGGAAAAAATGTAAACCATATACAAGGACCTGTAGAAGGAATAGATAAGCTGAATTACCTATTCCAATTTGTATTAATCAGGAAGTATAGTTTGGGGAAGCGTTTAGAACTAGTAGAATGGATGAGCAGGCCGGAAAACAAATCTAGTTTATAAAATTAAGTGTGAAACGTTATCATATTATCTAGATTTTGGTTCAATTGGGATTAGACAAGTATATAATATACATTAATAAACTAGCCCAGCACGCAGGGCCCGCTTACACGGATGTCACACCCCTGGTCCCGACAGGGCCAGGTAACCTTCAAAGGTAGTGGCGGGTAGGAGGAAGGTAAGAGGGGGGGAGGTAGGGCAGGTCGGGCAGCTGTTTGGTAAACTCTTTAGGGAATTGAAAGGAAAAACTTCACATTATCGACACAAAAATGGATAGATAGATGGGGATGTTAAAAATATTGTCATTAAACATTTGTGGTTTAAATGATATCAAGAAGAGACAAATGGTGGCAGTGGGCTTACAGACCATTGGTGCCAACATTGTATGCATGCAGGAAACCCACATTGAAGGGTCACAATCACATATGTTAAGATCACTGTTAGGATTCCCGCACAGTCCTCTTTCTCTTGCCATGTCCAGGGAACCCATGTGACAGGCTGGGTGGGGATATAAGGCCATTTTTCCCTGCCCTCGGTGCTCGTTATCTAGTCGTGTGGTTCCTGGTCTTTGGCTAGGGGCTATTATTGTACTTTGGGAAATTTGCTGTTTATCACGGGCTCGTGATTTTCCCTTCCTGTTTCTTGGCTCTTAGGACTTCCCTTCCCTTCTTTGGTTCTTTAGTTGATTAGTTTATTACCTTCCTAGGTTTGTTCGTGACCCTATCTGTTCTGGTGTCTTCGTGTTTTGTTGTTCGTTTGTTTGTAGTCTACCTTGTTTGTTTCGTGTTTTTTGGAGTCATTTTATCCCGGCTGGGAACAAGGAGTGGCTGGGGCTCCGGCGCTTCTTGTAGGAATCGGTGATCCGGCTGGATTACCCTTGTGATTCCCTGCTGTTTGTATCTAACGCTATCCCGCACTTCCGCCCCATTGTGCTTTCCATCCACATCGTTGTGTGGAGGTGGAGTGCTGTTTTGGGCGTTTCCGGGTTCCCGACGAAGCGCACAACGAAGCCAGTGTTGTGCAGCGCATTTTCCCCTGTTCTGGTCCCCATCTCCGGTACGCGTGGAGCAATTATCTTGGCCTTTCCATAACGGAGGTTTTTTCAGTCGTTTTCACGACTTTTTCCTCCATACCCCCTGTGCCTCCAAGTCTCCAGACGCGTAATCCCTGACGCCAAGCCCTTCCCTCCCCTGTTCCCCTTTCTGCCTGCCGGACCAGACGCACTATCTCCTGGACGGAGCTCTCCACCCGGCAATCACCACAGCATTTGTGGGTAAGGAGGAGTGTATAGGGGCGGTGTGTGGGGGCATGAGAAGAGAAAGAGGTACTATAGTGTTTATCTTTTTGTTTTGTGTGGCAGACGGTGACTTATCCAGTTCCCTGTGGGTATAGCACGTGGAGAATCTTGGTCCTGGCAGAAGGTCCCTGGAATGACGATCTAGGATCCCTTGTCTGTCCATCCCTTCTTTCCCGCCCCCTGTCCCTTGCCAATCTGTTGACCCATGGTAATATCTACGGTGTGGGTCACGGAGTGGCAGGTTCAGAGGAACGGGATTATCGTCGCTCCTGCATTGCACGGGCATAGTTGGGCAGGAACCAACAGAATAACGAGCCCACGTATTAATTGCATTGCCTGAGCGACGATGGATGAATCTGTGGGGGCCACGGCAGGTACAACCCCCACTCTACAGGATGTTATGGGTGCTTTGTCTGCCCTACAGGAGCAGATACATGACTTACGACAGGAGAATGTAGCCATGAAACAAGAGGTCGGGGCACTACTTAGCAGGGAGAAAGGGCAGCTTAGGACTCCTCAGGCTCCGGTGATACATCCAGCCACCTTTCAATATGGTAGTGGGCAGGGATCTGGTGGCGGGGTACCGGTAGCAGTTACTGTGAACACTCCTGTTCCTGTACCATTGGCGCCGCCAGAGAGGTTCACAGGGGATAGCGCTAAGTTTGGCACTTTTATGAATCAGTGCCAACTGCACTTTATGTGTAAACCAACTGCTTTCCCCAATGATTCGGCCAAAGTGGCATTCACGATATCATATTTGGCTGGTACAGCGGCTCAATGGGCTATACCCCTGGTAGATAGGGATGATCAGGTATTGACCAACTATCCTGCATTTAAAGAGTTGATGCACCGTTTGTTTGCGAAACATGCCTTTATGCAGGCAAGTGACGCAGAGCTATTGAAGCTAAGGCAAGGACGACAGGACCTGTTGACGTACATCTCTACCTTTAATCGTCTAGTGTCTGAAACCCATTGGCCCGAGGATAAGAGGACAGTGCCTTTGTGTTTGGTGTGTGAGAACGGACACTCGGAGATGGTGTGTTTCGATCTCATTGACGCTCCTTCTTTTGGGATGGTGTTGGGTGTGCCATGGTTGCAGGAGCACAATCCCAGGATAGATTGGGTACAACGGTTAGTGTCTCTTGACTCATCACATTGTCTAAGAAACTGTTATAAGGAGGCAGGTGAGAGGGAGTTGTCGTTGTCCTGTGCTGCCACTAACATGGATGCAGTACCATCACAATACCAGGCGTTCAAGGAAGTGTTTGATGTAGATCAGGCGCAAGGCTTACCCCCTCACAGATCCTTTGACTGTAAGATCGATCTAATCCCTGGGGCGCCCCTCCCTTGTAGCAGGGTGTATGCTCTTTCTGAACCTGAGGAGCTGCACCTTAAGGTGTATCTTGATGAGATGTTGCGACTGGGATTCATTCGTCCCTCTTGTTCGCCCGTTTCCTCGGCGATCTTCTTTATTCCGAAGAAGGAAGGCACTTTGCGGGCATGTGTGGACTATCGAACGCTAAACAAGGCTACAGTAAAGAACAAATATCCGCTTCCACTCATCCCCGTGTTATTAGATCAGCTCCGCAGCGCAAAAGTGTTCACTAAGCTGGATTTGCGGGGCGCCTACCATCTGGTGCGTGTGCGAGCAGGGGATGAGTGGAAGACGGCGTTTAAGACAAAGCATGGCCTATATGAATACTGTGTAATGCCGTTCGGTTTATGCAATGCGCCGGCGGCATTCCAGTTCTTCATAAACGAAGTACTTCGGGAGTTCTTGGATCGGAGCGTAATTGTATATCTGGATGACATCCTGATCTTTTCTGAGACAGGGGCTGAGCATCAACGGCACGTGATCCAAGTACTGCGTAAATTGCGGGAACATCATTTATACGCAAAGCTAGCGAAGTGTCAGTTTAGCACCACGCAGGTGGAGTTCCTAGGGTTTGTGGTATCTGCCGGAGGGGTTCGGATGGATCCGAGAAAGATTGAGGCCATTACTACCTGGCCTGTTCCAACGTCAGTAAAACATATCCAGGTGCTGTTGGGATTCGCCAATTTTTATAGGCGGTTTATCTCCCATTTCTCAGACATTGTGGCCCCCCTGACTCAATTGTTGAGAAAGGGTGTTTCTTTTGTGTGGTCCCCAGAGGCGCAGGAGGCCTTCCAGCGGTTGCTGGGGGCGTTTACATCGGCGCCGGTGTTGATCCACCCTGATCCTGCCTTGCCTTTCTTTGTGGAGACGGATGCCTCGTTATGTGCAGTGGGAGGGGTGTTGTCCCAAAGAGAGGTTGAGACCGGTTGTATGCATCCCATTGCCTATTTTTCTAAGACCTTGCTGCCTGCAGAGCGCAATTACACCGTGGCTGAGAGAGAGCTGTTGGCAGTTAAGCTGTCTTTCGAGGAATGGAGACATTATCTGTGGGGGGCGCGGCATACCGTTACTATCTATACGGATCATAAGAACCTGGAGTTCTTTCGTTCTGCGCGAGCCTTGACACCACGCCAGATGCGATGGGTTCTCTTTTTTAATGAATTCGATTTCATTATCACGTACAGACCTGCAGCACAGCAGGTTAAATCTGATGCCTTGTCACGTATCCATGTAGACTCAAGAGAGTTGGGCCAGGGTAGGGAGAGTAGGCCCATGATACCTGAAGACAGAATCATAGGGGCGGTGGATGGGGAGGATTTTTCGGCATCAGTAAAGGAACAACTGCGGAAGATAGATCTCACCCCATGGTTGTCACTATCCCAAGTATCGGTCCAGGATGGTCTGTTGTATTATGAGGGTAGGTTGTTTGTTCCCCCTACATTGAGAGAACAGGTATTGGAGTGGTGTCATTCGTCTGCCTTGGTGGCACATCCTGGGATACCTAAGACGAAGGAGATGTGTGCGAGGTGGTTTTGGTGGGATACACTAGCTCAGGATGTTCAGGGGTATGTTACAGCATGTCCGGTTTGCGCCATCAGTAAGCCCTCTCACAGTAAGCCATCGGGGCTGTTGCATCCCTTGGAGGTACCTCCTTCTCCCTGGCACACCATTAGCATGGATTTTGTGACCGAGCTTCCTTCTGTTTCCGGATTCACCGCTATTTTGGTTGTGGTTGATTTGTTTACTAAAATGGCACACTTCATTCCTCTCTCTAAGATCCCTACGGCTAGAGAGATGGCTTTAGTGTTTATGTCTTCTGTAGTGCGGATACATGGATTGCCATCTGCAGTGGTGACGGACAGGGGGGCTCAGTTCGTTTCCCATTTTTGGAAGGAGTTGTGTGCAGTGTTACGGGTGGAGGTCAGATTGTCTTCTGCTTATCATCCACAATCTGACGGCCAGACTGAGCGAACCAATCAGACCATGGAACAGTACCTTAGGTGTTTAACATCTTCCTTGTCATGTGATTGGGTTACTGCTCTGCCCATTGCTGAGTTTGCGTATAATAATAGTCGGCATTCTGCCCTGGGCATGACTCCCTTCTTTTGTTCTTTGGGTTACCATCCCAGAGCATTGGCCATTCAACCTACAGGGCGCGTACCAGCCATAGATGATGTGTGTAAACGTCTGGGTGTGATATGGGATATCGCCCGGGAGCAGTTGCTGTCGGCTAAAGCTACTATGAAGTCACAGGCAGATAAACATCGTGCTCCCGCACCTGGCTATCAGGTTGGTGACCAGGTGTGGTTGGCTACAAGGAACCTGAGGCTTGGGGGGTCTCGCAAACTACAGCCTAGATATGTAGGACCTTTCCCGATAATACAGATCATCAATCCCGTGGCCATGAAACTCGATCTGCCCGGCGAATATCGGGTTCATCCTGTGTTTCACACGTCCCTGCTGAAGCCCTATGTGCCATCCTCACAGGTGTTACCTCCTCCTCCACCTATAATCGTGGATGGACAGAAGGAGTTTGAGGTTCGGGCGATACTGGACTCGGAAAGACGGAGGGGCCGTCTGTTCTATTTGATCGACTGGAAAGGGTATGCCCCTGAGGACCGTACCTGGGAACCGGCTGGGGGGGTTCACTCACCCCGTCTGGTCCGTTTGTTCCATCGTCAACATCCATCCAAGCCACGCCCGGTGGGGAGGATTGTTGGGAGGGGGTACTGTTAGGATTCCCGCACAGTCCTCTTTCTCTTGCCATGTCCAGGGAACCCATGTGACAGGCTGGGTGGGGATATAAGGCCATTTTTCCCTGCCCTCGGTGCTCGTTATCTAGTCGTGTGGTTCCTGGTCTTTGGCTAGGGGCTATTATTGTACTTTGGGAAATTTGCTGTTTATCACGGGCTCGTGATTTTCCCTTCCTGTTTCTTGGCTCTTAGGACTTCCCTTCCCTTCTTTTGTTCTTTAGTTGATTAGTTTATTACCTTCCTAGGTTTGTTTGTGACCCTATCTGTTCTGGTGTCTTCGTGTTTTGTTGTTCGTTTGTTTGTAGTCTACCTTGTTTGTTTCGTGTTTTTTGGAGTCATTTTATCCCGGCTGGGAACAAGGAGTGGCTGGGGCTCCGGCGCTTCTTGTAGGAATCGGTGATCCGGCTGGATTACCCTTGTGATTCCCTGCTGTTTGTATCTAACGCTATCCCGCACTTCCGCCCCATTGTGCTTTCCATCCACATCGTTGTGTGGAGGTGGAGTGCTGTTTTGGGCGTTTCCGGGTTCCCGTAGAAGCGCACAACGAAGCCAGTGTTGTGCAGCGCATTTTCCCCTGTTCTGGTCCCCATCTCCGGTACGCGTGGAGCAATTATCTTGGCCTTTCCATAACGGAGGTTTTTTCAGTCGTTTTCACGACTTTTTCCTCCATACCCCCTTTGCCTCCAAGTCTCCAGACGCGTAATCCCTGACGCCAAGCCCTTCCCTCCCCGTTCCCCTTTCTGCCTGCCGGACCAGACGCACTATCTCCTGGATGGAGCTCTCCACCCGGCAATCACCACAGCATTCGTGGGTAAGGAGGAGTGTATAGGGGCGGTGTGTGGGGTCATGAGAAGAGAAAGAGGTACTATAGTGTTTATCTTTTTGTTTTGTGTGTCAGACGGTGACTTATCCAGTTCCCTGTGGGTATAGCACGTGGAGAATCTTGGTCCTGGCAGAAGGTCCCTGGAATGAAGATCTAGGATCCCTTGTCTGTCCATCCCTTCTTTCCCGCCCCCTGTCCCTTGCCAATCTGTTGACCCATGGTAATATCTACGGTGTGGGTCACGGAGTGGCAGGTTCAGAGGAACGGGATTATCGTCGCTCCTGCATTGCAAGGGCATAGTTGGGCAGGAACCAACAATCACTAGGGTACAATGTGATCGGCGCAACTACACAGGGTATTCGGGCTAGAGGGGTATCACTTCTAGCCAAAGGTGTAGGGAATAATTTTATCAGAACAAAATCGGATAAACTAGGCAGGTGGGTGATTACAGAAGTTCAGGCAGGGCAATGTTCACCAATGGCCATCTGCTCAATTTATGGGAACAATAGCGATGACCCCTCGGCAATCAATCATGTCTCTAATGAACTCACTAATTGGCCGCTACCTGTTATAATCTGTGGAGATTTTAATATAAATCTTCCACATGACTGGTCAATGAAAGACGACTGGCATTATCGTGGCCGAAAAACTAAGGTCTTTAGGGCTATTAAGCAATTATGTATCACTCACGGGTTAGTGGATGGGTGGCAGACCTCGAATAATAACCCCAATGATCCAGGTTACACATTTTATTCAAATCCGCATCATACACATGCCAGGCTGGATTACTTTTTAATTTCTAATTCAGTGAAATCTTCATCCAAATTAGAAAAGCTATGTCGGATCATAATCCTTTGCTATTTACAGTCGAGACAACATCATTGACCCAGACACAACAAGTCTGGACATTTGAGAGATCTCTGCTCCTTGAGAACGAGTATTGCAACCACATGAGAAGCTGGATCTCTAACTTCTTAGCGGTGAATACCGGGAGCACAACGGTAGATTTCGTTTGGGATGCCCTAAAAGCAGGAATTAGGGGAGAAACTATACAATATTCACTTAGGACTAACAAGCGTGCAAGAGAATCATTAAGATTGTTACAAGAAACGTTAAAGGGGGTGGAGGAAGATCTTATAAGGGTAACAAGAGGGTCTTTTACCACAGAAGAGATAACTAATGCTCAACTTCAGGTTGCAATAGCCAAAGCAGCAATTACAAATGTATATACCATCAAAGCAGTTAAAAAAGCTACTGCCCACCGCGAAAAAATATATGAGGTTAGTGAATCAGTTGGTCAGCAGTTAGCCATCCGGATGAGACAGCAGACCTCACAGAATGTTATACAGGAAATCCAGGACCCTATAGAAGGCAGGGTATCCGACTCAGGTAAGATTAGAGAAGCATTCTGGCTCTTTTATAGCGCTCTATATACAGAAGAGGGAGAAATAGATCAAGAGAAGATTACCGAATATTTAGAAACAGATACTTGTAATAAATTTAACACAGAAGATCAGGAAAGCTTGGAGAAGGCCCCCGACATAGAGGAAATAGTAAAAACAGTGAAGGATCTCTCCCGTGGGAAGGCAACTGGACTAGATGCTATTCCATTAGAATTTTATATAGTATTCCTGGATCAGCTTCAAAATATATTGTTAAACCTATGCCTACACTTATTCAGAGGAGGGCAACCCCCAACTCTTGGTCAAGGGCAAAAATTGCCATATTCCCCAAGAAAAATAAACCCCCGGACCAGTTGGGCTCTTTTCTCCCCATTACTTTAATAAACGCAGACTCCAAAATATACTCTAAACTGCTGGCTAATCGTATCTCATTAATTATTCATAAAGTTATATCTAAATTTCAACATGGTTTTATCCCTGGGAGAGACACCACCAATCACACAAGGAGGGTAATCAGCTTATTTGACAGTACCCAGGTGACAGGAGATCCGATGGCGTTAATACTACTCGACGCCGAGAAGGCCTTTGACAGGGTCTCCTGGTCATTCCTCTGGCAGGCTATGTCCCGGGTGGGATTCAATCAGGTTTTTATACAGGCAATTCAGAAACTCTACATCAGTCCTCGGGCTATGGTGATGGTTAATGGCTGCCTCTCTAAAGAACTAATAATTTCAAGAGGAACTAGGCAGGGGTGTCCGTGTTCCCCGCTGCTGTTCGCTATATACATCGATCCGTTTATTCGGAGATTGGAATGTAATAGGAATATAACCCCTATATCGACACATGGATATTTAACAAAGCCCTTGCATATGCCGATGATATCGCCATTGTCACTGCTAACCCAAACTTGGCTATGCCTATCATTGAGTTAGAGGCTGAAAGATTTGGGAAAGTTGCAGGGTATGCTCTGAACCAAGGGAAAACACAAATAATTATCAATAACAAATATGATATGGCAGATCCACGCATAACAAAATCAGCTACTTATCTAGGGGTCACTATTACATCTGAATTAGGAAACCTCGTCGACCGTATCTTCACGAACTTTATCTGGTCGTACACACAGCCCCGCCGCGCCAACAAACTGCTGACGCTCCCCAAAGAAAGAGGAGGATTAGCCCTTCCAAATCTTAAGGCATATTACTGGGCAACAGTTTTGCTACATAATCATGAGCTCTTTCATCTTGATGGGACTGGGACAGCGGTGGATAATGACGCCCCTTCAATCCACCAAATAATACTGGGCGATAAAAGCACTGGCTATCTTTGGAGATATCTCTTCGATAGCTACCACAAAAAAGTGAGATTAAAAACACTCATAGGAGCATTCAAGGTTTGGAAATTTGTGAGGAAAATGGTAGGTCTGGGACGTTTATCTTTTTACACACCTATTCAAAATAAACCCTCCCTACCAGAAATATTTAAAGATACCTGCATCAACAGGTGGAATACAGCCGGAATCACTCATATAGAATGTTTTTTTCCTCAGAGGGGCTATATTCTTTTGAATCCTTTAAAGATAAGTATCATTTGGAATGGAGAGACTTCTTCAAGTATCTCCAAATAAGAGATTTTCTGTCACGACGTACAAGGGGAGAGGGCACCTTGAATAAAAATGCCATAGCCGACATTCTAAGCCACTCTCAGGAAAAAATCAGGATTGGGGGGTTATATCCTTTATTATTGATGTATTTTACCGACGATATACAGAAAATCACTCAGAAATGGCAAAGTAAAATCACTATTTCCACAGAAGAATTTGATTATGCATATGAGCTATCGCAAACGGTCCTTATGTCAACCAAACTACAAACCCAATTTTATAAAGTATGCTTCTTTATTTATTACACTCCGGACAGAATCTCCAAATGGGGTAGTGGGAGAGGTACATGCTGCTTTCGATGTAATTTAAAAAATGCGGACTGTGTACACATTTTTTCTTCCTGTCCCTGTTTAACTCCTCTTAAGTCAAGAATTGAAAATTTCCTCTCACTGATTCTCAAAATAGTGGTTACCGTACCAGATGAAACAGTTGTTCTGGGTGTAACAAATCTTACCAACCAGAATGTCGGTCATGAATTGATTTTTATTTCGATGGCCGTATTAAGAATTTGTATAGCCTCAGCTTGGCTAGATACCATGGCCCCATCATATCAACAGTGATTTTCAAGACTGTTAGCAATCTTTAACTTAGAAATGGCAATATATAAAAACTAAAGGCAGGAAGCTTCGGATAAAAGGATTAAAAATCTGGTCACCCTTAATAGAATAGTCTCAATCTCAGTGACATATATAGTAGTAATTTGGTTGTAATGATTTAACTGTCACCTGTATCTCTGTAACCTTATGTTCATCTGTCTTTGAATGATTATCTGCTAATTCATTAGTTTACTTTTTACTTTTATTATATATATGCTTTATTGCTTATTTTTCCTTTTATGACCTGCCCGACCGGAGGGGGCGGGAGGGTGTTGTATTATGTGTTGTATCGTCTTGTCTTCTTTGGTATAAAATCAAATAAAGATATTTATAAAAAAAAAAAAAGAGTTTCAGTTGGTTGGAGGAGAGCCATCGGACGGTCAGCTTCAGGGCCTCATTCATGGTGAGGATCTCCGCAAGAGATTTGATTTTTATGTAGATCTGAGCGTCATCAGCGTACATATGGAAGGAGATATTTGCAGTGCAAAGGACTTCGGCAAGTGGTTCTAAATAGAGATTAAAAAGGGTGGGGGACAACGTTGATCCTTGAGGGACTCCCACCGTGACCACGGAGGGGGCGGAAAGTTCGCCATTGATTAGGAATCTCTGAGAACGGTTTTGGAGGTAGGAACTAAACCAATCGAGGACTGTGCCATCTAATCCCATCCTAAGTTTGAGGCGTTCGAGTAGCATCTCGTGGTTGACAGTAACGAAAGCCGAGGATAGATCAAGGAGGATTAGGAGACAGGTTTTGTCTTGGTCAAGGGCTTGAAGAGCATCATCGACAATGTGGAGCATGGTGGTTTCAGTGCTATGTATCGGTCGGAAGCCGGATTGGCAGTCATCGAGTAGATGGAAGTTGTTGATGTGGTGACTTAGCTGTATTTGAACATATTTTTCCAGCACTTTAGCCAAGAAGGGAATGTTGGAAATTGATCTAAAGTTATCTGGGGAGGCTGGGTCCAGCGACGGCTTTTTCAGAATGGGGAGGACTTGGCCTGCTTTCAGCGAGGTCGGGATTGATCCCTGCTGGAGAGAGGCGTTGATTATCACAGTCCAGCAAGGAATAATGGCTTTGGCAGCGGACGCAAGACAGTTAGAGGGGAGTAGGTCGTTGAAATGGTTGTTCGGGTTCAAGGTGGAAAGGATATTTGCGACGGAGACTTCATCGTAGGGTGAGAATTCGGCCCAGTGCGCTAGAATCTTGGGTGAGGTCAGTGTCGGTAGGGATGGAGGAGGCGGAAGGTCAAGTTTCGGTGGGGGGATTGAGGCAGCCTTGAGTTCAGTACCGAAGGTTTTGATTTTGTTTGCGAAAAACGAGGATAAATCCTGACCCAGCGTTTTGGGAGCACTGGTTGTGGAGCCCATGTCTTGAGGGTGCCGGGTAGAAGGAAGGCGATGGCATGGTGGTCTGACCAGTCGCAGGGGTCAGTGGATATGAGCTTGACGGTTTTCTCCTTAGAGATGATCCAGTCTAGAGTGGCCCCTTTCGAGTGGGTTGGGAGTGGGCAAGCTTGGGTCAGGGCTAGATCGGTCATGAGGTCTTTAATGGCGTTGACATGAGGATCCTTAAGGTCGTTCCTGTGCATGTTGAAGTCACAGAGGAAGATATCTTTGGTGTTGGGGGAGTTCTTAGCCGTGAAAATTTCCATGAGGTAGTCAGTGAATTGATCGTTATTGCCTGGGGGGTGGTAAAAAGAGTGCAGGTTGCATAGGTGTGGTGTTACTGCAGATTGAGAGGGCTAGATATTTATTTATTTATTTCGACTTATATAGCGCATTATCACCCCGGGGTCTCTAAGCAGGAATCAGTGGCATCCGTTAGAAGCTCTGTGACAAGGAGGTTAGAGCGATAGATGCAGGCGATTCCGCCACCTTTTTTGTTAAGTGGTCTGTCTAGTCTGGCAATGCTAAAATTGGGGGGGACTAAGAGGTCGAGGCATGGGGATGATGCATCATTAAGCCATGATTCAGTTAGGATGGCTAGGTCGGTGTTATTGTTCAGAATGAGAGCAGCGACATCGGCGGCATGCTTTACTGCAGAGCGGCAGTTGATTAAGAGACCCGTCAGACCAGGGAGGGAGGTGTCAGTGGGAGTCGGGGCAGACAGAGGTACGGGTGCAAGATTGCTTCTGACCGCCCTTCTATTACAGAGGGGGGCCGATCGGTGTGGGTCGATAGCGACCGTGCAGATAGGGTGTGCGGCACTCGCTTCTGGTGGACAGGGAGAGATAGAGGCTGCATTGAGGTCCTTGTGAATATCCTGGATCAACGTGTAAAACAGGTGTCAATGTGTAAAAACTAGATTGGAGAATTTCTCTCCAATCCCATACCTGTAACTTGTGTTGTACAGCCAGCATTTCATTTTGGCGCCCTTATAGTTCAATATCTCTGTTGAACCCAGATCTCGCAATTAAGCATCATCTCAATGCAGATGCATCTAGTCATATATCAACGTAATCAAAGATTACGAGTCTAACAGACAGCAGAAAGGCACAAAAAACGAGGGAAAAACGAGTCGAACAGACGGCAGAAAGGCTCAAAAAACAAGGGAAAAACAAGTCGAACAAGGGAAAAACGAGTCGAACAGAGGGCAGAAAGGCACAAAAACAAGGGAAAAACGAGTTGTACAGAGGGCAGAAAGGCACAAAACCAAGGGAAAACAAGGAGAACAGAGGGCAGAAGGGCACAAAAAATGAGGGAAAAACGAGTGGCACAACGGGCAGAAAGGCACAAAAATAGGAGTGGCACAGAGGGCAGAAGGGCACAAAAAAACGAGGGAAAAACCAATGGAGCCATTAAACTTACACGGGGAACATCCTTTACAACGCGGATGTTACACCGCAGTTCCCTTACGACGCAACTATTACAACGCAAGTTGTAACAACGAATTGCGCTGGGGGCGCTCCAGGATAGTAAATAGTTTAATTCACTATCCAACTCCTTCCCTACTATCCATGGGGACTGGAGTTGGAATAACAAATTAAACTATTCACTATCCAGCCCCCAACAACGCAAGTCGTGGTAACGACTTGCGTTGTAAAACATGCGTCGTAAAGTACTGCGATGTAAAACATCGCGTTGTAACGACGTACATCCAACTTACACTTACCCTAAAAGTGAAACTGTCGCCAACATCGCCAAGCCGAAAATGGTTTCCTAGGTGACGGTGTAGGTCGTAAATGCCAGAAGGGAAGTCTCCAGCAGGTCAGGCAGCAGGCAAGGCCAGGCAGGGACTGAGAACCGTTTCGATATCCGGACATGGTCAAAAGGGAAAGGAGCCAGACAACAAAAGCCCGAAAAATAAAGGGCATGGAGCACGAGGGCGGGAATGCTGAGGTGCAGAAACACCCATCCAGTGACGTCTGCTATGACCACTGATTGGTCGCAGACGTCTCTGTTCCACTGGTAGGTCCGAGTCTGACTCCCCAGCAAGGTTAAGAAGAGGTGGAGCGGGTTGCATGAGCTGCCATAGGCGCAGTTAACAGGGCGTGGTGATCAGCAAGCAGTCCGAGGCTTCACCCGGAAATGTGTGCTTTGGTCAGTGCGAGCTGTGTGCGCTTCATCGCATTTTGAAGGAGCAGGCCAGCGCAGGGTCGACGGCGTTTTAATAAGTAAGCAGGGGGGACGGCGTCCCCCCTGGAAAATAAGTGGGGGGACGCCTTCTAAATCAATCAATCAATCATAGAATTTATAGAGCGCACTACTCACCCGTGAAGGTCTCAAGGCGCTGGGGGGGAGGGTGGCTGCAGCTAGATGTCGAAGAGCCAGGTCTTGAGTAGTCTCCTGAAGGTTTGTGGGTCTTCTGTCTGGCATAGGGATAGAGGGAGGGAGTTCCATGTCTTGGTGGCGTGGTGGGAGAAGGACCTGCCCCCGGAAGTGGTTCTGTGGATGCGTGGGACGGTGTCCAGTGAGAGGTCAGCAGAGCGAAGTTCTCTGTTGGGTACGTAGAATGACAGTCGGCTTCACAATTGACACTACCTGCTACCTCCTGGCTAACTTTGCCTTGGACTGCTACACACCCTCCCGCTGATCTGGGATACAGGAGGGGGACTGCTGTTGACCGCACGCGGCTTCTGTCATCTCGCCGCTCTTACCAGCACCATTACTGCTGCCTGCTCCAAAGGGGGACTACTGTTCCCAGAGTTCCTGGCGGAGCCTGAGAAGTGCGTCACCACCTAAGTGCCAGGAGGCGCTCAAAAAGCCCGCGGACTCCGGCAGCGCGGGACGCTTCGCAATTGACACTACCTGCTACCTGCTGGCTAACTTTGCCTTGGACTGCTGCACACCCTCCCGCTGATCTGGGATACAGGAGGGGGACTGCTGTTGACCGCACACGGCTTCTGTCAATTTGCCGCTCTTACTCGCACCATTACTGCTGCCTGTTCCGAAGGGGGACTACTGTTCCCAGAGTTCCTGGCGGTACCTGAGAAGTGTGTCACCGCCTAAGCGCCAGGAGGCGCTCAAAAGCCCCGCGGACTCCCGCAGTGCGGGACGCTTCGCAATTGACACTACCTGCTACCTGCTGGCTAACTTTCCCTTGGACTGCTACACACCCTCCCGCTGATCTGGGATACAGGAGGGGGACTGCTGTTGACCGCACGCGGCTTCTGTCATCTCGCCGCTCTTACCCGCACCATTACTGCTGCCTGCTCCAAAGGGGGACTACTGTTCCCAGAGTTCCTGGCGGAGCCTGAGAAGTGCGTCACCGCCTAAGCGCCAGGAGGTGCTCAAAAAGCCCCGCGGACTCCGGCAGCGCGGGACGCTTCCCAATTGACACTACCTGCTACCTGCTGGCTAGCTTTGCCTTGGACTGCTGCACACCCTCCCGCTGATCTGGGATACAGGAGGGGGACTGCTGTTGACCGCACACGGCTTCTGTCAATTTGCCGCTCTTACCCGCACCATTACTGCTGCCTGTTCCGAAGGGGGACTACTGTTCCTAGAGTTCCTGGCGGTACCTGAGAAGTGTGTCACCGCCTAAGCGCCAGGAGGCGCTCAAAAAGCCCCGCGGACAGTGCGGGACGTGCGCAGGCGTGCCCGGACCAAGGGCGGGCTCATCCGCGCCTGTCGAAGCCAGGAGAAGGCAGGGCAGGGCCACCCCCCTTTCATCCGTACATTGGTTAGTGACTTGTTTTTGTTTATCTACTTGCTGCCTGCATGACATTTCCTTTTCTTTCGGATTGAATATGAGCATGAACAAGGGTTCTTGTAAAGGGGTTGGAGGCCAAGGGGTTGTGGGCACTCTTGATGCCTTCCTTATTAGGGCAGAATCACTTTTGACCCATGAATTAGAACTTACCCAAAGAAGGCTATCATTGGACATACGTCGAGTCTCAATGGAAGTCCCCACAGGCCGGGCCCTCCTAAATTTATCGAATCTAGCTCTATCTAATCCGGACCGTATCCACCAACCGGCTCTAGGGCCTCCCGAGATTCTAACACCTACTGTAGAAGATTCCCCAACTATAGCTATAGAAACTATTGCAATATCACCTCCGGTAGCACAAATCGTAACACGATCAACACGAAAATCCCAGGCGGGGAGGGGGAGGGGGGACGGTTCTGGCCACAACACGGAAAAGGAAGGCGAGGGGTCTACCTGTCATAACCCAACAAACTAGCAAAGTGGCCAAAACAAGACAGGAAGACAGGCACATCTGATGAGGTCACAGTTATTAGTCCCATTAGCCCAGGTATTACTAGATGCCAATGCCCCTGCAAGCAGCCCCGAATTGACTGGGAAGATGGTTTATTAGCTAAATTAGAGGTTAAACTAATGGTGCTATTAAATCCACTGTTAAATAAACTAGCAGATATTGACACTCGATTATGCAATATCTAGCAAAAACTCCCTTCTAAATCCTGTCAGCCATCAAATGGAACACTAACAGCTCAGGGCGGGTCTAATACAATTATGGCTTCTGTTTTAAATCAGCCTTCAGTGGTCAATGATAGCACTGTCCGACTAGGCATACAGGCTCCTGCACCACTTACTATTAGCATATATTCTGTACAAAGCAATTCAATTGGAGGAGGAGTAATAACTGGGGCAAATCACAGGGATTTGAAAGAGGGTGGTTCAACCAATGTCCAAACCGCTCACAGTAAGGGATATCTCAATTTACCCCCAGAATGCACACCCTATATTGTGTGCTCTCAAATGTTCCACCAATAGCACCCAATTCAGAGGAGCATTGGCCCTCATTAAGAAATAAGGCACTCCATTTAATGGACACAAAGACGGGGTTGGGCAGCCGTCTGTTCCAGGATTTTAAAATGGTCAGAAGGGTCCCCTGGATAGGGAAATCGAACAAAATGAGCAGGGGTGATTACATAGTATTGAATTTAGTTCTCCAGCACTGGTACAAAGTATTCTAGAAAGAGCAGGGTCAAGGTATATGGGCAGGAAAGGGATTCATATCCTACCACTGGGCTTTTTTTACCGTAACCCACTCCCATTACTTGAGCCCAGATGTGACCGACCAGTTAATGCTCACAATCAGGGAACATATGAATTCAATGTGCCAACCTTTAATCGATTTGATAAGGTTCTTTCAAACCTAGATGCACAGGACTGACTGTAGGATAGGTCGGCCAATGGCAATAAACCAAGGGATACACCAGCTATTCGACCACCCACTTTGACAAAAGAACAGGAAGTCCTGGAATTGAGGAATATACAGTCAGCAATTCTTGCTGACTATCAGGCACAGGGAGAGGGTGGCATCGGATATGTGCTAACTGACGGTGGGGGAACAACCAAGACCACTTATAATACCGACAGAAGTAGAAATTATTCTGACCTTAGAATCCTGAGTTAAAAAATATATAAATTAAAAAATATTAAAAAATAATAAAAAATGTTGCTGGCCTTGAGCCAAGATTAGCTGATACAGACTGGTTATGTACAATATCTACACAAGATGTAATAATGCTTCAGGAAACATGGGCCACACACGATCTGTACATAGAAGGCTTCCACTGCTTTAGTTTAATAGCACCTAAGCCTGATTTTGGCCGGGCTGTTGGTGGTCTATTCATTGGGATTAGTATAGCTTCTGGAGGGAGCATTAAGGTAATACCCACAAACAGCCCTAACATACAAGTAGTAGAATATAAACGACACGTCCCTTTTTATTTAATACATTCAGAAGCAGGGTCGGCACAATAGAACAGTGTCTGAACCTTAATTTGGTTATTAACAAATATAATATTGCCCGCTCTTCCCCTATTTATTTAGCGTTTATGGACCTATTATCTGCTTTTGATTTAGTTAATAGGTCCAAACTTTGGTCTATTCTGTCGAATTATGGTTTAAATCAACCCCTGGTACATTTTTTAGCATTTTTACATACCAATCTTAAGGCACAAGTAAGGATAGGCATGGGAGGTGAGTTGTCAGGTCAAATCAAGATAGGAAGGGGAGTCAGACAGGGGTGCGTTTTAGCACCCTTGCTGTTTATTATTTATATTAACTGTTCCTAGAATTAACGGTAAACCATTACCCGTACTCCTTTACGCAGACGATGCGGTCCTAATGGGCCGTACCCCTAATTCTCTGCGTATCCTGGTTAAAAGCTTTGTAGAGCACATAGATGGGTTGGATTTACGTGTAAATTTTAAAAAGTCATTTATTATGTCATGTGGACCAGGGAAACGACAGCTTAATTCCATACTGGTAGGGAATAATAGACTAATTTCTACCAATACTTTCCCATATTTGGGGATGGTCTTTGCTGCAAATGTCTCGTGGACTGGTCATTTGGCCCACTCCACGAGCAAATTCTCAAAGGCCATCAATTCCATTTTAAGTCTCCCTCGACCGAAGAAAATAGGTGCTAATGAAGCAATTTTAAGGATTTTTAAATTGCAATGCGTTCCAGTAGCTACGTATGGGGCTGAGATATGGGGTTTGGTGAAGAGTCAGTGCATCTAGCAGGAAGAAAATCGGTTTTGTAGGAAGCTGCTGGGCGCACCGATTTCCACTTCTCACTATATTTGCCATAAGGAACTCAACTTACATTTTATATGTGATTTTATGAGTGCACGACCCGCTTTATTTTGGCACTCAGTTTGGAGGAATAAATCTGCCACCCTAACTCAAGAAATTATAACTGACTGCCTTAAGTGCGAGAGAGGAATGGACATCCCTTGGCTCTCGGGGGTCTACAAAAGTTTGTGTAGAATTGACAAAGGTAGCCTCTTCTTAGACCCTATAGAGCAGATTTAGTACATAAGAATGACCTGAAGAAAGCACTGTACGTACTTTACAATACAGAAAGGGTAAGGGAAGAATCTAAGAAAACTACAGTCCCCAGCTACATTGGCAGGGAATTGTACAGGCTCCGGAGGGGTAACGACTAGGTAATTCTGTGCGGGCTCTCCGTGAAGGAACAATGTTTCCATAAGGCGATCCTGCCCCCTACCAGCGATCATGCAGTGCTACTAGGCACCAATACATAAACAACGAAACAGTACAAACGTATGTATGAAACGCATGTTTTAGAATTGACAGCGTTATAGATTATTTTATTGATTTAATTTGCACACCCCAAAGAGGGGCTCATAGAAGTGGTAAATACAGGACTGGTCCCTGTATGGTCCTGATGAAAAGCTTTGGGGTGCTTGAAACATGTCGACTGAACACTGATTTAATCCTCATTACAGGTTAGATTGCAGTGTCAAACCCCATTTTAATATACCAACCTAGGAGCTTAATAAACTTGTTGAGGCCCACTAGCACAGTATTTTTAATCACTCACACCCACTCCACCACTATCTCACTTACACCACACATAGGGGCCGATTAGGATGGCGGACGGACTTGCGTCCGTCCGCCACCCCTGAGTTGGAGGGACCGTCCGCATGGGCAGCGGCGGTCCCTCCATAGCAATTAGGATGTGACCGCCACCCTGGCGGTCACATCCTGTATGTTTTACATTGCGGCGGATGCTGCTTGACGCAGGATCCGCCGCAATGCAAAAAACGAAAGGTGTGCATTTGCATGCACAAAGCGGCAGGCACCGCGCGGTGCCTGCCGCTTCGTGCACGCAAGGGCAGGGGGGTACCATAGGTACCCCCCATGAGCACCCCCCACGCAACCTTCACCCAGGGGGCCCGCAACGGGCCCCCAAAGTGACTGTCCGTATGCTTTTCCACGGCGGAAAAGCCGCTGCGGAAAAGCATGACTCACCCTGCATCCTAATATGGCTGGCGGTGTCTGATAGACACCGCCAGCCATGTTATTGCTTTTCCGCCGTGGTCGCCTTCCGACCGCGGCGGAAAAGCGGCGGACGGATTGGGAGACCCACCAGCCATCCTGATTTGGCGGTGGGTCTTTCAGGCCTCCTCGGCGGATTTCCCGCATACTCCGGGCCGGCGGTGGCTTCTGCCGGCCCGGAGTATACGGGAAATCCGCCATCCTAATGACCCCCATAGTCTTTCACAACCAAGTGCTCCTACGTAATTCGCAAGTCGCAGCACGCCCCTTTTCGTAGAGAACTGGGATGGCCCCAATGATGAAGCATGTCACCGTGGGGAAACCCCGGTGAGTGAGGGGACACTAGAAAGAATTTTTTTTTCTCATTGGTCTATTCTGATAGAATCCGATCAGTGACCAATATACAAGCTAGGTCTCTGAATCCAGTATATTGGGTTCCTACTGTTATTGTACAGGCACCCATTATTACTATATCTTACCCTGCCAATGGTAAATTGGGAAGGAAGCCTTCTATTTCGACTGAGGGCAGGAACTGTAAGATTCTTGTTAAGTTTTCCTTTAGGCTATCGGACAACCCATGAACATATAAGATGCCCATGCAATGTTGTAAGCGCACAAACTGATCTGCACTTTTTCTTCTTTTGTAAATATTACCTGAAATATATAAAATGGCTTTTAATTCCTCTTTTTAAAAAAGATAGACCTATTACAATGGGGGAATCTTATGAATTGCTGCTTTCTTTTGACAATGAAGAAATAATTCTCCGCACCAGCACTTTCTTGAGAACCACTA
This sequence comes from Lissotriton helveticus, assembly GCF_964261635.1. Lineage (NCBI taxonomy): Eukaryota > Metazoa > Chordata > Amphibia > Caudata > Salamandridae > Lissotriton > Lissotriton helveticus. The sequence goes on from NC_136063.1 coordinate 1,919,424,647, forward strand.
CCCGAGCACGTAAAATGATGGACAATCCTTGACTCTCTCTTATTCAGTAATTTGTAAACTTGCCTGATGGATAATTTGATGTATTAATTTTAATAAGGATCTTATAACAATATTGTAAATCTGTGTATGTGCTTTTATGAATTCTTGGAATTCGAATAAAGATTTATGATGATGATGATGATGACAGTCGGCTGTTGAGGTATTCTGGGCCGGTGTTGTGGAGTGCCTTGTGTGCGTGGGTCAGGAGTTTGAAGGTGATTCTTCTGTCGACAGGGAGCCAGTGCAGGTCTTTCAGTTGGGGGGTGATGTGATCTCGGCGGGGGACATCGAGGATCAGGCGTGCAGAGGCGTTCTGGATTCTTTGAAGTCTGCTGATTAGCTTGGACGGGGCTCTGGCGTAGAGGGTGTTGCCGTAGTTGAGTCTGCTGCTGATGAGGGCGTGGGTGACGGTTTTCCGTGTGTCTACCCGCGTGGTACCCCGACTCGAGCCCTGGTTGTGAGGTATTTACCTCCATGACCTGGACCCTCCATCTTGTGCTGCAACTGACACTAGGAATGATCTTCACTGTTGGTCAGTGGCTTCCTTCCAATACCACCTGAACACCGGGCTGAACAATGGCAAGAATTTCCTGCTCGGTAAATATGTATTATATAATTGTCCAAGCCTAATCGCTGTTAAAATGTAATCCTGAGTGAATTTGTAATTTGAATATATATATATATTCACTCAAAAAACTATAAGTTTTAGTGGTGTTATAGTTAGCTGGACATTTTACTCATACAAAACCATTGAAATTGCTCCTATATAGTTAGTTGGACTAACTATATTTCGCGCACCCGCAATCCACTGCTGATGATGTCACATATTACATCATTCATGACATGGTCAGTGACATCACTGATGACATCACTGATGACATCTCAAATGACATCACTGATGACATCACTGATGACATCATCCAGTGACTGTGTGTTTCTGTAAAGTTTAAATATGTTTTACATATTGAAGAATGAGTAGATGTATAAGTGTCTGGATGAAGGATTTAGTAGGTGCGTGACTGACTGTATTAGTGAGTGAGTGATTAAATGTGTCTTACTGAATGCATGGGTTAGTGACTAAACTGTCTGAATGTGTGCATCAGTATGTCTGCTGTTGTCTAAGATGCTGTATGTGTTGATCAGTAGCTATATGAGTGGCTATATGGGTCATTGATTGGTTGCCCAAGTATTTGTATATGAGACTGTGTCTGTGTGTGGGTGACTGGGAGGTGTGGAAACAGCTGTATGGGCGGTTTACTGTGTGCATTGGTGTGTTGGTGACTGAATGTATATCTCAGTGCTACATGTCCAAGTAAGTACATATGTAAAACACAGTGCATGTGAGAGTTGGTATATATAAATGCCTATACATGAGAGACAGTGATTATGCAAGTGGCTGTATGGATCAATGTGTACTTGTATCAGTGATTGTTTAAGAGAGTAAGTATGTGTTAGTATATGTTTGAATAAGTAAGGTGTTGTGTGTATAACTGTATAGATAAAGAAATGGGAGTGTGATTGATTCTTTGCATGACTGACTAGGTGTGTGAGAAACTCCATGGATGAGTGAAAGTGTGTGAGTGTCTCTATAGGTGTATAAGTGCATATGATAGTATTGTATTGATGAGTGACTGTATGTATGAGTGATTGTATAGGTGAATGAGTGGATGTGTGTGTAGACCTAGGCTATATTAAGGTTATATTAGAGTGTGAGGAGGTGCATCGTATTATCACATGAATGATATCATCAGTGATATGATCAGTGATGTCAAATGAGATGTCATCAGTGATGTCATTTGAGATGTCATCAGTGATGTCATCAGTGATGTCACTGACCATGTCATGAATGATGTAATATGTGACATCATCAGCAGTGGATTGCGGGTGCGCGAAATATCGTTAGTCCAACTAACTATATAGGAGCAATTTCAATGGTTTTGTATGAGTAAAATGTCCAGCTAACTATAACACCACTAAAACGTATAGTTTTTTTTAGTGAATTTCAATGGTTTTTTAAATGCTAATACCTAACTATATATGACCTGAAACCTATGGTTTTTTCAGTGAATTTCCAAGGTTTTTTAAATGCTAATACCTAACTATATATGGCCTGAAACCTATGGTTTTTTCAGTGAATTTGCAAGGTTTTTTAAATGCTAATTCTATTAGCGGATAACGTTTTTATATATTCAGACGTTTTTTTAATGCTAATTCCTAACTATATAAGGTCTGAAACCTATGGTTTTTTCAGTGAATTTCAAAGGTTTTTTAAATTCTAATTCCTAACTATATAAGGCCTGAAACCTATGGTTTTTTCAGTGAATTTGCAAGGTTTTTTAAATGCTAATTCCTAACTATATAAGGCCTGAAACCTATGGTTTTTTCAGTGAATTTCAAAGGTTTTTTAAATGCTAATTCCTAACTATATATGGCCTGAAACCTATGGTTTTTTCAGTGAATTTCAAAGGTTTTTTAAATGCTAATTCCTAACTATATAAGGCCTGAAACCTATGGTTTTTTCAGTGAATTTGCAAAGTTTTTTAAATGCTAATTCCTAACTATATAAGGCCTGAAACCTATGGTTTTTTCAGTGAATTTCAAAGGTTTTTTAAATGCTAATTCCTAACTATATATGGCCTGAACCCTATGGTTTTTTCAGTGAATTTCAAAGGTTTTTTAAATGCTAATTCTATTAGCGGATAACGTTTAAATATATTAATATCCTAGTGGGACCACCTGAGCACCCTAAGGGGTCAGGGTGTTTCTACCCTGCCCCCTTTTTGTGTTCTACACGTTTGTTTTTCTGCTTTTTTGTGCCTCAGTCTATTAAGACCCAAGATGGATGCCAACACTTCCTGGTTAGAAGTGTTGACAGCCAATGAGCATGCAGCTTTCTCGGGAAGGCATGCTGATTGGCTGTCACTGTCTGTCAACACTAGCACAAGATAGATGCCAACACCTCCTGGTTAGAAGTGTTGACAGCCAATGACCATGCAGCTTTCTCGGGAAGGCATGCTGATTGGCTGCCACTGTCTGTCAACACTCAAAACCAGGAAGTGTTGGCAGCCATCTTGTGCCTTGTTAGAACCAAGGCACAAGAAAGCAGTGAAACAAAGGTGTGAAACTCGCAAAGGGGCCAGAGTAGAATCACCCCGACCCCCTAGGCCTGCTCAGGGGGTCCCACAAAGACCGCAAAGGCAAAAAAAAATATATATATATTTTTTTTTTGTAAATGTCGGGGTACGCGTACCGTGCGCGAACCCCGCGATTTTTAAAGCAGGTCTAGGGGGTCGGGGTGCTTCTACCCTGCCCCTTTTTTGAGTTCTACACGTTTGTTATTCTGCTTTCCTGTGCCTCAGTCTACCGAGGCACAAGATGGCTGCCAACAGTTTCTGTTTTGGAGTGTTGACAGACATTGGCAGCCAATCAGAATGCATCTCGAGCTCAAAAGGTAAGCTTGCAGTAAGCTTACAGTAAGCTTACACGTAAGATGCTATAGATATATACATTTTTTTGAACCTAAATTACTCAAAATCCACTGGAGCACATATCTTGAGACATAGCAAAGGCACATCGGGCTACCAGTCCCTACAATTTTGCCAAGTTTGGTGAAAATCCATTCAGCCGTTCGAGCTAAAAGTGCGACAGACCGCCCTATGGAAATTAACATGGAGAAAACACGTTTTGGAACCCCCCTTTTATCTCGGCCCCCGCTTGACGGATCCCCCCCAAACTTTCACGGAAGGACCGGAGCGCCGCGAGGCAAAGTTGCTGAAAAATCCAGGCACATTCCTTAACCGGCGCCAAAGTTATTCCCAATAGAATGTTGCGATTTCCCTATGGAAATCAATCCTAACTATATATACCTACTGGCTATCGCCAGTAGGTAATATATATATATATATATATATTCGAGCAAGGGCACGGACGTGCCCGAAACGCGTCTGATGGCATTTTTTACCCACTTGATGAAATAAAATACAGCAACTTTACATCATCTGCCTCGGAGTGCTGATTTGGCTGTCTGCGTGCTTTTGCGTGCAGCAAGCACATTTTGGAAAGCTGGATTCTTATATATATATATATATATATATATATATATATATATATATATATATATATATATCTATATCTATATATAGATAGATAGATATATAAATATATATATATATACATATATATATATATATATATATATATATATATATATATATATAACCACTAGTATATGTAGTAGACTATTGTACTTACTACCACTCCTATGTGATTTTAGAGTTTATCTGTTTGTATCTCTTCCTTGAATGACTTTACAACTTGTACATTTGCATTTTTTTTCTGTTTATATCTCTTATGTAACTCTTATAATCCAAAGTCCTTATGCAACGTAACTGGTTCTTTTGTAAAGCGCTCTGACACCTTCAGGTAATGTTCGTGCTATATAAAATCGCATTAAATAAAATAAATAAAATAAAATAAAGATGGACACTCTTTTGAATGGTTGTGGGGCTTCAGCCAATCGCAGAGCTGAGGGATAGTTTCAAAGTGACTAACAGGGAAAACGGATTGAGGCCTAGTACGATCAGTACAAGAAAAGATAAAGCAAGCATTTGCAATGCAATAGGTTTCTCATTTACGCGAGTTTAAGCTATTGGCATTGTAAATGACAATGCTTTTCATTTATGTTTTCAAAGTCAAAACATTAATAAAAGGCATTGTCATTAACAATGCCAATACCTCAAACTCACGTAAATGCGAGACCTATTGAATTTAACAAAGCCCTTGTGCGGTGGCACTGGACCATGCCCATCTAATGAGAACCCAGCCATTAAAAATCCAGTGCAACCCATTTGTCCTGTAAATGTGATTAATGCCCACAAAAAATCTGTTCAGAGCCCATAAAATACAGAAAATATGCAGCGCCCTTGAAATGATGGCAGATTCTATTTAATAAAAGATATCTGTCCACACACATTACAATACTTGTAGATGGTGCTTGTGACTGCCTGTGCTAACAATTAAATTCCTTCATTTATCAATAGGGAAGATACAGCAGCACTATCGCTTAAATATTGATCGCCACAGAGGCTCTCCAATACAGTCCGTAGGTCTGCAACTATGGTATGCAGAACCTATTTCACTTTTTACGCCCATTCAATCTTTGACACCGTTCATGACACTGGCAGGAAGAGAAAACGCCTTATATTTGCTTCAGTGATGTGTCCATCTGGGGCCTGATTGGATAAACTGCTAGGTGCTGCTAATTGGCATTGTGGAGCTATTTAGCACAGTGCTATGTATTGTTAATTTGTGCAGCTTGGCTCCATTTAGTCTTGCTGCAGTCACTGTCTTGAAGCAGTGCTGATGCCACAAACCAGAATGGTTAGGCCGGAGGAGCAGTCTCCCATGTGAGACACTCTGAAGCCCAACAGGAACAAACCAAAATTACCCAGTTGCAAATTCATGAGTGTTCAATTGGGCGCAATGCTCCATGGTGCGGATTCGCCAAGTTGAAATGTGTTAAGCAGAATGCAAATATGAAAAGCACATATTCTCATCATTATGTGGGGAAAGGATCACAGCACATGAGCAAACTGTGCAGAGTGAAATTGTGAATTGGAAATCTGCTGATGGAAATGTGTTTGCGCTCTTTTACCTTAAACACTTATTTTGACTTCTGGTGACATTTTAATGTTGATTAAAAGAACGGGAAAATGTTTTATTCGCATAAAAGGTTCGTTCCAATCTTCCTTGAGCGAGCTTTAGTATTTCACATGCGCTGATTCTTTGGCAGCAGAACTAGGTGCATCAAACCTGTCGTGAGCAGGGTGCACTGGGACAATGTGTGTCACTACCCCCGAAGGTCACCTGTGGTCTCTGTACCTGTTCATTAGTATGTGAGCCTTGACGTGCAGCTTTGTTTGGGGCAGTTCGTGTAATAGACGCTGTGGTGACAAGGAGCAGCAGCATGGCCGTAGTCTAATGATAATCTCTCTAGTTCTTTTGACTGGGACGTAGGTCGGTTAACTGGTCCAATGGGGCGAGATAGAGGTAGTTCGATAATTCAATATAAACATCACCAGGAACACGGTGAAAATTCCCTTCACGTTTTGAACTGTGCCCTTGTGAACAGCGCTGTTTAAATCTGATAATCATTCCACAATAAACAAATCTAGCGCGGATCAACATGATAAACAAACAAGAGCATTCTGGTATCAACTTTTCTTTACAGTGTTCCATACTGAGCACACACGAGAAAGGGCCTGGAATCTTTTTTTTTTTTAAATCTCACATTTTATAGCACGCAAACAACGGAAGGTAAAAAAAGCAACTGTCCCTTCCCATACCCTGTTGTCGAAAACCCCACACCCTGGAAGATGAGGCTTACATAATAAGCATACTGTTAATATAAACAGTATAATGACTCACCATCCCTGAGGGTAGTGAAAATGGAAAACAAGGTTAGTGTTAATGCAAGGGCAGAAGCGCTACATTCACGTACAAACTGCAGTGCACACTTCCTGCGCAAGGCCCGTAGCATCTCCACTCTATGATAGCGCTTGAGGCAGCGCTTCAGGTTTCTACAAAAAATAGACCGTGTCTTGAAACGCATTTAGTCTAACTCAATAGTTATGTTATGTTATGTTATGTTATATATGGGTCTTATATAGCGCAACGGCTACTCCAAAGGAGTGTCCCGGCGCTTTAATGCTCCAGACCCAAAGAGGAAAACTAAAGGACATAACGACAGACAAAAGGAACAGAGGGAGGAGACAGTAGAATTCTAGTTCGAGAACAACCAAGTCTTAAGACCCTTCCTAAAGGCCAACAGATTGGATGTGGACCGCAGCGATAAGGGAAGGGAGTTCCACAACTGAGGGGCCAAGTATCTAAAGGATCGCCCTCCCAGGCGCGTCCTCTTTATACGCGGGATCGCAGCCAGGGCCAAAGACTCCGATCTTAAGGATTGCGTCGGCCGGTAAAAGGCTAACCTTTTCTGTAGGTATTTAGCACCCGTGGCATGCAGTGCCTTGTGAGCTAATGTCAGAGCCTTGAACTTTATCCTCTTCCGTATGGGAAGCCAATGGAGGGATTGCAGCAGGTTTGAGGCACTGGCTCGACGATGCAAGCCAAAAATTGCTCGTGCTGCCGCGTTCTGGGTCACCTGCAGGCGCTGTAGAAGGTATTCTGGGAGGCCCAGGTACAGAACATTGGCGTAATCCAATCTGGATCCAATGAGGGCCTGTACAATTATTCTCCGGTGTTCCTGGGACAAAAGAGGAAAAAACTTTCGGAGCATCCGGAGGATGCCGAAGCAGGTTCCAGTAAGGGTAGCCACCTGGGAGTTAAGCGTAAGCCCATTATCAATCCTAATTCCCAGGTTCTTAGCCCAAATGGACGCCTGAGCCGGAGGGAACATGTCAACAGGCCACCAATCATGCCAATCCGGTTCCAGAGGACATCCAAAGAAAAGTATCTCAGATTTATCCGAGTTACACTTGAGGCTGTTCAGATGGAACCAATTAAAAACAGCCCCAAGGCACTCACGGATACTTTCCCCATCGAATTCTTCGCTCTTACGGCAGGTGAAAAGAAGCTGGGTGTCGTCAGCATATGAAACGATCTGGGCCCCGAAGGACTCCACCAAAGTCGCCAGAGGGGTCATGAGGATGTTAAATAGAGTTGGGCTCAACACTGAGCCCTGAGGAACTCCAACTCCCAATGGCGGCATTTCGGCAGATCCCGGAGGGAGCCAGACCGTTTGTCGGCGGTTGGCTAAGAAGGAACAAAACCAGTTCAGCACCGTCCCCCCAAGACCGATGTCATGAAGTCTTATGAGGAGAACCTCATGGGGGACGGTGTCGAAAGCCGCCGACAAGTCTAACATGACTAACATCACCCTGCCTCCGTCATCCAGCACCTCCTTTATAATCTCTGAGACTTCCAGAAGCGCCGTCTCGGTGCTTAAGTTGGATCGAAAGCCCGATTGAGACGCATGAAGAAGCTCATTAGACTCCAGGAAGTTGGAAAGCACGCTATGAACGTGCTTCTCCAAGATTTTAGTCAGTGCTGGAAGAAGCGAAATAGGCCGATAGTTGGACGGGACCTCAGGGGCAAGATTGGGCTTTTTAAGAAGAGGAATCACCATAGCCTGTTTCCAGGATGGTGGCAGAAATCCCTGACTTAGCGAAAGATTCAGAATAGGATTAGCCAATGGATTGACGACATCTGCCATTCTGGCTAAAAATTTTGCCGGGCAAGGATCACACGGTGAACCAGATTTCAGATTTCCCATCAGAGCTAAAGATGAAGCCATTGTGAGGGGCGGGAAGTCCAAAAGGGTCGGGCCAGAAATAGGCTGGTGTGCTATAGTGATATATATTGTCGTAATCAACTAATCAGAGTGCAATACATTATAATTTACCCAACTTTAGGTAGCATGACGCAGTTTTGCTTCATGCCGAAACGCACACAAATCATGACTAGGTGTTACAAGTTGACAGACAGAAAAATAAATGTAAACTAGAAATTTCTCAGAATGTAGCAGGAACTAAAGTAGCCCAAATGTGACAATGCGTGCATTATTAGCAAACATGCATACATTCGTAAAATAGGACAGAAGCACACTCTCAGATAGAATTTCTATAATTTCAAAAATAAATAAAAATTAGTATGGACACATGCATAATACCCATCCACATGTCCACGGGATAGAAAACGAGGCTTCTTTCAGATCACAAGAAAAGCTAACTAGTTTCATCGCCTGCTTAAAATGTTTAGAATAATCCTGCCTGTGGCGCGAGTTGCAAAGGCAGAATCTAGGACCAACCATTGTGGCTGCCGCAACTTAAAGGTGGTGGCGGTAAACAAAAGGAAATATATTTTAAACAAGCCTTATGAAAAGTATAGTGCACCATGCGCGCGCTGTGGTCACGCAGGGACAGGATATGTGCACGCGTACAGAGTGCACGTCTCCTGTCCGCCTTGAGAGAAAACGCCATGTGCGCGCACATCGACTGTCCGTGCGCGCACATGGTTTGTCTCACTTCGATAAGGAAAGACACAACAATAGAGTCTCGCCAAGGCGAAGCAACACATGCGCTGCGTTCGCTAGGCAAGACCTAAAAAGGCGCATCGCTTCATTTTTTCCCTCTATTTATTGACTTTGGAAGCAATCGCAGCACCTGTGCTTCAGCATAAGATGTTTAAAGCTAAAGCGCGGGTGCTGCAAATGTAACACCAGTAAAGAAATAGAAAAAAAAGGCGTGCGTTGCATTTTTTTCTAATAATTTACTTCTGAAGCAATCGCGGCACCTGTGCTTTAGCTTAAAATGTTTAAAGCTAATGCGGGGCATGCCACAAGTGTAACAAAAGTAAAGAAGCAGAAAAAAAAGCGTGAGGCCGCATTTAAAACATTTTTTTATTTACTTTTGAAGCAATCGCATTAACCGCTTTTTAGCTCAACTTGTTTTAAGCTGAAGCGGGGCATGCCGCGATTGCAACAAAAGTAAACAAATAGAGGGGCGTGGCCAGCAGCCGAGCAAGAATGCTGTGTCGTAACAGGGCTCTGGCTACCCACCGTTAAAACCCTTATCTATCTGTGCAATTATCCGGCCTCTATGAACATCTTCCTCATCGCGAGGTGTGCAGAGCCTGAGGCAGCCAGTGGTGTCCTCCCCAAAAGAATCGGAGTTCCGGGAGCAAAGCCAGCCATGTTGGCCTACCAGCGGGAGTGATTCCCCGGGCTGGATTTGCGGCAGGAATGATGTGAGGAGGTGCGAGCGGTGGTCAGGCTCACAGACTCACCTGCACGGGCCTCAGCACCTGCTATTGCTAATCCGGCAGAGTACGCGGACTGGAGGCGGTGACGTGGGTGGGTCACCCTGGGTTTTCCCATGCAAGATTGCGTGTGCTCTGGGGTGGCGATCGGCCAGGGCAATTATCAGCCGGCTACCACGAAGTGAGCGACGTGTTGTGGCATCGAAGTGAACTGACGGGCGGCAGTGCGGCTGACAGACCGTCCAAGCAGAGGTCTAAAGGCAACATTGCGAGCCTCACCGTGGCTAAACAGTGATCGAGGCAGTAAGGGTGAAACGCCCAGAGCTGTGTTGAGGTCTGTGAGGCCTACTGAAGGATCCATACCCTCACCTGGGACAAAGTGCTTCTTGCCACCGAGTGAGGCCGGGGACTTTGTTTCTCCTGGGCCCCAAATGCAGGGGTGAGGCCCTGCAGTGTGTCTCATTGCTCCTGGAAAGCATCCAACACCCTGCACAAGAACTGGAGAGCTGTGACCCCCTGAGGGTGGGAGCAGCCACCTAGTGAGTGAAGCCCAAATGAGGGGGAGGTAAATGATTCCTGGTGGGGGCCACAACAGGCTTCTGACAAGCCACAGAGGTGACTCCATAGCCCTCTGGTAGGCGACGGACTGTCCACCTCCATCTCTTTCCTGTGCCCCCCCGGATGCTCTCACCCAACAGATTAGGACACATTCTCAACGGATGGGACTTTGATGGCGCAGTGCACCAAAACGATGTCCAGCAACGAAGGAGCAGGTGGGACGCACCAGACCAAGATGGGAAAGTATGCCCAGGCCAAACCTGAGGTACCGGTCTCGGGGGGTGAAGAGCGGCAACACCTAACGCCCGCGACAGAAGGCCAACAGATCCTACAGGACATTATGGTGGCAATCCAGGGTATGCGTGTGACCCTGGAGTGTAAGATCGATACAGCTCCCGCGGAAGTCACTCTGATGCACGCGGACCTGTTCACAGGCTCGAGAGTGAAACTGACTGAGGACTCTCTCACTACACTACAAGTTCAGTCAGTCAGTCAAGAAATAACTTTATTTGGTTTGTCATAACCATAAAGCATATAAATCACAATTTATTACATAAAAGATTAAAAGCGAAGCGTGTTTCAAGTCCGTTAAAATATTTACACTTTCTGTAAAAAAAAAAGGGTATTTTCTTTCCCTAAGCCTTTAGTCTTTCCCAGCCTTCGTGAGTAAATTTTCTACTAATATCATGAATTTTACCCCCGACATATTAAAACATTTGATGAAGCGCCCATCCAATTTGTTACCGCATGTCTACATGTGCGAATGTTTAAGTCAATAAAGACAGATTTCAACAAGGTCCTTCTTTCTACTTTTACTGATGTACAGACGCACAGTAGGTGACTTAAGGACTCTGTATGGTACCCACATAAACGACATGCCTTTGTTTGCTGTTTGTTTTTCCAGGTGGGGACCAAGTCCTTTGAGTTGTGATCACCAAATCTAAATGCCATAAACCTTCTTTTTAATGACAGTCGGAAGTGTGCTACTAGGTAGGGTTGTGGTTTTAAACTTAAATATGAGTTTATTACGACCCATGCATGGCGACGTTTAACCAATCTCCTTTTGTCTTCCACAAATGATAAAACCTTTGCCCTGTTGTTACAGACTTTGTTGAATGAGGATCTTTCCAGATTGCTGCTCCATACTTCTTCCAACTCTAGTTCCTCCAGGGCGGTTCGCAAGTGATCACCCCAGGAGTTTGTGTTTCTTTGCTCATCTTGTAATTTTATTTCAGTCCAGCATAGGTTATTCAAAGTTCCAATTTCTGCTGCTCTGAGTTTCCAGCATAATTTTACCAAGATTGCTTTCCTTTGGAATTCTTGGTTCTGGAGCCCAAATTCCAAACGTATTTGTGCAGACGAGGAACCTTTAAAAAGATTGAATACTGATTTATAGACCTTGATTTGTAATTTGTTTAGAATCTCGGTTTCTTGGCCATGCCATGTTTCCAATCCATACGATAAGGTTGGGAGCAATTGTGCTGCCATTATTTTTAGGGGATGTCCATAAGAAGGGCATTCCAATTTCTTGTACAGTTGTTTATAGGCAAAGGGTAATGAATGGGCTTTTGCTGTGATCTCCCTTTTCTGATCCACCCGGGATAGATTTCTTGCCAGTTTGATGCCCAAGTATTTATAAGCACTTATTTCCTCTATTTGTGAGGCCTTTGCGTACCATTTGTTTTTTCTTGGCCTCGGACCCGCCAGTCTTACCACCTTGTTTTTTTGATTTTTTAAAACATATTTTATTGCAGAAAAACATTACAGTACATAAGCAGTCTGTGCATCCCTCTGACGGAATTGTGACAAGATAGAATGCAGATCCACGAGGAGACCTAGCCATGAATTACATTTTAGTACCTTGAGTTTGAGGGCAGCACATCATGCGTAAATCAGACATATCGTCCAGTTGTATTGTGACTATATATCAGTACTCAAATAACGTATAAGGAACCTAAAAGGGGAACAAAACCCAACCCCCACCCCCTTGGCTCATCCTACTTATAAATGGACCACAAAACATGTAGCAGTGTCGACCTTATTTCTCTGTGAGCATCAGCGTTAGGCACCCAAATAAAGGAAATACATTCCTGTCCAATAAATATCTCGTTCAAAGCGCCCATCTAATGGCGCAGGGCTCTGCACTCCAGAGGCCACTGCCACAGCAATATATGAAGCTCAAGCGGGCCTAGGGCTTAACAGAGAGACAGGTTCCTCCACCAGAGAACTGAGTCTGATGAGCCAATTAACCTACACCACCCCTCCCCGCCCACCCACCCCAGATTGCGCTTATGACCACCTAGCTCAATGCATGAAATACCAATGACTCATACGTAGCAAGCCACATCTATACAGAGGAGCACCCGGAACAGAGTCCTCCCCCTGGCCCCGTGCCTCACGGGAGCACACATGTCTAGCAGGACCTAACCCCAGAGACAGCCCCCTCTCACATCAATCACCAGATGGATCATTCGACTCACCCGGGGGATCCAGCCACAATCCTCTATAGTCCGCCCACCTTTTCCATATTTTATAGTTCTTCCGTGGACAGCCACGGGCAGCGAAGATGGGCTGTTCAAGCCCCATGTTAAAATCTAGACCATTCCTCCATGCAGAGAGCGGGTGCCCCCGATCATTCTTCCAGCTCCTGGCGATGTCCCGTTTTGCCAGGGTAAGGCCCAGGAGCAGCAGATGCCGTTTATAGAGGTTGCCACCTATCCCATCCATCACATGGAGAAGGGCCAACCGCGGGGTGCGTGGGAGCATCCACCCCAACACTTCCGACATGCAAGCAAAAACCCCTCGCCAAAAGCGGTCCAGGGCAGTGCATGACCATACCGTATGGTGAAAGGTGCCTTCCTCTCGACCGCATCGGAGACACTCCGGGGAGGTGATTAGACCCGCTCGCCACAACCGGGCCCGAGTAAAATAGACGTGATGCAGAAATTTAAATTGAACGAGCCGTAGACGCATGGCTATCGCGGCCCCCCGTGGGGCCGCAAGGGCCTCCCTCCAGTCTTCTTCCTCAATAGCGCCAACGTCCTCCTCCCACACTCCTCGCAATCTGTCCGTCGACTGAGCACTATGAGTGACCAGGGTCTGGTATATCCTCGAAATCTTTTTAGTCTCCAAATCTCCCATAAAAACTTTGGCCTCCAGGGGGCTAAACTCCGGGAGCGCCACAATGCCCACCAAGCTTGGAGAAAGGGCATGGCGGAGCTGCAGGTAGCAGAAGAATTGAGATCGAGGCATGTGGAATTCTGTGTGCAGGTCCGTAAAGGACTGAAGCGCACCATTCCGCACTACATCCCCCAGGGTCGAGATCCCAATGGCATTCCAATCCCGAAAGCCCTGTAACGTAGCGAGCTCCGGCAAGTGCCCGTTGTGCCACAAAGGGGTCTCATCCATTGTTGAGAAGTCCTGTGAGACTCTTCTGACGTTTCCTCTTCAAGCTGCAAACTCCCAGCTCCCTCAAGGATCAACCAACCCAATCAGGACTTTGACACTGACTGAATTGACTTCCCCCCAAGGGAAAGGGGAAGTGGACAGAGAGACTTACAACAAATAAACAAGATAAGATCTTCAGTTGTATCTCTCTCAAGAAAGTGTTCCAGGCCGTTGACCTTTTCTTAAAGGATGTTCAGCGCTGACTTCACGCTACTCTGTAGTACAATATTAATGAGTAATTACCCAGCTGTTGACTTCTTGAACACAGGTTAATAATTAAAACATAGTGCTTACTGACCATAAGTTTGGTTGGCCCTTGTTCACACTTTTACAGAAGTTTTAGCACAGGCTCTGTGTCTTGACACCTTCAAATGAATATATATACATATCATGTCAAATAACGCTTAATCATTAGCTGAGTTAACAGATTAACTTGGTTAATAAGATTAGTTAAAAACTAAACTTGAATACTTCATGCAAGAGCATACCTGAGACTTAAATAATTCTTCTGTTCAGGAAATTCTGCAGTTGGAAGACAAGAAGTAGCAGCCTATATCTAAATTACATTGCTATTGTAAATAATCATTCTGCACTGACTTCTTGTAAGAATTTACCTTCCTTACTTTACTCTATTCAAGTACTTTGGTAATACAGATTTATTCATACAAAGTGAGGCTTTCTCATTCAAGCCTTTGCCTTTACCAAGGCTTGTTTTATCTCTTCAGACAACTCATTGAGCGATTTAACCTTTTCCTTCGCAGGCCTTTTAAATAACCTAGTGAAAGTTTTTCAGTTAAAAGTCATTTGCCTCTACCAAGGCTTGTTTAACCACCCTCAGATAGACAAGCCCAAATCCTTAAACTTATACGTTTTAAAGTCAATTTCAAAGTCGTTCCCTTCAAGAAACACAAGTGCCAAAAGGTTCTTTTGCTGCAGAAATAATTTACGTCTTACTGTCCTTGTCAAGACGCGCTGCGGCGAACAGGAAACTCGATCAGCCGGCAGAGAGGAGTTAGTCAACAAATCTCCCGGCTGTCACGAAGGAGAAAGGGAGACCCGGTGCGTCGTCTTCGACGAGGCTCACAAATCAGCAGGCGCTGTCAGCAAGGGTTTTTAGGGCTTACCAAGGGTTAAGGATTAATTAAGTTCGAAAGGAATTATGTTTTTGAACAGGGAAACGGAATATCTGATGGTCCGGGGAACAACATCCAGCACTGCATCAGAAGCTCCCGTCAGGCTCAACGAGAGACGAAGCGTTGAGCCGTTGGCAGGAGCGCCTATTTATAACTTCTGCCACGAGAGCCAGCGCGAGCCCCTTACTGTAATGACACCAGACACGAGGACTGGCGCGAGCCTGTCTCTTAGAGAGCGCACACTCTAAACAGTTAACCCACACATCAGATTGTCACAAACAAGCATTGACAAAAGCAATTTTCTAAAAGACCATAACTAAATGGATTTAACTTATAATTTTACACTTTAAAAACAATTCTAAAATTTGCCTACTAATCTAAATCGTCTTTTCAGATTCTCAAGATGTTAACAGAATCTGTTTCAAGTCTGAATTTAAATAAGACGACCGGTAGCACCCCTAACAGTTCCTCCCCCCAAAGGTCGTCTTACAGGTCGAGGCTTATCTGGATGCAACGCATGAAAGGACCTAACAAGTCTAGGGGCATGAACATTCTTCTCAGGTTCCCAAGATCGCTCAGAAGGATCATAACCCTTCCAATCAACCAAATAAAACAAGGAACCCCGTATCCTTTTAGAATCTAGAATAGATTTAACCTCGTACTCAACATGATCACCAATTATCACTGGCGGAGGTGGATTATCAGATCGAGTAGAAGGTTCAAAAGGTTTCAAAAGGGAAACATGAAAAACAGGATGAATAGCATATTCTTCAGGCAAAACTAATTTTACAGACACAGGATTTAGAATTTTCTTAATTTGAAAAGGCCCAATATATCTAGGTTTCAACTTCCTAGGACCCTCCAACTGGATGTTTCTAGTTGATAACCACACTAACTGACCTTCCTCATACACAGGAGAAGGTTTACGATGAGAATCAGCAGTCCTTTTCATAGTTAACTTACTTTTAACCCATTGCTTTCTAGCCTTATCTTGAATATCCAACAGATGTGTCAACCTATCAGTAACTGCAGGCATGGACAATTGTTCATCAGGTAAGAGTATAGGGATGGATCTTGGGTGTTGACCAGTGAGAAAATAAAAAGGAGAACAACCCAAAGCCGAATGAGTGGTGTTATTATAAGAAAATTCCGCCCAAGGCAAAACTTCATCCCAAGGACAAGAAGAAGTTGTTAACAAACATCTTAAACCTTGTTCTACATGCTGATTCACTCTTTCAGTTTGACCATCAGTCTGTGGATGAAAGGAAGAGGACAGAGCTAACTCGATTCCTAATTGTTTACTGAGTTGTGACCAGAATTTCGAAATGAATTGAGGACCTCTATCTGAAATAATCTTTGAGGGAAGACCATGAAGTTTTACAATATTAGATAAAAACACAGTACTAAATTCTGCTGCAGATGGAATCTTGTGTAAAGGAATAAAATGTCCCATCTTAGACAACAAATCCACCACTACAAGAACTGTAGTATAACCATTAGACTTAGGGAGATCAGTAATAAAATCTAGACTAATTGTATGCCAAGGTTGAGGAGGTATTGTCATCGGACGAAGTAAACCCATTGGAGCTACATGTAAGGCCTTTTGACGTGAACAAACTGGACAAGCTTTCACAAATTGCTGAATTATTGGAATCATTTTTTCCCACCAGAAATGACGCTGACATAAATCCATGGTTTTGTTTATACCTGGATGTGCAGCAATTGCCAAATCATGATTCCATTGCATAACCATATCCTGTAAATCTCTTGTGGGAATAAACAATTTATCATTGTGATAGAAAAAACCATCTCTAATAGAATTCCCCTTCTTTGATAACCATTCATGAACATTAAAGGTTTTTAATTCCTTCTTAACAGAGTCTAAGAAACCCTCAGAATGGATTTCAGCAGCTATTTTTTCCAAGGGCAGAATACTTGGCGGTTCTTTAACAGAATTTAAATCTTTCTCACAAACTAATCGTGAAAGTGTGTCCGATAACAACTGCTTATTTCCAGGCCGATACATAATTAAGAAGTCAAATTCGCTAAAAAATTGTAGCCATCTCATCTGTCTAGGAGTAAAAGCCTTAACAGTGGAATAAAATTGTAAATTTTTATGGTCAGAATATACGGTGATAGTATGTTTAGCCCCCAAGAGATGATGTCTCCACTCCTGAAATACATCCCTAATGGCTAACAGTTCTCGTTCTGCAATCGTATAATTCTGCTCAGCTAAAAGTAACTTCCTCGAGAAAAAGGCGATAGGATGTAAATGACCAGTATTTGAATCCTTTTGAAGCAACACACCACCAATGGCTGTCTGCGAAGCATCAGTTTCCACAAAAAATGGCCTATCAGGATCAGGATGGACCAAAATGGGAGCAGAGGTAAAAGCCTTTTTCAACAAGGAAAACGCTCGATTGGCCTCCTCAGTCCAAGAGAAAGCTTTCCCTTTTTTCAATAACTGGGTAATGGGAGTAACAATTTCCGAAAATTTAGAAATGAATCGCCTATAAAAATTAGCAAATCCAAGAATTCTTTGAGTGTCTTTTATCGAAACAGGAATTGGCCAGGTTAAAATAGCTTCAACTTTCTTAGGATCCATATGAATCCCCTCAGGTGACAAACAATAACAAAGAAATTCCACTTGGGAGGCATGAAAGACACATTTTTCCAATTTAGCATATAAGGAATGACCCCTCAGTCTTTGTAGTACTAGCTGCACATGTTGCACATGCTCTTCCACATTTTTAGAATAAATTAAGATGTCGTCAATATAAACAATGCAACAGACATCCAATAGATCGTGCAAGACCTCATTGATAAAATATTGAAAAGCCGCCGGAGCATTGCAGAGACCAAATGGCATAACTGTATACTCAAAAAGACCGAATTTTGTACGAAAAGCGGTCTTCCATTCATCACCTTCTTTGACTCTAATCAAATGATATGCTCCTCTAAGATCTAGTTTGGTGTAAATACTAGAGCCTTTAATTTGATTAAGAAGCACAGGAATTAAAGGTAACGGATACCTATTTTTAATGGTTGCCTTATTAACCGCTCTATAATCAATACAAGCCCTCAAATCCCCAGACTTCTTCGCAACGAAGAAAAGAGGAGACGAGACTGGGGAAGTAGAATGACGGATAAAACCTAATTCCAAAAGTTCATCCAAATACTTCCTTAAATAAACATTTTCAGGTTCAGTTAAGGCGTAAATCCTACTACAAGGTAGAATAGCACCAGGAACTAAGTCAATCCTGCAATCAAAAATTCTGTGCGGTGGTAAGTTAGTTGCTTCAACAGGATCAAAAACCTTAGAAAAATTCCTATACTCAACTGGAAGTCTATTATCTTCAGAATTTAAAGTAGCACAAAAAAGAGGCATCACCGGATCCTTGGTTTCTTGATAACAGTGCAACTTACAAAAAGAAGACTCTAAGGTAACAGTTCTTTTAATGCAGTCAATTTTTGGATTATGTAACTCCAACCAAGGAATGCCCAAGATGACACCAAAGCTTGGTGCATCAATCAGATCAAAAACCACCCTTTCAGTATGACCATTATCTGCCACTAAAGTCAATGGTTCAGTGTTAAATTGAATCATTCCCGAAGACAAAACCGAACCATCAACAGCCCTCACAGACTCAGGTTCCTCCTTGGCAACAAATTTTAGATTCAATTTATGGGCAAACTCAATATCGAAAAATTTCCTGTAGCCCCTGAGTCCAATAGTACAGGAATACTATGTCTTTGAAGAGTAGTTAAAATAAAGACCATCCGAATAGTAAAATGTTTGGGAATATGCGTGGTTACATTGGTGACAAATTTGGAGATCTTAGAAGAAGATTTACTCGAGGAAACGATCTCGACTTTCCTCGAGAATTTTTGTTTTCCGACAGATTTGTTGTTTGATTTGCTTCAATAGCTAGGGCTTTCTTTTTTGCAGGTTTTACAGTACAATCCTTAGCAAAGTGCCCAGGCTTGCCACAGTACAAACACAAATTGCCCTTACGTCTCCGTTCTTTTTCTTCAGAGGTTAAAGGACCTTTAAACCCACCCGACAAAACAGGTTCTACAAAAGCATTCTTAACTTCTGACTCTTTTTTCTCAACTCTAACCAGAGAATTTCTAAAATCACTCCTTGTTTTTTCATTTTTACGTTCACCTAATCTGTGATCAAGCTTAACCACTAGATCCTGAAATTCCTTAAAATCATCAGGCAAATTAACTATGTGTGCAAGAGAATCTTTCAAATCATCTCTAAGACCTCTATAAAACAAAGAAATTCTCTTTTCCTCAGGCCAATGAGTTTCAGTCAAAAGTCTATTGAAGGTAGTAATATAAGAAATGAGATCCTTGGTCCCTTGACGAAGACTCAATAACTCATTATCAGAAGACTGAATTAAGGTGTGCTTGGCAAATAAGTTAGACATGGCTAGTTTGAAATTTTGCAGATTATGAAGCAAAGGGTCATTATTATCTACCAAAGGCATTGCCCAATTAGCAGCCACCCCCCCAAGATAAGAAATTATAAATGCTACCTTAGCTGTGTCAGAAGAAAAAATTTGAGGTTTACACATGAAATGCAATTGACACTGACTAAGAAAGGTAGCAAATCTGCTATTATCTCCAGAAAACCTTTCAGGATTAGCCAAAGGGACAGGTGTAGGGGTAACGACAGTGACTTGAACTGGCTGATTATCAGACCGATCTCCTGAAGTATGTGGCTGACCAACTTCTGCCCCAAATCTAGTTGGCGCTAAAACTGGTTTTCTCTCTTTAGAGGGATCCCTCCAAACAGAAAACCCCGCTCTAGTCTCATCCAACTCCTGACGAAGCGATTGATTCTCCAATCGTAAATTTTCCATCTCCACTGTCATTTTCTGTACTAACTGTGACAACTGTGAAACATCCATGAGGGTGAGTTTGCAGACTCAAGAGGAAACGATTTTATTTTTGGGAAAAGAGGCTTCGTCTACTGTTGAGAAGTCCTGTGAGACTCTTCTGACGTTTCCTCTTCAAGCTGCAAACTCCCAGCTCCCTCAAGGATCAACCAACCCAATCAGGACTTTGACACTGACTGAATTGACTTCCCCCCAAGGGAAAGGGGAAGTGGACAGAGAGACTTACAACAAATAAACAAGATAAGATCTTCAGTTGTATCTCTCTCAAGAAAGTGTTCCAGGCCGTTGACCTTTTCTTAAAGGATGTTCAGCGCTGACTTCACGCTACTCTGTAGTACAATATTAATGAGTAATTACCCAGCTGTTGACTTCTTGAACACAGGTTAATAATTAAAACATAGTGCTTACTGACCATAAGTTTGGTTGGCCCTTGTTCACACTTTTACAGAAGTTTTAGCACAGGCTCTGTGTCTTGACACCTTCAAATGAATATATATACATATCATGTCAAATAACGCTTAATCATTAGCTGAGTTAACAGATTAACTTGGCTAATAAGATTAGTTAAAAACTAAACTTGAATACTTCATGCAAGAGCATACCTGAGACTTAAATAATTCTTCTGTTCAGGAAATTCTGCAGTTGGAAGACAAGAAGTAGCAGCCTATATCTAAATTACATTGCTATTGTAAATAATCATTCTGCACTGACTTCTTGTAAGAATTTACCTTCCTTACTTTACTCTATTCAAGTACTTTGGTAATACAGATTTATTCATACAAAGTGAGGCTTTCTCATTCAAGCCTTTGCCTTTACCAAGGCTTGTTTTATCTCTTCAGACAACTCATTGAGCGATGTAACCTTTTCCTTCGCAGGCCTTTTAAATAACCTAGTGAAAGTTTTTCAGTTAAAAGTCATTTGCCTCTACCAAGGCTTGTTTAACCACCCTCAGATAGACAAGCCCAAATCCTTAAACTTATACGTTTTAAAGTCAATTTCAAAGTCGTTCCCTTCAAGAAACACAAGTGCCAAAAGGTTCTTTTGCTGCAGAAATAATTTACGTCTTACTGTCCTTGTCAAGACGCGCTGCGGCGAACAGGAGACTCGATCAGCCGGCAGAGAGGAGTTAGTCAACAAATCTCCCGGCTGTCACGAAGGAGAAAGGGAGACCCGGTGCGTTGTCTTCGACGAGGCTCACAAATCAGCAGGCGCTGTCAGCAAGGGTTTTAAGGGCTTACCAAGGGTTAAGGATTAATTAAGTTCGAAAGGAATTATGTTTTTGGACAGGGAAACGGAATATCTGATGGTCCGGGGAACAACATCCAGCACTGCATCAGAAGCTCCCGTCAGGCTCAACGAGAGACGAAGCGTTGAGCCGTTGGCAGGAGCGCCTATTTATAACTTCTGCCACGAGAGCCAGCGCGAGCCCCTTACTGTAATGACACCAGACACGAGGACTGGCGCGAGCCTGTCTCTTAGAGAGCGCACACTCTAAACAGTTAACCCACACATCAGATTGTCACAAAAAAGCATTGACAAAAGCAATTTTCTAAAAGACCATAACTAAATGGATTTAACTTATAATTTTACACTTTAAAAACAATTCTAAAATGTACCTACTAATCTAAATCGTCTTTTCAGATTCTCAAGATGTTAACAGAATCTGTTTCAAGTCTGAATTTAAATAAGACGACCGGTAGCACCCCTAACATCCATCAACTTATTCCACCACCCCATGCGCTTCAAGGAGTGTCGCCATACACTAAAGACTAGTTTCGTAACCGGCGGCAGATCCCTCCGCAACGGCGCCGAATACAGCAACGTGTGTAGGGTGTGCGGCTCCATCAAGCGCCGCTCCAGTGCGTACACCGGATCTCCTCTGTCCCCATACCACCACTCATTCAAGATCAGGAGATGGGAGGCTTGGTAATAGGAGAGAATATCGGAGGTCGCCAATCCCCCACAGTATGGACAGAAAGCACGTACAAATCGCTACCCGGACCATCTTACCCCCCCACAGGAACTGTCCCATCGCAAAATTTACCTGCACGAACCATCTGGTCGCAATCGGATATGGGTGGTTTTGCAGCTGGTAGAGCAACCGTGGTAGTGAGACCATCTTGAAGATTGCCGATCGGCCATAGATCGTGAGGGGCATATGGGACCAGAGTTTCATGTCCGATCGCGCGCGCTCCCAAACCGGTGCCAGGTTCCTTTCCCATGACACCACGGGCGCGTCTGTGAGGAACACTCCCAGGTATTTGAGCGCTCCATCCGCCCTCTACAGCGTGTCAGCCCAGGGCCCCACCGCTTCGGGGTTTCCCAGTATCCATATCGTGGACTTCCGGGGGTTCATATACAGTCCAGAGGATTCGCCAAAGACTCTCATGACCTCCAGTATTCTTGGCCCCGACCTGTCCAAGTCCGTCAGAAAAAAGAGGACATCGTCAGCGTACATCGCAATTCTATCAGAGGCCCCTGGAGCCCACTCAAATCCCTTCAACTGCGCATCTATACGGACCCATGCCGCTAGCGGCTCCATCGCCAGGGCGAAAAGGTATGGGGATAAGGGGCAGCCCTACCTCGTGCCACGCCGCACCGAGAAGCAGGAGGACACCGCCCCGGAAACCCTCACCGACGCTGTCAGCTCGGTATACAGGAGGCGAATATATGACAAGAAGCGTGGGCCAAAATTGAGTCTGCGCAGGAGGGCGAAGAGGTAGACCCAACTGAGGGAGTCAAATGCCTGATCCATGTCCACCAGGAGGAGAGCAGCCGGCGTCCCGGACGTCTAATCGCCGCCAGTGCCACATGCGCCCGCCTGATGTTGTGGCGCGTCGCCCGTTGAGGCATAAAGCCCGCCTGGTCTGGGTGTACCAGGGCCGATATATATGGCATGAGATGGTTAGCCAACGCTTTGGCCAACACCTTGACCTCCACATTCAGGAGCGAGATCGGGCGGTAGGAGGCATGTTGCTCCGGGGGCCGACCCGGCTTCAGAAACACCACCACCTCCGCATGACGCCAGTCCGGGGAAGGCCTCCCGGTCTCCCTGGATTCCTCTACTACCGCACGATAATGCGAGGCCAATTGGAGATGGTATCGCTTGAAAAATTTGCTCGGAAACCCGTTAGGGCCCGGCGCCTTCCCCGAATTAAGCCCCCCCAGTGCCCCAGCCAGTTCTTCATCCGACAGTGGTAAGTCCAGCTGCCACTGCGTCTCATCAGACACAGCCTGCGGCAGGAGGTCCCCAATGAATCTCTCCACCCACTCTTCCGTTAGGCATTCCCGCGGGGCATAGAAGTCAGCATAGTACTCAGCGAAGCTATCCGCTATCGGTTGGGGGTTCACCAGTGGTGAGCCAGTCCCATCCAGTATACCTGGAAGGGCCCTGGGGGCGAAGGGTCCCCTGGCAGAGCCTATGTAGCATTTTGCTAGATTTATCTCCCCATTGACAAACTCTGTTACGAGTTGCCAACCATGCCTGTCTGGTCTCATCTAACAGAAGAGAGGCATACGACCGCTGAGCCTGCAGCAGGCGTCGTACCCCCGCACCACCAGTGTCCACCCTACTTTGACGCTCCAATCTTTCCACCTCCGCCTCTGCCTCAACCAAAGCTGCCCTGTGCCGTTTACGCGCAGCCGCGCACCAGGCGATGTCTGCCCCTCCAAGGGTAGGCTTCATTGCCTCCCATAAGTTCGCGTCCGAGACCGAGCCCAAGTTCATGGTCAAGTAATCCGCGATCGCCTCCCGCATAAGTGTATCGTATTCCGCATTTTGTAGATGCCACACCGAAAGGCGCCATCAGAACTGAGGCCGCGCCCCGCCCAACTGCAAGTCGATGTACACTGAGGAATGGTCCGATAACCCTCTAGGGTGAATACCAGCCGACACCACCCTCGAGACCACCCCCCTAGGGACAAACACATAGTCAATCCTCGAGAAGGACGCATGTACTGCCAACAAGAAAGTATACTCCCTCCTGATGCCATGGTGAAGGCGCCATACATCCACCCAATCCAGACTGGACACCAGTGATTGTAGCTTTGTGGTTTGGGAGCTCCCCGGAAACCCACCCGTTTTGGACCTATCCCTACTGGGGTCTATAACATCGTTCCAATCACCGCCCACCACAGAAACCACATCTGGCATATCAGACCACAACGCCAACAATCGTTCCACCAATGACCACTGCAAAGGAGGGGGGGCATACACACAACCCAACACCACCAGCTCTGCCCCAATCATACCACGGACAAAGACATAGCGCCCCTGCCCATCTAGCCACTGTTGTGCATGTACATAGGGGACCCTACGATGGATGAGGATAGCCATGCCCCTGGACCCCTGCGTGAAGCCAGCATGAAATACTTGTTGATAACCATAGCGCTGTAGACAGAGTACCTTAGTACCCATCAGATGGGTTTCCTGCAGAAGGAGAACATCCTCCCGACCCACTTGGCCTGTCGTAAGACCGCCCCCGCTTGATTTTATCTAGGAGCCCACGTACCTTCCAGCTCACCACCCGAAGGGCGCCCGGGGATCCCTGGACCATTGTCAACCCACTAGCCATCTAGGGGCATATTGTGTGTGGGCCCTGAACAATAGTTGTAGCAAAGTGTAAATACTGCATGTGATGCTCGTTGTGACAGCGCAATCTAACCCCCAAACCAAACCCCTCCAACCCCCAACAAACTCCCCACCCCATACCTCATGAAACATTGAAGTATCTGTCGAGGTCGGATTGGAGCCAGGCCCCCAACCGGGGGACCCGGGCCTCTCCCACCAATGGATCCCCAATTTACCACCCATAACAGTTCCTCTCGCTACCTGCAGGCGTGAGAGCTGCAGGGTCCGAGCCCATGCAGGGCTCCCTCAGTATTACAGCAAAGAACAGTACACATGGTCCAATCATGAGGGTTCACCAGTATTATCTCCCTCAGCCGGGACTGAGGGTCCAATCTTCTGTGTCTGGGGCACCGCATCTCCTCCGACCCCCGAGCTGCAGGATTGTGATTGCCTCTGGGATCGGGGCTTCCGAGAACCCCGCCGGCGTTGTCTCTGTGAAGCCTGCTGCACCCCTTCACTCAATGACGAATCGGAGTGCCGACCTGGGGGGGTATGGGCCCTCACCCGCACAGTCTCAACCGTCCATTTGAAGACGTCTTCCGGAGAGTCAAAGAAAAAAGTCAGCGACTAGAACACCACACGAAGGCGCGCCGGGAACAACAGGGCATACTGTAGCTTAAGTTCTCTTAGCCGGGCCTTAGCTGCCTGGAACAACTGGCGCTGTTGCTGTACCAGGCGTGTGTAATCCGGGAACACCATGATCCGGTTATTGTCAAACATGAGAGGCTCTTTCGCTCTGGCCTGTTTCAGGATGGCATCCCGGTCAAAGTAGTTCAGTAGCCTCGCGATTACTGGACGGGGCCGGGCCCCGACCGGTGGCTTCTGCACTAATGCCCTGTGAGCCCGTTCGATGATAAAGCAGCGGGAGAGAGCTTCTGGAGGCATCCAGCCCTCGATCCACTGCGTAAGGAAACGCTCCATGCCCCCGACTCACATCCCTCCGGGAAGCCTCCGGGAAGCCCACGAAGCGCAGGTTGGTTCGACGGGCCCGCCCTTCCGCGTCCTCCACGCGCAGCGGCAGGCCTTTCTGGGTACTTTCCAACTTCGCCACCTTCTGCTTGAGGGACACCACGTCATCCTCTACCCCCGACACCCACGTTTCCACGTCCGTTATGCGGGATACTGCGTTCCGCAGGTCCTGCCGCAGCAACATCACATCCGACCGAACCGCGCCAATCTTGGCATCAAGCATGTCTCTGGATTGGGTTATGGCGGCCAGCAGCGTCGCATTATCCGGCGGGCCCTCCTGCGAGTGTCCGGTAGCACCACTCGCCGCCCCGGGGCCCATGAACTTATCAATGGGCCCGTGTGTAGTAGGGCCACTGCTTCCCTTACCTCTAGTAAGGGGGGAGCTTGCCAGCCGTATCGTCCCTTGGGGCCCCCACCGGGTGTACCTCCACTTGTGTCCGCCGGTGAATCGCCCTCAGCAGGAGGCCGGCAAATGTCGGGGCCAAGCCGAGGCCGAGGCCCGTTGGACCGAAATCCGCGTGGGCAGGGCCAAAGTCAATGGGCACAGGTTTGTGGCAATTTGCCCCATGCTGCCAAGGCCCAGGCACGCAGGCTCGGGCCCCCTCCAGCTGCCACACAGGCTCTCCCAATGCCCGGTCTGTAATCACCGCTCCACTACTCCCCCCCGTGCGACCCGGCCGCCAATCTCCTTGGGGGGAAGGAAGGCCGCACACCATGACCGTCCTGACTCCGTCGGTAGTGGTCGCTCCCCTCGCTCCCCTCGCTCCCTGGCTCCTGCTGGTATCGTAGCGCTTCATTTGTAACATTGACTGGTGCTATAATTTCGACTGAGCTCCGTCCTGATCATCTAAATTTGCCGCATTGCCTAATTACAGCGTAACGCTATTGTGTTTGCATATTGTAGCGCTTGTGTGCCAGCGTAGCGCTTTTACAGGCTCGCATTGTGTTCCTCTGTTTTATCTGTGCCTGATTGTGCCTGCGCCTCTGCCCACCCCAACCTCGTCCAGTTTCCTTTCGTTATTGCTGCCATCTTGTTGTTGTTTTGCCTTACAGCCCGCCCCTCCACCCCGCGCCCGCCTCCCAGCTGACCCTCCCTCGCCCCTCCCCCTCCCACTTATGTCAGATGCATTTGCACGCAGCGTTCACGCGCAGCGGTCGCGCCCCATGTGCGCCGAAGGTGCGCCAAAGGTAAGCCCGTCTACGCCCGTCCGCACCTGGACCGCGCCCAGCGCCAGACCCCCTGCTCCCCGCAAGACCCACCCCGTCCGCATCACATAAGACGCCGCTACCCTCTCAGCTCTAAACCCCGGCCGCTCACCACAATGCTACCAGGCTGCCCCGGGACACACCCATGGACCCTTCACCTGCCACTCCTGCAAGTTCAACTGCATCAAGACCCACACCAAACCCACTAACCCCAAACAGTGCCCCGACAACAACTACCTGAAGTGCATCCTCCTCAACACCCGCTTGGTCCACAAACACTCCATTGAACTCTGGAATCTCCTCGACACCACATCCCCGGACGTCGCCTTCCTCACAGAAACCTGGAGGAACGCCTCTTCAGCCCCCGACATCGCCATAGCCATCCCGGACGGCTACAAGATCATCCGGAAGGACCGCACCAACCAAACAGGAGGAGGCATCGCCATAGTCCACAAGAACACCATCCGCATCACGACCAGTTCCGACGATAACCTCGCAACCGCAGAACATCTTCACTTCCAGATCCACACCGACCCCAAGACCACACTCAGAGGCACACTCAACTACCGACCCCCAGGACCCCGCACACAATTCAGCGAAGACATCACTGACTTTATCAGCCCACATGCCCTCCCCTCCGAAAACTACATTCTACTGGGAGACCTGAACTTCCACCTTGAAAAGAAGAACGACTGCAATACCACCAATCTTCTAGACAACATGAACAATCTCGGACTCAAACAACTTGTTGACACCCCCACCCACTTTGCCGGACACACGCTTGACCCAATCTTCACCTCCAGCAAGCACATCTCTTTCGATCACAGTACTACTCTCCATTGGACGGACCCCAACTGCGTTAACTTCACCTACAAAAAGACCTCGTCCCACAACCCCCCACAACCTATTCCCCGAAGAAACTGGAACAAAATCACTACCGACCAGCTCCTCACATCGCTTCACCAAAACCCTCCCGCCA